>NW_028274809.1:33328750-34824375 GCF_037043125.1 Eumetopias jubatus
TGGAGCCCCACATCGGGCTCCCTGCTCAGTGGGGAGTCTGCTTCTCTCTTTCTCTAGCTTTCACTCTCTCTCAAATAAATAAAATCTTAAAAAAATAAATGTAATTATATAATATGTAGTCTTTTGTGATTGCCTTCTTTCACTTAGGATGATGTTTACAATGTTCATCCATATTGTAATATGTATCAGTACTCATTCTTTTTTATGGCTAAATAATATTCCATTATATGGGTATATGGGATACCAAATTTTGTTTCCAATTTTTAAGTTGATGGATATTTGGATCGTTTCCACTTCTTGGCTCTTATGAGTAGTGGTGATGTGAACTTTTTACAAGGTTTTATTGTTCTTGTTTTAAAGATTTATTTATTTTAGAATGGGTAGAGAGAGTGAACAGGGGAAAGGGGCAGAAGGAGGAGAGAGAGTCCCTAGCAGACTCCGAGCTAAGCCTGGAACCTGACATGGGGCTCAATCTCATGACTCTGAGATCATGACCTGAGCTGAAACCAAGAGTCTGTTGCTTAACCATCTGAGCCACCCAGGCACCCCTGTGTACAAGGTTTTCTGTGGACATGTATTTTCATTTCTCTTGGGTATATACTTAGAAGTGGAGTTGCTGGGTCAAATGGTAGTTCCATGTTTAACTTTTTGAAGAACTGCCAGGTTTTCCCAGAGCAACTGCACCATTTCACATTCCCATCAGTAATGAATAAGGGTTCGAATTTCTCTACTTCCTCACCAACACTTCGTTCTTTTTTATTATAGTTGTTATAGTGACTGCAAGCTGATGTTGTGTGGTTTGATTTACATTTCCTTGGTGAATAATGATGTGGAGCATCTTTTTCCTGTGCCTTTTGGCCATTTGTATATCTTCTTTGTTGAAATGTCTTTTAATTCTTTGCCCATTTTTTAAATTAAGTTGTCTTTTTATTATTGAGTTGTAAGCGTACTTTATATATTCTAGATACAAGTTCTTTATCAGAAATGTGATTTGCACATATTTTCTCCCATTCTCTCTTACAAGAGTTTTCTAATTTGACCCTTGTTGTGTGTTCCTCTAATCCGGTCTCAACAGTGCTGCCAAGAAGATCAAATGAAACAAAATTCCGATGATATTATTCTTTAATTAGGACTACTACAGTGGTACCTCATTGCCTAGGGAAAGAAGTAAAAATTAGTTCACGTAGTAGATTAACCACTCTGTGCACATCTCCTTAACCTTACCTTTGGTCACTGTCTAGAGCAAAATCACACTTTGTGGAATAGGCTGAGTGGGCAGTTTAATAATTTTTAGCTATTGGTTGCTGCTCTTCTTGTTTTTCTGCACCCCTTCTGTCTACCCCTGTTACCTGACAAAGTCACTTTCCAGATAAAACTTAAGAATGATCTTTCTTGTGCATACTTTTACATCCCATTTTTCTATCCTTTGGTTGAAATGATCTACAGCTTCTTTGTTCTCCCATTCTATATCTCACTTAAGACATTGCTGTGAATTGTGTAAGACTGTTGAATCACAGACCTGTACCTCTGAAACAAATAATACGTTATATGTTAAAAAAAGAAGAAGAAGAAGAAGAAGATAGGAAGGGAAAAATGAAGGGGAGAAAATCGGAGGGGGAGACGAACCATGAGAGACTATGGATTCTGAGAACCAAACTGAGGGTTCTAGAGGGGAGAGGGGTGGGGGAATGGGTTAGCCTAGTGACGGGTATTAAAGAGGGCACATACTGAATGGAGCATTGGGTGTTTTATGCAAACAATAAATCATGGAACACTACGTCAAAAACTAATGATGTATGGGCGCCTGGGTGGCTCAGTTGGTTAAGCGACTGCCTTCGGCTCAGGTCATGATCCTGGAGTCCCAGGATCGAGTCCCGCATAGGGCTCCCTGCTCAGCAGGGAGTCTGCTTCTCCCTCTGACCCTCCCCCCTCTCATGTTCTCTCTCTCTCTATCTCATTCTCTCTCTCAAATAAATAAATAAATCTTTAAAAAAAAAAAAAACTAATGATGTAATGTATGGTGATTAACATAACATAATAAAAAAAAGACATTGTTCTTATGTACTTTTATTGTATTTTGATTATCTGACCCTTTCTGAGAACAGAGATCATGTGCTAATTGATTTTTGTTAACCCGATGTAGCAAAATGTCTGGCATGTATTAAATACCCAGTAAATACTTGTTGAATGAATAAATGCACATTTGTTAAAATATCTGTAGACTTGACTTTGACGTATCATTTCCTTTTTACAGATATGCAGTAGATGATGTTCCCTTCTCAATTCCTGCAGCCTCTGAAATTGCTGACCTTAGTAACATCATCAATAAATTGCTGGAGGCCAAAAACGGTAGGTATAAAGGCTTTGAGAAGTTAGGAGAGGGTGCAGTGCCACTAACTACACTAAAATACATCACATTTTTATTTAATTTCCCCCTCTTTTGGCCTTATTTTAATGATACTGTATGCATTTTGTAATGGTAAAATTTATAAACTGTAACATGGGTTTCCCTGCTGCATGATACTTTTTTTTTTTTAAAGATTTTATTTATTTATTTGACAGAGAGAGACACAGTGAGAGAGGGAACACAAGCAGGGGGAGTGGGAGAGGGAGAAGCAGGCTTCCTGCTGAGCAGGGAGCCCGACACAGGGCTCGATCCCAGGACTCTGGGATCATGACCTGAGCTGAAGGCAGACACTTAACGGCTGAGCCACCCAGGCGCCCCTGCATGATACTTTTTTAAGTGCTTTGAAATAGAAGTTTTCAGAAAAAATTATTTCAGTTTAATCTGCTTTTAAGGCAATGTGGAGGTAAGGTGGTTGAGATTTAGGAATAATATTTTAGTGTAAGAGTTATGACATTGTGATTGTGCTAGGGAGGGTTGGGATGGGTAGGCATAGAACAGGCATCTAGGTGCTTGGGTCTTACTTGCTACACTTCTTTTTTTAATTTTTTTAAAGATTTTATTTATTTGAGAGAGAGAGAGAGCATGAGAGGGGGGAGGGTCAGAGGGAGAAGCAGACTCCCCGCTGAGCAGGGAGCCCGATGCGGGACTCGATCCCGGGACTCCAGGATCATGACCCGAGCCAAAAGCAGTCGCTTAACCAACTGAGCCACCCAGGTGCCCACTTGCTACACTTCTACAAAGCAAAATGACAGTGTCACTATTTGAGTATTTATTTTGTGTAATAACAGATGCCAGTATTAATACTGGTATTTTTTAAGTATTTAGAATTCATTGAAAAATTAATGGATAAAGGTTTATAAAGGGTATCAAGTAAAACATTTAAAAGATACAAATATTAAACATATGCTGTTGTATGAAAATAAAGTAGCCCATAAAATTAATATGAACAGAGTATGCAAAAATATTGATGAAACAAGATTGCCCATGAGTTGATAATTATTGAAATTGGGTGAGAGGTATATGAAGGTTTATTATATTATTCTCCACTTTTGCTTATGTTTGACATTTTCTGTAATAAGACTTTTTTTAAAAATTAATGAAACATACAAAAAATAGAAGATTTAAACAGAAACATTGAGAAAAACATAAAGTGTGCTCTCTAAAAACAAAACTTGTTGGGGCACCTGGGTGGCTTTGTTGGTTGAATGTCTGCCTTTGGCTTGGGTCATGATCCCAGGGTCCTAGGATCGAGCCCCGCCTCAGGCACCCTGCTCAGCAGGGAGCCTACTTCTCCCTCTCCCACTCCCCCTGCTTGTGCATGCTCTCTCCCTCTCTCTCAATTTCTCTCTGTCAAATAAGTAAAATCTTTAAAAAAGATAAAATAAATTAAAAAAATTAAAATATGCTTGCTTCCAAATGGTGATGTCATTGACAAGTTTTTATTTTATTTCATTTTATTTTTTAAAAGATTTTATTTGAGGGAGGGAGAGGGAGAAGCCGACTCCCCGATGAAGGGGGGGCCTGATGTGGGGCTTGATCCTGGGAACTCCAGGATCATCCTGAGCTGAAGGCAGACCCTTAACCTACTGAGCCACCCAGGCACCACAAAGCAAGCATATTTTTAAACAGAGGTTTCCGATGCTTCAGAATTCTTTTGATTCTACCCTAGTTGGAGGAATGGAGAGGTGAGAGTGATAAACTAATGCCTAATGTTTTCCCCTTCTCCATCTTCAAATAACTGCATAATTTTTTTTGTTAAGTTTGAGATGATGTTTTGTTTTGTTTTTCTTTTTTTTAGTAATCTGTACACCCATAGTGGGACTTGAATTCATGACCCCAAGAACAAGAGTCTCATGGTTTTCCAACTGAACCAGATAGGTGCCCCTGAGATGTTTTTGAACAATTTTTTTTTCCATGGGGCAGGTGGCAGGGTCTGCAATTTTTTTCATTACTAACAAGCTATTGTTCTTCATTCAGAGATATTCACGAAGCATTTCCCATAGGTCCTTATCTTTACTTCATTTGTTGATGTATAGAGATTTTGATACATAGTTACTTCTAAATTACCAGACTATCATATATTCTTCTTATTGAAAAAGTCTCTGGGAGGGACCCCTGGGTGACTCAGTCGGTTAAGCAACTCCTTTGGCTCAGGTCATGATCCCAGGGTCCTGGGATCAAGTCCCATATTGGGCTCTGTGCTCAGCAGGGAGCCTGCTTCTCTCTCTGCCTGTTTTGCCTGGTCCGCCTGCCGCTCCCCCTGCTTGGGCTCTTTCTCTCGCTGACAAATAAATACATAAAATCTTTAAAAAAAGAAAAAAAGAAAAAGTCTCTGAACTGGAATAAGAATTATTCAAATACATAATAGGGGTGCCTGGGTGGCTCAGTCCATTAAGCCTCCAATTCTTGATTTCAGCTAGGGTCATGATCTCAGGGGTCGTGAGATTGAGCCCTGCGTTGGGCTCCTTGCTGGGTGTGGAACCTGCTTGGGATTCTCTCTCTCCCTCTGCCTCTCCCCACCCACTCACACTCTTTCACTCTTAAAAAAAAAAATTCTTGAAATAGATGTTTTGCATTACCAGTATATGGATATTTGTTGCCCAAACAGTTGCATATTTTTCTAAATTTGTAGAATGAACATTGGTTTCTTTTTTTATAAATTAAATAATAAAGTCATTGCTCTTGAGTTGAAGATACAAATGATTCAGATTTCAGATTTTTAAAAATTAACAATCCAAATAATCCAATGAGAGTTCTTTCAGAAGTATCCTAGCTAATAAATTCAGAAAGAATGAAGAATTTTTAGCATTTTGTAACTCCAAGGGAAATATGGGGTTAAGTAGTAATTATCAATAGCTGATAAAACTATTAATTAAAAGGGTGACAGAAAATTATGATGGATGGGATAAGACTGACATCATCAGAGCCCAGATACAGATTCTCACATCACAGAGATATAACAAGATAATGCACTTCCTGGTGTGATGCAGTAGGAAACACATAATACTGTGTGTAAATATTCTTACCAAAAAAAAAAAAAACAAAGCAAACCTGAAATCTAATCAAGTGTTTAGGTCTGCCTAGTGTACAGGACATGTAGGTGGTAGAGGAAACATGTTAAGGGACACCTTGGAGATGTAATCAAATCCAGAATGTAAGAAATATTTAGAAGACAGATGACCCAGTGTCTTTTACAAATAAATGGCAAGGGGGAAAAAGGAGGAGGGGGAACTGTTAAAGATTAAATAAGACATATTAATCAAATATAATGTGTGGACTTTGGATGCTAATTCTAAAAAACTCACTGTGAAAAGACATTTATAAAACAAGGAAACATGAACATTGGCTATTTGATATTAAAAGGAATAATGATTAAATTTTTTATCATCGCCACTATTTTTTTAAGTCTTTATATTTTAGAAATACTAAAGCATTTACAGATAAAATGATAGCATTTCTAGGGTTTGATTTAAAATAAACCAGCAGAGGCGTGGAATGAGGTGTTTAGATGATTGCCCATAAGTTGGTAATTGTCATAATATGTGATGGGGATGGGGATTCATAATGTTATTTCTACTTTTATATATATTTGAAATTATCCATTGAATAAAAAGTTTGTTTAAATGGAGATAATTATACCAGTACCACCAATAAAAAATTATAGCAACAGAAGAAAGTACTCTGTTCTTAAAAATCACATAGTGTATTGGAATACATGGCCTGATTTTACCATGAAAAATTCTGGAGAAACTCAGAGGCCACACTGGGGATAATAGGGAAAATAGGTTTGGGGATTTCTCATATACCTTTGCTGTTGTGATCATTTTATTATGCATTTTCTTTAGAGTTCCACAAACATGTGGAGTTCGACTTCCTTATCAAGGGCCAGTTTCTGCGAATGCCCTTGCTCAAACACATGGAACTGGAAAACATCTCATCAGTAAGTTCAAATGTTTACCTGCTCTATTTTATGTCCGGTGTTCTCAGATAATGTAGAAAACTTTTAGAATCACCTGAATCTTTAGCAACCAAGATTTTTTTGATTGTTTTTTTTTCTAGAAATTTGAACTTCAGTTTTTGTGTATTAAATTTTGAAATCCCCTCTTCTGAAGGTGTATTAAGAAATGCAGATGAATGGGTATGGGAAGGAATTTTCATATTTGTGGAAGAATTGTCAAGAAAGGGAATAACAAATATATGTTTACTAATAAAGGTGTACAAAAGGATTGTGCACATATAAAAACTTATGGATTAGGTTATTGTGATTTATAGTGGTTCCCCTTTCCTCTAATATTTAATTTCCTTAATATTGCTTTTATAATTTAAAATAAAATTTATAATTGCTTTTATACTTTTAGGCAGGTTTTAGAACTGTGATAAAATGTACCGCAATTTATCATTTTAACCATCTTTAGGTGTATAATTCAGTGGCATTAAGTACATTCACAATATTATACATGCATCATTACTGTCCATATCCAGAACTTTTTCATCATCCTCATTAAACAGAATGCTTTTATGATTTTATTTTTAAAGTTTCTTTTATTTTCTCTCCCCTCCCCCACTTTTGGCATAAATTTTCCAAGGTCATTAGTGTTTCTTAATACTACTTTTAGGTCAGATAAAGTTTTTCACCTTTTGCATGGCTCCAAATTTTCTGAGTTATGTAGGGGACTGACATGAAGGAGACCTATTAAACTGGGAGTCCTTTATTTTCACAGTGTACTGTTTTAAAACTGTCCCGCCTGATTGATTTCTGGTTTTTCTCTTTGACTAGGAAGAGGTTGTGGAATTGGAATATGTGGAGAAGTATACTGCCCCTCAGCCAGAGCAATGCATGTTCCATGATGACTGGATCAGTTCTGTCCGAGGGGCAGAGGAATGGTATTGCCATATGAATGTTCTTCTATCCATTTTATTACAGTCTTTTTCAAGTGTACTATGTGAATATTTTTCTGATTGACTCTGTGTTCTTTGTAAAAGTAATTTTGTATGTATCGGTGACCATACCAAAGATCTTTCTGTTCAGTTTAAGAAGAAACATCTATTAATAGGTTTTCTTTTCTGTCTCAAGATGTTGTAGTGGCATTTATCTGTTGAAAAAGAAAAGTGTCTTAGGGCATTTGTGTGTTGCTTATAAGACCAAAGATAAATTTGTTTCATAGAGGGGAAAGAAAACCTTTTATAGCCACAGATCTCCTAGCCTACTACCATGAAGTGCAGATCATGCTATTTTAGGACTAAAAAGGGTAGACTAGATTCGAGCAGGTATGGATGGCCCAGAGCAAACCCTCACTGGCCTTACTTGTAGAAAAGCCCCTTGAGAGTGGATCATAGTACAGGCTTACTTCTTTCAAAGAATATCTTCCTGGAGTTGTTACCCAAGTGATGTTTTTACTGGTTTTACTTTTACTTTAGATGATTTTACTGTTTTTCTATTAAAAGGTTTTCACTAGTTCAGTACAAAGGACTGTTAAGCCTTACAAGCAAGTTCCCTGAGAGTTGTAATGTTTACAACAGTAGTAAAAATGAAATCTAGGGTTTTTCAGTTACATTTTTATCTTTAGGTCAGGAAAAGTCAAATGTAACCTCTTCTGATCTATTCTAGTGTGTTCTGAAATCTTAGTCTTCATGCTAAAAAAATTTTAAGTATAATCCTGAAGGTTTACTTTGTCATTGCTTTAGAAATATAATTGATTTCAGGTTTTGAAAAAGCTGTTTTTTCTATTTCATACGATTTTTTTTTCTCTTCCTAGGATTTTGACTGGTTCTTATGATAAGACTTCTCGGATCTGGTCCTTGGAAGGAAAGTCAATAATGACAATTGTGGGACATACAGATGTTGTAAAAGATGTGGCCTGGGTGAAAAAAGGTTAGGACTCTTTGCCTAAACTGAAAGGAATCCTGCATAGGCAATTGGAAATAAGCCATTTTCAGTGCTGGGGCAGAATGGGGACAGTGTAGGAAGGGCCTCATACCTCAGTTTTTGTGAAATCTTTCAAACATACAGTGCTCAGGAAGAAAAAGATTATGTAAGAAAATCTGTAAGTGGTAGAGT
This sequence comes from Eumetopias jubatus, assembly GCF_037043125.1. NCBI lineage: Eukaryota > Metazoa > Chordata > Mammalia > Carnivora > Otariidae > Eumetopias > Eumetopias jubatus. The sequence continues at coordinate 33,337,216 of NW_028274809.1, forward strand.
TAAATCCTTACTAACTTAGATAAAATATACTTTCAAGTTAATACTGGGTCAAACTCCTGTTTTATAGTAGTTTTGAAGAATCATCCTTTTATACCATAAATTACTTCTTTTTCAAAGCTGGCTAATGTCTTTCTCAACAACAAAAAAGTCAATTCTTCACTTTCAGAACATAATGTATTTTAAATTTTTATACTAATTTGTTCTTATTCTTCTGTTCTCCTTTCTCCAGATAGTTTGTCTTGCCTACTACTGAGTGCTTCTATGGATCAGACGATTCTCTTATGGGAATGGAATGTGGAGAGAAACAAAGTGAAAGCCCTGCACTGCTGCAGAGGCCATGCCGGAAGTGTGGATTCTATAGCTGTTGATAGCACGGGAACTAAAGTAAGTAGCTGGTGTGTTGTACTAGTTGTACTAGTACTAGTACTGTTGAATTAGAGTTTGAGCTTCTTATGCAAACAATTTTTTCTTCATGTATTCATTGTGATTGTCCTACTTTCATAACAATCGATAATTAAAGAATATGATTTTGAACCCAAAGTAAATAGTCTTAAAATAAGAGAAAGATTCACTTCCTCAGTCTGGGTTTCTCTGATTTAGACTTTATGTTAAACTGCAGAAATTTTATGAAATCAGGTAAACAAGCGGTGTAACATTCTTTAATTATAGTGATTGACATTTTCAATCTTCGAGCTACTCAGTGCTGTCTAGTGAAAATGTCTAGTTGATCATCTAAGCCTTAGCATACACTAAGGTTAGTGTTAATAGAGGTTGTTTTACTAGTATTGCTGATTTACTCTATCATGACAAAATGGTCCAAGTTAGTTAAAAGGAAACAAACCAGAGTATAACACTTTGTTGACTTACGAGGGATTACAAATTCTCTTGCCATTTGAAAGTTCCCTAAAAACACATTGAAAATTCTGGATTTAAGAGTGTTTCTTCAGCATTTCTTTGCCAGTTAGCATAACAGAGGATATTTCATGCATTCAGAGGTAAAGATTTATGATTATTCATATTGAGCCATAAATAAGGCTTTCCTATTGTCAAGTCAAAACTTAAATGAATTATCATACCCTATCCTTTGGCCGTAAGAGAGAATCTCATCTTGAACTTTTTTTAGCTTAAAAGATTGTGAGATCCAGGAAGGAGTGAAAATCACATCACCAGCATTTGGGTCTCAGGAACCAAAGGAATTGAGCTTGAATGGGGGCAACACCCCCCCCACACACACTCATCTCCCTAAGTTGACTTTATTCTCTTTTACCTCAAACTGGCTTTTTCCACATGGCAGTAAAAAAAAGCAGTCTGGTTTTCAGTATTCCTAGGTTTTACATCCTATACCATCAGTCCCTGAAAAAGACTAACTTCAACTCTCTGAAACACAAGTTTTCAAAAAAAGGTCCTGAAGGAGAAAGAGACTTGTGTGCACAGTGTAGACCAGTTGTCCACCTCTATCTAAGCAACCATAGCCAGGGCACAGGGCCATATAAGAATGTAAGCTCCTTCTATTGCCTTGAGATTGAGGATAAAACTTCTAGGAGACTAGGAAGCCATGCAGATACCATAGTAGTAAAGGATTTCAGAACAAAGTAAAGGTTTTAAAAGTTATAATAGAAAAAACAAGGCAAATAATATGGTAGGTTTTATTACATACTCTTTTTCTCTTTATATATATCTTTTTAGTTTTGCAGTGCCTCCTGGGATAAGATGCTAAAGATCTGGTCTACAGGTAAATTAAATATTTGTTGTACTTTGACTTATTAATGGTGTTTCAAGAATTTCAGTGAAAGGGCGCATGGGTGGCTTGGTTGGTTAGGCGACTGCCTTAGGCTAGGGTCATGATCCTGGAGTCCCAGGATCGAGTCCCGCGTCGGGCTCCCTGCTCGGCGGGGAGTCTGCTTCTCCCTCTGACCCTCCCCGCATCTCATGCTCTCTCTCTCTATCTCATTCTCTCTCTCAAATAATAAAATCTTAAAAAAAAAAAAAGAATTTCAGTGAAAGACTATTTAACACACATTTTTCCATAAAAATGAACCAGAGCTTTTGAGGATACAAATAAAGGAGCATATAGAGAAAAATGAATATACTTCTTTGTGTTTAAAAAAGTGTTTCTATTTACCACTCTCTTATTTATTGAACCATGTCACTGAATTGCTGCAAGTAACCAACAACATGATTGATGTAATAGGACATAACTGCCTTAGTTCTCAGAGTTCTCTTATTCCAGAACCTGGAAATAAAAATACTTTGAGTCATTTTGATACACTCCACTGTTAGAGAAATTTCTTAGTTAAGTTGATTTACTTAAAAAAAATTTTAATGCAGTTTTACCAAACTTAATTTTTTTACTTTGAAAACATAGAAGGAACAATTAGAAGAGAAAGAGTTGGAGGAGGGAGGACTCTTAGAGGAAGGTTACCTTGATAATAGGAGAAAAGAGGGGGAAGACCCACAGATATTTAAATTAAAAAGAACTGGTAGTCTAGAATTATTTAAACAGGTAAACAGAGCAGAATCCCTGTTACTTCTGAGGGAACTGCTGTATTACAGTATAATACCCTAAATACAGTTCACAAAGTAGAGTTAGATCAAGAAGAGCCTGAGCAGTGTCAGATGGTGAGAAATATAGAAGTCAATCCAGTAGATTTCCCAGTAAAGCTTAAAGCAGATAGTTTTGTTTTGTTTTTTAAGGTTTATTTTAGAGAGAGAGAGAGTGCAAGGCAGAGGGAGAGAGAGAATCTCAGGCAGACTTCTGCCAAGTGTGGAGCCTGAAGCTTGGGGCTTGATCTCATGACCCTGAGATCATGACCTGAGCCGAAATCAAGAGTTGGACACTTAACCGACTGAGCCATGCAGGCACCTCTTAAAGCAAACAGTTTTGAGGCAGAAAGTTTCTGGTTTATTTGGATAATTCTCCTTTTGTGGAATATTTTATTGTCTAAAATACTTCTAATTCATCGTTAGAAAAGTGAAATAGTCAAGAAAAATAAACATGACTGGATTGTATCTTCTTTTAATGTGTTTTCTTAACCTTGTCATTCCTTCATAATACAAATGCAGTGTGGGCGAACTCTCCTACAACTAAGAGTAAGCAGTTTTTCATAGATAGGGTAAAGTGATGAGTATTCATAATGATGCTCTTAAAGATATAGCAAAATATCAACCAGTTAGACATTAGGATTTTAGTGTACTCTGGTTTTTGCTTTCTCCTTTTGGAAGATTGATAACCCAGGTATTGTTTTTATATATAAATTTCTGTTAACCAGAATAAGGAAGAATATCCGTTCCCTAACCAGTTGAGATAACATGGAGAAAACATATACCCGGAAAAATAAGAATTCTTTTTTTTTTTAATTTTTTTATTGTTATGTTAATCACCATATATTACATAATTTGTTTTGGTGTACTGTTCCATGATTCATTGTTTTTTTTTTTTTTAAAGATTTTATTTATTCATTTGAGAGAGAGAATGAGAGAGAGAGAGCACATGAGAGGGGAGAGGGTCAGAGGGAGAAGCAGACTCCCTGCTGAGCAGGAAGCCCGATGTGGGACTCGATCCCGGGACTCCAGGATCATGACCTGAGCCGAAGGCAGTCGCTCAACCAACTGAGCCACCCAGGCGCCCCCATGATTCATTGTTTATTCATAACACCCAGTGCTCCATGCAGAACGTGCCCTCCTCAATACCCATCACCAGGCTAACCCATCCCCCCACCCTCCTCCCCTCCAGAAACCTCAGTTTGTTTTTCAGAGTCCATCATCTCTCCTGGTTCGTCTCCCCCTCTGACTTACTCCCCTTCATTCTTCCTCTCCTGCTATCTTCTTCTTTTTCTTTTTTCTTAACATATGTTGCGTTATTTGTTTCAGAAGTACAGATCTGTGATTCAACAGTCTTACACAATTCACAGCGCTCACGGTAGCACATATCTTCCCCAATGTCCATCACCCAGCCACCCCATCCCTCCCACCCCCGACCACTCCAGCAACCCTCAGTTTGTTCCTGAGATTAAGAATTCCTCATATCAGTGAGGTCATATGATACATGTCTTTCTCTGATTGACTTAAAATAAGAATTCTTTTAAGACTATTTGCAATCAGGGGGCGCCTGGCTGGCTTGGTAGTGCATCTAACTCCTGATCTTGGGGTCATGAGTTCAAGCCCCATGTTGAGTGTAGGGGATTACTTTAAATAAATAAATAAATAAATAATCGTTTGCAATTAATATTTATCATAAATTTTTAACATGTCAAATCTATTTTTTGTGATACAGTTCCTACAGATGAAGAAGATGAAATGGAGGAATCCACAAATCGACCAAGAAAGAAACAGAAAACAGAGCAGTTGGGACTAACAAGGGTAAGTATTTTTGTACTACAGAGAGCATGATTTTTAAGCGGTTTAAAAACAACGAACAACAGAGACTAGAGAGGCTAAAATACTTTCTGGACCTTTATGAGAAACTTTGCTGATCTATGATCTGATATAAGCCCCTCACGTTACAGATGAGGTGATAATATTTAAGGAGGTTAAATATAACAAAGTTAATAAAATAGATTAATGTCTCCCATTTCAGAACTCTTTTCCTCTCTCTTTCATGTGTTCTTTATATTTAAGATAGACATTACACCTAATTTGGGGATTTTAATTTTGAGAAAAACATTAGAGATTTTGGAGTACTAATAAATGAACCATGGGCACTATTTAAAGACTGGATAATAGAACTTAAAGGATGTTGAAGAAGGGGTGAGAGTAACCTGTTGAGATTCATTTACCTGGAAGAGTTAGGAAGAAAAAGGCAGCACCTTGACTCAAACCTAGATCTTCCTGACCCCAGCACTTTTTCAGCTAACTTCTACATATAACATATACATATGAGAGAGTTAAGTTAGGGTTAATATTTTTTTTTTAAAGATTTTTATTTATTTATTTGACAGAGAAAGACACAGCAAGAGAGGGAACACAAGCAGGGGGAGTGGGAGAGGGAGAAGCAGGCTTCCTGCTGAGTAGGGAGCCCGATGTGGGGCTCGATCCCAGGACCCTGGGATCATGACCTGAGCCGAAGGAGGACACCTAACAACTGAGCCACCCAGGCGCTCCAAGTTAGGGTTAATATTAATACTTTTCAAAATAAAAAGTAGAACAAATGGGAAAGCAGCAGGCTATAGAGGAAAGACTACAAACTTTGGAGTAATATTTGGGTTCAAACTTAAATCTGCCATGTGTAAGCTGTATGACCTTGAGCAAGTTCTCTTTCTCAGCTGCATTGTCTTCATCTATAAAATAAAAATACATATCTGTTTTGGAGGATTGTTGTAAAGAAGAAATAAGGCAGGATATGAAAGCTAAAGCATCTGGCATATGGGCTTCAGAAGTAAATAACTATTGTTATTGTTTCAATTATTCTAAACTGAAAATGCTTTTCGCTTTTCCTTTTGGGTATCTTTCATTTCTAGACTCCCATAGTGACCCTCTCTGGCCACAAGGAAGCAATTTCTTCGGTTCTATGGTCAGATGCTGAAGAAATCTGCAGTGCATCTTGGGACCACACAATTAGGGTGTGGGATGTAGAGTCTGGCAGTCTTAAGTCAACTTTGGTAAGACATAAATTCAGTGATTCTCTGTTTAACTTTGAGCCATCTAAAGATGGTTATTTCTAGCCCACCATGGTTAAATGTTCTTTCCTCTTTGTTTTTCAGACAGGAAATAAGGTGTTTAATTGTATCTCCTATTCTCCACTTTGTAAACGTTTAGCATCTGGAAGCACAGATAGGCATATCAGACTGTGGGATCCCCGAACTAAAGGTGAGTTGTGTAAATCACTGGAGGAGAAATATGTGTAAATAACATCAGTTTCTCCTCTCACTAGAGATGTGTATAAAAAGAATTTTCTACAAACATTGTTTTGGGTTCTGCCTACTTCTCTTCTAAAATTCAATAATTATTATCTTTTTTATTTTGTTAGATGGTTCTTTGGTGTCGCTGTCCCTAACCTCACATACAGGCTGGGTCACATCATTAAAGTGGTCTCCTACCCATGAGCAGCAGCTGATTTCAGGTTCTTTAGATAATATCGTCAAACTGTGGGATACAAGAAGGTATATCCTATTTATAATCTACAAAGAAAATACATCAATTACTTATTATATACAGAGAAAATGAAATGAATGCTGAAAAGATTATCCAGAAGCAGAAGGGTAAAAGAAAAGTTTTTGGTTATATGACCTGAGATGATAAATATTGGTGTCAGAAAGAAAAGCCATGGTCAAAGGGATTTTCTTCATGTTGATAGGTTATTTTTTGCATTCTGAAAAAAATTATCTTATTATCTTGAACCTTAATATAAATATAATATAGAAGGCCAATGGTCTCTAAATAAATGGAACTGTAATCAAATAATAAATTATATGTTAATAGAAAATTAAATAAATAAATAAAATACATATTTTAAAAGCTAACTAGATATTAAAGTTTTCTTTTTTGATACTAGTATATACAGAGTACCCCCAATGAAATTCATACACAATTTACTTAAATATTTTTACAAGTAGAGTGGAGATGTATTAATCAAATACCTGTTTGTTGTTTACCTAAATCTGTATTCTGACATCCTTATGATGCATGATTTGTTAATATCTAGAAGGTTGTTTACATTTTAGTTGGATACTTTATGTAGCAATTAGCATATAGTTTCTGATAATAGTAGTAAGTGATGTGAAGAAAGTAAAGCAGAGTAAAGGGGATACTTCTTTAGGAATGGGCTCTTCTTTGAAAGTGATTTCCTAGTGAATTGAACAATGGGAAGGTATTAGCCATGCACAAATCATGGTTAGAGGAAACAGCAGATAAGGTGGGGAAAATCTTGGCAAAATAGCAAGAGGGCCTGTGTTGATGGAATGGCGTAAGCAAGGAAAAGAGTGGCTGGAGATGAAGCAGGTAGTAGTTATACTGAGCAGGACCCTATGGACCATGGTAAGGAACTTGGGTTCCATTCTAAGTATAATGGGGAAGGCTTTGTGCAGGCTCTAAAGAGGTTAGGAAGAATGGAAGCAGGGAGGTTCTAGGTTGGATTCTAGGTATATTTTGAAGACAGCACTATTAGCTCATGGACAGAATATGGAGATAGAAATCAAAGGATAATGCCCATTATTTTCTGCCTGAGCAATTGCGCCATTACTGGTGCAATTTACTGTGATGGAAAAAGAGTAGAGAAACAGATTTATGAGGGAACATCAAGAGTTTTGTTTGGGTTGTTTTAAATTTGTAGGGCCATGAGACATCCAGATGATGGGCAATTGGATATGCATATCAAAATCAGGGAAGAAGTTTGGACTAAAGATATAAACTTGAGAGTTATCAGCATATACATGGATGGACAAAGGATATATAAAGCTATGATTTGAGGGTCAAGGAAGTGTGAAAATGGGCCTAATTATGAATAAATACTCATAAATAAATAGTATTTTTCCTAAATATTTGTTGTAGTAAATTTCTGTATTCTGCTAATGATAGGGGAAGATCAGGAGAGATGGTCAAGTAAATACTCAGGATCTTAAGATTAACTGGTTATTGGGGCAAGGATGGTAAAGTCTGTAAAGTTTTCAGAAAAATACGGTTAGTCAAATGTTTTTTTAATATTGTGAAATGCATATAACATGGTAATACTTTGATCTTTTAGTTGTAAAGCTCCTCTCTATGATCTGGCTGCTCATGAAGACAAAGTTCTGAGTGTAGACTGGACAGACACTGGGGTAAGAATTTATTAGTTATTTGGTAAAGAGGAAAAATAGAGAATAAATCTGGTGTGTATTTAGGGAGTTACTAGTTTCAATGTGGCTGATAATTAAAATTCTGTATTCTAAGTTTCCCTTAATATTAGTCATAAAAATCTCACATTGCTTTCAAAGAAGAAACAAATTTGTTCTTTATAATTAGGAGTGGTAAAATTTGAAAATTTTGAAGTGGTTTTTTTCTCAAGTATTTTAATGAAATGTTTTAAATCCATAAATTTGCTCCACTAGTCCAGTTAGTTCTAAGTATTTCTCCCTTAAAAAATCTTGCAGAATAAGTCTAGACTATAAAAATGTGCTTAAAGAATTACAATTTACTTATTTTTATGTATATTAGCTGTTATTGCTAAAGAATTCTTTCCAAATACAGGTCCTAGGGCTACTTGAATAATTTGTAATATCCATTTACCTGCAAACAGTTAAGATACTCTCCTATAAAACTTAATTTTCTTAAATAGGTAAAACTATATCACACCTCAGACTTTTAAATTTTATTACATTTCTTAGCAAATACTTCATAGAAAGTACAATAGCATATCATGCCTCAACCAAATTTAAATGATCACTTTTAAAGTTTTAATATAGTGTATTATAATATGGTAGTGAAAATTGATGTAATTGGTCCATCTAAGTATTAACTCTAAATGCGAGTTAACTGCTCATCCATAATTCCTTCTGTAATCAGTCGGTATTTATGTTTATAATTATGTTTACTTAAATTTTTTTTTTCCTCTCCCTTTACACAGTTACTTCTGAGTGGAGGAGCAGACAATAAATTGTATTCCTACAGATATTCACCTACTACTTCTCATGTGGGGGCATGAAAGCGAATGATAAATTTGACTGCAGAGATTGTTTCTGTAAATGAAATTGATAAAGAAGCCTCAGATTACATCAGTGATGTTTCAGAAAGCAGCCTCTTTAAGTTTATATGATGTTTTCACCCTTGATGATAGCTATCACTATTTCTTTATTTTATATTTATTATACAATAGTTTATGTTGTTAAAATTTAAATGTGACCTGCTCTCTCTGCCATATGCAAACTCTTGAAAGTAAGTTTTTTTATTTCCTTTTATAGGTATTGGTTTGAATTAAGATTTGCTTTTGAAATGCTGTAAAAGCATATATTAAAAATATACTAATTATCCAGATTTTTATTTCTGATGGGCAAACAAGTTTTCCAATGTTAGCTCTTTAAAAAAAGTATCTTAAGGAAACTAATAAATTCTAATAGAGAAAAAATTAGAAATACAATTTGCTTTATGTAAAATAGTGATGTGTCTAATTATAATAAGACTTTGTGGGTATTCAGAGCATTAAAACATGTAGATGCTGCCAATTAAGAGTTTGTTGAAATATTCTAAGTGAAGTACTTTGTATTAAAGCTATGTTAGAATCCTTTAGAAATTGCATACAGATTTCATGGTAACCAGGAATCTTTTTCCCCAACCTATCCATGTATAGAATAGAATCTTTAGACAAAACCTTTCAGTCAGTATTAGATAATAAACACTCTATAAATTTTATATCAGCATTTATCTTAATGGATATGTTATATTCCAAATATTTAAAGTAAATGTCTTCTTAAAGTGTGACTTCCATCTTTAATGGATTGGTATTCCTCAAGCAGGGCACTTTAGCCTCTAATATATGGAAAATAAGGTTGGTCTCATCAGTAGACTGTAATGCAGTATATCTCAAAAAATGTTCCTATCACAAAGGTCTAGGAAGTAATATGTATACTTGGCTGCAATTGAGAGCCAAGTTAACAGTGGATTAAGCCAGTTAGGAGTTTAGTTCTCTTACAAGTTGAAATCGAGGCAGTCTAGGGCTCGGAGAGTGGTTTTGTTCTACACTCTTAGGGACCCAGGCTTCATCTGTCCCTAGGATATGGTCCTCATCTTCACAAAGAGCTAGAGCTACAGTTATTATATAATTTCTTAAAAGAAAGTGTATTTTAATGCCAAAAAAAAGGGGTGCCTGGATAGCTCAGTTAAGTGTAAGGTCATGATCTAGGGGTCCTGGGATAAAGCCTCGCATCTGGCTCTCTGCTCAGCAGGGAGTCTGCTTCTCCCTCTCCCTTGGTGCTTTCTCTCCCTCTCTTGCTCTCTTTCCAATAAATAAAATCTTAAAAAAAAGTGAATATCAAGTTAGCTAGAAAATATACCAGTCTGTTTTTCTCATTTAGTGTAGACTGGTATAAATTTCATCGTATCTGTAGTGTCTAGAAGTCTAACTTTTATAGGACAAAGAAGAATTTCTTGTTTTAAATGTTCTCTGAATGAGCCTTTGTCAGAGTTATCTAAATGTTTTTCTTAACTCACCCAGTCTGGGCTCAATTGTAGTATGCATACACTAGGTAGTTGAAGCAAAGGTAAAGAGGCTTATTTATTAGATGTAGTGGACAAAGAAGGAAGTAGCATCAAGTATTGGTCCCTCACTTATTTTCAGCCCTGGTTCCAAGGAGGATACATTCATGCTTCAGGCATTCTCCCTTGGGATGGGTGTAACATTAGTGATCAAGTCTCTGGGATCAATCTCTGCCAAATTTCTCTCCTTGTGTAACTCAGGTGGTTAGATTACTCCTCAAACAGGAAAAATATGAGAGGCCAACCAAAGCCTAGAAGACAAGTTATGACGTTCCTAACCATTTTGATCCTTGCTTTTACCTCATCGAACAAAGTTTTAAGAAATTCCTTTCTGTTTTAACAATAATCTTGCTAATACTAAAATTTAGACTCAAGGTATACCTAATTGTCAGTTCAAGAACAAAGACTGAACTTCTACCATGTACCAGGGTCTCTTTGGAGATGGAGGAAAAGGGAAAAAAACACAGAAAAATGTATGACATGGACACTATCTCCAAAAAGATAAGCTTGCATAGAAACACTCATTTAAAAATTAGTTATAACAGTGACTTAAATGCATGAAAGATGTAAATGTAAGGTAGAAAGGTGACATAGAGAAGGAACCAATTAGTTTTGTGGGAAGCAAGTTGGATGTCAAGAAAAGCATTGTAGTAGAGTGCTACTTTAGCCAGATCTGGACAGATACAGGTTGGGAAAGGTGGAGCTGTTACCTCTGGCAAAAATGATAGTTCAGAAATACCATGAGGAAGGAAGAAAGCATATTTCTTCATATGCTAAGTAGTTCAGTTTTGTTTTCCTCTTAGATGAAGCTGCCTCCGGGTCTTGTCTAAGACATGATGATCTTTTTACATTGGAAACCACGAAAACAAAACCTGGCTGTGACAATTACCTAGAGATTATTAGGGTAGAAACTTGAGTTATGTAAGATTTTTAATTCTGCATAGAATGCAGAAAAACATAATAGATTTTCTATGAATAGATGACTGGTATTTGCTTTGTCCTTTGAATTTCGACTGGCCATTTTGAAACTATTGTCATCGATGCATAATAATATATCAAAATGCTTCCTAGCATTATTGGGGAAAAGAACAAATGAAAGTTTAAATTGATATAAAATATACATAATTGCATAATTGAACAAACAACCCAGCAAACCAAATACCATCTGGGTATTTCTGATAACATTGAAATCTTTTCACAAAAATTCTTCTGTATTCTAATCTTGAAAAGTCATTTGCTTATATAAAGCAAATATAAGGAGAAATAATCTTTATACTACTATAACTTCTAAAAGGAAAAAAAAATGACATTTGAGACTCTGCATATGCAAGCAATATTCAATTATTTCTTTTATTTAAAGAGCCACTAATTGGAATCAGGTTTCAAAAGGCAAGTGAAATCCAAATTAATGAGAAACTGCTAATAAAAGGAACTTTTATTTAATACTGAGAGTTTTAGACTATCATAGTTTTCTAGTATCAAACATACTGATAAGAGGTAGAGGATGGGGTGTGAGCTGTAAAAAAAAAAACCCACTATGTTAATTAGTATTTTGTTATATAAGCTAAATTTACTTTTTAAGATTTTCATTTTAATGCTGATAGAGTTAATGTGTGATATTAGTTTCAGTTGTACAATATAGCGATTCAGCAATTCCATACATCACTCAGTTCTCTTCACAGCAAGTGCACCCCTTAATCCCCATCACCTGTTTCACTCATTCCCCCCATCCACCTCCCCTCTGGTAACCATCAGTTTGTTCTGTCTAGTTAAGAGGCTGTTTCTTGGTTTGTCTTTTTTCTTTGTTTTGTTTCTTAAATTCCACATGAGTGAAATCATATGGTGTTTGTCTTTCTCTGACTTACTTCACTAAGCATTATTCTCTAGTTCCATCCATGTCGTTGCAAATGGCAAGATTTCATTTTTTATGGCCGAATAATATTCCATTGTGTGTGTGTATATATATATATATATATATATATATATATACCATATCTTCTTTATCCATTCATCTATTGATGGACACTTGGGCTGTTTCCATAGTTTGGCTATTGTAAATAATGCTGCCACAAACATAGGGGTTGCATGTATCCCTTTGAATTAGGGTTTTTGTATTTTAGGGGTAAATGCCAGTAGTGCAATTACTGAATTTTAGCATAGTTCTATTTTTAACTTTTTGAGGGACCTCCATACCATTTTCCACAGTGACTGCACAAGTTTGCATTCCCACCAACAGTGCAAGAGGGTTCCTTTTTCTCCGCATCCTCGCCAACACTTGCTGTTTCTTGTGGTTTTTTTTTTAAGATTTTATTTACTTGTCAGAGAGAGAGAGAACACAAGCAGGGAGAGAGGCAGGCAGAGGGTGAAGCAGGCTCCCCACTGAGCAGGGGGCCCAATGCAGGTCGTGACACGACCCAAGCCATAGGCAGACACTTAACCAATTGAGCCACCCAGGAGTCCCAGTTTCTTGTGGTTCTGATTTTAAACTAGATATGTCTTTAATGTAATGTAGAATTTTGGGGGGAGTTCATAGGGTTAGATAGGCTATCTTTGTTACAATATCCACTGATATTCACAGATCTGAAGAAGTAAATTATTATTTTGTTTAAGATTTTATTTATTTGACAGAAACAGCGAGAGAGGGAACACAAGCAGGGGGAATGGGAGAGGGAGAAGCAGGCTTCCCGTGGAGTAGGGAGCCCAACATAGGGCTCAGTCCCAGGACTCTGGGATCATGACCCGAGCCAAAGGCAGACGCCCAACAACTGAGCAACCCAGGCTCCCCAAAGTAAATTATTTTCTGGCAGTGTTTACTAAAATGGCAAAAAAGAAAAAAAAATCCACCCAAATCCACCTGTATGCTGCCATAGCAATCCTTTGACATTAAAATGACTAAGTGATCTTTATTTTATTTACTTATTTTTTAAAGATTTTATTTATTTGACACAGACACAGTGAGAGAGGGAACACAAGCAGGGGGAGTGGGAGAGGGAGAAGCAGGCTTCCCGGTGAGCAGGGAGCCCGATGTGGGGCTCAATCTCAAGACCCTGGGATCATGACCTGAGCCGAAGGCAGATGCCTAATGACCTTTATTTTAAAGGAGGAATATATGTGTTAGAGGAGTCAAGTTATTTGACTAGATTTCACGTAGCCAGTAAATAGCAGGGTCAGGATTTGAATTTGGATGTATCTGAGTCTAGAGCTCAAGCTCTTTACTACATATATATTCTGCCAATTCTTAAGTCATTCATAAGAATATTTTTATAAATGTGAAAAGTTTGAAGACATCTTCACCTACATAAAAGAAAGGTTGTATATAATTTTAAGTGGCATTCATTGTTACCAAATTACCATAATGTTATGTTCAGCTTTGCATGTTTTTGCCTTAAAATTAATTTCAATTTTAGTATACTAAGTGTATTAGCATAATATAGTCTTTTTTTAAAAGACCCATTTCTTTTTTTTTTTAAGATTTTATTTATTAATTTGACAGAGAGAGCATGAGAGCAGGAACACAAACAGGGGGAGTGGGAGAGAGAGAAGCAGGCTTCCTGCTGAGCAGGGAGCCTGATGTGGGACTCAATCCCAGGACCCTGGGATCATGACCTGAGCCGAAGGCAGATGCTTAACGACTGAACCACCCAGGCGTCCCAAGACCCATTTCTTTTCATATAGGAATTGTATATGAGCAAAAGGCAACTTTGGAAATTATCCTGTTACTCATTCATATCACTTGAATTATCACATTATTCATGTTACTAAAGGAAACCACAACCCAGACAGCTTAAATACCTTGTGTGAAGGTGTACAGCCAATTAATGATGGAGATAGGACACATTCCTCAGTAATTAGAGATAGAGAAATGATCTTGTTAGGTACAATCTGTGTCAAACAATCTGTATGGATAGTAAAAGTATAGACAAATGCTGGGCAATTATTAATACCAAATTCAGTTCAGTGGTTTCAGGGGGAGGAAATACTTTTTTTAATAGGTCTATAACATTTAATTTTAAAAGAATCATCCTAATAATACTGTCTCTAACTCTAGCCTTACTAGAATCAACAAAAATGTAGTATGGTAGAGAGCATGTTTGGCTTCCCATATGTAAGTACTAGTGTAGGCATCTGGGAAGATAGCTCTCCATACCCTTACTAACTGCCACTGACCTGTTACTTCTGACTTCCTTGGTAAGATCAAACAGATTACAAGGAAAGTGGAACACTTTGAAGAAACGGAGCTATTTCCATGACATCAAGTTCAGTAGATCCCTAATCTTTAATGAGTAAAATAACACAAAAAGTGTAGAATTCTTAGTATGTTTTTAAATATCAATTGAAGTTTTATTTAGATTAACAAGAGGTTTGCTTGGTATTACAAAAGATCATTGCTGTTTATTGCACTGGCTTCCAGATTTGTGGAGCCCCACATTCCAAGTCATCTAATTGTCTTTTCTAGTTCACTTGTAGAAGCCTACAGTGGAGGAAAACACTTCATATTAGGATAAACCTGTTATAGAAAATTACATAACACTTCTATAAATATTTGCACTTCTAGATGAAATTATATCCTCCCATATAAAAGCATTTTAATAGTGTAAATTCTTGTTTCCTAAAAAAAGCTTATTTATGAAACATGACATTTTAACTACTCTGGATGCCTCATTTATCTGTTAAGGGACTAGTACAAGGCATTTAAGTATTTTCTTATCAATCCAACAGCTAACAAGGTCATTGATTCATTCTATAAACATATATCAAATACCTGATTAAGAAAACCTGATTCCTGCCCAGGAGTGTCAGTAGCTCGACCTTGTTTGCTGAAACAATTTTTATACTTTGCCACCATTTGCCCACCTTTCTTAGTGACTTGTGAAGGAAATGTAGTTATGTATAAATGCTACATTTTATGGTGGCTTGGAAACATTGTGTATCTCCAGTAATTTTCCCCAGTTAAGTGAACAAAACCAACAGGCCTTGCCCACAGTCACTACTCCGACTTTCTGGTATATTTCTTAAAGGACCTTTCTCTGCTTCAGATTGAGCTGATGTTTAATATCCTCTTGAGTTAAACTTCACCCTGTTGAGGGGGGCACCTGGGTCGCTCAGTCGGTTGGGCCTCTGCCTTTGGCTTAGGTCGTGATCCCATGGTCCTGGGATCAAGTCCCACATGGAGCCCCTCACCGGGCTCCCTGCTCTCGAGGGAACCTGCTTCTCTCTCTCTCTCCCTCTGCAGCTCACCCTGCTTGTGCTCTCTCTGTCAAATGGACAAATAAAATCTTAAAAAAACAAAACCTAACTTCATCCTGTTGGAAGAAGCATTTTCTAAAATACCCCAAGAAACTTAACGTGTGCATGGTAACATTCTGAAAGTCATTTTCTTACCATATTACAATCATTTATTCGTTGGGAAGAAAGGTGTTCAGTTCTTTTTAGATATTTTATACAGTATCCTTCAGTTGTCAATTAGCTGTCTTTGCTTCTGTTCACTTATTGATTGAATAAACTCATTCAGAATGCAATATGTATTAGGCACTGTGTTCAAGAGATAAAGCTACTGAAATGCATAAATGTTTTACTTTGGCGGAGCTCAGCATCCAGTGAGGAAGGCAGGCAGAAAAATAATTACATTTGTTGAGAATAGAACTATTTCCTTACGAGGGATGCCAAACCTATCATGAGTGAGGAAAGACCTGAGGAAGTACAGAAGTCATCCTTACTGCCAAATACTAATTTTTACCCTTCTAAGGATCTGGACTTGAATCTGAGGAAAGCTGTGGACTCTTTCTGAGGTTGTCCCCATAGGGT
The DNA here is from genome assembly GCF_037043125.1 of Eumetopias jubatus. Classification (NCBI taxonomy): domain Eukaryota; kingdom Metazoa; phylum Chordata; class Mammalia; order Carnivora; family Otariidae; genus Eumetopias; species Eumetopias jubatus. The sequence continues at coordinate 33,353,182 of NW_028274809.1, forward strand.
TAATGAGGTTGAAATTAAGAAATCTAAAGCTTATTTTTCAGAGACCCTAATCAGCTATTGTGTGTTTACAAATCCACTAGGGAGACCTGGGCTAGAAGTCACTGATACGGTTCCAGCCTGTGAACAGCAAGGCCCTGTCTTCCTTACCCTAGATAATGAGCCCAAGACCCCCTCCAGTTTATCTGGGCTCTCTTGGAGAAAACCCATAGTCCCTTTCGTTGTCCTAAGATGCCTCACAGCAGGGGCTGAATTTTTCCTCATTTTAAGTCTCCACACAAGTGAGTATGGGATATATGTTACATGTTTGCTCAATAAACATGCTCCATCTTTCCTCATGAATAACCACAAGTTTTCACCATCCTTTTCATCAATATATATGTAATCCCAACCCCTGTGGTTATAAAAAAAACTTCCCTCCCCCTTCAAAGTGGCAGATTTGAAGCCTGCCCTTCTACCTCTTTGGCTGCCTCTAGAATAAACCCTTCTCTTTCATACATGATGTCTCAGTGATTGGCTTTGCTGTGCTCTGGACAGTGTAACTTGGGTTTGGTTACATTTCTAGAAAATTTATTTTTAAAAGACTCATGCCAAAATTTTGCATATTATTTTAGGTATTCACCCATTCCTTGAAACACCATATATTTCAGGGTAAGAATCCCTGGCCTAAAGACCTCTCACTATTTTCAGTCCATATTAACTCTGGTATAAATAGCCTATTCCTTTTCCTATTCTAAAACTACTTTCAGGTTTTTAAGGTTAAGTACTTTGTAATAATATTCTAGAATCTCACTCCATCTTTCACGATCTTACAGACTTACAGTTATCACCTGGAGTGTAAGCTTTTTTCCTTGCTAGGCTGTGTCACAGTTGTAATTAATATTCTGTAAAGCTTTAGTAAAGTGATAGGATATTTTGAATCACCTTTAAAAAGAAAGTTCTTTGAATTTAAATTATCTTCCACCAGGAACAATTTACTTTTGTCTTATTTCCATTTTTTTCTTTAGTTTTTAGGCTCAAATTTTGCCTTTTACTCTTGACTCATTTATGAACGCAAATTATGGTTATGTATATGTGCATTTGAGGTCAGTTATTAACAGTTGTTAACTTAATCCTCTTTAAACCCTTACGATAAGAGTTAAATATAGCACGTGAACAGTTACCGCGTGCGGGCACTGGTCCTGAGAAGCGCCCCAGGATTCAGGAATGACTGAGGCTCCGAAGCTCCTAGTCTGGTAGAGGTGGCACCGGCTGGCCTGGCAGGTGCGGTGCGGGCTCGGAGGAGGCAGGGAGGGACCCGGGCCGAGGTGCTGGGCTTAAAAAGGAAACCGAGAATGCCCCAGGGGCCTCACAGTTCCTTAATTCTGATGTTCTGATCGTTTTCGTGTTTAATAACCTGGCATTTGGTAAAGGAAGACCAGAATGGGTCCCGGAGTTCATCGGAAAACGGACCGAGAGCCGGGCCTCGGTGGGGTTAGGCTAGAGCCCGAAAAGGCGAGAACGCGGACGCCAGACCGAGGCGCCGAGGGCAGCGCGGCTTCCGCACGCGCCAGGCCGCCCGGTTTAAACCTCCCGCCTCCCGCAGCCGGAGCCCAACACCTCCACGCACGGGTGCGGAGGGGCACGGGCTGCGGGAGTGGCCCGGCGGCGTCTCGGGGCTCGCGGGCGGCGGCGGCAGGAACGGGTGCCGGGACGGACCTCCGCGCAGCCAAGCGCGACCCGAGGCGGCGGAGGACCGGTGCGTCGCGGCTTCAGCGTCGCGGTGAGAGTCTGCGGCCTCCCGCGGCCCCCCTCCCTCCGGCCGGCGATCGGGCCGCGCCCTTCCCCGGCCTGCCGGGCGGGAGGCCAAACCCTTGGTTCCCGTGGCGACGCCCTGAGGTGGAGACGCGGCGGGAGACGCACGCCACGCGCGCACGCGGTCTCTCAGGGCCTCGCCGCCCCCTGCGGCCTCCCTCCCGGACTAGGTCCGGGTCCGAGCTCCCCGGGGCAGAACAGGCCAGGAGTGGTTTTTAGGGAGGCTGGGTCCTCTCCTAACCAAAGGAGCTTCCCTTCACGCTGGCCCCGCTAGCGAACGTGCGCAGTAGCCTGAGGCTTGTTTGGTTGATTTCTCCTGAAGGTGGAGATCGCTTCCATTAGAAGCAGATGTTCCCAGCCCTTAGGTGCTTTCCCTGCTGACCTCTTTTCTGTTGTGCTTATTTTTATGTCATTATTTAGTAATGGAAATGCCTTCTGTAGAAGCGCAGTGGCAAGCGTTTGGTAAAAACAAAACATAAGTAAATGTGCGGTTTGAGGCGAACTGCGGAACGGCCGAGCTGCCGAGGGCTTCCGCGCACAAATCCTGCGGCCTGAGGCCATGAACCCAGCCCCGTGCACCGATCCGGCTCGTGGAAACGCGGATCACCTGGTCGGGTGCCCAGATGATGTCAATGGTCAGATACCTGATGCTCTGAGAAAGATGGAGAGGGGTTAAAAAATCCGACCTGGCAACCAACCCGCGATACTGTGGGTTTGCCAGTAGAGGGGGTGGGATTATTTTTCATGTAATATTGTTAATGCACAGAGCATAAACCCTCTTATAAACTATGGGTCACTGTAAAATAGCTTATTGGGAAGATCACGTATATCCATGGTTTTGGATTTTCTCTAAGCATTTATGTATTGATTTATTTGGTTTAGACTTAGGCAACTTACTGTAAGGCGATATTACTTTCATCATCTTAACATCAATATTTATGGAGTAGCCACAGGTGCCTCATCCTTTAGTAGGAGTTAATTACACATGTAATGGCCAAATAAACAACTAATGCTATGTATATGCTTTTTATATGATGAAAAATTTTAATCGTTTTATATTTATCTGTGCCCAGCATTACCAATATTCTTTGATATTTCTGTATTTAATCGTGCAGAATGATTGCATCTAGCCATTGAAATAACTACGTGCAAGACATTGCTCTAATTATAAGTGATTATAATTGCCAGACAAATCATTATAATTTCAGAGTTAAATGGGTGTTCAGAGCTCAGCCTGTCCAAAGTGGGAAAGCTGCAAACATGAGACTGGTGTCAACATGAGACTGGTGGAAAAACTAGGAAACCACATTTTTATTAGAAATATTTATTATAAAGCGATTAATAAAATTCATAGCAGTGACTGAACTAGTTCCAAATATCAAAATATATCAGATATAAAACATATAAATTGTTTTGTTTACACTGTCCGACTTTGTGATTTCATGTGTGCTCTGTCCTATATTTAAAATTTTTGACTTTGTTGATTTTCTCTATATGTCTTCTGTTTCAGATTTCTACTCTTTAATTTTGTTTCTTTTAATTTGGGTTTAATTTGCTCTTTTTCTAACTTGTTAAGGTGGAAACATAAATAATTGATTTTCTACCTTCTTTTCCTTTTATATAAGCGTTTAAAGCTGCAAGTTTTCCTCTAACCATGCTTAGCTAGATCCCACAAATTTGGAATGTTTTCGTTATCATTTAAAGATATTTTAAAATCTTTGTGATTTCTTTGCTCCATTATTTATTTAGGTGTGTTATTTTATTTCCAAATATTTTAGAATTTTTTTTAGGTAGATCATTGCTTTTGATTCCTAAATTAGCGATGTTGTGGTCAGAAAACATGTATTATTTCAATACCTTTAAATTTATTGAGTTTATTTTTTTCTTCTTGCCTAACCTATGGTCTTTCTTGGTCAATATTCCATTTATCCGCGGGGAAAAATGTGTATTCTACTGGTGGTGGGTGGAGTAGTCTAAATGTCAGTTAGGGGAAGCTGGTTGAGAGTGTTGCTCAAGCCTTTTATCTTCACATTTTTAATGTCTCCTTATTCTGTCAGTTACTCTGGGAGAAGTGCTAAGTCTGAAGTCTCTAATTATGATTGTAGGTTTGTCTATTTCTCCCTTCAGCTGTCAGGTTTTTTTCTTATATTTGGTAGTCTGATACACTTTTAAGAAACCTCTGTCTTTTTTGCCAAATTGACCCTTTTATCATTCTGAGATGTCCATTCTATCCCTGAAAATACTTTTTACATGGAAGCCTGTTCTGACATTAATATAAGCTTAATGTTTGCCTCTTGCTTTTTCCTTTTAACTCATCTGTGTGTTTATGTTTAAAATGTGTTTCTTATAAACTACATACAGTTGGGCTGAAGTTGTTTATCCAGTCTCACAACAATCTCTGTGTTTTAATAGTGGTATATAGTCCATTTATAGTTTAATAACTTTTTTCTGTGTTTGGATTAAGTATATTGGTGTTCTTTTTCCATTTTTTCATTTACTCTTTGGTCCTCTTGCCCTGCCTTCTTTTTGGGTGAATTGAGTTTTTAGAAAAACATTTTTTCCCCTATCTTTTTAGTTTTGTCCCTTCATGTTATTTTTTTATTGGTGGTATTAGAGATTGATTACATATGTGTCTTGAATTTATCATGGCTGATTTTCAAACATATTCTAGTACTTCATGAACAGCATAAGAATATTACCCTTTATACTTGCAATACCATCTTCTCACTTTTTGTGCTCTTATTTTACTTCTATATATTCTGTTATATATTCTATATATTTTGCTTCTACATATGCTCTATATTTTTTTTACTTTTAATTTAAAGAATCAGTAATCTTTTAGTGAAATTTAAAGATGCATGTGTATATGTAATGTTTAAAATGTTTAAAAATTCCTGTGTATTTATCAACATATTTACCCTTTTTGTTCTTTCAAGATTTTATTTAAATTCAAGTTAGTTCACATATAGTGTAGTATTAGTTTCAGGTGTAGAATTTAGTGATTCATCAGTTGCATATAACACCCAGTGCTCATTATTACATCAAGTGCCCTCCTTAATGCCCATCACCCAATCACCCCATCCCCCCACCCACCTACCCACCTCCCCTCCAGCAGCCCTCAGTTTTTTCCCCATATTTAAGAGTCTCTTATGGTTTGCCTCCCTCTCTGTTTTTATCTTATTTTTCCTTTCCTTCCCCTATGCTCATCTGTTTTGTTTCTTAAATTCCACATAGGAGTGAAATCATATGGTATTTGTCTTTCTCTGACTGACTTATTTCATTTAGTGTAATATACTCTAGTTTCCATCCACGTCATTGCAGATGGCAAGACTCCATTCTTTTTGGTGGCTGAGTAATATTCTGTTGTGTATATATAGCACATCTTTCAACATGACCAAGTGGGATTTATTCCTGGGCTGCAGGGGTGTTTCAATATCCACAAATCAATCAATGTGAAACACCACATTAATAAAGAATAAGAATCCTATGATCCTCTCAATAGATGAAGAAAAAGCATTTGACAAAATACCATCCTTTCTTGATAAAAAATCCTCAAGAAAATGCTTCTCCCTCTTCTCCCTGCTCGTGTTCTCTCTCGATATCTGTCTCTCTCAAATAAATAAAATACTTAAAAAGTGGGGAGGGGGCGCCTGGGTGGTTCAGTCGGTTAAGTATCTGACTTGGGTTTAGGTCATGATCCCAGGGTCCCGAGCCCCACATCCCGCTCCCTGCTGGGTGGGGAACCTGTTTCTCCCTCTCCTGCTCACCCCTGCTCGTGCTCTTTCTCATATATCTGTCACTATTTCTTTCTCAAATAAAATCTTTTTAAAAAGTCCTCAAGAAAGGGATAGAAAGAACATAGCTCAACGTCATAAAGGCCATATATGAAAGACCCACAGCTAATATCATCCTCAATGGGGAAAAACTGAGAGCTTTTCCCCTAAGGTCAGGAACAAGACCGAAATGTTCACTCTCACCACTGTTGTTCATAATAGTACTGGAAGTCCTAGCCTCAGCAATCAGACAACAAAAGGAAATAAAAGATATCAGAATCAGCAAGGAAGAAGTCAAACTTTCACTCTTCATAGATGACATCTATGTAGAAAAGCTGAAAGACTCCACCAAAAAATTGCTAGAATTGATACAGGAATTTAGCAAAGTCGTAGGATATAAAAATCAATGGACAGAAGTCTGTTGCATTTCTGTACACCAATAATGAAGTAGCAGAAAGAGAAATCCTATTTACCCTTTTTGATTTCTGTCTTGCGTCCTGTAGAACTGAGTTTCTACGTGTTATTTTCCTTTACCCTAATGAATATTTAGATTTGTTTGTAGTGCAGGTCAATGTGGCACAAATTCTTTCAGCTTTATTTGTATGAAATTTTGCTTTCATTTTTGAAGGATATTTTTATTGGGTATAGAATTCTTGGCCAACTTTTGTTTTAGGACTTAAAGATACAGTTTGCTTATCTTTTGCCCTCCATTATTTTGTGAGGCAGCCTCCTCTTTTTCCTGCCACTCTGCCAAAGATGAAAGCAGCCAGGGGGGCGCCTGCGTGGCTCAGTCATTAAGTATCTGCCTTTGGCTCAGGTCATGATATCAGGGTCCTGCGATTGAGCCCCATGTCAGGCTCTCTGCTCAGTGGGGAGCCTGCTTCTCCCTTTCCTTATGCCTGCCACTCCCACTGCTTGTGCGTGCCCTCTCTCTCTGTCAAATAAATAAATAAACAAAATCTTAAAAAAAAAAAAAAAGATGAAAGCAGCCAGGGGTCTCTGCAGTCCTAGGTAAGGCTAGTCCTTTTCTGGATTTTAGATCATGAGTTTTCCTGCATCCTCGGCCCTCTGATGGGCTTTAAAAAAACACTAAATTTTGTAGGTTATCTAGCTTATTCTCATTGTTAGGATGGAATTAATGTTCTCTTGCAACTTTCTGAAGTGGAAATGGAAGACCAGTATAATGCTGACTGAATTAATACTGCTTAAAAAGATTTTTATTATTATTATTTTCCAGATTTTTTTCCTGGTATTCTTACAGTTGTTTTCCCAGTGAATTTTAGACTCCATTTATCTTTTAAAAAGAATTGCAGACAACCTCTTGGTAATGATTTATATTACATCGAATGCATAGATTAATTTAGAGAAAAATGAACTCTTTGTTTTATTGAGTTTTCCTATCCGAGAACAAGGCAAATCTTTTTGAAGTCTTTTGTCTGATTTAGTAGTGGAATTTTTTTTTTTAAAGATTTAATTTATTTATTTGGGAGAGGAAGAGCACCAGCAGGGGGAGGGGCAGAGAGACTCCATGATGAGTGGAGCTGGACACAGGGCTCCATCCCACAACCCTGAGATCATGACCTGAGCCAAAATCAAGAGTCAGCCGCTAAATGGATTGAGCCACCCAGGTGCCCCTGTTTGTTAGTAGAGTTTTAAGTTTTCTTAATATAAGTTATTTGATGTTGAATTTGTTCCTAGGAATTTTAATAGGGATGCATTTTTTTCTTCCATTATATTTTCTGTTGATTTTTGGGAAATTGGTAGGAAAACTGCTTGATTTTGTATACTAATTTTATAACCAGCATACCTGTTTGAGAGGTCTTATTGCTTCCAGTCTCAGTGAATTAAGTGTTTTGGGTATACTCTCACATCATGTCTAAAATGATAATTCAGACATTTCCATTTTTATATTAATCCCTCATTTTTTTTTTTAGTTCTGCTGTATCATTTAGCACTTCTAGGACAATGCTAAATAACAGAATAATGGTGGGCTTCCTTAATATTGTTCCTTGTTGTAATGGGAATGCTGTTGGCGTTTTACCATTAAGCATTATGATGGCACTTGCATGTGTGTGTGGGTATGTGTGTATACATACGTAAGCCTGCCATTAAAATAGAAGCCATATTCCCATTTCATTGAAACATTTGTTTTTTTTTTTTAAGTATGCTCTATGCCTAACGTGGGGCTTGAACTCACAACCCTGACATCAAGAGTCACATGTGGGGCGCCTGGTGGCTCAGTTGGTTAGGCGGCTGCCTTCTGCTCAGGTCATGATGCCAGGGTCCTAGGATTGAGCCCCACGTCGGGCTCCTTGCTCACTGGACAGTCTGCTTCTCCTTCTCCCTCTGCCCCCCCCACCCTGCTCATTCTCTCTCTCTCTCCCTCCCTCCAATAAATAAATACAATCTTTAAAAAAAATTTAAAAAAGAGTCACATGCTCTACTGATGGAGCCATCCAGGCATCCCTGAAAGATTAAAAAAAAAGGATGGAAAATCTTATAAAGAATGGTTGTTTAGGGCACCTGGGTGGCTCAGTTGGTTAAGCGACTGCCTTCGGCTCAGGTCATGATCCCACATCGGGCTCCCTGCTCGGCAGGGAGTCTGCTTCTCCCTCTGTCCCTCTTCCCTCTCGCGCTCTCTATCTCTCATTCTCTCTCTCTCAAATAAATAAATAAAATCTTTAAAAAAAAAAAGAATGGTTGTTTAGTTTTATTAAATGTCTTTTTATCATGAAAGGTGAACAATTTGTCATACTTTTTTTTTGCTAACATTTTAATGATATGTTTTGGAATTTTTGTCACATAATTTTCATCAAATTTTTCTTATTTTTTATATATGTACCTATTATTTTAACAGTTATAGCAATTCTGTTTTGTTCTAATCACATTTAGGTTTAACCAAATTAAATCTTCATTGCTAATCCTTTAAAGCATTTCTCTATTTTATAAATTCTTTTTTTTTAAGATTTTATTTATTTATTCATGAGAGAGAGGGAAAGAGAGAGAAGCAGAGGGAGAAGCAGGCTCCCAAGGAGCAGGGAGGAAGAAGCAGGCTCCCAGGACCCTGGGATCATGACCTGAGCCGAAGGCCAGACGCTTAACCATCTGAGCCACCCAGGTGCCCTCCATTTTATAAATTCTTCATTTTTATTTTTATTTTATTTATTAAGATTTTATTCATTTGTCAGAGCACAAGCAGGGAGAGTGACAGGCAGAGGGAGAAGCAGGCTCCCCCACTGAGCAAGGAGCCCGCCATGGAGCTTTGATCCCAGGACCCTGGGATCATGACCTAAGCCAAAGGCAGACGCTTAACTGATTGAACCACCCAGGCATCCCATAAATTCTTCATTTTTAAAGACATTTTAGGGGCTTCTGCGTGGCTCAGTTGGTTAAGCATCTGCCTTCAGCTCAGGTCCTGGGATCGAGCCCCATGTCAGGCTCCCTGCTCAGTGGGGAGTCTGCTTTTCCCTCTCTACCTGCCCCTTCCCTGCTTGTGCTCTCTCTCTCTCTCTCTCTCTTTCTCTCAAATAAATAAATAAAATCTTAAAAAAGAACTTTAAAAAAATACATTTTAGTTGTATGGATTGTGGCTTCAAATAATTTAGTTGTTGTTTTGCTTTATTTGTTCTGGGAGGCATTTGTATGTGCTATATTCCTGATCCTTGCATATTTAAAAGACCTTTCCAGATACTCAGCCTTTCTTGTGTATCATATCTCATTGATTCTAAGAAGCACCTGTTCATTTTTCACATCTCTGAAATTATTTCTGAAATCTGAATTTTTTATGTATTTGAAAATTGATGATTTAAACAGTTTATAGCTCTTTTTCTTAAATAGAGGTATATGAAATAACGGTGTACCTTTCAAACGACGGTGTCTTCAACAGATGAAATATGGTAAGTTGGGGTGCCTGGGTGGCTCAGTCAGTTAAGCGTCCGATTCTTGGTTTTGGCTCAGATCATGATGTTGGAGTTGTGAGTTGCAGCCCCATGTCGGGCTCTGCACTCAATGGGGAGTTGGGGCTTAAGGATTTTGTTTCTCCTTCTCTCTCTGGCCCTGCCCCCGCTCATGTGCGTGCTCGCTCTCAAATAAATAAATAAATCTTTTTAAAAATATGGTAAGATAATTCCAAATTATTAGATTACCATAAAATAATTTTTATCTATAAGGTTGAGAAAGATCAGAAATTTAATAACAGTGTGCTGAGTTGCAGTGAACAAGCACTTTCCTCCATTACTGGTGGGCATAAAAATCAGTACAATCTCTATGGAGGACAATTTAGGAAAATGAAAAATGTTAAATGCATATACCCTTTGATTCAGCCAGGATTTTATCTTATGGATAAACTTGCATGTATTTTAAATACTACACATGTTTATTATTTTTTATTCAGCATGATTTAATAATATTCCAGAAACCATCTAAATATCCATCAATAGTAGACCATTTTAGTAAATTATAATACATCCATTAAAATTGTATTTCACTAAGTAGAAAATTCCATGTCATATTCTTTTTTTTTTTTTTTTTAAGATTTTAGGTATTTAACAGAGAGTGAGAGATCACAAGCAGAGGAAGCAGCAGAAGGAGAGGGAGTAGCAGGCTCCCCACTGAGCAGGGAGCCCGACATGGGGCTCAATCCCAGAACCCTGGGATCATGACCTGAGCCAAAGGCAGACGCTTAACTGACTGAGCCACCCAGGTGCCCCCACGTCATATTCTTTTTCACTTCACATTGTACACAGAAATCACTTGTATCCATTGTCTAATGTTGCTGAGGAGATGTCTGAGGCCAGCATAAATTATTTAATTTGTAGGTGGCCCTGTTTCTTCTAGATGCTAAAAGCACCTTTTTTTAATCCTTAATATTTGGCAACATTCCATAATATATCTTAAATCTTGATCATTTCCTGTTAATTTTTCCTGATACATGACAAGACGTTTCAGTTTTTCACCTCTAAATCCTTGAATATTTTGGCTGTTCCATATTGTTTGTCTAAGAATATTACTTATGTTAGATTTCAGTTGTTTATCTTACAAATCTGTTATCTTTGTTCTGACTACTTTGTTAGACTCTAATCACCTTTATTTTGTCATGTTCATTCTGAATGATTTTCCCTGGCTTGTCATCCATATTAACTTGGTTTTCTGAAGTATCTTTTCTACTTGGAGTTGTTTCTAATATGATTTCAAGTACTGTGGTATTTTTTTTCTCTTTTTCTTTTTATCTTTTGTTTCTTTCAGCTCTTTTTAAAAATTTGTTTTATGGAGTTATGTTCTATTTGATGCAAAGCAGTTTTTCTTTAAAATTCTATTTTATGAAGCAGTTCTCCAAATGTGTGGGTTATTTTCTCTTTTCCACATTATGATCCCTCCTTTTATGCAGTCCTAGTTTTTGTTATTTGTTGTTGAAAAGTTGTGTTCACTCTTTTTAAAAATCTGTTTTATGGAGTTATGTTCTATTTATTTGATGCAAAGCAGTTTTTGTTTAAAATTCTATTTTATGAAGCAATTCTCCAAATGTGTGGGTTATTTTCTCTTTTCCACATTATGATCCCTCCTTCTTTTATGCAGTCCTACTTTTTTATGTTATTTGTTGTTGAAAAGTTGTGTTCTGGCCTGCTCTTTGCCCAAGAATGGCATAAGCTGTTGGAATAGCTGCCTTAGAGGCTGAGACAGGAGACAGAACACTTTGTCGTGATCTCTCTTCTTTAAACTGGCTACTTGTTGACACACTTGTCATACGCTGTCTCTAAGCAGGTCCCCACAGCACATGGTAAACATTCATTCCGGAGGCAGATCAATGCTGACATATCTCTGATTGATCTACTTTAGTCTGCTATGCAGGGTTGACCACTAGCTTACTCTTTCTGTTTCTTTACAGCCATGCTTTAGCTCCTGGCAAGGAAAATAAAAAATGTCATAGCAACTGTAAGTTTTAGGGAGCCAAGTGCATGATACCTCTTGGCTCTTTTGTTCCCTCCTGAGATTGGAACCAATTCAGATGTGGTCAAAGGAGCTTAGGCAGGTGGAGATAAAATATCAGCTTTACTGTTGAGAGAGCTGTTGAAAGATATTTATGGTATAGGTGGTCTTCTAATAAGTCTGTTCCCCAGCCCAGACCTGAAATAACCCAACCAAGGGAAACTTTGGGTCTTTGTAATAGACATACTTACCTAAGACTTTCAGTAAATTAGCTCTGCCCAATCAAAAAATGTGGACCATGGTGAATTTGCCAGTCGGGTTTCTCACTTAAGGGGTAAAGGGGCAAGATGCTAGGAAGATTTATGGAAACTCTGTCCTCATGGAAACTAGAAGAAATATCCCCCACCTTAAACATCATGAGTTTTCTTTAGTAGGTCGTCTTTGCCAGGCTGTGATAGGGAGATATGTACCAAGTAGAATGCTGTCTGCTTCCTCCATAAGTCTGCCTGCTATGCCTTTAAGGACTCACGTTTTCAAGTTAGTGATTGATTATGGAATTGTTCTTCAGGACCCACAAAATTTGCCAAAACTGAATCTGTTTGAGATTAGAGGAGATGCGTGGCAGATTTGGACATCCTCTTTAACGATGATGCAGACCTCATTGTATCCGAGACTTATTCATTGGCATCAGTGCTGTGAGATGTGGCTATTTTGCACAGGGGTTTCCTTCTCTAATTTTGGTTCTGTTTTGGTCAGCGAAAGGAATTATGCAAACATGCATTTCCCCCTCTTTCCCAGAAGCTGTTAACCTTTAAAATCATTGCTCATCTAACAGACAAACATTTTTCTTTCATTTGTGCTTCTTGAGTTGCAAAAGAGATTAACATTTTTGTGTATTCATTGGATCTTTGAAGTTCTTTTGTGAATTGCCTATTCTTGTTTTGTCCTTATCTTTCAAATGGTGAGTTTGTCTTTTCACTTATGAGTTCTCTAATTTAAAGATAATGGGGCTCCTGAGTGGCTCAGTCAGCTAAGCAGCTGCCTTCTGCTTGGGTCATGATCCCAGAGTCCTGGGATCAAGCCCCGCATCCGGCTCCCTGCTCAGTGGGGGTCTGCTTCTCCCTCTCGCTCTGTGCTCTCTCTCTCTCAAGTGAATAAATAAAATCTTAAAAAAAATAAAATATAAAAATATTAACTTTTTCTTACACCTTACCTTGCCCAGTTAATTTCTTTTCAAAATTTGCTTATGTTCCATTTGTTATATAAATTTAAATTTTTTATGATGTACTACATGATTTCTGTGCTGGTATCATGTTAGAAAGATTTCTGACCTCAGACTTATCAAAAATTCTATATTTTCACATGGTATTGTTATAAGGTTTTAACATTTAAATTTTGAACCATCCTTACATTGACTAAGAATCACTTTTTTTCATACAGATAGTTAATTGTCCCAATGATATGTTATTGAATAATATATTCCTTTCCTACTGATTTGAAATGCTACATTGATTGTGGTGGGCTGAAGGTGACCGCCAAAGACAACCGGTCCTAACTGCTGCAATCTGTGAATGTCACCTCATAAGGTGAAGTTTTACAGATGAGACTGAGTTATGGATCTTGAGATAAGATGATTCTGAATTACCTGGGAGGGTTCTAAATGCTATCATAGGTGTCCTTATTTTAGAGAGAGGCAGTGGGCGATTAAACACATACATTGAGGAGAAGGCAAGGTGAAATCAGAGGCAGAGATTGGGGTTATGTTGCCGTTAGCCAAGGACGGCCAGCAGCCACCAGAACCTGGAAGAAAGAAGGAAGTTATCTCCCCTGAAGCTTCCCAGAGAATTCAGCCCTGCTAATACCTTGATTTTAGACTCCAGAACTCAGAGAATAGATTTCTGTTGTTTTAAGCAACTAAGTTTGTGCTAATTTGTCACAGCAGCCACAGGAAATTAATACATTGATCATATGCCACATTCTTTTATATTTTTTGGTCTCTTTGTGAATTTTATCTTAATTTATTCCACTGTTGTGTCTGCTCTGGTGCCAGTACCATTCTGTTTTAACTAGGAATGTTCACATTCAGATTTACTTTTTTAAATAATTATTTTATTAAAGTTGTATATGACTTTTAACAGTCAAATATTCAAGGATTATAATGTATAAAAGCAGCCCTCCCATTCCTGCTCCAGTCTGATCTCCAGTGGCACCTACATTAACCTCTCTATTTCCCCTGGTATTGCCCCCCCATTCTTCTAAATTCTATATTTTTATGCAGATTTTTTAAAGATTTTATTTTTAAGTAATTTCTACACCCAACATGAGGCTCAAACTTACAGTCCTGACATCAAGAGTCACACACTCTACCGACTGAGCCAACCAGGCACCACTATATGCTGATTTTTGATTTATTGATTTAAGGCATTATCTACCTTAAATGGCAGATGAGGACTTAGCTACCCTTCACCACCACTATCACCACTTGTCCTCCCCGAGTATAGGTATATTAAGTTTATTACATCCAATAAGTGTTCATGTCATTGTAAACAATTGAGTTTTTTAAATTTAATTTTATTTATTTTATTTATTTTTATTTATTTATTTGACAGAGAGACACAGTGAGAGAGGGAATGCAAGCAGGGGGAGCGGGAGAGGGAGAAGCAGGCTTCCTGCCGAGCAGGGAGCCCGATGCAGGGCTCGATCCCAGGACCCTGGGATCATGACCTGAGCCCAAGGCAGACACTTAAAGACTGAGCTACCCAGGCGCCCCCAATTGAGTTTTTTTTTTTTTAAGATTTTATTTATTCATTTGAGTGAGAGAGAGCAGCAGAGGAAGGGCCAGAGGGAGAAGCAGACTCCCTGCTGAGCAGGGAGCCCGACTTGGGGCTCAATCCCAGCACCCCGGGATCATGACCTGAGCTGAAGGCAGACATTTAACCAACTGAGCACCCAGGAGCCCACCTAGAGGTCTCTTTTCCAGAGTCCATCTTCCTGCTTAAATTTGGGCTACTTGTTCCTTTTTTTTTTTTTTTTTAAAGATTTTATTTATTTGACAGAGAGAGACACAGCAAGAGAGGGAACACAAACAGGGGGAGTGGGAGAGGGAGAAGCAGGCCTTCCACCGAGCCGGGAGCCCGATGTGGGCCTCGATCCCAGGATCCTGGGATCATGACCTGAGCCTAAGGCAGATGCTTAATGACTGAGCCACCCAGGCGCCCCTAAAGATTTTATTTTTAAGTAATATCTACACCCAACGTGGGGCTCAAACTCACAACCCCAAGATCAAGAGTTACATATGCTCCTAGCTGAGCCAGCCAGGTGCCCCTTAGCTACTTGTTCTATGCAGCTGTCATCCTGAGCCTTTCCGTCTTTGCTCTTCTGGGTTGGATTTTGGTCTTCTATATTGCATTGCTACTTTTGAGAAATTTCTTTTTCTGACTCCCAATACTTTGTACATAGTCTCCTTTTTCTCTTAAAACTTCTAGGATCTTTTTACACCCAGGTTCCTGAAAGTTCACAATGATGCATTTTTGGAGTAAATCTCTTTTTGGATGGAAATTTAGGTCCTTCAGTTATTTTTCAACCTTTTTATTAAGTTTTTTAAAAATTTCAGCTATCCTATCTTCTCAAGGGTTCTTTCTTATTCTTTTTTAAAAGATTTATTTATGTGAGAGAGAGAGTATGTGAGTGAGCAGGGAGAGAGAATCTCAAGCAGACTCCATGCTGAGCTCAGAGCCCAACATGGGGCTCAGTCTCACAACCCTGAGGTCATGACCTGAGCCAAAACCAAGAGTCAGATGCTCAACTGACTATGCCACCCAGAGACCCCTTTCTTATTTTATTATTCCTCTTTGAGATTATTAGTTAGAGGGCTGTGTTTTGTTTTGTTTCCTTTCTATATTGTCTTAATTTCCCTCAGCTATTTTCTTTTTTCTATTTGTTGGTTTAGGTCAGAGATCTTTCTTGGTGGAGACTTTCCTCATATCTGTTGATCAGAAGCTTCCTATGTATGCATGAGCTTGTCAACTGGCGAATTTTGCTCTACAGTGAATAGGCAAAGAGTCATCCTTTTATAATGTCCAAATGACATACTCCTTTTCTCTGGAGCTTTTAATTCTTTCCAGAGAAAAGAATGTTACAGTCTTTTCTGAGGAATGGAAAGGTGTGTGTGTGTGTGTGAGAGAGAGAGAGAGAGAGAGAGAATGCTTTGCTACTGGTGAGCAAAGAATGGGAAAAGTGCTTGACATTCAGTAGTTCTGTATGTGGACTTTCACTTTATCATTTTGTTTTTAAGCCAAGTCTTCTGCTGTGTTGTCTTGCCCAAGTCCAGAACTTTCTTGGTTCAATATCTTCAACTCCCATTGAGTGACACAGATTAGAAAGGGGCCTCAGGGTTCAGCCAGCTATACAGAATTCAATGAATCCTTCTTCTACTTCCAAATGGTAAGTCTTTCAGATATTCTGCAAGATAATTAACTCATTACTTATTAGCATTCCTCTGTTAGTTGCTTAGTGGACAACTTTCTCTCCAAATATGTACTGAAGTCTCTCATCTGCTCTTGTCTTTATACTTACTCTCCCTATACTTATGAGTTAATTGCTTATATTTTTGTTTTATACTTTTATTTTAGTGGGTTAGGGAAGGGAAAGCAGATAAGTGCATGGGGTCAATCTGCATTTTTAACAGGACACCTTGTTTTTTAATATCTGAATAACCTCTTCCAGGTTATTTCTCAATGTTGAGTTTTAAGAGTTTCAGGTTTTAAAAATTTACATCCTATATAGTTTTGTTTACTTATAGGCTATATGTAATCACTTCTCAGCCTTTTGGCTAAGATCAAGTATATTTATAGGCTATATGTAATAATTAATGTCTTATACTTGCATTCAACTTTATTCTTTTTTTTAAGTAAGCTCTGTGCCTAATGTGGGGCTTCAATTTACAACCCTGAGATCAAGAGTTGCATGCTCTACCGAATGAGCCAGCCGGACACCCCACAACTTTATATTTTTCAAAGCAATTTTGCATATGTTATCCCATTTGATCCTCATAATATGAGAGGCTGTGCACTTGGGAAGGTTGGGCATAGCAGAGGACTGGAAGAGGGGCTCGCCTGAAGTATGCAGTGAAGTTGGAAATATTCTTAAATTTCATAGGAGATTAGTTTTAATATCTTTTTAACATAAATTAGTGTTTGATACTTTAATTAAAAGGATTTGAAATATAGTTTTCAGCCATTCTTTCAAAAATATAATTTCTTCTGTAGTTCACTTCCTTTTCCTTAACATATTTTTAAGATTTTTAAAAAATTTTTTAAGTAATCTCCACATCCAATGTGGGGCTCAAACTCATGACTCCGAGATCAAGAGTCATATGCTCCACTGACTGAGCCAGCCAGGCACCCCTTTAGTTACTATTATTTTTTATTTTTTAATTAAAAAAATTTATTTAAGTAATCTCTACACCCAGTATGGGTCTTGAACTCACGACCCTGAGATCAAGGGTCACACGCCCTACTGACTGAGCCAGCCAGGGCCTTCTTCCTTCAGATCCTTGGTCCTGATTCTTATTAGATTATGGCTGGAATGTGGAAAGATTGTTATGAGCTGTCTGTTTAATCTTTCTGTTGCTCAAAAACCTTTCTAGGCGCCACATTACCTATTAAATAAAATATAGAGACCTCTACAATCTATCACCAATCTACCTTTTCCTTCTTCAGCCTATTTTTGGAATGACATTTCCTTGTCTCATGCTGTTAAGATCTCTGTTTTTCTTCAATATTTCACTTGTGGAACTAGCACACCTGAATTCTAATCTTATTTCTGTTATTAATAGGTGTGAGATTGTTGGCAAGAGGGGAATAGGAGCTCCCTTGTAAATAATGTACATGTGATATTAATATATGGTCTTTGTAATAACTTAACTTCTCAGACTTCTTTTATACATTTACTAATTCATAGGTAAAATTGACATATAAAAGGTATAACTACTTAATGTGTATTTTTTTTTAGGAGCATGTGATTCTTTTTTTTTTTTTTAAAGATTTTATTTATTTATTTCAGAGAGAGAATGAGAGACAGAGAGCACGAGAGGGAAGAAGGTCAGAGGGAGAAGCAGACTCCCTGCTGAGCAGGAAGCCCGATGTGGGACTCGATCCCGGGACTCCAGGATCATGACCTGAGTCGAAGGCAGTCGCCCAACCAACTGAGCCACCCAGGCGCCCTTAATGTGTATTTTAACAATGAATGAACGAATGACTCTCACCTTTGGATAAGGGCTTGCTAGTGCTGCATAATAATAATAAATAAAATATGAAAAAGACAAAACCAAAAAGATATAAATGGGCTTAATAATCAAGTAAACATTTTTCAAAATAATAATAGTTATGCAAAAGCTAGTTATACATGTTAATTGTAGTAAATTTGGAAACTACAGAAAATTATCACCCTTTATCCCACTGCAGAGAAAAATTTTGTTGACATTTTGGACCGTTTTATATCATTAGTTGAAATCATTAACAAACTCTGATTCTTTGAGGAAATGCTGATTGTGTTTGTAAGAAAAGTTATAGATTGGGAGCCAGAGTAATCAGGAGTACTACATTAATATTAAACGGCAAACTTGTCTAATGTATTTTCTTAATCGCATCAAGCAATTATGTTATATTTAGTCAAAAGTCTTTACAGATTATTTTTCTCAAGGAGATTTTAGTGCTTCCATTAGTCTGCATATTACCATTAGTCTGTTTTGCTTCCTTTTTAGTGATGTCACAGGAATGAGATGTTGAAGTGAGTACAGAACTACCTCTAAAGAGAATATTGACTTGTTTTAAGATTTGTACTCAACATCGAAGAGATAGCTAAAAAATTTAAATATTATATAGTGTAAAAAGGAATAAAATGTTCTACATGGTGACTGTGTTCAAGTAAAAAAAAAACTGTACTCTAACTGGAAATAAAGGAGATTTCTAGTTAAGATGGCATAGTAACATTTGCTCTCAACTCATAGTAATTAGAAAAGAAATTAAGAAGCAAACCCAAGAAGATGTATCTTGGCTAGATAATAAGATAAACATGAACCAAAAACAAAGTGGAAAAATAAAGTAGTAAGTGGGGCTGAAACGAATGTGCTGAGCTCTCAGTGTAGAAATAGGCTCTGGGGGGGTGGCGCCTGGGTGGCTCAGTTGTTGGGCATCTGCCTTCGGCTCAGGTCATGATCCCAGAGTCCTGGGATCGAGCCCCGCATTGGGCTCCCTGCTCAGCGGGAAGCCTGCTTCTCCCTCTCCCACTCCCCTTGCTTGTGTTCCCTCTCTTGCTGTGTTTCTCTCTGTCAAGTAAATAAATAAAAGAAATAAGCTCTGGTATTTCTAGAGCTCTGAATTCCTAGATAGGAGTTCAGTTTCTGCAGGTTGGTAGAAATTGTTTCCCATGCACCATTCCTTCAAACCTTATTAGATCAACAGTATTTCAGATATCACTATAACAGGGGCCCTAAAAAACAGTATAAGATGCTGTGGAAGTGGGAACCCTGAAGGTGAATTGGAAACAGTGTATAACCACTAGTAAGGAGGAATAACCACAGAGGGGAAGAAGGAAAAAATTAAAGATTCTGTCAACTCACAATGAGCCTATAAAATTCAACCAACAAAATCAACATTTGGAGTATGAATTCATTCCAGGTAAAAATAATTTTATAGAAAAGTCTAAGAATTATATATATTTAGGGTGCCAAAGAGAAAAATTATAGAATGGTAACTGTTAAAAAGGACAAGAAGTTAGGAGACTATGAAGAAGAGCCAATTAGAAATCTTGGAAATTACAAAAGAAAGAAAGAAAGAGTCACTGGATATTAAAAAACAAATCTCAATAGCTGGGATGAACTCTAGACAAAACTGAAAAGAGAATTCATAAATTGGAAGATTGTACTGAGGAATTTACTGAAAAGATAGCACAGAAAAACATATAAAAATGAGCCAATAAGACCAAATAGAATAACACCCAATAGAAGAAACAGATAAAAAGAAGAAATTATGGCTTAAAAGAAATATTTGAAGGGATAATAGCTTAAAATTTTCTAGAACTGAGGGAAGACATGAATCTCCAGAATGACAATACTCTACCAAAACACATCTTAGCCTGAGGGCATCAAGCTTAAACAGAACACTCTAAAAGATTCAAAAGACCATAAAGCTTCCTCAGAAAGGAGAGATAGTTTGTCCCTAGACTTCTCATTGACTGCAATAGATGCCCTAAGACATGGGGATTCTATCTTCAAAGGATTAAACACTAAAGAATGCTGTGTATTCAACAGAACAGATGCATACATAGCACATATATAGAACCTAAAAACAAAGGGCTGAGTGAAAAACACCCAAAAACTCAAATAAAATCTACAACACCATATCATTTTTATAAGGATGTGTACATAACCCATTTTACAGGAATACATTCAAATTAAAAAGTACACATTCAAGCACATTAGAATGATTGTGAGGAGAGATGGAAATGAGGAAGAAGTTAAAAAAGAATCAATATACAAGTAAATGAACAAACAAAAAAATGAGTTACATGGACCAATAATGATAACTAGAAAAAAAAAGGAAAAATACAAGAAATTGGTAGCCTAGATTTTTATATACAAGAAACATGAATGGTGGCGCCTGGGTGGCTCAGTTGGTTGAGCACCTGACACTTGGTTTTCATGTGGGTCATGATTTTGGGGTCCCTGGATTGAGCCCCACCTCAGGCTCTGAGCTCAGGGGGTAGTCAGCTGGAGGATTCTCTCCCTTTCCGTCTGCCCCTCTCCCTGTGTGCTCTCTCTCTCAAATAAATCTATCTTGAAAAAAAAAAAAGGAAACATGAATGAAGGCAAAATAGAGTTTCGTAGATATCAAGATCAAGCATTTTTTTACCTACAGGATTCACTAGAAGAACTATTAAAGAAGGGACCTTTTCAAGAGCAAAGAAGGAAAGTATAGAAATAAGAAATAATGGCTAGCCATCCTTCTTCCTCTTCCCATATGGGAAAACCTGCCCTAATCTAGTTACCTCTGACTGGTTGACAAATTTATTTAGTCCTGATGCTCAGTGAGGAGGACCATTTAGCTCTCACACTAAGCTATATCCACAAACTTTGCCACTGTTAGTAACAAAAAATGGGATTTTGGCCTTCAGCTACTACACCTTATATTATTTATTTCTTAACTTGTTTAGACCTAATGCAGAGAAAAGGGATGCCATATATTGGGTCCCCTCAGAGACTCAAACATTTCAAGTAATGAGAACATTGAGAAAAGTGTGGAATTTGGTGTAGTAAAATACACAGTAGAATATACATCAATAAACACAAAATACTTAGGATTAAACAAAAGATATGCAATGCCTCTATCTTAAAAACTCCAGAGCACTACTGAGCGAAATCAAAGAAGACCTAAATAAATGGAGATGCATATTATCATTTTTGCACTGAAAGACACAGTATTGTTAAGATTCCAGTCCTCTGGAATCTGGGATCCCCCCCCCCAATACCTCTGTAGGTTCAGTGCCACTCCTATCTAAATCCCAGAGCTGTACAACTTAATAGTAAAAAAGATAACTCAGTTTAAAAATGGGCAAAAGACAAACACTTAACCATGGAGTGTATACAAATGGCCAATTAACACATGAAAAAGTGCTCATCATCATCAGTCATCAGTAAAATTCACATTAAAACCATAAGGAAATACCTCTACACAATGACTAGAACGGATAAAACTAGGAATACTGCTAACATTACATATGAGTGAGGATGTGGAACAATTGGGACTCTCATACATTGCTAATGGGAATGTAAAAAGGCAATTTCTTATAAAGTTAAGTATACGCCAGTTATTTGAAAGAATCCTTTTCTATGTCTTTATCCAAAAGGAAAAAACCATTTGTCCACAAGAAGACTTGTATAGCCATGTTCATAGCAGCTTTATTTACAGTAGTAAAAAATGAAAACCTGGTGTTACATTCACACAATGGATTACTATTCAGCAATAATAATAAAAAAAAGAACACACTAACCAGAGAGGGAAAAACTAAGGTGAAAAAAATCACAGCAGTTATTATTTCTTATAGGCTAAGCATTGGCTGAGAAAGGATACAAGGGTATTTTCTGGGGCCTTGGAAATGTTCTATACCATAATATCCATTTGTCAAAAGTATACAGCTAGTGTCAGAGCCGCTGCCGCCGAGTCCGGATTCAACCTCGTGCGCCACTGATGCCCGCCCGCCCAACGTGCACTCCTGATTCCTTTTGGTTCTAAGTCCAAAATGGCAACTCTCAAAGATCAGCTGATTCAGAATCTTCTTAAGGAAGAACATACCACCCAGAGTAAGATCACAGTTGTTGGGGTTGGTGCTGTTGGCATGGCTTGTGCCATCAGTATCTTAATGAAGGACTTGGCAGATGAACTTGCTCTTGTTGATGTCATGGAAGACAAACTGAAGGGAGAGATGATGGATCTCCAGCACAGAAGCCTTTTCCTTAGAACACCAAAAATTGTCTCTGGCAAAGATTATAATGTGACTGCAAACTCCAAGCTGGTTATTATCACAGCTGGGGCACGTCAGCAAGAGGGAGAAAGCCGTCTTAATTTGGTCCAGCGTAACGTGAACATCTTTAAGTTCATCATTCCTAATATCATAAAATATAGCCCAAACTGCAAGTTGCTTGTCGTTTCCAATCCAGTGGATATCTTGACCTATGTGGCTTGGAAGATAAGTGGCTTTCCCAAAAACCGTGTTATTGGAAGTGGTTGCAATCTGGATTCAGCCTGGTTCCGTTACCTAATGGGGGAAAGACTGGGAGTTCACCCATTAAGCTGTCACGGGTGGGTCCTTGGGGAGCATGGAGACTCCAGTGTGCCTGTATGGAGTGGAGTGAACGTTGCTGGTGTCTCTCTGAAGAGTCTGCACCCTGACTTAGGCACTGATGCAGATAAGGAACAGTGGAAAGAGGTTCACAAACAGGTGGTTGACAGTGCCTATGAGGTGATCAAACTGAAAGGCTACACCTCCCGGGCCATTGGACTGTCTGTGGCAGATCTGGCCGAAAGTATAATGAAGAATCTTAGGCGGGTGCATCCAATTTCCACCATGATTAAGGGTCTCTATGGAATTAAAGATGATGTCTTCCTTAGTGTCCCTTGCATCTTGGGACAGAATGGAATTTCAGATGTTGTGAAGGTGACTCTGACTTCTGAGGAGGAGGCCTGTTTGAAGAAGAGTGCAGATACACTTTGGGGGATGCAAAAGGAGCTGCAGTTTTAAAGTTTTCTAATGTACCACTTCACTGTCTAGACTATAGCAGGATTTTAGTTGGAGGTTGTGTATATTGTCCTTATTATCTGATCTGTTACTCAAGTAATATTAAAATGGCCTAAGAAAAAACATCAGTTTCCTAAAGTTCCAAATAGGAATGGTTCACCAAACCCTGCAGCTGTATCCTGGTACTGGATGATACCTGTCTTTGTAGCCCTAAATTGGTTAACGTAAGTTAGCACCACCGTCTCAGAGGCTCCACTGCCAGAGCTGCGGTTGCTCTGCACACCAGATGTGTGTTTACTGTGTGTTCTGTCACTTTGGGTTCCTTCCCCCAACACCCGACATGCCTAGTCCATCTTTTCCAGTCAGTCACGTTCTGGGATCCGTTGTATAAATTCAGTATTGCGTGTATTGTGCATAACTGTCCTAAAGGATCTTTGTGTACCATGTATGTCAGAATATAGTGTACATGGCCATATAACGTAAAAAGACAAGGCAGCCAACTAAGTGTCATACCAACTAAAATACCAAATAAATTTTGAACGGTGACTCTTTTTTGAAAAAAAAAGTATACAGCTAAAAATTGTACACTTCACTGTATGTAAATATTACCAAAAAGAACCATGTATTGATGATGATGATAGAATGAGGTGGTAGGGAGTAGGTGAAAGTATAAATGATATAAAAATGGCAGAATATTGGGATACCTGGGTGGTGCAGTCGGTTAAGTGTCTGACTCTTGGTTTCAGCTCAGGTCATGATCTTGGGGTCCTGGGATCGAGACACCCCCATCATGCGTTCAGCGTGGGGTCTGCTTGGAATTCTCTCTTCCTCTCCCTCTGCCCCTTCCGCTCTTTTCCTCTAAGATGAATAAATCTTTAAAAAAAATTTTAAAATTTTAAAATGGCAGGATGTTGACAAATGAGCTCTTATTTTTGTCTGCATATGTTGAACTATAACTTTTAAAGAAATTTTTAAAAAAGATTATTTATTTTGCAGAGAGAGAGCACGAGGGGGTTGGGAAGGGCAGAGTGAGAAGCAGACTCCCTGTTGAGCAGGGAGCCTGAGGCAGGGCTCGATCCCAGGACTCTGAGATCATGACCTGAGCCGAAGGCAGCTGCTTAACCAACTGAGACACTCAGGCACCCAGACTTTTAAAGAAATTAAAGAAAAAAAAACTCATATTTACCCAGAAATTTACCAATTCCAGTTATCTTCATTTTTTTTTAAAAGAATTTATTCATTTATTTGACAGAGACACAGGGAGAGAAGGAACACAAGCGGGGCGGGGTGGGGGGGAGTGGTAGAGGGAGAAGCAGGCTTCCCGCTGAGCAGGGAGCCCGATGCAGGGCTCAATCCCAGAACCCTGGGATCATGACCTGAACCGAAGACAGATGCTTAACGACTGAGCCACCCAGGCGCCCCCAGTTATCTTCATTATTTCCTGTGGATCCAAATTACTGTTGTAATTTTCCTTCAGCCTGAAAAATTTGGTAGCATTTCTGTAAGTCCCCCAGCCATGAATTCTCTCAGTTCTTTCTCTTAAAATGTATTTTGCTTTCATTTTTAAAGAATAGTTTTGATAGATACAGATTATAGGTTGATAGTTTGTTTTCTTTCATTCAATACTGTAAATATATTCCTCCGCTGTACTCTGGCTTTTGTTGTTTCCTTTGAAAAACTGCCTGTAATTTGTATTTTTGTTGCCCTGTATATAATATTGCCATTTTGCTCTGCTTTTAAGATAAATTTTCTCTTTATCTTTGGATTTAAGCAGTTTATTTATGATATGCCTATTTGTGGTTTTCCTTGTATTTATTGATCTATAAGTTAAAGTCATTTACAAAATCTGGGATGTTTTATTACTTTTTTTTTTTTTTTTTGCCCCATTCTCCATTCTATCTCTCCCCTCCTTCTTGGTCTTTTTTTTCTCTCTCTCTCTTTTTTAGATTATGTAATTTTTGATTCATCTTCAGCTTCACTTATCTTCCATCTTTGGTTTGTTCTTAAGTCTATCCAATTAGTTTTTAACTGTAGTTATTGAACTTTGCAACTAGAGATTCTGACTTTATTTATTGTGCACATATCCTACTTTTAGTCTTTGTACATATTTATAATAGCTGCTTTAAAGTACTTGTGTGATTACTGTAATATCCAGGAAATCTTTGGAATTTGTTTTTATTGACTGCTTTTTTTTCCCTTCAGAATGGGTCACATTTTGTAGTTCTTTTCATGTCTAGTGGCTTTTGATTGGTTACTTGGCATTTTAAATGATGAGTTTTAGAGACTCTGGATTCTGTTTTGCTTTTCTGAAGAATAATTTTTATTCTAGAAGGCAGTTGACTTGGCTGAACTTAAACTCCAGACTCTGTCTCCTCTGTAGTGATAGCAGCTTGAATCTTTACTAGTTACTTCAGTTACTTGAGTTTCCAGGTGCTTATTTTCTGCCAGCACCCTTGGGGTCCCTTCCCTCACTTCATGGTTAGTTTAGTGATTAGCACAGGTCTTGGGAGGACTTTGTATACAGACTTTGGAGATCATCTCTTTGGCTCCCTCTCTTCTAGAATATCCTTCCTAAATTTCTGTAGTTCATCAGCCTCGAACTTGATATCTCAAGCCAATAAAATTTTGCTTTCTATTCAACCTACCTCCAGTGGCAATCAGATTCGGCAGTACCCTTGTCAAAAAAAAAACCACAAACTGCAAATCTCATCTTTTGCAGGTTTACCCCCTAGCCACTATCCTCCCCTTGCCAGGAAATATGTGTTCTCTGCAGGCAGGATAGCTTCCAGAGAGAAAAGGGAGGGCTGAGTTTCTCTTAAGTCTGGTCCGGTAAGTTATGTTTTCTCCTCCACCAAGGAGTTAGTGAGGGAGTGGAGAGAGGCAAGGAATATACTATTTGAGCTCTGTCAGCATTGAAGTCAAGGCAGAGAAAAGATGTTCTCTTCTGAGACTCCCTGGAATTTTGTTCTCTTAACTGATTGGGCCTAAGCTTGCAGTCAGCTTAGTAGAAGAAATCAGCTGTTCGTCATACAATTGGGCTGACCCTCATGCTAATAACAGTCTGGGGGGGAAACTAATTGGAAGCAGTCAAGAGCAACCAAAAGCAGACAGAAATTGAATGGGAAAGATGAACTACAAGTTTTCCCTCAAGACTCTTTATGTGTTGGAACAGTATAATGATTATATCAAATCTAATTTGACTCTGTAACAAGATTAAATTCTTTCTATTTTCTGTCTCAATTTATATCCAGCCACGTTATCCAGCATCATATATGAGAGGTTCTGCAGTTAATTGGTAACTAATCTAAACTGCTAGGAATCCAGGAGAATATCCAAAGCAGAATATTCAGGGAATGTCTAGAAAGTGGCCATCTGGGGATTTTACATTTTATCTTTGTTTTATTTAATACATTTTATTTAAACCTACTTGGTCTGATATTAATATGGCTATTCCTGCTTTAATTTTGTTTGTGTATACTTTCTATGTCATTTTGTTTGAGGTAGACCCCAAATAGTATGTAGTTGGATATAGTTTTTTGTTTTTTATGGTTTGAAATTGTTTATATCTGAGAGGGAGTTTGCCTTTATCATACTAAATAGTGTAATTGTTCTTAATCTTGTTTTTCCTACCCTGCTTTTGCTGGTTTTTTGCTTTTTTGTTTTGCACCTATTAATTTAGAAAGTAGACATTCTATTTTTATTTAATTTGTAATTACTTCAAAAAAATAAAACTATTTCTTTTTTTTCATTTTTTTAAAGATTTTTATTTATTTATTTGACAGAGAGACAGCAAGAGAGGGAACACAAGCAGCGGGAGTGGGAGAGGAAGAAGCAGGCCTCCCGCTGAGCAGGGAGCCCCCTGTGGGACTCGATCTCAGGACCCTGGGATCACAACCTGAGCCGAAGGCAGACGCTTAACAACTGAGCCACCCAGGCGCCCCCGAAACTTTTTTCTTTACTAACAATAATACATTAATATCTGTTGATTCCACTGAAAATGATGAATGAATCACATACTTTAGTACCTCCCTGTGGTCCTGCCTCCCACCGGTTATTGGAATAATTTAGGCTTTTAAAACTATTATTATTTCCTTTTTTACATTTCCTTAAGGAATACTTTTTACATTTGCATTTCCTTATATAGCCATGTTAACCATATTAAGAACTACTTAGATATTAATTTTCAAATTGACAGGTTACAATTTCCATCTTTTTTTTTTCTATAATTTTTTAAACCCCACATGGGGCTCAAACTCATGACCCCAGGATCAAGAGTCACATGTTCTTCTGAGCCAGCCAGGCACCCCCCCATCTTTATTGCTAACATATCTCCCCTTTACTTAAGATCTTTATTTTTGTTTTTTTTTCAGATACCAAAGTATTTCTTTGAGTTTTAAAGAAGAGTATGTATCTGAATCTTTGCATATCTAAGAATATTTATTAAATGTGTGTTCTAACACAGCAGTTATAACTACAGCAAGGTTTTTTAAGGAAATGATAGTAGTATGCAAAGATGTGTGTATAAGTTTCATTTGCAGTATTATTACAAAGCAAAAATTAGAAACTAATAGATGTAAGTAGATTGGTTAAATAAAATAAAATTATTTCCAATCATTATTGCAATATTATAATAGTTTTATCATCTTTGTCTCCTAACTGAAATATCATTAATCTTTCTGCCTGTTACTTGTGCAAGTTGTAGCATAAGTTTAGACCATACAGAGCAAATATTAGTATGTATAGCTATTAACATTAATATTCCACTTAGTATCTTTTCCACTTTTTCAATTGGATTAAATACTCGCTGACTAGATACATATTATTGGAAAAATTTAAGAAATTTTAATCTGTTCCTTGTAGTCACTCCATGGATTCCTTTGGGCAACCCAGACCAGAAGATAATCAGTCAGTAGTTAGCAGAATGCAAAAGAAATACTGGAAAACTAAACAGGTCTTTATCAAAGCAACGGGAAAAAAGGAGGATGAGCACGTGGTGGCCTCTGATGCTGAACTGGATGCTAAACTCGAGGTAAATTTGAGGATTCTTTATATTGCATATAAGTGGTTATTCTTTGGGACTATGACTGAAGAACTTGCAGATTTGATAATAGAATGTTTAATTGTATTCATGTGTCAATCAGATCTTCTGGGTAGGAAGAGTCTTGAAGGAAAACTTGTAGTTCATCTTTCCCATTCAATTTCTGTCTGCTTTTGGTTGCTCTTGACTGCTTCCAATTAGTTTTCCCCCCAGACTGTTATTAGCATGAGGGTCAGCCCAATTGTATGACGAACAGCTGATTTCTTCTACTAAGCTGACTGCAAGCTTAGGCCCAGTCAGTTAAGAGAACAAAATTCCAGGGAGTCTCAGAAGAGAACATCTTTTCTCTGCCTTGACTTCAATGCTGACAGAGCTCAAATAGTATATTCCTTGCCTCTCTCCACTCCCTCACTAACTCCTTGGTGGAGGAGAAAACATAACTTACCGGACTAGACTTAAGAGAAATAAACTCAGTCCTCCCTTTTCTCTCTGGAAGCTATCCTGCCTGCAGAGAACACATATTTCCTGGCAAGGGGAGGATAGTGGCTAGGGGGTAAACCTGCAAAAGATGAGATTTGCAGTTTGTGGTTCTTTTTTTTTTTTTGACAAGGGTACTGCCGAATCTGATTGCCACTGGAGGTAGGTTGAATAGAAAGCAAAATTTTATTGGCTTGAGATATCAAGTTCGAGGCTGATGAACTACAGAAATTTAGGAAGGATATTCTAGAAGAGAGGGAGCCAAAGAGATGATCTCCAAAGTCTGTATACAAAGTCCTCCCAAGACCTGTGCTAATCACTAAACTAACCATGAAGTGAGGGAAGGGACCCCAAGGGTGCTGGCAGAAAATAAGCACCTGGAAACTCAAGTAACTGAAGTAACTAGTAAAGATTCAAGCTGCTATCACTACAGAGGAGACAGAGTCTGGAGTTTAAGTTCAGCCAAGTCAACTGCCTTCTAGAATAAAAATTATTCTTCAGAAAAGCAAAACAGAATCCAGAGTCTCTAAAACTCATCATTTAAAATGCCAAGTAACCAATCAAAAGCCACTAGACATGAAAAGAACTACAAAATGTGACCCATTCTGAAGGGAAAAAAAAGCAGTCAATAAAAACAAATTCCAAAGATTTCCTGGATATTACAGTAATCACACAAGTACTTTAAAGCAGCTATTATAAATATGTACAAAGACTAAAAGTAGGATATGTGCACAATAAATAAAGTCAGAATCTCTAGTTGCAAAGTTCAATAACTACAGTTAAAAACTAATTGGATAGACTTAAGAACAAACCAAAGATGGAAGATAAGTGAAGCTGAAGATGAATCAAAAATTACATAATCTAAAAAAGAGAGAGAGAGAAAAAAAAGACCAAGAAGGAGGGGAGAGATAGAATGGAGAATGGGGCAAAAAAAAAAAAAAAAAAGTAATAAAACATCCCAGATTTTGTAAATGACTTTAACTTATAAATTTTTAGGTATGTGTGAAGAGTTACCTTATGTGTACAATATGTCCAAATCTCAAATTTTCATGTGCTTACTTTGAAATGGGTGTCTACTGGATGTTTTATTTTTCTGTTAGCTATTAGCAACAGTAGTAATGAAGGGAAAATTCCAAACAAAAACAATCCAAAAGTAATTTATTTTTGATGTTGTAATACATTACTTAATTTTTTTGGTAATTCACTCACATGTTATGCTTAAAATAATACTGTAGAAAAGCCAGATTGAGAGTTAACATTTTCTAAAGTTATCTATACTCTTTTCATCTGTAATTGGCAATATTTGATACAGTTTATATTGGATTTACATTTTTGCTATTTAGATAGTTTGGAGCTGAGGGGAGGACAAACTCCACAGTTATAAATTTTTATTAGTCCTCATGTATTTATCACCATTTTTTCCAACCCTCATGGGGGGGATCTAAATGGGGGAATCTAAATTTTCTATATCAAAGATAAAACCAATACTGAAGTACATCTAAGTCAAGGAAAACAGACATAACACTTACAGGAAAATGTGCTTTTGAAGTGCTTATAACAGATATGTTATATTTGTTTGTGGTTCTTTAGATTGTCCTAATAAAATTTATATTTCAAAGGTTTTTCACTCCATTCAAGAGACATGCACTGAACTTCTGAAGATAATTGAGAAATATCAGCTAAGACTCAATGGTATGAAATCCTAGATATCTATCCAATAATTCTCATTTAAAATAAATAATTCACTGACTTTTTTGAGAATGAAATATTTAATGTAAAAACAATACTTTACTGAACTATTCTGTGAATGGTTCCTTACAAAAAAGAAGCGACAGTGAGGAGCAGTGGGAATGGGGAGCTAGCATGTGAGTGGGCTTGAGTTCTGCTGCTCCCTCAGGGGTCCTGAGGGACTTCCCTTTCAGTTTGTTTTGTGTTTGCTTGTGTTTTTAAGTAGGCTCTATGCCCAGCGTGGGGCTTGAACTCATGACCCCAAGATCAAGAGTCGCATACTCTACGGACTGAGCCAGCCAGCACCCCTTTCCCTTTCAGTTTTTAACTTTAGCTTTTCCAACAGTAAACCAAGGTGAAATTAGGCATGACGTTAGTCATTTGTCACTTTAAGCTTATAATTTGAACACTTTATGGGCTCCCCCCCTTATTAGTCTTATTCTGATTAGAGAGTCAGACTTCTAAAACTTTGTGGTCAAAGACCACCTTTGTTCCGTGTTTTACTTTCAATCTGTTGTAAACTGACACTTTTATAATAGACAATAAAAATTAATTTCTAGAAAAATGAAATTAAAGAAGACATGCAAAATATAAGCACACTTTTTTATTATTATTAGATTCAACAGATATAAAATACTCAGTCAAATTAGTAAGTTTCTAAACAGCTTCTTAGTTTTGGTACTTGTTACAGGCTGGTAACAAATGGTTCTGGGTTGGAACTGGTCAGTGGACCACAAGGAGTAGTAGTATACTACATGACAACTTTTAGGGTTTCAGTAAAATTGTGGATGTCTGTGGGCCTGGAATATTGAGCCAGGGTGGGAGTCAAGATTAAGTTAAGTTTAAATAGGATACGAATACTTTGTAAGAGGCAATGATCCTAAAATGCATGTCTGCACAATTGCTAATGGATTATTTGTGGTTTTGTCATTTTGGAATCTTTTTTTTTTCCACTAAAGATCAGACTTTCCCAAAAGCAAAGTCCATGAATTCACTACATCAAAACCATCTGGAGCACTTGTAGGTGGGAGGAAGCAGATCCTAAGACCGATATAATCAGAATCTCTGGAAGTGGAGCCCCAGGAATTTGCATTTAAATTTAAATTAAGCCTCTCCTTCCCCCAAGTAATTCTTAACATATAGAGAATTATTGCTGTGAGAAATTTAGTTGTGTGTTTTAAACAAATGATGAAATGAAACAATTAACTATACTGTAATTTTTTCCTAGTTATATCAGAGGAAGAAAATGAACTGGGGCTCTTTTTAAAGTTTCAAGCAGAACGGGATACAACACAAGCTGGTAAAATGATGGATGCTACTGGCAAGGCACTCTGTTCTTCAGCCAAGCAAAGGTTTACTATGTTTTACATCATCCTTAAATCTATAGTCAAAATGATAGTTTTGACCTATGTTTCTAAATTTGCATATCTGTAAAGATTACTGATCATTCCAGTATAGGGTTAAAAGAGAGATACATTACAGCATATAATTGTTTTGATGCCTAACTCTTATTTATTTTGTATGTAAAAGAATTACTTAAAAATGGACATTGTAGGTTGCTTAATTCCTAGAAATAGGCTTTAAGCCTATATTTAAATGTCTTATGTGGTCTAATATAACAGGTACATACATATAAAAATATGTATATTTTAATTATTTTCTTTCTTGTTTTGGATACTGTACTATCTAGGAGTACATTAGAACTTTTCTTCTCCTTTTTTTTTTTTAAAGATTTTATTTATTTATTTGACAGAGAGAGACACAGCGAGAGAGGGAACACAAGCAGAGGGAGTAGGAGAGGGAGAAGCAGGTTTCCCACCGAGCAGGGAGCCCGATGCAGGGCTCGATCCCAGGACCCTAGGACCATGACCTGAGCCGAAGGCAGACACCTAATGACTGAGCCACCCAGGCACCCCTAGAACTTTTCTTCTTTTTAAGCAGAGAGCATTTTTTCTTAATTATTTGGCATTTATCATTTTTACAGATTTTTAAGATAAAGATACCTGTTGCAAAGAATCTCCTACATTTACTAAATACAGCCAAAATCTTTGCATTTTCAGAAGAAAAATAAAAACAGGTCTTATCAGACCTGTAATGACAACGTATAACTTAAGTGGCTTTATTCTGAAACACCACATCAGTGCAAAAGCCCATCATTAAGGAACACTCAGTACAAGGCCCTTCAGTGCCACTAAGTCAAAAATGCAGACTAGAGGAGCTGGGTTTGATTTGTTTCTTAAATTCTTGATTTTTTTGTCCTCATCCTCAGCTGCTGAGAACTCAACACATTAGTTCTTCTAGCATTTTATCTGCTTTTCTATGCTTAGGTTTTACCTCAATTTGTCACATGAAAGGCTTTCTATTTATGGGATTATGCTTTGTGAATACAGGATCTCTTTTACCCATGGAACTCTTTTCTAAATGGCAGATTTACTTGGCAGGTTATTTATACATGGATTAACATCCCAAATGTTGCAAAAATAATATATTTCTTAAAATAAGAAAAGGGAGACAGACACATCATTATTAGCAATTCAGAGTTGGCTATATGATCTTTATTTGCTTTCTAAATAAAGTTCCTTAGGCATCTTAATAATTTCCTATTTTATAGACTCATCTTTTTTTTTTAAGATTTTATTTATTTCACAGAGAGAGACACAGCGAGAGAGGGAACACAAGCAGGGGGAGTGGGAGAGGGAGAAACAGGCTCCCTATTGAGCAGAGAGCCTGATGCTTGATCCCAGGAGCCTGGGATCATGACCTGAGTCGAAGGCAGATGCTTAACGACCGAGCCACCCAGGCGCCCCTAGACTCATCTTGACAGCAGATATGCTCTTTGGTTTTAAACCTTTGTTTTTACTTTGTTTTGTTTATGGGATGTACATCCCTCTGGTTTTTACCTCTCTGCCATTAGATTGGCCCTGTTTACTCCTCTGTCTCGTCTTAAGCAAGAAGTAGAAACATTCAGTCAAAGGGCGGTATCTGATACCTTGATGACAATCAATCGTATGGAACAAGCGCGCACAGAATACAGAGGAGCCCTGCTGTGGATGAAGGATGTGTCCCAAGAACTGGACCCAGACACCCTAAAACAAATGGAAAAGTTCAGAAAAGTATGAAAATGCCTTCCCTTTCCTTTACTTGATAAACTTATTGAACTTACACAGAATAATTGAATCAAGATCATAAATTATCAGGCTATTTTTGAAACACATTATAAATTCTTGGTTGCTTGGAGATCTTTGAAGTACAAAAGGTTATTACACTTTTTTTTTTAATTCTTTGAGTGACATCCCCACCCATCAACCTTTTCTATTAATTTTTTTTTTAATCCCTCTCACAGTAGCTGTCACTACCCTTTAAATGTTGCTTCCCTGGACTTTGGGATTTGTTTGCAGGAGGGGGAAATAGTTTATTAATGAGGAAAAAATAATTTAAGTAAAAATTCAGGTAACTCGATTATTATAAGAAAAAGTGAAGATTATCAGATTCTTCTTCTGCTACAATACATAGTTTGACCACAGACCTTTAAAGTATGTATGGACTTACGTTTTTGCTAAACAAACTACTTATGAATTGTATCCCCTAAATTTACCATATATGAATAATAAAATTCACTCCTTCACTTCATAAATATTTTAGAGTACATATAATACAAGTCATATTTATTATTATTATTTTTTAAAGATTTTATTTATTTATCTGACAGCGAGAGAGGAACACAAGCAGGGGGAGTGAGAGAGGGAGAAGCAGGCTTCCCGCGGAGCAGGGAGCCCAATGCGGGGCTTGATCCCAGGACCCTGGGATCATGACCTGAGCCGAAGGCAGACGCTTAACGACTGAGCCACTCAGGCGTCCCTAAATCATATTATTGATGGAGCCTCTCTACCAGCCGTATAGGCCACAGAAACCTGTTATTCTTTCCCCTTTATAGTCCATGACAATTAGAATACAATCCAAGGGAGTTTTCAGACAACATTGTGAATACATTAACGTCACTGAATTTTATATTTTTTAAATGGTTAAGTTTATATTATCTGAATTTCACCTAAATTTTAATAAAAAAAAGAATGGATTCTAAACTTACCTGGACCCAGATAGCCCTGCACAGTCTGGTTCCTGGTCCCTGTGCAGCCACATCTTGCACTTCCTATACTCTAGCCCTTTCCGTGCCCCAGGAAGGAATATGTTCTAGCCTATTCCATATTGCTCTGCAAACATATTAAGCTCTTCACCCACCTCCCACACCCAGGACTTTTGTCCTTGCTTTTCTCTGAGCCTGGAATGATCCTGGCATGGCTCGCTTATCATCTTTCTGTCCCAGTTCAAACATCTTGCATGAGCTTACCAAAGGCTTCCCTGATCATCTTACCAAAAGTAGTCATTTCTTTTCACTTACATGTTATCTTTGCAACTTGAGATTATCTTATGTATTTATTTACTACTGTTTTTTCCTGTGCCTCCCCACTCAGGGATGGTGAGAAAGAACATTGTTTTGTTCACCACAATATCCCGGTGCCTGGCACATAATAGATACCTTATAAATACTTGTTGAATGACTGAATAAGTATATTTAAAAGTTGAATATTCATGCCACTTGGTGACATATGACTTACCTTAAGTATAGGAAATATGATAGACCTATATTTAAATTTATTAATGTATCTCCATGATTCAGAATTATTATTACTGCTTCTCAACACTTTAATTATGTCCCCTTTCCATTCATTCTTCTATTAGCTAAGTATTATCCATCAATAGTTTTGGATATTTCTTTTTATTTGGAATCTGTGAGGTTTTTTCTTCTTAACTATATACTTTCCATTTATCACTGCATACTTTCTCAGCATAAAGATACCTGCTGGAAAGAATCTCCTACAATTACTAAAAATAGCCAAAATCTTTACCATTAATCATGAAATAATAATACAAGGAAAGAGAATTAGTCTTCTTTTTTTACAATTTCATTTGTCTGAAAGTATGTATCATGGGCCTGTATGGTAATGTCTGTATTATCAGTAATAATAATAAATATTATTGTGGTTGCAGGTACAGATCCAAGTGAGAAATAGCAAAGCTTCTTTTGACAAGTTAAAGATGGACGTTTGTCAGAAAGTGGATTTACTTGGAGCTAGTCGCTGCAATATGTTATCTCACTCCCTCACTACCTACCAGGTACCCACCTCCATGGTCAGCATGTCCTTGCAGTAAAGATGAGTGGTGAGATTCCTTTTTAAAAGCTGTCTAAAGGGTATAAAAAATTGCATGATTAATCAGATTCCTTTGACTTTGAAAATTGACTTCCTGAGGTTATGACAGAGAATCATAGAATTCTAGACTGAAAAAGACCTTCGGGATTGCCAACTCCTGTATCTTCATGTTATTCCCCTTGGTGTCCTAGGAGAGGGAGACTTTGGGGCCATCTAGGTTTGAGTGGGGGGTGTTGAGGCAGAATTCACAGCTCATTAACCCTGGTTCACCCAGAACTACTCCACTTTGAACTTCTACACACAGTTTCATTTGAAGCAAAGATGCTGTGGCCCAATAGTTTAAAATGTTTCTGTCATTTTGTAGCTGAGGGAAATGAAACCTAGGAGAATTAAAGTAAATGACAATGTTGGGCTAAAAACCCAAGTTTTCTCATGCTGGGTCCCATGTTTTCATTCTGCCAAGTCACCGTCTCCCACCACTTTAACCTCAGCAGTCTCATCTGTGCTTCTACTACCCCAAGTCACACATAAACAGCATGCAGTGAGTAAAGCAGATGTTAATTAGTAGCAGTGACTAATCTTAACATGTGTTCATGAATGGCAAAATAGAATCAACTGTATTTACATAAGATAAGAATAATAAACTAAAGGGAATGGACATTCACTGGGCCTTGTAGGAAATCTACCTCTTTTGGTTCAGTACTGTGGAATTCAGGAGTCAAGAAAGGATGCACTTAAAAATAAAAGTATCTGCAAATCCATGCAGCATACACCTGAAACACAATAGCTATTAGTTCAGTTCTCCTTTATTCTCTCCACTCAGCCCACTTTGAATACGAACTTTGAAGCACCAAGGAAAGTGTCCAATTACTTGAGTTGGCTTGAGAACACATTTTTTTTTTTTTTGGTCTTTCTTGTGCCCTAAATGAAAGACTAAATTTAGTGGTACATACTATTTTTCCCAATTAATAAAGGTTTATACTTACCAACATAAAGATTTACACTATACCCCTAATACAAATATGGTATTTTTATGCTTTTAACATTTCTCTTTTGGACTCTTCAGAAGGTGTTCTAATCTACTAGCATTACTCTCTGGCTGACTCCAGTGTACATTCCAGTGCTGTATACAGATAGGCACATATATATGCTGACAGATGCCAGTTCTTATGCAGAATTACTATTTACATTGCTTTCTGGTTCCTCAAACTTGGAAATTGATTTTACTTCCTAGTGCTTATTATTCAGCAACCATTCATCTACCTACACTAGTGAGGAAAAATAGCAGGGAAAAAAATCATAACTGTAGTGACAACCTTTCTTTTTCTGCAGAGGACACTGCTTGGATTCTGGGAGAAAACAGCCCGATTGATGTCCCAGATCCATGGGGCCTGTACTGGTTTCCATCCATATGATTTTGTAGCTCTCAAGGTACATTTCTTTCCATGCTCTTTTGTTAGATATATTATACTTCATTTGGATATTGAAACTATTT
Source organism: Eumetopias jubatus (assembly GCF_037043125.1). Lineage (NCBI taxonomy): Eukaryota > Metazoa > Chordata > Mammalia > Carnivora > Otariidae > Eumetopias > Eumetopias jubatus. The sequence goes on from NW_028274809.1 coordinate 33,389,914, forward strand.
TGTGCTAAGCCTAACTTTGAATTTACAAAATATTGGGAAACATTTTTCTACACTCCTTCTACCAGTCATTTTTCTGTACTTCCCTGATTCCAAGTGCTACCAGCAACACTAAACAAATATGAGAATACTGCTGGTGGGCTCAAGATATTGGGTGGGGGTTGGCGGGGAGTAAAAGAGCGAGCAAGAGAAAAGAAAATTAAAATGCAAACGAGATAAAAAGTTATGGAAAAGAAAAACTTCGGAGGAATAAGCAATGGAAAATGGTCATTGGTTTTCAAAAACAACCAGAGTACCTACCTGACAGTTTTAGAAGTTAAAGAAAAATTTCCTAGCTTTACTTTTATACTCCTGTTGTAGATGTGATTCATGGTGCAAAAATTATGGGTGATTCCAGCTTAAGAGACTACTGTATTATATTAGATCAGCTCTTTCTGTAATGCCTACATGTAAAAGGTACTCTCAGGTTTTTAACATTTGCATATCTTCCTGTCAATCTTCTTTGCATATGGCTTATCTAGCAGAGTCACACCATGGTAATCATTTCTTTAATTCAGGTAGGCTAGGTTTCAGTGCCTTTGAACTTACCATTCTGCCTTGTTTTAAATAGAGCTTGAAAATGTTATTGTTGAGATTACTCAAACTAGATGTGTTAATCTGTGATAGATTCATATCTTGCACCTGTGTATTCCTGGGGCTTGGTATTGATTTTTAGGTCATGTTCTGACATAGCATCTTCCAGTCTAATAGATACCCTTGTATTAGTCTTTATGTTTTTTGTTGTGTGTATGTTTTGGTTTTCTATTTTTTTCTATATCAGTGTTTTACTGGATAGCATACTGTGTTTTTAGGCAAATTTAATATCTAATTTCTGTTCAGATGAAGTTGAAAATCTTTAGCCATGTTTAGAGCATTGCAGTCAAAGCCAGAAACACAGTGTGTCTTCCTTGGCATATGACAGACTTGTAAACCCTGTGGCTAGGCCATGTCACAGGCTGTATGGCTGCCATAGGCACCAGGATAAACAGGGACACAGGGCTTAGTTCAAATTACATTAGCATATATTTCCCATATCTCTCACTCTCTAGTCTCCTTCATAATTATCCCTATTTTGTTCTTTAAAATTTTTATTCTCTAAAATTTTTATTCTCATTTTGTTTGCACAAAGAGAGAAACAGATTCCATCTACTTAACATTGAATTTCTTGTCCTTAGCAACTACAAGACACTCCAAGCAAGCTTACTGAAGACCACAAAGAACAAATAGAAAACAATTCTCTCACTGAAAACCTCAATAAGTAAGCAGGCAGAAGTATGGTGTTATGGATAATGATACATGATATATGATATATTTGGAAACTGTGGATACTGATACAGAATATATTTGGAAAGAGTTGTTTCTTTTCTGACTTCCTGAATATTTATTTCTATGTCATTTTTCCAATTAGTATTTTTAAGGTTTTTTTTTTTTTTAAGTGAGCTCTGTGCCCAACATGGGGCTTGAACTCACGAGATCAAGAATCAGGTGCTCTACCGACTGAGCCAGCCAGGTGCCCCATTTTTCCAGTTAATAGTAAACATTTGTTTTGAAGGCTTATTTTTCCCCCTATTTTAAACATAGCAGGCAAAGTTGATGATAAGCGTACAGAACAGATTGGAGTGATAACTCCAAATTCTATAGTTTGGGAGAGTGAGCTTTGTAGTAAGAGCCTCTACCTAGTGAATCCCAGAAGAGCCAGCTTGAAAGAGAAAGGGACAAGTGCCAGCAGCTATGAAACAGAAGCTATTGAAAATCTGTCTCTAGAGCAACACAAATGGGACTGGGGCTGGTTACATGAAAATGGGGGTTCTTGCTATGCACATCCTTTATGTTGCCTCTTTCCATTTTATTATATCGTACCTTTGTTTTCCTTTCAGAGCTGCCACTTCTCATTTTAACTAGATTGCACTGAGTGTAGTAACAAACCCAGAAATAAGACTTGAACTGTGACAAACCATATATTGCTGAGTGGAAGGTGATTCAGGATATAAGCATGTCCCTCTTTTCTCTCTGGGGAAATCCAAACAAATATTTTGGCTAATTTGAATATATAAACAATTTAGATGTAGATTAATCAAATGTGTAGTTATAAATGAAACTTATACATTGACATTTACAATCCTATGTTACATGAAATATATTCATTTAGTAAATATTTTCCATTATCACATTTCATGTAAGTTTTATTTAAAATCCTCTCATGCATCTTCAGCATTATGAGAACTACCTTTTGAGTTAACCAACAAGAGTCCAAAGCACTTTACTTTCTCCTCCATCTAAGTTGTTTAAAAAGCCATGTATATATGCTGTCATTGGAAATTTCATTCCAAGTTATTAGTATCTATTTGCTCTGTAGGTTTATTTTTGTGTTTTTTGCAAATAAATACTGTATAGGTTTCCCCTGCTATCTGAAAGTGAGGGGTCCCAATGAAATATTTCATAAGCCGGTACAGTATAAGGCAAAGAAGCAATTACCATTAATTTTTGTGAAAAATTTTTTGAGTATTCCTAGACCCAAAAAATGACCTCTGTTAGGTTTTCCTGACACCCTAGCACACATCTTGCTAACGTATGCACAAAATAAATGGAGATAAAGCACAGATGTGCACAGACACAGTTCAGAGATGTAGTGGCTTAGCACGGAGATGCCGAGTGTCGTTCCCAGGGAAGGAGCTTGGTGGTTCCGCTGTCACTGCTCAGTGTGCACACTGCCTCTAAACAAACACTTAATGCTGTTTTTGCTTTTTGCCTTTTTTGTAAAAGTGAAAATCCCCTTTGGGCTTCTTTCAGTCAGCAAAGGTGGGTACGAATGTAGGTCTTCTGTAGAAGCATAATGCAAGCTTTTGAAAAGCAGGGGATTACCTGTATTGCTTTTTATGTATCTTTAAAGATTTATTAAAAACAGCCTCTAATACTAGAATTGCGAGGTTACACCCCAGGAATAATGCCTAAATCAACTTCTTTGTCAAATTTTTTATTGCACATGGATGATATAAATATCCAAAGTTAGTATTGACTGAGAATATTTTAGGCAAATGTATCTTCTTTTGCAAACATCACTTTGCTGTTCAAAATAGAGTACTCCATTTTTTCTGCAATTCTTCATTCCCTCTATTTAGATCCCAAGTATTATTGAGCAAATGCTCAGTGCTTGAAAACTAAACCTCATACTCCGTGACTTTGGTGACAGATGTTCTCTATGATGTGGTACTTAGCATGGTGCCTATAATACTGAACACAGTACCTGGTGCTTCATCGGTACTCAGTAACTGTTGTTGAAAGAATAAGGGATGAAGGATTATTTTCATAGTCTATGTAGATCTAGAGAAGAAGTGACATTTGTCTCAGATTTTAGATCTATCTACAAGACAACTATTTTATATGTCATCTCGGTTAAAAATATTTTTAACCATATACAACTGCAGAATATGAGTCCCAAGTATATTTTAACCAAAATCTTTGCGTTTTTTGGTTTTACTTTAGGTTAGTTTTGTCAGATGAGGAAGTGAGCTTGGGAAATGAACCAGGTAAGATGGTAAATTCATTAAAATGTGAAATGATCACATTTGAAATGTCAAAACAGTTTGTCACAACCTTTTTTTCTTTTTTAAAGATTTTATTTATTTATTTGACACAGAGAGAGAGATAGCGAGAGCAGGGAACACAAGCAGGGGGAGTGGGAGAGGGAGAAGCAGACTTCCCGCGGAGCAGAGAGCCCAATGTGGGGCTCGATCCCAGGATGCTGGGATCATGACCTGAGCCAAAGGCAGACGCTTAACGACTGAGCCACCCGGGTGCCCCGTCACAACCTTTTAAAACAGATTGTATTAATATCCATTCATTTAAAAAACATGTTAAGTCAACTTATAAATCTCTTCTATATAAACACTTTTGAGTTAGATTTCTTTTCCCCCCAGCTTTACTGAGTTATAACTGATACACAACACTATAAGTTTAAGGTGTACAGTGTGAAGATTTGATATATGTACATATTGCTAAATGATTATCACTATAAACGTAGTTAATACATGCATCACCTTACATAGTTACTATGTATCTTTTGGCGGCAAGAACATTTAAAATTTATTCTCTTAGCAACTGTCAAGTATAAAATACAGTATTGTTAACTATAGTCACCATGCTATACATTAGATTCCCAGAACTTAATCATCTTTAGCTTAAGAACTTAAACATCTTTAGAAGTTTATACCCTTTGACCAAATTTCACCGTTTTTCCTGCCTCCCAGGCCCTAGTAACCACCAATATACTTTCTCTTTCTGAGTTTGACTTTTTAAGATGTAACATTTAAGTGAGATCATATAGTATTTGTCTTTCTCTAATTTATTTCTTAGTGTAATGTCCTCCAGACTCATCCATGTTATTGCAAATAGTAGGATTTCCTTCTTTTTTATGAGTAAATAATATTCAATTCTATTCTATTCTACATATGTATATATATAACATTTTCTTTATCCATTTATCTGTGATGGACATTTCAGTTGTTTCCATGTCTTGGCCATTGTAAATAATAGTGCAATGAACATGGGGATGCAGATACCTCTTTAAGATAGTAATTTTATTTCCTTTGGATATATGTACCCAGAAGTGGAAGTGCTGGAGCATATGGTAGTTCTGTTTTCAATTTTTTGAGGAACCTCCATACTGCTTTCCATAATGGCTATACCAATTTACATTCCCACCAACAGGGCACAAGTGTTCCCTTTTCTCCACATCCTATCCCACATTTGCTATCTCTTGTCTTTTTGATACTAGCATTCTAACAAGTGTGAGGTGATAGCTCACTGTGGTTTAGATTTCTATTTCCCTGATGAGTGGTGTTGTGTATGTGTTGTGTATATGTCTTCTTTGGTTGGAAAAATGTGTATCTAGGTTCTTTGCCCATTTTTAATCAGGTTATTTTGTTTTTGCTAGTAAGTTATGAGTTCCTTACAGATTTTGGATAGGAACCCCTTATCATATAGATGATTGGGTTTGTGTGTGGCCAGTGTGATTGGGTTTTTTGATTGTTGATTGTTTTGTTATTTTTTTGCTGTGCAGAGGATTTTTAGTTTGATGTAGTCTTCTTTATTTTTGCTTTTGTTTCTTCTGCTTTTGGTGTCCAATGCAAAAAATCATTGCCAACACCAACGTCAGGGAGTTTTTTCCCTAGTATTTTTTTTTAATTGAAGTATAGTTAACATATATTAGTTTCAGGTATTGGGGGCGCCTGGATGGCTCAGTCAGTTAAGCATCTGCCTTTGACTCAGGTCAAGATCCCAGGTTCCTGAGATTGAGCCCTGCTCAGTGGGGAGCCTGCTTCTCCTGGGCTCTCTCTGCCTGCCACTGCCCTGCTTGTTCTCTCTCTCTCTCTCTGTCAAATAAATAAAAGTCTATATTAGTTTCAGGTACAGAACACAGAGATTTGACAGTTATGGACATTACAAAATGTTCACCATAAGTGTAGTCACCATCTGTCATCCTGCAAAGTTATTACAATATTATTGTTTGTATTCCCTGTGCTGTACTTCCCATTCTCGTGATTTATCTATTTTATGACTGGAAGTTTGTACTGGTTATGTATGTTGCCTCTGCCTCCACCCCACTCTGCTGTGGCGACCATTGGTTCTCTATATTTGTGTGTGTTTCTTTTTGTTGTTTGTTTTGTTTTGCTTTTTTTTTTTTTTTAGAGTCCAGATATAAGGGGAATCATATGGTATTTGTCTTTCTCTGACTTGTTTCACTTAGCGTAATACCTTCTAGGTCCATCATGTCATGAATGGCAAGATTTCATTCTTTTATATGATTGAGTAATTCTGTATGCATTCATGATCTATATTTATAACATCCTATTTTAAGCTGATAAGAACTTCAATAGCATATGGAAACTCTACACTTTCCTCCCCCTCAGATTTTAGGTTATTAATGTTATCATTTACATCTTTTTTATTGTGTTTCCAGTAACAAATTATTGTAGTTATAGTTATTTTTAATGTTTGTTTTTTTAACTTTTAAACTAGAGTTGAAAGTGATTTATGCACCACTCTTCCAATATTATAGAATCTGACTTTGAGTATATATTTACCTTTACTGATGAGTTGTACACATTTGTGCAGTTTTGGAGGTTATTTAACATCCTTTCATTTCAGCTTGTAGAATGCCCTTTAGCCTTCCTTGTAAGGGAGGTCTGGTGGTGATGAACTTTCTCAACTTTCATTTGTTTGGGGAGGGCTTTCTCTCTCTTTTCTTTCTGAAGGACAGCTTTGCCGGGTATAGTATTCTTCATTGAGTTTTTTCTTTCAGTATTTTGACTATATCATACTGCTCTCTCCTGGCCTACAAAGTTTCTCCTGAGAAATCTGCTTACAGTCTTATAGGGGCTCCCTCATACGTGAGAAGTCACTTTTCTCTTGCTGCTTTAAAAATTCTTTGACTTTCGACAATATGATTACAATGTGCTGATGTATCTGACTGGACAAAGCTGTTGCTCATTCTCTGAGGTTGGGGGAGGGCCACTGGCTGCATTTTGTGTTTAAGTGGTGCTGTTGGCTGGGATCCCTGGGAAGGGGCTGTGCTCTGAGGTCAGGCAGGGTCACTAGCTGGGCTTCACAGTCATGTCTGATCAAATGATGCCACTGCCAAGCCTCTTTTTTCAGGCGGGGCTTCATGGTCTGATATGGCCTCAGCCTGTGCTTTGCAACCCGCAGGACTGCAGAGGCTGGGTTCTAAATCAGGTGGGACGGTGGCTGTGCTCTGCTGTCGGGCAAGATCGCCGGCCATACTTCCTAGCTGAGTGGGCCTCGTGCTTTACTGCATGATTGGGCAGGGCTTGAGACTGTGTTTTACAACTGAGTGGGATCCCTGATGGGGCTCCCTGCTTGGGTGAGACTGCAGGCTGTGCTCAGCAATTGAGCATGGCCATCCGTGTGGCTTCAGTGCCAGGCAGGGCTATAGACTGGAGTTTGCACTGTGATGCTCCCCAGGGTCACGGAGGGCTTCCTGGTGAGCTAGGCAGGAGGTTATGCCTCATACTCGGCTGGGGCTACTGACTTGTTTCTCTTTCTGGTTGGGTGGTAGGATATGCTCTGTAACTTCCCAGGGTCTCAATCCAGGCTTCCTGGTCAGGTGGGACTGGAGGCTATACTCAGCAATGAGTTAGCTTTCTAGCAGTACCTCATTAGAAGGTCTACTTACTTTCTTTAGGGAATTTTGATTTTCTCTAAGATAAGGGCTTTTAATGTAGACATTTATTTCACAGGGTGGTATGATTAAGTTTCAAGCTTTTCCTCATACTTCAATACATGTTATTTTTTTTAATAAATACATATTATGTATACAATCAGTATGTATTCAATCAGTGCAGCTTTGGAGCCAGAAAAATCAGGGTTTGAATGCCAGCTTTTAAAAACAAGTCATTTACCTCTCTCATTTTTCTCATCTGAAATATGAGTCATATACTCCTGCCTTACAGAGATATTAACACTAGAGATACTTATAAACTACATAAACTACACGATAGGTGTACTGTTAATGCAAGAGGCATTTTTAAATGTACACACAGATACAGACCATGTTGATAAACCATAATAATCATGGACTTGTATATCTAACATAGCTTCAAGTATATGTTCAAAAGGTTAGCTTCTTGTGCATATATAATCCCATGCTCTAGTAGAGAGCATATTTTTAAAAGGCCCAGATGAAATATAATGGATATTGTTGTAGTTTCACCATTCATTTGTAGCATTATTCAATCTTTAAAAACTGCTGTATCAGTAATTATGTCTACTTTTTAAAAATTTATTTTTTTAAAGATTTTATTTATTTATTTGAAAGAGACAAAGTGAGAGAAGGAACACAAGCAGGGGGAGTGGGAGAGAGAGAAGCAGGCTTCCCGCAGAGCAGGGAGCCCGATGTGAGGCTCGATCCCAGGACCCTGGGACCATGACCTGAGCCGAAGGCAGACGCTTAACGACTGAGGCGCCCCATGTCTACTTTTTTTTTTTTTAAGATTTTATTTATTTATCTATTTGAGAGAGAGAGAGAAAGAGCACAAGTGGGAGGAGGGGCAGAGGGAGAGGGGGAGGGAGAATCCCAAGCAGACTACTCAATGAGCTTGGAGCCTAATGCAGGGCTCAGTCTCACCACCCTGAGATCCTGACCTGAGCCAAAATCAAGAGTCAGATGCTCAACCGACTGAGCTATCCAGGTGCCCCATTATGTCTACTTTTTATTTCCAAATATTTATTTGTTCCTTCGCTCTTTTTTTCTTAATCAATCTTGCTAAAGGTTTATTTATTCTTTCAACAAATCAGCTTTTGGTTTTGTTAAACCTGTCTATTGAATCTTTCTGTTTCATTAATTTTTAGTTTTTTTAAGGCTAAAAATTTCCCTTTTTCTGTATCCCACAAGGCTTTTGTTTTTTTTTTTATTTTTATTTGACATAGAGAGAGAGAGAGAGAGAGAGAGCACAAGCAGGGGGAGTGGCAGGCAGAGGGGGAGGGAGGCTCCCCGCTGAGCAGGGAGCCCGATGTGGGGCTCGATCCCAGGACCTTGAGATCATGACCTGAGCCAAAGGCAGCCGTTTAACCAACCGAGCCACCCAGGCACCCCTCCCACAAGTTTTTTTTTTTTAAAGCTTTATTGAGGTATATTTTCTTTATCATAAAACTCATTCAGTTGTATATGTCAGTAATTTTTAGTTACTATGGAGCATTGCAACCATCTCTGTAAGTCAGATTTAGAACATTTTCGTCCCCTCAGTAATAAGATCCCTCACACCCGTTTGCTGTAATCCCCATTTTCACTCCTAATCCTTTTTTGGACGTTTCATATAGCTAGAATCATGTAATATGTGTTCTTCTTGTATCTGATTTTTTTCACTTCATATAACACTTCTGAGCTTCATCCATGACACAACTTGTGTTGGTACTTCCTTTTTATTGCTTAATCCATTGTATGGATGTCCATAAACTTTGATATATAGTATTTTCATTATAATCTAGTTTAAATTGTTTTAAACTTTTCATTATATCTTCTGTCATCTATGGCCATGAGTGATTTTAAATTGTTTCTGAAATTGCCAAATTAAGGAGATACTGAAATTAATCTGTCATTGATTTTTAAACTTAAACCATTATGGTCAGAGAATGTAACCTTGTCATACTGATTCTTTAAATTATTGGGACACTCTCTATAGACTAAGAAGTGGACGAATTTTCTAAATATTCCATATGCTTGATGTGTTTTCTAACTGTTGAATGCAGGAGCCTATATAGGTATTACATCAAGCTAATTATTTGTGCTGCTTTAAGTCTTTTGTATCTTTACTAATTTTTAATTTACTTGATGTATCAATAATTGAGAAATGTGTTTTGAAATCTCTGCTATTGAAGTGGATTTTCATTCTTCCTGTAGTTTTTCACTTCATATACTTTGAAGATTTTGGAGTGATGGTTGCATATAAGTTTAAATGTTTTTTTAAAGATTTTACTTATTTAATCCACTTGTTTTTTTAAAAGATTTTATTTATTTGAGGGACAGAGAGAGCATGCAAGCAAGAGAACACAAGCAGCAGGAGCAGCAGAGAGAGAAGGAGAAGCAGAGCTCCTGCTGAGCAGGGATCCCAATATGGGGCTTAATCCCAGGACCCTTAGATCGTGACCTGAGCTGAAGGCAGCCACCTAACCGACTGAGCCACCCAGGAGCCCCTTATTTATTTATTTTAGAGAGAGAGAGAGAGAGGGAGCACAAGTGGGGGGTAGGGGCAGAGAGAGAGAATCTCAAGAAGACTCTGTGCTGAGCACAGAGCCTGACACAGGGCCCAAACTCACAACCCTGAGATCATGACCTGAGCTGAAACCAAGAGTTGGTCACTCAACTGACTGAGCCACCCAGGTGCTCCAGTTTAGAATTCTTATATCTCTTTAGCAAATTAATCTGTTATCAATATAATGACCCCTTCTGTTCCCAATACTACTTCTTGGTTTATAGTTTCCTTTGTATGACATTAGCTTAGCTTAAGTAGTTTTATTTTTGTTAGTATTTGCTTTGTATACCATTTTCTGCACTTTTACTTTCAACTTTCCCATGTTCTTATATCTTAGGGTGTGTCTCTTATAAATTAAGCTGAATTTTTTTAAAGGCCCCATATATCAGTTTGTCATTCCTTTGTTTGATGAATTTAGTCCATTTACATTTATCATCATGATTTATATTTGGATTTGTATTTTCTCTTTTCTCTTTGTTTTGTTCTTCCACCCCATTATTTTGTCCCCTGTTTTGCCTTATTTTGGATTGATTAAGGTTTTTTCATTTGTTATTAAAGATTTCTTAGTCCTTTCTTTTTCCCATGTACTAGTTTGGAAGTTACACATCTTATTTCTGTTTTTGGTGATTTCCCTTGAATTTGATCATGCATACTTTAACCGACTGAGCCACCCAGGTGCCCATATAATGCATACTTGAAATAAAGGCTAGGTTTATGACTATCTCAGTATTCCCAAAATATTACAAAGATCTTAAACTAAACCCAGTCACTCCCATCTCACTTCACCAACTATTATTCTTCAATGTTTTATTTCTCTTTTTGTGATCTCCCACAAATCAATAAAAAGTATTTTTTATGAAGAAATGTTATTTATATATTGCCAGTATTTTTCCTTTGTTACTATTCATATATTTCAGATCTTCATTGTGATCTCATTTTCCTTTTCTGTAACTAAAGATGCCATGGTGGTGAACTTTGACTTATGTTTGTCTGGAAATAATTGTTATTTCTCATTTTTGAAAGACAGTTTTGCTCAGTAAACAATTTTAGGTTGGTTGGTAATTTCTTTCACCATTTTGTGAATATTGTATTGTTTTCTGCTTTCCCTGGGCTGTTGAGAAATCTTCTGTTAGTCTAATTATTTAGTGAATTTGGTTTTTCTTTCTGGGTGCTTTTAGGGTATGCTGTTTGTTTTTGGTGTTCTTGCTGTTTCAGTACAATGTGTCTAAATGTGCAGGGTTTTTTTTGTTTTTTCATCTTTCATAGTATAAGTTGTATTTCCTGTATCTGTGTCTTTTACCAGTTCTGGAAAATGTTCAACCATTATCTTTTCTTTTCTTATATGATAAATATGCATACTTCCACCATTATCTTTTAAAATATTGCTTCTCCTCTGTTTTCTCTATTTCCTCCTCTGGAACCTCAGTAAACTTATGTTGGACTTTTCATTCATCTTTCATATCTTTCTTCCTCTCTTTCATGTTTTCCATCTCCTTTCCTTCTGTTCTTCAGGTCTAGGTAAATTCTTCAGGTCTGTTTTTCACTGATTTTCTCTTCTTGCATTTAATCTGTTTAATCTATATGAGTTTCCCACCTCCCCAGCAAGCTTACTTTTTATTTCTAAGAGTCCTATTTGTTTCTTTTACAAGTCTGTGCCTCGTTGGTTTTTATAGTATTTTGTTCTTTCTCACCTTTTGTCTCATATCTATACTAAAAATACACATATTTGAAGTCCTTGGTCGGGTGTCTTTATTATTTATTGGTTTCTCTCAATTTGGTTAGGTGTCTGACTCTTAATTTTGCCTTAGGTCGTGTTCTCGGGGCCATGGGATTGAGCCCTATGTTAGGCTCCGTGCTTAGCAGAGTCTGCTTCTCTCCCTCTGCCCCTCCCCACACACTCATACGCTCTCTCTCTTTTAAAGAAATAAATAAATCTTAAAATAAAGAAAGAAAACCAAACCCCGCGTAAGTACCAAAAGCAATGTGGAGTAAAGCAGATCATTATTAAAAGTTTCTGGGGAAGAGAGAGGAGGGAGATTAACCTGTGTCTTATACAGCAACATCTCCTTAAAGATCCTTTAGTACCTCTCCATTCCCCAAACTCTGTTTCTGTAGCTTACCAAAATTTCCATGGCGTGTGACTGTCACCCATTCCTTCCCTGCCCTCAAACTCTTATTCTCCTCTTTAGTTCCTTTTCTAGCCACCTCCAGAATCTCTTTCCCATACTCAGATTTTTCCAAAGTTCAACTGAAATCTTTACTGATAGTCTGTTTTTTTATCCTTTGTAGTTTTAAACCATCTTTATACTATTTGAACTTAATTTATCCTTTGCTTCTTTATCTTAAAGCTAAATAACACTGAATTCCTTATACCTTTCTTTTGATTTTGGTTTTCTTTTGATTGCTTTAGCTGACTTAACTTTTTCCATTTTCTTTTGTAGTATCCCAAATTGAGCATCAAATTTTAAGAAGAGTGTAGTAGAGATATTACTACCTTGTCTTTAGATGTATTACACCCTCTAAGCTCACTATACAGCAACACGATTCATGTTTTACATAGGAGACATTTACATTTCATTATCTCTTTATAAAGTATCCTTGATAATAGTTAAAGATGTCAAAATCTCGGGCTTTTTGTTTTTGTTTTTCTTTGCTTTTTTTTTTCTGGTCTGTGTGTTTATACTGGGTTGTAAATGAGGTACAGGTGAATTATGTGGGCAACTGGATCCCAAATTAATGATAGGGCATAATTTGTCTCAGTATACACCCCAAACTTGGAGATATTTTTTTTAAACAATTTTTTTTTGCCTGGGGAGCTTTGGGAGTATGCTGTCTTTTAGCACTTATGTTTGATCTTTCCCTTCACATGAAATTACTCTCACTTTGGTGGAGATGAGGAATGCAGAGAAGCTGCTTACAACTATGCACATAAAATAAGTATCTATTGTGCAGAGACACGGAGATCAAGCAGAATAAAACATAAAATGGACTTTCAGAGAATACAGAATTAGACACAAGTCCACCAGGGAAGGGATAGGCTTCTGAATGTGAAAACTTTTTTTTAATTGAGGTATAAATGACATACTAGTTTCAGATTTGCAACATAATGATTTGATATTTGTATCAAATATCAATGTGGAAAGATCCCCACAATAAGTCTAGTTAATACCCATCACCATACACAGAAAATTGTTTTCTTGTGATGAGAACTTTTAAGATTTACTTATTCAGCAACTTTCAAATATGCAATACAGTATTATTAACTAGTCACCATGCTGTATTACATACCTGTTATTCATTTTATAACCAGAGGTTTATACCTTTTGACCCCTTTTACCTATTTTTCCCACCCCCCCCATCCCCAGCCTTTGGCAACCACCAAATCTGGTCTGTCTGTGAGCTTGGTTTTTGTTTGTCTTTTTGTTTTTTAAATTCTACATATAAGCAAGATCATACAGTATTTGTCTTTCTCTGTCTTATTTCACATGGCATAATATCTATAAGGTCCATGTTGTTAAAAATGGCAAGATTTCATTTTTTTAATGGCTGATTAATATTCCATTGTGTGTGTATGTATATACATTTTCTTTACCCATTTATCCATTGATGGACACTTAGGTTGTTTCCATGTCTTGGTTATTGTAAATAATACCACAGTGAACATGGGGGTGCATATATCTTTTCGAGGTAGTGGTTTTTGGTTTTTTTGTTTGTGTGGGTTTGTTTTTTCAGATAAAATACCCAGAAGCAGTATTGCTGGATCATTTGGTGGTTCTATTTTTAATTTTGGGGGGAACCTCCATACTGTTTTCCATAGTAGCTGTACCAATTTACATGGAATGTGAAAACTTTTAATTTTCAAGGGGGCATAGATGTAACAAAGGACCTGAATACCTATGGGTATTATAAAGTTATTTGTGTGTGTATACACACAAACACACACACACACACACATATATATAAATTATATATATTGTATTACAGATCTTTCTCAACTTTAGATGGGGTTACGTCCTGATAAACCCATTGTAAATTGAAAATATCATTAAGTTGAACACCTGAAACTAATACAACACCTGTATGTTAACTATACTGGAATTAAAATAAAAAAAATTTTTTAATCAAAAAAATAAAAAAGGTATTTTCTTTCTATACCAAAAAAAAAAGCAAATAATCATAAGTCGAGATGCATTTACTATATCTAACATAAGAACATCATAGCTTATCTTGGCCTCTGTTAAACGTGCTCAGACACTTACATTGGCCTGCAGGTGGGCAAAATGATCTAACACAAAGCCTATTTTATAATTAAGTATTGAATATCTCATGTAATTTATTGAATGCTGAAACTGAAAACAATGTTTTTATGGGTACGGCAGGTTGTAGGTGTATTAGTTGTTTATCCTTTGAGCACATGGCTGACTGGGAGCTGTGGCTTGTTGCTGCTGCCCAGCATCACAAGAGAGTATTGTATTCTCACTAGCCTGGGAAAATATCAAATTCAAAATCTGAAGTACAGTTTCTAGTGAATGTGTATCTCTTTTGTGTCATTATAAAGTCAAAAAATTGTAAGTCAAACCAGTATAAGTAGGGGACCGCCTATGCACACAAATACACATGTATATACACATACACACAAATGTGATTTTTTTAAAGTAATTCTTTACATTTTTACATCTCCATTTTATATGTATTATAAATTGATTTGGTCAATTGCACACTTAGGCCGAATTATTATTTTTAATATGAAAGAGTGATTTTTATTTATTTATTTAAGATTTTATTTATTTATTTGACAGAGAGAGACACAATGAGAGAGGGAACCACAAGCAGGGGGAGTGGGAGAGGGAGAAGCAGGCTTCCCGCCGAGCAGGGAGCCTGACACAGGGCTTGACCCCAGGACCCTGGGATCATGACCCAAGCCAAAGGCAGATGCATAATGACTGAGCCACCCAGGCGCCCCTAGGCCGAATTATTATAAAATATTACAGTAAATAAGCATGCTAGATTTCTCCTTATCCAGCTTATCATTTATGTGCTTTTGTTTCAGCAGCCGAAGATCACAAGGAAAAACATTTTCAAATAAGAGAATTTGGAGCACCTCAGTTTTCTAATTCTGAAAATGGTAAGAAATTATAATTTCATTATATATGGATAATTTATTATTTAAAATTCTTTAGTTTTAATTTAATAATTATTTTCTTAACATTAAAACCTGTATAGGTCTCTACACAGGAATACGACCCTTTATTTCTATTTTGTAGCACATCACAATGGAAATGAAGTCATTATTTGTTTTATATGTTTGGGCCCTTGTCCAAATGTATCTGTGTAACTGTGAGGACTGGTGGGACAGTGTCTGTCTCCGTCTGGTGTACCTCCACCATCCAGCAGTTGTAGACACTCAGTAAATACTATTTTGAATATCTTTCCCAATCACTTACGTTGCAAATATTTCCTCCCACTTTGTCACTTGTCTTTTGACTTTTCATGTAGTTGTTTCTTGCATGTAAATTTTAAAACTAATTTTATGTAGTAAATTTATTAATCTTTTCTTTTATTGGATCTTGATTTTTGTCATATGCAAAACCCAGGTTAGAAGAGTTCATTTATGCTGTTTTCTAGTATTTGTATACTTTTATTTTTTACATTTAGATCTCCAATTCACTTGGAGTTTATTTAGCCATATGGTACTAGCAGTGGCTTAAATGTTATCATTTTGCGAGTGGGCATCCTTTTATTATCATTTTTTTAAATGCTATCTTTGCCATAGGAATTTGAGATAACTTCCAATCATATATGAGGTTTCTATATGTACTTGGGTCTGTTTCTGGACTTTCTTTATATTTCATTGATGCATGCATGCGCCAGTGCCATGTGGTTTTAATTACAGAAACTTTCTTTTGTGTTTTTATATCCGGGAGGGCTAGTATCCTTTTCATCATTTTCTTAGCTGTTCTTGCATGTTTATTTTTCAATATAAACTTTATATCGTATTGTCTAGCTCCATAAAAAGGCTCATTGTTACCTTTATGGTGATCACATTAAATGTGAAAAACTGACAGCCTGATGGTGCTTAGACATCCTGACCAGAAACAAGGGACATTTTTCTATTTGTTAAAATTTCCTTGTATATCTTTTATATGGTTTTTTTCATAGAGGATTTGAGCAGTTCTTATTATTTCTAAGTATTTTATTTTTTTGTTGCCATTATAAATGAGGTTTTCTTTTCATATGTATATTTATTTCTTTTCATATACATATATATGTATATATATGTCTTATATACATATATATGTGTAATATATATCTATTTTAAGTAATCTTTATGCCCAACGTCGGGCTCGAACTCACGATCATGAGATCAAGAGTCACATGTTGTGTACCAACTGAGGCAGCCAGGTGCCCCTTTTCCATTGTATTTTTAACTGGTTATTATTTTGTGTATATAATTGCTATTGATTTTTTGCATGTTAATATTATATGCTGCTACCTTGCTGAATTTTTTTAGTTTGAGTTAGTTTTATCATTGATTGTCTAGGGTTTTCCAGGTATACCAACATGTCATTTGCAAATAAGAGATAACCCTGTTCTTTCTCTACCAATTCTTGTTACTGTAATTGATTTCTTTGGTTTAATTGCATTAGTTACTACCTCCAGAACAATGTTAAATAGTGGTGGGCATTTCCTGATTTTAGTGCAAGTTCCTATAATGTTTCTGAATTAATTAGGATGTTGGTTTTTGATATGCGGTATATGTTTTGTCAAGTTAAAGAAGTATCCATATATTTCTAATTTCTGAAGAGTTTTTATTAGGAATGGTTGTTGAATTTTGCCAACAGCTTTTTCAGTATCTATGCCAGCAATTATTTGATTTTTCTTCTTAACTGTATTAATATGATGAGCTGTATTAATAGGTTTCCTGATATTACACCATCTTTGCATTCCAGTTATAAGTCCCACTTTGTCACTGTGCATTAATTTGTTGATATTTTATTTACTATTTTTGCTGTTGATTTCCCTGTGAAAACATTTAGGCCTGGTACTTTTTTGTGTTTTCTTCTCTATAGAAATTGTATCAAAAAAATAGATTTTTAAAATTTTGTGTTTCAAGAAGCATAATTAAGAAAATAAGATGACTGGGATAAATATTTATGGAAATTGGTCTATTTAACCTTTTTATATGTACTGGGATCAATTTTAGTAAATTTTATTTTTCTAAATAAAAATTTAGAAAATTTTTATTTTGTCTAGATTGTCAGATTTATTTGCATAGACTTGTATAAAATCTCTTGATTTTTTTTAAGAGCTTTATTGAGATGTAAGTTTAAAAAATTACCTATTCCAGGGGCGCCTGGGTGGCTCAGTTGGTTAAGCGACTGCCTTCGGCTCAGGTCATGATCCCGGAGTCCCGGGATCGAGTCCCACATCAGGATCCCTGCTCAGCGAGGAGCCTGCTTCTCCCTCTGACCCTCCCCACTCTCATGTACTCTCTCTCTCTCTCAAATAAATAAATCTTTAAAAAAAATTACCTATTCTAAATGTAAAATTCAGTGATTTTATTAAATTTATAGATTTGTGCATCAGTCACCACACTGAATATTAGAATATTTCCCCACATTCTCTCATACTTGTTTACAATCCTCACTCTCAACTCTAAGGCTTAGGAGGTTATTAATCTGATTTCTGTCTCTATAAATAATTTCCCTTTCCTAGACTGAAATTGTACAAAAGGTAGTCTTGTGTTTGGCTTTAGATGTCTTCCGTTAAGGCTAATGTTTTTCTAGATTCATCCATGTGTTGCATATAGCAGTAGTTCATTACTTTTTTTTTCCTTAAATTTTTAATTGTAAAATACACATAAAATTTACCATCTTGTTTTAAGTGTACAATTCAGTGGTATTAAATACATAAGATTCAACCATCACCATCATCCAGCTCTGTAACTCTTTTCATTATAAAACTGAAAGTCTGTATCCATTAAACGATAATTCCCCATCACCCCATCTCTGCCCAGCCCCCAACACCCAACATTCTCCTTTCTGTCTCTACGATTTTGACTATTCCAAGTACGTCATGTACGTGGAATCATATAGTATTTGTCTTTTTGTGACTGGCTTATTTCACTTAGCATAATGTCCTCAAGGTTCGTCCATATTGTGGCCTGTTGCAGAATTTCCTTCCTTTATAAGGCTAGATAATATTCCATTATATGTATATGCTGCATTTTGCTAACTCTGATTCCTTACTTTTTATTCATGATTGTATTCCATTGTATGGATATACCACATTATATTTATCCATTTACCAGTTGATGGACATTTGGCTTACTTACAGTTTTTGGCTATTACAATATTGTTGCTTCTATGAACATTCAAATACTTACCCGAGTATGGACCTAAGATTTCATTTTTCTTGGTTAGATTCCTAGGAGTGGAATTGCTAGATTATGTGGTAAATTTGAGTTTATCTTTTTAAGGAACTGCCAAACTGTTTTTTCAAAATGGCTCTACTACCATTTCATTCCCACTAGCAAAGAATGAGGTGTTTAGTTTTTCCATGTCTTTGTCAACATTTGGTATTGTCTTTTTAACATGTACATTCTAGTGCTTTTAATTTGTAGCTTTAATTGCATTTCTCCAGTGATTTATGATGTTGAGTATCTTCTCCTGTGTCTATTGACCATCCATATATCTTCTTTGTTGACAAATCTATGAAGACCTATTTGCCTATTTTTTTTTCTTTCAAAAATTTGTTATTTATTTGACAGAGAGAGACACAGCAAGAGAGGGAACACAAGCAGGGGGAGTGGGAGAGGGAGAAGCAGGCTTCCCATGGAGCAGGGAGCCCGATGCGGGGCTTGATCTGAGGACCTTGGGACCATGACCCAAGCCAAAGGCAGATTTGGATCATTTACCTTATTATTAAGCTGCAAGATTTCTTTATTCTTGGTGCAAGTTCTTTGTCAGATATATGACTCGTAAATATATCCCAGTCTTATTTTCTTAATCTTGCCTCTTGAAACAAAATTTTAAAAATTTTATGAAGTTCAACTTATTTTTTTTCTTGTATGTTCTTTTGGTATCCTATGTAGAAACTCTCCCTACCCAAAGTCATGAAGATTTTCTCTTATGTGTTCCTCTTGAAGTTTTATAATTTTAGTTCTTATATGTAGGACTGTGATCATTTTGAGTTAATTGGTGTTTATGGTGTGAGGTAGGTAAGTCTTTTGATTTTTTTTTAAAGATTTTATTTATTTATTTGATAGACAGTGAGAGAGGGAACACAAGCAGGGGGACTGGGAGAGGGAGAAGCTCAGCAGGGAGCCCGATGTGCGGCTCGATCCCAGGACCCTGGGATCATGAACTGAGCTGAAGGCAGGCACTTAACGACTGAACCACCCAGGCGCCCCTTAATTTTTGTTTTTGTTTATTGCATATGCACATCCAGTTGTTCCAGTACCATTTATTGAAAGGACAGTCCTTTCTCCATTGAATTTTCTTGGCATTTTTGTTAAAATCCAGTGACCAAAAAAAAATGTAAGGTTGTGTTTCTGGATTCTAGTTTCTGTTCCACTGATCTGTATATCTGTCCTTGGTCAGTACCATATTATCTTGATTATTGTGGCTTTATAGGAAATTTTGAAATTAGGTGGCATAAGTCCAACAGCATTGTTCTTTTTTTTTTCTTCCAAATTGTTTTGGCTATTCTAGCTCCTTTGCATTTCCATAAAAATTTTACAATCATCTTGTCAATTTCTATCCAAAAAAGCCTACTGGGATTTTGATAGGTATTATGTTGAATTCATACATCAATTTGGAGTTAATTGCCATCTGGACAATATTGATTCTTCCAGTCTATGAATGTGGGGATTTTCTTTGACTTTCAGTGGTTTGCCTATGATGTATCTAGATATGGATCTCTTTATATTGATTCTACTTTGGTTTTATTAAGCTTGTTGAACGAGTACATTGATGTTTTCTTTTTTTTTTTTTAAAGATTTTATTTATTCATGAGAGACGGGGGGGGGGAGAGAGAGAGAGAGAGAGAAGCAGAGGGAGAAGCAGGCTCCCAAGGAGCAGGGAGCCCGATGCGGGACTCGATCCCAGGACCTCGGGATCATGACCTGAGCCGAAGGCAGATGCTTAACCATCTGAGCCACCCAGGCGCCCGAGTACATTGATGTTTTCAAGAAATTTGGGAAATGTCCATTTTTTCTTCAAATTCTCCCCCTCCCCCCATCCTTTTGAGACTCAAATCAGAATCTCCATCTTATGACTGTGGTCTTGTTATCTGGGTGGGAAATGGGAGCTTGCACCTCTTGACTGCACTGCCCAGACTTAGCCAACAAGTTACTCAGGACAGGATGGGTAATGCTGACATCCTGCCCCTCCTGGGAACACAACTGGGGGGAGAAGGGAGCCTTATATTTTTGGCCGCACAGGTCTAGAGTTGAATTTCCATTGTGCTGAATTGGGATGGTGGTAGGAAGGGAGTGATTCTTAGTTCAAATACCATAGTCTGAATTTTAATAGATTGTCTTGAGTAAATGTTTCCTCATGTGTGTCCTTGGAACAATTTCTAGAGACTAGCCTACGCAATTAGAAATAATTTCTCATAAACTTCCAATCAGTTTAGTTGTTCATTATAAATTGTTTTAAAACCTTTCAAAAATTACATTAATGTATGAGAACAATGAAACAAATTTGATTTGTTCCATGTCCTACTCTCATTTCCTCAAAAAGAAAAAAGCCATTCTTTTTATTTTCACTCAACAGTTGCAAAAGATTTACCTATAGATTCACTGGAAGATGATTTTGAGAGGGAATTCTCATTTCTCAACAACCTTCTAAGTCCTGGTTCTTCAAGTACTGGTGAATTTACCCAGACTGCCTTTGGGAGCCCTGGCGCCAGCTTCATGTTGCGGGAGCCTGCTGTGGGGTCTGAGCCTCTTGCTCATTCCTCACGATTCCTTCCTTCACAGCTCTTTGACCTTGGCCTTCATGCTGCCGGAGCTTTTAACAGTAAGTGCCTATGAAACATTTAGACACTCATGACTGACTTTATCTTTGTGAAGCAAAACTATGTGTATGTGGATGCTAAAATCAACAAGGATATTGATTTAACTTCAGTACTACTAGATGAAATCTGTGTCTCACCTGAAAAAATAAAAAATATTACCACTGGAGTATATCGACGGGCGTGAAACAAGAGCTGCTGTCCTGCTCCCTCTGCCAAACCCCACACTTTATACATTGACTTGCCCAGAAGTCTTCTCTACATAGAAAATCAGGGTCTTGTTTTAAACTTGCCCTGCTAAGTTACCCCTGTGTAGGGCAGGCGATACCATTTCTTCCATCTAGCCGAGCTTGGTGTTTTCTCTTCCCATGCGTTCTAGTAGACAAGGATCGTTCCACGGCAGCGTCCCGGGCAAGGCAGCAGGCCTGGAGGATGGTGGTAGAAAGCTGGGCAGGGTGTTTTCCTAAGGGTCACCTGCTTTGCTTCTATGTCAGGGACTCCCTCTACTGACCTACTGCCCCACCAGCCTGTGTCCAACCTAGCACCTTCAGAGTCCTTTTGTTCAAACCCACTTCCACACTGGTTGCTAAGTACTGTCAATTCTATTTCTAAAACATGTCTCCAGTTTCACATTCCTCCTTTCTACCTCTATTACCAGAGGCATTTAGAGCCTTATTTGGTTTCCTGGGCTGCTGCAAGAGGCCTCCTACCAGGTCGCCCAAATCCCAGGTCACCTTCCATGCTTCCCCAAGTTCTTTCTCCAAGAGGCAGATTCTGACGTCAGCACTCTGCTTTCAGTGACAAGTATGCTTCACAGTGCTTGTGCCCCAGGACATTTGCCCGCATGCCCTCCTTCATTCAACTCTTTATCTTTCCCTCATCCTTCAGTTTCTGGCTCACTCATCATTTCCGGTTATATCTTTACAGTG
Organism: Eumetopias jubatus; assembly: GCF_037043125.1. Classification (NCBI taxonomy): domain Eukaryota; kingdom Metazoa; phylum Chordata; class Mammalia; order Carnivora; family Otariidae; genus Eumetopias; species Eumetopias jubatus. The sequence continues at coordinate 33,411,665 of NW_028274809.1, forward strand.
TTTCATTTATTTGATAGCGACCTTATTTATGTCCATGCCCTTCCGTGAGGTTTTAAGAATCACGAAGGCAGAGAATGTCCTTTATTGCATGTCCTAATATCCCCTGTGTGTAGCACAATATCACAGAACCATTGAGTTGCACAAAATGCATGATGCCCCTGAAGTTGTGCACTGTTGCAGGTGGAATTATTGACTTCACATGCAGAGGATTTAAAATAAATACTTTGGAAAGGGGAAAAAAAAAGCACTATGGGCTCTAGGATAAAATTTGTGCCTGTATTTCCACTCTTATCTTAGCTTACTTCAAAACACTTAGCATTTTCTGTAACTATATTGACTATTTTTAGATCCCTCTGAGACATCGTTGCTCGTGTTGCTGCTTTTACTTATGATGTTCAGTAATGGAGCGTGGACTTGAGCCTGTGTGTTAGATTCCCAATCCAGTGTCTTCTCCATGGCGGCCAACACTTGACTATTTCTTCAGTCCTGCCCAGTCCGTGGTTTCTCCCGCCTCTGGCCTCCCATAGTGCTCTGTTTTCATGACTAGAATCACAGTTCATCTTTCCTTCTGTCCCAGACAGGGGTCTTCCATCCCCTAGTAGATTTTATCCCTGAGAAAATGGCTCACAACACCTAACAGTATCTTAATGCATTGTACTTTGTATTAAAATACTTATGTTCATACTGTATCTGCAAGACCATCATACTTTATCCAATCTGTAAGCACCTCAAGGGCACGACCTGTGGGGTGATTTATCTTTGTTCCTTCTGTGACAGCAGCATAAACTTAGCTCAAAAAATAAAATAGCAATTCAATAAGCACTCAGTAAGAATTTGTTAAATAGCCTAAAAGTAAGAATACAGTATTATTTGATAAAGAGGCACTCTATCTAGGATAATTCAGATGTTTTACTATAAAATTTTAGAAAACAATTACTCATATGCATTATCACTGGCCTAATAGTTACCCAGATTTACAAACAGATTCATTCTCCACGTGAAATCCTACTGCTCTTTCTCCTTAACGTGCCACATCTCTAGCAGCACTGGATTCTTTTCTTCCTTCCTGGCAGTACATTATCAACAGTATTTCTTCACCACTCAGAGCATCTGTTCTGGTCCCCACCTGCAGGCTGACAGGATGTTCCCAGGCAATGGCTGAGGCAGCTGATACTCTGTTTAATGAGTGTCTTGCTTAAGATCACCAGGCAGTCAACAATTAAGAGGGAACCAAAATCTGGTCTTCTGCCTCCTACTACAGGACTCTTCCTACTTCACTCGCCTTTTCTTTATGTCTTCTTATTCTCCTGCAATGTAAACCAGGAAAGTGAGCTGCCCTGAGTTAAAAGAGCTATGTTCTAGGAACCCTAAGTAAGAACATTGGCCTCAAATGAGCTCTTCTGTACAAGGAAGGTAGAAGGCAGGACAATCTAATTTCATTTCTAGTGCTGTATTTTAATTATAGCCTAAATAATTTCTCATGTTACAGGCAAACATTTCATGTCTTAGTAATAGTATTACTAAGAGTATTCATAATGATACTTTTTAATGACCGCATATTTTGTCATGCTTATCTCCCATAATTCCTTCCTTAGTGTTATGAGTTTTTCATTTCATAGATATGCTGCAATAAACATAATCATACGTGTACTTTTTTTCCTTCACTTAAATTATTTCCTTAAGATAAATTTCTAGAAATAGGATTACTGAGTCCAGGGGTATAAACATACTTAAAGGTTTCAAGATTCTAATTGGCAGGTCTATTTCCTCTCTCCCAACTCCTTAGACATTCTTTCTATACCTTATCTATTTGCAGTTGTTTGAAAAGAAAACTTATGTATTTATTTCAAAACCACTTTGAAAACTAAGGAAGTCTAATTCTAGCTGGAACTAAACTTAGATGATTTGACTAAAATACATAATTGCAGATACATTTTAAGTGTCTTCTATGTCTTACATTGTAGAATCTCACCCTGATAGAATTGAGGACTCATTAGTTATTTTTACCTTTTCATATTTTTTCTGATGCTGCTTCCTACTTGACTAACAATGGCTAATTCCTTCCCTCCCCCAGGCTGGGCCTTGCAAGGGGGATTAGAAGTTCCTCTTTCACACACTGACAACCAGCCAGTGCCTTCACAGAGTCCAAAGAAATTAACAAAGTGTAAGTTATTTATTTATATTCTTTGCCATTATATTAACAATCAGTTGAATGCAGATAAATTTAGAATAGGCTTTTATAGAGTTTGCCTCATATTGTCCAGAAAAATATTTTGTTAATAATAAATTAAAATGAAAGTTATAGGGGCTCCTGGGTGGCCCAGTTGGTTAAGCGTCCAACTCTTTTGATTTTGGCTCAGGTCGTGATCTCAGCGTTGTGAGATCAAGCCCTACACCAGGCTCTGCTCTCAGTGGGGAGTCTGTGGGAGATTCTCTTCCTCTCCTTCTGCCCCTCCCCCAACTTGTGTGAGCGCGCGCTTGCGCTCTCTCTCAAATATATATATAAGGATGCATGGTGGCTCAGTCAGTTAAGTGTCTGCCTTTGGCTCAGGTCATGATCCCAGGGTCCTGGGATCCAGTTCCACATCAGGCTCCTTGCTCAGCAGGGAGTCTGCTTCTCCCTCTGCCTGCCACTCCCCCTGCTTGTGCTCTCTCTCTGACAAATAAAAAAATAAAATTTAAACAAAATTTAAAAAATAAGTCTTTAACCAAATAAATAAAATGTAAGTTATACCTGGCTATCCCTCATCATGGAAAAAATTAAATAGAACTTGTGAGCTTGTCATAGTCAACTAAATTGTGTACTTTAATTTTTTATATTTTGTGTTAAGGTTTGTTGGTAATGGATAATACCATTAGGGATAGAAGGTATTCTTTGATTACAGGATGCCTATTGACAAACAGTGCATTCAGGCATTTAGCAAAGGGCCTGGCACATAGCAATTGCTAACATTGATTGAGTACTCATCATATTGTTATCTGCAGAACTGGTTCATGTTGTTATGGTAATGCATAGAAAATAGACACTGTCAGGATTTTAGATACATAATAATCTTAGTCAGTGATACTGATTTTTAAAAATTTTAGTTGGAAAGAACTTCAAATGTACAGAAGTGTTGCATAAGTGAAAATAGCACAAAGAACACCTGTATATCCTTTATCCAGATTCATCTACGGTTAATATTTTGCTTTATGTAGACGTGTGTATGTGTGTAATGCGTGTTATTTTATTCCAAACCACTTGAGGGTGAGTTACATACATCATGACCATTTACCCCAAAATACTTCAGTGTATATTTCCTAAGAACTGGTATATTCTCTTGCATAACCACAGTATGGTTGTAAACTTTAGGAAACTTAATATTAACATAATACTTTTTCCATAATCTACCATGTATTTGTCTTCCAGTTTTGTGAGCTGACCCAGTCATATCCCTTATAGCACTTTCTCCCTCTGGACAGCAAGTCTAGGGGCTTATATTCAGTTGTCATGTCTCTTTAGCCTCTTTTAATCTGAAACATTTCCACAGCTTTTCTTTGATTTTTTGAACATGGGCATTTTAATAGAATATATTATTATATTCTGCTCCATTTTTCTTTGTTTTTAATGGCATATTCCTTATTTCGGTTTGATCTGAATTTTATTGTGATTAAATTCAGGTTCTTCATTCTTGCCTGGAATACTGCACCAGTGACACTCCTCTCTCTGGGTTTCACATCTGAAAGTTGATGCTCGCCATTTCTCCCTCATTGGTGATGTTAATTCTAACCACCCATCCAAAGCATTGTCCAATTTTTCTCCTAAATAATTACTAGTTTATGTTATTTTATCCTCTCTTGCAATTACTCAGCAGTCCGTGAGGAGACGCTTTGTGCACAAGTCCACTCGTCATCAGAGTTTCTACTTAGATTTAGCATCCAGTGTTACTTTTGGCCTGATTCAGTCTTTACTATGATGGGTGGTAAAAAAAATGATGATTTTCTAACCACAGCACTCCCTCCGCATTTTTATTATAGTAGGAAACACATAACGAAATTTACCACCTTAACCATTTTTAAGTGAACAGTTCAGTAATGTTATGTATATGCGTAGTGTTGTGAAACAGATTTCCAGAGCTTTTTCATTTTGCAAATCTGAAACTTTATCAAACATTAAACAACAAATCCTCTTTCCCCTTCCTCTGCTAACCACCATTATAGTTTCTGTTTCTATGAATTTGACTACTCTAGGTACCTCATACAGTATTTGTCTTTTCATGACTGGCTTATTTCATTTAGTCTAATGTCTTCATGGTTCATCCATGTTGTAGCATGTGACAGGAAATTAATATCATCATAGTGCTATTATCTAATTTATAGATCTTATCTGGATTTGCCAATTGCCCCACTAATTTTTTTTTTAAAGATTTTATTCATTTGTGAGAGAGCATGAGCGAGGTGAGGGGCAGAGGGAGAAGCAGACTTCCCGCTGAGCAGGGAGCCCAACTTGGGGCTCGATCCTGGGGACTCCAGGATCATTGACCTGAGCCTGAGCCAAAGGCAGGCGCTTAACCAATTGAGCAACCCAGGCGCCCCGGGTGTTTTTTATAACAAAAGAGAACTTTTTTTTCCTTTCCTAATGCAGGATCCAATCCAGATTCCCACATTGCATTTAGTGTCATGTCTCTTTAATTGTTTTTAATCTGGAACAGTTCCTAAATCTTGGTCTTTCATCATCTTCACTTCTCTATAGCATAGAGGCCATTAATTTGTAGAATATTCCTCGAGTTGGGTTTATCTGATGTTTTTTTCATAATTAGATTCAGGTTAGGGATTTTGGCAGGAATAGCATAACAGGAGTGATGTTGTGCCTTCTTAATATCAGGAGGCACATGATGTCGGAATTGTCCCATTGCTTGTGATGTTAATTTTGATCAGTTGGTTAAGATGGTGTCTCCTGGGTGACTGCACTATAAAATTACTCTTATATTTTTCCCTTTGTAATATCTTGTGGGAAAATATTTGAAACTGTGTAAATGGCTTGTTTCTGCCAAAGTTTCACCCACTAATTTAGCATTCATTGATAATTCTTTGCATGAAATACTTATTACTCTGGTTGTTGCCAAATGGTGGTTTTCTCTTTCCTCATTCTTTCTACATTTATTAGTTGACATTCTAACTGTATGGAACAGCTTTCTCTTGTCCCTCTTTTTTATTTGTTGATATGTATCATTGTAGAATCTTGGAATTCTGTTCTTTTTTTTTTAAAGATTTTATTTATTTAATTGACAGAGAGAGACAGAGAGACAGAGAGAGAGGGAACACAAGCGGGGGGAGCGGGAGAGGGAGAAGCAGGCTTCCCGCTGAGCAGGGAGCCCGATGCCGGGCTCGATCCCAGGACCCTGGGATCATGACCTGAGCTGAAGGCAGTCGCTTAACCAACTGAGCCACCCAGGCGCCCCTTGGAATTCTATTCTTTCCAGTACTTTGGGATAAATCAATTGGAAAATCCATCAACTCCAAGCAAATGACAGATTCACACTAGCCAATTCAGAATACAGCCGTCCCTTTGGGATTCAGCCTATTTATAATTTTCTTTTCTAAAACCCACTAAAACTAAAGTTGTGTTTAATCATTTAAAATAGAGACTATAAAATAAATTTCATAAGTGAACATTGGGAAAGAAGTGTTGGGAAATAGAAGTACTGGGAAAGCTGCTATTTGCCTATGATCGTTGAGGCTTCAATTTAATAAAAATTGAAATTCTTAACAGCTTTAAAATTCATTACCCCCCAAATTCGTTACCCCACTTCATTAATCATTAAGGAAATGCAATTTAAAACCCATATGCAGGGGGTGCCTGGGTGGCTCAGTCGTTAAGTGTCTGCCTTCAGCTCAGGTCATGATCCCAGGATCCTGGGATCGAGTCCCACATCGGGCTCCCTGCTCCGTGGGAAGCCTGCTTCTCCCTCTCCCACTCCTCCCCCCGTTTGTGTTCCCTCTCTCGCTGTGTCTCTCTTTGTCAAATGACTAAATAAAATCTTTAAAAAAAACACATACACACAACAGTATGCAGTTCCATTATCCACCTACCAAAATGGCTTAAATGAAAAATAGAAAATCCCATGTGATGACAAGTTTGTGGACAGTGCTTGTGGGTGTGCAGGGTCACATCGCCACTTGGAAAACTGTTTAGTAATTTCACTAAAACTGAACATACATACATATACTACACAAGACCAAGAATTTCCACTCCTAAGTGCATAACCAAGAGAAATGCATCCATTTGTTTACCAAAATATATACACAAGAATGTTGTCACAACACTGTTGCTAATAGCCTGAGATGGGATTTATCTCTGTGTTGGCTGGCTGGAGTGTGAACAGTGGCTGGAAGGGTGTCACAAGGGTAGCTTCTAAGGAGTAGTCTTTTCTGTTTCTTGAACTGATATTGTTTACAGTTGCTTTTACTTTATGAAAACTATTAATAGTTAATTTAGGCTCTTTTTTTCTATACATTTATTACATTTCAGTATAATTCACTTGCTCTTTGTTTCATAAGAGTTTCTGGAGGCCAGAAAAATACACACAAGGAGAGCCCCATGAAAATAATGTAACTAAGACCTTCATTTTCCATTGTGACAGATGAATATAAAACCATCCCATGTTTGTAAAATGCTGTAGAATTTTCATATACTCATCAGAACCTCTCCACAGCTGCACCAAGAAGGTCAGGTATTACTGGAATGACCACAGGAATGACATATCCTCGTTGACATCTATTCTTCCAGTATAATTATTTTTTCAGTTACTTTTAAAAAAATTCTAGTATAGTCAACATCCAGTGTTGTTAGTTTCAGGTGTACAATATAGTGACTCAGCACTTCCATACAACATTCAGTGCTCATCATGGTAAGTGTGCTCTTAATCCCCTTCACCTATTTCACCCATCCCCCTACATGCTCCCTCTGGTAACCCCCATTTCTCTATATTTAAGAGTCTGTTATTTTCTCTTTCCCTTTTTTCCTTTGCTCATTTGTTTTATTTCTTAAATTCCACAGTGAGTAAAATTATATGGTATTTACCTTTCTCTGACTGACTTTACTTCACTTAGAATTATGCCCTCCATATCCATCAATGTTGTTGCAGATGGCAAGATTTCATTCTTTTTTTGTTTGTTTTAAAGATTTTATTTATTTGAGATAGAGCGAGAAAGAGTGAGAGAGCATGAACGGGGGGGCAGTTGGGCAGAGGAAGAGGGAGAAACAGGCTCTCCACTGAGCAGGGAACCCCACAGGGGGCTCGATCCCAGGACCCTGGGATCATGACCTGAGCCAAAGGCAGACGCTTAACCAAATGAGCCACCCAGGTGCCCCAAGATTTCATTCTTCTTTATGGCCGACTCCATAGTCCATATATATATCTACACACACACACACACACACACACACACACACACACACACACACACACACACACACACACACACACCACACACACATCTTCTTTATCCATTCATCTATTGATGGACACATGGACTGTGTCTGCACTTTGGCTATTGCAGATAATGCTGCAGTTAACATAGGGGTGCATATATCTTTTCAGTTTAGTATTTTCATACTCTTTGGGTAAATATCTGGTAGTGGAATTACTGGATCATATGCTAATTCTATTTCTAATTGTTTGAGGAACCTCCACACTATTTCCCACAGTGGCTGTACCAGTTTGCATTCCTACCAACAGTGTACAAGAGTTCCTTTTTCTCTACAGCCCCCCAACACTTGTTTCTTGTGTTTTTGATTTTAGCCATTCTGACAGGTATGAGGTAATACCTCATTGTGGTTTTGATTTGCATTTCCCTGATGAGTGATGTTGAACATCTCTTCTTGTGTCTGTTGGCCGTCTGGATGTCTTCTTTGGAGAAATGTCCATTCATGTCTTCTGACCATTTTTAATTAGATTCTTTGTTTTTTGGGTATTGATTTGTGTAAGTTTTTTATATATTCTGGATATGAACCCTTTATCAGATACATCATTGACACATATCCCATTCAGTAGGCTTTTTTGTTGATTGTTTCCTTTGCTGTGCAGAAGATTTATTTTGATGTAGCCCCAATAGTTTATATTTGCTTTTGTTTCTCTTGCCTCAGGAGGCCTATCTAGAAAGAAGTTGCTATGACCAATGTCAGAGAAATTACTGCCTGTGCCCTCTTCTAGGATTTTTATTGCTTTAGGTCTCACATTTAGGTCTTTAATCCATTTTGAGTTTATTTTTATGTATGGTATAAAAAAGTGGTCCAGTTTTCACAACACTATTTGTTGAAGAGACTTTTTCCCATTGCATTTTTTGCCTCCTTTGTCATAATGGACCATATGATTGTGGGTTTATTTCTGGGTTCTGTATTCTGTTCCATTGATCTATGTGTTTATTGTGCCAGTGCCATACTGCTTTTTTCTTTTTTTTTTTTTTTGGTACCACACTGTTTTGATTACTAGCTTTGTAATATATCTTGAAATCTGGGATTGTGATACCTCCAGTTTTGTTCTTTTTCAAGATTGCTTTGGTTATTCAGGGTCTTTGGTGATTCCATACAAATTTTAGCATTATTTGTTCAAAGTTCTGTGAAAAGTATTGTTAGTATTTTGATAGGGATTACATTAAATCTGTAGGTTGCTTCGGGTAGTATGGACATTTAACAGTATTTGGTCTCCCAGCACATGAGCATGGAGTATCTTTCCATTTGTTTGTGTCATCTTCAATTTCTTCTATCAGTGTTTTATAGTTTTCAGAGTACAGGTCTTCGACCTCCTTGGTTAAGTTTATTCCTGAGTATTTTACTATTTTTAGTGCAAATGTAAATAGGATTGTTTTAATTTCACTTTTTGCTTATTAGCTATAGAAATGCAACAAATTTCTGTACATTGATATTGTATCCTTCAACTTTACTGAATTTATCAGTTCTAGCAGTTTTTTTGGTGTAGAGTCTTCCAGATTTTCTATATATAGTACATGTCATCTGCAAATAGTGAAAATTTTACTTCTTCCTTAACAATTTGGATGCCTTTTATTTCTTTTTGTTGTCTTATTGCTCTGGCTAGGGCTTCTATTACTATGTTGAATAAAAGTGGTGAGAGCAGACATCCTTGTCTTGTTCCTGACCTTAGGGGAAAAGCTCTCAGTTTTTCCCCATTGAGTATGGTGTTAGCTGTGGGTTTTTTATTTAAGGGCTTTATTATGTTGAGGTATGTTCCCTCTATCTAGACCTGCTTTATTGAGGGTTTTTATCCTAAATGGATGTTAGACTTTGTCAAATTTTTTTCTGCATCTATTGAAATGATAAGACTTTTATCCTTTCTCTTGATGTATCTCGTTGATTGATTTGCAAATATTGACTCACCCTTGCATCCCAGGAATAAATCCCACTTGATCATGGTGATTTTTTTTTTTAATGTATTGTTGGATTTGATTTGCTAGTATTTTGTTGAGGATTTTTACATCTGTGTTCATCAGGGATATGGCCTGTAGTTGTCTCTTTTTGGTGATGTTTTTGGTTTTGGTATCAGGGTAATGCTGGCTTCATAGAATGAATTTGGAAGATTCCCTTCCTTTCATATTTTCTGGAACAGTTTGAGATGAATAGGTATTAACTCTTTGCCAGTGAAGGCATCTGGTCCTGGACTTTTTGTTTGTTGGGATTTTTTTTAAATTACTGATTCAATTTCATCTCTAGGAATTGGTCTGTTCAAAATTTCCTATTCCTGATTGTTTTGGGAGATTATATATTTCTACAAATTTATCCATTTCTTCTAGGTTGTCCAGTTTGTTGGCATATAATTTTTCATAATGGTCTCTTAGAATCCTTTCTGTGGTGTTTATTTCTTCTCTTTCATTTCTGATTTTGAGTCCTTTGATAAGTCTGGCCAAAGGTTTATCAATTTTGTGATCTTTTCAAAGAACCAGCTCCTGGTTTGACCTGTTTTATTATTTTTTTGGTTTCTGTTTTGTTAATTTCTAGTATAATCTTCATTATTTCCTTCTACTGGCTTGGGGTTTTGTTCATTTCCCAGCTCCTTTAGGTGTAAGGTTGTTTGAGATTTTTGCTTCTTCCAGCATCATTTTTTAAAAAAGATTTTATTTATTTATTTTGAGAGAGAAAGCAAGTGAGCATGGTGGGGGGGCGAGGCAGAAGGAGAAGAGGGAGAGAAGCAGACTCCCTGCTGAGCATGGAGCCTGATGCAGGGCTGGATCTCACAAGCCTGAGATCATGACCTGAGCCAAAATCAAGAGTCAGATGCTTACCCAACTGAACCACACAGGCACCCCAGCATAATTATTAATAGGCCTCCTGTTCCCTCTCAGGTATCCTGGTTTAATGCTAAATGATTATTACTTTACAGATGAGGAAATAAGAGGTTAAATGTGAGGTTAAATGACTTGCCCATTATTACTTATTAACCGGTAGTGTGCTGAGGACTCAAGGCCACAACTTGTGTGGGTATCACTAACTTGGGGCTCCTAGAAATAGAAGTGGACACACAGAGAAGCCTTTCATTCTCCCTGCTCTTTAAGGCTTGGAATCCCCACAGTACAAACTACAGCCCTCTGACCTGCAGAAAGTGGGAAACCATGTTTGTAAAAGAGGGTTGCCTTAGATTCTTCTGAGTATGACTGCCTTCCATTCTCTGCCCCTTGTGTCTCTCATATCATATCTAGGTCTTTAGATTGTTCTCTGGGTCTCAGTGCTGCTACTGGACCCCTCAACCCTCAAGAGCCTAGCCTTCTGAGATGACTCACTGTGCCATTGTGCATTCTTTTACTAGTTTTAGCCTTCAGCCTAAATGTATATCCTTGAAATCTCTGGCACAGTACAACCTGTAGACTACTGATACATGGGATTTTCCAGTCTCCACAGGGAGGAGAGAGGGAGTTGGTTAACAGGAAGTTGTATCTGAGACACAATGCATTCCATAAAATACATATCAAAAATTTGTAAAATGCACATGGAAAAGACAAACAACTGTAAACTGAAATGAGAACTGTTGGGTATGTTAATGTGATAGAAGGATTTTCTTCCCCCCATGTTTAATATTTTATAATAGATTTTTAAGCACCAAGTTTATAAATGTAATGTTCCTACTTTATAGGAACAAAGGTTACTTTTACTTTTGAAATGTACCTGAGAGACTTCTATAAATTATCGGTGTTTCTAATACTATTACTGCCTGCCTGTTCACTTTTAATCATTTCTCAGAGCAACATAAAATTACTTACATAGAAGGGCCTCAGCAAAGCACAAGGTACCTACATTACTAGCTTTTCAAAATTATCAAGGAGGGGTGCCTGGGTGACTCAGTCAGTTAAGCGTCTGCCTTCGGCTCAGATCATGATCCCAGGGTCCTGGGATTGAGTCCTGCATCGGGCTCCCTGCTTTGCGGGGAGTCTGCTTCTCCCTCTCCCTGTGCCTGCCACTCCCCTGCCCTCACTTGTGCTCTCTCTCAAATAAATAAAATCTTATAAATAAAAATAAAAGCTAGGATCCCAGGAGAACAAAGTAGAAGTATCTGGCATTTAAAAAGAAAAAAGTAAAATCATGTAAATTGTACAGTAATGTGATTTTAAAAACCTGAGACTCTTCAATGTGTCTTTTCTTCTTTAATAGCTCCCAACAATGGTAACCAAGACATGTCAGCCTGGTTCAATCTATTTGCAGACTTGGATCCACTTTCAAACCCAGATGCTATTGGACACTCAGATGATGAACTTCTTAATGCTTGACTGAAACTATGTCGTCACTTCAGTGGCCTTGAAACATCAATTTTACAACATATTGCCTTTGTGGAAAGGAGTTTATATTGTAACCCATACACAAAAGCATCGTGTTTGTGTATCTAACACTTTTCAGCCAACTTTAAAGAGATGGTAAGGACTACATTTGAATAGATTAAGTATTTCTTTAATATCTTGGATTTGCAGCTGTTGATATGTGGAAAATATTATGAACCATTGAGTCTGAAACAGATACCAAAATTTATTTCAAAATAATAATTAGGAATACTTCTGTAAATAAGGAATTGGGCTTATTTCTTTGGAAAGCCTTTTATGTGTAAGTTGCCTTGCTGGCTGTGAGAATTCTGTATGTGGATAAAGACAGCATGTAAATTTGGTTGTGATTTGGGGTTGGTTTTTAAATAAAACCATAGCAGGGGGAGTTTTCTGTTGTGGAAAATAACACTAGAACCAGAACAGTTTTGTCTTTAGTTAGAAAAGTAGAGTAAGATTTGAGAACTCAGTTTGCTTTAATGAAATCACAGAGAAACTTGGTGCTTTTCTCCACTTGGAGGCTAAAATGTAATATTACTTAGTTTTTTTCCTTCATAGAAAATCATGGATACCCCTCAATTCCATTATTGAGTTTTCATGGGAAAATAGCAGGATGATTCGTTTGCTAAATCTATCCTCTGCAGAAACTCATAAACCTGTCTCCTAAAGCACAAGAATGTCCAGTGATATTCAAGACATTGTACAGGTGTCTTCAGGCCTGGTTTTTCACACATTGTTACCATAATATACAGTATTCATATTCTTTCTGAAAAGAAAGGGGAGGACAATCCCTAAGCAACTGGCAGTAGTATTCCTGAAATTACCCAGAAACTTCTCTCTGAATGAGGGAAAAATTCTAAGCTTATCCTTGTACATATTTGTACATTTATAACCTATTTCTTGACACGATTTAATCCAGATTACTTTTCTGGCAGTCATAGAAGGCTCCACATGATCAATCAGAAAGGGTCTTATTTTTCCACTTTTCCCTTTCTGTGGGTGACATCATCTAAGGCTCTGATGACTGAGGAAAAATTGTTACCCTTACTGGAGGGATGTTAGTGTAAGCCAGTGAACCCATAGCCACTGTATATACCTGTCACTCAATTTCCTGTTCTTTTTTCTTGACCATCCTTTAGATTTGAGGCAGTTCTCCAGGTGTCTTATTTTTGTCATCCAGTCCATTACACATCCATAAGGGAACATTTTAACTAAGGTGTTCACGGCAGTTTTCATGTGCTCCCAGTTTTCAACAGGCTTATTTATTGTTTATAAGAGAATGGCTTGTAATGTCTGAGTCACTGTAAATAGAACATTTTGGGGGACTACACCAGAGTGGGTAAAGTGCAGTCCACCTCCATGCACAGCACTCTGGCCTAGCTATAATTGGAACTGCCCCCGAGCCCTCCAGGAAATCACTGGTGGGGGGCAGTACCACCTAGGCCGGCAAGACCTTATCTGAGGATCAGAAGCAATGAATGACTCAGGAAAAGGTTATGTAGTTTTTTCATGCTTATTCCTATTTCTTTCGTTATCCTTTCAGTCAGAAGCATTTTTTACCTCTTCCTTTTTATTCAGCGAAATTCTCCAGAAGATTCAGTCACCAAGGATTGTGATTCATAATTACAATCTAAATTCTGTACCTGTGGTGACTCTGCGCTCTCAACTTTGAATACTTCTTCAAAAATAATGCTACAATCTAAATTCTGTACCTATGGTGACTCTGCGCTCTCAACTTTGAATACTTCAAAAATAATGCTAACTTTGTATCTTGAGCTTGTGCCATTTTTCTTTCATTAATTTTTTCACTAATAATTAGTTCACAAAATATTTCTGTATCTCCTCCACATGCATGCAGAGTAGTCCGTTATCTCGAATAAACAAATAAAACCCAAACACAGAGAAAAACCACTGATCTTTCCAGGCCAGAAGCCCGAATCCCAGACTATCAATGTATTCACATTGCCCTCAATTTCCAAAGAACAAAAGTCCTCAAAAAAAAAAAAAATAGAAACACACAATAGATTTTTATTATTCAGTTCTTAGATTCTCGTAACATTTCTTCTGAGTATGTAGTTGCCCATTTAATCCAAAAGCACATTAACTGTCTTAGTAAGTTAAGTTATAATTTCAACAAATCTAACAACTCCATTTTTGAAGAGCACATTGAAAACTTTGTTATTAAAATGAAGGTAACCATATTTTTTCAAGATTAATTATTTGAAGTTCAGTCATTTAGAGGCCAGAAACAGAAATCTGGCTATATTATACCTAGACTGCTAATAGGGGAAAAAAACCACTTATTCAGTAGGGATTGAAGGAAAGACATGATAAACACAGAACAGAAAGGTGATCAGTTGCTATTTGTCTAAATCTAGATAAAACATTCAATAAGAAATAAATTAACCTTAACCAGAGGTAGGCTGAGAACTCTTACAAAGTAAATGGGATGTTTTTATATTAAATGGGGGAAAATAATATCTCCTACTTTTTATTACCAAATAAGAATGCATTTAACCTTAGAAAAGCCCCAGAAGAACTAAAATTTGTCTAATCTTTCTTATGACCACTTTACAAGTGAGACAGGAATACCAGGGCATATTAAGATCAGACTGGTGTAACTTTGTATTTTTTGAAATCTTTCATTAATTGTAAAACAGAGCTCTGATATGGTTAGAAACGAACTGTATTTTTAAAAAAAATAGGTTTCTGTATTTGCACAATGAAATTCAGTGTTTGTATTTCAACTATGGATATTTATTTCACATAACTATCTATATAGACCATCTGGAAATGTAGAGGTCTTACAGCATAAGAACAAAGGAAGTTTGTGCTCTCTTTTTCTGAGCCTCTTTTAATAAAGATTACAAGATGGCATAAAACAAAAAAGTTGATTTCTTAAAGTACTCAATATCAATACAAATCCAATTATTGTTAACCTATTCAAAAATTTGGGTTTTACCTCAGGACCATAGTAGTAAAAGGTAGTCTGAAATGATACAGATAACACAGAATGAAAATAAAACCAAGGCAATTAATATCTTTGTGAGACTGATTCTTTTTAACTTACTTCATACAGAAGGGACGTTATATGGGAAATAACAGAATGTGTTCTTTGTGTAAATACACTCAGTAACAAAATACAAACCATCAAATATTAAAAATTTGAGCCTAGAAACAATAACCAATGAAATATAAGCATAGTATTTAACCTGATTTACTGAAGGCAGGAATGAAAAGCCAGAATCAATCTAGTTTATATCTTCTTCCATAGTACTGGCAGGGCCCTGTGTTTTCTTACCTTGAGCAATGAAGTGGCCCCGGAATCTTGGGATACTGAAATTAAACTAGGAAGGAAATACAAACTTTAAAAATATTAATTCAACAGTATTGAAAGTAATGCACGTAAAACACATACAATGGTAAGGTGTTTAAATATGGCAATAAAAACCTATTGAACAGGATGGGTCACCTTAATATGCCAACCATAAGATATCTCCTTTTTTATGTGCCATTTAAAGAGACTAAAAAGTTGAATTAAAAACTGTCCTTGGCATTTAAAGTTGAAACATGGTTCTTCATTCAGTGGTATAAATAACCAATCAACATCCAAAGAGTAAAATACAAAAAAGGAGATCTGGGTGGTGTGTGTGTGTTTGTTTGTTTGATTTGAGAGAGAGCATGAGAGTGAGAGCACAAGCGGGGGGTGGGGGGGCAGAGGGAGAAGCAGACTCCCTGCCAAGCAGGGAGCCCGATGTGGGACTCGATCCTAGGACCCTGGGATCATGGCCTGAGCCAAAGGCAGATGCTTAACTGACTGAGCCACCCAGGAGCCCCTGGGGGTTTTCATAGGTAAGATTTTGGAGTGCATGTTTTTACATTAAAGAAAGAAAGTTTCCTTTTTCCCATTTCAAAGTAATACTCTCTTGTTTAAGAAAAATCATCCACAACCCAGCACCCAAAATAACCACTATTAACATTATATATTAACATTATATATTATTTTATAGTGCTTTTGGCCTCACATATAAATTAAATTGTGATTCAGGTGATTTTATTTTATCTTCTGTCTGAAACGAGCATACCAAATTAAGATTAAAAAATTACTTTTAACCAGATCCATATATATACTGCCTACAGGAGACTCATTTCAGACTAAAAGACACCTAAATTTTGAAAGTGAGGGGATGGAGAAATATTTATCATGCAACTGAATGTCAAAGCTGGGGTAGTAGTACTTCTATCAAACATCTAGACTTACTTTTTTTTTAGTTTATTTAAGTAATCTCTACACCCAACATGGGGCTCAAGCTCATGACCCCAAGGATCAAGAGTCACTTGCTCTTCCAACTGAGCCAACCAGGCTCCCCCAGACAAACTGGACTTTAAAACAAAGACTGTAATAAGACCAAGAAGGACACTATGTAATAATAAAGGGGAAAATCCAACAAGAAGATAGAACAATTGTGGGGGTGCCTGGGTGGCTCAGTCGGTTAAGCGTCTGCCTTCAGCTCAGGTCATGGTCCCAGGGTCCTGGGATTGAGTCCCACATCGGGCTCCCTGCTTGGCGGGAAGCCTGCTTCTCCCTCTGCACCTACCCCTGTTTGTGCTCTCTCTCTCTCTCAAATAAATAAAATCTTTAAAAAAAAAAAAAGAATACAATTGTAAATATTTATGCACCCAACATGGGAGCACATAAATACCTAAAATAGTTAATAACAAACATGAAGGAAATGACTGACAGTAATACAATAGTAATACTTTAACACCCCACTCACATCGATGGACAGAGCATCCAAACAGAAAATCAACAAGGAAACTGGTTTTGAATGACACACTGGACCAGATAGATTTAACATTCAGAACATTCCATACTAAACAGAAGAATACATTCTTTTCAAGTGCACATGGAACATTCTCCAGAAGAGATCACATACAGGGCCACAAAACAAGTCTCAACAAATTCAAAAAAATTAAAGTCATACCATGCATCTTTTCTGACCACATGCTATGAAATCAACCAGAAATCAACCACAAGAAAAATATGGAAAGAACACAAATACATGGAGATTAAATAACATGCTACTAAAACAATGAATGGGTCAACCAGGAAATCAAAGAAGAAATAAAAAATTACATGGAAACAAATGAAAATAAAAACACAATGGTCCAAAATATTTGGGATGCAGCAAAAGTGTCTCTAAAAGGGAAGTTTAGAGCAATACGGGCCCTACCTCAAGAAGCAAGAATAATCTCAAAATGACCTAACCTTACACTTAAAGGAGCTAGAAAAATAAGAATAAAACCTAAACCTAGCAAACGAAGGAAATAAAGATTAGAGGAGAAATAAATGATATAAAAACTAAAAAAACAGGGGCGCCTGGGTGGCTCAGTCAGGTTAACTGTCTGCCTTTGACTCAGGTCATGATCCTAGGGTCCTGGGATCGAGCCCCACATCGGGCTCTCTGCTCAGCAGGGAGTCTGCTTCTCCCTCTCCCTCTGTCTGCCACTCACCCTGATTGTGCACACACACACACACACACACACACACACACTCTCTCTCTCAAATAAATAAAATCTTAAAAAAAAACCTAAAAAAACAATAGAACAGATCAATGAAACTAGGAGCTATTTATTTGAAAAGATCACAAAATTGATAAACTCTAGGAGGACTCATGGAAACAGAAAGAGGACCCAAATAAAAATCACTAAGAGGAGAAATAACAACCAACACCAGAGAAATGCAAACAACTGTAACAGAATATTATGAAAACCTATATGCCAACAAATTAGACAACCTAGAAGAAATGGGTAATTCTAGAAAAATAAAGGTACAAATGTACCTCAACTCTATGGTCAACTAATCTTTGACAAAGCAGGAAAGTATATCCAATGGAAAAAAGTCTCTTCAACAAATGGTGTTGGGAAAATTGGACAGCCACATGCAAAAGAATGAAACTGGACCATTTCCTTACACCACACACAAAAATAGACTCAAAATGGATGAAAGACCTAAATGTGAGACAGGAATCCATCAAAATCCTTGAGGAGAACACCTCTTCAACCTCAGCTGCAGCAACTTCTTTCTAGAAACATCACCAAGGGCAAGGGAAGCAAGGGCAAAAATGAACTATTGGGACTTCATCAAGATGAAAAGCTTCTGCACAGCAAAGGAAACAGTCAACAAAACCAAAAGACAGAATGGGAGAAGATATTTGCAAATGACATATCAGACAAAGGGCTAGTATCCAAAATCTATAAACAACTTATCAAACTCAACACCAAAGAACAAATAATCCAATCAAGAAATGGGCAGAAGACATGAACAGATATTTCTACAAAGAAGGCATCCAAATGGCCAACAGACACATGAAAAAGTGCTCAACATCGCTCAGCATCAGGGAAATCCAAATCAAAACCTCAATGAGATACCACTTCACACCAGTCAGAACAGCTAAAATTAACAAGTCAGGAAACAACAGATGTAGGCGAGGATGTGGAGAAAGGGGAACCCTCCTATGTTGTTGGTGGGAATGCAAGCTGGAGCAGCCACTCTGGAAAACAGTATGGAGGTTCCTCAAAAAGTTGAAAATAGAGCTACCCTATGACCCAGCAATTGCACTACTGGGTGTTTACCCCAAAGATAAAAATGTAGTGATCCGAAGGGGTACATGCACCCCAATGTTTACAGCAGCAATATCCAAAAGCCAAACTATGGAAAGAGCCTAGATGTCCATCAACAGATGAATGAATAAAGATGTGGTGTATATATATACAATAGAATATTATGCACCTCGAAATCTTGCCATTTGCAACAACATGGATGGAACTAGAGGGTATTATGCTAAGCGAAATAAGTCAATCAGAGAAAGACAAGTATCATATGATCTCACTGATGTGAGGAATTTGAGAAACAAGAGAGAGGATCATAGGGGAAAGGAGGGAAAAATGAAATAAAACGAAACCAGAGAGGGAGACAAACCATAAGAGACTCTTAATCTCAGGAAACAAACTGAGGGTTGCTGGAGTGGAGGGGTCTGGGAGGGATGGGGTGGCTGGGTGATGGACACTGGGGAGGGTAGGTACTATGGTGAGCACTGTGAATTGTGTAAGACTGATGAATCACAGATGTGTACCCCTGAAAGAAATAATACATTTTATGTTGATAAAAAACAAGAAAAAAAGAATAAAGGGTAAAAAATGAAAAAAAAAGAAGATACAAATGTAGTGCTCCAAAGGGGTACTTGTACCCCAATGTTTAGAGCAGCTATGTCCACAATAGCCAAACTATGGAAAGAACCCAGATGTCCATCGACAGATGAATGGATAAAGAAGATGTGGTTCATATATACAATGGAATATTACTCAGCTATCAAAAGGATGAATACTTACCATTTACTTCGATGTGGATGAAACTGGAGGGTATTATGCTGAGCGACATAAGTCAATCAGAGAAAGACAATTATATGGTTTCACTCATATGTGGAATATAAGAAATGGTGCAGAGGATCATAGGGGAAGGGAGGGAAAACTGGGAAGAAATCAGAGGTAGACAAACTATGAGAGATTCTTAACTATAGGAAACAAACTGAGGGTTGCCGGAGGGGAGGTGAGTGGGGGGGATGGGGTAACTTGGTGATGGGCAATTAAGGAGGCCACGTAATGTGATGAGCACTGGGTGTTATACGCAACTGATGAATTACTGAACTCTACATCTGAAACTAAGGATGCACTATATGTTGGCTAATTGAATTGAAATTAAAAAAAAAAAAATTCTAGAAACATATACTTACCAAAACTAAAGCAGGAAGAAATAGAAAATTTGAACAGACCAATTACCAGCAATGAAACTGAATCAGTAATTTGAAGTCTCCCAAAAAACAAAGGTCCAGGACCAGACACCTTCACTGGCAAATTCTAACAAACATATAAAGAAGAGTTAATACTTATTTTTCTCAAACTAGTCCAAAAAATACAAGAGGAAGGAAAACTTACAAATTCATTCTATGAGGACAGTATCACCCTGATACCAAAACTAGATAAAGACACCACAAAAAAGGTAACTATGGGACAATATCGCTCATGAATTAAAGTTGCAAAAATCCTCAACAAAACAGTAGCAAGTCAAATGCAACAATACATTAAAAAATCATACACCATAATCAAGTGGGATTTTATTCTCAGGTTGCAACGGTGTTTCAATATTTGCAAATCACTCAACATGATACATCACATAAACAAGAGAAAGAATAAAAATGATACAGTCATTTCAACAGATGCAGGAAAAAGCATTTGACGAAGTACAACATCCATTCATGACAAAAACCCTGAACAAAGTGTAGAGGGAACATACTTCAAAATAATAAAGGCCATATATGAAAAACTAAGTTAAAATCATACTCAATGGTGAAAAACAACTTTTCCCCTAAGGTCAGGAACAAGACAAAGATATCCACTGTCACCACTTTAATTCAACATAGTATTAGCCACAGCAATCAGACAACAAAAAGAAAAGGCATCCAAATTGGTAAGAAAGTAAAACTTTCACTATTTGCAGATAACATGATACTAAATATATATATATAAAACCCTAAAGACTTCCCCAAAACTCTATTAGAACTGATAAATGAATTTGGTAAAGTCATAGGATACAAAATCAATGTACAGAAATCTGTTGCATTTCTACACTAATAGTGAAACAGTAAGAAGTGAAATTAAGAAAACAATCCCATTTACAATTGCACTGAAAACAACAAAATATCTAGGAATAAACTTAACCAAAGAGGTGAATGACCTGTACTCTGAAAACTATGAAACACTAATGAAAGAAATTCCATGTTTATGGGTTGGAAGAACAAATATTGTTAAAATGTCTATACCACCCAAAGCAATCTATAGATTTAATGCAATCCCTATCAAAATACCAACAGCATTTTTCAAAGAACTAACAAATAATCCTATAATTTGTATGGAACCACAAAAGACCTTGAATAGCCAAAGTAATCTGGAAAAAGAAAAAACTGGAGGTATCACAATTCCAAATTTCAAGTTACATTACAAAGTGGTAGTAATTAAAACAATATGGTACTCATAAAAAAACAGATCAATGGAATAGAACAGAAAACCCACAATTATTTGATCATTAATCTTTGACAAAGGAGGAATGAATATACAATGGGAAAAAGTCTCTTCAACAAATGGTCTTGGGGAAACTTGCAGCAACATGCAAAAAAAGAAACAGGACTACTTTCTTACACCATACACAAAAATAAACTAAAAATGGATTAAATGTGAGACCTGAAGCCATAAAAATACTTGAAAAGAACACAGGCAGTAATCTCAAGGACAATGATCATAGCAACACTTTTCTAGATATATCTCCTGAGGCAAGGGAAATGAAAACTACTGGAACTATATCAAAATAGAAAGTTTCTACACAGGACAGGACACAGTCAACTAAGTTAAAAGGCAACCTACTGAATGGGAGAAGATATCTGCAAATGTCATATCCGATAAAGGGTTAGTATCCAAAATATACAAAGAACTTACAAAACTCAATACCCACAAATAATCCAATTTAAAAATGGGCAGATACATAACAGACATTTCTTTTTTTTTTTTAAGATTTTATTTATTAGAGAGAGAGAGCGCGTGAGCAGGGAGAGGGGGAGAGGAAGACAGAGAAGCAGACTCCCCGCTGAGCAGGGAGCCCGATGTGGGGCTGGGTCCCGGGACTCCAGGATCATGACCTGAGCCGAAGGCAGCTGCTTAACGACTGAGCCACCCAGGGACCCCGTAACAGACATTTCTCCAAAGAAAACATCCAGATGGCCAACAGACACATGGAAAAAGGCTCAACATCACTCATCATCAGGGAAATGTAAATCCAAACCACAATGAGATGCCATCTCACATTTGTCAGAATGACTAAAATAAAAAACACAAGAAACAAACATCCTTGGCAAGGATGTGGGAAAAAAAGGAACCCCTCTGCCCTGCTGGTGGGACTGCAAACTGGTGCAGCCACCGTGGAAGACAGTATGGGGGTTCCTCAAAAAATTAAAAATAGGGGGCGCCTGGGTGGCTCAGTCAGTTAAACATCTGCCTTCAGCTCAGGTCATGATCCTGGGATCCTGGGATCGAGCCCCACGTCTGGCTGCTCAGCGGAGAGCCTCCTTCTCCCTCTCCCTCTGCCTGCCACTCTGCCTACTTGTGCTCTCGCTCTGTCAAATAAATAAAATCTTTAAAAAAAATTAAAAACAGAACTACCGTATGATCCAGTAATCACACTACTGTGTATTTACCCTAAAAATACAAAAACACTAATTCAAAGAGATACATACACCCCGATGTTTATAGCAAGCATTATTAACAATAGCCAAACCATGGAAGCAGCCCAAGTATTCATCAATAGATGAATGGATAAGGAAGATGTGGTATATATGTGTCCGTGTGTGTACACAATGGAACATTATTCAGCCATAAAAAAAGAATGAACTCGCCATTTGCAACAACAATGCGTGGAGCTAGAGAGTATAATTCTAAGTGAAATAAATCCGTCGGAGAAAGACAAATACTGTATGATCTCCCTTATATGTGGAATTTAAGAAACAAATGATCAAAAGGGAAAAAAGATAAACCAAGAAACAGGGGCTTAACTACAGAGAACTGATGGCTACCAGAAGGAATGTGGGTGGGAAGAATGGGGGAAATAGGACATGGGGATTAAGGAGTACATGTATTGTGATTGATTAAATAAATAAATAAATAAATAAATAAATAAAAATCAGTTTCTTCCTCGAAGATCAGGTTAAAAGAAAATCCACCAAAAATGTGATCGAAGTCAGCTCTGCCTCTCTAAAAGTTGTGCTCCCCAAGTTAAAAATATTTCTCTGGAACTTCTGCAGCTATGCAACATAAAACTAACAGCTTGAGGATGTATGTCAGTAACTTCTCTGGTAAGGAACTGGTGTCTAACTAGCATACTTTCTCTTCACCGTCTGAACCAAGCTGCCAGTAGCTGAAGTAATGAAGAAGATGGCAAAGGAAACAAGGCAATGGCTCAATGGCACGTAATCTGCAATGATGCTGAACACCTAATTTAATGTCACTGTAATGGAGGAAGTAGCAGTAAGGCTTTGTGTTTGAGTCCTACAGTCAGACTTGGTTCAAACCCAGACTTTGACATTTCCTGGATGGCCATGAAGAGCTCCTCTAATTCCAATCTGGTCATCTATAAGATAGTAAAAGTAGCAGTGTTTGGCTTTATAGGGTTATTGTAAAGATTAGGGTAAATGGTTATCATATAAGGTGCCTGGTACTGGGTAAGCTATCAATAGAGTTACCTATTTTTAAGATGATTTCAGCTCAATATCCTTGACTATACAGTTGTCCCTCAAACAATGCAGGGTGGTTAGCCAATCCCCCCAACACACAGTTGAAAGTCCGAGTGTAACTTCTGATTCCCCCAAAACTGAATTACTAATAGCCTACTATTGACCAGAAGGCTTACCAATAACACATTTTGTATGTATATTATATACTGCATTCTTAGAATGAAGCTGGAGAAATGAAAACATTAAGAGATAAGATACATTTATAGTACTGTGCTATAATTTATTGATATGTGTTTACAAGTTCAATCAACTGTCAGCACCTACATCAATAGTCTTATACAAGACACTGTAGATGCCCTGTATTACTAACACCAGACATCAAAAATGAAGATAATGTGAAAAAGAAATTTATATTTACTCAAAGGCATAACAATTCATGCACTGATAATGAAGCCTCAGTCTGATTGCTCCACAGTGGCCTGGCCTGTACACTAATGAATGGATTGTTCTATTTTTATGGCACACATTAAGTAGGAGTGTCATTCATAATATGATACTGGAAACAGTACTTTTTAAAAAATACCACTTCCCTGTGATGACAGGCTGACACAGTTGCTCCAATATGCTCCAGTATGAGACGCATACTGTATGGTAATGTAATTCTTGAAAACAATGTTAAAAAGCAAAACTAACACATTAATTTTATATTAAATATCACTCACCTTCTGCCTCTGTAAGGACAGGCTAGCCACTTGAAGTCTTGCACATGACGTTCTACACAATGAATACTTAGGCAATATGACGATGCCACAAAAATCTCATGCAGTTCCTGCCATACAATTACTAGGTTTTCACATGAAGATACAACATACACAACAGTTAAGTTTATTAACAGCATGCCCTACTGATTAGTTACTATTAAGTGGAAGCATCATAAAGGTCTTCATCCTCACCCTCACGTTGACAGGGGAGCAGGGGGAGGGGCTGATCTCAGGTCTCGGGGGCGGCAGAGGAGGGACAACGAGGCGGGGGGGCAGGTGCACTCAGCGCCAACTTTATGGAAATACACTGTCATTTCTGATTTTGCTTTTCCGTTTCTCTAAAAATATTTCTATTTGGTATCAAGGCTCCTTCCACCATCTGCTTTAGTTTCAGTGCCTGTATCACAAAAGGTCGTCTTGAATAAGTAGAACCCTTCTGCTACATTGTCGAATGTCGATTTGTCTTCTGGCGCTGCTGCTTCTACATCTCCTTCCTCATGGTCTGGCACTAGTTCGGAGGCACTCCTCTCCCTCAGATCTTTCATTAATTCCTCTCGCGTGGTGTCTTTTAGCTCTTTAATTTCTCCAGGATCCATCTGTTGAAACTCTTCACACACACACTTTTGCCACATCCACAATCTCTCATTATTTCCTTGATTGACTGTCCTAAGTCCTGTGAAGTCATATGCAACAGGTAGACACAATTTTCTCCAGTAGGAATTTATTCTTTTGGGTTTCATGGCTTTCACAGCTTTTTCTGTAACAGTGATGCCATCCATCTTCAGTGGTATAACCCTTCAAGCCTTTCATGATGTTCTGTTGGGGTTCTCTTCCATGGCGTTGACAATGTTTTCCATTCAGTACAGTGTGTAATGAGTCTTAGAAGTCCCTTGGGATGCCCAGGTGGCTCAGTGGGTCAAGCGTCTGCCTTCGGTTCAGGTCACGATCTCAGGGTCCTGGGATCGAGCCCCACATCGTGCTCCCTGCTGAGCGGAGAGCCTTCTTCTCCCTCTCTCTCTGCTGCCCTCCCTGCTCTCCAGCATATCTCGCTCTCTGACAAATAAAATCTTTTTAAAAAAAAAAAATGTCCCTACAGGCTGAATTAGAGACACTGTGTTTGGAGGCAAGACCACTTTTATGTCTTTGGTGCTGAACTCATGGGGTCTTATGGTGGTGAAGGCATTGTCCAATATCAAAAGAACTTTAAAAGGCAGTCCCTCATTGGCAAGGGACTTCCTGACTTCAGGGACAAAGCATGAGTGGAACCAATCCAAAAAGAGTTCTCATTGTCCAAACCTTCTTGTTGCACAACCGGAAGACTGGCTGCTATTTATCTTTTCCCTTGATTGGGGATTAGCAGCTTTATAGAGAAGGGCAATCCTTATCATAAATCCAACTACATTTGCACAAAAAAGTGGAATTAGCTTATCTCTTTCTGTCTTCAATCCTGGTGCTCACTTTTCTTCCTATTAAATGTCTTTTAATGGCATTTCCCCCCCAAGAAGAGGGGACTTTCATCTGCATTAAAAACCTGTTCAGGCAGATATCCTTTCTCATCGATTATTTTCTTAATGATGTCTGGGAACTCATCTGCTGCCTCTTGGTCATCGGAAGTGTTCTGTTATCTTGACATTTTTTAAGCCAAACCACTTCCTAAAATTATCAAACCATCCTTTCCTGCCATTAAATTCTCCAGCTTTGGATCCTTCATTTTCTTTTTGCTTTGACATATAATAACTTCAGGTTTTCTCATATTAGTCTATAGGTATGCCTTTCTTACAGCAATTCTGCACCCACATAAAAGCTGCGTTTTTAATACAAGATGAAAAGGTGTTTTGCAAGGTTTTCATGCCTGCTGATGTAGCTACAATGGCTTCACGTCTTTTTTTTTTCCAGTGGTCCGTATACTGTATTAATTTATCTTGAAATGGTTGCTACTACAGCTTCAGATCTCAATCTACGGTACATTACCAAGCAATTCTACTTTTTTTTCTTTGCTTCTTGGGAGAAATTCCAGCATATCTAGTGGCACTTTGTATGGGTCCCATGGTGTTACTCAAGGTTTATGGTATTGCACTAAACATGAAAAATACATGAGAACTGCAAGATCACTTTTTACTGCCATATGCAATTTACTGGAAAGATGAACTGTTCGTGATGATTAGTGTCACAGAGCATTTTAAGAGGATACTTTCAACACTTGAGCTTACTGCAATAGGAACAGGTATATATGAAAAGTTACTATAGCAATACACTATGTACTAAAGTAAATTTTATGCAGTTATGATTTTATACTGCATCTTTACACTTGTTTACATTTCTCTTGACTACAAATGGCACCATGTATGGTTGTGTGTGCAACTAAGTTTTGATAAATTTTAACTTACAATAGATTTGTGTATATTTGATGGTAGCAAATGATAAAATAGACTATCTACATATATTTTATGCATTCATCAGATACCTTTCATAATTTTTTTATAATTCTAAGCTATGCAGTTCATCTGTGAGATTTTTCAAACTGTCAAAAATCTTTAAAAATTTTTCCAATATTTATTGAAAAAAACCTGTGTTGTTCAAGGGTTAATTGCATTATAACTTTATAAGCTAAAATGAATTACATGGGACCATTTCCTAAGATTGAAAACTTTTGGCTTTCTTAAGGCATGAATAAACTTAACTAACAAAATATAAAGGAGATAACAAGTGTTTGCTTCCAGTTTTTTAAGTTAAGCTATTTTAATTCAGTAGTCACTTACCGGGCGGCACTATTCCCTTCATCTCACCAATAAGAAAACTGAAGCTCAGAAAGGTGACATCTTTGCTCAAGATCCGATGACCTGAGCTTTGCAAATTGTGGCCCTAAATTCAAGGCTTTTTCTGCACCTCCTCTGAATTATCCCAATGATCTCAAAAATAACTTTGGAGAAAAATAACATGGAGAAGACTCCATGAGAGTCATCTATAAAACATAATGACTTAGCAAAACTAATCCATACTAGTGTACAAAATCAAACAAGGAGTATATGGAGGTGAATTCTCAGTTTGAGGAAGATGCGAACTGCAGAAAAGACGAGTATTTTATTTCTACAAAACCAGCAATTTGGAGATACTTATTAAAGGGAATTAGAAACAATGCCTTAAAGACTCTAGTCTCATCTCTGTGTTAAGATACCAAACCAACCCAAAGGCATATAAACAAAAGCTGTATTGGGACGCCTGGGTGGCTCAGTCAGTTAAGTCTCTGCCTTTGGCCCAGGTCATGATCCCAGGGTCCTAGGATCGAGTCCCGCATCGGTCTCCCTGCTCAGCGGGGAGTCTGCTTCTCCCTCCTTGCTGCCCAGCCTGCTTGTGCTCTGACAAATATTAATAAAATCTTAAGAAAACAAAAGCTGTATCTAAAGCAGTATTTTTCAAATCATTTTGATTCCGACTCACAAGATTTTACTTTACAACCTAATGTGTATCTATGTCTAGCAAAAGTTTTACACACAAATAATACTCTCCTTTACGTATGAATACTTTTTTCCTATTCTGCTTCATTAAAAAAAAACAAAATATTGGCTAGACCCATTACATTCATTTCAAGACCCAGTTTGAAAAACACTAAACCAAAGAGATACAAAGGCTATTTGTATTATCGCACCATGCTCTAGAAGCTTAAAATAAATTTATTTTAAAAGCACATCTTATCTTAGCAAGGAAAACAACTGATATTGATATATTGGCAGGGAACTGCTATGAAGAGGATACTGTATCTCACACCCAACCACTGAAAAGCAATTGAAGGAGAAAAGATTATAGACCTAAAAAGTTTTGTGTGTGTGGTATATTTAATGAATCAAAGAAAAAAAAATCAAATAAATGGGAGAAGAGAGGAACACCCAACTTGAGACCTAAATTTTCTCCTCTTGGGGTGACTTGGTGGCGCAGTCGGTTAAGCAACCGACTCTTGGTTTCAGATAGTGATCTCAGGGTCATGAGATCTCTCCCTCTCCCTCTGCCCCCTCTCCATGCTTGCCAGCTCTCTCTTGCTCTACTAAAATAAACAAATCTTTAAAAAAAATAAATTTTCTCCTTTCAAACTCTTTAAAGTTGGAGGGGAAAGACTAAGAGAAAAAAAAATGGAAGATTTGGAACCAATTTGAGATTTTCTTTGCATTTGATGCTATGTTACATTGTAATGTAAATATACATTCATTAGCTATCCCCAAATTCTAGTCAATTTTCCCCCCCCAAATAGTTTTTAGAATTTCTTACAATGTAATTTGATGACCACTTTTTATGACTGACTGCTGTCGTGACTTTTACTTTCTGTTATATATACACCGTATGCAACCTTCATTGGGGGCATATCTAACTAGTTCTGTGCATACTGACTAAACCCCTGAGCCTAAACAACTACCTTGCATGTATAAACCACTGTATATATGGAAGAACATGGCTGATTTAGAAGTGAATTACCAAACAAAAGGAAAAAATCCTCTATGTGTACCTCAGGATAAAATTAAATGACTGTACCAGCTAAATGTCTAACTATGAAGTAATGAATTACTTATAAACATGTATTATCTTTCAGTGTGTTTATCACTTACCACAAGGTACTTTAAGTTCCAGAACAAGTAAAGAGAAGCAAGCAAGTAACAACTGACAATATTATATATCCTGCTACTTAGACACACTCATTTTTCTATACATTTGTGAAAAGGAATATACTATTTATAAGTTATTTCAGGCTAGGGTGTCTGAAAAGAAAATGTGAAAAGAGGCAACAGCATTCATAAAAGTACACGAGAAAAAAAACTCTCAAGAAGAACAGACTTTATTTTTAACATAAAAGTTCTATTTTCTTGTGAGGCAGCAATAAGTGTCAGTGTCAGATACAGGGAATACATAAGTACATAATAACAATATTTATCACCATTGGAAATGCTGTTTTTTGGGAGATTTTTGTTAGAAAAACAAAATTTTTAAAAATTGCATCTTAAAAAGATTTACACAGCTTAAACAGAGATGAAAGATACAGACTTCAAAAAAAAACATAAATTATATTCAACAGGATTGTATAAACAAAATATTGTTCAGGGCTGCTCTGCTTATCATTAATTTAAGCAGAGCAAAACTTAAACCTTAAAGTGCGAAGTATTCTTAGCTTTTTTTAATGCAAATTCAGCACTTCCACTGGTCCGGTTTTGAGACATCAAAATTCCAAGCATTAAGGAATGAATCTTAAGTTTAGAATAGTAAACTGAATTCAGTAATGGCAATTTTTCTTTTATTTCCTTTAACAGAAGAAAATCTTGACAACCCAGTCCTAATCTCGGACATACAGAAGGCTATAAATTCTGCCCTTTTTTAAAATATCTCTTTTCCAGTAAAAGCCAACCATTAAAAAGAAAAAAAGGGGGGGGGGAACGCCTTTCTTGTTGCCAGTTACTCCACAGTTAGCAGTAGCACCTTCTAAAAGGCTGATTTGGCTTAAGTAGTAAGAAATATTTTAAACAAAATGAAGACTCTAGTTCAAAAATAATTTTGGCATCCATGCTCATCGTATTAACCAAAGAGGCAGAACAGGTATTTTAAAAATATAACTGCTAACAAAAGCCATGACAAGTAATAGACTTAGTCATGATCAGAAACAATAATGTTCTATGTTTTCATCATCACAAGGAAGAAATCAAGAGTAAAAAATAACTTAAGAAACTTAAGACGAAGTAAATAGCCAGAGAACAGCTCCTTTTGCCAAAATATACATGTCACCTATTTCTTTTACTGCAATGGAAGTAAATTTATTTAAAACTTTTAAAAATTTAAATTATATTCCCATTGAAGCTATTCTAATTTAACTTCTGTACAGTTTTCTACAGAATAACAAGATAATTATGGAATGTAGTTTTAGAAAATATTCTTTTGAAAGTAGATCCATTTTTTTAAAAAAATCAGCCATCTGTGAACTAAGGGTTAAGCAAAAGAGCTGAATGGACCTATGGTTAATATTTTTTCAGGACTGCAATAAAGCTCATATGCTTAAAAATTAGCCCTTTGGCACTGGCAGTTAGAGTTGTTTGTACCTTGTACCTTTTTGTCTTTCTTTCAAATCTCAGGCTCTATTTCTCCCAAACCCAAGGGATATGTTTGGTTGCCATACAATTAATTTACCTGCAAATTCACATTCTCCTTACAACCAAACATTAAAAGTTCCACTTATAAGACTATGTAAATAATAACTCTTAAACTTGTTCTCCCATTCTGGTTTTAAATTACTTTAGATTAAGGATATATGAAATTCTACAGAAAGATGTGAATTACACAAATATACACAACAGAGTAAAGGGAAAAGCTGTTTATAAAGTGGCATTTTAGTTATAAAATACCCTTGTGATTTACAGGAATGGACAGAAGAAAGTGTAAGGTAAAGAAAAGAACAGATTTAATGGAATTCAAGTAATCAAAAAACTGAGGGTTTTTTAAAACTTGTTTTTAACTTTCTCCTCCTCCCATTCATACCAACTCTCCTGACGAGTTTTACCTTTTCTTCTGTACTTTTGATAGAGCAGTTCTCAGTGGTGAAATGGTAAAGTCAAGACACGTAACAAATAAGGCAAAGAATCAAGGTTCTCAAGAAACCAACCAACCAGAAAATTTAGATCCTGAAAAACTGAGTTTTACTGATTGAGAAGCCACAATGTACTAATTCCAAGTAAATTAGTTTTGGATGGAGAAGGTACCAAAATTCATCAGTGCTACCAGCTGAAACCTGACAGACTTATTCAAATGTTTGAATTTATCTAATTTGCCTAAATACATCTCCATTTTAAACTTCACAGGACATAATTTTAATTATTTGCATGTTTTAAAGGTGCATGAGTATAAGAAGTCCTTTCAAAAGATTTATTGCTACCACTAGGTTTCCTCTGATGGTGTATGTCCGAACAAACTGACATATTAAACCTTCTAAACTGTATCCTCTTTACAAGTATTTAAACTTTTTTCTCCCTATAATACGTATAGGAACATTAAATTATTGCATCATAGGTAGTATATGAAGATCTTAGAAGGATGCTTTTTATCAATACTGTTTGCAGAAACTCATTTTTAAAAAGAGTGCTCCTCAATTTCACTACCACAGACACAAACAGGAAATACTGTTGTCGTGATACCGGCAGTGACTGTATTGAGATGAGCCAAAATCCAAAACTGTATGGATTTTTCAAAGATCCCTGTTGTTTATATGCTCCAAAGCTCTCCTGGCCTGTCTTCCCCACTGTGTGGAATGCTGGAGGAAAACCAGCAAAATCTGTAAGCAACGTATCTCAGTGCCAACCACCATAAAGAAAATGTCAGTCGCAAGATTCTGTGACTACAGATTGCTATTCAATGGATTACACTCCTGGCAAACTACTAACCCTGACCAATTCCACAAGACAACAACATCACAAAAGCAAAGGAGGAAATCCATGCACAGTCATTTTAGGACCTCTTGGAACTATGATACAGTGATGATAAAGGGAGATCATGGGATAAGTATTTTGTAGAAAACCAAAGGGGCTCCTTACTCCTAGCTAGCAATCAACACTGGGTAGTTTCCTTTTGGCTCACTGACTTTTCAACCAAGTTCCAATGATGGGTGAGAACATATTAAAGCACTTGTCTCCAGACTATAATTTTTCTGACCACATGGTGAAATGTGTACAGGTATAGTGAAGAAAACAGCAGTTTACAAGTATTTCACCCAAAGCACAAACTTCTGACATCAAAAAACATAAATCACATAATGTACTAATATTTAATATTGCTTTTTATCTCTTGTTATATATTTGTTCAATGCATTTACCTATCAATTCTTGTTTGGGAGAAGAACATAGTCATGAGATTAAGATTGCTGGGAAAATGTCAACAATCCCTTTGGTCCCAAAGCTGAAAACAGCTGAGAAAAGCACACACCTAGAAAGGGAAACAAGAAACAAGGGGCCACCAAAGAATCTTTGAACATCCTGTTTGCTCCGTTTCAGAAAATGTAACATTGGTATTATAAAATAGTCATTTTCATATAAAAGATGGTTCTTGCAGCATCATTCATGTCTCCCTTCAGGAATTATGTTTGCAGGGATCAGTTGTTTGTTTTTTTTTAAGAAGTTTAATTTGAAAACAAAAAACGATGTGATATTGGCCCTCCAAAAGTAAATAATGAGACCTTTCTTGTTTCAACCGGTGCTTTAAGAAAAAGCAGGCTAAGCAATGAGGACTGGCCTTCATGAGTGAGCAAAGCCATCAGAGGGCGCTGCCTTCTTCCAGAAGTCACACTGTGACTCGTCACCGCAGAAAGCTGGAGCACTTCACAGCCAACTGGGAGCGTGTGATGCCTTCACAATGAAATGATCTGAGGAGGTTCTCAGTTGCCCAGAAAAACGGCCACACTGCCCTGTGACCTATCCTTCAGCTTCCTCAATGGGTTCTGGTGGTGGGAGTAGAGAGGCTGATGGCATGACTGTACTCGTTCCTCGAGAGACTCGGTCTTGCTCTGTGTTTGTAGACAGGGAAGCCACAGCAATAGGCTGCAGCAGAGTGGTGGTCATACCAGTGGTAACTGTCAGACTGTGACCAGAGCCCTTGAGGGTGAGATCTGGTGTGGGAAGGAGTGGCTTGAGGATGCTGACGAGGCAGAAGGCAGAACCGCTTTTAGGAATGAAATTCACTTTGTTTTTGTCAGGACAGTAAAAGGCTGGGATTTCATGGAGTTGTTTTGGCCTAGGCACAGAACAGACAACCCGGTAGTTTTAAGTCACAGATCACCGGAAGTAAGTTCTTTTATTATTTTTTTTTCTAAACAGATATGTTATAGATACATGAATACAAAACTCAAATTATATCAAAAGCTTCAAATGCTATGGGCCCAAGTGGAATGAGACACATAATTCAAAATATGTATCTTAGAATGCCAAAAGGACATCATTCATCTTTGCTGCTTTCAATTCCCTGGAGAGCCCGGTACACCACACAGGGGACTCAGGCTGATGACCACTGCATCTCAATGAAGATCTAAGACAGCCATTAGGAATAAAGAATTTCCTAAAGCAAAAGAAATTCTAGATGTTTAAAGACAAAAATTTGTTCCACTACTACAATTTTTCCAAAGCCTATACTATCTTGAAAGGAATGACATACAATATCCATCTTTGCTAAATTCCACCAGTGCATGACTAAACTTTGGCAGGCATGAGTTTTCTCTTCAAGTGTGCTTAAAAATCTCTTGGACTGAAAGAAATTTTTTGAATTAACCATGATGGTTTTCTGAGAAACATAATGGAAATGTAAAATCAAAATAAAACTAATCACTGTCCCTTCCTGTTCCCAGGTACTCCTGAAAATTAACTCAAAATGTTTGGAAATGGATACTAGTATTAATGGTATTCTATGAAACTAAAGATATTAAAAAATTAAATTGTTAAAGTAACATGGAAGTGACACAAAATTAAAAAGAAATTAAGGTGGGAGAACCTAAGTAAATCAAGATTCAGATAGGAAAAGGTAATATGATCATATGATAAAAGTATGGTTCTCATGTCTCCTAATGAAATTTAAAAAATTAAAATTCAAGTGTGCCAAGTCTGCACTGGATAGATTCTGGGGACCCAAAAATGAAACAATCTATAAGGAGACAGATTAAATATGTAGTTCTTAGGGGGAGGGAGATACTGAGAATAGAACTGTATTTCAATATAATTAATCCCATTTGTAATCTTACATGTTTTCTGCATTTAAAACATTATTCAGAGAAGTTATGAATTACTTCAAGCATCCCTAATCTTGGTCACACTGCCAAAGGTGCCCACAGCACAAAAAAAGGTCAAGAACTCCTATCAAGGGTCTGACAGATGTGATAAAAATGGCTTATAAAAGGTTTAAAAATAGCACAGGGGAGTGGATAACCTGTGGCACAGAGGAAGAGGGAGAATTTGGTAGAAAGAAGGCTTACAAGGGAAGTAACATCTGAGCTGGGTTGTAAAAAATTAATAAACAGGGGCACCTGGGTGGCTCAGTCGGTTAAGCATCTGCCTTTGGCCCAGGTCATGATCCCAGGGTCCTGGGAGCACGTCCCACATGGAGCTCCTTGCTCAGTGGGGAGTCTGCTTCTCCCTCTGCCTGCCAATCCCCCTGCTTGTGCTAACAAACGAATAAATAAAATCTTAAAATAAAAAAGAAATGAATAAACAACAGACCTGGGGAATGGGAATGGTGCCCCCCGCCCAAAAAAGCTCCAAGTAGACAATGTTTTTGGTGGGCAGATTTTATTAATAGTGAGTACTACCCAAGGACAGCTTTGACAAATACAATAATTTAAGAACAAAGAAATCATTTAACTGATGTTTTACTTGTGCACTGTTCCAATACACAATGGAAACATCAAGTACTTTTAGGGCTACAAGTGTATTTGGATAGATTAGTGATAAGAAGGGCACACATTCCTCTATTTTTACTATATGAGAGTACGGTTTTCAATTCCTTAAAGAAGATAGGAGGTCAAGGTTAGGTTTCTATAATTAGAAAATGCTTGAATTTTCTTCTGAAGGTGCAATTATTAGAAATAACTTTCATTTTTAGGGGAAAAAGGCCAATCCTCCTTAATTAATTTTTGGGGGGTTATCTTGTTAAAAATTACTTAATTTCCTTACTGCTTTCATTAAAATAGATCTCACACAAAATAATATAAACAGTAATAAGTAACTAGCACCAAGATCAAACAAAACTTAAGTAACAGTAAAAAGCACCAAACTTCCCCCCAAAAAACCCCCCAAAAAAACAAAAAACCTTCCTTAATGTCTCGTCTTCCAGTGGCCACCCCAACCTAGCAAGAGGAATCACTCCTAATCCCTAACATTTTTCTAGATGCATACTACCCAAGAAACATATTAACCACCACTGGAGTGGAAGATCGGTATATACTTATGTTAATTGAAGCTGCAAGAACTAATACTACTTCAAAGCTTTCTTCAACTTAATAACCATAAATAGAAAAAAAAATCTCAGAATTTTAAATTTTTATTTTTCCTGAAGAAATTATTCCAAAAGGATTGTGTCTCAAAGTGGATATAACTGTTTGCAAGCTAACTTTCTGAAAAACTGATGGATGGGCTGCATAGTAATTCTAGGTATTCTTATACTGATGCAAAGAATTCTTTCCTGTCTTTTTTTAAAGGCTTGTGTATTTTTTTTAATGCAGGCATAAATTATCAGCCAAGAAAATGGTGGGTCCAAGTTACTTATAATCGAAAGGAGGGAGACAAGGAGGGTCATGTTATATTTTTAATAATACCTCTATACTGCAAAGAGGCCATAATATCTAGGACTCTAAGGTAACTGAGGCCAAGGAATTCATTAGTTTGGAGGAAGAAATAACATATTTGACTTTCTTTAAAAAAGGACTAAGTACAAACGATATGGCTATGGTATGTACTGTATCACAAAGAATATAGAGACAAAGTACAAAATGTGGTTTAAATTCTGGGTCTAAATTCAACCACCTATTTTCTTTCAGGTAAATAAACGTGCATTTCTAGAAACCAGAGATCAACCCTCCAATCTCCAGGTCAGGTCAGAGTTACTGCTTTTAGACCAGAAGAGTTAAAAATATTCTAGAAGAATGATTAGATAAGCCTAAAATTTTTAATTAGGACCAACAATCTATGTGTGTTTGTTGCTAGTGTGCCCAGTGGGTTTTGCTCTCATTTTGACAGAGGTAGGGCAAAAGAGACTAATTTTTTTAGACCTTAAATAATTTGTTTTATTGGCAGAAAGTTAAAATTACTTCTAAGGAATCCATTCTTGGGTTACTGCTGTTCATTTGTTTTTGAAACATAATGAAAATGCTTAAAAAAGAGTAAGTTTTTGTATGCTACACATCCTATATATCAGTATAATGTATAACAAACTATGTATATTTTATTTTTGTTTTAAAGATTTTATTTATTTGACAGAGAGACACAGCCAGAGAGGGAATACAAGCAGGGGAGTGGGAGTGGGAGAAGCAGGCTCCCGGCCGAGCAGGGAGCCGGATGCAGGGCTCGATCCCAGGACCCTGGGATCATGACCTGAGCCAAAGGCAGACACTTAATGACTGAGCCACCCAGGCGCCCCTAACTATGTACATTTTAAAAAGAGTAAGTTTACCTTCTAATAACAGATGGATATGCCATAAACCATGTAAGATGTTAGGGTTTACCTTCTATTTCTTTGATCTAGCTATCCCCATCCATATACACACACAACTCTATCCATTTTTCCCTCCCTTTAGATACAAATAATGTAGCAGTATATACATAGTTCAGACATTAAGTCCTGAGAAATTTTCCAAATGCAAGAGTTTAAGGCAGATACCACAGGACACCAACCTATACAACAAATATTCACTCAAAGTCATTTATAAAAGGAATTCAAACTGCTTTTGAGCGAATCAACGATTTCTCTGCATTTGGACAATCTTTTTTTTAAAAGATTTTATTTATTTATTCAGAGAAAGAGAGTGAGCACACGAGCACAAGCGGGGGGGCGGAGGGGGCAGAGGGAGAGAGAATCCCAAGCAGACTCCGTGCTGAGTGTGAGCCCCATATGGGGCTTGACCCCAAGACCCAGAGATCATGACCTCAGTTGAAATCAAGAGTCGGGTGCTTAACTGACTGAACTACCCAGGCACCCCCGCATTTGGGCAATTTTAACTACCAATGAGTAAATCAATGAGCTCAACTCCAAAAAGGTCCATTTAGACCATTTGATTTTTACTTAGTAGAATGATTCCACGTCTTAAGAACTCTCATGGAAAAGTCCAAGCCAGCATCTGCAAATTGGGCATAAAAAATATGAGGTATTTGTTAGAGATGCATAGTCCAGGTCCTACCTCCATATTTATGCATTAGGCCTGGGATGGGAGCTGGGAATCTGCAGTTCCAACTCATACCCCAGATGATGATGATTCAGGGAGTCCGTGGAACAGATCTGGAGAAATTCCGCTTGTACCAGTCAAGCTTTTAGACTAACATAGTAGGCATGGGGGGGGGGGGGCGGGGAAGCAGTTGCTAAAACGGAGTTTTCAATTACTGTCACAAAAGCAGATAGGAGACTGACATCTGGGATTTCCTAGTATAGAAATTAAGGGAATTCAAAAACAATGCTCTTTGTGTGGCAAAATTATTCAGAATTCAGGTTAAAGGAAACACTGACAGGAGGAACACACAGAAGAACAAAAGGATGTCATATTTCAAAACGATTCCAAGATGTTCATAAAGGAGGAAAAAGATCAATGACGTGAGTCAGACAAGGCTGGACAATCTTCACATTGTGTTTCAGGTTTCACAAGCGAGAAAAAGCCAGAAGGTGACTCTTAAGATGTGCAGCCATAATGAGACTGGAAGGGGAGGGCTCAGTACTACCATCACACCCCCAAATAATGTTCATTACCTCATCTGCTATCTCACACATACCTACAATCCTGTAGCCATCACTTACAAAGCCAGGGGGCATGGCTACTGAAAATACTAAGGCTAATTCTGAGCAAATTTTGAGTCTAAAATTATAGTACTTCCCTAGAGTACCAGTCAGCAGAAATATGAGCAAAGGAGATCACATACCAACAGTACTAGACACTATTTAAAATCCTGCTTCTTACATTACCTTCATCACAGTAACCTGATTCTACAAAGTTGTAGAATTCTATTTCCAATACGGACAAAATACTTCTAATACCGTTTAAAGAACTAAAGACCAAAAGTACATAAAATCTGAAGGGAATTCAATCTGTGAAAGAAGGAAACCACACTAGGTGAGATCCATGGTCTACCTTGAATAAAAATACTGCTAAATTCAATGTGTGAAGTTGACTGTATACAGATTCAAAAATAACAGCCACAGAGGACACATTGGGGACAAGGGAGGAAACGTGAAAAACAACTGGATATTAGTTGATATTAAGCATTGCTGTTAATTTTCTTTGGCGTGATAATGATTTTGTGGTTATGTAGGAGTACTATGGTTACTTTTAGGAAACAAATATTAAATTGTAGTTACGGTTAAGTGTCACGATGTCTGCAACTTATTTCCACACACTTCAGCAAAAACTACCACCACCATGCACAGACAAAGCACATATTAACAGAAAGTTAACTACGGAATCCAGGTTGTGGATATATAGGAGTGATCACTGTACTCCAACTTACTTGAAAATTCTCATAATAAAAGTTATTTCAGGGGATACTTACGAGCATTCCTCAAAGACTTTGACTCTTTCACAGCCCTCAGGAGGTTCCCTTTTGAACATATAACTGTTGTTAGGTTTTGGTGAGGTTGCATATTTGGGCAAAGGAGAGTTGTTCCCATTCTCTGCAAAAAATGGCATGCTGGATTACTAAGAAATACTACCACATAAATGCAGTCATACTAAATTTTAATTTTACATGGCCTCCCCCAACACCACGAACTACTTGAGGGTAAGAACAGTGCGTTACTCATCAACACCACCCCCCAAGATCTGGCACAATACCTGCTAAAGAGCAGATAATTAATGTTTGCTAAATAAATGCATAAACAAAAAAATTTTATTTCTTTTCCACTTGCAATTACTACAGCTTAGGTCTATCTCACTTAATTCATGGCACTTAACACTGATATCTTGCTCCCTTATTTCTTTTTTTTTTTTTAAAGATTTTATTTATTTATTTTACAGGGAGACACACAGCTAGAGAGGGAACACAAGCACGGGCGTGGGAGAGGGAGAAGCAGGCTCCCCACTGAGCAGGGAGCCTGATGTGGGGCTCGATCCCAGGACCCTGGGATCATGACCTGAGCCGAAGGCAGACGCTTAACGACTGAGCCACCCAGGCGCCCCTTGCTCCCTTATTTCTGATATATACCCAGCAATCAGACTCAAATGCCAGTTCCTTTCTTCCCAGTAAATGTAACTGAGATGGCTCTTCACTGGTTGCTTATCATTTACTCCCGGCCCACCCTTCAGAATTTCTCAATTTGATTTCTCTGCTCCTCTAAGTTACAATCTTTGCTCCAGCGGTCAGGAGCCATCTTGCACTGTACGCCAAAGGCTTCTCCTTACTTAAGAGGTCCATCTCTATTCATTTGCCAAAACTTCCTTCAAAGTCTAGCTCGAAGTTTTGAAATCTTTCCAAAATCACCCTATCAAAGCAAATACTTCTTTAACTCTGGCATTCCTGTTCAGTGTTGATATCCTCAGTTTCTACTACATTAACTTAAAATTCCTGATATGTTACCTAAGTGTTCTAAATTTTCAGTCTGTGTCAACTAAGCTACAAATTTTCTTTGCGGGCAGTAGCCCTGTAGCCCTGTTTTCTTATAAAAGAAATTCAGAGAAGCTAACCAGTCACCAATCTCCTAAAGTCAAATAAAGCATTACACAAAATTCACGGAGTTCCAACTTGTTACTGAAGTAAAAGTAGAAAGTATGGGAAACAAGGGGCAGATTTTAACAGCCATGTTTTTTTAAAGGGGGGGGGCAGTGTTACATTTGATTGAGCACTAAGTACCAGGAGCTGTGCTAAAATGTTTGCATTTACCATTCCTTTTAATCCTAACAATAAGTAGTAGTTAATTATGCTGATTCCTGATAAGAAACACACAGCCCAACCAAAGGATTTAATTCTGTTGAGTGTCTGACCTCGGTGCACACCGGAATCACCTGAGAGCATTAAAAGCTATTGGTACCTGTGTCCAACCCCCAGGGGTTGTGATTTAATTGGTGGAGGGTGTTGGAATAGCCATATTTTACTTAACCTAGAAGCTGGTAAAAAAGGGTTCCAATAATAACATTTACAACTGCCCACAGCTTTAACTGACTTCTTCAGGAAATCTTACATTCTTTTCAGTTGTTACAGTCTCAATAATTTAGATGATTGATGGTAATGACCAATTGTAACTTTTTAGGACATTCAACACACTTGTGAGTAGTAAGTTCTCAATAAATTACTACTAAACTGAGCTGCAGAATTTACAAATGTATTATTGCTCTCAAGTACACAGAGTAACTTGGATTAGGCTAACAAAATATTGTCCTGATATAGACAAATGACAGGTCATGTTTGTTTTAAAAGTCAAGAACATTAGTAATTAATATTCAAACAGCTTAAGTCTCCAAATTATCTTTTAAGTTGCATAGGTAGTTTAGTACTCTAAGTAAGCCTTCCAACCTTTTACTATATAGGCTTGCCTTCAATACTCATCTTGCATTAACATAAATCAGCTTAATTCTTGTTAGAAATTTCACAAGAAGTGATTCTAAAAAACATTAATTTGAAGGTTTCAAGTTCAA
The DNA here is from genome assembly GCF_037043125.1 of Eumetopias jubatus. NCBI lineage: Eukaryota > Metazoa > Chordata > Mammalia > Carnivora > Otariidae > Eumetopias > Eumetopias jubatus. The sequence continues at coordinate 33,451,888 of NW_028274809.1, forward strand.
TTAAAAATACTAAGGTAGTAAAAACAAGACAACTAAGGTGAAAGAGAACAAAGTGCTTTTCAAGACAAATGTTCATTTATACCAAAAAGAATGTTTCTCACTAATAAGGAACTTGCATTAACAAGTGAAGAAAAAAGAAAAAAAAAGGTACAAACAGAAGTCCATAAATCCACACTAGACCATCACTTGAGCACTATAGTAAAACTTACTGTTTTGTACTTCAATTTTAAAAATCTATGTTAAGAACGTATGTCAAAGTAATTACCTTAGTTGCCTTAAGTGTGTGTGTTCTACTACAAAATGAACAGAATGAACAATACAATAGGTGGTGCTGTGCTCATTTCTCTGGTAACAGACTCCCCCCGCATTGTACCTTTATCCCTGGGATCAACAAGCAGGTCATCAGCTGAACAAGGGCTCTCTTCGCTACCTTCGTTTGAGATGGTGAGGAATGATGTGGGGGACACAGACTGAGAGCGGCTGCTATTGTTGCTCCCCCTGTCTGCCCCACCAGGGGTCTGCGTGTCGATGCTGCGTGTGCTGCTACTTCTCTGGACGAGGGGGGGAGGTGCACGATGGCCATCTGGAATATCTTGTGGCTGTGATAAAATTTTAAAAACATACACGTATTTATCATCGATTTCAAAATTCACCAGAAAAGCACCCAAAATCAACCTTCCCCTATTGTGCCAGATGACTCACAGATCAGAAATGCCCCATTAGGCCTGACGAGAAAAAAGCCTTTGTGTTGCTCCATAAGTGACATCCCTGTCTAATATGACTGCCCTGCCAAACAATGAGCAGCATATGCAAAGACCCTGTATTCCCAGGGTTAGGCCCAAGACAGGTGGTCAATGCTCGCTGAGTGATCAATTGTAATGAATTAGTTATCATGTGCTAACTATTTTTAAGCTTGTAAAGAACTGCCACGGCAAAAGAGAAAAGAGGAGCTATCTAGGTGTAACCCTAAGTTCCATATCAGAAGAGAAGGTTATCCATTGTGTGAACCAGTGATACTTGATGACAGGTCCTGTTACTTTCTCCCTCTGCCCACATACATCCCCCTGAAAGAGTTTTTCCAAAGAAACCTTCCTTAATAAGGGAAAGGTTAATGGTAGCAATGGTAATTATAGGGGGAAATCAAGAACATTCAGAGGAAATCTTGTGTGGCTCACTTGGCAGGAAAACCAGCTCCCTGTACACCTTTGGTTCATTTACCTTTATGACATCAGGAGGTTACTCCCATCCTGCAGGATGGACAAGACAAGAGGGTATGGGAGCTGTGTTTTTCTAAGCTAAACCAACCTTTAATCTTCATGGAGAGGATATCTTAAGCATCAATAACTACTTAAACTCCCCAATTCCTCTTTCACTGAAGAATGAAAGCTTAAATATACTCTGTGACATGCTTTTAAATATAAAAAGGAATTTTCTGTGTCTTACATAGGAATCATTCTTATATCTGATATGTTTTTGTTTTTTTTTTTTTTAAGATTTTATTTGAGAGAGAGAGGCAGAGGGAGAGGGAGAAGCAGGCTTCTCATTGAGAAGGGAGCTGGATGCAGGGCTCAATCCCAGGACCCGGGATCCTGACCTGAGCCGAAGGCAGACACCAACAACTGAGCCTCCCAGGTGCCCGGTGTCTTATGTGTATTAAAGGTAAGCAGAACTACACTTCATGATCATAAAGCCAACCAATCAAACAATAAGGAACAGGAAGATTCATGCTTAGAAAGTATTTGAAGTCATATCCCTCCCTCCCAACAAATTTGGAATCTAAACTTTTGTTACATGGAGTTATAGCAAATGAGAAGTGTATCACCTGTCTAGTGATTTTTAAATATGTATAAACAAAAAGTAGTTTCTGTTCAAGGACCTAAATTTAAGTCATATCAGTTGTGTCTATGAGATGCAAAGAAATGACAACTTTTCATTCACTTGCTAAGATAAAAGTTTTTCAAGAGAGACATATTTTCATTGTCTCTCAACGAGGAAGGAACATAAGTAAATATGGAAACTGAAATTGTAACTTTTTAAATAATTAGAATAGTTAATGTGTAAGGACAATTTTAAGATACAGAATTACTTACTATAAGTTGTTCTTCCTTTTCCCCAGTCTCTTTAATGATTATTTCAATCTCCTGATTCAATCCTTCCACACTATTCCGGAACCGGGAGCCTGTTGATTTGGTGATGGGAATTACTGGAATAAGTGCACTCTTTGGAACAGGAGCCTGAAGAAAAAGCAGTGGAGGAGGGAGAAGAAAGCTTTAATATGTTTCCTTTAAATTCTCTAGTTTGAAGCATACTTCCCATTGACATGCATAACTAAAATAAATCAAAATTAAGTTTACAGGCCTCACAAAAAGCGTGAGTAACCATCAAACATGCTCTTTGGTATACACAAAATATAATTTAAAGCCAAAACTCCAGACAAGCAAGGTAGAATTTAGAAGTTTATTCACATCTATGAGGACTGTAAAGAGAGGAATACTAAATGGATAAAGGGAAATACTAAAAGAATGTATCAAAAATTCTTTTATGACTGTAATAGAGTTCAGATTTTAGAACATAACTTAAAAAGTCCTCCAGTGTCACAATTATCTATAGTCCAGGGAAAAAGTTTTTTGTTTTTTTTAAAGGTTTTATTTATTTATTTGACAGAGAGAGACATAGCGAGAGAGGAAACACAAGCAGGGGGAGTGGGAGAGGGAGAAGCAGGTTTCCCGCCGAGCAGGGAGACCGGTGCAAGGGAAAAAGTTCTTTCTCCCCGGGAAAAAGTTTTTTAAAAGGTGATTTATCAGAAAAAAATATTTTGGGGGCGCCTGGGTGGCTTAGTCATTAAGTGTCTGCCTTCAGCTCAGGTCATGATCCCAGGGTCCTGCGATGGAGCCCCACACAGGGCTCCCTGCTCAGCAGGAAGCCTGCTTCTCCCTCTCCCACTCCCCCTGCTTGTGTTCTTGCTCTCGCTGTCTCTGTCAAACAAACAAACAAATAAATAAATAAAGTCTTAAAAAACAGAAAAAATATTTTGGTTGGAAAAAACAAAATCAGTCTCAAAGTCCACATATAGCAGCAAGATTGTAGAAATGAGCATAACTTCCCTGTGATGATTTTAATATGTTAAGGGAAAAAAGATATAATTCATTTTCCTCTTTTTCCACTGGCACAGCATTACTTTTGAAAAGAAATAACTGATTACATAATTAAAGGATAAAACATGATTTCCTGACAAGATAGCTCAAAGTAAAATATGAAACAAGAATGATAGAGTTATCTGCTAAAGTTAATAGCAACAGCGTGCCAGAAGATCATCGCACTTACTGTCCTGCTATCTAGTAAAGAAATGTGATTCTTCATTTAGGGGGGTTTCTTTGAAAAACCTCTTTCAGGGGAAGGTGGGCAAGGAGACAAAGGTAACAGGGCTGCCAAGCATCACTAGTTTCCATTCAGTGGGTACAACCCTGTTGTATGATATAGAAACTTCGTGTTAAACCTGTATTTCTCCTCTTCTGTAAATAAAAATATTTATTTATTGTAATAATAAAATAAATAAAAAAATTAAAAATTTTATAAATAATAAAAATTTTTATAAATTAAAATTTATAAATAAAATTTTATAAATAAAATTTATAAATATTTATAAATAAAAATTTATAAATAAAAACTTCTAAAAATAAGCATAACACAACAATCTTTAGAAAAGGCAAATTTCCATCCTTGGAAAGTTTGTGAGGAAAAAAGCCAAGAGGAAGCTTCAATCTGGAGTGGACAGAAAGAAGAGATGGAAGTGCAAAGGGAATAGTAACATGGGAAGCTTGAGGGTATAGAGAGAATATTGGGGAACAGAGGGACTAAAAAGGGGGAAAATGAAAAGATACTACTAGAAGAAAATAATACCTGAAAAAGACTGTGAAAAGACAAGAAATTATTTTAAGAATAAAATACCTAATAGGGAAGACACAAAATACGTTGTAGCTACCATTTATAGAGCATCCATCCACCATGGGCCAAACACCACAGGTCCTCTGTCATTTTCAGAACCACTCTCTGAGGTGGTTGCAGTGTTCCCCAGGTTACATGCAGAGAAAGTGAGACTCAGGGGCCCAAGAATAATGAAGCAATGTTGCCTCTTAGGCATCTCCTTATCGCCACCGCCTAAAAGAGTCTAGATCAGACATGAGGCTTATTCAACAAGGCTGGTGCTATGAACAATGTCTGCGTCCCCTTTTAAAAATCTCTAACCCCAACGTGGCTATTATTTTGGAGCTGGGGGCTGTAAGGAAGTAATTAAGGTTACAGAAGAATGGGGACCTGATCCCATCTAAGAAAGGAAACCGTGAGGTGACAGGAAATGGATTCAGGCTAAAGCAGTTAGAGGTTAAAAGAAATCTACAGCTCATGAGCCTGTAGTGGAGAGCATATTAGAACATTTCTGTCATGCACTCATCCTACCTATGCCTGAACTCTCCCCGTGTCAGGAAATAATGGCAGACCAAGAAAGATCTCAGGACTTAGTACATATTTAACAAATAGGTTTTTTTTTTTTTTTTTTCAACTCTAAGCTTAATTTCCTTTTCTGAATGTCACAAAAAAAGTAATAGCTTGCACTGGATGCCATTTTCAGATATGGCATTTGGTTTATAACTGTTAAGTTACTGAAATGAAGAAGGAGACCAGAAGGGAAGGATGCTCTGACAAGGTTTTTGCAAAATGTTGACCTTCTTGGATTTAGAACTATAAGTATATTCAGAACAGAAAGCTTAAGTTTTCTGGCTATTATGCTGGGAAACGCACATACACAGAAACCTGCCAGTATCATAACCAACTGTACATCTAGTTACTGCTTGTCAAGGTAGCTAAGAACTCATGCCCTACACAGCTGGTAGGCTTTTCTCAAGTATCATCTAAAGAGCAGCAAGTATTTAACAATAGTTTAGTCTATTTAAAGCAAAGGAAAGAAAAGAAGGAAAAGAAAGAAAACTGCCACTTCCCTAAGGTCAACAGAGCATTTTAAGTAAATGAAGCAAAGGTTCAACTATAATTAATTTAACTAGTTATATAATTAGAAGAAAAGTAATCCACTCAAGCTGCCTAGGAAAGATTTTCTTCATTAAACACACTATTACTGTTCCAGAAGTAGAAGGTAACAGGCTTCTGATTTCATTCCTCACATAAACCATACTCTAAAATATCTAAAAATTAAAAAAAAATTAAAAAAAATAAAATATCTAAAAATTTTAAAAAAATGATTATACTTAAACTTTCATGCTTCATTTCAAGGACTCTTAGGGAATTTTATGTGCATGTGTGTATAATTTATTTTTCCCATATCTATACATGTTTCTGTAATATAATTTGTATTTCTAAATATAAATCAGTATATGCAACTATAAGTGAGTTATCATAATAACAGAGATCATCTTTAGACAGCACTGAAAGATTAAAAGTTCTTCACTGTATTAAGGTAAATCTCTCTTCTAAGATCTATCCTTTGGAAACATCAAGAACAAGGACCTCCTATTTTCTCAACTTTTGTTTCTTTCTCTTCAAATCAGAATATTTTCCAATCAATTAAGGGTTTTAATTAATCTCCATTATAAGGATTTATTTTTCCATTTACATTCTCCGTATGTCTATATACATTACTGTTTAAAGATCAAATTCTGCCTGGGGCCCCTGGGTGGCTCAGTAGTTAAGCGTCTGCCCTTGGCTTGGGTCATGATCCCAGGGGCCTGGGATGGAGCCCCACGTTGGGCTCCTTGGTGAGCAGGGAGTCAGCTTGTCCCTCTGCCTCTGTTCCCCTCAACTCATTTTCTCTCGCGCGCACGCGCTCTAATAAATAAAATCTTGAAAAATAGAACAAGATCAAATTCTGTCTAAAAACTGAGAGTTAGCCAATAAAGAAAGAAAAGATCACCCAAAGGTTTGGCCACTACTGAATCTTCTAAGATCAATCTATATTACAACTTAAATACCTGTTTCAAAGTGTGGAGGTAAGACTGCGCACAATAGAGAGATAGGAAAGATGGGAAGAATACCCACTCAAGCAGTAGCTGAATAGGGAAAAGAAATACAGAGTTAAATTTTCAAAGGAAGAAAAATGTGCCTTGAGAGGCAAGTAGGATAGAAAAAGATCTGGTCAGCAATTCAACATAGATCTAGGAGAGAAATATGTGCCAGAATATAACAAATATGAGCCCAACATAACAAAAGGGAGGGGAAAACTGATGTCTACAATGGTTAAAAAAAAAGAAAAAAAATTTAGAACACATCGGGGCTTCCGCGTGGCCCTGATCCCTCTTGCCCTGTCCCCATTACTTTCGTTCTGTCCTCCAGCAGTCACTGTTCTCAGCTGGTATCCGCCTTAGTTCTTCTAAGCTGCAGTGGTACTCTTTAATAAAGGACGTGGCAGAAGTACCTACTCTTTTGATTTCTAAGTGGTAAGATCTTTAAAAATTTAAGAACAGCAATCACTTCCCGGCATATGAAGATTCCAGTGCAGAGCAGCAATTTCATTTTTAAGGTGCAATGCCCCTGATTCCTCAGATGAAAATAAGTTTTTTCCTTTTCTACATTTCCATCCATCCTTTTCTACATTTCACCATCCCTTTGCTCTCAAACCCACCTAGGCTGCTACAAAACTATAGTGTCCACAGCCCGTATAAAGTAAGAAAATCCTAGGGGAGGCCTTTCTTGCTTGAGGCTGTTAACAAACAGCCAGAAAACACCTGCATGATATTTTAATTCTCACCTCTAAATTATTTTATGTGGCTGTGAAGATGCCAGCATCTCCCACTCCTCTGTTTCTAACATCTGATTCTAATCCCTAAACAATTCTGAAATGTGTTGGCTATATTTTCTAATGAGAGTATTTCTTGAAATACTCCTTAAAAATATGACATTTTAAGCATCTGAGGGCTTTGTCAATTTTGGAAACCAATGAAATGTGAAAGATTCTCTTCTAAGAAACTTGGCAGCATTTATTCTTCATAACAAATAATTCCCCCCCTGATTTTCCAGGGAAAGAACCACTCAAAAAAGTATGTGAGAATTCTTTTCTAACTGTAATAAATCCATTGTAAGCCCAAGAAAAAGACCTTTTGTTAACTAGTGGTTGTGGACTATAGTACTATCAGAAGAGCAATACTGTCCCTTGATTGTTAAGGAATACTAAAGGAATTTCCCCAGTAAAAGTAACCTACATTATCATGAAATACAAACAAAAAATTTTAATAACTTGGAAAGCCCAAGAGAAAAGTCAAAGACTCCTCCCCCAAAATATCAAAGTTCTTAACCAAATAATGGAAAATCTATCCCTAGAAAAGTAAAAATATAGAAAAAGCTTTAAGCACACACAGATACTTGACCCAACTAAATGGCCGAAACTTGGGAGATGCTCTACAGATTGTTAAATATTAAAAATATTCCTGAAGCATTTGTAGTAACATTTTTCCATGTTAAATACCAAAAAAAAAAATATATAAAGAAGAAAATATGGTATGATCTCAACAAGAAATGCAAAGAAAAAAAGAAGAAAATGTCTTTACAGGATGAGACTCTGGATGATTCTTTTGATTTTTTAAAAAAATAACACTTTTATTAAGATATAATTTTTCTATTTGGTATTTTTTGTTTCTAAAATTTCTGTAATAAGCATATAAATACTTTTATTTTTTTTAAAGATTTTATTTATTTATTTGACAGAGAGACACACAGCAAGAGAGGGAACACAAGCAGGGGGAGTGGGAGAGGGAGAAGCAGGCTTCCCACCGAGCAGGGAGCCCGATGCAGGGCTCGATCCCAGGACCCTGGGATCATGACCTGAGCCGAAGGCAGACGCTTAACAACTGAGCCACCCAGGTGCCCCTAAATACTTTTAATAATAAAAGCTTGGGGCACCCGGCTGGCTCCGTCAGTAGAGCGCAACTCTTGATCTTGCAGTTGAGTTCGAGCCCCATGCTGGGTGTAGAGATTACTTTAAAAAAATAAAAATAAATTAAAACAAAATATAGCCCAAAATTTTTAAAAAAAATAAAAGCTTTAAAAAATAAGTTCACTATGAAATTGGCAGAAAAACCTGGTGAAAACCCAACTGGCTCATTACTTCGTTTATTTTAGGTCCTACCTCAAACAGCCTAAGATTTACTAAGCAATTATTATGCACCAAGAATCGCATTGTTTTATAATATTCTATCCCATTTAATCCTTAGGACAACACAACAGATATTATAATGCAAAGAACCTGAGGAACTTCATACAGTTAGCAAGTGGCAGGACTCAGATCTAAGCTAAACCAGTCTGACTTCAGAGCACCTGTACTCACTCTCTATACTGTTATATGACCTCCTAGTTTACTTTTTGGTTTCTACCATATCATCTAATTTCTAGACAAACATATTTGTATTTTATGTATTTGTTTTTAATGTTGGTTGGTAGGTGTTTTTTATAAGAGCTTATGAAATATAATTCACAATACCATACCATTCACCCAATTAAAGTGTAAAACTTTTGCTTTTTTAATGATTATTGAACAGAGATGTACAACCATTACAATTAATTTTAAAGAATTTTTTTTTATTTATTCATTTGAGACACAGAGATAGAGAGAGAGAGAGAGTGCATGAGCAGGCGGAGAGGCAGAGGGAGAGGGAGAAGCAGGTTCCCTGCTGAGCCAGGAGCTGGACATGGGGCTCAATCCCAGGACTCTGGGATCATGACCCGAGCTGAAGGCAGATGCTTAACCATCTAAGCCACCCAGGCACCCCATTACAATTAATTTTAGAAGCACACTAAAAAAAATCCCTCACCTATTAGCAGTCACTCCATTTCCACCCAAGCCTCCTCACCACCAATCTATAAAGTGTCTCTTCAGGTTTGCCTATTCTGGACATTTATGGGGGAATCATATGTGTTCTTTTGCGTCTGGGTTCTTTCACTTGGCGTAATGTTCTCAAGGTTCCCCCATGCTGTGGCATGTATCAGTACTCCCTTTTTATGGCTGGATAATATTCCACTGTAGGATACACTACATTTTATTTATCCATTCACCAGTTGATAAACTTCTGGGTTGTTTCCAAATTTTATGAACCATGCTGCTATGAACATTTGTGTACAAGTTGGGTTTTTTTTAAGATTTATTTATTTTAAAGATTTTATTTACTTATTTGAGAGAGTGTGAGAAAGAGCACAAGCAGGGAGGAGGGAAAGAGGTAGAAGCAGGCTCCCCACTGAGCTGAAGGCAGACGCTTAACTGACTAAGCCACCCAGGCACCCCTACCTTTATTTATTTTAGAGACAGAGACAGCATGCATGAGCAGGGGTTAGGGAAGAGGGAGAGAGAGAGTGAGGGAGAGAATCTCAAGTGCCGGAGCCCGATACTGGGCTCAATCCCAACCCATGAGACCATGACCTGAGCTGAAATCAAGAGTCAGACCACTCAACCAACTGAGCCACCCAGGTGCCCGTGTGTACAAGTTTTTATGTGAACATATGTTTTCAATTCTCTTGGGTACATACCTTGGAGAGGAAGTGCTGAGTCATATGGTAACCCTATGTTCAGCCTTTCTGAGAAACTGCCAGACTATCTTCCAAAGTGGCTGTACCACTTTAAATTCCTATCAGCAATATGTTAAGGGTTCCAATGTCTCCACATCCTCTCCAACACTTAGCAGTCTTTTTAATTTTAGCCATCCTAGTACGTATAAAGTACTATCTCACTGGAATTCTTAATTTCATTTCTCTATTGAACAGGGAATGATGGTGGGCATCTTTTTCAAGTGCTTAGTGGCAAATTGCATATCATCTTTGGAGAACTCTCTATTTAGAACCTTTGCTCATTTTTAAAATTGGGTTATCTTTTTATTACTGAGCCACAAGAATTCTGTATATATTCTAGATACAAGTGCTTTATCAAATAACATGATTTGCAAATATCTTCTATTTTGTCGGTTATATTTTCACTTTTTTGGTAGTGTCCTTTGAAGCACAAAGGTTTTTAATTTTGATAAAATCCAATTTATCTACTTTTTCTTTGTACTTTTGGTGTCATGCCTAACAAACCACAGCCTAATCCAACCCCACATTTATGCCTGTGTTTTCATCTAAGAGCTTTTAGTATTAGCTCTTACATTTAGGTCTTTGATCCATTTTAAGTTACTTTTGTACATGGTGTGAGGTAGGTGGATGTATTTTTTTTAACTCATGTTTTAAAGGCTAGAATTGGCATTACCCGTTCACTCCTATCTCTCCATCATTCCCTTCTAACCAATCATCAGCTAACACAGATTTTAAAAACTCAGAATCTGAAGTCAAAATGCCTGGGTTAGAGTACTAGCTCTGTCTCATATGACCTAGAACAAGATTCCTAAATTCTCTGGGCCTTAATTTCCTTGTCTGTAAAACAAAGACAGTAACAAACCCAACCTCAAAAATGAGGATTAAGTGCTAATAATACATACAAATGCTGAGTAGAGTGTTTGCCATATTGTAAGCACTTAATAGACTTCAACTATTAATTACTGCTTTCTAAGTATCATTCAGGTTTGGCCATTCTCTCTAGTACCATAGCTTCTACCTTAGTTTAGGTCACCATCATTTCTTACTTGGATTATAAACCCTATTCTTTTTTTTTAATATTTTATCTATCCATCCATCCGAGAGAGTGAGCGAGAGTACAAGCAGGGGGAGCAGCAGAGGGAGAGGGAGAAGCAGGCTCTCTACTGTTAAGGGAGCCCAATGTGGGGCTCGATCCCAGGACCCTAAGATCATGACCTGAGCCGAAGGCAGATGCTTAACCGACTGAGCCACCTAGGATTCCCTATAAACCCTATTCTTAAATGGTTTTCCTGCCTCTAATCTTGTCCTCTTCCAAATTCATTCTCTACTCTGAACTTATAATAACCACTATTAAAATCAATCCCCTGCATTTAAAAAAAAAAAGTTCTCTGGTGCTCTAGGACAAAGTCCAAACTTCTTAACAACTGAGACATGAAGACTTTTAGGTTTGGCTGCTATTTAACTCTAGCCTAATCTCTTACTATTATTCCTACCTGGAGGCATGATTTCTTCCACCTCTAGAAGACTGGTTAAATCAGCTTTCAGGGATCCGCTTAGATACCACTTTCTCTGACAAGCCTTTATAGATGGCTCCAGAGCCAGTCCAAGGATAATACCCCTTCTATATCAGTGTAAACTCTCCCAAACACTACCAACACATTCATTACACTGTGTAATAATTTTTTTACTTATATCTATCTGAGACTTGGTGGGGGGCAAGCCCCAATATGTATCACTGCATCCCGCTAATGAGTACTACAGTATGAGCCATACAATAGATATTTAAATAAATGTTGCATGGATGGAGGAATGACCTCAAAAGTACATAATCTCAAAGTGGGGTACTTTTCTCCACTAGAGAGAGAACCAACTAAAACAAAACAAAATCCGTAACTTCGTAATATTTTCATGTTCCAGAGTCTGAAAGTTTCAATTAAACATGAATACCACTGTCAGAGCTATCATGATGCACATGTGTTTCACCTCTGGTTGGCTATGAGCACTCAGAAAACTCAAGATGTTTGCTGTGTCAAGTGTACAAAACTTAAGTTACATAAATTTATTTTTCAAGTTACTCTATTTTCTAGTCCTTACCTTCTGAGAAGAGATGTTTTAGAGTTAAACATGAACTTTGTGCAAACACCAATAATGTTATTAAACAAATTCAACTTACAAGAGGGGAAAAAAAGAAATTTTGGTTAATTTTACTACTTTAATTGCTAATTTTAATGCAACTTTTAAAAAAATCACTTCAGAAACTTAACTAACTCCTAAAACATAACACTTAATTCAATGAGGTTCAATCTTTACCCCTATTCTACTTGAGGATAAAAATATGAGTTTGGAGATAAAAAGTGGCCTTATCCTTAGAAATGCATACAAATTATTAATGGATAAATTAGAGTAGAAGGTTGGCAAATTCACCTATAAAGCTACCTGTGTCTATAGCCTTTTGAAAGTGAAGAAATTTGGTTTTTAATTAGTATTCCAATTTTGACAGTTATTAGTCTATTCAAATTATTTTCTTTTTTGTCAATTTTACATTTTCTATTTCTCCAAACATAAAACCAATTGGTTTAGGTTTTTAAATGTATTAGCATGTACTCACATTTCATAATTAAAATACCTTATAAATGGAAAAAAAGCTATCAGAAACTACAACCAAACTATAAATTTATGAAATCAAATTTGACCCATGTATCAACATTTAAGGGCAAAAATAATTTGAAAAAATATATACCTCTACTTAAACTTTCTCTTGAAAAAAATCCACATATACTTGGCTATCAGAAGCTATCGACCTATAAAAGGGGTTGGCAAACTTTTTCTTGCTCTTTTTGCCAAGGATGCCATCAAGGGCAGTTCATAGGGTTCTATAAAGGAATCAAAGCAGTTAAAGGTTTTCCCCTACCAAAAGATTTTGTGAGATGTATCATTATTATCCTTAATCTTCAGATGAGGAAATTGAGACTGAGAACAGGTTGTTCATCCAGGGTCTGATTCTATAGCCAATGCATATCTCTTATTATTCTGCCTCAATATACTGAATTGATAAAGACAAAAATATGATAAATCAAAATATGTAATTAGCTATGCCTTCTAAAAGTCAAATCACAGATCACTAAAGGAAAGTATCATTTATCGACAGTATTCCGAGTTTTTTTTTTTATTAAGGCTGATTCAGTATTTAATCACTGTTTCAAATATGCTTTTGGACATTTTTGTTCTGAAGAGTTACCTATAAAATAATATATCACCAGGAAAACAATAAATCCCTTGTTTGGATTTTGTGGTATTTGTGCTCCTACCTGACACTGGTTAATAGCTGCATGGTTGCCATGAAATGGAGACTGTCTTTCTTTATCTCGATGATGTCGACTGCTGTGTTTACTTCTCTGCAATTGCTGGCGTAATTTTGCAATCTGAAAAGGGGAAAAATAAAAAGTGCATCAGAGTTTTCCAAGCTACATAAAACATCCTTGCTTAATAAGAACCAGTAAAATTCACCCTTAATAAATCTTTTGACTTTTAAAACCCTGTCAAAAAATCTGATTTATTGTACAAAATTTATATATATACACATACATTATGTGTGCACATATGTGTATCTTTCTTTTGGAGACAAAAATTATGTTCCAACACTGTTCAGAGCCTTCAAGCTTCCCAAGTACTAAACCAATGAAGTTTTCAGCACTTAGAATAAATTACATTATAGCTGTCAGAAAGAATTTAAAAATAATGAAAATTATTCCCATGGTCCTAAAAATGAGTCATTTTATTTAGATTTCTTTAAACACCTAACCTTCAATAGCTCCAAAAATTAAACAATATTTAAAAATCAATTCAAGTTTAAACTACCAAAACTGAACCAAGGAGAAACAGAAAACCTGAATAGACCCATAACCAGTAAGGAAATTGAAACCTTAATCAAAAATCTCCCAGCAAACAAGAGCCCAGGGCCAGATGGCTTCCCAGGGGAATTCTACCAAACATTTAAAGAAGAATTAACACCTATTCTTCTGAAACTGTTCCAAAAAATAGAAATGGAAGGAAAACTCCCAAACTGATTTTATGAGGCTAGCATTACCTTGATTCCAAAACCAAAGACCCCAACAAAAAGGAGAACTACAGACCAATATCCCTGATGAACATGGATGCAAAATTCTCACCAAAATACTAGCCAGTAGGATCCAACAGTACATTAAAAGGATTATTCACCACGACCAAGTGGGATTTACTCCTGGGCTGCATGACTGGTTCAACAGCCGCAATTCAATCAATGTGATACAATACATTAATAAAAGAAAGGATAAGAACCATATGATCCTCTCAATAGATGCAGAAAAAGCATTTGACAAAGTACAGCATTGTTTCTTGCTTAAAACTCTTCACAGTGTAGGGATAGAGGGAATACATCTCAGTATCATAAAAGCCATCTATGAAAAACCCACAGCGAATATCATTCTCAATGGGGAAACACTGAGAGCTTTTCCCCTAAGGTCAGGAACACAGCAGGGATGCCCACTATCACCACTGCTGTTCAACATAGTACTAGAAGTCCTAGCCTCAGCAATCAGACAACAAAAAGGAATAAAAGGCATCCAAATTGGCAAAGAAGTGAAACTCTCACTTTTTGCAGACGATATGATACTTTATGTGAAAACCCAAAAGATTCCACCCCAAAACTGCTAGAACTCATACAGGAATTCCGTACAGTGGCAGGATATAAAAATCAATGCACAGAAATCAGTTGCATTTCTATACACCAACAAGAAGACAGAAGAAAGAGAAATTAAGGAGTCAACCCCCTTTACAACTGCACCCAAAACCGTAAGATACCTATGAATAAACCGAACCAAAGAGGCAAAGGATCTGTACTCAGAAAACTATAAGAATACTCATGAAAGAAACTGAGGAAAACACAAAGTGTAAAAACGTTCCATGCTCATGGATTGGAAGAACAAATATTGTGAAAATGTCTATGCTACCTAGAGCAATCTACACATTGAATGAAATTCCTATCAAAATACCATCAACTTTTTTCAAAGAAATGGAACAAATAATCCTAAAATTTGTATGGAACCAGAAAAGACCCCAAAGAGCCAGAGGAATGTTAAAAAGAAAAGCAAACCTGGTGGCATCACAAGTCTGGACTTCAAGTTCTATTACAAAGCTGTAATCATCAAGACAGTATGGTACTGGCATAAAAACAGACACACAGATCAATGGAACAGAATAGAGAACCCAGAAATGGACCCTCAACTCTAGCGTCAACTAATCTTCGACAAAGCAGGAAAGTAAATTCAATGGAATAAAGTCTCTTCAACAAATGGTGTTGGGAAAATTGGACAGCCACGTGCAGAAGAATGAAACTGGACCATTTCCTTACACCACACACAAAAATAGACTCAAAATGGATGAAAGACCTAAATGTGAGACAGGAGTCCATCAAAATCCTTGAGGAGAACACAGGCAGCAACCTCTTCGACCTCAGCCGCAGCAACTTCTTTCTAGAAACATCGCCAAAGGCAAGGGAAGCAAGGGCAAAAATGAACTATTGGGACTTCATCAAGATAAAAAGCTTCTGCACAGCAAAGGAAACAGTCAACAAAACCAAAAGACAACAGACAGAATGGGAGAAGATATTTGCATATGACGTATCAGATAAAGGGCTAGTATCCAAAATCTACAAAGAACTTAACAAACTTGACACCCAAAGAACAAATAATCCAATCAAGAAATGGGCAGAAGACATGAACAGACATTTCTGCAAAGAAGACATCCAAATGGCCAACAAACACATGAAAAAGTGCTCAACATTGCTCGGCATCAGGGAAATCCAAATCAAAACCTCAATGAGATACCACCTCACACCAGTCAGAACGGCTAAAATTAACAAGTCAGGAAACAACAGACATTGGCGGGGATGTGGAGAAAGGGGAACCCTCCTACACTGTTGGTGGGAATGCAAGCTGGTGCAGCCACTCTGGAAAACAGTATGGAGGTTCCTCAAAAAGTTGAAAATAGAGCTACCTCACGACCCAGCAATTGCACTACTGGGTGTTTACCCCAAAGATACAAATGTAGTAATCCAAAGGGGCATGTGCACCCCAATGTTTATAGCAGCAATGTCCACAATAGCTAAACTATGGAAAGAGCCTAGATGTCCATCAACAGATGAATGGATAAAGAAGATGCGAGGTGTGTGTGTGTGTGTGGGTGTGTGTGTGTGTGTGTGTACGCACAAAACCTAGGAATATTATGCAGCCAACAAAAAATGAAATCTTGCTGTTTGCAACAACATGGATGGAACTAGAGGGTATTATGCTAAGCGAAATAAGTCAATCAGAGAAAGACAAGTATCATATGATCTCACTGATATGAGGAATTTGAGAAACAAGAGAGAGGATCATAGGGGAAGGGAGGGGAAAATGAAATAAGATGAAACCAGAGAGGGAGACAAACCATTAGAGACTCTTAATCTCAGGAAACAAACTGGGGGTTGCTGGAGTGGACGGGGGTGGGAGGGATGGGGTGGCTGGGTGATGAACACTGGGGAGGGTATGTACAATGGTGAGTGCTGTGAATTGTGTAAGACTGATGAATCACAGACCTGTACCCCTGAAACAAATAATACATTATATGTTAATTTAAAAAAAAAGGTTGACTAGCCCGCAATTGAAAAAAAAATCAATTCAAGCCATGAAATGCATTCACAGACACAATCTTTACATAACAAATACAATTTCAATCAATATCTTGTATTATTCCTTGAGTAAATCTTTATTTCTATATTATATGTAAAGTGCAAATATCATAATTATAAGCACAGAAAATGGTAATTAACATGGGGCCATAATCAACTTGGTTGTATTGGGTTACTGAATTTCAGAAACACTACCATTATATATAGAAATAATAAATGTGAATTTGTTGTATCATTACAATTTTATACATCTGACGCTTAGGTTATGTTAACAGGTATGGACACTCATTTAATAAAACAAAAGGACAAAGAAAACCAAATAATCTGGTAAGTAATGTGTACATTTCCCCCATTCAAATCTTTATCCAAGCAATGTAGTAACTATTTTTCTGTTATTTTTCAGGTAAACAAAACCACCAAAAAAATAAAAACAACACAGAACAAAACAATGGAAACTGACAAATCCTTGTTGCCTACAACTTCAAGGAACTAGGCAAGGAAGGGATCAAACTTCCACACCAGTTCTTTGGAATTATTTTCCTGACCTCCTTAAGTTGATCTGTACTGCCCCACGATGCTGAACGCTTGTGAGACCCTTTCTTCTTTTCAGAGTATTCTTCGGCCCATGCACTCTCTGTCTATAATGGGAAAAAGAGGGAAGGGGTAGGTTAATTGCAACAAGATGGACAGACCTTGAGGGCATTATGCTCAAATAAGTCAGGCAGAGAAAGACAAATACCATATGATCTCACATGTGGAATCTAAAAAACAAACTCAGAGAAAAAGAAATCAGATTTGTGCTTATCAGAGGCACCAGAGGGGGAGTTGGATGAAGGTGGTCTAAAGGTGCAAACTTCTAGTTATAAGATAAATAAGTACTGGGGATGTAATGTATAATATGATGACTATACTTAACACTACTGGTATAGTATATTTGAAAACTGTTAAAGAGTAGATCCCAAAAGTTCTCATCATAAGAAAAAAAAAATTTAACTATATGAGGTAATGGATGTTGACTAAACTCACTGTGATAATCACTTCATAATATATGTATTCCAAGTCACGCTGTACAAAAACTTATACAGTGCTGTATATGTTTTATCTCAATAAATATGAAAAACAGTTTCATTTCTAAAAATAGTATATACTTTTCTATTATACAATACATTCCCATTAAAGAAAATTTAGTACTAGAATATTTAAAAAAACACAATGACCCAAAATTCTTCCAGCACCAGTTACTTTAACTATAATATTTTAGTCTATTTCCTTCATTTTTATTAATAAATTCTTAGTTATTATTTTTACATAATTATAAGTATAGCATTTCATTGAACAAATGTATACTAATAATAACCAACATTCCTGGGGCGCCTGGGTGGCTCAGTCGTTAAGTGTCTGCCTTCAGCTCAGGTCATGATGGTCCTGGGATCAAGCCCCACACTGGCTCCCTGCTTGGCGGGAAGCCTGCTTCTCCCTCTCCCACCCCTGCTGCTTGTGTTCCTTCTCTCTCTGTGTCTCTCTCTGTCAAATAAATAAATAAAATCTTTAAAAAAAAAATAACTAACATTCCTGTGATCTTATTATGTGCTAGGCACTTTGCTTTATGGAAGTACAGTGAAAGGTCTTCACTGTATTATCTGATTGAATATATACGAGAAGCTCTACAAGTTCTGCAGATAAGGAAGCTTGATAAGTTGCCTAATGTCTCACAGCTAAGAAGTGGCAAAGCTAAGATAAAAACCTAAGCCTCTGGAATTCATAATCTTAACCTCTACACTATGTCTAGTCTTGATTTAGATATCTGCAAAATATAGCCTCAAAAATGGCAAATCCTTAGTGGTTATACAAAATCCGGAATTTAAAGACACTGTATTAGGAAAAAAAAATACAAATGAGTTCTTAGTATGTGAAAATATGCCCAATCTCACCCGTTAGAGAAATCTAAGTTAAAACTTCACTGAGACTGGGCAATTTGATATCATACTCTTTCCTGTATTTTTGGTGAAGTGTAAATTAAATTAGTACAGCCTTTATGGAAGGGGACTAAGCAACTGCTGTCAAAGTTACAAATGCACATACTGTTTCACTCACCTTCTTTTGTAATTTATCATGCAGATGTACAAAATATATATCTTTATGCACAAAATAATACAGCATATTATTCCCGGTAGCACTATTTTTACAAGTAAAAGATTAGAACAATGTAAACAAAGGATTTGTTAAATAATGGTGTGTCTTTACAACAGAATACTTATTCTGCTATAAAAAATGAGTAAGGAAATTCACAATCTCTGTGAGATTGTTAAGTGAAAAACTTAAGGTTCACTACAGTATGTACAGCAACTTCATTTAACCAGTGCCACTAGAAAGAATATACACATATGTAAAGTATCTCTGGAAGAATATACATAGTAACAAAAGAAACGTAACAGTGACTGCCTATTGGGAGGAAGATCCTTCCTTCACTGTATATACTTCTGTACCTCTTAAATTTTGTACTGTAAAAATGAATGTATAGCCTATTCAAAACAATACCTCTCTATATATGGACGGGGGTGGGGGCAGGACTTTTAAGGGAGAATCTTTCTATATGGATGGAGCAATCTTTCTATATGGATGGAGCAATGTCCGTAAGTAAAAAACAAGATTGTAGAAGTATATATACACATCACATATATAATATTCCTGCCAAAAATGTAATAACTTGAATCTAATTGTGAAAAAACAGACTCAAGTTGACAATACTCAACAAAAATACTGGCTTATACTCTTAAAAAATTTCAAGGTCAGGAAAGACAAAGAAAAGCTAAGGAACTGTTTCAGATTAAAGGATACTAAAAAAAAAAACATAACATCTAAATGCTTCTTGACTAGATCCTGGCTTACAGGAGAAAGTACTACAGAGAACATTATTGAGGAAACTTAAAAGCACTGTATTGATGTTAAATCTCCTGGATGTGGTAATCACTTTGGTAATTTTTATTTAAATCCTTGTTCATATACACGTTTAAGTATTTGAAGAGTCAGAATGTCTGCAACTTACTAATGATTAGTAAATAGTAACAAAAGCAATTATATCTGCACCAAAAAATAAAGAAAAAACATAAAAATGTTTATTGGTGAATATACGTGAAGAGTCTACTGGTATTTAATCTACTGTTCTTACAATTTTTCTGTAAGACTTTTTCCAATAAAAAGATTTTTAAAATTAGGGAAATCTAAATATATTAAGTATAAAATTTAACTCAAGGAAAAGCAAAGGAATATAAAAGCTTCCTATAGATTTGTTAAGAACAAATTAAAGATAATGAGAAGAGTATTAAGAAAAATAAAAGTAAGCATGAAGAGCAATAAACAGCTTTGCTAATTTCAGTTATAAGATATTCAAACAGGAAAAAATACTTACCAAAAGTCACTAATTTTAAACTCCTAACTCAAAAGACAACTGCTTTCTTTGTTCCACTTAGATGTTAATAAAAAGTAAAACTGAGTTTTAATTAAGTACATTTCAACTTTGTTCAATCTTGCACTGTATACCAGAAAACTATTAATTAAGCATCTACTGCCAATGCATCAGGCACTGGACTAGGTACTGGGGTTAAGGAAGAAACACACTTTTTATTCTCAAAAGGTTTTTTTCTAGGAGAGAAAGGACAAATAGCCAATTATGATACCATGTGATGAAGAGGTCCCCCCAAGAAAGGCATCTAACCCAGAACCAGAAAGACAGGGAAAGAGGTAGGCAAAATTTTATGGGATGGGGGGAGGCTGCTATGAGCATTAGAGTATAAGTTATCCAAGCAAATGGTGGGGAGGCATTCCAAATAAAATAGAAAACGTGAGAAGCATCAGTGAAGAGAGTACAGGGCACTGCAAGTTCATTATTGAGAGCAGGGGTGTTTTTCCTAAATTATTTTTAGTAGGTAAAAAAAATGAGTTACACAGTAACTGTATTTGTTTTAAAGGATTCCATGATATAATCCTATTTTATTATACTATAGCCCAGCCTGTTTAAAAAACAGAGAGAGTCACTGTCCTAAAGAAATCTGATCTAAAATGTGAAAAAAGGACAGGAACACCAGTCAAGTGGTAAAATATCTAGAAATCTAGATTATTTCAGAATCCTAGGCTTAACCAAGAAAGGCAAAGCTACTGAGAAGCCAACCAAAGAGCTTATACAGAGGTCATTAGATTTAGGTCTGGAAAAAAAAAAAAAAAGATTTTAACACTTTCCTTCCCTCTTAATATTACCAATTTTAACCAGTGGACCAAGGTTTTATACAAAATAGCAAGAGTTACTCAAAGAGTAATTTAAAAAAAAATTTTTTAAAGATTTTATTTATCTGACAGAGAGAACAAGAGCGCACAAGCAGGGAGAGCAGCAGAGGGAGAGGGAGAAGCAGGCTCTCCGCTGAGCGGGGAGCCCGATATGGGACTTGATTCCAGGACCCTGGGATCATGACCTGAGCTGAAGGCAGCTGCTTAACCGACTGAGCCACCCAGGCGCCCCTCAAAAAGTAATTTTTTTAAAAAAAAGCTGATCTACCTCTTCAGTACTTTCATTTCATAACACTAAGACACATTGTAGTGTTGCTTATATCAAATATATAAAAGTTATTTTTAAAGTCCAGATCATTCTTTCAAAAAAAAAAACCACCTCTAAACAAGTTTAAACTTATAAACAGCTATCTTCAGTAATTCAACATTATTTTAGTCTCTAATTTACTAAGTATTTAATTTTCTTAGGTTTTTTTTAAAAAGATTTTATTTATGCATTTGACAGAGAGAGAGTGAGAGAGAGAGAGAGCACAGGCAAGGAGAAGGGCAGGCAGAGGGAGAGGGAGAAGCAGGCTCCCCGCTGAGCAGGGAGCCGGATGTGGGGCTTGAACCCAGAACCCTGGGATCATGACCTGAGCTGAAGGCAGACATTTAACTGATGGAGCCACCCAGGAGCCCCTAATTTTATTAGGTTTTAATAAGAGACCATCTTATAGTTTCTGAACTTGGATTACAATTTCAAGCCAGTGCATAAAATGGAAAAACAATAAGCTCTTAATCAAAATCAACCCCTGAAGAGGGAAAACAGTCTCTGAAACGTAGAAGTTCCAAGAGAAAATAACATTAAGATTTTTAAAAGCAAAAGATGACTGGTTTATGTAATAAAAAAAACAAACAAAAGAAATAGTAAAGAAAACCAGACACCAATCACATGAGTCACAAATTCACATACTCATACATGCCACCAGTAAGGTAAAGAAGCCTAGGTAGTTAGGAAAGTTGGGAAGAGAATACCTTTTGAGTCAAAAGAATGTCAAATAATCCAACCACACATACACATTTCATTTTATCTCACACACAAATTGGTATAGTCAGAAAATTCAAAAGGTATCCCTTACTAATTAAGTGAATTAAATTAACAGAACTGCAACACAGATAATGGTGGAAATATAAATTAGTCTAAATTGGGAGGGCAAACTGATAAATGGTCAGTTTTTAAAGGAATCTTTAAAAGAACATGGGAGGTGGGGGGACAGGAGGCAGAGGCTGGGGACAATGTAGTATTAAGGAGTGTACCAAACTCTAAAGCAGAAATGGTAGACCAGCCCCGATCCACTGGCAATGGCAAGCTAAAGCACTGCACTAGAGAGACTCTCAGGCTATTTGAGTTCACAGGGAATGAGCAATGCCTGCCAAAGATACAGAAAAAAAGAAATGATGCCGTATTTTTGCTATCTTTGTGTCAAGTTATTAGGATGACAAATAATCATGTACAATAAAATTTTAATCATCCACTCATCCTCATGACCAAAGCAAATAATGGGGTGGGGGGAGGGGAGGAGGGGAGATTAACATCTTTAAAAACTTGCTGCCATATTCCTAAACTTTTTTGATGATGCCTTTCTCTGTATTTTCCAGAACCTCTTCTTTCCATTCTCACTCATCCCTGAGATACTTACACAGACCTTAGACTCACACATAATTTTTTTTTTTTAATGAAGAACCAGGGCTCACAGTGGTGACATGATGTTTTGTCAAAAGTCTAGGAGGAACTTCCTGGAAGCACCCATCTATAATATAAAATAAATTACTTCCATCATACTTACTGCTCTAGCACTATATGGACTGACTGATAAGAGCCCAGGGCCTCTCAAATACGGCAAAATAGCCAATCAGGAATCGTTAGCCTGAATCTTTTTCAACATAATGCTCCAGGAAGCTAAAAGCAATTGACAAACTGCCTAAGATAGAAAACCAACATGCCATCCTTGTTCTGACGATAATCAAAGGTAGTAATTTTAACGGCAAGCATTTACTAAATGCTTACTATGTGCCAGACACTGTTCTAAGTGTTTTACACATATTTCCTTGTTTAACCCTCATAATAATCTTAAAAGATAGGTACTATTCTTTTCCCATTTTACAAAGAGGAAACAAAGGCACAAAAGCGACTGAACTTCAAAGATACACAAAAAGCACATGAAAAGATGCTCAAGATCATTAGTCATTAGGAAAATATAAATAAAACCCATGAGATACAATTTCATACCTATTACGATAGCTATAGTGAAGAAAAAAACAGGAAAATAAGTCTTGGTGAGGATATGGAAAAACTGGAGCCCCTTTACATTGCTGGAGGGAATATAAACTGGTGCAGATGCTGTGGAAAACAGTTTGGCAGTTCCTCAAAAAGCTAAATATATGACTCAGCAATTTTACTCCTACATATGTACCAAAAGGAATTGAAAGCGGAGATTCAAACAGATACCTATAAAGTAATGTTCATTTCAGCATTGTTCACAATAGCCAAAATGTGTAAAAAACCCAAATGTCCACAAATAGATAAATCAATAAACATGTTTACCCATACAATGGAATATTATTCAGCCATGAAAAAGAAATGGTTCAACATGGATAAATCTTGAAAACATAACGCTAAGCAAAATGAGTCAGATATAAAAATACAAACATTGTATGCTTCTACTTATATGAAATATCTAGAACAGGCAAATTCACAGAAACAGAAAGTTGAATAGTGGTTACAGATACTGGAGAAAGAAAGAGGAGTTACAGAGTTCTTGTTTGGGGTGATGAGAAGTTTTGGAAACAGATAATGGCAATGGTTGCATAACATTGTGAATGTAATTAATGCTACTTAATTGTATACTTAAAAATTGTAAATTTTATGTTAAATACATTTTACCAATTTTTAAAAAGCTGATTTAAGGGGCACCTGGAATGGCTCAGTCAGTTAAGCATCCGACTCTTGGGTTTTGGCTCAGGTCATGATCTCCGGGTCATGATACTGAGATCGAGCCCCCTCATCGGGCTACATGCTCAGCAAAGAATCTGCTTGGGACTCTCTCTCTTCCTCTCCTTCTGCCCCTCCCCCCTGCTCATGCTCTCTACCTCTCTCTTTTAAAAAAAAAAAAAATCTTTAAAAAGCTGACTTAATTAACTAGCATACATATATTAGGGAATCCAACATCTACCAATAGAGAATTTGAGAACTTATGTAAATGAAAGATTAGAGTGCCCAGCTATTGCTGCATTATACCTTAGGGGATTCTAATGTGAACTTTACAAGCAAGATTAACAGTATGATAATTATAAGTTTTCTTTATATTTGTACCCTTAACATTCCCAATTTGGGGGTCCTTTAGAAAAAGGTGAAGAGAGTATGGGGTTTAACTTTAATTCAATATAGTCAGAGTTAGGTGGGCTCCCAGTGGATTCTAAGATTGTTTATTCTTACTGTTAAGACAAAATATCTGAACCCACTGAACCTGAAACTGCAGAGGAGATAACAAGGGTTGCAGAAATGTTCAAGGAAATATACCCAGAGTAATTTAAACATGGCATGTGGATTAAGCAGAAAGCAAGTAGGAACTACTCATTTTCCATACTATATTGACCTAATCTCAGCAAACTTACAGATTTTGAATAAATGGAGACTCTTCTATAACTCTTTGGTTAAAGTCAGTTTCTCAAAATATTCGTAAATTTGAGGAGCCCAGACTGTTTTCATTTCTGTATTTGCCACTGGGATATAAACCTCAAGGTAATCTCATATCCCAAGCATCTATCCTAACAGTGGGACTCCATTTCAAGAATATCAGAACACAAAACAAACTAAGCCCAACAAGAATATGTGGAATTTTGGGAACCAAAATGCAAATCCAAAAACCACTACAAAGTATGTTTACTTGGTTCTATAAAAGGACATTCTCTTCATAAAGTGCTGGGATCAAGCTACCATCAGTGATGTAAATTTGAAGTCTAAATCGAGATATACCTTAATTGATTTTCAACAGTCAGTATAAAGAATCTTTTAACTCTTTAACTGATTTTCATTCTTCACTAGCAATAAAGCTTTAACTATTCTGCTCATTCATTCCTTTGCAAACAATCCTTGAGTGTTTACTCTTTCAGGTACAGTACTAAATCCTGGAGATGAAAATACAGAAATGGATGAGCTAGGCCATGGGCTCAACATCTAGTAACTATGAGAAATATTAAATAAATGATTAGACAAATATTAATTATAGTAAGCGTTACGAAAAAAACTAAACCATAAGTGCTATGAAAGTCATCACCTGGCTTCATGATCTTGGACCTCAGCTTCCTCATTTGTAAAATCAGGAAGTAGATCTAAATGATCTCTTAAGAACCTTTTTTTCATTTACTTTTAGTAATCTCTATACCCAGCATGGGGCTTGAACTCACAACCCCAAAGATCAAGAGCTGCATGCTCTTCCAGCTAAGCCAGCCAGGTGCCCTTCTTAAGATCCTTTTAATTAAAAAATTTCATAAATCTAAAAGTATAAAATTCTGCTTCCAGGGTCTCTTTGTCAGGACATTTACATTTACAGAATCTATCTGCAACATAATATAATCCCTATCTTCCAACATGTGACGATTTTTGGCACAAAAATATAAGGTTAGATGGAAAGTAAAGTAACCCTTACTGTTAAAAATTCAATATATTAAATCTATTCTGATGTTCTAAACTAACAATAAAGAGGAAGTGGGTGGGGGGGAAGTGTGTCCATAAATTATCCTTATGTATTGGAATTACTTTGGGAACTATTTAAAATGCACATTCCCAAGCCTCAACCAAAGCCTACTGGAGTATCTGCACTTTTGATAAGCTTCTCAGGTAATTCTAATACACACTAATGTTTTAAGAATTTGAGCACAGCATAAAACAAATAATGTTATGAGAAACGGTTTCAGAGTAAAACACTTCAGGATAAGAATTTTAATACACCTACCTGTGTAGCCTTGTCCCTCATGCAAGGAGCAGCTTGCCCATGACTATCACGAGGCCAGTGTCCTGCAAGGTATGGAGCAGCAAGTGTATCCAGAGAGGAAGTCCGGCGGATAATACTAGAGGGGCTCGAGGATGGTGGTCGTGTTTTGTCACCTAGATTTAAAACAAATATATGTATTTTTAAAATAGATTAGGAAGGAAACAAAGTAGAAACTAAGTTTTAAACGATGTGGAAATAACTTAAATATAAAAAAACAAGTGAATAAGCTACTGATTCACACAAACTTGGATGAATCTCCAAGGAATTACACTGAGTGAAAAAGTTAATCTCAAATGGCTACATACTGTAGGATTTCCTTTATATAACATTACTGAAATGAAAAAATTTTAGAAATGGAGGAAAGATTAGTAGCTGCCAGAAGTTAGAGCTAGGAGAGGGAAAATGAAGTGGTAGAAGAGAAGCAGGCGTTATAAAAGGGCAACGAGAGACCCTTGTGATAAGGAGCTGTTCAGCTTGACTGCAGTGATGGATATACAAACATACAAAGGAGATTAAACAGTACAGAATTATATGCATGCACAAACGAGTTCAAGTAAAACTGGAAAAATCTGAATTAAGAGCAAATCATACAACATCCATATCCTGGTTGTAATATTGTACTACCGTTCTACAAAATGTTATCATTGAGGGAGATGGCGGCAAAGTATACAAGACTTGTATTATTTGTTACAACTGTAATCATCTCTACAGAAAAACAGAAAATAAGACAAATGTATATCTACCCATTTTAAAAATGTTCATCTTGGTTTTAAGATTAAATAGGTATAACACACAAAATACTTATCATTACACCACCTATACTCAAAATGATATAAGGCAGTTAAGACAGTCACAGGAAAATTCCATTTTAATCAGCTCTATACACACATATCTCAAGGAGATTTTGTTACAGTAAAACTATATTAACCAGGCTACAGGAGCTATTGTTGAAGCCACAAAGGCAAAGTCTTTTCCATTGCAAGCTACAGGATATGTATATTTAGATGTAAGCAAAAAATAAAAACTAAAAAAACTAGAGGTAATGGGAAGTGAGAGGTGACACAGGAAAAACACCTTTATATCTCCTTTTTTTTTTAATGGGGCAAGGAAATAGGCTTAGCTAATTTATGCTTTAAAAGGAAAGAAAGCAAAAGAAAGAGAGAAAGAGAAAGCAAGCAAAGAAGCAAGCAAGCAGGCAAGGAAGGAAAAGAAAAGCTTTAAAAATAATAAACATAGAAAGAAAAGACTTGAGAAATATTAAATATAAATATATGCATAAGTAAGACTGTATTATAATGGTATCATTCCAGTTCTATATAACAAATACTTTGCTCTTCTTAAGCTCACATATGAAAACACTTTGAGACACCCCCCCATTTGTATTACATTATGTCTTAATAAGAGTCTTGCATAGTTACAAGTATAAAAGTTCAGTTGCTGGTTATGTGACCCATGTAACAAAAGATTCAATTCCACTAACATAATAGTTACAGCAGCTGTGTTGCTGATAATCATAAAGCTGCTTCAGATATGCCTGATACATAATTTGCTTTCAAAACGGCACAATTATTTCACTAAAACAATGCCTAATTGTTGCAAATGCTAACCATCCCTGTGTAGTCTTTCTTTTATAATAAACAGAAAATAGAGTACATATCCACAAGTTCAAGAAAGCATGTTCTCACATTATGACAAGTGAAAAGCAATAAATGTACAAGTTCACAATTTTCCTTTAACTAAAAAATTAATCTCTATTGGGACAGTCACAAGAAGATTGTTCTCAGCTAGGAAAAAAAAAAAAAAGACACATATACTCTGTAAACTGGGGTGTATTCATCAAAATGAAACTGCCAGAAGCTGTCTGGTACTTTTTTCCCCTACTGTGATGCTGCTTTAGTCACCCACGAGTACCCTAATCAAATAGTCCTTACTAATGGGTCTAATTCCATTTTGAAGATTTTTAATTATCCAAGAGTTGACTTTTCAACTAGGTCTCCTAAGATTAAATTTTCCATAATGAAATGGGAGAATAGAAAATTACACATGGTCACATGTAAAAATACAAAACATTTTCTCTTTAGAACTCCCTTCCTGTAACCCATTAATTTTGAACATTTATTAAAGGTCTGTGAGCCAGTGCAAAGCCCTAGAAATTAAAAAGACTAAGTTACAGTCTCCTGTAAAGAGCACAGTCTACATTAGCTTGTCATTATTCCATTTCAATCCAAGTCCCCAAAATTGACAGGATTTGGTGCCTAAATATGAGGGAGTTTAAGGGATGGGAGGGAGCCTCAAGAGTCAAAGATGACTCAAAGATTCCCATCCTACCTGAACAAAGGCTGTATTTATAAGGAAGTCCAGAGAAAGAACCTCTTTGACAGCTGACAAGACCCTTCTTGATCGGGCTTCCCCAGCCTCACTCCAATGCCTGCACCACCTCAATCCCTACCGGCTGAATGACCTGCAGTTCCCAACAAGTGCCATGCCCTTGCATGCCTCCACGCCTTTGTCTCCACTTAGATTTCCCTAGATACCCCTTTCTTTGGTTTGGCTAATTCGTGTTTAACCTTTGAAAACTTCAGCTGTCTAAACTGAAATTCAAAATTCAGTTCAGATATTTCCTCTGGAAAATCTTCCTTGAACAACTACCCAAGCCCAAGAAACACATCAACTTCTAAGTCAAAAGTCCTACTGTGCGCTGCCATAGCATGGTTCACAGAAATAGTCCCTTGAATGCTCCACTAGAGAATAAAACTTTGGAGGGCAGGAATTCTACCTCCCCTCCATCCCAATGATTAAGACAGTACCTGATATACATGCAGAGAAGAGAATGACTTCTAATGTTACTATTCTTCATCAACAAGGGCAAGTGTGCACAATAAACTGTGATACACTTATTAATCCAAAGTAAAGCAACAAAGTCAAATATTGCCTAGTATTAATTACATGTGGAATCTTAAAAAAAAGTGAAACTCATAGAAAACCGATTGCCAGGTCATAAGAAAATAGGGGGAAGTTCATGAAAGGGCACAAACTTCTAGCTATACAATAAATAAACAAGGTCTGAAGCTCTAACATGTAACATGGTGGCAGGGCTGATTAACACTGCATCGCACAATTAAAATCTGCTGAGTGCAGAACTTGGAAGATAAATATGTAAGGTGATGGATGTGTGAATTAAACAGACTGGAGGAACCCTTTCACAATGTATGTGTTTATCAAATCATCGTGGTGTGCACTTTAAATATCTTACCATTTTGTCAATTATATGTCAATAAAGCTGAACAACAAAAAAAGTCAATCAAAACAACAAAACAAAGGTTTAAACTTGACTTTGTTTTTTAACAGTCCAGTCTTTAAAGAAGTTAACCACAGCAGGGTGTGACACTAAAAAAAACGGCAGTCAGCGCCTTGGGCTCTGGAGTTCAGAACTCCCCAGCTATCTGTGACCAGTTCTACTGGTTCCTGAGTGACTTCAATGACATAGTAGAGCATCCCAAACCACAGCCCCTGGGTATTACATTAACAGGTTCTACAGACCTTGTTAGATTTAGGTATTTGCAGAACTTAATCAGGTACCACCTTAAAAGGCTGTATTCATATTTGTTCAGAAAGGGGAAAAAAAAACTTTTTCAAGTATAAAAATGATAAATACTCCTCATAAAGAAACTGAACAGTACAAATAAAAGCAACCCCAACAGGCGACCACTCAAGAGAGAACCATTTTAATGAGTATTTATTTCAGAAATTTGTCTACCACTCACACACACAATTTTATATAAATGAGGCCCCATTAGGCGTGCCATTACTTATTGTTGAGAAATGAAACGGACTTGTTGAGGACCTATTTCCATGGCAATAAATACAAATCTACAATACATTACCATTTTTAATAGCTGTATAGGATCCTACTGAATGGATATACCTTGACTTAATCCCATAAACGATGGACATTTCCAGAGGCAGATATGTATCTTTTTACATTTAATTATCTCTTAGTGAAAAAATGTCTAGACATCAAATTATATATCCAAGGACATACATAGGTTAAAATTTTAAGCACTGCCACATTGCTTCTCACCAGAAAGTATTTTGCCCTCAAAGAATACTCATTTGCCCACATTCTGCAGTGTACTTGATCAATTGCTGCCAATCCAAAAAAAGATGAGGGGCGCCTGGGTGGCTCAGTCGTAAAGTGTCTGCCTTCGGCTCAGGTCATGGTCCCAGGGTCCTGGGATCAAGCCCAGCATCCTGCTCCCTGCTCGGTGGGAAGCCTGCTTCTCCCTCTCCCACTCCCCCTGCTTGTGTTCCTTCTCTCACTGTGTCTCTCTCTGTCAAATAAATAAAATCTTTTAAGAGAGATGAAAAATATCAAAAAGCATCACATGCTACAGAGAAATCATTCATGACAGGAAAAGTCAATCAATGTGGCAAACTTCCCTATTGTTTTATTTTAAGAAACTTCCATAGCCACCCCAACCTTCAGCAACCACCACCCTGATCAGTCAGCAGCCATTAACATCAGGGCAAGATCCTCCACCAGCAAAAGATGACTCGCTGAAAGCTCATGTGATGGTTACCATTTTTCAATTAAGGTATATACCTTGGCTTTTATATATATATATATACATGGTGCTATTGCACACTTAATAGGCTACAGTGTAGTGTAAACATAACTTTTATATGCACTGGGAAATTAAAAAACTAATTTGACTCATTTTATTGCAACATTCACTTTATGGTGGTGGTCTGGAACCAAACTCGCAATATCTCCAAGGTATGCCTGTATTCGGGACACAAGTCCTTTATCAAATATATGTAGGTGAAAATTTTTGTCTAGTCTGAGATGTGTCTTTTCATTTTCTTAATGATGTTTTTTGAAAAGCAATTTTTAATTTCAATATAATAAATTTATCAACTACTTCTAACAGTTTATTTCCTAAGAACTCTTTGCCTACTCTAAGATCAAGAAGATTTGCTCCTAAGTTGTCTTCTAGACATTTTTCAATTTTAGCCTGACATTTATTTTTTTTTTTAGATTTTATTTATTTATTTATTTGAGAGAGAGAGAGAGAGAGAGTACGCATAAGCAGGAAGAACAGCAGAGGGAGAGAGAAAAGCAGACTCTCTGCTAAGCAGGGAGCCCAAAGCGGGGCTTGATCTCCTGTACCCAGGGATCATGACCTGAGTTGAAGGCAGACGCTTAACCAACTGAGCCACCCAGGTGCCCCAGCTTTGACACTTGATCTTTGATCCACTTAGATTTCATTTTTGTGTATAGTATGAGGTACAGATCAAGGATTATCCACACACACACACATCTGTTCCAGAACCATTTCTTGAAAATATACTTTCCCCACTGAACTTAGGAACATTTACTGAAACACATGGGCCATTTCTGGATATTCTATTCTATTCCACTGAGCTATATCTCTGTCCACAGGCAGTACAGTGTAAGTTCTTCAACTTTAAATTGTTATTTTTCAATATTGTTTGTCTACTTGCATTTCAATATAAATTTCAGGTCTTTGCAATTTCATATAATTTTTAAATGTAATAGTAAAAAATCAAATTTTATGTACTGTTTTATTTTTTCAAATTTTATGTACTGTTAATGTAAATTTTAAGATGAGAATAGGAGTCACAGGGGCTAAAATCCTTGATTTATTCCTGATCTTATGGGGGAAAAAAAGATGTTAGCTGTAGACTTATGTGTGTATGTATATATATATGTGTATATATAATAAAGCAGTCTTTCAGTAATAAAGTTCTCCTTCAGTCCTAGTTTCCTGAGAGTTTTTAACAAGAAGGGATGTTTAATTTTGTCAAATACAATTTTCTGCATAAGCTGAGATAATCATGATTTTCCTTCTTTGCTCTTAGGAAACAGGGTGAAATACAGTCGATTCTCATTATTTGTAGTATTTACATTCTGTACAGTATCCAATGAACACTGAAATAGTGAACACTGAACCACTGTTCCTAAGGGAAATCCAAGGATAGACCCCTATGAGCCTCTGATCACAACATTTTCATCAACCAATTAATAAACAGCTTTGTTTTATGGATTTCTGTTTAGACACCTTATTTAATACATAGGACTGATTCATAAACATTGAAATCATGGCCAACACCACTATAACTCATGCTTAACAAAGTTTACCTAACACACATATTTTCTCCATAAAGCACATAACAACCTTCTTATGTTTAGAAACACTGGACAGCACATCAGCACTTACTTGGAGACCATTTTAAAGAAAAAAATTAACAAAAAAGCAAAAAATGAGAAAAATGTAAAACTAAATAGACTGTGAAAAGAATACTTGTTTACAATATGAGAACTGAAAGAAGGCAGAGTGCTTTGTTCTACCTTAGCTGGGAATATGTGCATCAGGTGACTCAAATTTTTCATTTATAGTCCAAAGTATCACAAGTATTGATTTTAGAGTTACAAATAAATTTTTAGCTAGTGGGCAAATTCTCAAATATGGAATCTCTGAATAGTAAGGATTCACTGTATATTGATTTTTTTTTTAACTATTAAACCAAACTTGCATACTTGGCATAAATTCCACTTAGTAGTCCCAATATATCATCATCATATTTATATTGCTGGATTTGACTTAATAATGATCTGTTAAGGAGTTTTGTGTATTTATGAAGGATATTGTTACGTAGTTTTCTTAAAATGGCTTTGATATTGGAGTTACACTACCTCATAAACTGAGATAGTGAAATATTTTCTATTTTCTGAAAGTACTTAGGGACAATTCGTATTATTTCTTTCTTAAGAGTTCTATAGAATTCACCTTTGAAGATATCTGGACAGTTTTCTTTATGAGGTTTAATTATGAATTCAATTTCTTTAGTTGATAATAGCGATAAAGGAATATTCAGATTTTCTATCTCCTCTTGTGTCAGTTTTGGTAGTTTGTCTCATAAGGAATTTGTCTAAATTGTTGAATTTACTGGCATAAAGTCCACAATGATCCTTTATTATACTTTTATGTAGAATGTGTAGTAATACCCTTTCATTCCTGACATTGGTAATTTTGAATCTTTTCTCCCTTCATCAATCTAACTAAAGGTTTATCATTTTTATCCTTTCAAAGAACCAGCTTTTTATTTCATGGATTTTTCTCTATTATTTTATCAATGTTCTAAGTCACCAATTTGTTTTATTTCCTTCCACTACTTTCTTTGAGTTTAATTTGCTTTTTTTTTTTTTTAAGATTTTATTTATTTATTTCACAGAGAGAGACACAGCAA
Organism: Eumetopias jubatus; assembly: GCF_037043125.1. Classification (NCBI taxonomy): domain Eukaryota; kingdom Metazoa; phylum Chordata; class Mammalia; order Carnivora; family Otariidae; genus Eumetopias; species Eumetopias jubatus. The sequence continues at coordinate 33,484,738 of NW_028274809.1, forward strand.
GAGAGGGAACACAAGCAGAGGGAGTAGAAGAGGGAGAAGCATGCTTCCCCCTAAGCACGGAGCCCAATGTGGGGCTCGATCCCAGGACCCTGGGACCGTGACCTGAGCAGAAGGCAGACACTTAACGACTGAGCCACCCAGGCGCCCCTGCTCTTTTTCTAACTTAAGATAAGACACTTAGAAAATTATTGATTTTGGATTTTTCTTCCTTTCCAATATAAGCATCTTTCAAAACTATACATTTCTCTCTAAGCATGTCTTAGCTGTATCCCAAATAATTTATGTTGCTTCACCACCATTCAAAATATTTTCTAATTTCCCTTGTGGTTTCTTCTTTGACACATGGATTATTTAGAAAGTTTTTTCAATTTCCAAATATTTCCCATACAGCTTCCTGTTACTGATTTCTAATTTAATTTTGTTGTGTTCAGAGAACATTTCTATTATGATTTCACTCCTTTTGAAGTAAATGAGACTTATCCTATGGTTCAGCCTATGGTTTATCTTACTGAATGTTCCATGTGCAGTTGAAAACAATGTGTACTGTGCTGCTGTTGAATGCTCTATAAATGCAAATTAGATTGTTTGTTGATAATGTTGCTTAAGTCTTCTAACTGCTTACTGATTTTTCTCTCTACTTCTATTATCATTACTAGGAAAAGAATGTTGATCTCAGCTTCATGAATTTTGAAGCTTTACTAATGGAAACACACTTAAAAAATACATTATTAAATTGATCCCTTGTCATTATGAAATCTCTCTTTTCCTTATTCTTAAGTCTACTTTAAATAGTAATCAATACTCTAGCTTATGTTCAGTTCCGTACAGTGCCTATTTCCCCACTCTCTACTTTTAACCTACCCATTTCTTTAAAGTCTTTAGGTTGCATATAATTGAATCTTGCTCTTTGTTAGTTCAGTCTGATAATCTCTGTGTTTTAATTAAAATGCTACTCTATACATTAAAAGGCCTGTCACAGGACTCACAGCCTACTAAGAAATACAGGTAATTAAGTACATACAAGATAATATGACAAATACTAGAAGAGTGGTTATGTCCAGCGTTAAGAGAACTCACAGGCACCTCACATTTTACTAGAGGCAACAAGAAGAAATCTGTTCCACACTTTGCTTAGAAAGCTCCACAGCTAGATCACCCTGTTCATTAGGCACATTTCCTACTTTCCATACTACTGAAGGCAAGAGTGTTGCTAAGACTTCTGCCTCAGTATAACAAGAAACCCCCTTTCCTTCAGTTTTGAACATTTCTCATTTCCTTTTGAGCCCTCACTTGCAGCTTCATCAAAGCCCAAATTTATAGTCTGTTCAAAGAAACTTCTCTATCATGATCAACAAAATTCTTACAACCTCCATTCACTGCCTGGTTCCAAAGTCACTCTCACATTTATATATATTTGTTATAGCAACACCCCACTTGTAGTTTCCAAAACCTGTATTAGTTAACTATTGCTGCAAAACAAGTTACTCTAAAACTTTTGGCTTAACACATCAAATACTCATTATCTCATGGATCTCATGGGTCAGAAATCTAGGTGTGAATTTATCTGAGAGTCTCTGATTTGGTATCTCACACAGATGCAATCAAGGTGTCGGCTGCAGTTACCAAGGTTTAAGTGGAGAAGGATCTGCTTCCAGGCTCTTTCATAGGGCTAATGGCAGACCTCAGGTCCTTGCTGACTTTTGTTGGCCAGAGACATCAGTTTCTTTCCACTTGGGCCTCTCCCTAGCACTACTTAAATATAACAAGTTGCTATCCAACAGAATGAGAACTCACAGAGAACAAATGAGGGAAGGCAAGATGCAAATGACAATCTTTTGGTAACCTAATCTCAGTAATGGCAGCCCATCATTTCTGCTGTATTCTTTTGTCAGAATTGAGTCACTAGATCCAGCTCACAATCAAGGGGAGGGTATTACACAAGGGCATGGATACCAGAAAGTGGGACCAATTGAGAGCCATCTCAGAAGTATGACCAAGGTAGCAGTAATCACAAATGAGGGATACCCAAGAGAAGAAATGTCTAGAAGAGCAGAGGTTTTGTAACAGAGGTAGCACTTGAGTCAACTCTTAAAAATGGGATTCTAATGGATATGCCAAAAGAAAAAAAAAAGGTGAAATATAGCTATAGGAACTACATGTACTTTATAACAGCTGAAACAAAAGGACAATGCAATATGACCACGAATTGTCCAGAGAAGGTCTTGAATGTTATGCCAAAGATTTTGGATTTTTTTCTTTCTTTCTTTCTTTATTTTTAAGAGAGAGAGAGCGCGTGCATGTCTGTGCATGCACACAGAGTGGGAGGAGGGTGGCAAAGGGACAGGGAAAGGGAGAGAGAGAATCTTAAGCAGGCTCCACATCCAGTATGGAGCCCGAAGCAGGGCCTGGGCTCACAGCCCTGAGAGATCATGACCTGAGCCAAAATCAAGAGTCGGAAACTTAACCGACTGAGCCACCCAGGCACCCCCAATTTTGGATTTCTTAAGGGAAATGATATAATCAGCATTTTAGAAGCAATTTTTTAGGCAGCAGTATGGATGGAGAGTAAATTAAGTCAGGAAAATATGTCAAGCGGCTATTGCAATAATCCAAGTGAGCAAGGCAACTAGAATCAAGACCTTGAAATATTTCTGAGCAATTCAAGAGACTGATAGTACTGAGTCCTCTTAGGGGTGTTTACACACTGCTCATGATGAAAGGACGAGGACAGAGTGCAGCAGATTGGAAAGAATATGGAATTTGGAACTATCTAGACCTTGTTCAAATCCAACTCCATCAGCTATACTGCCACCGCGTTAAGTTACTTAACTGTTCTGAACCTCTCTTAATGCATCTGTAAAATAAACAGAGTTGTTGTGAGGAGGAAATGACAACGCTTATGCACAAAGCCAGGACACAGTGAACAGCAACTAGCATTATTATGACTTTCAAAAGTTTCAGGCTTGGGCAACTAGACTATAATTAGTTCAGTTTCAAATCCACTAAGTTTCATATAGGTATAGAATGTTTTACACATTAGTGTGTCTACAGAGTGTGTCTGAAGTTCTATGCCAGAAGGACAAATTTGGAAGTAATCTGTGTAAAAAGATATTGGTACACAAACAGTTGATGACACGTAAGAGAAGTGAGTACTGACTGGAACCCTAGGAAACAAGAATATTCCAGGGACCTGCAAAGAAAGAGAAGTTTGAGAAAGACACTGCCACTGGATCACTGTGAGGATTAAAAAGAAAAAATACAGAAAACTCCTAGCACATAGAGGATACTGTACTCCCTTCAAAAGTCAAAAGCCATTTCAATAAAGCCAGCAGGCAGAAGTCACACTGAATAGTCTGAGGCATGAACAGGAAGCAAAAAGTTAGACATGATTCTTTAATAAAAGTTCCTTATGAAGGGAAAGAAATGAGGTGAAAACTTTATGAAGGAATGATTGGCCTTTAATTCATCACTCTAAAGCCGGCACTAGCAACTTTTTTTTTATACTAAAATCAAGTCCAAAACAAGCAGTGAGAGGAAATGCTTTGTAGTGAAACAAGGACTTAGCCCTCTAACATATACAATATCAGCCAGCTGTAAACAAAATATATGCTACTTCAGTTCATAAATATGCCATAGCTCTTTTCTGGGCTCCACTGTAGTCTTTCACTTCTCTTGAAAACAAACAAACAAACAAACAAAAAACTCCCAACCCAAACTAAAATAAACAGATCCATCTGCAACTAATAAACACTTGCTAATAACAGTCTTCAAAGAGAGACAATAAAGGAACAAAATACAATAAGTAAAAAGAACTTAAGTTTCATATTTCAAAAGGTACTTTAGAATTTTAATATCAATCAGTACATACATGTTGTACTTACTAACATCCATACCATTAGCTCTCTCTTTCCTTTGCATGAGACATAAATTTAGAACTCCCTACCATATATGTTTAGAGAGGTAAACCACAAGCAATTCTGAACCTATCATTTCTATTGCCTTCTCTATCCAAACTATGTTGCCTACCTTCAACAACATTCATTCAATACACATGTACTAAGTATCTATTATAGATACAGGAATGAAGAAAAGAGAAAGGTTGCTGCTATTGGAAAACCTATTCTAATAGGGAAAGTGGACCATAAAACCAACAAATACATTAGATACTAACAACAGAGAAAAACAAAGTGGAGTGAAGGAGTTAGGGAGCATGCTGTAGGGGGTTGCCATTATTTTTTTAAAAAGACTTATTTATTTATTTTAGTGAAAGAAAAGAGCACAGTGTGGAGGGGCAGAGGGAGAGGGAGAAAGAGTCTTCAGCAGACTCCACCGGGAGCCTGATGTGGGACTATCTCACGATCCTGAGATCATGACTGAGTTGAAACCAAGAGTCAAATGCTTAAGAGACTGCACCACCCAGGCACCCCTGAGGGGTTGCCATTTTATACAGAAGTTAGGGAAAGCCTTTCTGGTAAGGTGACATGTAAATAGAGACCTTAGAACAAACACAGGAGAAAGACCAGGGTATCTGAGGAGTAATCCTGCTGGAAAGAACAAGATGAAAAAGCCCTGAGGTAAAAGCACTCTTGGCCTCCCCAAATCACTTAACCCTCTCCTCTCCTCTTAACCCTCCAACCAAAACTGTAAGATTCACCAAGACAATACCTTTCTAGCCATTCCTTCCTTTCAATACCCATTACTACAGTCCTAATTTCAGCTTTCCATCACTTCTTGAACTATTGCACCAAACTAGCCTGCCTTCAGCTTCTCCATCCCTCCATCCTACACTCTGCTATCATTTGTTTATGTTACTAATTCCCTCAAAACTTTTCAATGATTCCACAATACACACTGAATAAAATCTATAATCTTAACCCGGCATTTAAACACTCCTCCAAATTTGCCCCAGCCTGTATTTCCTATTTTTCCTATTGTTCCTAGAAAGAGCCAGTAGAATATAGTGGTTAAAAAAGAGGTTCTGCCCACCAGACTGTATGGATTAAAAACCTTGACCATTTACCAGATGTATGATTTTGCATGTTATTTACATCTCTGTACTTTCAATTTCCCCATCTGTAAAATGGGGTAGTTATGATACTCTGTTTAAGATTTGTTGCAAAGACTATTTAAAAAAAAAATCAATGCAGAGCATTTAGAACCATCCCTGGTACATCATACATATTTTATAAAAAAATAATTTCAAGTATTAATCTAGATATAGTTTATGTATTAAGATTTATTAAATCATGATACATCTACATAGAAAATACAATTTCAATAAAATGAGTGAGGTCTATTCTACATAATTTATACCTAAAAAAAAGTTAAACATACAGTCTTTCTGAAAGAGAAACAGCTCTATGTATAGAAAACACTCCAAGTTTAACAAAAATGTGTAATTTTGTATACAGTATACCATTCTACTAAATTTGCTAAAAATTTATAAAATATGTATGTATGAAGGAACGCCTGGGTGACTCAGTCAGTTAAGCTTCTGCCTTTGGCTCAGGTCATGATCCCGCGTCCTGGGATTGAGTCCCAAGTCGGGCTCCTTGCTCAGCAGGGAGTCTGCTTCTGCCTCTGCCTGCTGCCCCCCAACTTGTGCTCTCTCTCCCTGCCTTTCTCTCTGACAAATGAATAAAATATTTAAAATAAATGAATAAAAAGTAAATAAAATACATGTATGCATGTGGGGTATGTGTACAGGAATGTATCACTATATAAAAATTCTGCAAGAATATCCAAAAAACTGTATATAAGGGGCCATGGAGAAGTATATATACTTTCCATTTTAAATCCTTCCATGAAGCATGAGCTTCTTTTAATCATGTACACATATTATTTTTAAAAATTAAAAATATTTGAAACCAACATATTGCCAGGCGCTATGCTCATTTACAATCTGTTGGGATAGGCAGGTTCTAAACAAGCAATCAGAAACCTAATGAGTCTTAAGAAGGGAGAAGAACAGATTGCTCTGAAAGCTTGTGAAACAGGAAGCGTCATCAAGCTGAGACCTGAAAAATTAGCATGAGTTAGCTAGGTAGGAAGAGTTCTTCAAGCAAAGAAGAAAGAATGTGCAAAGGACATGAGGCAGTAAAGAGTATTTTTGCTCAAGAAATCAAAATACAGTCAATATGGGAAGGCCACAGAGAGAGAGTATGGCTAACTTCCTTTCTTCTTATCCTGAGGAAAGCCCACCCACTCTGAAGACCCAGTTCAAGTATCATATCCAAGAAACTTTCCCTAACTTTCCGGGCCAAACATATTTCCTCTGTGTTGCTATCAGCCCTGAGTATACACTTGAGCACTTGCCACACAGTCTACTGAACTCAACTGTTTATCTCTCACACTAGCCTCTAAGAACCTTGAAGGGATTCCTTATCTCCTTTGTCAATTATAGAATACAGCAGTGGTCAGCAAACTATGACCACGGGCTACCTTAGCTACCTAGCTAAGGGTACTTACATTTCTATAAGGTTGGAAAAAACACCAAGAGTATTTTGTGACATGTGAAGATTATATGAAATTCAAGTATCAGTGTAAATAAAATTTTATTAGAACGTAGCCATACTCATTCATTTACATGTCACCTATGGCTGCTTTCTTGCTACAATGTCAGAGATGATTGTTGTGACAGAAACTATATGGCATATAAGTTCAAAATATTTACTGTCTGGCCCTTTCCAGAAAAGGTTTTACCCACTCCTGGTAAGCCTAATATCTGGCATAAAGTCCCTGAGCTTTCTTTATAGTCTTCCTATTTGGGGCGCCTGGGTGGCTCAGATGATTAAGCGTCTGCCTTCGGCTCAGGTCATGATCCCAGGGTCCTGGGATCGAGTCCCGCATCAGGCTCCCTGCTCCTTGGGAGCCTGCTTCTCCCTCTGCTTCTCTCTCTCTCTGTCTCTCATGAATAAATAAATAAAATCTTTAAAAAAAAGAGACTCTAAAAAAACTTTAAAAAAAAAAAAGAAAGTTGCATAGGCTAGGGAATATCAGAAATTCGAAGGCAATAATGTACACTTAATATTATAATTTCTTATTTGGAACATAAACACCTATTGTCTTCTTAACTACAGTCTCTACAGAAACCAAAATTCTACTAAAATTTCGACAATTTATATTTACGTTTTTTTTTTTTTAAGTAGGCTCCACACCCAGCATGAAGCCCAAAGGTGGGCTTGAACTCACAACCCTGAGATCAAGACCTGAGCTGAAATCAGGAGTTGGTGCTTAACCAACTGAGCCATCTAGGCGCCCCAACAGTTTATACTTTCTTAACATAATTACAGATATTTTCTATTTTGAAGAGAACATGTTTCATTTAAAAATAAGATTTAATGTTGAAGTCATCTAAAAGAAACACAAAAATGTAACCTGAGCTGAGGCCTCTTATTCAATATGCTCTCCTCTACTGGCTGTTTTCCTGCAATCATTTTTTAGCTTAAACTGAGGAGGATTTTCATGTATATTGGACAAAGGTAAGGTGTTCACTTCCTCAGCATTGTGTGTTTGAAAATGTTAAGCACAGAGGCCTTCTATCTAAATCCCCTGTGATTAAACTAACACAAACCTTATTTAAAAAAATTTTTAGATTGGATTAGAGAACATACTGGAATCCATGAAATGCATTAAAGTTTTAAATGAAACTGTACTTTTAATCATGTAGAATAAATTAGCCACTGGAAAAACCTTTTTTTTTTTAAGATTTTATTTTTTTAGAGAGAGGGAGAACAAGCACAAGAAGGGGGAGGGGCGGAGGGAGAGAAGCAGACTTCCTCAGCTGAGCGGGGGAGCCCTAAGTGGAGCTGGATGACCCTGAGATCATGACCTGAACCAAAATCAAGAGTCGGAGGCTTAACCAACTGAGGCCTCCAGGTACCCCTGGAAAAACCTTTTTGAAAACTTTTACACTAAGTAGTGCCAAAACTTCATTTAAAAAGAAAATTACGAAATTCCACTGCATTTCTTTGCTGGACGATAAACTAATGACTTAGGTAAGAATCTTCAGTTTTGTGAACACTAACTGCCCTTATTTTTACTGTTTGCGATGTATCCATCAATAAAGGAAACATTAATTAGTTATACATGCTCAATATACAATTAAGGGGGAAAAATGCAATTTACAGGTCTTAGAGACCACCATTAAAATTAATGAAATCTTGAGGTGCCTGGGAACCCAAACTAGAACACCATGTAACATTAACTTCTAAAACTATGTCTTTATACTCTACAAGACTACAACTTTCCTGTCAAATATGGCAAATAATGTGGGAAACAATACACTGAATCATTAAATTATTTGTCTGGCTCTTCCGGCATCAAACTGAAGACTGCAATTACCCTTGATTTAGAAACTAAGAGAAAACTAACACTTTCAAGCTTACAAAGCTAGTAAAGTGTTGGCATATTTGTTAAGTTATTTGAAACACTGAATACAAGGACTCAAACTTCAAAATGTAAACATCAGAGAAGAGCTACCATCTGCCTGCCTAGTATATACTCACTCCCCACCCTTCTCCTTCTTTTGGTAACAGACTCTTGTCTCTGAACAGCATGTATAAATGACCCAGACTTGGTTACAAATAGTACCTCATCTTTTTGGGTGCAGTAACTGGTTCTGGAATGGGCACAAAACCTAAGTCCTTCCCTGGAGTTTTTTTAGCTGGAGTTGGTAAGGAAGAAGCCTATGTGTCTCATGGGTCTTACAGATGAAAATACAAGTCTGGAATGGTCTGTGGCCTTGTTCCCAGCTCTGGAGAGAAAGTTCCTACACTAGAAAATATGATCCTTCAGGATACAAACTTACTGTTTTATTTCATTTATTTCATATTTGTTTCTCCAGCAACTAAAATTGTGTCTAGCATATGGTAGATACTCAATAAATAATTGTTAATTTGAGATAGAACAGAGTGAAGCTAACAGACACAGATGAAAGATTAAGGAATTATTACAAAGTATCCTGAAAACATTTCATCCTTGTGGACAGATCTATCCAAGTTCTTGGTTATTCAGAATTTTATCAATGCTGTTGCCATTCTACTTAGAAGTTGGGTTGTTATTTGCAACCAAGAGTCCAGAAAAATACTACTTCAAGCAAACAAAGTAAAAAAAAAATGGATAAAGCAACTTGGTGCTTTTAACATTTCTTCATCTTTGACCTAATAAAACACTGAAAGATAAGGATTCCAAAGGAAAAAAAGCAACAGTCATCTACTGTTTTTTTCTGAAGGATGATTTAAGAAAATACTTTCACGATGACATGCCTGAAAATTCCATTTGAAACAATGTGAGGAACATTTCTCTTAGTTATGTTCCCTCTTGGCCAAAATATCCCCCAGAATAGTTTTTATAATTTAAGCTTGATTCAGTTAACAGACCAACTTTCAAAAAAACAATCTGAATAATTTCGGCAGAAAATATCTTCTGGTTCATCTCCCCTCCCTCTGCTTTCCAAAATAAGCAAACTTTATCCTCTCTTGATTATTTATTTTGCAAAGCTGGTATTTTTTATTGCACTTTTGACAATAAAAAACAAAGATTTCCATAAGTAAAAAAACTCACTGATTTCCACACTATGTGGGACTGACAAACCTGTTGGCAAGTAAACACAGATATGACGTCGTAACTGTTAAAAAATACATACTTTTCTTTTTCAACTACAATTTTTTCTCCTTGAATCACCACTGCTTTATTTTTGAAATCATGTCTGTTTTGAAATTTCTATTATAGTATGTGTTTACCAAATACTGATGTGATTTTAAAACACTGAAAATAATTCTACTTGAAATGCCCTGTTTTCCAACCTGTTCAATCCATTTTTCCAGATCACTCTAACCATTGATTTATCAGTGTATTTATTCTCTATGTTTCCCCTAAAACTACTCCTATATTAGACAATCTTACAGGCACTCACTACTAGATACTCCTCCAACTAGAAGCAAGAAGGGAGGAACTTCTGGTATATACTATGACTTATTTTTGTGTCCTTTAAAACCATCCAGCCTAGTATGATATCTATTTGTAATAATTACCCAATGTCGGCTAAATTACGTTACATAATATCGTGACAACATTTAAAAACACAGGCCTTGGGGTGCCTGGGTGGCTCAGTCAGTTAAGTATCTGCCTTCAACTCAGGTCATGATCCCAGGGTCCTGGAACTGAGCCCCACTTCTCCCTTTCCCCCTGTCCTTCCCCCTTCCCCCGCTCATGCTTGCTCTCTCTTGCTCTCTCAAATAAATAAAATCTTTGAAGAAAAAAAAAAAACAGTTCTCGAAATGAAATAGGAGTCGAAATCCCACATTTAGTTACTCTCTGAAATACAAAATTACTTAACTCTTTGGGCCCAAGAATTCTCATTTATGAAATGGGAATAAATACAGCCTACTCTGGAGGCAAGCATCCAATACAAGAGGCATACATTCGGGACGCCTGGGTGGCTCAGTCATTAAGCGTCTGCCTTCGGCTCAGGTCACAATCCCAGGGTCCTGGGATTGAGCCCTGCATTCGGCTCCCTGCTCAGCAGGAAGCCTGCTTCTCCCTCTCCCACTCCCCCTGCCTGTGTTCCCTCTCTCACTGTGTCTCTCTCTGTCAAATAAATAAATAAAATCTTTAAAAAACAAAAAAACAAAAAAACCAAGAACCATACATTCAGACATACTTCCTTTCCTCTTTGATTATACAGAAAATAAAGAAAACTGCACCCCAAATCCAATGCTCTGTACTACACTCTAAATAATGCCTCTTTTAAATAAATCCTTACGTCGAATGAGAATTATTACTAATCTCTCTTTAAAAATATAAAACAGAGTATTTTAAAAATTGTATTTCCTAAATGTTTAGATATTTCTAGATAAACTAAGTTTATGCATGTAGGGTAGTTCTGCCCATTGATGTGACAGGTGTCTCTCAATAAAATCTTTATAACCTAGTTATTTTGACCAGTCATATGTATGCTGATTTGATAGTGGTTTTATTCTAACTCTACCACTATCCTCTGTATTATTCCATCACCTCATCCACTACTCTTTTGTGGTTCAGACATGCCAGATTCCACTGCCCTACCTATCCTCACCCACCACTATCCCAAGGGCCTCTAAAGATGGAAACCTAGCAGAAATAAACACAGCCAGCATGCCTCTTCAACTAGAATAATCCAATGTAAGTTATTTACTTTAACTTAGACCCCTAAATGTCATAGTGGGGCCCAATGGCTAAGGTTCATCTTGAGATTGGTCTCAAGAAGTACCAACCAAGGGCACCATGACAAAGCTGTTCCTCTAGATGTAATCACTTTCTTCAGTGGATTTAAGAACAGAACATACTTCTTCGAAAATAGAAAACACATACATAGAAGAAGCTTTTTCTGAGCCAGCTCAAAGAGAAAAACTTACCAAAACAGTCCAAAGAGAGGTCTGGAGCAAGGGGAAATAACATTAATCCTGTATTTTTTTTAATAAAGATTTTATTTATTTGACAGAGAGAGACACAGTGAGAGAGGGAAGACGAGCAGGGGGAGGGGGAGGGGGAGGGGGAGAGGGAGAGGGAGGAGCAGGCTTCCCGCTGAGCAGGGACCCTAATGCGGGGCTCAATCCCAGGACCCTGGGACCATGACCTGAACCAAAAGCAGACACTTAATGACTGAGCCACCCAGGCGCCCCTAATGCTGTATTTTTAATCTTTTTTTTTTTTAACATTTAACTCCATCGTAAATCACTGCTACAATACAAATAGATTTTTTTAAAAAAACAAAGAAAGCGAGATTTGTGCACGGGGGTTGGAGGGAGAGGGAAAGAAAATCTTAAGCAGGTTCCATACCCAGTGCAAAGCCCCACGCAGGGCTTGATCTCATGACCCTGAGATCATGACCTGAGCAGAAATCAAGAGTCGGATGCTTAACCAACTGAGAGACCCAGGTGCCCCCAAATAGATATTTTATAAGCCCTTTTATTACAGAAATGAAACATTCTATTTCAAAGTATTCAAAAAACAGAACTGTTTAAGTAGAAAGTGAAAGTTATCTGTACTGTATTCCCCCGTCCCATCAGTGGAAACCAGGTTAACAGGTAAAAATGCCTGACACTTTTCAGAATTTAAATGTACATACATACACACTCAGATACAATTAAAAAAAAAAAATGTGCCAGGTAGAGCTTCTCTAACTCTTCAAGTCTTTTGTCCCTACATCCTCACCCAAAGCTATGAGTGTATGTATACTCGTGTTTGTAACAAGTTTTTTACAAAGTATTTTCCAGCACAAACTCTACTGAGTCAACTTAGTTTTTGATTAATTTATTGAAGACCAAAAGTTATTTTTCCAATCTTCATGTTTATTTTGCTAAAATAATTTTCTTCCATTTCAATGGTTTTTAATAGAGAGCTTACAATAAAGACCCAATCTGCCTTTGTCTATATCAAATTTTAATCAATTAGAACCTTTATCATCAAGAGTTTTCTTCTGAAACAATCATTACTATCATATCAAATTTTATAAGGGCAAATGGTGCAGATACATACACACAATCATATATATGATCTATAGGGCTTTCAACACATGAAGATGTAATATATATGACTATAACATAAAAGGCAGAGTCTAAAGAGACACAAATGATTAAAGAATTTCTACTTTTACTTGAAGTATATAAAAAGTTAGTTGTCTATATTGTAATCCCCATAGCTACCAACAACAAAAAATCTATACGAAGAGATAGCCAAAAAGCCAGTATTTAACTTAAAATGGATTACTAAAAAATAATCAACTAATCCAACAGAAGATAGATAAGAGGGTGACACAAAAAACATAAGGGAAAACAGAGAGCAAATAATAAAACAGCAGACCTATAGCCAAACATCATAATTGCACTAAATGTAAATGATCTAAACACATTAAAAAACAGGGATCAGACTAAATTAAAACAAAACAAAACAAAAAACAAAAAACACCAGGCCCTGGGGCCCCTGGCTGGCTCAGTCCCTAAAGCATGTGACCCTTAATCTTAGGGTCATGAGTTAAAGTTCCACACTGGGCATAAAGCCTACTTAAAACAAACAAAAAAACCAAGACCCAACTATATGCTGTCTATAAGACAAACCCACCAAATACAATGCAGATAAGATGGAAATATAGAATAATATAGAAAGGATGGAAAAAATAGACCACACACAAACATTAATCAAAGTAGATTTCAGAACAAAGAAAATTACCAGAGATAAAGAAAAATGCATAATGATAAAAAGGTCAATCCCAAAAGGCATAAGGATTCTAAATGTTTCTGCAGATTAAAAAATAAGTGTCAAAATACACAAAGCCAAAGCAAACAGAAATGGAAGAAAAATCCACTATTATATTTGGAGAATTCAACTTCTCTCAGGAAATGATAAAACAAGTAGCCCGAAAATCTGCAAGAATATAGAAGAGCTGAAAACTATCAATCAATTTTACCTCATTTAAATTTATAGGACATTACACTCAACAAGAGCACAATACACATGGGCACATTTGTCAAGGTAGATGAAACATTTGTCGAGGCAGTTCATACCCAGGGACATAAATACAAACCTTAAAATATTCAGAAGAAATGAAATTATAGAAAGTATGTTCTCTGACATAGAATCAAACTAAAAATCAACAAAAGAAAGCAATCTAGAAAACCCTCAAACAAAATTTTTATAAATAACTCATGAGCCAAAAAGAAGTCTCAGGGAAACTAGAAAATGTTTTGAACTTAATTAAAATGAAAATACAAAACATCAAACTTTCACAGTATGTTACAATTTAGAAGTTAATTTAAAAAATTAAAATTTTTTTTAAAGATTTTTATTTATTGAAAGAGAGAGAGAATGGTAGAGAGCATGAGAGGGAAGAAGGTCAGAAGGAGAAGCAGACTCCCTGCTGAGCAGGGAGCCCGATGCGGGACTCGATCCTGGGACTCCAGGATCATGACCTGATCCGAAAGCAGTTGCTTAACCAACTGAGCCACCCAGGCAAAGATGCTTTCTACACCGTGTTGGTGCAGAGTTAAGAATATAGCACTTTCCTTATGCTTCCACACATACATTTGAAAACACTTCTTTCTTCATGAAAGACGATGTTAGTTGAAGGATGCTTTCTACAACAGTGTTGTTTCACAGAGTTAAGTACTAAAAAAAATAAAAACATTTTTTAAAAATCAAATTTTGTGGGATGCAGCTAAATTGCTCAGAGAAAAATACACAGCATTAAATGCTATTAGAAAAGAAGGTCTCAAATCAGTAATTTAAGCTTCCATCAGAGAAGCAACTAGAAAAAGAGCAAATTCAACCCAAAGCAAGTAGAACAAAGAAAATAATAAAGACAGGAACAGAAATCAATGAACAGAAAAATAACAATGTAAATGAAACCAAAACCTGGTTCTTTGACAAGATCTACAAAAATGATAAACCTAAGACTGACTATTAAAAAAGAGAGAGCGAGAAGGCACAAATTTCTAATATCAGGAATGAAAACCCCCAAATATCCTTCAACTGGTGAACGAATAAACTGGGGTACATTTATGTAATGGAATACTACTCAGATATAAAAAGGAATGAACTACTGATACATGCAATAACATTAATAAATCTTTTTTTTTTTTTTAAGATTTATTTGAGAAAGAGAGAGACAGTGCAGGGAGGGACAAAGAGGGAGAAAGGCAGACTCTGCTAAATGTAGGGCCCAATCTCACAACCCTGAGGATCATGACCTGAACCGAAATCAAGAGTCAGACCCTCAACCAACTGAGCCACTCAGGCACCCCACATTAATGAATCTCAAATGCATTACGCTAAGTAAATGAAGCCAGACTCAAGAAACAAAGTACTGTGTAACTCATTTATATGATGTTCTGAAAAACATAACACTACAGGAACCAAAAACAAATCAGTGGTTGCTGTGGCCTAGAGGTAAAAGGAGGGGCTTTTGGCTTAAACAGGCTTGAGAAACATTTATGGGTAAGAGAAACATTCTATACATTGATCACGGTTGTGGTTATATAACTGTGTTATTTATCAAAATTCACACAGCAGTATATTAAAAAGGATGAATTTTAGTGTATGTAAATTATACCTCATTAAACCTGATACCCCACACACCTGCCAATGAGGCAAGCCTTTTAAAAACAGGAATAGCAGGCACCTGGGTGGCTCAGTCAGTTAAGCGTCTACCTTCGGTTCACGTCACGATCCTGGGGTCCTGGGATCAAGTCCCTGTCAGGCTCCCTGCTCCACGGGGAGTCTGCTCCTCCCTCTGCCTCCACTCGTTCTCTCAATCTCTCTCTCTTGCTCTCGCAAATAAACAAAATCTTCTTTAAAAAATTAAAATAAAAACAGGAGTAGCTAAAAATGTTAGTTACAACGTCAATGAATAAAGGGTCAATTAGGAGAGTTAAAAGACTCCACATAAACAGTGAATAAGCATTTTAAAAGAATATTCAACCCTATTATTAGTAACAGTATTATTTCTTATTAAATGGTATTAAGTAGCTACTATATGAGGATGATTAAAATATTCAAATACTCACTATGACCACAGGAAATATGTAAGGAAATACAAATGAAAACTTGTATGCTATTTTACACAATGAATTGGTAAAACTAAAGAAAAGGCATGAAGTCTAATTCTGACAAGGCTTCACAGCAACAGGAAGATACTGTCCCTTCTGTTGACAGGGTAAAGTGATTCAATCCTTTTTTGGAAAGCAATGCTACAAAGCATCACATTATTTAAAACTTCACTCAATAATCTCAATCCTGGGACTTTCTTCTAAAGAGGATACATATAAATGTATACTCAGACTAGTTCCCAAATACAGAAGTTTACAAAGATTTTTATTAATTTATAAGGAGGAAAATAGAAACAAATGTCCACTACAAAGCCAAAATTTATAAATTTTGGTAGAGATTTCAACCTTATATACAATACTTTATATGCAAATAGCATATCATACTTTCTTACCTCTTATTTGAAGGTTCAGACTCATTAAAAAGAATGGCCCTTCACACATATTTTTTTAAATGGTACAAGTCTGACATCTATAGAGGTTTTTAGCTTTACTTTAAAAGTTTAACATTGGGGGCGCCTGGGTGGCTCAGTCATTAAATGTCTGCCTTCGGCTCAGGTCATGATCCCAGGGTCCTAGGATCTAGCCCCACATCGGGCTCTCTGCTCAGCAGGAAGCCTGCTTCTCCCTCTCCCTCTCCCTCTGCTTGTGTTCCCTCTCTTGCTGTCTTTCTCTGTCAAATAAATAAATAAAATCTTTAATAAATAAATAAATAAAAGCTTAACATTACATGGAGTGACTAGGTGGCTCAGTCAGTTAAGTGTACAACTCTTGACTTCGGGTCAGGTCATGAACTCAGTGTCGTGAGATCAAGTCCTGCATCAGGCTCTGCGCTGGACATGAAGTCTGCTTAGGATCCTCTCTTTCCCTCTCCCTCTGCCCTTCGCACCCCACCCACTCTCTGAAAAAGAAAAAAAAGAAAGAAAGAAAGAAAGAAAGAAAAGAAAAAGCTTAACATTACATTTTTATGTGAAGTGTTCTATATTTTTTATGACCTCACTGATATGAGGAATTCTTAATCTCAGGAAACAAACTGAGGGTTGCTGGAGTGGTGGGGGGTGGGAGGGATGGGGTGGCTGGGTGATAGACATTGGGGAGGGTATGTGCTATAGTGAGCACTGTGAATTGTGTAAGACTGTTGAATCACAGACCTGCACCTCTGAAACAAATAATACATTATATATTTAAAAAAAAACAGAAGAAGAAAATAGCAGGAGGGGAAGAATGAAGAGGGGGAAATTGGAGGGGGACACGAACCATAAGAGACTATGGACTCTGAAAAACAAACTGAGGGTTCTAGAGGGGAGGGGGGTGGGGGGATGGGTTAGCCTGGTGATGGGTATTAAAGAGGGCACGTTCTGCATGGAGCACTGAGTGTTATGTGCAAACAATGAATCATGGAACACTACATCAAAAACTAATGATGTAATGTATAGTGATTAACATAATAAAAAAATTACATTTTAAAAAGCTTTACAAAGGGGGAAAACTGTTCCACAATCTCTTACTATACTTAGCTTTAAACCCAGTTAGCAATTAAAAGTATACTATCAATTTAAAAAATATCAGTTAAGTGTAGATGGACCAGAATAATCTAATGATCTGTTACTAGAAATATGCAACTTTCCAGTATTAAAGGAATTTCCAACAGGAAGACTCCAAGGATTTTTGAAGATACTATACTCGATAGTGAGCCAGCAGTATAATCTTCATACAAAAAGTTCATTTATAAGACAAAAAAATAGTACTCAAGCCAGGCAAAATCTGGTGTACCAAGGCTTCCAAATAAATAGGAAAAAAATAGACAAAAGACAAATAGAGGATGGGGTGTGGGTCTTTACAAATATTTTTTAATGACAGGAATCCATCCATTCACTCATTTGAACAAAATTTGTACTGGGTCTCATTTAAATCTTGCAAGTTCTCCCTACCCCAATTCCCCCCAGTTGAAGGGAGAAAGGAACAGATTAATTGTAACAGAAGCAATGGGTGGGCCACACGGTATTTAAAAAAAAAATTAATTGGTAGGGAGACTGTCCAAAGATATGGGTTCTAAGCCTTTCTTACACAAGAAACATAACATTTCTAAGTAGATCAGGTGCATTCTATGACACTAAATCAATTTCCAGAAGCAGACATTCCAAGAATTCTTAGGGATATCATTAATGCAACTGCTTTCTAGAGAAGTGAAGAATGTCTACCTAGAAATCACCTAGCAATCCATGTCTACACATAAAGCACTCTGACTCACGAGAGAGAGTTCCATATGGCCATTATCAGACTTTTGCCATTAAATACTACTCTTCTTAGTAACGTTATATATTTTCTTGTTTTTATTAACCCTTGAATATTGCAACATTCTATATTGCCTCTCTAATTCTAAAGCCCATTAAGGCCAGGGATGTCATCTTAATACCTTATAAGATGCTCTGCACAGTGAGCTTAAGTTCTAAAAATATAAAGAGACATCACTCATCCTTATCTTTAGAAATATCAGTACATGCACAATAGGAAAACATAAATGATGTGAAATGGTTTTCCAGAAACTACTAGAGCTCAGTAAATCCCAGTATAACACCAAGTAAAATAACAATTTTTAAGAATGCTAAATTAGAAGGGTAAGTGTAAAAAAAATTTTTTTATCTTCCAAAATGTCCATGTTATTATTAAAAGTGTTAGTGCACCATGCTCCAAAAGTGTATGGTCTACTCTGTATGCATACAGAATATAGTAGCATTTATGAAACCAGTTATCATTAACATTATTAACTTAATCACCTAACTAGGTCAAAAATATTCAACCATCATTATGCTCTCATTTCCCTCATCCCTCAAATGTAATCAGTTAACAAGTCCTATCAATTATTTGCTTCTCAAATAAGTCCTTTTTCATTCACACCACAACCACTCTATTTCACACAACTTGAGAGAGTGTTGTAGACAGTAAAAACTGAGTAAAAAGATTTTTTCTTATTTTTAATTTCTTATAAAAGATAATCATCTAAAGTAAAAACAGTAACAATGTATTGTAGGATTTATAACAGAGAAGCAAAATATTTGACAATGAGAGCACAAAGGATGGGAGGCAGGAAATGGAAGTATATTAATAGAAGATTATAACATGAAATATTAGACAACACAGATACAGAACATAGCCATCACTGCAGGAAGTTCTCTTGGACAGCGCTGCTCAAGTGCAACCACTAAGCATATTAAAACAAGATATAACTAATAACTAATGGTGGAGATAAAATGGAATCATAAAAAAAATAGTAATCCAAAGGAAGGGGAAAAAACATAGGCTCCTGGAACTCAAGTATGAACTGATATCAAGTCCTGAAATATATTTGACAACAGAAAGAAAAATGTGTATCTCTGGCCAAGAAATTTCATTTCTAAGAACTCATCCTACAGATAAACTCATAAGTACACAAAGAAGTATAAACAAGAATATTCAACATAATATACCACTGAACAGCAAGATTGGAAATGATCTAAATATTCAAAAAAAGCCTGATGAAATAATGAGTGGTAAATAAACTTGTAAGCATAGTCACATATATATGTATTTGTATATGCCATAGAATAACTCTGGAATAATAGAAGGGAAACGGCTAAATGAATTTTCTCTAAGAATAATGAACTTAAAGACAAGTATGGAGAAGACACCATATTTTCTTCTACCGTTTATAATTTTTAACAGAGCGGGGAGAATACATGCTGGTAGGTAGACTAGAACATACAACTACAAAATCAGCCCTTTATTTTTTATTTTTTTTAATATTTTATTTATTTGAGAGAGAGACTGAGAGAGAGCGCACATGAGAGGGGGGAGGGTCAGAGGGAGAAGCACACTCCCCGCCGAGCAGGGAGCCTGATGCGGGACTCGATCCCGCAACTCCAGGATCATGACCTGAGCTGAAGGCAGTCACCCAACCAACTGAGACACCCAGGCACTCCAAAATCAGCCCTTTAAGAGCAAGAACTCCAAAAAAATATTTAAGTTTACTTCCAAAAGAATTTAACACTAGCTTATAAAGAAGAATGGTCAACTAAAAATTTCATGTAGTCTTTTTGGAATAAACTATAGGTAATTTCACCTCCACTGTATGCAAGCCTTTAACAGAAAGCTGTTCTATTACTGTATTACTGAAGAAACAGAAAGGTGTAACCCACAAGGACAACAGACAGGAAAAAAGACAACAGCAGAAAAGATGTCTCAACCAAATTTTGAAAAATATATTAAGTGATAAATTAGCTGCAATCTGATTATAAACTCAACCCAAGATTTCCTGTACTGTCCAACAGAAGTTCTAGATTTCTGTGCAAAGTGTCTTGCCATTCACAGGAAAGCAATGAATAATTTGCTGCATTTTCAACTTCTTATATGAATAAACAAACTTTTTCTTGTTTAACAAGCATCAAGAGCAGGGAAAGAAATGTTTCATTTCATTTGAAAATGAAATGTGGGTGTGCTCATTTCAAGCTCAACCCAGAATTGAGTATTTGGATAGCAAAACTGTACATGTATTGCCTTAAGGAGATAAATTTTGTTTTTATTTTTGAAACATCACTTTTTATGTATAAGTCTATAAGAGAGATCAAGGAACCAACAGATGTGTACGATTCTGCATAACTTATATTTGAGACAGATCATGTTACTCAAAGAATTCTTTCAAACTCTTACACAAATTGTGTCTCAGGCTCAATTTTTTTCATATTATCTTAGCTTA
Source organism: Eumetopias jubatus (assembly GCF_037043125.1). Classification (NCBI taxonomy): domain Eukaryota; kingdom Metazoa; phylum Chordata; class Mammalia; order Carnivora; family Otariidae; genus Eumetopias; species Eumetopias jubatus. The sequence continues at coordinate 33,505,051 of NW_028274809.1, forward strand.
TGGTTTCCATAGCTTTATTATACAACTTTGTCAATAAATTTTCATATTGTAAAAACTAACTTTACTAACTTTATTTAAATTAAATCTAATGAGTCTACCTTTAGAAAAATTAAATCTCATTTGGTTTAGGCCAATTATCTAAGCAAAATGTACTGTGGTTGTCTCAGGCATTATCTAAGCAAAATGTACTGTGGTTCTCTTAGGAATTTTAAAAATCTATGAAAGGGAAAGAGATTGGGGTGCTTGGCTGGCTCAGTCAGTGAATCATGCAACTCTTGATTTTTGGGGCATGAGTTTGAGCCCCATGTTGGCCATAAAGCTGGAAAGAGGGGGGCGGGGCGCCGGGGTGGCACAGTCGTTAAGTGTCTGCCTTGGCTCAGGTCATGATCCCAGGGTCCTGGGATTGAGCCCTGCATCGGACTCCCTGCAGGGAGCCTGCTTCTCCCTCTCCCACTCCCCCCTGCTTGTGTTCCCTCTCTCGCTGTGTCTCTGTCAAATAAACAAATAAAAATCTTAAAAAAAAAAAAAAAAAAGAAAGAGGAAAGGGAGGAAAGAGGAGGGGAGAGGGGAGGAAAGAAAGGAAGGGAGAAAGAGGAAGGAAGGAAGGAAGATTGATTTCAAGAAACGTGAACTAAACTGTTTTTCCCCAAGAAGAGGAAGAGGGAAAATGATACAAAATGAATAAAATTATAATACATTGGTCAAATAGATCCACAGAGAAATCAGTCTGTACTGAGAAGAGCATTTACCATTTATATCTCAGCTTAGTGATCATGAAAGCAGGGGTTCCTTGAGAAACAGAAATTATCTCCAGAGCAAAAAGACTGGGAAAAACTGCTTTGGAGAGATTAACTTGGCAGGCTCTGGACTTAAAGACACCAGACATATCCTCAGGCATGATACTGTAGAACTCTTCCCTGGGAAACCTGGCAGGAAAAAAAAACCCTACATTAGAGAGTCCTTTCGTCATCATTCTCTTATAAGATCCTCCAGTCCACCATCCTGACCTAGCCAGACTGAACACCTAATCAGCGTTTCCAGGTCCTATCTGAATATTAATAGAAAACTAATGACACTTTTCAACATGACAGACAAAGCTCAAGACAAAAAGAGCTCTGAAGATAATGCAAAGGGCAAAAAAACAACTTTGAGGGTATTTATACCTTTTATAAACATTTTCAGAAGACCCTGACAATCAGACAGCAAACGTAAGTTCTCTTGAAAAACGAAAATATGACCAAGATTTAAAAATCAACTGAAAGGACAGAAGATAAAATAAAGCCACTAGAAAGAAGAACAAAAAGATAAACTAGGACAGAAATAAGAAAAGTATTAGTTCAATTCAAGAGGTCCCACATAGCAGGGGTTCCAAAAAGATACGACAACAGAAAGGAGAAATGATAGAAAAAATTTCCCCAGAAACAAAGAGTACTAAGAGTTGAAAGGGACTGTCTCTAGGGGCAGGAAGTAGGAGTAGAGAGAGATGTTTCGGGAAAACATTTTATTTGATTATAAGTTCAGTGTTATTTGATTTTTTTAAAATATTTTTTAAGTAATCTCTACACCCTACATGGGGCTTGAACTTACAACCCCAAGATCAAAAGTCGCATGCTCTTGTGACTGAGCCAGCCAGGTGCCCCTGTGCTATTTGATATTTTTAATTACATAAATGTACTTTGATAAAAATAAAATTTAAAAATATAGTATTAGGACAAATACGCGATTTTTTTCTTCAAGGAATTTGGACATGGAAGTAGCTGACTTTCTCAACTTCCTTCCCTTCTACTGCTTCCGTCCCTTGCTAAGTTATCTGTCATTTTAACCTAACCTTACCACCTTCTCATCCACAGAGAAAGAAATGTCCTTAGTCATTTCTGAGATTTCCAGACTCTCCACGTGCTGGATCCCACTGCCGCTCACATTTTCCATGACCTTGCTCCATCTACTATTTTCATCTTCTCCTACACTTGCAGTCTCATTCTCCTCTGAATCCTTTCCCCACACCTAAAACACATGCTTAAGTTTTCCCCATCCTATACACAAATGAACCTTAGCTCAACTTTTCATCCTGTTTCATCACTTTCCTTCCTTTCAGTGACATAAGAGTAATTTGTACTCCTTAATAGTAATTTCTAATCATTACCCTTACTTAATAACCCTCACCTACCACTTTAATCCAATTTCTGTCCCCCACAAACTACTCTCTCAACAATCATCAACTGACGGAAATGCCAAATTTAAAAGCCTATTCTCCAGGGTCACCCTTCTTATTCTCGTCACAGAATGTGAAAATCTTTATCATCCCCTCCTTGAAATCTAATCTTTCTTCCAGCTTTCTCAACACTATTCTACCGTTTCTCCTTCCTTTGTCAGGCTCCTTCACTGGCTTTTAACTTTCAACCCTTAAAATGCTTGTTTTCTCCCGGAGTTCTAGCCTCAGGATTCTCCCCATCATCTTATCCATTCTGATCATTTCAAGCATTGCCCACATGCAAATGCTTAGCATGAAGTACATGGTAAGTGAATGTTTACTGAACTGAAATCAATGAGTCCCAATTTTTTTGCCCCTAATTCAAACTGCACCCCTGAGTTCTAAAAACTGTATCTGCCACAGTCTAAGAAATTGCCTGGATTTCCTGAGAGCACAAACTAAACATGTCTAAAACTTCATTCACTTTCTTTTCACAAGCTTGCATTCCCTCCTGTGTTGCTTTTCAGAATTAGTACCACCTACCAACCAATTATCCTGAACTGCCTTTCTCAATCCCTGTGTCTAAAAGGTTACCACACTCTCCTCACTCTCTTTTATCCTTGCCATTTCCACTTCCATAGCACCTAAACTCAAATGCTTGATGCCTTAGTTACTATCCTACAGTCTCTCCCATCTCAAATTCATGTTCTACTCCTCCTAACTATAAATGCTACACATCTTAAGAATGTAAATACTACTACCACTACAAATTACCCCAAATGTCCAAACCCTTGGATGATGAGGATGATAAAGATATGAAAATAGCTAATACTGGGAGATTTCTATAACCACACAGAGATTAAAAGGATTTTATCCTTCTAATAATCCTCTACTGTAAACACTACTAGTATCCTCTTCTTTTTTGGGGGGGGGAGAGGAGCAAAGGGAAAGGGAGAGAGGGAATCTTAAGCAGGCTCCACGCCCAGTGCAGAGCCCCAACATGGGGCTCAATCTCACAACCCTGAGATCATAACCTGAGCTGAAACCAAGAGTGGGATGCTTAACCAAATGAGCCACCCAAGTGCCCCTGTAATGAGTTTTCAAACTATTTTTCTTTGGTGTTTCTAGTGCCTGCTTTTCAAATTTGGAGCACAGCAAAAATCACACGGTGTGGTGGGGGGACTTTTAAAGTCTACATTTTTAGCAAGGACCCTAAGTAATTCTGAGGAACCACAGACCACACTTGCGCTCCAGTTCTGGATGCTCACAAGCAATGTTCTCTCCAACCTGAAATTTCATACAACCATGAAAACTAAGCCTACACTGGCAATTTATGTTACATCCACTAAAACTAGAAGCAAAACTAATATGATACAATATCTAACTTTTATACTGAGGTACTGTGCTGAGTATTTTTCAATTTCCTTTCATTTAATTCTTACCACCATATGAAGTAGATATCATCACCACCTATTTTACAGATAAGAAAGTTAAGGGTTAGAAAGTTATTCACATTCCCATATCACATGGCTCCTAAGTGGTGGAAAACAGATATTAAACCCAGACTGTCTATCCAAAGCCTATGCTAATATGCCACCTCTCCATTTGTAATATGCCTATTTGACATTTTAAGACAAAAGGAGGGAAAGCACAAAAACAAACCTCACCTTCTTCCCCATTTTATCTACAGTTAACACTGTTGCCTAGTTACCTTCTCTAAGCATTTCTCAGTTCCTAATAGCAAACCAGTTTGCCATGGAGATGGCAGGCACTGAAGGTGAGAAGTTTAAAATATGTCAGGGATAGGTGCCTGGATGACTTTATAGTAGGCAAGAGAAGGAAGTTCTGGATTAACAAATGATTACCTTTAACCCTGGGGGAATAAAGCAACTGGATAGGGATGCGGCAGAATAGGGATGCCCCTCTAAAGATTCTGAGACCTCAACTCAGAGGCATTCGGGCCTAACAAAGGTTAGGGCATCCAGTTCATTTAACAGACACCCTGAAGTTGGCAGCCTTATCTAGAGGGTCCCTGGAATTTGAGTCATATGAGGTTTACAGAACTACAGACGCTTCCCCTCTACCAGTCAAGATTTCTACATTTCACTGAGGCTGGAAACTGGTGATCATTTTCCTTTAATCAAAATGGGAGTTCCAGGGATTAAAAAGATTGTCCTTTTTCCCTCTTCTCTCCTTCCAGATTTAGTCTGAAGAAAACAGCAAATTATCTTCTTTGTGTTATGAAGACTTGAAATCTGAAATCTGAAAGTCCTACTCTGCCACTAGAGTGAAACAAGACATTCCTGGGAAGGAAGCTATCAGCCATCCACTTCAGTGTAACTTAATGACAGGCACTATTTCTTTCACATCTAGTTGAGCGTGCTGCACTAGAGGAAAAAGTTTTTATTTTCTGGGTTTTTGTTTTTTGATTTTGGTGGGGAGACATGGGGGAAGCTTTTGAGAAGGGTTAATTTTACAGCATAAATGTAATGACAGATCTGAGAGAAAGGAGCTTTGGGAAACACGAAGATTGGGCAAATGAGGAGACCGAGATCCCAGAAAATAGAATCCTAAAGAGCAGAAGAAAAGAACACCTTCCTCCACTTTTTGCCAATACTTAATTTAACCGTGCTCTCCTCAGGCTGCTGCTCTGCTTTAAGGGGCACACAGTTGAGAGGGTAGCCACATTCTGTTATCAGACTGGGGTCACCACCTCCTCCTTCCCCTTCCACTTTCCACACTATGCGGCCTCCAGAAGGCTGAAGGCAAACTGAAGTAATTATGTTCACCAGATACATCTGAGTCGCTTCAAACCCTAAGCACGTGTAATTTTGCTATGTTATATATATCCAGGTTCTATCTTACATATCATGAAGCTACCTTCTTAATATAAAAGACATGGTTTTGGAGTACCACCCAGCAGAATTCAAATATCAATTTTACCACTTGTTACTTAACCTCTCTAAAACCTACCATGAGAGTTAAAATGAGATCTTGTAGGTAAATCACCAAACGTACAGCAGGAGCTCAGTAAAGTGATAACTATTATTTGAGGGGGAGGAGGATTCTAGTACTTTTAACAATAGAAGTGAAAAAAATTGCATTTTCAAAATGTTTAAAACAGTATTCTTTTTCTAATTAGAAAACACTATTGATCATTTTCCAGGGCAATCTCTCTAAAAAACGTATCCATTGTCTAAAACCTTTGATAAAATAAACAGTAAGAAAGATTCATCCTGCTCCTTGCGTTTCTGAAGGGACCCTTGAAACCACTTAACAATCTCTTTTATTTGGTTGAGAAGTACTGTACTAAGTTTCCTGAAATTTCCAGTAATTCTGCCTGAAAGACTCTAAAGAAATTCTCTAGACAAGGGAAAGACAAAGGTAAATGTCTATAGTATTACTGCATAAACTAAAAACCACCCATTTCTTTTTTTTTTTCAGTAGATTCTAAAACGAAGGCAATCAGATGACAAATCTTATCTCTCCACTTTCACAATTTGAATTTCTTTTTGAGTTAGTCTTTATGAATGACTCCAGGGGAACCCAACAGCTCCATTCAGAACCTTTTCCAAGAAAGCTCCCAAGTACATAGAAAAACAACAGGGTTTTTTGGTCCCTAAAATAGTAACAAGGAGACAATCGGTGGATTTTTTTTTAATAAAACAAATCGTTTTACATCTAAACAATATTAGAATTTCATTTTTTTAAGATTTCATTTATTTGACAGAGAGTTAGCGAGAGAGGGAACACAAGCAGGGGGAGTGGGAGAGGGGGAAGCAGGCTTCCTGCCGAGCAGGGAGCCCGAGGCGGGGCTCGATCCCAACCTGAGCTGAAGGCAAACGCTTAACGACTGAGCCACCCAGGCGCCCTCACTATCAGTATTTCAGAGAGACACCCAGACTCTAAGATAAAGCCCATAAACCTTCCAAAGGCATCTTCCTTAACTTCTTGCTACCCACTTATCAAGCCTTAGGAAATGCTAACACGCTCCCAGCCTCACGTCTCTTCAGGGATCCAAATCTGCTATGCTAATGAATTCGATCTTTACAATCTGAAACTGTTCTGCGAAAGAGAAATACTTAGCAACAGACATGTGCTATATTAACATTAACCATGTCACTTAAAGTGACAAACCACTCCTACCCTCACCCCCAAGGGAGGGTAAGCAGTAACCGGTCGGTGCCCAGAATCCCAGGTTTATCATTAACAAGTCTCAGCCCAACTACAAGGTTAGCGGCTGCACCTGCACTGTGGTGGACCCGCGCAAGGTCGGCAGAGCAATGAATGAGACGAACAGGGAGTGGTGGAGAGGGCTCGGGGCTCGCCGGGGAAGGCGGCACCGCACCACCCGGGCCCCGCCCCGGCCCCGCCCCCGGCCGCCCCGCTCCCCGGTAGCGCCGCAGTCCACGCGCGAAAGCAGCGCGCGCCCGGGACCTCTTCCCGCCGCCTTCCCCTCGCCGCGCAGCACGTACCTGCTTTGCAAACCGGGGCGCTTGGGCTTCTCCTCTCCGGGGAACTACGGCTCTGCTCCGGGGACCTTCTCCGGTGCCGGACGCGGGATGGGGGTGGGGCTGCGCTCACCTCGCCAGTCCACAGGTGGGTGGGCGACGAGCAAGGCGACGACACGGTGCCCAGCAGCGGCGGCGGGGGCTGGGGCCGTGGGGGGCTCCCGCGAGCCCCGGGCGCGGCGCCGCGCGTGGGGCTGGTGCCTCGCGTGGACGTCGCGGACGCGCCCGTCTGCGTGGCCACTGTGGGGCTGGTGCGCGCGGCCGCACTCCCGCCGCCGCGCGTGGGGCTCGTGCTGCGCGAGGCGGTGCGCGGGCCGCCGCCGCCGCCGCCGCCGCCGCTGCCGCCGCCGCCTGAGGGGCCTGAGGCGCCACCACAGCAGCCGCCGTTGTTGCCGCCGCCGCCGCCGTTGCTCCGCGTGGGGCTGCCATGTTGCTGCTGCTGCTTCAGCTGGAACGGAACCGTCGCCCTCATGGGTTGTAGGCGGCTCCCGGCTCCCCCGGCCGTGGCGACCGCACCGCCCCCGAGGGAGCCGGCCGGCGTGGGGGACCCATTGCGCCTCACCCGCTGGGACATGGTCCCCCCCTCCCCGGTGACTGGGCGAGACGGGGGGGGTTGTTGTTGTTGGGTTGCAGGGGTTGGATTCTCGAGGCCAAAGGGAAGGTCCCTGCGACGGGGTGACGAAGCCGGAATCCGGGGAGCAGGGGGCGCCCGGGCCGCGGCCGGCAGCAACGAGGTGGTGCAGCCGCCGCCGCCGCTCCTCCTCATCAACAATAGTGTCTCCTCCGCTGCCCCCGCCCCCCGCGAACGTCCATTGGTGTAGCGTCAGCCGCGCTCGAGCCGCTCCACCGCGCCCATTGGCTGCTAGCAGCTCGGGTCCCGGGCCCCCGGGGCCTTAGAGAGCCTGGGTTTGCGCGGAGACCGTCTGCTCTTTAAAGAGAAAGAGACCCCGCCCCCCGGGGAAGGGGGAGCGGAGGAAACAGGCTGTGTGTATGTGTAATGTGTGCGCGCGCGCGTGTGTATGTGTACACGTGAATGTACGCGTACGCGCGCCTGGCCACGCGCGTCTTTCCCTTCCCACTGGGGGGAGCCCTGGGGACTCAGACTCTGGAATGTTGTGAAAGGAAATGTCCTGAACGAGAGCGGTCCCCAAGGATGTCTCAAGTCTTTTCCCCATAACTCACTTCCTTACCTCAGTTTTAACGCACAGAGGATATGTAAGTTCATCTCTTTTTGTTCTGTCCTAATTCCGTCAACGTTTGGACAGAGCTCAAAGAAGAAATTTAATTAACCTTGTTGGCATTTTACACCTCGTCTCCTTTTTTTTTTTTTTGGTTCAAATCTCTACAAAGAGCCAAATCTCAGAAAGATTAAAATTGCTTGTTAGAATGTGGTTTTAGATCCTATCTATGAAGTCCAGTTACCAAGTGCTTTCGCCACCTTCCTGTATCTCAAGTCATCAAGAATTTACTTTAATCAGCTACTTCACAGTTCCTTGATACTTTGGAAAGATGTGTGCTAGCTTACAAGTTTGTAAAGTGCCATAGTTTGCAAAGGGATTTATTTGATACATCGTAATTTGAGACAGAACTGGACCAGCCATTCATTTTTTGTCTAATGAAGGAAACAGGTCTTTGTAGTATGGGCAAGGACTTAGGAAGACAGGCAGTAACACTAGTCTAAAATAATCTTAGGAGCTCCTTATCAAGACCAAAAGAAAGGTAGACCCATACAGCACATATTGACTTCTCTGGCTACAAATTGCCTGTCCATGACCTCTTTTTACTAGGTTATTAGATGTGCATTATAAACAGACTTCGTCTTGTAAAAATGTGAGAGTGGAGGGCACAGTATGATTCACTCAGGACCTGAAATTATACTGGGACCCTGTGCACTGTGGAGGAAAGCCTTCGAAGACCCCAGACCCACCACTTACTCTGTAACCTTAGATAGATCACTAGCCAGTTTCCTTATCTGTAAAATGCAGAACCATCTCCTTCATACAATTATGATTGTTAACCAAGGGTTAAAGGAGAATACAGTGTGTAGAAGATACTCAGTAATTCCAGAGTCTCAATGTGATTCAGAGGCCCACATCTCTCCTTATCACCCATTCCTCCTCTCTCCCCCACCACTAAAAGGACCCCAAGCCCTTGACCCATGAGCCTGCCTTAAGTTCGCTGGTGCTCTGGATAGATCTGACATCACTACCCATCCCAACAACCTGTGGTAAGATAAAAACAGTGCTCATGAGACAGGACACACAGGAAACTGCCAACAAGATCCACACAGATAGTGAAGTCCCATCTTAAAACAATGAGTAAGAAAATAAACCTTTAAATAAAGATGTCATGGACACTGTATATGACACTTCTGTCCTGCACAAAGCAGGAGCTCAATACATACTTAACTGAATTAAACTGAGGGAGTTCAGCAGCCCTCATGTTTGGGCCTTCCTGATTAATTTTCTTTTCCTGATGAGTTCGAGATTATATTTTTGCCTACCCTTTTAATTCATCCCTCCATCCTCAGTGTGTTTATTTTTTTTAATTAAAAATTTTTTGAGTATAGTTAATACGCAATGTTATATTATTTCAGGTGTGCCTTATCAATTACTTTTGATGTCACCAAACCAGAGAGCTATTTGTAGGGGCAAGAGACTTTTAGCTTTTCTGAGCTGTGCTGATTTCAGCACATAATTTCATTAGATCAAAGAGTTAAAATGTCCTTGGCTCAATCATGAGTTCACCTTCTGCTTCTAGTCGTGTTTCTTATAGAAAAAACTCTATAGTTCCAGAAAATGTTCTTAGGATGTCATTCAAGTTATGTATGAAGTTGAAAGAGCATCATATTGAAATTGGTTTATCTGTGTTTAAACTCCAGAAGACAACATTACTGATAGGCTCATTTGCTTCTGTGTTTCCTTAACTCTTTAAAGTGATCTTATTGGGGTGCCTGTGTGGCACAGTAGGCCAAGTGCCCAACTCCTGATCTCAGGGTCATGAGTTTGAGCCCCACGTTAGGCCCCATGACCTGTTGGGCCCCATGTATGTTGGGCTCCATGCGGGGTATGGGACCTACTTTAAAAAAAATAAAAAATAAGTAATCTTGTTATAGTAAAGGAGGGTGGATTCTGAGAAAAAGTTTATCTTCCTATAGTTTTTTTCTTCTTATAGTTTTAATAGAGTCAGCCATATCCTTTTATAAATCTCTAAAATGTCATCTAATGGAACCTTACACAGCCACTAAAATGATAATTATGAAGTCATAAATTCCTTTCACTTTTAAAATGGAAAAAATAAAATGCATCCATTATAACTGCAACAATACAAATTTGTGCATTATAAACATATATTGAAGGATAAAATACTAATATGAAAATAAAATAGTCATTTTTAACATGGAATTTGAGGAGGTGTTTCTTTCCCTAAGAAATACTGATACAGGGCGCCTGGGTGGCTCAGATGGTTAAGCATCTGCCTTCAGCTCAGGTCACGATCCCAGAGTCCTGGGATCGAGTCCCACATCGGGCTCCCTGCTCCTTGGGAGCCTGCTTCTCCCTCTGCCCCTCTCTCTCTCTCTCTGTCTCTCATGAATAAATAAATAAAATCGTTAAAAAAAAAAAGAAATGCTGATACAATTAAAAAAAAAAAAAGAAATACTGATACAATAGCCCTGCCTATCTATGGTTTTGCTTTCCATGGTTTCAGTTACCAACAGTCAACCTCAGTCTGAAAGCAGATGATCCCACTTCTGACAAATAGTCAGAGGTCAATATTAACCTTACTCTATGTCACAATGCCTATGACATCCATGTCACTTCATCTCATCTTGTAGGCATTTCATTTCACATCATCACAAGAAGTGTAAGTACAGTCTATTTTGAGAGAGAGACCACGTTCATATAACTTTTACTGCAGTATATTGTTCTATTTTATTACAAGTTACTGTTGTTAATCTCTTACTTTGCCTAATTTATAAATTAAACTTTATCATAAGTATGTATGTATGCGAAAAAACATTGTACATAAGGTTTGATACTATCTGCAGTTTTAGTCATCCACTGGGGGTCTTGGAGTGTATCCCCCTTGGAGAAGAGGAGACTACTGTATACAATTTCCTAATGAAGGAGGAGAGTTATCAGAACTTAAGTTGCTGAGTGATGTTCTGTACTCAAAATCTGACTGCTACTTCACTGAGACTTTTGTCTAAGACCATTTCTTCTATTTTTTTTAAGATTTTATTTATTTATTTGTCAGAGAGAGAGAGAGAGCACAGCAAGGGGAGTGGTAGGCAGAGGGAGAAGCAGGCTCCCCGCTGAGCAAGGAGCCCTTTGCGGGACTCGATCCCAGGACTCTGGGATCATGACCTGAGCCGAAGGCAGACGCTTAACCGACTGAGCCACCCAGGCGTCCCTATCTAAGATCATTTCATGAAGGCTTTCCATAGCATCACACGTTCTGGTGTTACTCTTACCTCTCTACTCCTTGGTCATTTCCTGGCTTCTTCTCAATCTGACCTTAAATGGTGAGAGTACCTCAGGACTCTCTCCCAAGCCTTGGGCTCCACTCACTCCCTAGACAGATGGCATTTGTATGCAGAATTCCACTGACCAACACACTGCCATCTATTTAGCTGCCTGCTTGGCATCTCACCTTGTATACCTCGCAGGTGCCTCAAACCTTGTCCACAGCTGAATTCATCATTTTCCCTCCACTCACCCACATACAACAACTGGCTCCTCTTCCAGTTTTCCCTCATCTAAATAACCGGTGCCACTATCTACTCAGCAGTCTAAATCAAAACCCTGGAAGTCATCGTGGCTCTCACACTCCATTATGGCAAGTCCAATGACTCACCATATCTTAACTACCCTAGCTTTTAAATATTTTGTGAATCTACCTCTCTTCTCCAAATTCACCACCTCCTCTAGCCATGCCTCTATCTTCTCTGGTTTGTATTCTTAAACTTACCTAGGCAGTCACCCTAGATCATCTTTGCCCCAGCCTACTTCTCCATGCTCCCCATTCCTCACCTGTAATCCATTCCCCACACATCTAGAGTAGTCTTTTAAAACCACAAACTTAATCACCTTGCTCTACTGTCTGAAGCTTTCCATTTCTCTTAGAATAAAGCTCCCAGTCCTAAGGTTTATCACACATTCCATGGGCCCACCTCTTCCTCTCTATGCTCCAGACATACTGTCTTCTTTGGTTTCCCCCAAATACTTCATACTCCCATCCTGAGGCCTTTACACTTGTTATTTCCCCTGCATGGAACACTCCTCACTCTCATCACTAGGCCAATTCCTGATCCGTTCTTAGATCAGGGAGGCCTGGATTGTCTTCCTCTCCACTTAAATTAGTTTCCTTTTTTTAAAAAAGATTTTTAAAATTTATTTATTTTTGAGGGAGAGAGAGAGCACGAGCAGGGGAGAGGGGCAGAGGGAGAAGCAGACTCCCCACTGAGCAGGGAGCCGGATGTGGGACTCGATCCCAGGACCCTAGGATCTTGACCTGAGCCAAAGGCAGACACTTAACTGACTAAGCCACCCAGGCGCCCCTTAAATTAGCTTCCTCAGGTTTACAGTAACACCATACTTCCCTGTTGTAGTCATCATAACACATTATCTTCAGTATCTGTATTTTCTTGTCAATGTTAAGCTCTACAAGAGCTTGTTTGTTCACTCAACAAATAGTCATTGGCAGCCTTCTCTGTGCAGAGCACTGTGAGGCATTGGCTCTGTAGCAATGAACAAACCCACAAGCTCATTGTCTTCTTGGATTTACATCTGCAGGAGAGAGACAATGAGCAAAACAGGCATGTGTGCACACATGTATAACCACACATGTAAATAAATTACCACCTGCAAAGTTCTATAAAGGAAACCATAGAATGCCATGAACAACAACAACAATGGAGATCTAACTAAGCTAGGTGGAAAGCACTCTCTGAAAAGGTAACATTTTAGATGAGACCTAAAAGATAAGAATGGGTCATCCACGGAAAGAACATTCCAAATGGAACAGCTGTGTAGAGACTAAGAAAGGAAAAGATTCTGTGTGCTTGAGGAACCAAAGGAAGACCAGTGTCAGCAAAGGGGAGACGAGTTCAGATAGAAAATTGGAGAGGTAAATAGAGGCTAGATGATTTAGAGATTTTTAGGCCCTCGTAAGGGATTTAGATTTTATCCTGAGTGCAATGGTATATTTTGAATAAAGCTGAGCCCACTCATTGCCCCTATCAGCATAAGATCTCATTCACAGGAAACAACAGATACCGAATACAAAAATGAAAAGCAGTCTAATATTTACTGAAGTCTATGAAATAAGCATAAAATGGAAATTTCTGTGTATAAGTCTCAGTAAACAAAAAAAAAATCTTGATCTATCTCTCTAAGTTCTACTCAGCACAGCACAGCAACACTCCAATCTCTCTTCTCTCTTAAGTATTACCCCCCAAAAGTAGGCCAGATCTGGACTTGGCTCTTCTTTGTTTGGCTTCATTCTCTCCAAGATTCCGTTCCCTGCCCTTGTTAATGTAAGTCAATCAATCCTTTCTGATCTAAATCTGCACCTCAACCAATTTATCCTGATCAGCACAACTGAAGCTCCAGACTTGGGGCAGGGAAAGTGTGTGTGGGGGGGTGGGGGCTAGGGATTGGGAGGATGGAATTCTTCCCAGAAAGATGTGGGAATGAAAGAATTCTTATATTTTCAGTTTTGTTGTATTTGTTTTGTTTGTGTCTTTTTATAACTACCATTGCTGTTGCTTTCATGCTGGGCATCTACTCTGGCCACTGTGGCCAATGGCTTGTCAGGGAAGCAGGAAGTAGCAAGGAAAATGGTGAGGAGTCTATTGCAAAGAAGCAAGGGGGATGGGGCACTTGGGTGGCTCAGTTGGCTAAGTATCTACCTTCCGCTCAGGTCATGATCTCATGGTGCTGGGATTGAGCCCGCATGGGACTCTCTTCTCAGTTGGGAGTCTGCTTCTCCGTCTCCCTCTGCTCCCCCCGCCCCGGCTCATGCTCTCTCTCTCTCGCTCTCTCTCTCTCTCTCAAATAAATAAAATCTTTAAAAAAAGAAAGAAAGAAAGAAAGAAAGAAGCAAGGGGGATTTAAGAGAGAAAAACAGTGGATGGATTCAAGATCTACCTTCTGGGTAGAACTAATTTGTCTTCCAGGTGGTGGGAGGTAAGAGAGAGGAGCTGTCAGGGATGTTCCCCAGATCTCTGGCTTGAAACCTTGGTGGTTGGTGGTCTGTTTATAAAGATGGGGAAGAGAGAAGGGAGGGATAGCCTTTGGATCAAAATCAGTCTAGGTTTAGAAGTATTATGTTTGAGTTTCTTATGAATTATTTAAAAGGAGTCATTGAAAAGGCAGTTGTATATGTAAGACTCAAGTTCAGAGAGGTCAGGCCAGGAGGTATAAATTTGGGAATTTTCAGCTGTAATCTGTAGCTGTGTGAGCAAATGAGACTGCCTAAGGATTTACCACTACTTCTTGGTTTTAGCACAGTGCTGGCCCACACTGCTCAAAAACAATTTAAGTTCCTATCTGTCTCATTCACCTTATATCCTCATGCCTAGGACAGTGTCTGCAATATGGCAGATACTCAATAGTTTCCTGCGAATGGATTGAATGATTTAGCAACTGCACCATTCGTAGCAGCTGAACAGTGATTTCAAACCTATGTCCCTTAGACTCCAGAGACAATTTGCTTTCACCATAGGACAGTACTTGAGTTCAACAGATAGTCTCAAAAACCTGGTGAGAAACACAAGCACATGGTATCCCCATTATATAAATGAGGAAACTAAAGAGGTCACATAACTTGCCTAAAACTACAACCCAGGTCTTTGGATTCATATTCTAATATTCTTTCACCCTAGTAGAGATGACTTTCAACAAACTAGCAGCTGCTCTAGATATTTTGTACCTGCCAATTGCCATGAAGAAAGAAAAAAAGAAAACCCAAATAAATCAGGTCTGGAATTGGTAAGTGTCACCATTTAAAACAATCTTCTACTTTTCTGCCACCTAGGCGTTTCCATGAAGATTCAGCTCAAATATCATATGGCTTTTATACTTCCCAAAAGCAAGATATTGGCTCCCTCTTCCCTGTGTTCACTGATGTTGTGCTGTTAGAGATATAGTTCCCCTATACCAGCAGTTTCTGTGCCTTTTCAGAAACTCTTCGATCTGATCTGTGTATTAAAAGATACAGTAATGAACAAAGGCAGGGTAGAAAACAGTGTGCACTGCCAGCAGGGTTTTTCTTTTAAGGATTATAGTTATGTACATGCTTGTATGTGCATGCAGAGAGTATTTCTGGAAATTGTCTCAAGAAATTGGTCGCTGAAAAGAGGAACTGGGTGGGGAGGGGAAGGAAGATGTTCTTTTTTTATGCACACTCTTTGTACAATTTTTGAAGGTTTTTTTTTTAAGATTTTATTTATTTATTTATTTATTTAGAGAGCATGAACAGGGAGAGGGGCAAAGGGAGAGGGAGAAAGAGAATCTCAAGCGGATTCCACACTGTGTGCGGAGCCCGACACGGGGCTCTGATCCCACAGCCCTGAGATCCTGACCTGAGCCAAAAACAAGAGTCGAATGCTTAACCGACTGAGTCACCCAGGTGTCCCTGATTTTTGAAGTCTTTAAGGCATGTTTATTTATTAGTTTTAGCCAAAAAAATTTTAATGTAAAAAAAATCTCAAAATCAGGTTATTTTGGTGAACACTAAAGTTTGAAATTAGGACCTGTAAATGATAATTGCAGATCTGTATAAGTTTCAATATCCAAAATATTTCTGTATTTTGTTTAGATTGGATAATATTGAAAAACAAAGGTGATCAACAAAGCTAAGTGATTACAAATGGCAATAGTTCTTTTAATTGCTCTTCAAATAGGCAGATTCAGAAACCTGAAATGGGAGTAATAGAAAATGTTTATTGGAAAAAATTATCAAGTGGGGAAACAGATGGAGATTTGGATGACATGAGAATGATAGAATATTCGTAATTGGGGCACCTGGGCGGCTCTGTTGGTTAAGTGAATGCCTTCGGCTCAGGTCATGATCCTGGAGTCCTGAGATCGAGTCCCACATCAGGCTCCCTGCTTGGCAGGGAGTCTGTTTCTCCCTCTGACCCTCCCCACTCTCATGTGCTCTCTCTCTCTCAAGTAAATAAATAAAATCTTTTAAAAATATATTCATAATTGTTGAAGCTGGGTGAGAAGTATAAAGTTGTTCATTATTCTGTTGTTTACTTTGTGTCTATTTCAAAGTGTCCATAATAAAGTCTTTTAAAACTCAGTTCACAAAAATAAGCAACTGTTCATATCTTTTATTATAAAAGTCAAATACTGGAAACTTATAAAGCTCTAAATTTAAGAATCTGCATAACTCTACCTATGCTACCTGACATGTTATCCATTTATTTGTTATTGCACATAAGAATGTATATCAGGGGGTGCCTGTCTGGCTCAGTTGGTAAAGCATGCAATTCTTGATCTCAGGGTGTGAGTTCAAATCCCACACTAGATGTAGCATTTACTTTAAAAAAAAAAGAACATATTTCAGGCAGATGAACTCTGCTGTGTATTTAATTGTGCTCAACACTTATGGTTGCAGGCACATGTAGATTTTTCTAGAAGCAGACATATGCACATTGGATTTTAAAAAGACCAAGGTAAGGGGCTCCTGGGTGGCTCAGTTGTTAAGCGTCTGCCTTCGGCTCAGGTCATGATCCCAGGGTCCTGGGATCGAGCCCCACATCAGGCTCCCTGCTCAGCCGGGAGCCTGCTTCTCCCTCTCCTACTCCCCCTGCTTGTGTTCCCTCTCTCGCTGTGTCTCTCTCTGTCAAATAAATAAATAAATAATCTTAAAAAAAAAAGACCAATGTAAAGCTACAACCTTTCTATGTAATGACATGTTTATAATAAATTCAAATATATGCTTTAAAATGACAGGAAAAATTTATGTCTGACAAAAACAACAGTTCACCCGACAATAGACATTAACAAGGGGTGGTCCCTTGGGGCACCTGGGTGGCTCAGTGGGTTAAGCATCCGACTCTTGATTTCAACTCAGGTCATGATCTCAGGGTCGTGGGATTGAGCCCCATGTTGGGCTCCCAATACTCAGTAGGGAGTCTGTTTGAGTTTCTCTCTCTTTCCCTGCCCAGCTCACATGCACACACACTCTGTCTCTAAAAGAAAATAACAAATCTTTAAGAAAAAAAAAACAAGTGGTGGTCTCAATGTATTAAAATTTACTATATTAAATTATTTTGTTACAGATGTTTTAATATTTAAAATATATTTTGAAAATGAAACTCAGATCATTTATTCTACCCGTGAAGCACAGGGCAGTTTAAAAACCACCAGACTGTGATAAAATTGAAGGCAGAAAATGTATTTTACTTATCTCTGTCTCTCCAATACCAAACACAATAGTTTGATGAATGAATATTGTTAAATGAAGGTATAGAAAAATTGATTTCTAAGCCCCAAAATAATCTTATTAAAAATTCATCTGTGTTGGGCGCCTGGGTGGCTCAGTCGGTTAAGCGACTGCCTTCGGCTCAGGTCATGATCCCGGGGTCCCGGGATTGAGTCCTGCGTCGGGCTCCCCGCTCAGCGGGGAGTCTGCTTCTCCCTCGGGCCCTCCCCCCTCTCATGTGCTCTCTCTCATTCTCTCTCTCAAATAAATAAATAAAATCTTTAAAAAAAAATTCATCTGTGTTGATTTTTTTTGAGTTCACAAAGTCCATCCTCATTAAAACAACAATTCAATAAAAAAATTTAATTAGAAAGTAAAAATCCACACTTCCCCGATCTTTTGTTTTTCTATGTATAAGGTAATGTATACTTATAAGAATTTTTTTACTTTAAAAAGTAGGATCACATTATGGGTACAAGTTTTGAAACCTTTTTTTTTTCCCCTTAAACATATATCTAAGATTCACTCAGTATACATCTAGATTCTCTCTCCTTTTTTTTTAAAGATTTATTTTATTTTAGAGAGAGGGAGAGAGAGAGAGCATGAGAGCAGGGTTGGGGGAAGGGGCAGAGGGAGAGAAAGAATCTCAAGCAGACTCTGAGCTGAGTGCGGAGCTGGATGTGGGACTCGATCTCACAACCCTGAGATCACAACCTGAGCTGAAACCAAGAGTTGGATGCTCAACCAACTGCACCACCCAGGCACCCCTCTCCTTTTTAAAGGATACATAGTATTCTATCATTTGGCAATACCATAATTCAATCATTCTCCTGCTGATGGACATTTAGGTTATTTTCAATTTTGTGATATACAGTGATATAATGATATCTTTGCACTTACACTTTGCATTCTTGTGAGAGTAGTTTAAAGTTAATGTTGTATGAAAGCAATATGTATACACAAATTAAGAAATCAAATAGCTTTAGAAGGCTGATTTTCTTAAGCAGTCATTTGCTTCATTTTCATTGCCCTTCCAAACCCTCCAAAGAATTTTTAAACCTCTCTGAAAATGATTAGTGATTTCTTTTTTCCCTTAAAGACATCTTAATGGAGGCTTCTTTTCTCCTGCTCTGTTTTAACTAGATATGTTCTAGGATTTCTGCACAGCTGTCATCTCAGGATTTACATTCACTTCTTGGCTGTGCATATATCATGTTCCCTCAACCCAGAGTCTTCCATTTGTGTTTGTTTGTTTACTCTGTTATTTTGTAATAGCTTCCTAAGAAATCGTGTATAGAAGGTAAACTTTTTAAGACGTTGCATGTTTACAAATGTCTTTTTTCCACCCTTGCACTTGATTGACGATTTGGCTTTGGAAAGGATGTTGCCTCAGAAATGTGAAGACATTGCTCCATTGTCATATAGCATTCAGTGTTGCTGTTCATTTATCCAATGCCATTGCCTTTATATATGATCTGTTTTTTCCTCTCTGGAAGCTTTTAGGATCTCCTCTTTGTTAATGGTGTTCTGAAATTTCATTGTGCTGTGCCTTATGTAGGGCGCTGTTTTATTTTGTTTTGTTGTGTTTTGTTTTTTTAAATACCCTGGGATAGACACCAGATGTTTTTCAGATGGGAAAATGTTGTTGTATTATTCTTTAATAATGTGTTTCTCTTTGCTCACTAGCCCTGCCCTGCCCTGAGAGAATGATTCCTGTGAATTATAATTCTATCAGCTGGTTTCTAGTTAGGTTTGGCCAACGTGAGATCAGATCAGAGGAAGAGAGAGAATCTCTTCTCTGCTGTATCCCTTATGTAGAACCACATCTCTCGTGTGGTAGCTGTATCTCCCCCCGGGAGGCCCTTTCTCCTGGGCTCAGGTTGTCACTGCGCTCCATTTATACCACCTGCTCTGACCCAGTCCCTTCTGCCCTGGGACTCTAAGTTTCTCACTGAGGCTAGTCTCTGGACACTCTACCACCCTTGTGTATTCCCTAATCCTTCCTGCTCACTGTTTCTTTAAGTAGTCACTTGGTAAAAATCTCTTTATCTGCACCATATGGGGTGAAGTGGGTTTGCTATAGGGACTCTGATATAGTCTGTCTTTCTCTGTATCTCTGTCTCTCCATTTTCCAAGAAATCTTGAGCTTCCTGGACTAACCCTCTTACTTTCTCTTTTATTTTCCATTTCTGTCATCTCTTAGATCTACCTTCTGGGAAATTTCCTTGTCTTCATCTTCCAACGCTTGTATGAATCTCTTATTTCAGCAATCATATTTTTCATTTCCAAGAGCTCCCTTTATTCTCTGATCACTCCTTTTTAATATAGCATTCCATTGTTGTTTATTCATGTTTCATGGATATAATTTATTTATCTTCCTGCATTGTCTCTGCTTTCCAAAAATTCCTTTGTTTTGGTGTCTGCGTTTCATGATAGAGACATTCCTCAAATGTCAAGTGACTTTCACATAATAGGTGATTGTTAGTTCTGTGTACTCACATGGGGCTTCTCCTTGGTGGGTTTTACTTTGGGGTCATCAAGCAGGAATCCACCCGCTTTATTGTAGGGCCTCCAAAAATCATTTCTCTTGTGCTGTTAAATTTTTTCAGAAGAGAATCTGCCAAACTCTTGTCTGGCATTCATTGAGCCAAGGGCAGAAATTAGGCTGAGCAGCTTCAAGTTCAGAATGGACTTTCATTTAATGGGAATATTTTTCTGGAAGAAATTCCTTGAAGGGAAATTGTGGTATCCAAGGATATGCATTTTAAAATTTGATAAATTCCAGTGCAATTTTGGAAACATCCAAAGAAAAAAGTTCAATATGATTTAAAAGAACCAAGCAAATGCATTTTATAAGCTTTAAATGCCAGCAGAATTTAATAAAGTGTTTTCCTTATGGAATTAATGTTCCGAGTGGTAAAATAGACTGAAATAAATTCTTCTTTTCCATGGGTTCTACTTTGCTTCAGAATTAGTATTAACATAGCCTGTTTGAAAAAGTAAATTCTTCATCTTTCTTGAAAATAAAATTAGATTCTCAAAAAAAGCCATTTAATTGGCATAGCTGTAGAGACAAAAATGGAAACCTATCAAGAGGTGCTAGGTGTTATTTATCTATAAGGATGTAGCAGGTAAAAAAAAAAAATTGCCTAAACCAGATGATCTTTGGTAACTGATACTGAGTTTATGACTTGAGTGTTTACAGGAGATCTAATCTCAAGGTGGTGATTGCTCTGTAGGTTATGAAAATAATTAGGGCAAGAAACTATTCAACTACACTCTAGTAGAGAGAGGCAGGTCACAGAACATGAAGATAAGTTACTTCTAGTACCTAAATTATGTTCAGGTCATGTCTGACCTGTAGGACCTAGCTCTATGCTCATCAAAGTGGGTTTTTTCCTTTTTATAATTGCTAATCATTTCCCCCACAAGGTTCCTCCTTATTTTGTGCTCAATTTCTCACTACATAGTAGACAATAAGAAACTCTTCATAAACTCTACTTTGGAGAGGCCAAATCTCAGCCAGAAATAGACATTTCCCTTCCAAATTGTAAAGAAGTATTTGATTGTAAAGAAGTCTTTAAGTTTTCTGTCTCTATGGTGACAGCTTGATGGAGATAGTTGAGGACTAGTACATGAAATATGCCTTGCCCTTTCAAATTCTGTAACAACCACTCTACAGGAGCTCACAGACACCAATCATGGCTGTGTAATAGCCATCACTTTACCACAGCTGGACTGGAGCTGGGATTTCTTCACAGAAGGAAACAAAAGTGAGAAAATACATCTAATCTACATTGTACCTAATCTTTCCTACCTGTAGATAGAGTTGAATTTTGCTTAAAGAAATGCAGTTAAGGGGTGCCTGACTGTCTCAGTCGATAGAGCATGCAATTCTTGATCTCAGGGTTGTGAGTTCAAGCCCAAGATTGCTTAAAAATAAAATCTTAAAAAAAAAAAGAAATGCAATTAAATGCTGTATATTGGCAAATGTGCAGTCCAAGCACCAGCTCATAGTCAACACCATATAACCTACTATGTACCAGATATTGTATTCTATACAAATACTCATCATTGTCAATAAATATTTACAAATGAATGACTTTGAGAGCACTAATATTACCAATGATTACTCTGTCTTTTCTCAGTATCACTTAGCCACGCCAGAATACAGAGTGAATTCAAAGGGTAAAATGTCAAATCACTACTTCCTGTTACGCTCAGTGGGAAGTAGCTTAGCCCCCCATTTATGCTGTCTCTGCTCAGTTGAGAGAATTAACTGAGCCATGGTACCCTGTGAGGTGACTTAGGCAGCTAACATGTGAATTAGCTTAACCACGTACCCCACCCATGCAGTGAAAACACAGACCTGCCCAGACTTGGTATTTAGAAAAGTTGGCTAAGATCAAGTGTAGAAAACTAAAATAAGACTCCTTGTTTGACTCAGCTCCTAAGTAGTCATTACGTGTGGGGCACAAAGACTTCTTGGAGATCTCTCTAAGAAGAAAAGGACTTCAGAGGGCTAGCACTCTGATCTATGAACAATGACTGTCACCTATCATGTCATTGCTTTTTGTATTTTTCCTTAAGCAATGTCCTTTTAAAATCTCCCCTACTAACTGCATTTTCAGGACATACAGTTCTGAGGAAGAATGGCAGCATAGATTACTTCTCAATAAATGCAAAGACTATTAATAGTGAGGGTGAAAAAGAGGAAACAAAAGTGAAGTTAAATTCATGCTCATCTATAAGTTAATAAAATGGCAATCCCATTCCTCCCTGCCTACAACCCAAGAGACTCTACACTAACCAAAGTCTTAGCCTCCCTCTCTTTCCCTCACTTCTAGCATGATTTTTCTTCAATGCTCTCTAAGACTGGCATTTTCTTCTCTTAGGAACATCGCTACATTTCTCATCACTTCCCTCAGGGTGATTCTACTGATCCCTAAATCTTCTTAACTCAAGAGCAAAGGACTTGTGAGAGGAAAATAACCTTAAACCAAATTTCCCCTTTTTCTTATTCTGGCAATTATAACTCTATTTTGCCAGGATCCCAGACATAGGATGATAACAACAATTTTATTGGTGGCAATTATGGCTCTATTTTGCCAGGATCCCAGACATAGGATGATAACAACAGTTTTATTGGTGGTTAACATTTATTTAACACTCATTATGTGTCACGCACTGGGATGAGTAGAGTACATACTGCAACACGTTTATGCTTTATAGCAGTCCTATACACAGGTACTATTTATCCCCAATTTTTAAAAGATTTTATTTATTTATTTGAGAGACTGAGCAAGAGAGAGGGAGAGAGGGAGGGAGCACGAGCAGGGGGAGGAGCAAAGGGAGAGGGAGAAGCAGACTCCCCACCGAGCTGGGAGCCCGATGGAGGGCTTGATGGAGGGCTCGATCCCAGGACCTTGAGATCATGACCTACCTGAAGGCAGACACTTAACCGACTGAGCCATCCAGGCACCCCTATTTATCTCCATTTTTATAGACAAGGAGAAGGAGGGGTAGAATTTTCAGTGGACTATCCAGGAGTGGCTAGCTAGTGTCATAAGACAGGATGAAATCCCAGAGGGTCTGAATCTGAAGGGCAAACCACTCAACCACTGCACTAAGGTAATTTTCTCCCTTCCTGTTTGACTTCAGAGATGCAGTCTAGCATAGTAGTTAAGTTGCTTTAGAGCCAGAGTGTCAGTTCAGATTCCAGTTCCTCACTCATGTTGTATGATCTGGAGCAAGTTATTTAATTTCTTCTCATATAGTTCTAAGTCATGTGACAAGCCCTCAGCCCTGTTGCCAGCACACACAACGCAACCAGTGAATGTTGGCTGTTATTGTCCAAACCTAGGTCAAGCCCTGCTGATGGGTTCCATCTCATCCCACCAGCTTATCTTCACTGTATTTCCACAGCCACAGGCCTGACCTGGGTCCTGCCACTAACTTTTCTATATTAGTTTATACACAGCAGGAAGATTAATCTTCCTTAGAAGATTTCATACGCTATTTCCATTTTTAAGAACCTCCAGTGGCTCCCTGTTGCAAATTTGATCAGATCGAATTCCTCAGCTTGGCATTCAGGTATATTTCTACAAATCAGCTGTTTAGCTTCCTCAGTCACTCTCTACTCAAGCCCTTCTCACGTATTTGCCATGTGACTTTTTTCATTTGTGTCTTTGGTGTTCTCTAGAATATGACTAGGTGGGGCTTTCTGTAATCATTTAAGTCCTTTGTAAAATTGTCCCTGGGTTCTCTAGGTAAGTATGTTAGTATATTCAGTTAAATTTGCCGTGACTGTTCTAAGAAGCTAGAAGTCTTCTCCTGACTAACTTCACTCTAGCTTGATCATGCTAGTTAACTCCTAACCATGTCTGGAAATACTCTCCATTATGTTCATTTATACTTGTTTATGTAGTACTTAGTGTTTTTATGCATTCTCAAGTCTTCTCTCAGCAATTTTTTAGTCCTCAAGGCCAGAGATCATGGTTTGTCTTCCTTCTCAACCTTCCTTTACACTTAAGGCAAGGGCTTCATAAATGCTGTTGAGTGATTGATGGTGTGAAACAGTTGATGCAAAAGAGAAAGGTCTGTTAGAGGCAAACCAAGTAATGCAACATTGGGCCTTATGTTCCTTTAGGTGCAGGTAACAAACAGCTGTGCATTCTGCAGCTTTGCACATCAGGGTAATTTTCAGGATAAGTCAGGCCACTCGCCTCTGACGAACAGGGCATCCTTTCAACTGCAGCCAGAAAAGCTGATCTCTTGATTCTCCATTCCAGGGCGTGGAGGCATGTAAGCAGAAGGCAAGGGATAGGCTGCCATGACATGTCTAGGGGGCTTTGCTGAGACAACACAAAGCCCATAACCCCACAGTGGGGAGAGGAGTCATATTGCAAATAACTCCTTATCACCTGCTCCAGCAGAGTCAGCAACCTGGCAGCTCTCCCTTCCTCTACCTAATGTTCCCCCTTCCGGGCACCTCACAGGACTCCTGGTCCTGAGGAGACACTATGCCCTCTCTCCCAATTCCACAAGAAGCAAAAGAAGACAGGATCCATAGAGACCATGTAACTCCAGATGAGTGATAGCTAGAAGAAGAGATTTAGAGATTTTCAAAGTAACGCTGGAACTAAGACTCGAAGTGAGTCATAGATCACTTTAACACTTGTGCCAATTACTTCTTTGGTAGAATGACAAATGGAAGATAGTAATTGAAGCCATTGAAATTAAAAAATTAAATCATTCCAGTTATACCAAAGAGAGCAGAGAAGGCCTGTCAACATTCACATAAAAATGGAAGGGTGACCAAATTCCACTGGGCTTGGGTGTGGCTCTTACTTTAAAGGTAGAAAAAAAGTTTTTTAAATGTTTATAAATCAGAAGTGGAAACAGGTAGAATCATACAATTTTAGAGCTCATTTGGTCCAAGTTCTATATTTTACAAATGAGGAACTGAGGCCCAGGGAGGAAAATTAAGTTTCCAAAGGCCACAGGAATGGTGACAGAGCCAAGATGCGAAATCCGTCTCCTGACATTCCAGGGCAAGGTACATCCGCTGAGCAGTAAAGATGTCTGCACTTGGGTAAGTTCTCACATTCAACCATGGCCCAGAGAACATGAGTAAATATAATACCTTTCCAGAAAGACAAAGTTCCACCCCCACCATGCTGGTCCACAACACAATAGAGCCCAGTTTTTCTAAAAACGTCCAAGTTCTCTGATTTGCATGCTGCTCTCATGTCCAAGTTGGGGGTGGGGGGGGAATAAAATAAAACAAAACAAAACACACACACACACACACACACACACACACACACACACACACACACACAACATGTGAAGAGAGGTAGAGAAAAAGGAAAGAAAAAAACAAAACAAACAGTATAACCTAAAGCAGAAGCAGTCTTCTTAGTGGCTTAGGAGTATTTAGTAACACCTGGGAGCCAGGAGGACCTGAATTATCCTGGCTTTATCTCTGCCACTAACCAGCTTTGAAAAGTCATTTAATCTCTCTGGACTTCAGTTTCCCATTTGTGAAATGAAGGCATTCTGTAGTAATTATCTCTAAGGTCTCTTTCATCTCTAATGTTTTTAAAAAATATTTATTTATTTGGGGCACCTGGCTGGCTCAGTCAGTAGAGCGTGTGACTCTTGTTCTTGGAGTCACGAATTCAAGCCCCACGTTGGGCAGAGAGTCTACTTAAAAAAAAAAAAAGGGTATGTGTTTGTTTATTTTTTTAATTGAAGTGTAGCTGACACATAACATTACATTAGTTTCAGGTGTGTCATTCATCTCCAAAATTTCAAGTATATTAGAATAATATTCAAGTCTCATGACCCTAATAGAATTTTATCATATCCCAGGTTAGGAACAGAAAAATATGTATAAAATGAGGGTGATAAGGAAGTAAGTGGTTGATTGCGAATTAAATCAAAGAGATATATATTATGTGCCTGTTCTATGCCAGGCCTAGAATTCTCAAGACAAAGACATGGCCCATGCTCTTGAAGAGCTGTCAGCCTAGAGGAAAGACCTATAAGACTCTATATTCACAGATAATCTCTTATCTAAGTACTATCCAGGTCTGACCAAAGATCAAACAACTATTCAGGAGAGTTTTGCCAGAGACAACTTGGTAGGCAATTTTCTGGTTTATTTCCCCTCTTAACATTTTCACCAACTCCCAAGTATTACAAGGTAGTAAGGGCTGACCGGTCACTGCAAGAACCAACCTGAAGAGCATCCCTAATTCATACTTACTGGCCAGGAGCATGGAGGTCAGACACTGTAATCAAAGCTGCTCACTGAGAGTAGTCTAAATAATAAATGTAAATAGTTATTTAATCAAATTTTATTCTGGATCAAAGCAAAATGCTAGGAATCTGGAGTGCATGATAATTACTCTGAAAATGGACAAATCAGCATAAGCAGCTCTATTTGTTTGATAAGTTGAGGGCAAGAAGTGGTCTATGAAATATGTGCCTCTTGAGAGGCTTCTTAATTTTAGAGGTATTGTTAAGACTTGCCAGAGGTGTAAACAAGGTGCTCACTACAAGATACCCTCTTTATTACAAGACTAAATTTTCAAGTTCTGCTCTTGTTGTATACCACCTACTTACACAGGTAGAGTGATACTAAATCCATTACTACTCCATGTAACAACCTGGGGAGCAGCTACATTTCAGGTCACTAAAAATTTCAATGGCCAGGTAGGTATATAATGCAAAGTGAAAACTTAACATGTGGAATCCTGTATACAAGTAGCCTTAAATTACTTCATCATGTCTCAACTTAGGTGTTGTCTTTTTATTCAAACATTATTTATTTTGTGCATAAATTACCCAAGCTACAGAAGTGGCGGGGGGAATGGGGAGCAGACCTAGAAGAAAGTAATTTCTCAGTCTCTGAAGAAATAACAGACTTTAGAAGAAAAATGACTACAGTTTACTCTCCCATGAATGAGGTGTGAATAGGCACCCTCTGCCTCCTAAGCTAGAAATCACAGAATCAGGACTCTGAACATATTTCACCCTCCTCTCTTTTTGGGAACCCACTCTATTTTTTAAAATTTTCTCTATAAATTTAAAAATAGAGTTCAGAGCCTCTCTGATCATAAGCCCTAAACCAAGATGAATCATTTTGTCATAATGTCACTGGCTTCAGCAATGCCTTATGATTAAACAAAAACCTTTCCAAATAATCTCCAAAAAAGAATTAAGTACATTGAGCACTTCACTGCACATTAAATGAGCAGGCTATTACTATATAGGGACAAAAAGAAACAGCGAGCTTTAGTATTCCACTAGATAGAACTCAGCTTTGGAGCAGGAAAGGAGAATGGCTAAAGGAAAATAACATGGCAAGAGAATTGTTATAAAAAAATACTGGGGCACCTGGGTGCTCAGTCAGTTGGGCAGCTGCCTTCAGCTCGGGTCATGATCCCAGGGTCCTGGGATTGAGCCCCACATCGAGCTCCCTGCTCAGTAGGGAGTATGCTTTCCCCTCTCCCTCTGCCTCTCTCCCCAGCTCCCTCTCTCAAATAAATAAATAAAATCTTAAAAAAAAATACTTAGGTATAGGGTAGATTTTCCCCTCTTTTTGGGGGGGAGGTGTTTGTGTCATGAGAGGTTTCTTTTAAAAGAGTGCACAAACCTACTGTAGAAAAAAATGTAAATGCACAGTTAAGCAATGAATAAGTAAATAGAAATAAAACAAATTAAAATCATCCATATCATCTCCCAAATGTAACTGCTATTAAGCTTTTTCAGCTATTTTTCCATGCACTTGTGTATTTATTTCACACACAGAAAGAACAAGAATCAGGGGCCTGGGTGACTCAGTTGGTTGAGACTCGGTCTCTGCTCAGGTCATGGTCTCAGGGTTGTGAGTTCAAGTCCTGCATTGGGCTCCATGCTGGATATGCAGCCTACAAAGAAAGAGAAAGAAAGGAAGGAAGGAAGGAAGGAAGGAAGGAAGGAAGGAAGGAAGAAAGAAAGAAGAAAGAAAGAAAAGAAAGAAAAAGAAAGGAAGGAAGGAAGGAAGAAAAGGAAGGAAGGAAGGAAGGAAGAAGAAAGAAAGAAAGAAAGAAAGAAAAGAAAGAAAGAAAGAAAGAAAGAAAGAAAGAAAGAAAGAGAGAAAGAAAGAAAGAAAGAAAGAAAGAAAGAAAGAAAAAAAGAAAAGAAAGAAAGAAAGAAAGAAAGAAAGAAAGAAAGAAAGAAAGAAAGAAAGAAAGAAAGAAAGAAAAAGGAAGGAAGGAAGGAAGGAAGGAAGGAAGAAAGAAAGAAAGAAAGAAAGAAAGAAAGAAAGAAAGAAAGAAAGAAAGAAAGAAAGAAAGAAAGAAAGAAAGAAAAAGAAAGAGGAAGGAAGTTACAACCCCTATTATTTTGTAGCCCATTCCTTTCACTGAGCAGCATATATCATGAAATTCTTTCTGTGCCATATAAATTTCTAGGGCTATTTTTAATGGCAGTATTATAAATTCATACATGAACTAAAATGTATGGATGTGTGACTACATCATAATTTATTTAACTAATTCCCAATTCTTGGAATAGGTTGTGTTATAGGATGAATCATGTCACCCTAAAATTTATATGTTGAAGTCCTAACCCCCAGTATCTCAGAATGTGATTTTATTTATCGATTGGATTTTAAAGAGGTAATTAAGTTAAAATGAGGTCATTAGGGTGGGCCCTAATCCACTGGGATTAGCCCCCATATAAGAGAAGGAAGTTTGGACACAGACATATGCAGAGGGAAGACTATATGAAGACACAGGGACAAGAGGGCCATCTAGAAGCCAAGGAGAGAAGCCTTAGAGGAAACCAATCTTGCTGCTACATTGATCTTGCATTCTAGTCCCCAGAATTGTGAGAAATAAATTTCTGTTGTGTAAGCCACCCAGTGTGTGGTGCTTTGTATGGCAGCCCTAGCAAACTAACATAGGTGGTTTCTAATTTTTTCCAATTAGGAACATCCTTGTATTTAACTCTCTGGGCACACATCCAGTTATTTTCTTGGAATACATTTCTAAACAAGGATTGTTGGGTCAAAGGGTGGGTATCTTTTTTAGGCTTCTGAAATGTATTGTCAAATTGCCCAGGCCAAGGGTGTGGTTTCCAGATACTCCCAAGGCCACTAGTCTTCTAGGTGCCAGAGTTTTTCACAGGATTTTCCTCTCTTTCCTAATTATGTGTTTTTCAAATTTTCCATTAGGAATACATATTCCTTTTGTAATAATAAAATATATTCATTGTTGAGGTACCTGGGTGTGGCTCAGTCAGTTGAACATCTGCTTCAGCTCAGGTCATGATCTTGGGGTCCTAGGTCCTGGGATTGAGTCCTGCATTAGGCTCCCTGCTCAATGGGGAGTCTGCTTCTTCCTCTCCTTCTGTCCCTTCCCCCTGCTTGTGCTCTCTCTCTCTCTCTCTCTCTCTCTCTCTCTCAAATAAATAAATAAATAAATAATCTTTATATATATATATTCATTTTTTTTTTATTTGAGAGAGAGAGCATGAGAGAGACAAAGCACAAGCAGGGGGGAGGGGCAGAGGGAGAGGGAGAAGCAGACTCCCTGCTGAGCAGGAAGCCCAACGTGGAACTCAATCCCAGGACCCTGGGATCATGACCTGATCCGAGGCAGACATTTAATCGATTGAACCACCCAGGCACTCATATATATTCATTTTTAAAAAGAGAAAAGAAAGCCTTATACAATATAAAAGATTTCCACATTTGAATTAAAGTGAAGCAAGAAACAGTGGTTTGAAGAAATACAACTGAAAATTAATCAAGAGCATGAGAAGACAAGCCAGACAGGGAAGAAATATTTGCAAATGACATATCTGATAAAGAACTGTTACCCAAGGGACTTCTGGGGAAGACAGTAGAGTAGGAAGACACTAAGCTCACCTCCTTCCACAGATGCAACTAGATAACACCCAAATCTGTATAAATAACACAGAAAATGACCTGAAGACTGGCAGAACTGACTCTCCAGAACTAAATGTAGAGAAGAGGCCACACTGAAAAGCATGGTAAGGGTGGAGACCCAGTCAGGAGCCAAAATGGCCCATTGGACTGTCCACAGGAAGGAGGGACATGATGGGTGTGGAGTGGGGAGAGGAGATGAGCCCCTCACCCAGGCACCCTAGGCATGGGGGACCTACACTGGGAAGACAAATCCCCATAATATTGGGCTTTGAAAATCAGAGGGGCCTAACCTTTGGGATTCTTACACTCAGTGGGGCTTAACACCTGAGAGAGCCAGATAGCAATAGGAAACTGAGTCCCTGCCCTTAAAGAGACAGCACAACAAAGAGCCCCACTGAGATACAGCCTAGGCCCAGCCATTTGAAAAATGCCTGGGGTCTATGGGTAGACTCATTTACTAATCTCAGAGCTGGAGGGGCAGGTATCATTGGGAAACTTCTCCAAGAACAAAAGACCTGGTAAGTGCCATTTCCCTGCCCTGCCCCCTACCTAGATATGCAGATAACTGCTGGAACAAACACAGCAGCATACTCTCCACCTATCTTGCTAACAGGACTGCCCCACCCTTCTGCAGATCTGCCACCTCCAACCTAGCTGGCCTTGACAGGAATTTTCCTAAGAGGCTGCAGGTCCCCCCCTGCAGTGGACCAACATGGATTTCTCTGGCACCTCACACCCCACTCCCACATTCTCCTGTAGATCTCCCTGATCCAATAGGCCCTTGGCCAGAGCTCATCCAATGCGGTGCCACAAGCCTGGGAGTATGCAAGCAGCCCCGACAGGGACAGAACCACTCCAAAGTGATTCCTGTCCTGGAGAGAAAGAAAAATAACCACACACACCACTCCAGCTGTGGCCCCGCAGTGGGCTGGGGGCAGACATTGAGTCTGACTGCAGGCCCTACCCACCAACAAAAGCTTCTCAGGGAAGATAGAGGGAAAGCGCCCTGCAGTTCAGTGTTATTGCATCTCTGGAAAATGCCTGGTCTGATGGAACTCAAGCCAAAGGCAGACCCATCCTGCAACACAGGGACCAAACCCTGCCCACAACAGGCAGAGAGAGCCAATGGAGGTGACTGGACTGAAGGCAAATGCAGCTCAGCCATAACAGTAGGGCACATGCAACACACATAGCAGACACCCCAAAAGCCCAGGTTCTATTGAACATGTAGTGCATGCAGGGCACTACAGAACTTCTTCAGAAGGCCACTACTTTCAAGAGCAGGAGACATTGCTGATTTTCCTACCACATAGACACAGTTACAGAGAGTTAGACAAAATGAGGAGACAGAGGAGTATGTCCCAAATGGGCAAAATCACAGCAAGAGAGCTAAACAAAACAGAGATAAACAATATGCCTGATAGAGAATTTAAAGTAATCATCATAAACATACTCACTGGACTTGAGGAAAGAGTGTTGGATTTCAGTGAGATCTTCAACAAAGAGACAGAAAACATAAAAAAGAACCAATCAGAGATGAAGAACTCAATAGCTGAAATTAAATATATACTAGACAGGAATACCTAGTAGACTAGAGGAAGCAGAAGAAGGGATCAGCGATCTAGAAGACAAAGTAATGGTAAGCAATCAAGCTGAATAGGAGAGAGAAATAAAGAATAAAAAATGAAAATAGACTAAGGGAACTCAGCAGCACCATCAAGCATAATAATATTCTCATTATAGGGATCCCAGAGGAGAAGAAAGAGAAAAGGGGGCACAAAATTTATTTAAATGAATAACAGCTGAAAACTTCCTAAATCTGTGGAAAGAAACAGAAATCTAGATCCAGGAGACACAGAGAGCCCCCAACAAAATCAATCCAAAGAGGTCTACAGCAAGACACATAGTAATTAAAATGGCAAATAGTGATAAAGAGAGAATTTCAAAACTAGCAAGAGAAAAGAAAACAGTTACATACAAGGAAAATCCCATAAAGCTATCAGCTGATTTTTCAGCAGAAACTTTACAGGCTAGGGCGCCTGGATGGCTCAGTCGGTTGTGTCTGCCTTTGGGTCAGGTCATGATCCCAGAGTCCCCGGATCAAGCCCCACATTGGGCTCCCTGCTCAGCAGGGAGTCCTTTTCTTCCTCTGCTCCTCACTCTGCTAGTGTTCTGTCTTGCTTACTCACTCTTGCTCTCAAATAAATAAATAAAATCTTAAAAAAAAAAAAAACTTTGCAGGCTAGAACAGAGTGACATAGTATATTCAAAGTGATGAAAGAAAAAAAAAACCTGCAACCAAAAATATTCTATTCAGCAATGCTATCATTCAGAAGAGAAGGAGGGATAAAGAGTTTCCCAGAAAAACAAAAGTTAAAGGAATTCATCACCACTAAACCAACCCTACAAGAAATGTTCAAAAGGACACTGCGTGGAAAGAAAAGACCATAAGTAGGAATTTAAAAAGTAAGAAGCACAAAAGCAGTAAAATTAAGTATATCTATAAAAATCAGTTAAGGGATTCACAAAATAAAAGGATGTAAAGTATGACACCATATATTTAAATCATGGGAGAGAGAGGAGTAAAGAATGGGTTCAAACTTAAGCAGTCATCAACTTAATATAGACTGCATATGCATAAGATATTATATGTAAACCTAATGGTGACCACAAATCAAAAACTGGTAATAGACATGCAAAAAAATAAAAAGAAATTGAAGTATATCACTAAAGAGAGGCAGCAAACTGTGAGAGAGCAAGAGAAGAAAGAAACAGAGAAACAAAACCATAAAAACAACCAACCAGAAAACAAGTAACACAATGGCGATAAGCACATTTGTATCAATAATTACTTTGAATGTAAATAGACTAAACGCCCCAGCCAAAAGACATACAATGACTGAATGAATGAAAAAGCAAGACCCATCTATCTGCTGCCTACCAGAGACTCATTTCAGACTTAAAGACACATACAGATTGAAAGTAATGGAATGGAGAAATATTTATCAAGCAAATGGATGTCAAAAGAAAGCTAGAGTAGCAATACTTATTCAGACAAAATAGACTTTAAGATTTTATTTATTTATTTTTGTGAGAGAGAGAGCATGAACAGTGGGAAGGGCAGAGGGAGAAGCAGACTCACCACTGAGCAGGGAGCCACATGCAGGACTCGATCCCAGGACCTTGGGATCATGACCTGAGCTGAAGGCAGACACTTAACCAACTGAGCCACCCAGGCACCCCAGACAAAGTAGACTTTAAAACAAGACTATAATAGGAGACAAAGAAGGACACTAAATAGTCATAAAGGGGACCAATCCAACAAGAAGATATAACAATTGTAAATATTCATGTACTCAAAATGAGAGCACCCAAATACATAAAGGAACTCATAACAAACATAAAAAAGAGTATTACAGCTAATAGTAGGGGATGTTAACACTCCACTTACATCAATGGATAGATCATCCAAACAGAAAATCAACAAGGAAACAGTGGCTTTGAATAACACACTGGACTAGATGGATCTACCAGATTCTCTATTCAGAATATTCCATCCTAAAACAGCAGAATACACATCCTTTTCAAGTGTACATGGAACATTCTCCATAATAGATTACATATTAGGTCACAAAACAAGTCTTAACAAATTCAACAAGACTGAGGTCTTACCATGCATCTTTCCTGATCACAACATTATGAAACTAGAAAAAAAACACAAGAAAAAATCTGGAAAGAACACAAATACATAAAGGTTAAATAACCTGCTACTAAGCCATGAGTGGCTCAAACAAGAAATCAAAGAGGAAAGAAAAAAATACATGGATATAAATGAAAATGAAAACACAATGGTCCAAAATCTTTGGGATGCAGCAAAACTTATTCTAAGAGGGAATTTTATAGCAATTTAGGCCTACCTCAAGAAGCAAGAAAAATCTCAAATAAATAATTTAACTTTAAACCTAAAAGAGCTAGAGAAAGAACAAACAGAACCAAAAACAAGTGGAAGGTAGGAAATAATAAAGACTAGCAGAAATAAATGACATAGAAACTAAAAACAAACAAACAAACAAACAAAAACAATAGAACAGATCAATCAACCCAGGAGCTGGTTCTTTGAAAAGATCAACAAAATTGATAAAACTTTAGCCAGATTTATAAAAAAAGAGAGAGAGAGAGGACTCAAATAAATAAAATCAGAAATGAAATAGGAAAAATAACAACCAATACCACAGAAATACAAAAGATTATAAGAGGATATTATGAAAAATTATATGCCAAAAAAATTGGACAACCTAAAAGAAATGGATAAATTCCTAGCAACATATAAACTCCCAAAACTGAATCAGGAAGAAATAGAAAATTTGAACAGACTGATTACCAGCAATAAAATTGAATCAGTAATTTAAAAACTCCCAACAAACAAAAGTGCAGGAAAAGATGGTTTCACAGGTGCATTTTAGCAAACATTTAAAGAAGAGTTAATTCTTATTCTTCTAAAACTATTCAAAACAATGGAAGAGGGAAGAAAATTTCCAAATTCATTCTATGAGGCCAGCATCATCCTGATACCAAAACCAGATAAAGACACCACAAAAAAGAGAACTACAGGCCAATATCTCTGATAAACATAGGTGCAAAAATCCTCAACAAAATATTAGCAAATCAAATCCAAAAATACATTTAAAAAATCATTCACCATGATCAAGTGGGATTTATTCCTGGGATGCAAAAGTGGTTCAATGTTTGCAAATCAATCAATGAAATATATCACATCAACAAGAGAAAGGATAAACCATATAATCATTTCAATAGATGCAGAAAAAGTGTTTGACAAAGTACAATATCCACTGATGATAAAAACCCTCAACAAAGTAGGTCTAGAAAGAACATACCTCAACATAATAAAGGCCACAAATCAAAATTCCACAGCTAATGTCATACTCAATGGTGAAAACTAACAGCTCTTCCCCTAAGGTCAGGAACAAGACAAGGATGTCGACTCTCACCACTTTTATTCAACATAGCACTGGAAGCCCTAGCCAGAGCAATCAGACAACAGAAAGAAATAAAAAGTGCCCTAATTAGTAAGGGAGAGGTCAAACTTCTGCTATTTGCAGATGATGTGATACTATATATAGAAACCCTAAAGACTCCACCAAAACCCACTAGAACTAATAAATGAATTCAGTAAAGTTGCAAGATATAACATTGATATACAGAAATCTGTTACATTTCTATGGACTAATAATGAAATAGCAGAAAGAGAAGTTAAGAAAACAATCCCATTTACAATTGCACCAACAATAATAAAATACCCAGGAATAAACTTAACCAAAGAAGTGAAAGACCTGTATTCTGAAAACTATAAAACACTGATGAAAGAATTGAAAATGACACAAACAAATGGAAAGATATTCCATGCTTATGGATTGGGAGAACAATTATTGTTAAATGTCTATACTACCCAAAGCAACTTATTCAATGGAATCCCTATCAAAATATCAACAGCATTTTCCACAAAACTTAGAACAAACAATGCTAAAATTTGTATGGAACCACAAAGACTGAATAGCCAAAGCAATCTTGAAAAAGAAAAGCAAAGGTAGAGGCCTCACAATTCCAGACTTCAAGTTCTATTACAAAGCTATAATGATCAAAACAGTATGGTACTGACACAAAAACACACAGATCAATGGAACAGAATAAAAACGCAGAAATAAACCCACAGTTATATGATCAATTAATCTTTGACAAAGGAGGCAAGAATATACAATGGGAAAAAGACAACCTCTTCAACAAATGGTGTTGGGAAAACTGGACCGCTACATAAAAAAAAAAAGGAAAGAAAGAAAGAGAGAGAGAGGGAGAGAGAAAGAAAGAAAGAAAGAAAGAAAGGAAGGAAGGAAGGAAGGAAGGAAGGAAGGAAGGAAGGAAGGAAGGAAGGAAGGAAGGAAGGAAAGAAAGAAAGAAAGAAAGAAAGAAAGAAAGAAAGAAAGAAAGAAAGAAAGAAAGGAAAAGAAAGAAAGAAAGAAAGAAGAAACTGGATCACTTTCTTATACCATAGACAAAAATAAACTCAAAATGGATACAGCTAGAGGGTATAATGCTAAGCAAAATAAATCAGTCAGAGAAAGACAAATACCATATGATTTCACTCAAACCAAGTGAACAAAGGGGAAAAAAAGAGAGAGAGGGAGACAAATCAAGAAATAGACTTTTAACTATAGAGAACAAATTGATGGTTACCAGAGGGGAGGCAGGTGGGGGAATGGATGAAACAGGTGAAGGGGATTAAAGACCACACTTATCATGATAAGCAGTGAGTAATGTATAGAATTGTTGAAAGACTATATTGTACACCTGAAACTATTATAACACTATATATTGATAATCATGAAATTAAGATTTTTTTCTTTTTTCTTTATTATTATGTTATGTTAATCACCATACAGTACATCATTAGTTTTTGATGTAGTGTTCCATGATTCATTATTTAAGATTTTTTTTAATGAAAAAATATATATACAAAGAACTTTTTAAAAAGCTCTAAAAAATAAAATACACACAGGAGTGCCTGAGTGGCTCATGATCTCAGGGTCCTGGGATGAAACAATATCTGCGTTGGGCTCCCAGACTCAGGGAGTCTGCTTCTCGCTCTGCCTCTGTTCCTTCTGCCCCTGCTCGTGCCTGCCTCTCTCTCAAATAAATGAATTAAATTAAATTAAAAACGATTGAGTAGGAAATACTCAAATAAATAATTAAATAAAAATCTTTAAAAAAAAATGGGCAAAAGGCCTGAACAGATACCTCACCAGAAAAGATATACAGATGGCAAATAAACATATGAAAAGATGCTCAACATATATGTCATCAGGGAATTGCAAATTAAAGCAACAATGGGATACCACTAGACACCTAATAGAATGGTGAAAATCCAAAACATTGACAACGTGAAATGCTAGCAAGGATGTGGAGTAACATTCATTGCT
The DNA here is from genome assembly GCF_037043125.1 of Eumetopias jubatus. Lineage (NCBI taxonomy): Eukaryota > Metazoa > Chordata > Mammalia > Carnivora > Otariidae > Eumetopias > Eumetopias jubatus. The sequence goes on from NW_028274809.1 coordinate 33,541,630, forward strand.
GATGGGAATGCAAAATGTTACAGCCGCTTTGGAAGGCTGTTTGGCAGTTTCTTACAAACTAAACATACTCTTAACATATGATCCAGCAATTGTGCTCCTTGGTATTTACCTAAATGAGTTCAAAACTTATGTTTACCCAAAACCTGCACCTGATGTTTACAGATTTGTTCAGAATTGCCAGGGCTTGGGAGCAACCAAGAAGTCAACCAAGAATAAGTAAACTGTGATACTTCCATATAATGGAATATTACTCCAGGTTAAAAAGAAATGAGCTATTAAGCCATGAACAGACATAGAGAATACTTAAATGCATTTACTAAGGTAGAAACCAAATTGAAAAGGCTAAATATTGTATAATTCTCATGATAGGACGTTCTGGGAAAAGCAAAACTATGGAGACAGTAAAAACTCAGTGGTTAGCAAGGGTTAGGAAGAGGGAGAGATAAATAAGCTGAAGCCAGAGGGTTTTTAGGGCAGTGAAACTATTCTGTTTGATACTGTAACAGTGGATACATGTTATTATACATTAGTCAAAACTCATAAAATGTACAAGAAGAGTGAACCTTAATGTAAAGTATTAATTTGGGATGATAATGATGTATGAATGTAGATTAGTCAATTTTAACAAATGTACCAGTCCGATGTGAGATGTTGACAGAGGGAGAAGCTGGGGGTGGGGAGGCAGGGAGGAGAGGTAGGAGGTATATGGGAATTTTCCTACTCAATGTTTCTGTGAACCTAAAACTGCCGTAAAAATAAAGTTTATTAAAAACAAAACTACTAAATTTCACAGAGAGATGCATGTTGGATCAAGTTATCATTAGGAAACCTGTCCCCTACTAAACTTCTCATTTAAGTAAAAATCAGCATTTTCCTAGTTATACAAGTCAAAAACCTGGGCATCATTCTTGACAACCTCTCTTACCTCATTCCCCACTTTCATTCATTCCTACTGAAAACAGCTTACTATTTTTTCCATCACCGTTGCCATCTCTTGAGGCCAAACCACATGTATCTTTCTCTAGGACTAGAAATAGTCTAGCAGGTCTTCAAGAATCTGTTTTTGCCAGATTTCAATCTGTTCTCAATCTGGTAGCCAATGTCATCTTTTGGAAACATAAGTTTATGTCATTCCACTGCTTAAAACTTGGATTTATGTGTGTGTGTGTGTGTGTGTGTGTGCCCTTTGAATAAAAGCCTAACTCTTAAAAGATGGTCAGATATCGGCCTATCTGCCGACTTCAATTCACACCCCTCTCCCTCGCTCATCAAGCACCAAGAATGTGAGCCTTCCTTCACCACTTTGCCTAATAGACTTCTTATCATTCTCTGTCTCTGGATCTGATTAATTTCCTCCAGAGCTCTTTGAATTTTGTAAATTCTTATTTGTTTACTTATTCTCTGTTGATCTCCCATGAACTTGGAAGAACCATGAAAACAGGAGTTTATTTGTTCTGCCCAACATGGCATGCCAACATTTGACAGCATGCCTGGCTCTGGTCAGTAGCTGGGTAACAAGGACACAGAAGGAGGGGTAGTACTTTCCTAGCTCAGGCAATAAGGGGCTGTGTTTAAAAACAATAATAAAGGGCGCCTGGGTGGCTCAGTTGTTAAGCGTCTGCCTTCGGCTCAGGTCATGATCCCAGGGTCCTGGGATCGAGTCCCACATCGGGCTCCCTGCTCAGCGGGAAGCCTGCTTCTCCCTCTCCTACTCCCCCTACTTGTGTTCCTGCTCTCGCTGTCTCTCTCTGTCAAATAAATAAATAAAATCTTTAAAAAAAATAAAAAAAATAATAAAAACAAACTAGGAGTTGGTTTGCTTTTTATTATCACCATTAGTCTTTAATTCTAATAATGTCAATGATGGAATACTCCTTCCCAAATTCTTTTGTTGGTATAAATTCTGTACCGATCGTTGCTATTACTGAGTTTTGCTAATGAAAACTTCAAATTAGCACATTTGTATTACTTATGCTTCAATAAACATTTTATTTTACATAAAAGTTAATTCTTAGAATTCCCAGTTATACAGCAGGCTCTTGAGACATGCAGATTAATCTACACAGAGGCATTTTAAGAGTAAATTCACAACAGTTCAGAATTGTAGCTTATTTGGGGACCAGTTTTTATCTCAGACTCCTGTAGTATGACATATTCTTGAATTTAAACAGTAGATTAAAAAAATGATACCATGACTGTAGAGATTAAGATACACAATGATTTCTATTCTCTCATTCTATATAATCATTTAAAGTTTCATTTATGGGGGCACCTGGGTGGCTCAGTCGTTAAGCGTCTACCTTCAGCTCAGGTCATGATCCCAGGGTCCTGGGATTGAGCCCCACATCAGGCTCCCTGCTCAGCGGGAAGCCTGCTTCTCCCTCTCCCACTCCCCCTGCTCATGCTCCCTCTCTCGCTGTGTCTCTTTCTGTCAAATAAATAAATAAAATCTTTAAAAAAAAGTTTCATTTATGTTTAAAGTTTAAAATTATGAAATAGAGTACACACTACAGGATATAACATTTTCATCTGGTTAAGTGCATATTTTAGTTCATATATGAACTATTTTAATGAATTGAAATTTATTTGAAATTGAAATTTATTCTTCCAAAATTATTATTCTTGTATTTAATAAGCTAAAATATCACTATTCATGAACAAACCAATATATAGGCATAGGTTTTTCAATTTTTTTCAGAAAACACATTAATGGGGCACCTGGGTGGCTCATTCAGTTGAACATCTGCCTTTGGCTCACGTCATGATCTTAAGGGTCCTGGGATCAAGCCCCACATTGGGCTCCCTGCTCAATGGAGAGTCTACTTCTCCCTCTCCCTCTACCCTCTCTTTGCTCATGCTCTCTCTCTCTTTCTCTCTGTCTCTCTCTCTCAAATAAATTAATAAAATCTTAAAAAAACCAAAAAATCCAACATTAATGTAAATAAAAACTATCAGTTACTTCTTTGCTTCCTTGTACTGTGATATTCATTTTATTATTACTTTTTTTTTTAAAGATTTTATTTATCCATTTGACAGAGAGAGACACAGTGAGAGGGAACACAAGCAGGGGCGTGGGAGAGGGAGAAACAGGCTTCCCGCGGAGCAGGGAGCCCGATACGGGGCTCGATCCCAGAACCCTGGGACCATGACCCGAGCCGAAGGCAGACACTCAACAACTGAGCCACCCAGGTGCCCCTCATTTTATTATTACTTATTAATGTCATGATTACATTTATACAAAGTCCAATAAAACAAAATTTTTACTCTCATGTTCTCATGTTCCTTTTCTGGCCATTTTATTGTTCATCTCATTGTTCTTTTTTTTTTTTTGAGATTTTATTTATTTGAGAGAGACAGAGTGAGAAAGAGAATACAAGCAGTGGGAGGGGCAGAGGCAGAGGGATAAGGAGGCTCTCCACAGAGAACAGAGCCCGGTGCGGGGCTGAGCTGAAGGCAGAGGTGCTTAGCCAACTGAGCCACCAGGGCACCCCTCATTTCATTGTTGATTCTTATTAAAAATAAATTAATTATATAGGGACGCCTGGGTGGCTCAGTCAGTTAAGCTTCCGACTCTTGATTTTGGCTCAGGTCATGACCTCAGGGTCCTGGGATCCAGCCCCATATTGGGTTCCCTGCTCAGTGGGCAGTCTTCTTGTCTCCCTCTCCCTTTGCTCCTCCCCTCTGCTCATGGGTGCTTGCTCTAAAATAAATAAATAAATCTTTGAAAAAAGTAAGATAAAATAAATTAGTTCCATAGAGGAGATGTACTAAAAACTGATCTGCTCCAAGTTTAAAATATGTTAGAAATGACAGTGATGGTAGATAATAAAAAAATATTTGTTGAATGTATGAATTCGTCAATTTTAAAAGTAAGTAACATGTAAGGATTTAATCTCTTTCCAAAATAACCAGCCTACATACTAAAGAGACAATTTTATTTCCGCCTAGTAAAACCTACTTACTTACAGAAGATGCAAGATTAGACAAATTTTTTTCAAGTGGCAAAGCATACCTATCCAGAATATGACAATGAAGTCAAGGTATAACCTAGACCATAGTCAGAAAGAAATAATTTTTTTAAAATGACCCACAAATTCTGTGAAGTAAGCCACCCACTTTGGAAATGCAGACTCCCAAGTTTACCAGACAAAGGTGTAGAATTGGTGAGTATAGAAAGAAGCACTGAGTTTCCTACAGTTAGTTCCCTGGAAAAAGGTGGAAAGAGGATGTTTTTTCAGCAAAAAAGAATGGGTAGCCCTATTCAAACCACTTACTTCCTTTACCAGTGTGGCCTGCTATGTTTCTAGGATAGTAAGTTCTCTATGTTTTGCCACTTCTAACTTCTGGGTAACAATGGAAGTGAAATGGATTTTCCACTGCTCTTGGGATCAAAAGGGTTTTATGAATTCCAGTTTTCTCAGTTTTAATTTGTTGTCTCTCTGTTTCCCTCTCTCTCTCTCTCTCTCTCTCTCTCTCACACACACACACACACACACACACACACACACACACACACACGGAAATATTGTTCCCTAATCCCAGGTACAAAGGGGATTTGGGTGTTGGCTCATTTTTGAGATGTCATTGTTGCCAAGGGTGGAGCTTATCTGAAAAATTCAAGGAACTGTTTGAATTTTAAGGGAAGTTCTTGCTTTGTCTGTTTCAGTTAAAATGTAATCTTACAAAATAAAAAGTCAGAGTGCAAATCAATTTAATTATTTTGAAGCTTAAAAAGGAAGAGAGATTATTAATACATATGTTTGCTTTTACTTTTTTTGATTGAGGAGTTAATTCATTTCTGTTTACCTACTATCTGGGGAGGAGTTTACTTAGGCTAGAGGATAGCAGTAGAAAAGAAGCCCTTTAAATTTTGTCTTTGGTTGGAGACTTCCTAAGAAAGGTGTGGGAAAGAACAGTGTAGAATAATATGACACGAAGACATAGTGTTACTTTCTATAAAATTGGCAGCTTTTATATTGCTTCAATTTGCAAATACTTTTCTTCTTACTCTCCCAAATTATACAAACGCACATTAATTTGCATAATAAATGTGTTTCTGAAAAGACTATTCGTACTAGAGGAGAGCTTATTTTTAAGAAAAGTATTGGTAAATCCTTTTTAATTGAGGAATCATTTATAGTCTCTAAAGTCAGGTTTTTGGGTAGCAGATTTGCTTAGAGAGGTACCTCTGTATGCTGTGTAATAAAACATATACCTTTTGAGGGCGCCTGGGTGGCTCAGTTGGTTAAGCGTCTGCCTTCGGCTCAGGTCGTGATCCTGGAGTCCCGGGATCGAGTCCCGCATCGGGCCCCCTGCTCGGCAGGGAGTCTGCTTCTCCCTCTGACCCTCCCCCCATCTCATGTGCTCTCTCTCTCTCTCATTCTCTCTCTCTCAAATAAATAAATAAAAATATTTAAAAAAAAAAAAACATATACCTTTTGAATCTAGCTCAAGTGTTGATCTAGAAAGGCCAGTTTAGCAGGAATAGTAGCATCAATAACCTTCCCCAAAGTGAAATTGTAAATTATTCATATACTAAATTGAAGGTACTAAAGGTCTGATTTAGGCCCCCATAATTTAGGTGAAAACAAAACAGAGAAAGGTTAGCCATAAACGAGGAGAGCATTTCAAAATAAGACATATGAGAAAGAGGCTAACAAGAAGGTGAAGGAGACTTTATAGTACAGAGAAGAGAAATTATAGGGGAGATTTTATGTTAACTTTGAAATTTATCTATTTAAAAGCATATCACCAAGTGCTTCTTTCGACATGAGTGACTAAAAGAATAAATAACCCAGAGTTACAACCAGAAAAATTGTAGGTGAGGGGCTCCTGGGTGGCATGGTCGGTTAAGTGTCCCACTCTTGGTTTCAGCTACAGTCCTGATCTCAGGGTCGGGAGATCGAGCCCTGGGTGGGGCTCCACACTCAGGGCAGAATCTTCTTGAGATTCTCTCTCCTTCTCCCTTTGCCCTTCCCGCTCACGCTCTGTCTCTCAAATAAATAAATAAATATTAAAAAAAATTTATTTCAGGTGATAAACAGTACAGGTAAGTCTTGACTGTGAAGGGAAAGGACACTGAAGTGAGTTTCTGAGAAGTCCAGTAGCACATAGCTCCACACATCTTTGGTTCAGTTTGCCATGAAGCAAGGGACTTGATCTATAGCAAATAAGTTTTTGAGTGCCTCTTCTCTCTGGTCCTACCATCCTAAAAGGAGGAATTTAAATTCTTTCTGTCTCCTTTTCCTTTCTCAAGAGTGGCCTCCCTTTTCTATTTTTGCTGATCATCTTTCCTACCAAGTTAAAAAAGAAAGCATTAATAAAGAGAAGCCTTCTGAGGCGCCTGGGTGGCTCAGTCAGTTAGGCATCTGACTCTTGATTTCAGCTCAGGTCCTGGTCTCAGGGTCGTGGGATCAAGCCCTGCATCACATCCATGCTCACTGGGGAGTCTGCTTGAGGATTCTCTCTCCCTCTCCCTCTGCACCTCTCTCTCAAATAAATAAATAAATATTAAAAAAAAAAAAATAGAAAGAAGCCTCCCAAAAAGAAAAAAGAAGAAAGAGAAGCCTCTGTAAAAACAACCAAGCAGGGTTCAATATGGGGTGATGGCTGATTATTCCATTTTGCATGGTGATGGTTACATAAAGAAGTTTGCTTTTGGTTTAAAGAAAGCCATATTGAGATAGAATAACACAGGTTTTAAAAAAATTTTTTTTTAAAGATTTACTTATTTATTTATTTAGAGAGTGGAGGTGGGGCAGAGGAAGAGGGAGAGAGAGAGAGAGAATCCCAAGCAGGCTCCATACCCAGTGTGGAGCCCGATGCAGGGTTGAATCTCGCAACCCTGAGATCATGACTTGAGCTGAAATCAAGAGTCAGACACTTAATTGCCTGAGCCCTCCAGGCACCTCCCCCCTTTTTTAAACACAGCTTTAAAAAAAAAATGAAGTAGTCATTTATCCCATGAATGAGTGTTTATGTGCAGGATTCAAAGGGAGATGGAGGAATAATGAAGAAATAATAGTTGACTTCTTATGGAAGAAGAAAAGTGCCCACCAGTGGAGAGAGCAAAACAAGCTGCCTTACTTCAGGTTTAGCCAGGGCTGCCTCTCATCTTGAGTTATTCCATTATGCCAAGCATTTCCTCGAGGCACTTATATCCAAGTAATGCCTGCAATGGAAGTTCCTGGAACAGGGGGCACAGACCAAAAGTTTACAAAGATTAGAAAGGTAACATAAATGAGTAAGACTTGATGGGTAGAAGACAATTAGGAATTGGTGGGTTTTAGAAGAGTCCAGGTCCTGCCAAAAAGGCATTCAAATAAAATAAATTTTAAATATTATACAGGCCAAACAAAACACAGAGGACTTGGCTGAACTCAGCTGTAGGCTCATCATGATTTTATTCCTTTCCTAGAGAATAGGTATTAAAGTAATCTCCTCTTATATGTTATGTATGTAAATGATACTGAAAATCAAAACTAATTAAGAGGAAGATCTAGATAGAGCACAATTAACTGAGATTCTACCTATCTTAAGACAAATTATTTCCAGAACCTTAGACAATCTATGAATTAAAGGAGTCCTAATTCTGATTTTTTAAATTTTAATTCTTCAAATCAGCTTTGGTCTGGGGAATATAAAATATTTTTGTGTGACTCTCTTTGAAAGGATGAAGCTTTTTTCCCCATAAGTCAAAAGTCATGGGGCACCTGGGTGGCTCAGTTGGTTAAGCATCTGACTCTTGATTTCGGCTCAGGTCATGATCTCAGGCTTGTGAGATGGAGTTCTGCATTGGGCTCTGCTCTGGGCATGGAGCCTGCTTAAGATTCTCTCTCCCTCTCCTTCTGCCCCTCCTCCCCTCTATAACAACAACAACAACAACAACAACAACAAAAAGTCAATTACAGCCTATACAGCCTGTGTGAGGATATCATTCTTCATGTTGCTAAGAATTTTCAAGTTGAAGGACGTCCTGCTTGAAACACATGGAAGACTTGAATTAATTTGTTATAGTAGAAACAGCCTTCAAATCCAAAAGGATTGATGTTTGGAAGATCAGGGTAAATAATTTCTCTTTTGAGAACATGAGTAAATAGTGGCTTAGATTTAGGTAATAAACAAAGTAATATTAAAAATTATCCAACATTGGGGCGCCTGGGTGGCTCAGTTGGTTAAGAATCTGCCTTCGGCTCAGGTCATGATCCCAGGGTCCTGGGATCGAGTCCCACATCAGGCTCCCTGCTCAGCGGGGGGCCTGCTTCTCCCTCTGCTGGCCGCTCTGCCTACTTGTACTCTCTCTCTATCTGTCAAAGAAATAAGATCTTAAAAAAAAGAAATTATCCAACATTGCTGAAATAAGCAATCTGAGTCACATTCAAGTCAGATATGATCTATGATAGCTCAACATTCCCCTCATCATTTCGGATATTTTGGTTTATTAGGATAGATGTAGTGATATCTCTTTCTTCCCTCACTATTATATTTTCATCTTTAGTAAAGGAGGTATCAGTAGCTGCATTTACCACCTAAAATTCCAAATATAATCTTATAATTGGGGAATTTCCTGTCAGTTTATACATCTGAAGCCTTCTCCTTCTTCTCCTTCTTTAAATATAAGCTCTACATCCAATGTAGGGCTTGAACTCATGATCCCAAGGTCAAGAGTCACATATTCCACGGACTGAGCCAGTCAGGCACCCCTATACATCTGAAGGCTTTGTAATGGAAACTTAAAAACACAAAAGCTTTATAGCAATTAATACTTTTTTTCCTTCTTGTGATAATATATAGAGTAATCCTGAAGGCTGATCAACAATTCTGAATATTGTTAAAATGCAATTTTAAGGCAGAAAATAGAGAAGAGAAAATAAGGGGGAAAAAGAATCAGAGATTTTTTTCTCAAAAAATTGAATGTCAAGAAAGCCAAATCAATAATGGTTTTAAAAAAACTCTAAAACCTAGCTTTGGTTATAAGATGCCTTCATAGAGCTCTGCTAAACTTCGATAGAATCCTGGCAAATGCTAGTGTTGCATGAAAATGTTCAAACCACTCTGTATTAGACACCTCTGCTAGTGTCTCAGGAATTGTAAATTATGTTTCATTACAGGACTAAAGTGAATTCCTAACAAGGTCTTGTTTATTAAGTCCTGGTTTTGGTATTTGTGTTGTTCTGGGGCGAAGGGGTAACCTGTAGACTTTCTACCTAGTAGCCCCAATCTTCTGTGCTAATGCAAAGCATTGGACTGTTCTAATGTAAATAGTGCTTATGGAGCCTGTTCTGCTTATTATTCAAATTCAATAAGAAAACATTGTGAACCAAACTTAACAAGACACATCTAGACATGGAAAAGAACAGAGAGCGCTCCAGTTCTTAGAACATGAAATAAGGGAGCCGCCTGGTGGTTAAAGTGGTATACCGTCTTGTTGCTGGATACCTGAAGAATAATGATTTTACTGTTTTATTAACATGACTGAAAAAGTAAAGAGTAAAAATACTGTAGTAAAAAACAAAGAAGATAAAAGCATTTAACTAATGGACCTTTTTCCCAACCCACTTACTCTTTTTCTAAAACCATATCTGCTGAAAGTGGTTTATGGATAATATCAGTATTCATTTATTTAAAATTCTCTCTCTCTCACACACATATATCTACACATTTTCTCAGTGCTTATCACTTTGGTTAGTTTTAACCCTAAAGAGATGCCACAAATCTCACAGAATAACTTCACTGAATGACTTACAGTTAAATAACTTTCAAGCACCTAGAGAACTCAGATTAAGAAGCCTGATTAGCATAAGTTAAATTAAAATCTACTTAAAAATGTAAAAACCAGGGAACTCGGGTGGCTCAGTAGATTAAGCATCTGCCTTCCACTCAGGTTGTGATCTCAAAGTCCTGGGATTGAGCCCCACATCTGGCTCCCTGCTCAGTGGGGAGTCTGCTTCTCCCTCTCCCTCTGCCCCTCATCCAACCCCAATCGTGCTCTTTCTGTCTCTCTCTGCTCTCTCTCTCAAATAAAAAATAAAATCTTTTTTTAAAAAAAAAAACACTATTTTGGTATCAGCTTATCAATCAATTAAAATCAGTACTTCAGGGACAGAAAAAAATGGTAAGACTCCCTCCATGATGCAAAAGGCTGACAATCTAGTAAGGAGATAAAGTAAACAAGTAATAGAAACTATTTAGTAGAGTGGTGGAAGATAAGGCTGGAAAAGTAAATTGCTACAACTTGGAATTTCAGGTAGAGGAACTTGAACCATTGGTAACTTGATAAGAGTATTGATAAGATGACTGGAAACAGAGTATAAAATGGCTTGGAATAGGGAGATACAAAAAAACCCAAAGACTAAATGCCTATTGCAACAGCTCACAGTGGGGTTTTGAAACTCGGTTAAAAGGGGCAGTGGGAGTTAAAGAGATACATCTAAGAGTTTTTACTTTAAAATTTTATGGAAAATGTTTATTTTTCTACATGTGAGAATATGTGACTCCTAGAAGGCATCACCAGCGTCATGGATAAACAAGTTTAATAAACTTACTTACTTACTTTAAAAACAAGGGTGCCTGGGTGGCTCAGTTGGTTAAGCGACTGCCTTCAGCTCAGGTCATGATCCTGGAGTCCTGGGTTTGAGTCCAGCATCAGGCTACCTGCTCAGCCAGGAGTCTGCTTCTCCTTCTGAACCTTCCCCCTCTCATGTGCTCTCTCTCTCAAATAAATAAAATCTTAGAAAAATAAAAACAAAATAAAATTTTTACTTTAAAAGACCCAAGTAGGGGCACCTGGGTGGCTCAGTCAGTTAAGCATCTACCTTTGGCCGGGTCATGATCCTGGACGGAACAAGCCCTGTGTCAGGGCTCCCTGCTTCTACCTCTGCCCCTCCCCCCACTCATGCTGTCTCTCCCTCTCTCTCAAATAAATAAATAAAATCTGAAAAAAAAAAGAAAAGAAAATCCAAGTAGTTCTGAAGTTCTACATGTCATTACAACAAACAACAAAACAATAATTCGTTTTCTTGAATATATTTTCCTTAGGAATTTAAGCATATCTTCCATGATGTCTTACAGAAATTCTTGATTGGTTCAATCTATGGAAAGGTTGTTAAGCAAAAGAAAACTTCCTCTTTTATCTGTTTCATTTATCCAATTAAAAAGAAACCAAACACACATTTAGGATGCTTGTGTCCTTGAATAGTTAATGGTTGCTGGGGTTTTGTTTCGTTTTTTAAAGATTTTATTTATTTGACAGAGAGATACACAGCCAAAGAGGGAAGGAACACAAGCAGGGGGAGTGGGAGAGGGAGAAGCAGGCTTCCCGCGGAGCGGGGAGCCCGATGTGGGGCTCGATCCCAGGACCCTGGGATCATGACCTGAGCCGAAGGCAGACGCTTAACGACTGAGCCACCCAGGCGCCCAATAGTTGCTGGGTTTTTGTATCTTCCTTTTTAATTGTGGAGAGAGGAAAGGAAGAGCTCTAGGGTTGAGAAGTTAAGTAGGTTAAGTACGTTGAATACTTGACTTGATGGGAGAAAGGAACACTGGGCAAGAGGACAGCTCTTCTTGGAAGATTACACATCTACCATGAACACAACTTCCTCATTTATCTTTCCACCATCTGCCATCTTAGGCTATCTTTTTGTTGCTATTGCTCCTTTTAAGGCTGCTCTTGATACTCATTTTATAGCAAGGGCCACCCCCAATACCCTAGAATATTACTGTGTGCAACAAGTTGGTATTAGACTCAGTTCAAAAAGATAAAAGATAGACATTCACTCAAAAAGTTAAAATTGAACTTCTGTGTGACTTACCTAGGGAAGGCTCTGTACTCGAAGCATTTCTACAGGTAATGGGTGAAAGGTGTCTGCATATTTTTTTGGAATCAAAAATTTGAATACATGATGTCAAAATTGTTCTATTTTTAAAACCTATAAAGGCAGTGAACTGCATATTCTCTTTGATTTTTAATTTCTCTCATTCTTTTGCCATATTAGAACCTCGAAGTTACAATCTTCACCTCTACAATGCTCATCTCAGGGGTTCACTGGGTCCCACTGGTTCTCTTTAACCCTGACTCAATCTGCTTCTTCTTCCTCTTCATCACTGATTCAACCTTGGTTCAGGCACTCTATCTCTTGCCAGTGCCACACGAGTTTCTATATTCAGTTTCCTTCCTCTCAGTTGATTCTTTATATTACCAGCTGAGTTACCTAAATTGAAACTCCTCTGCTTAAATTCTTCCACTGACTTCCAGGATAAGTCCAAACTCTTAGCATAGCATGCTAGCCCTTCTGTGATATAGTCCCACCTGGGTCATCTGGGTTCTTCTGGGCCACTTCTCTTCATACTTTCACTTACTATCCCAAACTCTATTCCAATCTAATACCCTCCCATCCCCTTGAAAAAGTTCAACCCTCTCAGCCCCTCTATAGGGCTTCATGGGTGCTACAACTTCTGCTTAGAGGGCCATTGCTCATCTCTTAACTAATTCTTACTCATATTTTAAGACAGTGAGGAAAGTTCTTTGAAAAGGAGAAATTGTCTCTGATTCAGTAAGAGTGGATTAGGTATCTTTGCTGTGCACTTCCATAATACACTGGACTTTCACTCTATCATGATACTTATAACGTGTACTATAATTTTCTTCAAATCAACTCTGAGCAACTTGAGGGTGGGGCTGTGTCTTTTATCTACTATGGTACTTGTTACACATTAGGCATTCAAAAATTTTTTTGATGCCCCTCTGAAAAAGGAACTTACCGATCACAATGGAAACTGCATTTTATTTGCAGTTTCTCTCATGCCCTCACTCTAATCACTTTCCTTTCTAATCTATCCTGCAGACCGAATTTCCTTTTTTTAAAGATTTTATTTATTTATTTGAGAGAGAGAGAATGAGAGAGAGAGAGAACATAAGGGGGGGGGAGGGTCAGAGGGAGAAGCAGACTCCCTGCCAAGCAGGGGGCCCGATGTGGGATTCGATTCAGGGACTCCAGGATCATGACCAGAGCCGAAGGCAGTCGCCCAACCAACTGAGCCACCCAGGCGCCCCAAATTTCTTTAAACTATTCTGTCAAGGTCTTTCCTTGCTAACAAAATTTGGTTTCCTCATTGTCTATGACAGCAAGTCAAGACACCTGGGTCTGGTTTTCAAAAGATATTTGAATCTACTTCTGCTTTATTTCCAGGCCCTATTCTCCCTTATCTCTGGTCACTTCAAATACTCTGTCTTCACTTTCCCTGTTGAAATCCCACCTGTTCTTTCAAGACTCTGCTCAATAATCATTTCCTCATTAAAGTTTTCTTTGGCTCTTTAAACACATATTGAGCATATAGTTTACCACTAATTTGGGCACTTACATGTCATCTTGTTTGGATGTAACTATTTCTTCTGTAGTCCTTTTCTCCTCCATAAGGTCGTTTAAGTTCCGGGGGGGGGGGGGGGGCAGGAATAATACCATACTTTTTGGATCTTTCAGTACAGTAATAGTGATTCAATTTCAAAAAAAATGAATAATCATACATTCTAACAATAAAATGAAAGCTGCCCAAATATAGAATTTAATTTGAAAAACACTAGAAAATAAGGGGAAAATTCATTATTAGAATTAGAAAGAAAGATTAATCACTAGCTTAAGTTAGTCATTTGCAGAGGATGTAAACTAGGAAGATGGATCAGATAGGTGTAGGTGTAAATGAAAATAATTTTACTTGTGAAAAGTTCTTATTAAAAGACTAAATACGTGGGCGCCTGGGTGGCTCAGTCGGTTAAGCGACTGCCTTCGGCTCAGGTCATGATCCTGGAGTCCCGGGATCGAGTCCCGCATCGGGCTCCCTGCTCAGCGGGGAGTCTGCTTCTCCCTCTGACCCTCTTCCCTCTCGTGCTGTCTCCCATTCTCTCTCTCTCAAATAAATAAATAAAATCTTTAAAAAAAAAAAGACTAAATACGTCATTATTATATACTTTTCCCAGGCCATGATATTTTCTCTAAGGACATTTAATCATCCTGAATATTACATAGTGGGTTCTCTAGAGAATTGCAACAGTAGTCCATAACATTATATTGTTAAGGTTGGGCATGCAAATCAAAAGGGAAAACGTACCCCAAATCTATTATCCCTAAAATATTATTTAAGGTGACAACAGAGCCTATGAGAGTAGGCCATGCTTCTCCTAAAGCAAAAATTCCCTTGGCATCTACTTAAGGCAGGTCTAACACTTTTCCTTCTATTGTTTGTAATATTTTAATTTTTTATTTAAGTAATCTCTACATGAGGCTCAAACTCACCAACTCAAGACCAAGGGTCACATGCTTTACCAACTGAGCCAACCAGGCACCCCAGGCTAGCACTCTTTTAAAACATGGATGTCCTATGGATTGATACAGGATCCTGTTCCAGGACATTTAGCTAATACACTGAATTCATCCAGAGTCAAAAATAATATGGGATGCCTGGGTGGCTCAGTCAGTTAAGTGTCTGCCTTCAGCTTGGGTCATGATCCCAGGGTCCTGGGATCGAGTCCCTCATTGGGTTCTTTGCTCAGTGGGGAGCCTGCTTCTCCCTCTGCCTGCCGCTCGCCCTACTTGTGCTCCTGCTGACAAATAAAGTCTTCAAAAAAAAATATGTTGCCTTCACAAACTCATATTGCATTTTAACAAGGACTTCTAAATACACAAAGATCTAACTTAAAAGATTATTTGATGATGTTAAGTACAAACACAATTTTAGGCTAATAGGAGATAATCGTTTTGGTACCTGCTAGATTTTCAGTAACTGCAAATTGCTTCATGTATGTTCCTGGCTATTCTTTTTACCACTGGGCCATTTTCACTTTTATTTTTGAATTTTCTTGCCATAACCAGAGATTTAAAACTGTTAGTTCAAAGCAAAATGGAAAATACATTGAATCTCATTTTACCAGTTCTGTGGCTTTGGACAAGACATTTAACTTCCCTTAGCCACAGTTTTTTTATTTTTAAAATGGGGACAATATGTATTTCATAGTATTGCTATGAGAATTATCAACATATGTAGAATAACTACCACAATGCCTGGTATACAGAAAGTGTGCAACTATTATTCTAATGTTAGTTGATTTTTTAAAAATGTATCATACTGAGTAATGAGTATATTAAAACATTTACTCTTCTGGTGCAAAATATCTAAAATATCACACTAACAGTCATAATTTCTGGTGACCTAATAAAATCAAAAGATACAATTACTGTTGTTATTAATATGATCTTTAATAAATGGAATAATGCACCATTTTACAGCAAGCCTTTTTTAAACCTAAAGAACTGTCTTAAAATCTTCTCCAATGTCTCTGTAGCAATACAATCTTTTTATTTAGGTTTATATATATCAAAGCATTTACTTACAATTATTCATAAAAAACTCTTTAGTGGCTTAATGTCAGCTTTCATAGTGGCATCCATAGATAATACAAAAGAAAAGTGATTTGCTTTATTTCATACTCACACTGATCCATCAAACACAACTTACACAGCATAGCAAGGTCTCAGACGGCTTTTACAAAAGCAAAATAATTGAAAGTAATTATTCATAAATTCATATGATATTCTATCTGTAATGTAAGAGCAAAACACACCAACAAAAGATACCCGTTAACAAGAAAGAGGGTTCTGAGGAATTGCCAATATTTTTTAGCCTTTCTTATTCCAGAAAAGCATCCTCAGAAATGAATACTCTGTAGCTTATGTTTCTCCTGTCCATTCAGAAAAAGCATGGCAGCTACACATCTCCATGTTTCAGCTACTACAATACCCTAAGAGTTAGTGTACTTTACAATTATCCACTTATCTTCATTTGAAAAATTATCAACAGAAAATTAAGGATGATTCCAGCTTATACAAACACTTACACAATATAATTTCCATGGAAACATGACAAGGCATACAAAAACTTTAAATAAATAAATGTGACGAGAAAAAGAAAAGCCACAGAAGCCAAGCAATTCAATTTTATCCAGATCCTATCTTTGAATTGCATCTTTTAGTAATTTAGTTTTCTTATTATTAAGCTCCTTTAAAAATATGTTTCCCTATCATACTTAAGAGGTTTGGTAATAAGGTGGAGAGCCTGAGACAAGAGACGGGTTACAAATAAATTCACTGCTAGGATTTTAAGTATACAGCCTATCAATTTGGAGCTTGGACTTGTCTGATTGAAGGAAAAATTCTATTTGGATCTGACAAGGTGATAAATAACTTACCAGAAGTTACCTTCTCAAAACCATCCAAACTATTACTAAAGCTATAAACTCATTATTTCACTTTTAGAAGAGTTTTTTTTAATGTTAAATTACCTCAAGAAAATTTTATCTCAGAGGAACAACTTTACTAAGTTCTCCCATTAAAAAACAAAGCAAAATGAAATGATTTGTCCCATCATGTATAACCATTTACCCAAAGAAGAGAAATGGTTTTAAGACGGTGCTTCAACTCTAAGGCCTAAATAGGCTGCAACATGTAGCCAATTAGTTGAGTCATTTCCCTCTATTCAGTAATTATAGAACTGGGCAAGTTTTTATGATTAATGAAATCTGATGTTATGTCTATGTAAATTAAGTCAAATCATAAGATGAAACATTAAATGAACTGTATGTGCAACAAACACTTTAAATATTCAACTGGACTAATTGCTTGTTTGCTACCAATTAAAGTTTCTCATGTGCAAAGGGATGAAAAGGGCCCTGAGTTTTTAAGTAATATTATGTCTATAGAGTGAGTCTAAAACATGAAGATGTTTCTGAAATCTAAAAGTACAAATAAAATGGAAAAAACCTACGTGTTGCCTTTTGAAACATTTTTAAAAAGTTGTAGTTTAAAATACAGTAATTTTTTTAAAAATTCAATCATAAACTGGATGCCCTAGTGATGTGATTTATTTCTAAAGATTTCTTCTCTCTTACCCAAATTTTAGAATCTGGGTTGCAAATTAAGTTTAAAAAAATGAATGTCACCACAATTAATAGTAACACTATGAACATCACATAATAACGGAATTGGAATTTTCAAGATATGATAGATTTATTTGGGGCATAATTCTAATACACAGCATTAAATCTTCTGAATTATTTACTTTCAAATGTATCAGCCATGAGATAAAATCCTAAATTTTCTTTATATGCACAAACACTCAACTTTAACCAGCCACTTAAAAGTTAAATGAAAGTTGTTACAGTCCAGTCTGTTGCAAAATAATAAGTATTTCAAAAGTGGTCTGCAAAAATGTTCATAGATAATACCTGATTATTGTAAGGTTTGTTTTTGAAAGTTAATCTTGCATTTTGTGTTTAATATTTGATACAAAGAAATATGTAAAATGTTGTGGCTCAATCATAATGCTAAGCTTGCTGCAATATAGGTTAAAAAAATTTTAATGGCAAAATTATGTACAATTCTGTGTGCATGGCTTTTTAGTTATAACTAATGAGAATATAAAATTGTAAAACTCCACAATTTAATAGGAAATGTTAGATAATACAAAACTTAATTAAGTGCTGATTTTCTGACAATCTGATGGTTGGATCCATTGTCAAATGGTAACGTCTTCATTCTCAATTCTGTCCTACTGAACTATTACTTAACTAGAGTAATGAATTTGAATATAATGTAAAATATAATTTCAGGTGTTCTTAAGTATAAAGTTATTAAAATAGGGCTGAGAAGGAAATGCTAAGGGAACCACAGCAATTTTGTCTGAAGAACTGAGACTCAGAGGTTAATTGAGAAGCCGGAAGCATAATGAAAAATAACAATACTGGAGAAGATAGCCAACTGCTCTCCCTTTTTACTGCTGGAGGAGACAAATGCACATAAAATGAAACAGGAGGGAAGCAGAATAGACATGAAGAAAATTTTCCTGACGCAGAAGATTGCAAGTCAGACAACCAAAGGATAGAGTAAGTCAGACACAAACTAAAAGGCGGTTGAAGGAAAGTAATGAGTAGGTGCACGAGAGCACCCTGAGATTTCCTCTTTTCTTCTATGTTAGTTAATCTGAGAAGCTATAGAAAAGCCTTCTTTTGATAATAACATTTGTGTAACTAGCTCAAACAGTGATTTGCCAGATTTACTAAATCAAGGAGTATATATAAGAGTGGATCATGCAAGGTAGTTTTGGCTAACATTTGCATAGTTCAGAATCTATAAGTTAAAATGCAATTTTATCACCGAGGAGCGAACTGACAGCAAAAGGTATATTTACAAACATCTCAGTCTGAAAGAAACTTCGGGGGTGTATGTGGGAGTGTTACACAATTTCTGGAATAACAGGTCTAGATAATCAACTAACATGTGTGTACAATTTCTAGTAAGTTAGCTTGGAAGATAAAGTAATATATAAAGCAATCTGTGAATAGTTATGCAATAACCTGCACATAACTGGTAGTAAGTTCAACATAAATTTATAAAAGGTTGTATAGGAATACAATGTAATCTCAAGTTCTAGAAGCTAACTACCTCCAATGAAATATTCATTTCCATAAATATTAAAAAAAGAAACAAAAAACTTATTGAAGTATTCTTCCATTTTAAATGACTTTGAGGATGGAAAGTTCAGTAAATAGCTGCAGCCTCCAGGTATTCCATTTGGCTTTAGATGCCAAACTTGAAAATATTTTAAATAAAAACACTTGCCAAATTTTGTGACAATTCCCACTGAAACACATACTTACTTGAATGTTCCTACCTTCCTTTAGTTATTTTCACATTCAGAACCAATGTACATTTTCTGCAATAAGTGGGTACATGTAAGAAGCTATTGAAACTGCTTTATAAAAAAAGATATTATCTTTGTATCCTTCCTATGTCCTCCTCAATTAGTTTTCTGGATTAGTAAAACTTTCTCTAAGTCACTACAAGCAGAAATTTTCAAGATGGAGTCAAAGGATTGATGAGACTTTAAGTCCATGTTAAATTAATTCTTCAAGTCAAGCATGGAATCAATTTAGGGAAAAGTCTTTGTTCCCACAAGCCACCTTCACTTTTCCCTTAAAATTTACTTTATCTTTAGTTCTACAGTGCAAGAATATTAGGAGTGAAGTGAAATAATTTTAGGATTCATGATAGCAGATGTGGGATTGAATTTTATCTTGAATTAGTAATTATTTCTCCAAGCAACAGCCAGCATAGACATTTCTACATGTCATTAAGGTATCTGCTTTGGCTTATATACAAGCCACAGTTGTGCTGGAGTATAATGACTGAATTTCTTGCAAAATGTCAGTGTATTACACATCCTGTCATACAGTGCATAGGTAGTGTGGTGTGGATGAAAGAGATGTGGAAAGGCAAACCCAGGTTAAAATCCAGCTTTCTCTATTACTAGGATGTGGAACTTGGGCAAATGGCTTAGCTTCTCTTTGCTTCAATTTCCTCAATCTGTAAAGTGGGAATATTAACTAAGATCCTTAAATAGTTCCTATGAGGATTAAAAGATTGGGTATGTATATCCCAGCATTCAGTATATAACAAATTGTCAATTAGTATTATTTAATTCCTGTGCCTTTTCATAACATTTTACACTGATACTGGTTTCTTTTGCCCAAATTAGGAATTTAAAAAGGGGGAACACTGTTAGGAATTATAATTAAGTCATTTTTGTCTAAACCTAATTCAAACCAAGTTATTTCAATGACTCAGTTCTGACATACAATTAAGATAGCTCAGGGAATTAATACTAGAATTTGATTACCTATTATGATGCTTTTAAGGTTGTAAAATTAGCAAAGTGAATTTTAATTTTTTTTCATTAAATGGCCTTTATTCGAAGGATCCAAATGCTTTTCTACTACATGCAAAATATTGTGATAGCAGTTAAATATTAGCTTTAAAAAACATTATTAGATGAATAAAGTTAGCAAGTATTTTAAGTAATTTCGCTTGCTTGTATATTACAGATTCTAAATCAGTCTGATGTCCAATTTAATTTAAAATTTATTAAAATGATCTACACTTTTTACTCTTCCTATTTTTTAAGGGTCTACTAAAAAAAACTAGGGAAAGAAAATTATTTGTTTTAAACATGTTTGCATGAAATGGGAAACTTAAAAGGATTCTCTTTTATTTTGATATATTAATTCTTGAAAGCATTTTATTAAACATAAAAAAAAAAAAGATGCTGGAAAAATTACAACCAACTAGCCTAAACACAAAGTGAAGTAGAATGTAAGATAACTCTGTCAGGAAAAGATCAGTTAGATCTCAAAAATGGTCATTTATCCTCAATTGGAGAAGGAATATAATTTATTTGATTCAAAGATATCCTACATGTTTGAAAATAATGAAATGCAGTTGAAAGACATTTAAAGGCAAGAGAAGTAAGTGAAAATTTGGTGGGAAAGATATAAATAATTTGTTATATAGATAGAAGAATAATTATGCCAGAAGACTGAAAAATGTTAAGGATCTGAATCAAGAGAAGGGCCAATAAAACAAAAAAAGGTGGAAATCCTGGGCACTAGAAAAATAATCTTAATTCTAAAAATTCAAAACTGTGTTCAGCCATCCATCAGAATAAATGTGAAGTGTTGTGACATCTAACTCATAGGGTTATAGCAGATGACAAAAAAAAGGAAGGTTTATATAGTAAATTATAAATATTTTGGACAGCAAATTGGGAAATTTATGTTATTTTTAGCTAAATGATGAAGATAGAGGAATATGAGTGAGAAAATATTGTTCAGGAGATAAAAACCTAAAAGTAAGAATATAGGCATTTGTGTTTTTCTCTTAGCTTTTTATCTTCCAGAGAAATCTTAGAACTTAGTTAAATAACATCTATTAAGTACTCTGAGAATCTGGAAAAATTAAGTGAGATCATCACTGTTTGCAAACTGATAGAAAATAATTTGTGCTTATAAAAAAAGTCCCTTATTTGACATAAAGTGCTTTATTTAAAAAAACATGCTGAGGTTGCTGTTTAGAGATAACTATCAGTAAGGAAAGAAGCAAAGGAAGCTTTTTAAAAAAACAATATGACTTGAAGGATACATAACATGTTATCACTAAAAGATATATTCTAATATAATGTAAATAATAAATGCTGCTCACATATCAAAGATCATATGAAAAGCTGGCAAAAAGAGAAATTATGAAAACAGGATTAGTGAAGAAACAGTTTTGAAAAAAGAGAGGTAAGCCTCAGTCTGCTCAAAAATGATAGGTTTGGCAGCAATCTTTCCTTCCACAGGGATTTGGCATGCCAAATGAATGATTTTTCCACACAGTGTTTTAGGTCATGGGAAGAGGACTCATTTTCAGATAAATTCACCAGGCGTTGCTTGGGAAGAGAATAAAAAGTTACTACTGGTTCAAAACCATGAACCGATTTTGAAGTTACTTTAAATAGGAAATGTAATTTTATGAGTCAAAGATGGCCTATTCAGAGAATGAAGGCTATAACACTATATAGTCTTAACCATCTACCTACTTAAAAATTCCATATAAGTATAGCTCTCTAAGTTTTCTGATAAAAATGTGCTTTTTAAATAAATGAATATGGAACATGAACATACATATAAAAATAAAATAAAATGAAGAAAGGCTAATATTTGACTTCGTCTACTTTGTTCTATGCTCTCTTACGAACGTCCAAAAACCAGAACCAAATACTTTTATTAAAATGCCTGGAAAGAAACATTTAGGACTTGGAAGGTTAAAAGAAATAGCATTTCAAATTAGGTTTTGGTAGTTCCTTCTTTAGAGCCCTTTGAGACAATGTTTCTGCATTCTCCATAAGGAGAGAGAAAGCAAGAAATCAGGTAGCTGCTTTCTCTTGTGCAAAAATCACTGCCACAGAACTGACCTGCCAAAAGTATGGGGGTTGGGGCAGAAAAATGTACTTATTATGGAAGAATGTGTGCTCTGTTAGGAAGAGAGCTTACAAGAAAGCTTATTTGTGGACTATAGACTATTGCACGTTCAAACAAAACACAAGAGAAAAGAATGTCCAACAGATAATATGTTCAGGAACAGTTCAACATATAAACTAGCTTGTGCCCAGAAATAAAACATGGATACCAGACACTGCTGCAGTCAAACCTGTCTTAATTTGCTTCTGTTTTAATGACCTTTAGAAACTGGTCCAAACTGATTATCAGCAATACATTGTTTTTGCTTTTTTTCTTAAAAAAATATTTTGAGACCACTTCTGATACACACACATAAAATTCTGTGGTCATAACAGACAAATATAACTTTAATGAGACTAAACAAAAGTGCAAAACTTAAAAAAAACAAAATTAAAAAATAATGGAAGCATAAGCTAAATTTTTCTGCATAGCTGAAATCTATTTAAAGCAAGTCCTGTTGCAGGGGTGGGAAAGGGTACTGACAGGAAGATAAAGCAGTTTTTTTTAAATGTCTTCTGCACATTTAAATGATGCAAAAAATAATTTCACTCCATAGGCTTGAAAATATTTCACAGACAGTTCATTCCTATATCTTTAGAGACCATGGTTGTGGCAGTGCCTCCTTCTGCAAGGTAAACTGCGGTGCTGGATTTGGAATGAACTGCCCTGTCACTGCCATTGTTGTTGACCTCACAGTCCAGTGGTTCAGTGGAGATGACCCAGGTGGAGGGGCGCCACCGCTTAAGAGAATAGGGAGTTTTCACACGTTTCTTAATCTTTTCACCAGATCCTGATTTGCCATCTTGTGTTGACTCACCTACTGGAAATAAAAGGACAGAAATAAACTATATATAAAGAAACTATTAAACAGTAAGAAATTAGGTCTGTAACTCAAGAACAGATCAAACTAATATCTGCAGGAGGTATTAACAGACATTACTTGAATTCATAATGCCAGACAATTATTTTCTAGGCAAAACTTAACCAACTTATTTTGAGACTCTTTAAGCACAACTGTTTTCATAACTGTTGGCTTATTCTATTGGGCAAGCAAAAACAAAGGAGAAAATTAAAAGTTCTCAGCTGTATTCTCAAATCCTTTGGTTGTTGGTAGTGATCCTAACTTGGCAAAATGCATTTAATCAATCTACTTAATTTTCAAAGCAGATCAAATTTTAAAGGCACCTGGCATATAATATTTTCAGAAGAATGACATAAACACTACAGTATAAGTTTTCTAGTAATTTCCCCTTCCCACACCTGACTAGACGTTTTATTGCTATGGAGCCCTGCTATAGGGTGTATTAACTGGTCTATAATACAAGCCACTCAAACAAGGGGATAGATTCTACTGATTTTTTTTTAAAGTAAGCTCCCAACATGGGGCTCGAACTCAAGACGCCAAGATCAAGTTGCATACTCCACTGACTGAGCCAGCCAAGGGCCCCTCTACTGATTAATTTTTGAGAGCTGAATCCCTTCAGGCCATTTTGTAGTCCTTGACAACAACCATAAAACATGACTACTTTTTTTTCATAAAGTGCTGTCAGTCTAAAAGAGAAATCATTTTGTATAATGATGACTGTTAAAGATTTTGGTGGGCTCTCCTGTCTTGTGTTACAATCCCTTTAGAACTAGAAACCAAGTATCAAGTTATTTGTCTAGGGGACCCATGGCACAATGCTATAGGCATGGAGGAGGCTCAACACCTAACTCTTGGAAAAGATGACACACAAAAAAATAAAAAACAAAACAAGAACTTCAGTTTTTTTATAATGACTTCTTCTGAATTCTCTCTGGACTTTAAAGATTTAAGGTTAGTTTGATAAAATCTAGATGGGTATATAATAGATATTAATATACTAAACAACTATTTCAAAAGTTCTACTGACATCATTTTACCTGGAACTTTTAAACTCGTATTTACTTAATTTCAACCATTCACGGCAAGTACATGAATTGCATTATGAACCAGGAGCTATATAAGGCATGTATTAAAGTTGGTATTAAGTTCTGACTGTTGTGACATTTGACTATTTAATTATCAACAACAACAAATTACTTTTTTTCTTTACAACAGTCTGATTAGTTTTGAGGTCCAACCAAGTGGCTTATTTTATTTCCAAAAGTGGTAAAAATAACTAATTGTTAGTTGAAAACACAATTTAATTTTATCTAAGTAATTAAACGGTCCCAAAAGACAAGCAGGAGAGATTAAATGATCCCTCCACTTACACTGCAAACCGCTGCCATCAAGGATATTTGTGGCTGAAAGATCCAGAGAATTAGGCCTCTGTGCTTTTCTGGGTTTTGATGGTCCAGGATCTGCTACTGTGCTTGGAACACCCTGTGTAAGAACATCTTGCTCTGAACACGGATTACTGTTGTTGTTATTGGAATTAGTTCGGCCACCTTCCAGTGGCCGTTCCCTCCTGTCCACAAGACGATCCAGAACACCTTCATCATGGCCAGCCTGTTGCTCTCGTCTCAGTAAAGGTTCATGCTCATCAGGACTGGAATTAATATTCAGTCGGGTATCCTCACCAATGAATTGATTCTGCAGCATTTCTTGGCCCCTGTGTGCCACTGTGTTGGCTGTCTGGCCAGATGGTACTGCCCCATTAACATACTGGGTAGTGGCAGTATGGGAGTTAACACTGTGGTTTCTACCTGCCACACCATTCATGGTGACCGTCACCACATGAGGTTCTGCAGCATTGATTGTATTCATCTTGGCAACTCCAGTTTCTACTTGTTTCAAGTTTGATTTGTGCTTGCTGCCAAATTTCAGCCGGGGCTCCTTTGTTGAATTTTTGGTGTTTAAAGGCAAACTAGTAGGTCTCTTAGGAAGGTTTTGTTGCTTGGGGAGAGGATAGATCTGAGCGGGTGGAACATCAGGAATTAAACATGCCTGGCCATTTGCAGCTTGTGTGAAGTCCTGCTGTCCAGTCACTTCTACTGCAAGTTTTATGAGTGGGTAAAGCAAGCTAGAACTGGTGCTGCTCAGTGGGTCTGGTCCACTGAACTGTTTAAGAGAATGCTCCATGAGATTCTCATCAGAACTTTCCTTGAGGTTCTTATCAACTTCTTTTGGGTCCAGCTTGTTGGTCTCCAAGTCTTCTTCTGTAAGTTGTAAGCAGACAGGGGTTGGCCCAATTGGCTGTGAAACATTTGTGGCATGCAGATTTGTTTCATCTGAGTATGGCATCTCAGATATAGTGGTCATGCCAGTGCTTGGAGTGAGGCCAGTGGTGTTTGTGGTGGTTGTGTTGGTGGACAGGCTGGTGACGCTTGTTTCAGGGCTGGGAATTCGAGCTTGTGCTTGCTGCCGTTCATAGTTAATTGAGTTTCGGTTCTTTTCCCCTATAGTCAAAGGTGTGCTAGACATCGAATGCTCAGAGGAAATATTCTTCACAATGCTGTCAGTATGATGGATAGAGTCTTCAATGTATGAGGAAGAAGAATAATCTGGATAAGGGCCAATCTTTGGCACACGCCTATTGTGTGACAGGTTGCTTAAAGAAAGAAAAAAAGTGCCACATTGAGAATGTACATTTATGACAAACTGACCCTCCAAGTTTAATACCTCTGATTTTTAAGTATGAACTGTTTTTTATTTTATTCCTAACCACATTGTACTAGAGGTTATGTAAAAATTGTGATCACATAATCAAGTGTCAATTAATAACTTGCTAAATGCTAGTTTTTTAAAAAAGATTATCATTTATTTGAGAGAGAGAGAGAGCGCAGGAGAAAGAGCAAGAGCCGGGGAGAGGGGCAGAGGGAGAGAGAGAGAAGCAGACTCTCCATTGAGCAAAGAGCCCAGCAGGGGGCTAAGAGATCATGACCTGAGCTGAAGGCAGACAGTTAACCGAATGAGCCACCCAGGTGCCCCTAAATGCTAGTTTTATATGAATTAAGACTACTGAAAAACCTATGTGGATCTAGATGTGATTTTCATAGATGGTCATTATTTTGGTTTATAAGAGTTAATTAAAAAAATCTCCTCTATAGGGCGCCTGGGTGGCTCAGTTGGTTAAGCGACTGCCTTCGGCTCAGGTCATGATCCTGGAGTCCCGGGATCGAGTCCCACATCAGGCCTCTGCTCAGCAGGGAGTCTGCTTCTCCCTCTGACTCTCTTCCCCTCTTGTGCTCTCTATCTCTCATTCTCTCTCTCTCAAATAAATAAATAAAATCGAAAAAAAAAATCTCTATAGTTTTGTAACATCACCAAATATATATTTATCAACTGTAGGTATAGTTGCACAACCAGATATAAAGGTGGTATATGTTTCTTTTGTACTCCTACAATCCTAGATACATAGTGGCGACTCAATACTTTACCAATTAAGTTACAATGGCCAAATGGTAAAAAGAATATAAGCTTTTACGTTGTTCCAAAGTGCTTCCATGCTTCCATTAAGAGGCAGTTTAGCAATGGAATGTATCTTTCTGGGGGTAAATTGAGCCATATCAAAGAAAGCTCTACAGACTAATGGCAGAATGTGACATTCAGATAAAGGAACAACAATTCAGAACTACTCTCCAACTATTAAGAGTTCTTCACTGTCATTATCACACCTTGAGAGGGATGGTTCTTGAGCATCACACTATAATATATTTAGGTTATTTAAAATAAAAGCCAGGGATAGCTTTAACTAAACAATGGGAACATTAATAGATACAAATGTTATAGGAGAAAAGCAGCAGCTCAAGGAGAATGACAGGAGGGTGAAGAATAAAAAAGTAGTTGTAGAGCACTTGGAAAAGAGGTCTGGGGGATAAGATTCAATACAATGAAACCTAGAATGGAATGACCATGGGATGAACCACGATTTAGGGGAAACTATTTAGAAGTGACTGGACATGGGAAAAAGCATGTAAAACAGAGCTGAATGATTTAGGGGGCACAAAATGGTCAACACAATGGAGGGTCGCATCAAGGATTCTTCTTACCATTCAGGAAAAGTTCAAAAGTACTTAGAGTAAAAGTAACTCACTCGTGAGAGAGGTACAAATAACATGCTAGAACACACAGAAAATACAGAGATCAGGGGAGACAGAAGCAGAAGACTATCCTCAGGTATGCATAAAGTAAGAAAATTCGTATTTAGAATTGCTAGTCTTTACCTTCCTTGACTTGCTGATATATAAGGAATAAGGGTTCCCATGCTGAAGCTAATTCAGTCCAAACACAAGCACTGTAAACCCAATTTTGGGTCTATAAATTCGTAACACAAATTGCTCTTAGAAATTAGAACAATAGAAAACAGCAAAAAAATTATTCAATAATCAACTATATTTTTATCTCAATTTTCTCTGGTAACTTTTTCCTGCTTTTCTGAAAATTTTAACATGTATTAAATAAAATGACAAATTTTTTGGGAAAACTTTCCCCCAAACCTGGAACAAAGAAACACAGATTACATTGTCTGAAAGTTCCAATTTTTAGGGAATTTTTTAAAAAGTCCTTTTACTTAGGATGAAAAATCATAATTTAACAAAGAAATGTCTCATAAAGTAATATTTATGATGGGATAGAAAAATCTTATGAATTGCTTTCATGTTAAAGTAGTAGTAGTATATTCTATACAAAAAGCATTGGATAGGAAGCCTGAAATCTTGGTCTCCGGTAAAACAGTGGTTAGATATATAGGCAAGTTCATAGTTCTATTCTCCCTAAAGAAAAATAAAAAGATAAAAAAATAAAAGGCAAGAGAAAGAGGAATAAAGGCAACAAATGATAAATGAGACAAGGCATGTAGAAGTGCTTATAAACTTTTGAAACTATGAAAATGTTTTGCCTTTATTATTTTAGGGAAGAAGGAGCATTAATAAAGACTAATCTCTTTTGCTGTATCTTGAGATACTAAAAAAAAAAAAAACATAGATGCCATCCTGCACTTATACCAAACAAAAATCTCTAGTAAAAAAACAGGCATATTGAAAGAAAAATCACAATGTTAGGTTGTATGAATTAATCATTGCCCTTTTAGACTGGTTTAATAGTATTTCTTTTTCTAACCTCTGTTCAGTCTCGGTTTTCAATACTGACTGCTGAATGCCAAACCCCTCCAGGTCTTACCGCTCATTCTGCATAGCAGTAGACATGGGATTGACTGTTGGGCTCACAGATTTGTTTCTTTCCCATATCATCATAAGTTCAGCCATCCGCTCCTCAGCACACTGCGCAGTAAGCCGAGCCTCTGCATCCTGGTCCCAACAGTCTTCGATTGTCTCCTTGAGTGACCTCACTGCCTATAATAAAGTATATGTCAAACAGTGTATCTTTAAAAAAAAAAAGTATTGAGATTTTTAGTGACATGAGGTAAAACAAAAATCAATTTCCTTTAACCAATATTTTACACAGCTATAATAAAATATTTTAGACTTCAGAGATTTGTAAAGGGTCATATTTCTCAAAAGATGAGTAACAGGTGAGCAAACAAGGTTTAACTTAACCCCTAAAGAATCAGCCACAAATGTGAGCAGTTGTCAAAAGTTACGTGGTTCATCAAGGTCACAGGTTTATGTCATTGTTCATTGTTATTTCTATCAACAGCCACTAATTCCACTTCAAAAATGAGTTTTGAGTTTGCTGGAATTTTGGACCAGGCTATCTTCAATCTCTAGGTGAGCTTTTTTACTCCTAGTAAAGGGTACTTCATTCTAACTGTGAAGTTTAAAGGCTTGGCATTTTCTTTTTCTTTAAACTAATTTCAGTGGTAGTATCAAAAGCAGTCTATTCTGTAGTATTAACCTATATCAGCAATAAACAATACAGTCTCCCTTTCGGGGAAAGTTGGTTTGAACTCCCTTTTAAAAAACAGATTTCATAAACTGTCATCCAGAATCCTTTCAGACTTGTTTTTTTGGATTTGTGTTTATTAAGCTTCAAAGCTTTTTACTTGCTGATATTCACAGTTCTTGCACCTTTAAACATTTTCAAAAAAATTAAGGTGAGGACTGCCAGATCTAACAAATAATACAGAATAGCACTTAATTTTAATGTTTCAGATAACTGACAAATCATTTTTAGTATGTATTCCATGCAATGCTGAATCTGAGCATTTTATCTCACAAGCCCATTTTAAGCTGAAGTCCTTGTTAGCTTTCTTGGCAATATTTTTACTGTTTTCTGAATAATTTGTGTTCTCCAACAAACAAATCTTAACTTGCAGGAAATTTGATGGTGTTTGTTGTGGGCATTATGCTAAATGAATAAATACCTGCACCATGGCCCATGTGGGCCCACCTGGGGCTCGATCCCACAAACCTGAGATCATGACCTGAGCTGAAATCAAGAGTCAGATGTTTAGGTCCCATATTGAACTCGAGTTGGAAGAGGTGAGTCCGGTCTCAAAATGGAGGGCCATAATACAAAGGACCCAGAGCAGCTGAGAAAACTGTTTATTGGTGGTTTGAGCTTTGAAACTACAGATGATAGTTTAAGAGAACATTTTGAAAAATGGGGTACACTTACAGATTGTGTGGTGATGAGAGACCCCCAAACAAAACGTTCCAGGGGTTTTGGTTTTGTGACTTCCTCTTGTGTTGAAGAGGTGGATGCAGCAATGTGTGCCTGACCACACAGGGTTGATGGGCGTGTAGTGGAACCAAAGAGAGCTGTTTCTAGAGAGGATTCTGTAAAGCCTGGTGCCCATCTAACAGTGAAGAAAATTTTTGTTGGTGGTATTAAAGAAGATACAGAAGAATATAATTTGAGAGACTACTTTGAAAAGTACGGCAAGATTGAAACCATAGAAGTTATGGAAGACAGGCAGAGTGGAGAAAAGAGATTTGCTTTTGTAACTTTTTTTTTTTTAAAGATTTTATTTATTTATTCGACAGAGAGCGACACAGAGAGAGAGGGAACACAAGCAGGGGGAGTGGGAGAGGGAGAGGCAGGCTTCCCGCCAAGCAGGGAGCCCGATGCGGGGCTCGATCCCAGGACCCTGGGATCATGACCTGAGCCGAAGGCAGACGCTTAACGACTGAGCCACCCAGGTGCCCCTGCTTTTGTAACTTTTGATGATCATGATACAGTTTATGAAATTGTTGTTCAGAAATACCACACTATTAATGGGCATAATTGTGAAGTGAAAAAAACCCTTTTTAAATAAGAAATGCAGTCTGCTGCATCACAAAGAGGTCATGGAGGTGGATCTGGCAACTTCATGGGTCATGGAAGAAACTTTGGAGGTGGTGGTACCTTTGGCCGTGGTGGAAACTTCGGTGGAAGAGGAGGCTATGGTGGTGGAGGTGGTGGCAGCAGAGGTAGTTATGAAGGAGGTGACGGTGGATATAATGGATTTGGGGATGATGGTGGCAACTATGGTGGTGGTCCTGGTTATAGTAGTAGAGGAGGTTATGGTGGTGGTGGACCAGGATATGGAAACCAAAGAGGCGGATATATGGAGGTAGTGGTGGAAGATATGATGGTTACAATGAAGGAGGAAATTTTGGAGGTGGTAACTATGGTGGTGGTGGGAACTATAATGATTTTGGAAATTATAGTGGACAACAGCAATCAAATTATCAACCCGTGAAGGGGGGCAGTTTTGGTGGAAGAAGCTTGGGCAGTTCCCCTATGGTGGTGGTTATGGATCTGGTGGTGGAAGTGGTGGATATGGTAGCAGAAGGTTCTAAAAAAATTTCAGAAGAAAAGGGCTACAGTTCTTAGCAGGAGAGAGAGCGAGGAGTGGTCAGGAAAGCTGCAGGTTACTTTGAGACAGTCGTCCCAAATGCATTAGAGGAACTGTAAAAATCTGCCACAGAAGGAACGATGATCCATAGACAGAGAAGTTACTGCAGCTTAAACAGGAAACCCTTCTTGTGCAGGACTGTCATAGCCACAGTTTGCAAAAAGTGCAGCTATTGATTAATGCAATGTAGTGTCAGTTAGATGTACATTCCTGAGGTCTTTTCTCTGTTGTAGCTTTGTCTTTGTCTTTTCATTACATCAGGTATATTGCCCTATAAATTGTGGTAGTGGTACGAGGAATAAAAAATTAAGGAATTTTTAACTTTTCAAAAAAAAAAAAAAAAGAGTCAGATGTTTAGCCAACTGAGTCACCCAGGGCCCCAGCCAGCTAAGTTTTAGAAACTCAATTTAACTGATGTTTCTTCATGGTTAGGTTCAAGGTTTGAAACTTTGGCAGAAAAATCACAGAAGAGATGCTGTGTCCTTTTTTCTTTCATTTTTTTAAAGATTTTATTTATATTTGTCAGAGAGAGAGAGCACAAGCAGGGAAACAGCAGGCAGAGGGAGAAGCAGGCTCCCTGCTGAGCCAGGAGCATGATACGGAACTCGATCCCAGGACCCTAGGATCATGACACGAGCCAAAGACAGACACTTAACCAACTGAGCCACCCAGGCCCCTAGAGATGTTGTGTTCTTCTCATTGTATCTTATCATGCGGTTCACAATTTTGATCTGTCTCATTACTAGTGAAGTCAACCTTGATCACATGTCTGAGTTGGTGCCTGCCAGGTTTCTCTATTGTAAAGTTCCATTTTTCCCTTTTATATTCAATTAATTTTTTTTAAGACTTTAATCAGTGTTTTTGGGGTGGAGGGAATACTTAAAATCTCTGTAAACATATTATTCTCTATTCACCTTTTCACCCACTGGTTTTAACATGGCTTGATGTTTCTTGGCTGAATTTCTGCGATGCTTGCTCGTAACAAGACATTTAAAAAACGATAGTAAATGCATAATAGAAATATGGACAAAGAGCACATAAACAAGAAGTGCAAATTCCTGATAAAATATGCAAAGATGATTAATCTTAATATGTTGAGGCAGTATAGTATAGCAGTTAAGAATATTAGTTCCAGTTTTATAGCAAGAGTGACAGTTAAGAACCTGGCCTCGGGTCGCCTGGGTAGCTCAGTCATTAAGCGTCTGCCTTCGACTCAGGTCCTGATCCCACGGTCCTGGGATCAAGCCCCACATTGGGCTCCCTGCTCTATGGGAGGCCTGCTTTTCCCTCTCCCACTCCCCCTGCTTGTGTTCCCTCTCTCGATGTGTCTCTCTCTGTCAAATAAATAAATAAAATCTTAAAAAAAAAAAAAGAACCTGGCCTCAAATCTTGGCTCTACTACTTACTAGCTGCAAATTAAAACAAGATCCATTCCTACCTATCACATTAAGAAAGATGACAATATTTTTATAATACAAAGTGTTGGTGATGGGAAAGCAGGCACTTACATACTGTTGTCGGGAGTGTCCTCAATTTGGAGGTAATCTATCAATAACAAATCATAAATGTATTTGCGTTTTGAGTCAGCAATACTACTTCCAGGAATTTATTCCTCAAATACACTTATACGTTTGTAGAAAAATGTGTGTATAAGATATTCATTGCAGTATCATTTATAATAGCAAAAGCTGGGAACTACCCACATGCCCTCTAATAGGGATCTGGCTAAGAACTTGCAATATAATGGATACTATGAAGAATGAAAAGAATTAGGAAGATGTATATGTTCCTAATTGCTAAGTAAAAATTGTAAGGTAAGTGGATGTAGTAATTCCCATCTATATATTAGAACAGGATATAAAAATATATAGTCATGTAATCCATAGAAATTTCTGAAGTCTACAGAAGGAACGTAAGAGTGGTTGTTTCTCTGGAGGGCCTTTTAGATGTCTGGGCATGGCATATTTTTTCTATTACTAAAAATAATTTATTGTTTGAACTCTTTGAATTTTGACATGTATTTAATGAATTTTTTGAATAGGTAATATATGTATGTGTCAATAAATTCAAAAGGTCAAAAAGAGAATACAATCTCCCTTCCATTCCTATCCACCAACCATCCATTTTCCCAGTCTAAAGGCAACCAATGTTACCAATTTCTTGGGTATTCTTTCAGAGAAACTTTATTACTTTTTAATTCAGACATATACCCATCATATACCACACACACAGATTTATAGTTTCATTCATGCTTTTTTTTTTATGATTTTATTTGTTTATTTGACAGAGAGAGACACAGCGAGAGAGGGAACACAAGCAGGGGGAGTGGAGGAGGGAGAAGCAGGCTTCCTGCTGAGCAGGGAGCCCGATGCACGGCTCGATCCCAGGACCCTGGGACCATGACCTGAGCCGAAGGCAGACGCTTAATGACTGAGCCACCCAGGTGCCCCAGTTTCATTCATGTTCTTAATTACTAAACATGAAGTGCAACACAATGAAGTGTATACACTGAAATCTTCCTAAAGCAAAGATTTGCAAGTCTTTCCACACAAAACTGAAAGAGACCCTTCCTTTCCAAAACAGAGCACTATCTATTACAGAGTCCCATTCACCAACTGCCCAGAGGAGCTCAGAAACACCAAATCCAAGCAGCTAAAGATGGTATATTGGCTGTTTTCTGTATCTGGAGGAGAGAGAGACACTGAATGAGGCTGGATTTGTTACTTTTCATTATATAGCTGGAAAATAATTTGTCAAAACACTTTTTCAAAAAGAGACCCTATCTCCACCCTATTCCCACCCCTGCCAAAATAAGACATTCACCAAGGCACTGTCCTGGATGATTAATAAAATCTGGTAAACAGAAACCCTAGTCCCTACCTCTAAGAAGTTTCTATTTTTAAAACAGCATCATTGTTGATGCATAATAGTTAACAACTGTTGAGTTCTTACCATGTACTAGACTAGTGTTCTAACTCATTTAATTCTTATTTGAAGTACTATTGTCATCCCTACTTTTATATGCAGGAAAAGAGGCCCAGAGGAGAAATTAGGGCACATAGCTAATAAGTGGCAAAGCTAAGATCAAAGCCCAGGCAGCACAGCTCCACAGTTTATACATTATCCTATGATGATTCCTCTAAACTATGCTGATAGAACACAGCCAGTTCCTAGTGGATTAAATGGGTTCTATTAAAAAGCTGTAATTTGACTGATTGGTTGTTTTTTTTGAGAAAAATCTATTATAAGTTCCAAAGTTAAAATAATGGTTACTAAATCATTTACACAAGATTTAGAAGTAAATTAATATGAAATAGGGAAAAGGAAAAATTAGAAAAATAGCTGAGAGTTTAAAGAGGTTGACTATACATGGGATTCTGAGGGTCCGAAAAATAATGATTTGGTCATAGAAAGTTGATCTAGAAGTAAAGCAATGCTGAATATCCCAGAATAAGTAAAAAAGTAGATAAGAGAAGATTAAGGAAATAAACTGTATAGAAAGAAGAAAATTAAGTGACCAATGGGGCGTTAAAGTCTTTAAACAAAATTAAGAAAGGATTTGACAATTTTGATGAAATGGACAAATTCCTTCAAAGACATAACTGTCAAAGCTCACTTAAGAAAAAACAGATGACTTGAATAGTTCCTGTATCTATAAATTTGTAGTTTAAAACTTTCCCACAAAGAAAAATCGAGGCCCAGATAGCTTCACTACTGAATTCTACCAAACATTCAAGAAGGAGATAACGCCAATTCTACCCAGAAAATCAAAGAGGGAAGGATATTTCCCAACTCACTGTATGAGGACATTAGTGAAGATGGCAGAGGAAGGAGACCAGGGGACGTTCTTCCACAGAAGTACCAAAAATCCTGGTAAAAATACTGTCAATCAATCTTACTGAAGCTCTGGAAGTTAGTCAAATGTTTAGAGCAACTAAGTAGAATATGAAGACCTCAGTCTGTGTTCCCTATGTATGTACCTGGTCCAGAGGGAGGAAAATATTGTTCCCAAGGAATTATGTTGTTTGTTTTGACATGTCTATGAATTCCCTGAAGAACCAAAGAAAGGGGCCTGGCTTTATTCTGCCTAACTCAGAACTCTCTCAGAAAACAGAAGTAGATAAGACTAAGTGGAGAACATTCCTTGAAATCACTGAAAGCCAAATGAACAAGTGTTACAGCCTGGGGCAAAATACAAAAATTGAACCACACAACAAAAACTGAAAGTGAGGGAGGAAAAGCTGGGGTGTGAAACACTTTAGGGAATGAGGGTTTTGAAAAACTCCTGCATATACCGGGAAACCTAGAAAAGCCATGCACATGTCCAGGGCAGGATGCATGCCCAGAGCAGACCATAAGCTTTCATAACTGGCTGGTCTTTAGGCTCAGCGCTAGCAGAAAGTGAAGGCTAATAGAGAATCTTAAAGGGTCTGGATAAATGTTAAAGGAGGGCCCCAACACAAAGCCAAACTGTAAAGGCCTAGAGAGTATGCTCTTATCTTTTCCTTTTTTCTTTTGTTTTCTTTTTGCCCATCAGGATATTCAAAATCTCCAGTCTTAAAAAATTACAAAGCATGCAAAAAATGCAAGAATGTATGCCCCATTCACAGGAAAAAAGAAATTAAAGAAACTGTCCCTCAGGAAATAAGGACACCGGAGTTACTAGAAAAAAGAGTTGAAATATGCTCAAAAGATGAAGGAAACCATGGACAAAGAATTAAAGGAACTAGGAAAGCAACTTCTCATCAACTGGAGAATAGCAATAAAGAGATAAAAATTATAAAAAGGAGCCAGAAAGACATTTTGGAGCTTAAAAGTACAAAAACTGAAATGAAAAATTCATTACAGTGATTCACAGCAGATATGAACAGGGAGAAGAATTAGTGAACCTGAAGATTAAAAAAATTATGTAGTCTGAGGAACAGAAACAAAAAAAATGAAGAAGGATAAATAGAGCCTAAAAGACTTGTGAGACGTCATCAATCATACCAAAATATACAGAATGGGAACCCCAGAAGGAGATGAAAGAAAAAGGGGCAGAAAGAATATTTGAAGAAATAATGGTTTGAAACTTTCTAAATTTAATAATAGAAAGAATCTACACATCCAAGAAACTCAATAAACTCTAAGTAGGATATACTCAAAAGGTTCTATCCCGAAACATACCATAATCAAAATATAAAAATCCAAAGATGAAGAGAGAATCTTGACAGCAGCAAGAGAGATGTGACTTGAAATGTACAAGGGATCCTAAATAAAAGTTAATAGCCAGGGATGATGCCTGGGTGGCTCAGTCGGTTAAGCAGCTGCCTTTGGCTCAGGTCACGATCTCAGGGTCCTGGGATCGAGTCCCACATCGGGCTCCCTGCTCAGTGGGGAGCCTGCTTCTCCATCTCCCTCTGCTTGTGCTCTCTCTGTCAAATAAATAAAATCTTAAGAAAAAAAAGTTAATAGCCAATTTCTCATCAGAAACCATGGAAGCCAGAGGCAGGGGTATGATATATTTAAAGTGCTGAAAGAAAACAGGTTTTAACCAAGAATTCTATTATCAAACAAAATTATCCTTCAATAATGAAGGAGAAATTAAGACATTCCTAGATAAACAACAGCTGGAGGGGGGGGTTGTTGCTAGCAGATCTGCCCTATGAGAAATGCCAAAGGAGATCATTCAGGCTCAAGTGAAAGGGCACTAGACAATAACTTGAAGCCATATGAAGAAATGAAGAACACTGGTAAAATAAACTACACATAGGTAAATATAAAAGCCAGTACTAGGGTATTTTTGGTTGTGACCCTTCTTTTTTTTCAATACAATTTAAGAGAAAAATACATAAAACAATAATTATAAATCTATATTAACATGATTCAACATTACTAAGATGTCAATTATTTTCTAATTGGTTTACAGATTTAATTCAATTCTAATAAAAATCCCAACAGGCTCAATGTAGAAATTGAAAAGCTGATTATAAAATTCATATAGAAATGTAAAGAACCTAGAATAGCCAAAACACTGTGAAAAGAACAAAGGTGGAGGACTAATGTTACCTGATTTCAAGACATAGTATAATGCTAAAGTAATCAAGATTGTGGTATTGGCATTGAGATAGACATATAGGTCAATGAAACAGAATAAAAAGTCCAGATACAGAGCCACATACATATGGACAATTTTTGATAAAGATAAAAAAGCAATTAATTAAATGGAGAAAAAGTAGTCTCTAAAAATAAATTATGCTGGAACAATTAGATATCCATATGCAGAAAAATGAATATTGATCCATACTTCACACATATGCAAAAAATCTAAAAAATAAGACACACAACAACCTCAAAATGGGTCACAGACCTATACAATTTCTAGAAAAAAACACAGAAGATAATTTTTGTGACCTTAGGTTACACAAGGATTTCTAAAATATGAAATCAAAAATATATCCATGAAAGAAAAAATTGATAAATTGGACTTCAGTAAAATTAAAACTCTCTGCCCTTATAAACACACACTTAAGAGAATGACACAAGCCACAGTCTGGGAAGAAATATTTTTGAATCATGTATCTGATAAGGGACTTGTATTCAGAATATA
This sequence comes from Eumetopias jubatus, assembly GCF_037043125.1. Classification (NCBI taxonomy): domain Eukaryota; kingdom Metazoa; phylum Chordata; class Mammalia; order Carnivora; family Otariidae; genus Eumetopias; species Eumetopias jubatus. The sequence goes on from NW_028274809.1 coordinate 33,578,804, forward strand.
TAAAGAACTTCAAAACAGTAAGAAAATTCAATTTAAAGTAGTTAAAAGACTTGAATAGACATGTCATCAAAGAATAAACAAGGATGGCAAATAAGCAAATGAAAAGATGTTAAATATTATTAGTCATCAGGGAAATGTAAATTAAAATCATAATGAGATACTACTGCACACCTCTTAGAATATCTAAAATTAAAAGAATGGCCATACTGAGTGTTGGCAAGGATGTAGAGGAACTGGAACTCTCATGTACTGCTGGTGAGAATGTAAAATGGTACAGCCACTTTGGAAAACTGTTTGGTACTTTCTCAAAAAGTTATGCAGACATGTACTACATCATTCACCCATTCTACTCTTAGGTATTTACTCAAGAGAATGAAAGCATATGTCCATACAAAGACTTGCACATGAATGTTCATAAGAGCTTTATTTCTGGTAACCAAAAACTGGAAACAATCCAAATATCCATCACCAAGTGAATGGGTAAACAAATTGTAGCATATTCACTCAAAGGAATGCTACTCAGCAATAAAAAGGAATAAACTGGGGCGCCTGGATGGCTCAGTCGTTAAGCATCTGCTTTCGGCTCAGGTCATGATCCCAGGGTCCTGGGATCCAGCCCCACATTGGGCTCCCTGCTCCGCAGAAGTCTGCTTCTCCCTCTCCCACTCCCCCTGCTTGTGCTCCCTCTCTCGCCTTCTCTCTCTCTAATACATAAATAAAATCTTAAAAAAAAAAGGAATAAACTATTGACATACAAATCAACATGAATGAATCTGAAAATTATTAAACTATCTGAAAGAAGCCAGATTAAAACAGTACATACTGTATGATTCCATTTATATAAAATTCTAGAAAAGGTATACAAATCACTAGTGACAGAAAGCAGATCAGTAGTTGCCTGGGATTCATGGAGAATACAAAGAGGCAGGAAGGAGAAACTACAAAAAGACACAAGAGAAATCGGGGGTAACTGAAATTTTCATAATTACGATTGTGGTGATGGTTTTATGGGTATATACATATGCCAAAACTTAACAAATTGTGTATCATAATATGTGCAATTTAATCCATATCAATTATATCTCTTTTAAATGTTAAAATTTTTTGAGGGGAGAAAATAAGATTAGAGAAAAATATAAATATTCAGGCAAAATCAGATGAGTGCTTCAACAAGGGACTCTAACTGCAAATATATAATGATACCCAACATTTGGGTAAATAAGATAAAGGGGATATCATTATTTACACTGATGAAGAAAGAGAAGCAGAAGAAATAAAACGGGAAAAAAGACAAGAAATTCAAAAGATCTTTCCTCTGTAATGACAGGAAAATGGAAGTGGGGACTCATGGATGGGTCATGAAATGAGCTTAGTGGGTTGGGAACCAACATTTAAAACAAACAACTACACCAGTCTCTCCAAAGTGAAATACTCTAGACTAGAAGAGCAAAAAAGAAAACACAGACTACGTAGTAAGGTTAAGTATTATTCTAAAGACACTATATCATGATGTGAACTTGCATTTCCTAATGTAGGCTGTATGAGAAAAGAAGTATGGAAAATGTTGAATTCTAGACCACAATAAGTTTGCTGATTTGTCAAGAAGAGAAATATAAAGAATGAAATAAATGTGAAAAGAAGAATGGATAGCTTTTGGAAAATATAGTACATTTTAGAAGACTGGATTTAATGGGTGGAGAAAGAAGAGACTAGAGGAGGAAAAAAAAAACAACTCAGAAAGTTTCAAACTTTTACATGACAATGTATTAAGATAAAACTGTTGAGCAAGAGAGGTTATACAGAACTAAGACTAAGGATTAAAGATAAATCAGACAAATGATTTCAAGAGGGGAAAGAGAACAAGCCAGTATTCAAGACCGATGAAGAAATGGAAGATAAGAATTTGGAAAAGGGGGACACCTGGGTGGCTCAGTTGGTTAAGTGTCTGCCTTCAGCTCAGGTCATGAGTCCTGGGATCAACCCAACATCGGGCTCCTTGCTCAGCTGGGAGCTTGTTTCTCCCTCTGCCTGCTGCTCCCCCTGCTTGTGCTCTCTCTCTCTGATAACAAATAAAATCTTTAAAAAAAATAATTTGGAAAATAATGAAAAATATGAAGAATGGTGGTGTAGTTGAACAAATTATACCTGAAAGTTTTACATGTGAGACAAAAAGCTATTATATTTTATTTTAAAATTTATTTATTCGAGAGTAAGAGAGAGGGGGGTGGGACTACGTGGGCGGGCAGAGGGACAGGGAGAGAGACCTCTAAGCAGACTCCATGCTGAGCATGGACCCCAATGCAGGGCTCGATCTCATGACCCTGAGATCACAACCTGAGCTGAAACCAAGAGTTGGACACCTAACTGACTGCACCACCCAGGCACCCTGGAAAAAAACTATTTTAATAATAAACTTTGTCTATTTTTTTTGTTATTCCAATTTAAACTGTGTGTATGTGTATGTAATTGTTACAACAGTTCATTTTTACTATAAATTCTGAAAGTATGGGGGAAAAAAGAAAAAGTTATTCATGAATCCAATATTCAGAAATAACTATGGTTAACATTTTCATGTATTTTCCTCAGACTATTGTCTATTCTTTCATTTTTATCAGGAAACTATTCTTCCCCCTTTTATTGACTGATCTATGTTTTTTGAGCCCCTGGCAATCTTTTTTAAAGATTTTATTTATTTATTTGACAGAGAGCACAAGCAGGGGGAACAGCAGGCAGAAGGAGAGGGAGAAGCAGGCTCCCCGTGATGTGGGGCTCAATCCCAGGACCCTGGGATCATGACCTCAGCTGAAGGCAGATGCTTAACTGACTGAGCCACCTAGGTGCCCTCCCTAGCAGTTTTTAAAAACTAGTCTTTACACTCATTTATATTTGGAAGATCTTTGAGTTTTGTTATAATAAAAATGTTAATTTCAATGCAATTATGAAGCAAAAATATTTTCTTTTAGACATAGGTGTATTTCTCTCTTTTTATATACTATGCATTTCCTATATACCTCTCTACTATTGGACTGTCTTTACAGAGTTGTTTTTTTTTAAGATTTTATTTATTTATTTGACAGAGAGAGACACAACGAGAGAGGGAACACAAGCAGGGGGAGTGGGTGAGGGGGAAGCAGCCTCCTGGCAGAGCAAGAAGCCCGATGCAGGGCTCGATCCCAGGACCCTGGGATCATGACCTGAGCCGAAGGCAGATGCTTAACGACTGAGCCACCCAGGTGCCCCTACAGAGAAGCAGTTCTATTGACTGCAGCACATTAGATTTATTTATCTTTTTTTTTAAGATTTTATTTATTTATTTGACACAGAGAGAGAGAGAGACACAGCAAGAGAGGGAACACAAGCAGGGGGAGTGGAAGAGGGAGAAGCAGGCCTCCCACGGAGCAGGGAGCCTGATGTGGGGCTCGATCCCAGGACCCTGGGATCATGACCTGAGCCGAAGGCAGATGCTCAACAGCTGAGCCACCCAGGCGCCCCAGCACATCAGATTTAAATGGATTCACTGGAAGTAAACCAAGTATCACTTATCCCCTACTTAGCAACCTACTCTAAATTGGAAGCAAAAAGTTTTCAGGTAAATATGCATATGATGCATATCTTGTAATGGTAGGGTTGCCAAGAGAGATTTCAAAATAATGAGTCAAATTTCTCTGGTGAGAAAACAATTTAAGGAAGATAAGTATTTTAAATCTAGATAAAATTTCATGACGAGATTTTTCTTTGAGAGATGCTCTGTGAGGCTAGAATATCTAATGAATCCTGGTGCAGTATTCAGCCTCTCACCTTCTGCCAAGGACTTCTTAAAGATCTGTCCCAGTTCCCATAGCAGGGACTGCAGTTTGGAGGCAATTTTGGGCATATGCTTTTGGCAATAGGTCTTCAATGCCTTGAAGAAGATTTCAATCTCATTTGAAGCAGAAGCCTTCCTTGACCAATGGACAAGATGATAAAGATGACCAATGGAGAAAATATTCAGTCTAAATCTGTACGGAAACACGTAACATCTCTCTAGCCTCTCTCTGACATGCCACCACCCCATATAAGTCAGGATCAAGAATGAAAATATTCTAATCCTATGAAGACAACCTAAAAGTAAAATGTGAAAATATATAATAAAGTGATTTAAATTGCTTAGTGAATTTTTTTCATTTTTGTTAACTATAATCAAGAAAATTATTTGTATAAAGTGTCAAAAATTCTGATTTACACCTTTAGAAATAATTGAATTCCTATCACATTTTTAAAACAAGAACAGATTGCTATGGAAGAAGCAAACATTAAGAATTTCTAGAAATTATAAATATGACTGTCAAAAATAATATTTTAATGAATGGATAACTAACAGTGGTAAAGGTGAAAAATGAATGAGTGATTTGAAAGCTAAAGCAGAGTAATTCTTGAACAATGTACAACAAAAAAATGGAAAATGCCAGAAAAAAAACTGACACCTGGAATGTCAGGTGGACCAATATTTATCTAATGGGAATTACAGAAGGAAGAAATAGAGGAGAAAAAATAATTTTTTAAATAATATAGAAAAACTCCTCTGAATTGAAGAAATCTCTGAGTTTTCAAACTGAAAACCTGTCTAGTGCAAAGCAAAATGTGTGAAAAGTTCCACGCCTCCATATATCCAGGTAAGCTGTGATAATTCCAACAATAAAGGCTTAAAAGCTCATAGAGACAAGAAAACAAGGGGGTAAAACAAAAAGACAAAAAGTAATGGAACGAGACTGGTTGGCTCTGGAATTCTTGACATGTCTGAATGCTTGAGGACAGTGGAGTAGCAATTTCAAAGGAACCACTTTGAGGAAAATGTGATTTTGATCTTGAAACCATTACTTAGCCAAATCATTACTCAAATGTGAGGGCAAGATATAAACATTTTTGAAGGTGCAAGGATTCATAATCTCATGTACATACTAACATACAACTCTTAAAGAGGAACTTCATAAAAGAAATTATTATTTACAAGAAAAAGAGTGAGATTTTTTAAAAAATGTTGCTTCTTAATAGAATCTATAAAGAAGAAAGAAAGAACAAAGTGACAAATTAGAGACAAATCAGAGAATCCAGTGGATGGTGACTTTTGAAACATTCTTCCTCAAGCAGCAGAAGCTTACAATAACTAATATAGGATTTTTACTTCCTTCTCTATGAGTCCAAGCACAATACTATATTGTGCAGTGGATGTTTACACAATCATAATTCTACAATTTCTGACTTTTTTAAAAAAGATTTTTTAAAAATTTATTTATTTGACAGAGAGCAAGCACAAGCAGGGGGAGCAGCAGAGGCAGAGGGAGAAGCAGGCTCCCCACTGAGCAGGGATCCCAATGGGGGACTCGATCCCAGGACTCCAGGATCACGATCTGAGCCAAAGGCAGATGCTCTAACGACTGGCCACCAAGGCGCCCAATTTCTGACGTTTTTATTTTAAATTTTAGATCTGTGGACAAAACATAAATTATGTAATAATAGCTATAATGCTACAAACCTAGGAGAGAGTAAATGAGAGATAACAAGAAATAAGGATATAGTATTTACAGTTATAACAGTAACCTTCAGAAGAAAAAATTAGGAACAAAAACCAAAACCTGAGAACATTGTTAATAAGAGTTTCTTTTGAAGAGTGGTGGTAGGGTTATGGAGTTTTTTCCTTTTCCTTTTTTATGACCTTCTACTTAATTTGATTTGATTTACCATGTATAGACATAACTTTGTAATTCTTTAAAAAATGTTTAAAATAAGAAATACAGGGTACTACCATCAATAAGGGATAATTCAATAATTATGATATATAATGGAATACTGACCAAATGGAGAAAGAGATACATCTATAGGTACTGACATGAAAAACTGTCCATGGGTAAAAAAATAAGCTTCAGAAATGATAGTGGATAATGAAATGATCCTACTTATGTTAAAAAAAGTTATATGACATAAAGAGAAAGAAGGTGGGTACGTGTGTGTGTATAAATGTTTGTAAGATGTTTACAGTGCTGTAGCAACAATTTACCAAAATGGTAGGAGCCTTTGAAGATATTTTAGTGTTTTAGACTGAATTTGTTTTTTTTAAAGATTTTATTTTAAGAAATCTCTATACCCAATGTGGGGCTTGAACTCACAACCCCAAGATCAAGAGTCATATGATCCACCAACTGAGCCCCTAGACTGCATTTTTAATAGGCAGAATTTATAAGCACACCTTGGTTTCTTTTTGAGGTAGTTTAAATTTCTATTAGCCACTGAATATGTACATCTGCACTAACATTTTTGGTACCACTCTCGAGAATAAGATGGAATTTCAATAATGTTTAAAATATTAACATGTTAATTATTCTAGCTGTTATTCAATCTGGCAACCTTCAGACACAAGTTAGTCTCTCTAGTGTTTTATACTTGGAAAAAACTGAAACTGAACCAAGAAAGAGGACTTTTTTATATTGAAAAATTTGAAAATGTATAACATCATAAAAGTCAAGTAAGTTGGATTTCTGGCATTAGACAGCTCTAAAAACTATTAACATTAACAGTCTATTTTTGCTTCTAACAACATTAAAACATATTCAGTCATAAGTCCTCTTTTTAATAATTTAGTTTTTTCTTACCAGGCTATTTTCTTTCCAAGCTTCTGGGAACTTGGGTCTCTGTTTTTCCCTAGATACCAGAACCTGCATATCTTCAAAAGTGGGATGGTTTCCAACTTCTGTCTGAAAAGCCATCTGGTATTCTGGTACAGATTCACCTGTGTATTTTTTTTAAAAGAAGGATAGAGTAAAATTTCCAACTATGTTAAAATGATGGAATAACAGCAGAATTTCTGATACCAAGTAAGCAGAGAAATTATGTCACAATCTTTTTTTTTTAACCCTTTAGGGCATATTTGGAAACCCAAAAGAAATCCTGTTGTGGGTTTAATACATTATTAATAAATGCTTTACTTAGAATTGTCTTTGATAAATTAAACATCTGTTGATAAATCAAGTGGTAGTTTCAACAGTGGACATAGCTATTTTTAAATGATTTCTAGTATTACTAAATTGGAGGGATTATTAATTATATATATATAAGGTGTACTTAATACTTGAAAATGCCTGAATTCTTATCCCATACAGAGATCAAGGGTGGTGAATATGAGGACAAAGTCCAGGATCTAGTACAACACATGACTGTACAACCAAATATAAGCACGCAGATGTATAGTCATCCTGTCTTAATATGTCACTGGCTCTATTATAGTCCAGCCAGACTGTATCAAATGTCACGAAAATTTTTATGATAATGACCATGATAGAAAAATCAGTATACTGATTTTTTTTAAAAATTCCTCTTAAGAAACAGTATCTAGATCAAGGATTGTAAAGTCTCATTAACTATTCTACCACTGTTTAATAACCCTCTTTATCACCAATAAAGCACAATCAGATGCTTGTGATGAGAAGCTCATGATTTTTACAAAATGTTATTAAATTAAACTTAATAAACATATTGAACATACAGAAGATCTCTGGGACCAACAGTCAGAAAACCAATGGTCTAGTCAAAATCTTGACAAAGAACACAAGAAAGACTCTTCCTGTCTCCTGGCACCACTCCACATCCCATTAAAATGACAGGATAAATTAGAAGGAGGAACACCAGAATGTAGGATAAGGCACTTAAGCTCTAATCCTGGCTTCATCTCTCTCCTGGAAAAGTCTTTTTTTTTTTTTTTGAGACAGACAGACAGACTGACTGACAGACAATCTTAAGCAAGCTCCACGCTCAGTGTGGAGCCCAACATGGGGCTTGATCTCACGACCCTGAGATCATGATCTGAACCAAAATCAAGAGTCAGATGCGTAACGGACTAAGCCACCAAGGCGCCCCTGGAAAAGTTGTTTATTCTGTTTTTAATTTTCCTGCCAGCAAAATGGCAATGTCTGTCTTCCTTATCTCACTCACATGGAGATAATACAAAAGTTATAATGACCCAGATAGAAAGTACTTTATAGGGCGCCTGGGTGGCTCAGTTGGTTAAGTGACTGCCTTCAGCTCAGGTCATGATCCTGGAGTCCCGGGATCGAGTCCCGCATCAGGCTCCCTGCTCGGCAGGGAGTCTGCTTCTCCCTCTGACCCTCTTCCCTCTCGTGCTTTCTATCTCTCATTCTCTCTCTCTCTCAAATAAATAAAATTTAAAAAAAAAAGTACTTTATAAAACATGTATTTAATTTTTATGTTTCAATTTGGATATTCAAAACAACATATAAACAGTTGCCCTCCAATATTAAAAAAGATTATATTACAAAGATTAATTCTATAATTTATGCAGTACAACCCCCAAATTTTGGAATATTACACTATCTAAACAAGTGATATGTTCACATACTTTAAACATTTAAGCAGATACTTATTGTTGACAATCACCATCAATATTGAACTTGAAAGACAAAATTGAAAGATTCAATCCTGCTAGTTAGTGTATCACTTTCATTCATGAAACCTCATTTGATAAAACCTCAACCCTAGTATCTGTGAACTGTAACATATTTACTAGTATATCTTATCTGTCTCTGAGACATAAACACAACACATATAGATATCTTCCAAGTGCTATTTATTAGTTTGTTTTTGTTTTTTTTCGAGTACTGGTTCAGGATAATTAAAAATTCACAATTTTACTTATTTGTCTTAATCAGGTCTAAAATATAATTAGAAAACATGCTAAATAAAACTGATGCACAATCTTATTTGGTGAATGAAATGACATTAAGAACTGTCAATTTTCTAATAAATCTTCATGGCTCTAAATCTAATTTTTCAATAGATACTTGTTTAGCGCTTAGTATTAGGCATTAGGGACACAAAGATTAATGTTAATGGTATCATCATCATGAATTCTATTAGTCTTAACTGGATTTCCTTAAAACTTTATTATCATTGGATTGCTCAAGGGAAGTTTTATAACCCTACTTTCTTTCAAACTGTCCAAAATAGATCAAATGTCTAAGAATATTGGATACCATTCCCTGCTTCAAACCTCATTTGCTATTTGTTAATTTGTCTCTAAGCAGTTAGGAACTTTCTAGTTCCCTTCTTAAATTATGCTTGTTCTCTTTTTTCTTTTTCTTTGTCTTGCTTTCCTATTTTTTCTTCCTTCCATATTCCTCCTTTATATAAATATTGCAGCATTTCACTTATTTGTAATACAGACACCTAATTCATTTATTTTGCAAATATTTTACAGATAGCCAGTCTACATAACGTAATGTCTACATTTAATAATAAAGCGTGTACTGCATTTGGAGATATACCATAGAAGTTTGAAGAAATGTTTTCCAAGAATTGTATCATTATAACATGCTATTCTATGTTTATTAATATGTTTATGGGAACATTTTTATTCAACTCCTCCCCCCATTTCATTGTTAAAATTTTTAAGAGTACCCTAAATCTTCTTCCTGTGCTGTCTTAATACTTTTCCTTCCCATAGTCTGTAATATTTTTGTCTTCGCTATTCCACAGAATCTCTTCTAAGAATACTAATAACCTCCTCCGATTCAAATTCAAAGATCATTCTTCAGTTCTATTTCCTTTTGACTTCATATTACATCTACTGCTATCAATATGGGTTCTTAACATTTTCTAACATCGACTTCCAAGATACTATGATTTCTTAGTTTTTTCACTATTTTCCAGACCGATGGTCTTCTTAACTAACCTACTGGTACAGGGAGGTCCCCCAATATGTAGTCTTTATTCCCCAATTTTTTGCACTCTTAATTTGTTCTCTTAGGAGAGAGCATTCACTCATAAATTCCCATTTACCATCTGTGGATAATTAAAAAAAAAATTTTTTTAATTTCTTCAGTTGTCCATCAATACCCCATCCAAAAGTCTCCATAATTTATTCACCTTTCCAATATAATAAATATTTTTTCCTAAGTTCCTGGCTGCCACTCCAGTTCTTTGATCTCTGAATATTTCTCAATTCCTTAGATTTTCTTCTAATAGCTAAGTATAACCACAGATTTCTCCTCTATATTTTCTTACATGTGCCTCTTCTTGCCAATTTCCATATCCAAGATTATAGGATCTCTTCTGCAACTCTTGTTTTTCTCCTTTATTTTTATTTTCATTGTGGTTAAATATACACAAAATTTACCATTTTAACAATTTTTTTTAAGATTTTATTTATTTATTTGAGAGAGAGAGAGAATGAGAGATAGAGAGCACGAGAGGGAAGAGGGTCAGAGGGAGAAGCAGACTCCCTGCTGAGCGGGGAGCCCGATGTGGGACTCAATCCCAGGACTCCAGGATCATGACCTGAGCCGAAGGCAGTTGCTTAACCAACTGAGCCACCCAGGCGCCCTCATTTTAACAATTTTTAAGCATATAGTCAGTCCTGTGGCAATAAGTGCATTAACAATGTTGTGCAACCATCACTACTACCCATCTCTAGAACTTTTTACATTTTCCAGACAGAAACTATGTATCCATTAAACAGTAACACCTTATTTCTTTTAACTATTGTTGTTTTTTTTTTTTTAAGTAATTTCTATCCCCAAAATGGGGCTCAAACTCATGGCCCCAGCCCAGAGGTCAAGAGTCACATGCTCTATTGATTGAGTCAGCCAGGCACCTGTCTTTTCCCTTTTTAAACTGCCTCTAATGCTTTCTATCTCAATTTATCCTATACATCTGCTAAAATAATCTACAAATAAGATTGAATTGCCTTTCCCTTTTCTTTTTTCTTCTTTTTTAAGATTTATTTGAGAGAGAGAGAGAGAGAGAGCATGGGGGAGGGGCAGAGGGAGGAAATCTTCAAGTAGACTCCACGCTGAGCATTAAGCCCCATGTGGGGCTCAATCTCAGGACTCTGAGATCACAACCTGAGCCGAAACCAAGAATTATACTGCATTTGTAGGTATACCAACTGTGCCACCCAGGCACCCTGCTTTTCCTTTTTCAAACACTTGATATTGCTCTTTATTATTTATCAGACCAAAAGTAATAGTTATTCTTTGAATGCAGTAGTTGTCCAAAAAAATGTTGCTGATGGCAGTATACTAATGCTGATAATAAGAATCATTTTAGTCAGACATGCTTCTAAAAAATAAAAAATTCTGGATTAGGATATATTAAAAAAAAATCTGTGGCCAAAATTCCAATAATAGAAATAAGAAGTTTCAAAAGTTCCAATAATATGTGTGATACTACTGCAATTCTGCTATGTGCAGAAAAATACCTTAATTACTTTGTACTTACAATTAACTAGGAAATATATTTCTAAATAACTGACTGACCTATAGTCAATCTAAATAATTAACTTATTTTATTTTTAGTATGACTACTGTTAAATGCTTACTGTTTTTAAAGCAAAAAATTCAACCCTACCACTAATCTTTGTTTTTATTTAATAGTTCCATTTCATAATTTGTCTAATGCTGATTCAACTGACTGTTTTTCCTTTTTCTATGCTTTTAATGGTGTTATTCCCATAAAGTAGAAGCCATATATATCAAATCATTTTGTACATCATCTAGAAGAATGCAATGCACATATTGATAGTTTAAGTTTTTAGAGGACAATAATGACAGTAATATAATCCTAACAAAACAACTATAAACTCATTTGGCTAATTCAAGTAAGCCTCAAACAAACACTCATATTATATGAGTGTTCTTTCATTGAAAGAAAGGAAGGAAAGCAGGAAGTCAAGAATGGAGAATGAAAAAAATAAAGGAAAAAGAAAGAAAAAAGTGTTCTAATGGTTAATTCATTGTTTCTAATTTCTTACTTGGGTCAACTGAGGAAATATTTTAAGTGTAGCTTATCAAATGTTCAGAGGGTGCATAAGGACAACGATGACCGTTAAAGCAATCAGAGACCAAACTAAACACAGATAAGCTATTATGAGCAATTAATTAAACTGCACTCAGATGCAAAACTTGGAGTCCTTTTAAAAAGGTTTTCCTGATTGACATCCTTCTGCTAATAATGTTTCTGAACACTAGATGGCAATGAACTAAAGGTTTAAATAAAAGTAAAAACACACAAAAGTTGACTTAATATAGATAGAAAAAGAAAATATAACTGCTTCACTTCAAAACATTTATCAATTCTTGATAGCAATTCTCTTACCTGGGAAGAGGTCTGTACATCTCATAAATATCTCCCAATAAATGAGCCCAAGTGCATACATATCCACTTGTTTCAAAGCTGATTCACAGTCCCTCAGGTTCACAGCTCCTTCTAGAACTTCTGGTGCCATATATCTGATTGTGCCAACCTATTAAATTAGAGTGATATTTTTCAGAAACAGAATGCAGCATATTCTGAAAGGCATATATTAGACCAGAGGTTATACATAAATTTCATACCAATGATACGTTATTTGACCCTAAGCATGAAAACTTCTATACCAAATTTTTTATCTATAAAATGCCCTTCTTGAATAATTAAACTGTGGTAAGTCCATCCTAATGAATACTATTCATCAATCAAAAAGAATGAGGTAGACCATCCTATGTGTGTCAATGCAGAAACATTTCTAAGACACAATGAGAAAACTATACAATATACACCATTTAATATTTAAAAAAAATTTTTTTTAATGTTAAAGATTTTATTTACTTATTTAAGGAGAAAGAGAGTGGGAGAGGGAGAGGGAGAGGAAGACAGAAAATCTCAAGCAGACTCCATGTTGACCACAGAGCCCAAGGTGGGGGTCAATCTCACAATCATGAGATCATGACCTGAGCCGAAATCAAGAGTCAGACCTTCAACCAAACGAGCCACTGAGGAGTCCCTAAAAATTTTAAGTTAAAAAAATATATGTGTGTGTGTGTGTGTGTGTGTGTGTGTGTGTGTGTGTGTATATATTCATACAGAGAGAGAGACACACACACATACGTATGTGGATGCAGAGAAAAAGGTTAGGAAGGATGTGTTTCACATTTTAATGGTGATTATCAGAAGGTGACTGTCCTATCTCAAACTTGGCAATTTTACTCTTGCTTCAAAAGTCAGTTCCTACACACTTCCTCCCAATGCTTGTAAAAAATGAGTTGGTGTGGCACTGATTTCCATAAAGAACTGATAAACTTCATGTAAGGTCTTTCATATTTTTTAATTTTGTAATTCTTAATATGCTACATTGGTAGCATATAAGGATAATTGTCCTGTGTTGCTTTTTTTAATGCAATTCATTATGTTCTCAAGGTATGTCAGAGTGATACCTTTTGTATATACTCACCTCACTTATGGCTGCATTATCTTCTTCGCCTGGGCGTACCAGTCTATTTCCAGTCAGCCTCATGGACAATCCAAAGTCACTAATAACACAGGTTCCATCATTTTTCACCAGGACATTTCTGCTGTTTAAATCTCGATGGGAAATTGCAGGTTTATAATGATCTGTTTAGATAATTTCAAATATTTATTAATGTTTAAATAGCACTCTTGGGCATAAAGTAAGCACGCAGATAATAGGGACTACATAAATTTAGATGACTGTATTATTTTTCTGCCCATTAATTTTCTAATAACAAAAAAGGAAACAAGAAAGCAAAGTTTTCAACTCACAATCGTTAACTATTTTCACTATATTTTGTAACATAAACTACTGTTGCATGTATAATTAAGCTTTAAATAATTAGCTGAAATCTAACAGCCAACATGCTATTGCTTCTAATTTTAACACACTTGTTTTTTTTTTTCTCTTCATTCCTAGGGTAGCAAAAGGAGGCAATACAGAAAGAAATATTTAGTATAAAAAATCAAAAAGTCAGCTTGTCTAAAATAAGTATCAGTGAAAAACTGAGATGGCTTCAAAATCTGTATACATATGTCCTATGACTTAACAGATCAAACCTATGATGGAACATCCCAGTTCTGCCCTCAGGTTTAGCCCCGTCTCTAAGCCCACCTCAGTCCTTCAAATCAAACTAGGAATAACTTTACGATGGATTTGGAGAATGAGTAGAGGAGCTGCTATCTCTCAGCAAGATATGAAAACCTATTTTCTGATTTTACTGAGAAGCAAAGCACTATTATACTCATTCTATTATCACTAAACTATATGCTCCATGAAGGCAGAAAGAGAATATGTTTTACCTGAATTCAAAAGGGTTGGCACACAATAAATGCTTGCTGACCGAAAGAACGTATCTAACCTAAGCTGCCTCACGAAAAGCATAATAAATTTTTTCCTCTCTATAAGGAAACCTTATATAAATATTATTAAGCAAAACTATAGCTCCTGAATTGAAAAAAAAAATTCTATACCACAATTTCTGAAATTTAAAATAACTCTCTAGGTATACAAAAAACAGAGCAATCACAACAAAGTCAATGATAAGTTTATTGAGTATTTATATTTAGGCACAAATAGGCTCAGCGTTTAGTCATTACTCTCATTAATGAAAATTAGACTGCAATTTTACCAGCAATGAAACTAAAAAGAGGATAATGATTCCTTTCATATTAAAAAAAAAACAAAACAAAACAGAGCACACAGCACAATTGGAGGAAAAAATAGTAGTTACCATGATCTAAAAAATGGTAGTACCATTGATCTTTCCTGCTCATTTTCTCGCCTTTCAGTTCATGGTCCAGCTTTCTAAAGCTTGTACTAACATGGTTCGCTCAACCCCTAAAAGAGCTGCATTTCTTATTCTGCATAAAACCACAATACTAGTATATATGGTACAATCTTGAGGTGATATTTATATAAGAAATTTATAGAGATATAAAAATGTTTCTATATTTGGAAAATATTTGTATATTAATCCTAAATCAATACTTAAACTAAAAGATCTCATACTTAGGGAAACCAGGCAAATAATGGGGGGAATGGGCAACGAACGAGTGGGTGAGACAGCCAGAGAGGAAAACAGGGTAGTACTTTCTTCTATATAATGAGGGGAAAAAAAAAAGAAATAGAGCAGGGGAGCAAAAGAGGTAAGGCAGAGAAGAGAAGAAAGAAAGGAAGGAAGATTAGGATTTATCACCAATTCAAGAGGTAGAACTACAGACTGCCCTTTGAGAGACTTTTCCCTTTAAAGTTCTCCTCAGTATACCTTTTAATCCTTTTTATTTGGGGGTAGGGGGTGAAGAGAAAAGAGCAAAGCATATAATGATTTTGCCCTGGGCAGCAGCACTGTACTAGGCAGGACATAATATTATTTCAATTGTGTTAAAAAATAAAACCTGAACAAAAAATAGTCTCTCTGTGGATATTTAGACACACACACACACACACACACACACACACACACACACACACACACACACACACATACACAGAAAGGATCTGGAAGGATGTACGTAGTTAATAGTAACCTTCTGTTTATATTTGAGTGATCTATATATGGTCTTTCTTTGTTAGATTTTTCTGGGGGGAGTACAGTACCAAGTTTCACTGACATTCTCAGGAAAAAATTTATAAGAAAGACAATTACAAATAAATAAACAGGTTCAACTCATCCTTATTTATTCTGAAGCAAAAAACAGCTGAATAAATAATAATAGTATTATTCCTTACTATAAAATTTCTATGCCAAACAGCGAAGTTACATCTAAAGATACTGGGAAAAATAGGATTCTCTGAAAAAAAAGTGAAATAACACTTTAAATGTTTTGAAATAACATAGCATATTTCCTATTTTAAAAATCAAATATACTTATGTCTTTTGCAATAGCATATATATATACATATATATACTCAGTTTTTTAAAAAGGTTAACTAGTTTAAATGATAATATTAGGTAATATTGAGAGTAACATCTACATTAAGTACAACTCTTATTTGATGGCATTCTTTTCAGCCAATATTTGACTTGAAACCTTGCTAAATCATGCAAGTCTTGAAAAGGAGGATTAGGATGGTATTTTAAATTCTGTGCTAAGCCAGCTCTTTAAATGAATTATAATAATATTTAAGAGTAAGGAAACACAGTCCAAATGGTTAATGTGCTAAAGCACTAGAATAAGTGCATCAAATTGCTGACATAGGCAATAACATTGGTCAATTCTGTATTCAGGAAAAGCAAGATGTCAAGATAAATGAAGTGATAAATTATTCAGGAGAAATTATTTATATATGAATCAGCAGCTAGAAAAGATGATCCATGCTATTACACAATGGAACAAAGATCTAAGAAATTGATATATTAACGATTCTCTTATCTACAGAGGTCAGAGAAACTGGAAAAACAATATTCTGGGCTATAGTATGACAAGAAAATCCCACAAGGGATGAAAGCTTGAGAAAGCACAAAGACTGATTTTTGAAGCAAAGCTAATTTAGACCAGCCTGTGATGTGAGGTGTATTTTGAAACTAAGAAAGTAAATGTATTAAAGAGATTTTTTTGAACAACTAGCAAAAATGCACACAGATGCTAAAGAAAACTGTAGTTATGGCAAAGAACACAACCACAAAGTTATGAAATCCCCACCATGCATTATCCTCTTTCTACTCGGTAACAGAATCCAATATTATTTGAGACAGCAACACATCCAGCTTAAAAACAACAACAACAATAACAACAACTATATTTTCAGTATCTCTTGCAGATAAGTGTGGTAGCTAAGTGTGAACTAAGTTCTGGAAAATAAAATATACTGATTAGCAGATATATAGCATTATGGACAATGAAGTGACTTTGAAAATGTAAGCCATATCTAAAGAATGATGGAGGAGATAATAATAAGGCTCCAATAATACCATGGTGCTACCAAACCAATCTTAGACCATCTCTCTCTAAATTCTTTTTTTTTTTTTAAATTTTATTTATTTGACAGAGAAGAGACACAGCGAGAGAGGGAACACAAGCAGGGGCAGTGGGAGAGGGAGAAGCAGGCTTCCCACAGAGCAGGGAGCCCGATGTGGGGCTCGATCCAGGACCCTGGGATCATGACCTGAGCCAAAGGCAGACGCTTAACGACTGAGCCACCCAGGCGCCGTCTCTCTAAATTCTTACATGAGAAAAAAATATTTTCATTCTTATTGAAGCCTGTTATTTTTTCCCCTGACAGATTTGAGCAAACCTAATTCTAGCTAAGAGAAACACTGAATTATAAAAAGATACACATAGGTTTTATACTTAAGACCAACCAACCACAGAATAAAGATTCATATGATGTTAAAAATAAAGAATTGGCAATGCACTGTATTTCATTTAAATAAGCAAATAAATGCAAGGAAATGTAGTATAGCCTAGTTAAGAGATTTTTAACCTAAGTCCACAGATGGACTTTAAAGGGTCTGTGAACCACTAAAATCAAAAGAACATTCTTAAAAGTGTACCTTACATGTATCTTTACAGAGAAGGTGTTCAGAGCTTTAATAAAAATCTCAATGAGATCCATGACCTCTCTAGAGTCTTTAAGTTCTTTTTCCTATTCTTATTACATTTCAAATCCATTTCATCATGCCAGATCTTTCAAACAACTGGTTAATAACAAATCTGCTATTAAATAAAATATACGTTTAGTTTGAAGATATGAATAAAATTTCCCTTTGTGAATTTTGACCCCATATGGGTGTCATTCATCTTCTATTCATTGTCTTACCTCCTCGTGGCAATTCTGTATGAAGATAAGCCAGTCCCCTAGTCACAGAATGAGCCAGACGGCAAGAGCTGACCCAATCACTTGTATGGAGACTCAAATACTTGCACAGAGATCCCTATATAAAGGAAAAAATAAACACATACCAAAAAAGTGGAATTAATGTACTGAGGAGATAAATTAGCAGCAGCCTTATAAAGTATTTATGGAGGTTAGGATTCCACGAAGATCTAATGAACTATGACGCTTCAAAATCTGAAGAGACATTTCCGTGAGTAGAGAGGGGAGGAGAGGATGAAAAGGATAATTTAAACATTATTAATTTTAATTTCTCCAATATTAAAAAATATAAATGATTATTTCATATTAAATGCTCCATTGATTTATCAAATTAAGATAGAAGAAATAGTCTTTTAGACTCTTTCTTCATAATGTATCTCTTACCAGTATAAATACGAATTATATTTTTTTGTTTTACAAGTACAAAACAGAAACTTTCATAAATATATATGTGTCCGTGTTACTCAAGGTGCTCATCCACAAACTATTTATAACCAGACAGGGATAAGGAGCTTGCACCAGAATGAATGTCAATCAAAACACTGTTTCCTTCATCAAGAAAGTCTTGCTGAGAGGGAGAAAGAGACAGACAGACAGACAGATGAACTAAACAGTTAAGTGGTGACTTAGTTGATTCACATTCTGATGTGAGATCCTTATCTCACTGCAGACCATTAATAATGAGTTGCAAACCACCACTGCTTTGCAGAACAGTAGTCCTAAAAATCTCATTGACAGCTAATATAAAAGTCACTTTAATTTTTATAAAGAACTTACATTGGGATAATACTCCATCACAAGCAAATACTCCATGCGTCCATCTGCAGTAACTCTCTCATCTCCAACTATAAAGCGAGCAATGTTGTCATGTTCCATCAAAGGCACTCTGTAAATGTTCTTCTCATTGATAAAATTCTGACGGTTTGCAAAGGAAAAAACTTTTACAGCAACTGGACGCTCATCTAAGGAACCTTTGTATACTGCTCCATATCGACCCCGGCCAATCAGCTGTAAATTTGTTTTGAAGAAAGCAAAATATTAATTCATATCACAACTGAAAAATCAAATTTTCTAGAAAAGTATAAATCCAAATGTAGACCATAGCTCTCTACTGCTTACAGTTTAAATTACTCCATTGTCAAGAAACTAATAAATTCCATATCTCATATGGCTCAGGAAGCTCCTACCAGACCCAGCCCTCCCACAGACAACAACTATGAACTCTGAACAAAATTTCATTTTATTTTAATTTTTTAAAAAGATTTTATTTATTTGCGAGAGAGAAAGAGAGAATAGGAGCACGAGTGGAGGGAGGGGCAGAAGGAGCGGGACCAGCAGATTCCATGCCGAGCAGGGAGCCCAACATGGGGCTCCATCCCAGGACCCTGGGATCATGACCTGAGCCAAAGGCAGACACTTAACCGACTGAGCCACCCAGGAGCCCCTGAACAAAATTTTTAAAAGAAATCTAAAAGTGCTACAGAATGAACAAAAGGAAGTAGATTCTGGGAGTCAACACTTAGAAAGGAATGCCATTGGGTGAATTACCCATTTTTATAGCTTTTAGCCTGAGAGCAAGCTGAAATGAACACTCTGCAGTGGAGCTAGAACTGTAATAGAAAATCCATAATCTTTCTGGCCCTAGGAACCAGAGGACAGAATTAAGGGCAACCACAGATTCTGGAAAGTGAGGGGAGAATCCCACAAAAGAGAGTGACAGAGGGGGAAATCCAATGAATATGAGACCAATTTTAGCTAAAGATGAAACAATTGGACTGAGATTTGAGCTTCTGCCTAAGAGATGAGTTGGCAGCATATCCAACCAAGTTAACTGCCTATTAAAACAAACAATGGAAACAAACACACTTTAGAAAAGCCTCACAGAACACAGGGTATCCACAATATAACATTCTTAATATCCAGGACACAATTAAAAAAAATGAAATCAGCAAAATGCAACCCATTCTCTTCATTTTTGGCTTATGGAGATTTCTTTCACTTTACTGAACAGGTTAAGGATTTAACCATCATTTACTTAAGGATTTTTATTATATTTCACTCACTATTTCTAGGTTAAAATTTAACAGATAAAATGCCCTTTAGAAAGGCTGTATCAATATATAGTTAAATCAGCAATGTTTGGGAGTGTTTTACTCAGTCCAGGAGAATATCCTAAGGTTTTAATTAGTATTTTTTTCAATTTAGTAAATTGGACATCTTATTATACATTTAAAAGCTGCATTTAATTCCTTTGTGAATTGGCACTTCATGTTTTTTGTCCATTTTTTATGGATTGTTTCTTCTATTGATTTATACCAGCTCTTGAATAATTCCTTTTCATGTGCTGAAATGCTTTTTTGAATCTTTTAACTTTGTGTATTGTTTTTCACCTAAACAGAAGGTTCCTAAAATATTTTATATAATCAAATCTACCATATTTACTATTTAACAGTCTCCAGTTTGGGGATCATAGTTTATTTATTCTAGTAAAGATCATAAAAACATTCATCATGGTAAGACTTTAACATAGGTTCTGAGATATTACCAAATGAAAATTAAATTCAACATAATATATAACAATTGTATGTACCTATAAAAATACATAATATATGCACAGACAAGAAATATTTATTAGGCATATACTATGGATTGCTTGAAAGCACATTCTTCTCAGAATTTCATGTCTTTATTCCCATATTGTTGCAGTATGTACTCAAAGATCATCTCCTTTCTAAATATATTCTCTTTACTAGCTCCATTTCCATATTTTTCTTATCTGCTTCACTTTTCTCTATAGCACTTACTACTACTACTAGAAATAATATACATTTATTTGTTTAACCTGTTTGTAGACTCTTTCTTTACCCATTAGAATATAAACCTCAAGGGGAGCCTGGGTAGCTCAGTCAGTTAAGCAGCTGGCTGACTCTTGATTTCTGCTTAGGTCATAATCTCAGGGTCCTGGGATGGAGCCCCGCAGTGCATGGGGCCCTGCGCTCAGTGAGAGTCTGCTAGAGATTCTTTCTCTCCTCTCCCTCTGCCCCTCCCTCTGCTCTCTCTCTCTTTCTCAAATAAACAAATAAATCCTAAAAAAAAAAAAAAAGAATATAAGCCTCAAGGGGACTATCTGGACTATTCACCTATGTTCTCTGTGCTTAGAATAGGCCTTGGCACCAAACTGATAGTTAATAAATGTTAGTGGAATAAATGGATGAATGATGTAGTGAGTGAATAAAGTTACTGTCTCAGATATACTATGACAGCAGAAAGAACACCCCGTAATATCTAAGAGCAATCTTACCTCCAACAGTTTCAGATTATCTAGGTCAAGAGAGGGTTCTGATGCTGCTGCCTCCATCATATTCATACTGTGAAGACCTTGTTTACGGTCTCCTATAAGAATAAGAAAAAGAAGTTACTAATGTATGGCTCTCTTAAAATGAAGATCTTTATTACACTTTGTATTATATTTAAGTTAAAAAGAAGAGCTACTATAGGGTAGGCAGCAAGATTTATGCTCAACGTCACCAAGAGTAAAACTATTTACTAAACCAAGAATCATCTATAAATGAAGATGAATGATGAATAATAATATTAAAGCTGAATTTTGGGAGATAGTTCCAACAACAGACCTTGTTTAAAATATTGCAGAAACATTAAAGGTTTTATTAAAGTTATTCAAATGAATGGGTACTGATTTCCTAAAAAGTTCATCAAACCTAAAGTTCAATAGAACTGACTGAACAGTTGATGATATTAAAGAATTATTTTTTTAGTTGTGAAAATGGTATTGCGGTTATATATATTTTAAGTCCTTATATTTCAGAGAGAATACTAAATGTTTTTTTACAGATAAATGATATAATGTGATTTACTCCAAAATAACCCACTACCACAGAAGGATGTGGTGAGCAGGGCTATGGATGATATATAGATATGATAATCATTGAAGCTGGGTGAGAGGTATTTTGGATATTTTTGAAACTTTTCATAAAAACTAAGAAAAAAGTTTGTTAAGAGAGAAGGATGGGAGCACAGAGATTTTTAAAAAGGAGAAAACTGATTCTGATTAAATGGTATATTTAATAAACAATAAAAAAAGGTAATATTTTTACCTGTCAGCATCCTGTATCCAAAGCATAAGGCAACTATCAAAACAGCTAATACAGAGACCGATGCCAAAGCAATGATTATTGTCTCATCTCGGTTAAATGAATGAGGTGGACCTAAAATAAAACAAATTTAAAAATATAGTCATCTTTTTTCAGTATTTTGTTAAATACTGACAGAAAGGCTGTATCAATATATAGTCAAATCAGCAATGTTTTTGCAAAGGAAATTAAAGAAAAATTAATAATAAATCTGTGATAATTGCAAATTATATATTTTCAATCATATAAATGATCTTATATAGATTTACAATACTGAAACACCTGTTGGTTGTACTTATTATTGAAATATCAACTATATCATGGAACAGCATAGGTAGAATAATAGAATATTTAAGAGAACAGTCTTTGGAATCACATTTGGTTTTAAATCTTGATTTAATACCACTCTCAGTGGTATTTAGCAAATTATTTGACTTTTCTGCAGTACATTTATTGGATTTTAATAGACTTCAACATAATGATAATTGTACCTACTTCTAACATACAAAATAAGTTATAGGAAGAAAGCTACATATAAAAACTCATTTTACCATGAGATATCAAGTCACACACACTAGGATGGCTACAATTAAAAAATTATAATTTGAATTATAATTAAATGCAATAGAAAACATTCTGGAAGTTCCTCAAAACATTAAACACAGAATTACCGTAAGACCTAGCAATTCCACTCCTAGGCAATATACCCCAAAGAATTGAAAACAAGTGTTCAAACAAACACTTCTACAGGAATTTTCATGGCACCACTAATTACAATAACCCAAAGTGGAAACAACATGAATGTTTATAAACTGATGAATGAATAAACAAAATGTACTATGGGCTGAACTGTGATCGCTTAAAATTCATATGTTGAAGCATTAACTCACAATGTGATGATTTTTGGAAATGGGTCCTTTGGGATGAGGTTTTTTAGATGAGGCCACGGGAGTGGGGCCTTCATGATAGGATTAGTGCCTTTATAGGAAGAGCTGTCAGAGGGCTTGCTTTCTCTCTGTCTCTACTATGTGAGGAAACAGTGAGAAGGCAGCCATCTGCAAGCCAGGAAGAGAGTTCTCAATCTAACCCAACCCAAACATGCTGGCACCCTAATCTTGGACTTCCAGCCTCTAGGATTATGAGAAAATAAATTTCTGTTGTTTATGCCACACAGTCGATTCTATTTTGTTGGGGCTGTGAAGGGTAGAATACAGCACCCCAAAATAAGCCTCTTTGGCATGACTATCTTGAGCTGGTTATTTTTAAGAAACACCAAAAAGAAGAAGCTCTGAAAAATAAGTAGAGCTTCTTTTTTTGTAACATTTACATTTATAAGGAAAATCTCCATTTGTAAGGTGTCTCCCTCTCTGTACTAGGAAGAGGAGAATGAATAAAACTCTAGCAACTTTTATTAATAGAGAAGACATGGACTTAAATCTGCACAGCAAACATACTTGTTTACTGTGCTTTTCCTAGAAACCTACTATAACTGGTCTTTCCTTAACCTCCTCTCCACCCCCCTTCTTTTGGCTTAACTGGAGATAGTATTTGGGGTGGTGACTTGGGCCATTTCAGGGAATTACTCAGTTTTCCTGGGTATCTCCCATGTATGCAGGAAGTATATATGTTATTAAACCTGTTTTTCTCCTGTTACTGTCTTTTTATTATGGGGGTATAGGGGACGTGACACTCTCAGCCAAGAACCTAGAAGGGTAGAAGAAAAATTATTTTTCCTCCCCTACAGCTGCTACAGCAGACTGATACAGTGTAGCATATTTGTTATAACTGATGAACCATTATTGATATATTAACTAAAGTCCATAGCTTACATTAGCTTTCACTCTTTGTGTTGTATAGTTCTATGGGTTTTAACAGATGCATAATGCCATGTATTCATCATTACAGTATCATACAGAATACTTTTGCTAACCTAAAAGTGTCCTGTGCTCTACCTATTCATTCCCCAACTCCACCTCCCACTGTCTGGCAACCAATATTTTTACTGTGTCTATAGTTTTGCCTTTTCCAGAATGTCATATAGTTGAAATAATACACTAGGTAGCCTTTTCAGACTAGCTTTTCACTCAACAATATGCGTATAAGGTTCCCCATGTCTTTTCATGGCTGAATAGTTCATTGCTTTTTATCAGCAAATGATATTCCATGGCATGGATATACCAGCATTTATCCACTCACCTACTGAAAGACACCTTGGTTTCTTCCAATTTTGACAGCATGAATAAAGTTGCTATAAACATTTGTATACAGATTTTTGTGTAGACATAAGTTTTCAACTCACTTGGGTAAATACCACGGAGCAGGATTGTTGGACTATATGGTAAGCCTATGCTCAGCTTTATAAGAAACCATCAAACTGTCTTCCAAATTGGCTGTACCATTTTGCATTCCTACCAGCAATGAATGGGAGCTCCTGTTGCTCCACATCCTTGCTAGCATTAGGTGTTGTCAGTGTTTTGGATTTTAGCCATCCTAATGGGTTATTTAAAACAGGTATCTCATTGTTGTTTTAATTTGCAAGACTCTAGTGACATATGATATTGAGCATGCTTTCATAAGCTTATCCATCATCTGTCTATCTTCTTTTGTGAGGTATCTGTTCAATTCCTTTACCCACTTTTCAAATGCGCTGTTAGTTTTTCTACTGTTAACAGTTCTTTGTATATTTTGGATAAAAATCTTTGATACATGTTTTGCCAATATTCTATCCTAGTATGGCTTGTCTTTCCATTGTCTTGGGATGAGGGTAATGCTGGCCTCACAGCATTGTTTTCTGAAAGCAATTTAGAGAACTGGTATCATTTCTTTTTTAAATGTATGCTAGAATTCAACAGTAAACCACCTGAGCCTGGTGCTTTCTATTTTAGAAGGTTATTAATTATTGATTAAACTTCTCTAATAGATAATGCCTCTTCAGATTGTACATCTCTCCCTGTGTGAGTTTTAGTAGATGTGTGTACTTCTAAGAATTGGTTACGAAACTTGTGGGCATAGAGTTGTTCATAATACTCTTTTATTACCCTTTTAATGCTCACATAATCTGTAGTGATGACTTTTCTTTCATTTCTGATTATTAGTAACATTTCTTTTTTCTTGATTGCTTGGTTAGATATTTATCAATTTTACTGATCTTTTTTTAAAAAAACAGCTTTTGGCTATTTTCAATTTAATTGCTTCTTGTTTGAAAAAAGATTTTATTTATTTGTCAGAGAGACAGTGAGCACAAGCAGGGGAACCGGCAGGCAGAGGGAGAAGCAGGCTCTCTGCTGAGCAAGGAGCCCGATGTAGATGCTTAACCGACTGAGCCACCCCAGGAGTCCCTCAATTTAATTGCTTCTAACTTTTATTCTGCTTATTTTGGATTTAATTTGCTCCTCTTCTTCTAGTTTCCTAAGGTGAAAGCTTAGGAAATCACTAAGCTTTATTATTTTTTTTTAAAAAAAGATATAGAATTAAATACAATTTCATCCAGTTAACATTAGAAAAAAAAATTGCCCCAAATTTTACCACCAATGTGAACAGACAAAATACATTTATATTTTTCATACTGTGAGGCAGATCTTTAAGTGGATCAAAAAAATTCACACGTCTGGGGCGCCTGGGTGGCTCAGTCGTTAAGCATCTGCCTTCGGCTCAGGTCATGATCTCAGGGTCCTGGGATCGAGCCCCGCATCGGGCTCCCTGCTCAGCAGAAAACCTGCTTCTCCCTCTCCCTCTGCCTGCCACTCTGCCTATTTGTGCTCTCTCTCTCTCTCTCTGTCAAATAAATAAAATCTTAAAAAAAAAAATTCATACATCCTATGACACAAAGTTTTGGGGAACCTGGGTGGCTCAGTCAGTTAAGCATCTGCCTTTGGCTCAGGTCATGATCCCTGGGTCATGGGATTGAGCCCTGCATCAGGCTCCCTACTCAGTGAAGAGCCTACTTCTCCCTCTCCCTCTGCCCTTCCCCCTGACTTGCGTGCTCTCTCTTTCAAATAAATAAAATCTCTTCAAAAAAGACAAAAAGTTTTGCTATTTTCAAATTAGAAAGTTGCATTTTACATGGGTCCCTCCTCAGCAGGGAGTCTTTTTCATCCTCTCCCTCTGCTCCTCCCCCCAGCTCCCATGCTCTAATAAATAGATAAAAATCCTTAAAAAAATAGTAGTGGAAAAAGTGGACACATGAATGAACAGATGGAAAATGTCAAATGAGATAGAGAAATGAGAGAAAAGCCAAATGGAAGTGTTAGAAATTAAGTATGGTAGGGGACCTAAAGAATTCTTGTGATGTGATTATCAACAGAAAAGACGCCACTGACAAAAGAATCAATAAATTTGAATACACATCAACAGAAATTATCCACACTATATCACAAAGAGAAAAAGAGAGGAAAAAATAGAGAATACAGGATCTACGAGACAATATCAAATGGCCTAATATACATGTAATTGGAATCACAGTAGAAGGAGAGACAGGAAATAGTGTAGAAGAAACACTCAAAGAGACAATGCACAAGACTTTTCCAAGACTGATGAAAGACATCCACCCATAGATTTAAGATCAGTGAACCCCAAGCAGGGATAATTGCAAAGAAAATCTTACTGATGTACATCCTAGTCAAAGTGTTTAAAATCAAAGATAAAGTATTTTTCCAATCTACATATAATACTTTAACAAGATTGGAATTACTATATCCAACTTTGTGGCCTGGTTCTTTTCAATTAACACTGTCCTATATCATTAAGAATCCTTTAAGACCTCAATTTCTGTTGTTTATACTTCATTGCCTTTAAAAAAACCTTGTGAGAAAAAAGCTCCGCGGGAAGCCTGCTTCTCCCACTCCTGCTTGTGTTCCCTCTCTCGCTGTGTCTCTCTCTGTCAAAAAAATAAATAAATAAATCTTAAAAAATAAAATAAAATAAAAAAGCTTGTAAACTTCTGTCTGTTCATTGAGTAGGGCAAATCTTCTGTTTATTAAATTTTTGACTGCTTATCAATTACTAGGAAGTTGTGTTAAAATCTTCTATTACAATTAAGAATTTATTCTTTTAGTTGTGTCCATTTTTTATTTCAAAGCTATATTACTAGCTGTATACCAATTTTAAATTGTTCTATCTTCCCGTTAAAATGAATATCTGTCATTATAATGTGACCCTCTTTGTCTCTGGTAATGTTCGACGCCTTAAAGTCCATTTAATCTGATACAAATATAGCTAATATTTGCATATTTTCCCCATCAATTTATTGTTTACCTTTCTGTATCCTTATGTTTTAGATGTATCTCTTATAAAAAAACAGTAGTAGGATTATTAGTGTCTTTTTTAAAAAACAATTTGCTGGGGTGCCTGGGTGGCTCAGTCGTTAAGCATCTGCCTTCGGCTGAGATTATGATCCCCCAGGGTCCTGGGATTGAGCCCCACATCGGGCTCCCTGCTCAGCGGAGAGCCTGCTTCTCCCTCTCCCTATGCCTGCTGCTCTGCCTACTTGTGCTATCTCTCTGTCAAATAAATAAAATCTTTAAAAAATAAAAAAATTTTTGTTGACATATAATTCACATAGCATACAATTCATTAATTTAAAGTGTATAATTCAGGGTGCCTGGGTGGCTCAGTCAGGCAAGTCTCTGACTCAAGTTTGGTTCAGGTCGTGATCTCAAGGTTGTGGGATCAAGACCCACGTCAGGCTCTGTGGGGGGTGTGGAGCCTGCTTAAGATTCTCTTGATTCTCCCTCTCTCTCTGCCACACCCTTCTTCCTCCCCTTCTCTAAAAAATAAAAAATAAAAATTAAATAAAGTATATAATTCAATGGTTTTTGGAATATTACCAATTTTTAGAAATAGTGATGAATATATAAGACATAAAACTTGCCTTTTTAACCACTCATAATGGTACAAGGGAGTGGCATCAATTACATATACAACACTGTGCAAACATTATCACTACCTGTTTTCAAAACATTTTTATCACTCCAATGAGAAACTCTGTAACTACTAAAAAATAACTCCCTATTCTCCCCTTCTCCCAGGCCCTGGACCTCAAATCTACTTTCTGTCTCTATGAATTTGCCTACTCTTGATATTTCATATAAGTGGAATCATATAATATTTGTTCTTTTGTGTCTGGTTTATTTCATTTAGCTAGCATAATGTTTTCAAGGTTCATCCATGTTGTAGCATGTAGGCTATCTTTTCACTTTCTTGATATGTGTTTTAAGGAACAAAAGCTTTTAATTTTGATGATATCCAATTTATCCATTTTTTCTTTTGTTGCTTGAATTTTGGTGTTATATGTAAGAATTCACTGCTAAATCCAAGGTTATGAAGATATACCCCATGTTTTTTTCTAAAAGTTCTATGGTTTTAGCTTTTTATATTTAGATTACCCATCCATTTTGAGTTAATTCTTGTATATGGTATGAGGTAGGTGGTCAACTCCATTCTTTTGCATGCTTATGCTGTTTTAAAATCTTAATCCAATTATCTTTGTCTTTTAACTAGAGTACTTAATCCATTTATATTAAAGATAATTAGTGATATCTTTGTGTTTATTCTATGATCTTATTTTAGACAATTTGCTCTCGCCCATCTGTTTTCTGGGCAGCAGAAAGGCACTGGAGTATTTTTCCAATCCTACCAATTATTTAGTTGTGATGTCTTATATTTTTAATCCCTTTTTTAAGCCCCATGAAAAATTATTATGAGCAAAAGTGTGGACAAAGAGAACTTTCATATACTTTTGCTTGTAGTCCAAATTGGTACAACTTATTTGGGAACAGTTTATTTGCTAGAGCTGAAAATACATATACACAATGACTAAGCGATTCTACTCCTAGTTACATACTTCGAAGAATTTCATGCACATGTGAATCAGGACATATGTTCAAGAATGTTCATAACTGAAGTATACAAAAATTAGAAACAACCCAAATATTTATCAACAAGAGGTTGGAAAAATAAATTGTGGTATAGCCACACAATAGAATACTACACAGCAATGGAAGTGACTTGCATTCATTTTATTTTTAAAAAGACAAAAAAAAACAAAAAATGCCATAAGAACTACAGCTTCACTCAATAGCACAAATTTTGAAAATATCATATTGTGTGAAGGATCAAGACACCAAAGAAGATGCTATGATTTAATTGATATAAAGTTCAAAAACTGGAACAATTAAACTACATTAAACTTGGGCATATATCAGAAAATAGAGAAGCTATAAAGAAAAGTGAGGAAATGATTATCATTAAGAGTCAGAAAAATAGCTATCCTTAAGAAGAAAATATGAGGGGGCGCCTGGGTGGCTCAGTCGTTAAGCATCTGCCTTCAGCTCAGGTCATGATGGGATCAAGCCCCATGTCGGGCTCCCTGCTCGGCGGAAGCCTGCTTCTCCCTCTCCCACTCCCCCTGCTTGTGTTCCCTCTCTCGCTGTGTCTCTCTCTGTCAAATAAAAAAATAAAGTCTTTAATAAAAAAAGAAGGAAATATGAGTTGTGATTAAGAAGAGATACAACACAGGGGTCATCTGGGATGTTCTCTCTCTTGACCTGGGTTTAATGATATTTTATGCTAAACTGTTTTAAATGATATGTTTTACTATAAAACACTTATGCACAGAAAAAGACTAAAAGGAAATGCACTAAAATGTTAAAGATTTTGAGGAATTTTTATAAATGTATTTTCTAATTTTTCTACAATTAATATACACTATTTTTTCTAGGCAGAAAAACATCAACATAAAATAATCAAATGATTTCTTTAGAATGAACTACAGAAGTAAATAAGGGGAGGGAGACAAAACCACTTAAAAGATGTTCTCGGGCACCTGGGTGGCTCAGTCGGTTGAGCATCTGCCTTTGGCTTGGATTGTGATCCCAGGGTCCAGGGATAGAGCCCTGCATCGGGCTCCCTGCTCGGAGGGAAGTCTGCTTCTCTGCCCCTCCCCTGGCTCACGCGCATTCTCTCTCTCTCACTCTCTCTCAAGTAAATAAATAAAATCTTAAAAAAAAAAAAAAAGATGTTCTTAGGTACACTTAAATGGTTTTGTATAATTGTGGGCTGTTGAAAAACCATGAGGCAGATAGATCAGCTTGATATAAAACCAAAAGGTCTGGGATGCTGTTTATGAGCAGAAGCTTGGGGCTGATCATGAAGCCAACAAGAATACTGCAAACAACAGATTTCCAAAAGGAATAAATGCTTTTGTAAATCAAGGAATGTTCCTCATAGGTGTATTCCTATTCAAATAGCACCCTGTTCAGCATTATCTAAGTCAATAGCTTTGTTAATGACATCTCCAGGTTACAAAACAATGACAGACATCCAAAATACACAATTTTCCCTTCTCTTTCCTTTTCTTCATACTTTATTCAGTAAAATTAATGAGCATGACACTATCTTTAAAATAAATAATGGGATCAAATTCTTTATGGATAGCACCCATAAACAGAGTCCGGTAATCTAAATAAAAAAGCCATCTTATTCTACAGTGGAATTCAATATATTTTGCAGTTATTATATGCTCTTCTACCAAAAGGAAACCTTAAATCACTAAAAAGAAGAGAAAAGCTATACCCAGTCTTAAAAATGATACTTGAACCATAAACAAAAGTTGTAGAGGTGTGATTTAAACATGCTTCATAAGAACATATATAGATGGCTTCCCAGGGGAATTCTACCAAACATTTAAAGAAGAGTTAATACCTATTCTCAAATTTTTCCAAAAAAAAGAAGTAGAAGGAAAACTTCCAAACTCATTCTACCATACCAGTATTACATTGTTTTCAAAACCAAGGACTACACTAAAAAGAGAATTACAGGCCAATATCCTTGATCACCGTGGATGCAAAAATTCTCAACAAAATACTAGCAAATCAAATCCA
The DNA here is from genome assembly GCF_037043125.1 of Eumetopias jubatus. NCBI lineage: Eukaryota > Metazoa > Chordata > Mammalia > Carnivora > Otariidae > Eumetopias > Eumetopias jubatus. Next base: position 33,609,466 of record NW_028274809.1, read on the forward strand.
AAAGTACATTAAAAGAATCATTCACCATGATCAACTGGGATTTATTCCTAGGCTGCAAGGGTGGTTCAATATTTGCAAATCAATCAATGTGATATACCACATTAAAAGAAAGGATAAGAACCATATGACCCTCTCAACAGATGCAGAAAAAGCATTTAACAAAGTACAGCATCAATTATTTTTTTTAAGATTTATTTATTTATTTGAGAGAGAGGGAAAGAGAGAGCAGGGGGAGGGGCAGAGGAAGATGGAGAGAAGCAGACTCCATGCCGAGAGTGGAGCCCTACACAGAGCTGGATCCCCAGACCCTGAGATTATGACCTGATCTGAAATCATGAGTAGGCCGCTTATCTGACTGAGCTACCCAGGGGGCTCCCAGCACCCATTCTTGATAAAAGCCCTCAACAAGGGGCTCCTGGCTGGCTCAGTCATTTAAGCATTCTACTCTTGATTTTGGCTCAGATCATGATCTCCGGGTCATGGGATCGAGTCTGTATGGTGCTCTGCAGTCAGCAGGGAGTCTGCTTGAGATTCTCTCCTTCTTCCTCTACCCCTCCCCCTGCTTGCACTCTCTCTTTCTAAAATAAATAAATCTTAAAAAAAAAAAAAACCTCAACAAAGTAGGAACAGAGGGAACATATCTCAACATCAGAAAGGCTACATATATGAGAGACCCACAGTTAATATAATCCTCAATGGGGAAAAACTGAGAGTTTTTCCTCTACGGTTGGGAATAAGACAGGGATGTCCACTCTCACCATTGTTATTTAACGTAGTACTTAAGTCCTAGCCTCAGCAATCAGACAACAAAAATAAGTAAAAGGCATCCAAACTGGCAAGCAATAAGTCAAACTTTCACTATTTGCAGACAACATGATACTCTATCTAGAAAACCCAAAAGACTCTACCAAAAAATTGCTAGAACTGATACATGAATTCAGTAAAGTCGCAGGATACAAAATCAATGTATGGAAACCTGTGGCACTTCTATACACCAATAATGAAGCAACAGAAAGAGAAATCAAGGAATCAATCCCATTTACAACTGTATCCAAGACCGTAAGATACCTAGGAATAAACCTAACCAAAAAGGTAAAAGACCTGTACTCTGAAAACTATAGAACACTTATGAAAGAAATTGAAGATGACACAAAGAAATGGAAAAACAGCCTATGCTAATGGATTGGAAGAATAAATACTGTAAAATGTCTATACTGCCCAAAGCAATCTACACATTTAATGCAATCCCTATCAAAATACTACCAGCATTTTCAACAAAGAACAAACAATCCTAAAATTTTATAGAACCACAAAGACCCTGAATAGCCAAAGCAATCTTAAAAAAGAAAAGCAAAGCTGGAGACATCACAATTCTGGACTTTAAGTTATATTACAAAGCTGTAGTAATCAAGATATATGGTATTGGAGGGGCACCTGGGTGGCTCAGTTGGTTAAGCGACTGCCTTTGGCTCAGGTCATGGAGTCCCAAGATCGAGTCCCGCATCCAGCTCCCTGCTCAGCAGGGAGTCTGGTTCTCCCTCTGACCCTCCCCCCTCTCGTGCTCTCTCTCTCTCAAATAAATAAAATCTTAAAGAAAAAAAAAGATATATGGTATTGGCACAAAAACAGACACACAGAACAATGGAACAGAACAGAAAACCCAGAAATGGAACCACAATTATATGGCCAACTAATCTTTGACAAAGCAGGAAAGAATATCCAATGGAAAAAAGACAATCTTTTCAATAAATGCTGTTGGGAAAACTGGACAGCCACGTGCAAAAGACTGAAACTGGACCACTAACTTATACCATACACAAAAATAAATTCAAAATGGATGGAAGACCTAAATGTGAGACAGGAAAACATCAAAATCCTAGAGGAAAACACAGGCAGAAATCTCTCTGACAACAGCCGTAACAACTTCTTACTAGACAGGTCTCCTGAGGCAAGGGAAACAAAAGCAAAAATGAACTATTGGGACTTCATCAAGATAAAAAGCTTCTGCACAGCGAAGGAAATAATCAACAAAACTAAAAGGCAGCCTACAGAATGGGAGCAGATATTTGCAAATGACATAGCTGATAGAGGGTTAGTATCCATAAGAACATAAGTGCTGGTTTTATTTGGAACAAAAGGCAAGATCGCCTTGAATGATATCTTCTCCTGTGCATGTCATATGTAGATAATCCATGAGAAAAACTACTGTAATAGAAATGTGAGGTACTACATTCTACATTTTGCCTAACTGAAGACATTCTTAAGTAGGGAACTAGTGGAGAGTTAAATATCGATTACCGAAACCAATGGTGAGGAGCTGGAACTAAAAAGCTTTGAATAACCTTTAAAAGGGAACACAGAAAAAGAGTCTCTGCCTTCCACCTGACTCAACTGTTCAGCTGTGGAGGAAGAAACATGTGTACAAGGAAAATCTCTTTAATTTGCAGATACAGCAGCTGGGCTGATTTCTGAAATATGTGGATTAAATAATGCATTAATCAATTCATGTACATATAGAGGTTCTTTAACAAATATACTTTTCTTCCTATTGAATATTTTTTTCCTATTGAATACTTTAGAGATATATAAACAACATACTCAAAATTAAGCTCATTATCTTCACCCATCCTCCAAAAGGGGCAATTTCCCTTGACTATTAGTGTCACTGAAAAATGATTAGTAAAGAGGCAAAATTGCTGGAAAAGAGGCCAATGAGTATCTGCAATTAAATGTTTTTAAACTTGAAATATTTTGTAAATGCTCTGAAAAATACAATGTATATTTTTCCTGCCTTCTTAAAGTAGATATATTAAATCAAATTTCTTTTTGCATGACTAGGTATAATTTTGAATATCAATTAGTCTACAGTGATAACTCTTAGAAACTATTAGGGACTCTCAGACCATTGAGTTTTTCTAAAGAATTGCATCTTATTTCCAAATTTTTCCATCTTATCCTTTGTCTGCTCTTTTTGATGTTGTCAATGTACTCGACTTAATGTTTTTTATAATCTGGACAAACTTGTTACAAAGGAATATAAAGTATAAGAAAACAGACTAAAAAGACTAAGAGATTTTTCTAAAAAATTATGAGTTTTAATATAAAAATTCTGTAGCATCTATCTGGGCTGCTTATAGTGAAGAATCTTACTTCATTGTTACAGCCCTGGTACTATAATTGTCCATGAAATCAGATGTTATCAGAGTTCCACTGAAATTCTGATTCCCAATCTTCTTTTCCAGCATTTGGTGTGGGAAATTGTACAGGATGTCAAAACAGATCTGCACTTCTAGAGTACAGTTACTGGTGCTTTGCAGTAGGCAGGCGAGGCCTGTCTGATTATCCTTTTTTTGAAGAGAGCAACCTGTGTGCTATCCATGCCAAATGTGTAACAATTATGCCAAAGTAGCATGCTGCATGTGTGAAGAATGTGCTTAAGAATCCACTATGACAGGAAACATTTCATCTTCAAAAACAACAACAAAAACCCATTTTTTCCCTTCTTCCTGTTATTTGTAGTTCTAATGTTAGACATTTTTCCCCCATAGTGTCAAAAGGTACCTACTTAAGTAAGTATATAACTGAGAGTGGAAAAACAGGGAACAGAAATCAGGTACTGTAGTTTTTCCATTTTCATTTATATGTGATTTTTTAATATAAGTGAGGGAACAGAAAGCATTAACGCAAGTCAAATAGCTTCAGTGAACAAGTTTCAGCAGTTTAACTTTACAACAATTATAAATAAACCTGCAAATGTTTCTGGATGGTGCCAGCATTTGGATTTTTAAAGAACAAGTAAATTTCTTATTGACAGAAACTAAGTGGTATTTGTAGCATTTTTATCATACAGTAGATTCCATCCATTCACTATACTTTTCTGAGTTGTCCTCCATACAAGTACGTTTTTAATGTTATTTGTCTTCTGTGCTTTTCCTGTAAGTTTGTTATTAAAATGAATTAAACTAGTTTTAAAAATTTGGTTATACTAGGTGACTTTTAAGGTCTTTTTAATTCCAAAATTCTGTATGAGTCTTCTAATGTTTTTTTTGAAGATTCAGTATTCTCTTTGCTCTTAATCTTAAATTTACAAAAAAAAAACACACATAGCTTTTACATTAAAATATTTAATAACCCAAAATCTGAAATAGAAATTTATATAATAATGATGAAAAAAGTGTTAAAATAGATTTTTTAAACATGTTAAAAACCATGTTAATGGTTAAACATTTCAAATAAAAAGCTTTCCAGGATATGTTATATGGTCTAAAAATATGAGATCCCTGGAAAACTGCCAGGAAAAATATTTCAATATGTTTATTCACATATGTGTGCAATAAAAGAGGCCTTTGACCATAAAACTCCTAACTTTTGTTTTTTGTTTCTTTATAAAATCTTTTCCTTTTAAACATACATGCTACATATACAGTATATGCTCTACCTGAAATTGTCTTGTTCCCCTAGCTCTAATAAACCCTCTTCTTCCTCCCTATTAGCTTTCTCAATTAAATACTCAGCCAAATGTAAACACTGCTATGTGTGTCTGTGTGCAGTGGCTGGGTTTATGCAAGCAAGTGCTTCCTGAATGCAGAACAGACAGGGAACCGCTGTCTGCCTCATTGGAGCCTGGGATGTTTCTGTTTACAAATCCTGGAGCCAGGCAGGGGCCACTACTGGAGGCGTGCTGTCTGCTTCCTTGTTACACTCAGCCTTTGTCTGGGTCTGTGTCAAAGAAAGAACAACATTGTTGCATGTGCAGCAGCAACAAAGGAAATCTTAAATATAACACACTGGTGGTTTTGTTGGCTCCTTAATCTTTTACAACTCTGTGTGGAAAGGCAAATTAGGGATTAGGTTTAAAAACATTTTTTTTAAAAAAGCAATGTACTTATTCATAAAAGCAGAGAAAAACTTTTAAAATCAAAACAATTGATGTGATCAGAGTTAAATGAATTCCTTAGCAAAATAATTCAGATTCCTAAATAACATTTCTGTAATGATGATATACTGTGCAGATCAATGTTTTGAACAAATATTTTTATAAAGAATAAACAATGTTGATTTAATTAATATGTTTGGAATGGCAACTATATAGTAATCATAATCAGATTAATGTTTATGTTTAATGTCTAAAAAGCAAATTGAGAGGAGGCAGATTTCTTGTTTTTTTTCCACGCTGGTATGTAATACTGAATATTTAGTACTACTTCAAAATTTAACTGGCCTCGTTAATCACTGTGAATAGACCTTGCTTGTAAGAAACACAATAAATAACAACAATAAACAAAACAGTTCATGTTCTGCTGAGTCCAGGCATTTTATGGCTGAATTATAAAAGCAATAGTGGAAAACTAAAGGAAAGAAAGAGAAAGATAAACAATTCAGTTAAACCAAAAAAAGGTTGGGGGAGGGAGGATTGACAAGAAAACACAGGAAAGACATTCAGTGCTTATCCTTCTTAACTTTTAGCTTTGTATTTATAATTCTAGTTTCTTTAAAATAGCTGTTTTGTGATTAGAAAAGACTGAATTTTAGCATTTTATTTCCTTCATTAAAGAATGAATTAAAACTAACAAAATTAATTATATTTCATTGGATAAAGTCATTAAATAATAGAAAGGTAAAAACAGGATTTAAGTAAATACATTTAGAATTTTTAGTAAATACAAGAAAAAGAAAGATAAAGATGAATCTCTAGAACATGCTACAATAAAAAATATCTATCAGAGTATAAAGAAAATACCTTTAAATATTCACTGTGTCTCTCTCTGTCAAATAAACAAAATCTTTAAAAAAATTTTTTTAAATTTTTTTCTGATATAATTCTACCCGGCCTAATTGTCTATATTCTCTTGAGATTTTATTTTTTACCTTTATACATAGATATGATAAAACAAAAAGGTTGTTACTCCATGCAACAGCTTTGGAAAATAATTATTGAATACTCAGAAAGCACTGATAACCTAATTGAGTAAAGAAATGTCAATTCAAGTCTAAATTAAACACAAGGAAAACTGAAATCTAACTACTGTAATATTCATTATTTAATATAAAACAAAAACAATGAAAAATTAAAATCTCACACTACAGGGGTGCCTGGTGGCTCAATCAGTTAAAATCCCATAATACACAATCGAACCAAAGAGATGAATCACTCAGAGATCCCTAGTCAATTTTCCTGTCTATAAATGATACTTCTAAATCCAGAATTCATACTAAAGATCCTTGTTCTCAGAAAGTGACAATGAAATAATGTGAGTTAAAAGTGGAAGCTATATCTTCCACTCATTTGCTTATTACTAGAAAACAAAATACGAGTTACATTGTACACACAACTCCCCCCATTTAATGTTTTTTTAATTATGATAGTAATGTGCTCAATCTTTTTTTTAAGATTTTTTTAATTTATTCATTTGAGACACAGAGATACAGAGAGAGAGAGAGGGAGAGAGAGCATGAGCAGGGGGAGAAGCAAAGGGAGGGGGAGAAGCAGACCCTCCACTGAGCAGGGAGCCCAACGGATCCCAGGACCCTGGGATCATGACCTGAGCCGAAGGCAGACGCTTAACCATCTGAGCTACCCAGGCGCCCCGTAATGTGCTCAATCTTATAAGGAAAGCAAGATAGATATGTAGAGAAAATTAGCTTTTTTCCTATGAAATTTCTATTTTCTAGTTTTTCCCACAGCTGTTTTCCAATCTTTTAAACCATTTTTATTATAAAACAAATCACATATGCACAATAGTGTTTATGATACAAATGTACAGTTTAGTGAATTATTATGAAGTAAACACTCATGTAGCTATACCAAGAAATAGAATATTCAGGATCCTAAAAATCACCTACCTGCTCCCTTTTGGTCATAACAGCCTTTCTCTTCCCCAGCAATAGGCACTATCCTGACTTTTGTAGTAGTTTTTTCCTTGCCCTTCTTAGCAGTATTACATTTTCTGAATGCTTAGGTTTGGGTTTTTTTAATGCCTATTTCTGAATTTTATATAAATGGAATTTTTATGCCTTGCTTATTTTTCAATAATATGTGTTGAAGATTTAACCATGCTACTAGGTGCACATGAAATTCAGGATTGCTTTTCTATATAACAAATGCAGTTATTTTTCCTTGCAATGAATCTGGAACTTATAATGATAATTAAAAGATCAATGTAGGTAATCCCTATTAAGCTCACAGAAACACTCCACAAACATTTGCTTTTTCAGTTATACTTAGTACTTTTAAAGTACCCAACTTTGGAGTGCCTGGATGGCTCAGTCGTTAAGTGTCTGCCTTCAGCTCAGGTCATGACTCCAGGATCCTGGGACTAAGCCCCACATCAGGCTCTCTGCTCAGCGGAAAGCCTGCTTCTTCCTCTCCCACTCCCCCTGCTTGTGTTCTCTCTCTCGCTGTGTCTCTCTCTGTCAAATAAATAAATAAAATCTTTTAAAAAAAATAAAAAATAAAGTACTCAATTTTGTTGGCAAGAGAAAAATATTAAACAAAGTAGACAAATGAAAAGCTGCATATCCTCTTGCTGTTTCTAATGTTTTGGCAGCAGAGGCAATAGCTAACAGCCAAGAAGGCCAGAATTAATAAAAGATGCACTAGGGTAAGAACAGAGCAGAAAGAAAAGCTTTGAGACTGAGAGGATAGAGGAAAATATGCCTTATTGGACAAGGCTTTATGAAATTAGCACTGTTAAGAAGATAATACATATCTAAAACCAATGAAATCCTTAATTCATCCCTTCCATAGTGCTCAGATTTCCCTTATCCCCTACCCTCAAAGCATTTACAGAATCTTATTTGACAATTCTTTAAAAGGGACCTTCTAAACATGCACATCTGGTCTTCCATGAAAGGACAGTAAAGGAATAGGGTCTCCATCAGACCATCATTGATATTCTCACCCAAACTATCCCTAAATATTTGTTCAGTTCCTATTAGCCCACTCCTTAGATAATGAGAGTAAGGAGGTAAAATGACAGAATACCGAGGGCACTGGTAAGGCCAAGGGGAGTTAGACTAATTTTTGTTGGTACTGTATCTTTCTCCTACACAGCCACTTCTTTTTCCCAATCCTTCTTTTTACTTTTCCTTCTCTTTTATATTCCTTTCTTTGTCCCTCTACATATTCCTGTCTGCAAACCTACCTGTCTTAAAGGCACCCACATGGCCTGCTTAGCAGCATTGGTGACATTCTGGACACTGAAGGGAGTTCTGTTTTTAGCTCAATTCTATCTTGCTTTTCAAACAAAAACTTTTAAAAACTGACAAACAAAAAAGCCTTAGTGATCTTATGATCTCTATATTATAAAGGTGAGATAAAAGCAATTTAAGTTTAAAAAAACTCTTTGTATTATATCACATTGCAAAACAAACCACAGTAAGCTTTTTAAATGGATGACTGTTCAGTAGTTCTAATCCTTTGATAGATCCAACACTTCAAAAGTTATCAACTAAAAACACTAACTTAACAATAAAGAAAAATTATTGATCCTTAGAATAACTGACAGGCTATATTAAACAACTGAATAACTAAACATTTGTATTAAAAGCTAGCAGAGTGAGAAATAATTTTGATTTATACCATTTGTGGTAGATTTTGGATATCCATTCTAATACACAACTATTTTTACTTTAAAAGAAGTGAGCACTTTTTAACATACAAAACAGTTGATACTAAATATGTAGATGCTAAAAGAAATCTGCCTTTTAAGTTTTGAAAGTAACTCTTTTTTAGTTGTGTTTGTATTCCTTGTGATCAAACAAGCCACTATGAAAAGAACTTTTTCTGAGTAGATGCTACTTCTTGATCCTGAGCCCCAGAGAGAAAAGACCTGAACTGACCCTGCAGCCTGTAGTAGAGTCCAGCCTGTATCAGGCAAACTCCAGCTGATCTACAGACCTATCATCATGAGAATAAATGCTTACTGTTAAAGCCACTGAGCTTAAAGGTGGCTTATTGATGAAATATTATTGGCAATAGCTGACAAATAAGAGTATACCTACTAATGGCCACGTAACATCTTCCAGAGATGTGCACAAACATACATAACTTTTAATCTAAAATTAGACATTTAGGAATGGTTTAGGATAAAATTTTTTTTATAGTTCTGCCCATGTTGTCCTTACAACTGTAGACATATTTACGTTCAAACAAGAGTCTATAAGTAATGCCTGTAGTTGCACTATTAGCTATAAAATTTTTAACATTAGAAAAATTAAGTTTGTTTATTTAAGATACAGCACTTCAGTTGTTTTGTGGGGTAAGATATATAATACTCCTCAAAGATCAACATTTTATTTACCTTTTGTGAGCTTCAGCTTTACAGGATGAAAAGAGTTCTAGAGATTGGTTGCACAATAATACGAACATACTTAACATTACTGAACTATACATTTAAAAATGGTTAAGGGCGCCTGAGTGGCTCAGTTGGTTAAGCGACTGCCTTCGGCTCAGGTCATGATCCTGGAGTCCCGGGATCGAGTCCCGCATCGGGCTCCCTGCTCGGCAGGGAGTCTGTTTCTCCCTCTGACCCTCTTCCCTCTCGTGCTCTCTCTCTCTCATTCTCTATCTCAAATAAATAAATAAAATTAAAAAAAAATAAAAATGGTTAAAAAGATCAAATTTATGTTATGTGTACTTTACCATAACTTTAAAAAAGCAGTCTAAGAGAACAGTTCTGACCTTTTAAGATGACTTTTTATTTTTAAAATATCAAGAATATATACATATCATAAAGACCAGAACTCAGTAACACAATTTCCAGTATTTATAAAATGCTTTATAGAGACCATTGTCGGCAAGATGGCGGAGGAATAGGAGACCTGGATTTCATCTGGTCTCAGGAATTCAGCTGGATAGGGATCAAACTATTCTAAACACCTACGAACTCAACAGGAGATTGAAGAAAAGAATAGCAACAACTCTCTGAACAGAAAAGTGATCACTTTCTGGAAGGTAGGACGTGCGGAGAAGTGAATCCCAGACGATATTCGGGAGAATAGACGGCGGGGGAGGGGGCCTCTGTCAGCCGCTTCTGGCAAGTGATAGAGCAGCGGAGCACAAAATCGGAACTTTTAGAAGTCGGCTCGGCTGAGGGACATTGCTCCACTGGCTAAGCAGGGGGTGGAACCCTCGCGGGACACTGTGGTCTCAGGACCCTCAGGGTCACAGAAAGATCGGGTGCCTGAGTGCGGCAGAGCTCCTAGATATCAGAAGGGGAAGCTGGCTGCAGAGATGGAGCGGAGGTGCGGGCTCTCAGCTCGGGGTTGCCATAAACTGTCAACTGGGACACAGTCGGGCCACTGCTCCTCCAGCAGGGACCCAACAAGCAGCAGATCCGGGGAGACCCCCCTCCCTCCCCGGGGAGGAGCGGCCCGGGAGTGCACCACAGGGATCTGCTGGGTTTGGAGACTCCACACGGGGTCATGAGCCAGAGATAGAAACACTCAGTCACAGGCCGGGTGAGCACGGAGTGCGGCTGCAGACCAGGGAGACGGGAGTGACTGACTGCTTTTCTCTGGGGGCGCACTGAGGAGCGGGGCCCTGATTTCTCGGCCCCTCTGAGGCGGAGATTGGGAGGCCGCCATTTTCACTCTCATCCTACAAAGCGGCCGAAAGCTTGCAGGGAACAAAAGCTCCTGAGAGCAAACCCGAGCGGATTACTTAGCCAGGACCGACAAGGGCGGGGCAATTCTGCCTCCGCAAAAAACACTTGGGAACCACGGCAACAGGCCCCTCCCCCAGAAGATCAGCAAGAACACCCAGCCAAGACCAAGTTTACTGATCAATGAGAATGGCAGAACTCCAGCGCTGGGGAAATACCACACATAGAATTCATGGCTTTTTTACCATGATTCTTTAGTCTTTTAATCTTTTTAATTTTTTTTGAATTTTTCTTTTTCCCTTTTTCAACCAACATATTATCAATCTCTTTTTAAAAAAACATTTTTATTTTTCATTTTAGAGTCATATTCTATCCCTTCATAGTAGTTACCCTTATTTTTGGCATATATATATAAGTTGTTCTCTCTTTAAAATTTTGAGATACAGTTTCTTCTAACAGATCAAAATATACCCTAAATCTCTAGTGTATGGCTTTGTTATAGTCTCCTGCCTGATCACATTCTCTCCCCCGCCTTTTTTTTTCTTTCTTTCTTTTTAAATCCTCTTCTTTTTTCAAACAACTTCTTATCAATTCCTTTTATAAAATTTTTTATAATTTTCATCTTGTATGAAATTTATGTCATCTTATATGACTGTAAGTCATATTCCATCCCTTCATCATATCAACCCATATTTTCAATAGTTACCCTGAATGTAAATGGGCTAAATGCCCAAATCAAAAGACACAGGCTATCAGATTGGATTAAGAAACAAGACCCATTGATACGCTATCTGCAAGAGACTCATTTTAGACCCAAAGACACCCCCAGATTGAAAGTGAGGGGGTGGAAAACCATTTACCATGCTAATGGACACCAGAAGAAAGCTGGGGTGGCAATCCTTATATCAGACAAATTCGATTTTAAACCAAAGACTGTAATAAGAGATGAGGAAGGACACTATATCCTACTTAAAGGGTCTATCCAACAAGATCTAACAATTGTAAATATCTATGCCCCTAACATGGGAGCAGCCAATTATATAAAGCAATTAATAACAAAAGCAAAGAAACACACAACAATACAATAATAGTGGTGGACTTTAACACACCCCTGACCGAAATGGACAGATAATCCAAGCGAAAGATCAACAAGGAAATAAAGACTTTAAATGACACACTGGACCAAATGGACTTCACAGACATATTCAGAACATTCTATCCGAAAGCAACGGAATACACATTCTTCTCTAGTGTCCATGGAACATTCTCCAGAATAGATCACATCCTAGGTCACAAATCAGGTCTCAACTGGTACCAAAATACTGGGATTATTCCTGCATATTTTCAGACCACAAAGCTTTGAAACTAAACTCAATCATAAGAGGAAAGTCAGAAAGAACTCAAATACATGGAGGCTAAAGAGCATCCTACTAAAGAATGAATGGGTCAACCAGGAAATTAAAGAAGAATTTAAAAAATTCATGGAAACAAATGAAAATGAAAACACAACTGTTCAAAATCTTTGGGATGCAGCAAAGGCAGTCCTAAGAGGAAAGTATATAGCAATAAAAGCCTTTCTCAAGAAACAAGAAAGGTCTCAAATACACAACTTAACCCTACACCTAAAGGAGCTAGAGAATAAACAGCAAATAAAGCCTAAACCCAGCAGAAGAGAAATAATAAAGATCAGAGCAGAAATCAATGAACTAGAAACCAAAAGAACAGTAGAACAGATCAACGAAACTAAGAGCTGGTTCTTTGAAAGAATTAACAAGATTGATAAACCCCTGGCCAGACTTAACAAAAAGAGAAATGACCCAAATCAACAAAATCATGAATGAAAGAGGAGAGATCAAAACCAACACCAAAGAAATACAATTATAAGAACATATTATGAGCAACTCTATGCCAGCAAATTAGATAATCTGGAAGAAATGGATGCATTCCTACAGATGTATCAACTACCAAAACTGAACCAGGAAGAAATAGAAAACCTGAACAGACCTATAACCACTAAGGGAATTGAAGCAGTCATCAAAAATCTCCCAACAAACAAAAGCCCAGGGCCAGATGGCTTCCCAGGGGAATTCTACCAAACATTTAAAGAAGAATTGATACCTATTCTCCTGAAACTGTTCCAAAAAATAGAAATGGAAGGAAAATTTCCAAACTCATTTTATGAGGCCACCATTACCTTGATCCCCAAAACAAAGACCCCATCAAAAAGAATTATAGACCAATAATCTTGATGAACATGCATGCAAAAATTCTCACAAAAGTACTAGCCAACGGGATCCAATAGTACATTAAAAGGATTATTCACCATGACCAAGTGGGATTTATCCCTGGGCTGCAAGGTTGGTTCAACATCTGCAAATCAATCAACATGATACATTAACAAAAGAAAGAACAAGAATCATATGATCCTCTCAATAGATGCAGAAAAAGCATTTGACAAAGTACAGCATCCTTTCTGGATCAAAACTCTTCAGAGTATAGGGATAGAGGGTACATACTTCAATATCATAAAAGCCATCTATGAAAAACCTACAGCGAATATCATTCTCAATGGGGAAAAGCTGAGAACCTTCCCCTGAGGTCAGGAACAAGGCAGGGATGTCCACTATCACCACTGCTATTCAACATAGTATTAGAAGTCCTGGCCACAGCAATCAGACAACAAAAAGAAATCAAAGGCACCCAAATCAGCAAAGAAGTCAAACTCTCACTGTTTGCAGATGATATGACACTTTATGTGGAAAACCCAAAAGACTCTACCCCAAAACTGCTAGAACTCATACAGGAATTCAGTAAAGTGGCAGGGTATAAAATCAATGCAGAGAAATCAGTGGCAATCCTATACACCAACAACAAGACAGAAGAGAGAGAAATTATGGAGTTGATCCCATTTACAATTGCACCCAAAACCATAAGATACCTAGGAATAAATCTAACCAAAGAGGCAAAGGATCTGTACTCAGAAAACTATAAAATACTCATGAAAGAAACTGAGGAAGACATAAAGAAATGGAAAAACGTTCCATGCTCATGGATTGGAAGAACAAATATTGTGAAAATGTGAATGCTACCTAGAGCAATCTACACATTCAATGCAATCCCCATCAAAATACCATTAACTTTTTTTCAAAGAAATGGAACAAATAATCCTAAAATTTGTTAGGATAGACCCCGAAGAGCCAGAGGAATGTTGAAAAAGAAAAGCAAAGCCGGCGGCATCACAATTCCGGACTTCCAGCTCTATTACAAAGCTATCATCATCAAGACAGTATGGTACTGGCACAAAAACAGACACATAGATCAATGGAACAGAATAGAGAGCCCAGAAATGGACCCTCAACTCTATGGTCAACTAATCTTTGACAAAGCAGCAAAGAATGTCCAATGGAAAAAAGTCTCTTCAACAAATGGTGTTGGGAAAATTGGACAGCCACATGCAGAAGAATGAAACTGGACCATTTCCTTACACCAGACACAAAAATAGACTCAAAATGGTTGAAAGACCTAAATGTGAGACAGGAGTCCATCAAAATCCTAAAGGAGAACACAGGCAGCAACCTCTTTGACCTCAGCCGCAGCAACTTCTTCCTAGAAACATCGCCAAAGGCAAGGGAAGCAAGGGCAAAATGAACTATTGGGATTTCATCAAGATAAAAAGCTTTTGCACAGCAAAAGAAACAGTCAACAAAACCTAAAGACAACCAACAGAATGGGAGAAGATATTTGCAAATGACATATCAGATAAAGGGCTAGTATCCAAAATCTATAAAGAACTTACCAAACTCAACACCCAAAGAACAAATGATCCAATCAAGAAATGGGCAGAAGACGTGAACAGACATTTTTCCAAAGAAGACCTCCAAATGGCCAACAGACACATGAAAAAGTGCTCAACGTCGCTCGGCATCAGGGAAATCCAAATCAAAACCTCAATGAGATACCACCTCACACCAGTCAGAATGGCTAAAATGAACAAGTCAGGAAACGACAGATGTTGGTGGGGATGCAGAGAAAGGGGAACCCTCCTACACTGTTGGTGGGAATGCAAGCTGGTGCAGCCACTCTGGAAAACAGTATGGAGGTTCCTCAAAAAGTTGCAAATAGAGCTACCATACAATCCAGCAATTGCACTATTGGGTATTTACCCCAAAGATACAAATGTAGGGATCCGAAGGGCTACATGCACCCTGATGTTTATAGCAGCAATGTCTACAAAAGCCAAACTGTGGAAAGAGCCAAGATGTCCATCAACAGATGAATGGATAAAGAAGATGTGGTGTATATATATACAATGGATTATTATGCAGCCATCAAAAGGAATGAGATCTTGCCATTTGCAACAACGTGAATGGAACTGGAGGGTGTTATGCTGAGTGAAATAAGTCAATCAGAGAAAGACATGTATCATATGACCTCACTGTTATGAGGAATTCTTAATCTCAGGAAACAAACTGAGGGTTGCTGGAGTGGGGGTGGGGTGGGAGGGATGGGGTGGCTGGATGATAGACATTGGGGAGGGTATGTGCTATGGTGAGCACTGTGAATTGTGCAAGACTGTTGAATCACAGATCTATACATCTGAAACAAATAATGCAATATATGTTAAGAAAAAAAATAGAAGATAGCAGGAGGGGAAGAATGAAGGGGGAGAAATCGGAGGAGGAGACGAACCATGAGAGAGATAGACTCTGAAAAACAAACAGGGTTCTAGAGGGGAGGGGGTTGGGGGGATGGGTTAGCCTGGTGATGGGTATTAAAGAGGGCACGTTCTGCGTGGAGCACTGGGTGTTATGCACAAACAATGAATCATGGAACACTACATCAAAAACTAATGATGTAATATATGGTGATTAACAACAAAAAAATTAAAAACTGCTTTATAGATACTGTTAACACTTTTTTCAGTGTATTTTAATCTATATAAAGAAAACAAAAAAATCAATTTCCTTTTCCTTTACTTCAAAACACTCATCTCTCGTCAACAGCTTTGGTAGCTGGAAATACATGACTTGCTCAGTGGTGTGGCATTGAGATGTATTTGATTAATTTTTTTAAAGGGAAAAGAGATCTTTTACTAAATAAAATACACTGTGGCAGACAAAATTTTCCAAGGCATGGAATGGAAGGACTCAAGACAAATACAAAAAAGAAGTCCTTGGTAGTGAAATAACTGCAAACAACTGTTTGAAACACATGTATAACTTTCTACTGAAAAAAATCTGTAAAAGCCTCTTTAAAATCTCATATAAAAATGAGTAGGGAAAATTCTATTTCATGATAGCAAAAAAGCCATAGGCAGAAAAAATACTCCATAAACTCTGAAATAGAAAGGCTCAATTCTGAATTAAATATCAGACTTTTAACCTCTGTGCCAATAATAATAGAAAGTAAAATTAAAGAATGCCATTTCTTTTCTCCATTTTAAAATACTTCAAAATAAGTCAACATGAGTTTCTCATCTTAACATATAACCATTCAAATGTGGCTTTTTCTTAAGATTAAACCAATAGATCTTGTTGGGAAAGCCACTTTCATCAAGCCTAGTCTAGCTATGTCAGTCTTCTTATCAATCAATCAATTCATTAATTACTTTAACAAACTATCAAACATCTTGGAAATACAGAAGAATAAGCAGAAAGTATAGGAACATAATGTAATAGTCTGAGGACTTGTGGATGTACTAGGATTGAAAGGTAATCAAATTAATTGGCAAGAGTATGAGAAAATTTAAATAATTTTAAAAATTAGTTGACTTTATACTACTTACTAAATAATTGAGGGAATAATTGGAAAGTGAAGTTGACACTCAAAAAAGGTCCAATGATATATGTACTAGGGTGACTGCATTCCTGAAATGCCACTTCTCCTTACTACTTTAATAAACGCCATAGTAGACTTGAGGGTATACATGAAATTGGGAGTAAAACTGTAAAGGTGGCAAAGAATATCTGGAAAATACTTCTCTCCTCCTTCTTTTGCCTCCACTTCTTACATTCCTACCCTAATTCCGAAGCCCTTAGTTTTCTCCTCCTACCAACACTCCCCATTACTGATCAAATTTGCAAAGACACAAACCATTGAACAAAACCAGAAAACAAAAGAAAAATTAACTTGTGCTCTTTTTGAAATTTGAGAAAATGCTGGGTATCAGCTCATAAACAAAGATGATCAAACTAATTAAGGGATCACAAAAGTTAAAAGAAAATGGGATCTTTTTCTTTCAAGCACAAGAAAGTATCTTTCAAACTATATTAGCTTTACTATGTGCAACTGAATTTTTCTAATATAAATGCCACTCTCTGGTATAGAACAATACCTACCCAGAAAGTTGAATCTTGATCTGCATTTATGCTATTTCTGAAAATTAAATATTTGTATTTTTTAAGTTCTTGAACATTGACATGCATATCTCAAGCATTGAAACATCTCCTCCATACTCCCAGGCCCTATCAATTCACACCCCGCCATACACATACACTCATATATATACAAGTCAGGACACTTTGTACTTTCTTCTGTATTCTTTCAGAATTTCTTTATGTGTGTAGAAGCAAATTTGAATATATGGTATTTCCACTCTTCCCCCCAATCCCTGACAGTTGGCAATCCTTAACAATATATGGTGGAGATCTTTCTATAAATTAGTCCAGAGAAGGCATTTAATTCTGTTTAAAGCTTCAAACTATTCCATTATACTGTTGTACCAGAATCTTTTAACCTGTCCTGTATCGGTTCACATTTAGACTTCTACTATCTTGCTATAACAAACAATGCTACAATGAATGCCTTTGTTTATAATCATTTCAAAAATATATGTTTTTTAAATATATGTGTATATATATCTGTAGGATAAATTCTCAGAAATGGAACTACTGGGTTTAGAATTTAGATATCCTAACTCCTAAGGGGCATCATATTTAAAAAAGAAAGTTAAGAATGCAACAGACTTCTAATACCTTCTGGATGCAAACTCTGGGTTTTTCATTCTATTAAATGGATTTAGGAACAGAAATATAATATGGAGTTCAATACTTTAAAACAGTTGTTACTCACAAAACATATAAATGAACAAGAATGATCACAAGTACATTATCAACCAAAGGCCTGGGAGATCTCTGTGATTATCTGTAATATGTGTTCCACCCAGTCTGTAATCACATGGATTATGATTCTGTGAAATTACCAAACAATTTTAACACCCTGCAAACCACATCCTTACCATGCACTCACTGTGTCTTAGCTAATTATTTATTACCCTGGCATGATTTTTAAAATGGATAATCATTTTTAAAAAATCATTTTAGAACACAACTGTTTGAATATCCTGGGTGCTTAGATTTTCAAATAAATACTTGTGCAGGTGAGTTAACTCAGGATATGATATATGATATGCTATGCCATGTAGAAGAGTCTAAAAGTTGATTTATTGCCTAGAAGTTATATAAAAAAAAGTTCTTGAGAAATGTTGCTAAGAGATTTTGAAGCTGCCAAGAATTTTCTGAAGATCTCATGCGTCTGCCCCTAGGAGTAGATGCCCATGCTGAAACACAGGCATAGGGGTGAGCAACTCAAGAGGCAGGAAAAAGGGAAGTCTGTGACAATATCCTGAGGAGTGCTTAATCAGTACAACCAGAGACTAGAGGCACTAAAATACTCTGAACGAAGGCACTGGGGAGCAGGTGGCAAAGAAAGATCAGGGAACTGAAGGGCAGTGGCACAGCTGGACTGGGACGGCTTCTTCAGAAACACATATTGAGAGAGAAACAAAAGATTCGGCTGGAGTAGAAACACCTTCTACCATTCATTTCTTTCCTTGGTCCACTCACTGCACCTCTCTGTGAACCCCATTCTCCCAGGAAGTTACACTGTGTAGCTAAGAAAAAATGTGATATATATAGTGATATCTATTGTGATAGTATAATAATGTAATAATAATGTGGCAGATAGATAAGACTGCCCCCTTAACATTCATTCTACCTTCATTCTAGTATGCCTTCCTGAAATGCAGAGGCTAGAAAGTGAAAAGCCTACATTTCTTAGATTCTCCTGCAGCTAGGATTTCAGATTTAATGTAGCTTCAGCCAACTGAATGCACTTACAAAAGATCTGGAAGTGAAAATGGACCTGTTCTTTTGTTTCTAAAAGCAATCATGGCTGGTGGAAACTTAATTTTTCTGTGGCTGTGTATCAGTTTCCTTTGGGTGCTATAACAAATTTATCACAACCTTGGTGACTTAAAACAACAAAAATTTAGTCTCTCATGGTTCTGGAAGCCCGAAGTCTGAAATCAGTTTCACTGGGCTGAATGAAGATGTCAGCAGGGTTGTGCTCCTTCAGAGGTTCTACCCTCTTCCAGCTTCTGGTGGCTGCTGATACTTATTGTCTTGTGGTTGCATCACTCCAATCTCTGCTGCCATAGTCACATTGTCTTCTTCTATTCTCTGTGTGTCAAATTCCCCTCTGCCTCTCTAAGGACACTTACGATGACATTTAGAGACCACCCAGATAACGCAGGATAATCTCCCAATCATAAGACCCTTAATTTAATCAAACACAGCAGCAAAGATCTTTTTGCCAAATGAGGTTTACGGGTTCCATGGATGAGGATCTGCTCTCTTTGGTAAACCATACTTCAGTCTACTATATGTTGTATCAGTAGAGACATGTGTCTAGTCACCCAATTCATGGGAATAGAAAAGAAGTGCTTGAAGTATTCTGCTGATACAAGGTGTGGTCAGTGTTATAATATTCTGGAGACAGCAGCAATAGTGGTTTTCCTAAATGTGGTGGCTTCAGGATAATGAAAATGGCAATATGATTTAGAGAATCATGCCACTATGCTTTCTGAGAAGAGATACTGACTCCCTTAGTCTGGTTCTGTGGTGTGGCTCTGGAAGTCATTCCTGAAAGCTCAAGCTAGATTCTGTTTCTCTAGCTTAGTGGTCCTCAAAGTATCGTTTCTGAAACAAATAGCCATCACCTGGGAACTTGTCAGACAGGCAAATTATTTAGCCCTACCACAGGCCCACTAAATCAGAAAATGAAGTTGAGGCCAGCAATCTCTTTTAAAAGCCCCCCAAGCGTATCTGATTTATTCTAACATTTGAGAATTATTGCTCAAGCCTTACCAACATTTCTGTAAAAAACATTAATACCTTGTTGTCCTTTCTTATATAAACTATCTAGGTTGGATTCTTTTCTGGGCATCTGAATCTTGACCAATTCAGAAAAGGAAGTATAGTCTGATGATAGTCAAACTCTTCAGAAATGGGACACTTGACTTTACAGCAATGTATGGCCTTTGTATTGATTTATGACAGAGGGGGTGCCTTAAAGATCATGCTTTACATTTATCTTATACTTGATTTATTTTTGAACTATAACTCAAGCTTCATGGAAGCTTAATCATTATTTATTATTGATAGAAAAATTAACTACTGACTATCACAGGCAAATTATTATGTTCAAATTCTTGTTGGCATTTAACCTTGAAGTATGAACCTGAGATTATATAGAATTCTCAGTTTTCAGTCTATATATTCATTAAAAGCTCCTGACCCAGAGTCTTCTTAAACTGTTAGTTCTTAGATGACAATTATTAAATACTGTGTTATTTTCAATATTGGGGAAAAAAACTCTTGAAAATCGTATTTATGCTTAGTAAGACTTTATAGGCTCACATATGTCAGGACCTCTTTTTTTTTTTAAAGATTTTATTTATTTATTTGAGAGAGAGAATGAGAGAGAGCACGAGAGGGAAGAGGGTCAGAGGGAGAAGCAGACTCCCTGCTGAGCAGGGAGCCCGATGTGGGACTCGATCCCGGGACTCCAGG
This sequence comes from Eumetopias jubatus, assembly GCF_037043125.1. Classification (NCBI taxonomy): domain Eukaryota; kingdom Metazoa; phylum Chordata; class Mammalia; order Carnivora; family Otariidae; genus Eumetopias; species Eumetopias jubatus. The sequence continues at coordinate 33,629,921 of NW_028274809.1, forward strand.
ATCATGACCTGAGCTGAAGGCAGTCGCTTAACCAACTGAGCCACCCAGGCATGTCAGGACCTCTTTGAGTGAAATTTTACTTACAGAACATAATTAAAAATAGTTTGATCTCATACTGATTAAAATTTCTAATTAGGTAGGTATATTTCTTATTAGTAAAAATAGGGAAATCAGTTACAGTATGATTTGTATACACATTCTCAAAATATAACAACCATGGCAGTCCATAATATTTTTAAAAGTTCTTGATTCTAAGTAGAATAGACCATATAACTTATTCCCAAAATGAGTAGAAAATGAAATAAGATGGAAAATGTGGGCTTTCCGTGTATGTTTTATTATTTGGTATTTCAAAATAATCCAAATATTTCAGAACTCTTATTGGTAAATAACCAGATAATTTCAAAAGACACAAATTCTGTGTCTACCTGTTTTCTACTATTTGTGCATGACATTAAGCTTTCCTTTAGAATGGAGAATTAAGGGAATATTTGTACTATATTTATATATTATATATTTACATCTATTTAATGTGTATATTTACATTATATACATTTACATATCTTTTAAAGATTTATTTATTCATTTGAGAGAGAGAGTGAGTGAGTGCATGAGTGAGAGCATGAGCAGGGGGGAGGGTCAGAGAGAGAGAAGGAGAAGCAGACTCCCCACTGAGCAGGGTGCTAGACATGGGGCTCAATCCCAGGACCCAGAGATCACATTTGACAAGATTCAACATCCATTTATAATAAAAGCTCTCAACAAAGTGGAGATAGAGGGACTGTACCTCAACATAATAAAGGTCATATCTGAAGAGCCTATAGCTAACATCATATCCAATGGTGAAAAGCTGAGAGCTTTTCCTCTAATATCAAAAAGAAGACAAAGATGCCCATTCTTGCTACTTTCATTCAACATTATATTGGAAGTCCTAGACAGGGCAATCAGGCAAGAAAAAGAAATAAAAGGCATCCAAATTGGAAAGGAAGAAATAAAACTATATTTGCAGGAAGCCTATTAAATACAGAAACCCCTAAAAACTCCATTAAAAAACTATAGAGTAAATGAATTCAGGTAAAGCTGCAGTTTATAAAATCAATATACAAATATCAGTGTTTCAGTTTTGCAAGATGAAAAGAGTTCTGGAATTTGGTTATGCAATAATATGAATGTACTTCATATTACTGAACTGTACACTTAAAATGGTTAAGATGGTAAATTTTATGTTTATGTATATTTTATCAGAACTAAACATTTTAAAAACTTGTGTCTTATAAATGGTATATACACAATGTGTAGCTATCTTAGCAAGAGACAGTAAACTACAGTAAAGAGAAATAATTAGGAATAAATTTATCAAAAGAAGTATATACTTGTACACTAAAACTATAAAACATTGTTGAAATAAAGAAGGCCTAAATAACAGGAACATCTCATATTCATAGATTAGAAAACCTGACATTGTTAAGACAGTAATATTCCCCAAGCTGATCTACAGATTCACTGCAGTGCCTACCAAAATCCCAGCTGCCATTTTTGCAGATATGGACAACATTGTTGGTGGGAATATAAAATGGTTCAGACACTTTGGAAAACAGCCTGGCAGTTCATCGAAAGTTAAACACAGAGTTACTGTAAGAGGCAACTATTCCACTCCTAGGTATATGCCCAAGAGAAATGAAAACATATGTCCCCACAAAAACGTGTACATCACTGTTCATAGCATTATTTATAATAGCCCACACTGGAAATAACCCAACTGTCCATCCACTAATGAATGAATAAACAAAAAGTGGTATATCCATGTAAGAGAATATTATTTACCCATAAAAAGAAATGAATTACTGATAGATGCTACAACACAAATGAACCTTGAAAATATTATGCTAAGTGAAAACAGTCTGACACAAAAGACCACATATTCTATGATTCCATTAGTGTGAATGTCCAAAATAGGCAAATCCATACAGATAGTAAGTACATTAGTGATTGCCAAAGCCTGGGGCAGAGAGTGAAGGGTAATGGAGAATGATTGCTAATTACCTGAGGGTTTCTCTTTTCGGGTAATGAAAACGCTCTCTAATTAAATAGTGGTGATGGTTGCACAATACCATTAATACACTAAAAAAACACTGAATTTTACATGTTATACATAGGTATTAAAATGGTGAACATTATGTGAATTATATGTCAATAAAGCTGTTATTTAAAAAAAAAGACACAAAGAACAAGCTTAAGAGTACTATTCTAGCCAAATAATTCAAGATTATTTCAGCATTAAAATAAAAATCCACAAGTCCATAGGGTGCCTGGGTGGTCAGTCGGTTAAGCATCCAACTCTTGATTTCGGCTCAGGTCATGATCTCGGGGCTGTGGAATCCAGCCCCACGAGAGACTCCATGCTCAGCAGGGAGTCTTCTTGAGATTCTCTCTCTCTGCCCCTTTCCTTGCTTGTGCTCTCTCCCCATCCTTCCAAAATAAATAAATAAATCTTTAAAAAATCCACAAATCCATAGTAATACTCAAAAAAACCTTTCTTTCTCTTTTTTAAAGATTTTATTTAAATTTATTTGTGAGAAAGAGAGAGCACAAGCAGGGGGAGCAGCAGAGAGAGAGGGAGGGAGAAGCAAGCTCCCCGCTGAGCAAGGAGCCCAATGCAGGACTCGATCCCAGGACCCTGGGATCATGACCCAAGCCGAAGGCAGATGCTTAACTGACTGAGCCACCCAGGTGTCCCTTTTTTTCTTTTTTTAACATAAGAATGCCAGCTATTAAAGTAGAATGACAGAACTAGAAAATCACCATTTTATAATCTGTAATATAATAACAGGTTTGGAAAAGAATAATGCATCCTGAAGCTATTAAGTGAAAAGGTGGTTGAGTAACAAAATTATTTGTAGGGTGCCAAAGTATCTACCCACAGATGACTTACTAAATGCAAAGGGGCAAATGTACTTTTTCAACAAACTGTTGCCATCTGAACTGATACTGTGCCTCTTGCTATGATACAATATGAAGATTGCAATATCACCCAGGAGGTATTCTTGCTAATAATGTTTAACCCAAATGAAATCAACCTTCTAGACTTAACTTCCAATTTAGAAATTTCAAGGGATTAAAAATACAGTAAAACAATTTGACAAACCCAGAATATAGGAACAACTGGCTTAGATTCCCTAGAAGTCAATTTCATGGATAATAAAAAAGGTAGGGGAGGGAGAGACTATATTAGATTAATAGAAATTAAACAGACACAACAGTCAAATGCATTGTATCAACCTTGACTGAATTGTTTTAGAAAAAAGTCTTAACAGTCATTATGGGAAAGGCTAAGCTTAGACTAGATACTGGCTAATATTATGAATTATTGTTAACTTCCTTGGATTTGAGATTGGTATTTGTCTTATATTTCTAAGACATGCATGTGATACTTGCAGCTTACTTTCAAATGGCTCAACAATAGCAACAACAAAAACAGGTATCCATCCATCCATCCAGAAAGGAGGTAACGGAGAATGCAAAATTGAAAAATGTTAATAATTATTGAATCTATGTGGAAATATAAGATTTTTTCCTTATATACAGAAATTTTCATATGAAGCAGGAATTTAAAAAAGAGGAATTGTGCTCACTACTGTCAAAAACTTAGAAGTGCAAAGAAAATAATAATTGAACATTGAGGGGAAAGAATAAAAGCTGCCAAAAGTCAAAACAATACTTTTTACTGGATGCTCCATCTCAAATATCATATTCAGAGGTTTTAATATGTAACTATAAATATTTAACTATGTATGTATTATCTATTGTTACATAACAAACTATCCTAAAACTTATTGACTTAATACAGATTTATTATCTCAGTTTCTGTGTGTCCCAGGAATCCAGGGCCTGCTTAACCGTGTGCTCTGCTTCAGGATTTTTCACAAGGCTGCAGTCAAGGTTTATTAGGTCAATGCCAAAGTTCTTTCACCATTTAAGTGGGGAAGTATCTGAGCTCACTCAGTGACTGTTAGTAGGACTCAGTTCCCTACAGGTTGTTGGGCTGTGAGTTTTAGTTCGCTTCTGGCTGTTGGCAGAAAGCAGACCTCATTCATTGACAAGCAGCCCTCTTCATGAGAGCAAGCACACAAGAAGAGCCAGAGAGGGAATACCAGTTAAGATGTAAGTTACAGTCTTTTAAAAGCCTAATTACAAAAGTGATATTCTATCATCTTCGCCATATTCTTTTTGTTAGAATCAAGTCACTAAGTCTTGCCTACATTCAGGGAGACAGGATTATACCAGGAGGCAGGGATCACTGGGTGCCATGTCAGAAGCTGCCTACCACAATATACAGTATCCTCCACTTTTTGAAAGTTCGAGTTACATCACTTTGTTTTTATGAAAGACATTAGTACCTGTTTTACTAGCCAAATTAAATCTGAAGAGGACTTTTGTTTTAAAAAAATGGCAAAAAGTGAAAATAGCATTCAGCATTTTCCATTATAGCAATAGCACACAACCTGAGCAGTGAAAATGACACCTCCAAAAGTTCCTTCCCCAGGAAATACACTCAGCATCTCAACATCAAGCTCCCATAGCTGTGACTGTGTTTGTGAGCATCTGTTCTTTATCTCAAGTTATTCTGTGCATCCATTAGCAAGATGTGTCCTAAGATACTAGAAAAGCCTAAGAGAGATTGTTTTTTGGGTCTTGGAATGCTCAAATTTTTTCCATATAAATTAATGGTTCTTTGCTTTAAAACATTTCAGATTACAAAAGTTTCACAGGAACACTCTACTTTCAGAAAGTGTGAAAACCTGTATATGCATTTGATTCTCATTATCTACAGTAGTTATGTTATATAAAGTCATTATAAACACTGAATTAGCAAATACTGAACCAATGTTCCTATGGGAATGTAGGGGTTAGGTTAGGTTCCTGTCAGCCTCCAGTCAAACCATATTCACCAATCTCATTAATATATAACCTCATCTTTTATGTGTTTTTGTTTAAAGATGTTTTATTTGATATACTGTATATTGCTGATTCATTAACATTGAACTCACAGCTGATAGCACTGTAACTCATGCCTGAAAGAAGCTTACCTAACACATGTATTTTCTCTGTAAGTCACATCACAGTCTTCTTGTGCTTAGGAATACTAGACATCACTTCAGCCCTATACTTGGAGGCCATTTTAAATTGAAAAATCACCAACAAAAATGCGAAAAAATGTGGCATTAAATAGACTGAAAAGGACACTTGTTTACAGTATAAACGCTGAAGTGAGATGGTAAGAGCATGTCCATGATCAACCTCAGCTGGGAACAGGCATGTCAGGCAACTCAAATTTTTTGTTATTATGTGCATATCTTTGAATGACCAAGAAAAACTCTTGAGTACTGACTTTGGAGTTACAAATAATTTTTTAGCAAGTAAGAGAAGTCACAAACATGGAATCCAGGAATAATGAAGACTGACTATATTTGTATTCATTGCTAAAAACCTTGAAAAGTGTACACTTGCAAAAAATAAAGAATAATTCACTGTTTCAGGAATAACTTCTTTAGCTTTTTTTAGTGGGGGATGGGGTTAAGGGAAGATGCAGAAAATATTATCTTTGTTCTGTTTCTCAACTAGAGGGACACAGAAACTTGAATACACTTCACTAGAAATTCAATAACAATTTTTTCTTCAAATAAAAAAAGATCACAGAATATAGGCTCTCATATAATAAATAAAAATGAACAGAAAAATGTCCTTGATGGTAAAAAGAAAATTAAATGAAGAATGATGTTTGTAACAGTTGGTTTTTAGAAAGACCTAAGGACATTTCTCTCCTAATTATAACTATTATTTATTATATGTTTAGTATATGCTAGGCACTTTACATGCACTATCTTGTTTAACCTATATAACAGTCATATAAAATAGATAGTATTACTTTGTATGTGAGGTACTTAATATATAAAGAGGCTAAGTAACTTGTTCAAGGATATGTTTAGCAAGTAGAACAGGAAGATTTTTAACCCATGCACTAAGACTGAGGGCCAACACTTTTTTGTTTTTAAAGATTTTATTTATTTATTAAGAGAGACAGAAAGAGAACACAAATGGAGGGGGGGCAGAGGGAGAAGCAGACTCCCCACTGAGTGGGAAGCCCAATGTGGAGCTTGATCCCAGGACCCTGGGATCAGGACCTGAACCAAAGGCAGACACCCAGTGACGGAGCCACTCAGGTGCCCCGGAGAGCCAACGCTCTTAATCATTATGCCAAATACCTCCCAAAGAATCAAGTGAATATTTTCAGAAACATTACACTTCCCTCCCTTAGATGATCCTATTTTTTTAGCAGCTGATTAGGCTAATTTCATACTATGCCTAGAATATAATGTACTTTTTTTAAAGAAACAATTTGAAAAGAGCTTATAACAGTATTTAAGTTGTCAGTGCATTTCCAATCAAAGCTGTATCTGTTTAATTACTAGTAAACATTACTTATGGGCGCCTGGGTGGCTCAGTTGGTTAATCAACTGCCTTTGGCTCAGGTCATGATCCTGGAGTCCCAGGATTGAGTCCCACATCGGGCTCCCTGCTTGGCGGGGAGTCGGCTTCTCCCACTGACCCTCCTCCCTCTCATGCTCTCTATCATTCTCTCTCTCTCAATAAATAAAAATCTTTAAAAATTAAAAAATAATAAAAAAACATTACTTATAAAAAAGAAATAACAAGTATTGGCAAGGATGTGGAAAATGGGACCTCTTTGCACTGTTGGTAGAAATGTAAATTGGTATAGCCAACTATGGAAAACAGTATGGAGGTTCCTCAAGAAATTAAAAATAGAACTACTATATTATCCAGCAACAGCACTTTGGATATTTATCTAAAGAAAACAAAATACTAATTCATAAAGATATATGCACCCAATGTTCACTGCAGCATTATTTACAATAGTGAGGATTTGGAAACAACCTAAGGGTCCATCAATGGATGAGTGTGTGTGTGTGTGTGTGTGTGTGTGTGTGTGTGTGTGTGTGTGTGTGTGTGTGTGTGTGTGTGTTTAGGAATACTATTCAGCCATAAAAAAGGGGGAAGAAATCTTGCCATTTACAACAACATGGACGAACCCAAGGGCATTATGCTAAGTGAAATAAGTCAGAAAGAGAGAGATAAGTACCATATAATTTCACTTACACGTGGAATGTGAAAAAACAACAAAAAATCCCAAGCTCATATACAGACAATAGATTGCTGCTAGCCAGAGGAGAAGGGTGGGTCAAAGGGGTGGAGGGGGTCAAAAGGTACAAACTTCCAGTTATAAAATAAACAAGTCATGGGGATAAAATGTACAGCATGGTGACTACAGTTAACAATACTATATTGACAAACTGAGGGTTCTAGAGGGGAGGGGGGTGGGGGGCTGGGCTAGCCTGGTGGTGGGTATTAAAGAGGGCACGTACTGAATGGAGCACTGGGTGTTATACTCAAACAATGAATCACGGAACACTACATCAAAAACTAATGATGTAATGTATGGTGATTAATATAACATAATAAAATTTAAAAAATTTAAAAAATTAAAAATCAATAAAAAAACAATACTATATTGAATATTCTAAAGTTGTTGAGAGTAAATCTTGAAAGTTCTCATCATAAGAACAAAAAATTTTGTGATTATGCACTATGACAGATTTTAACTAGACTTACTGTGGTGATCATTTTGCAATACATACAAATAGCGACTCATCATACTGAACACCTGAAAGCAATATAATGTTACATGTCAATTATACCTCAATTAAAAAAAAAATACTGTTATAAAGACGGTCGCTATTCAAATCACAGCTAGTTTCATCTTGGTTTTGAATGTACTTGAAGTATCTTCATGTACCTATGACTCTACTTGTTTTTAAAGATTTTATTTATTTATTTGAGAGAGAGAGCATGAGAGAGAGAGAGGACGAGCAGGGGGGAAGAGCAGAGGGAGAGGAAGAAGCAGACTCCCCACCAAGCAGGGAGCCCGACTCGGGGCTTGATCCCAGGACCCTGAAACCACTAAATCTATATTAGATGGATAATCAGTTTTTCTATATGAACATATGCAGAAAATTCTCAGTAATCAGAGAGAGACTACAGGAAATGAGAAATAGCTAAGGCAGGTACAAAGGAGTACATGTGGAACTGGACATAAAGATAAGAAAAAATTATAGATATTATTAAGTAAAAACATGAAAATTATTTCTTGCTTCTACATCCAAAATTGTCCAGTATTTGAGAAGACATTTTTTTTTATTTTTTATTGTTATGTTAATCACCATATATTACATCATTAGTTTTTGGTGCAGTGTTCCATGATTCATTGTTTGTTCATAACACCCAGTGCTCCATGCAGAACATGCCCTCCTCAATACCCATCACCAGGCTAACCCACCCCCTACCCCCCTCCCCTCTAGAACCCTCAGTTTGTTTTTCAGAGTCCATCATCTCTCATGGTTCGTCTCCCCCTCTGACATACTCCCCTTCTCTTCCTCTCCTGTTATCTTCTTCTTTTACTTTTTTCTTAAAATATGTTGCGTTATTTGTTTCAGAAGTACAGATCTGTGATTCAACAGTCTTGCACAATTCACAGTGCTCACCGTAGCACATACCCTCCCCAATGTCTATCACCCAGCCACCCCATCCCTCCCACCCCCAACCACTCCAGTAACACTCAGTTTGTTTCCTGAGATTAAGAATTCCTCATATCAGTGAGGTCATGTGATACATGTCTTTCTCTGATTGACTTATTTCACTCAGCATAACACCCTCCAGTTCCATCCACGTCGTTGCAAATGGCAAGATCTCATTCCTTTTGATGGCTGCATAATATTCCATTGTGTATATATACCACATCTTCTTGAGAAGACATTTATTTTTAAATACCAGTCAATTCCACCATAAATGCTTGGGTCTTACATTTTACAGACCAAAAGCTTCCCCTAAGTTTGTCAGTAAAGCCAGGTTAGTAAACAGGTTTTGCTTTGTTCATCAGGACAATCAAGTAATAAAAATTTTTAAAATACCAACATGAAGAGGGATTACTTTTTTTGAGAGAATAGGGACAAAATATGTAGGTATAGATTGGGATTAATATTCAATAGGGCAGAGGTAGCAAAATTTTAGAATGAGAACTGTCTGACCAACACCACAGAACATGTGCAAATAAAATCTTGTTACTATTGCATTAAAGAATATTTTCTAAAGGATACATACTTTACTTCTCTTGCACCACCCCTTCTCCACTAATATTTTTAATAAGTGTAAAAAACAACATACTTTGTGTCTCTTGCTAAAATGCTTCATCAAGTACTAAGCAAAAACGTCCAGCCATCCTTATTTCTCCTTTTGTGTCTATTCAATCACTTTAATGCTGTCAAAGAAGCAGTAAAAACTGAAAAACCATTATAAATTCACAACAGCTAAAAACCTATCTGTGGCCCTCATATGTCAGTTTCTTTGAATGTAGGCTTTCTTTTCTATTTTCTAGCTTGGTGTGAGATAAAGACATTTGCTGCCAGACACTGAAGTTAGAATTTCTAATCTTAACAGCACAGCATAAATTAGAATGTGATTTCTTAAACTTAGCTTTATTCAGTCTTTGTTCTCAACAATTTGATCCAACAATCAACTTAACGAATGATGTAAGTTAAAGAAAATAAAAGCATTCTACGTTTTTATGCTGATTTTCCCCCAAGAACCTCCAACACCAAATATAATGACTTAGGTCTATTTAATTTTTTAGAAAATGACAAATTTTTGTCTGCTTTTCTAATAACTTACTTTGTTTACTTTATAGTTAGGAAGGTTCATTATACTAATTCCAGAAACTTTAACAAGAAACTATTCTAAAATAAGTATTCAAACCTTGCCATAATTATACATTTCTTTCAAACTCTGGGAATTTATAAACACATAAGCATGAATTAAGGGTATAAGAAAGTAAAATACTATAAAAATTCATTTACTTAAAGACTGATTTTCTTTTTAAACAAATGGGTACTGCAAAGTCTCTTATGGTTCAAAGAGACTCAGAATAATATAGTTCACTTTCCTAAAGTGTCAGACTTCTGGTTTTAGGTGGTAGATGGACATGTGTTAATGAGTTAGTTTTCTTTCTTTTGTCTAATTACAAAAGAAGAAAACCTCAACTTGGTGACAGTGAATCTCTATTATCTCTATTTGCTATTTTCTTTTAACACAGAGAAAGTAAGCTTCAAGTTTCAGACAATTTGGCAAGCAACAATATCTACTTAGCTAATATATATATATGGCTTAGTTTTCATTTTATTTATTTTTAAGTAAGTAATTTTTAAAGTTACCCCCACTTATGACATTGGCTTTCCATTTACAGTAGTGATGAAAAGATTCCCTTTAAAGAACAAATAATTTTAATGAGATAATTTGAAAAAAATATTAAATAATTAAGTAATATGTCATGTGAATATAGAAAACATTTTATGGTACTCAGTGGTACACAGATATGGTGAAAGAATCATGAAGAGTCCTTAAATTTTAGGAAATGTGATCAAGTATTTTCAAAATAATCTTTTCTTTCCTCCTTCCAAATGAATGAACATATATAAACTGGCCCCCTGTTTGAGTATAAGAATAATGATTAATAACAACTGATTATAGAGAGTAATGGTTAAAACCAATAGAAAGTAAGAGTTAATTACACATACCCTGGAGCTCAAACACCTACATCTGAATCTTGACTCTACCACTTATTAGCTGTATCACTTGGTAAAAAATTATGTATCTGTGCCTCAGTGTTCTCAATGTAAAATAAGAATATAACAGTAATCATTTCATGTGTTTCTGTAAGGGTTAACTGTAAAGGTTTAATGCATAGACAGCAATTAGAACAATGACACATCGTGAATATTTAAAAAAATGTTATTTAGTTAGTTTTGATTTCACTATGTGTTAAATGCCGATTCCCTTTATATTTTTATTGTAAGGAGACTGCTGAGTCTAATAAGTTTATAATCCTGATGAAATGAATTAAAATTTCATTACTACATTTATCCCACTTGTAATAACATTCTCTAAGAATCTTAAATTTACTATAAGCATTTTATGAGGCAAAACTCGTTAAATATCTAGCACTAATATCTGAAGGGAAATAGAAGTAAGGACACCATATGTTGATGGGGGAAGAAAGGACAGTGCCTATAAAAGTTAACATATCATACTGGGTACAACAGAAGGAGCATCTAAGAAAAAAATAAAGGGACTCAGAAAATCATTGGTCATTTGTAGTCTGAACAGAACTTTAATTTTTACGGCATTTAACAATGCTCACATACCTTTTTTTAAAATTAGTAAGAAACTGCTGACATTTATTTTAAAACAGACATTTCATTTATGTTTCAACAAAACATACATCAGTGGACTTCTCATTAAACTAAATTTTTTAGCAAAACAGCCAGAAGTCTGCAGAGATTTCATCAATTTGTGTCATATCTCATTGCCTCCAAAAAACTATGTAAGGCAGTTTTATAAGACTACACAAAATCTGTAATCTGTAAAAAAAAAAATTTAAGAACTAGAGGTAAGTGGAATAACCTTTCTTCACTCCCCTAACTCCACATCAAAGTAATCTTTAAATGATTATAATGTAAGACTCTGTGGCTTAGCAAAATGAAAGATAGTCACTTATGGTCATGGATTGGTCTGTCATATTTTCCCTGACAACTCCTCCCACATTATTCTTAAAAGATTCACTGCTATCATATGCTTAGTTTCTATCACTAACTACCTCATGGTCTTCAGCTTCAACTGAGCTTGATTAAAAACAAAACAAAACAACAACAAAAAACAAGCTTTTTCTGAGGAAAAAGAGCTATATTTTGTTATTCTCAGTCATCCATATATTTCTTCATTGTCACTGGTCTAACCCTACTCAATGTATGAGGTGTAGTGGTAAGAAGGCAGGTAAAAGTGGTTCTGGATATTATGTAAATGCATACTTGATGAGAAAGATATAATTCCAGTAACAGCAATGAATAGTTTGATGTCAGGAAGTAAAATGTTCAGCTGAAAACGATCGAGAGAGAAATGAATAGGCTAAAGAGAACATTAAGTACCTTCTGCTGTTTCCCTAGAACATAACCTTTAAAAAAGCCATACCCTACTTGTGCATCATTTTCTTTACCAGTTTTAAAATATGCTACAATTGTACTTTTTGAGTAAGGGTCTCTGAAAATTAGATCATGTAACAGCATCTACTTAGGGAAACTTTTCTAAATTCCTGCATTATTTTAAAAAGTAAAATTTGATGCTTCTTTTTTAGGAGTGGAAAGGAGAATGGGAACAATTACGGCTTTTTTATACTTTACCATAATGAATCTAAAATAAGGGAGTTAATAATTGTTCTGTTTTTGTCTGTACTTACTATCCCATGAACTATTTGTCCCTTTAATTGAAAGTAACAACCAGCTTTCAATAAATACCTATTACTGAGTGAATCCAATGATTTCAACTTTTGTCAGATTACAAATGACAACAAATCCTATTCCCTTCAAGTATTTGAAAACATTTCAGAATTTATACATTAGCATATATCCTTTTATTAAATTATTCATTCAACAAACATTTATTTCACTCCTACCACTACATACCTGACACTGTACTACTAGTCAATGCAGAGACAAAGGAGCATTAAAAAAGGTCCTTATCACCAAAGACTTTAGAATCTTGTAGAAGAGTGTTGTATGAAAGGAGAGGTTAGCACTACCCTTAACAAGGATGTAAGAGGCCCTCAGGCCTAGCAACACACATATGGTTAAGGCATTGCCACCTACTTTGGGCATCTAACATTTTTATGATTTCACTCATACATGGAAAATAAAAAACAAAACAAATGAATAAACAAATAAACAAAAGAATCAGACCTACAAATACAGAGAACAAACTTATGGTTGTCAGAGGAAAGAGGGTAGGGAGATGGGCAAAATGGGTTAAGGAGAGTGAGAGATACAGGTTTCCAGCTATGGAAAGATTAAGTCATGGGAATAAAAGGTACAGCATAGGGAATATAGTCAATGACACTGTAATAACGTATGGTGACAGATGGCAGCTACACTTGTGGTGAACACAGCATAATATAAAGAGATATTGAATCACTATAATGTGCAACTAAAAGATAACACTGTGTGTCAACTATACTCTAATAATTTTTTTTTTTTTTTAAGAATCCAGGGGTGCCTGGGTGGCTCAGTCATTAAGTGTCTGCCTTCGGCTCAGGTCATGATCCCAGGGTCCTGGGATCGAGCTCCGCGTCCACCTCCCTGCTCCGCAGGAAGCCTGCTTCTCCCTCTCCCACTCCCCCTGCTTGTGTTCCCTCTCTCACTGTGTATCTCTCTGTCAAATAAATAAATAAAATCTTTTAAAAAAAAATCCAGTAGGATTGAGCCTGGGTGGTTCAGTTGGTTAACTGTCTGCCTTCAGCTCAGGTGATAATCCCAGGGTCCTGGAATAGAGCCCCGTGTTGGGCTCCCCGCTCAGCAGGGAGTCTGTTTATCCCTCTAACCCTCCCTGGTCTGCTCTCTCACAAGCTCTCTCTCAAATAAATGAAAAATAAAATCTTAAAAAAAAAATAATCTAGTAGAAGAGACAGAGACAATTACAAAATACGTGAAAATTTAGGTATGATGCCTGCAACTTATTTGCAAAAGTTCAGAAAAAAATAGTTATCGGCATATGTATATATATGGAGAGGGAGAATAATAAGGCAAATACAGCAAAATGTTAAAAATTGGTGAATCTGTGGATAGAAGGTATATGGGAGTTTTTGTAAGGTTGAAATAATTTCAAATATAAAAGTTTAAAACATTTTTTTGGGGGGGGGGCCAAAACCTGACATTGACTGTCGATACAATAATAGGTAAAAAGTTAAAAAAAGATAAGCTGCAAGCTAAATCTGTTAGAGGAAGACAACCACTTCAATGACCATTCAACATGAGTAGCATAGTTACTCAGTAGGACAAAAGGGTTTATTTTTTACTAAACTACCCAAATATTATGGACACATCTTCAAAGAGTTTATAGATGTGCCACACTTTGAAATTATAAAACATTATGCAAATGCAAAGCTTTAACAGCCATTATGAAAACATCATGCGAGGTTTGGAGATACTGTATCAGTGAACACTGTTCTCAGAAGAATGAGTAATGAACATTTTATTTTTAACACCTTAAGGTATAATTTAGCACTATAAATGAGCATTGAACTTTTAATGAAAGATATTAACGGTCTTTCCTTAGGAAGAGCCAAGGTTCAAAGATTTTTTTAAAAAATGTTACAAATGCATGTTAAATTACTATTTAAAATGTAGCTCCTGTCATCCCTATGGTATCAAGACAAATTGACAAGGGATGAAATGACTAGATTTCAGGCTATTCTAAATCATTTTTCTCAAACCTAATTAGCTTCATTATTGAAAAAGAATATTACAAATAGACAATGAACATAGGAAATTCAAGACAGAAAAAACAAAAAACATGTGAACCTCACTAATAAAAATAATCCAAGGGGCGCCTGGGTGGCTCAGTTAAGTGTCCAACTCTTGATTTTGGCTCAGGTCATGATCTCAGGGTCGTGAGATCGAGCCCCGTGTTGTGCTCTGTGCTGAGTGTGGAGCCTACTTAAGATTCTCGCTTCTCTCCCTCTGCCTGCTTGAATTCACGTTCTCTCTCTTCCTCAAAAAAAATCCCCAAAAAACAAAAACCAAACCCAATCCACATCATTTTTCAAAATGATCTCAGAAAAGTTTTATTTTAATAATACTAGTGTTGATAAAGACATGATGGAATATGCACTCCAGTATATCACTAATGGGAGAATGAACTGTTTCCACCAATGGGAAAGCAATTTGACAACATATGAGGAATTTTAATACTGTTACTACTGGATACAGAAATTATAATTCTGGGAATTATAATTTAATATAATGCTATATACACAAAGATGCCTACTGGAATAAAAAACTAGAAACAGCCTAAATGTCTAAAACCAAGGGAATGGATAAGGAAAATATCTAATTGATAAAATATTATACAACCATTAAAATTGATGACTATGAAACATATACAATAACCTGGAAAATACTTATTCTACTGAACAAAAAAGCAGGATCTAAAATGAATTTTTATTCCCTCTCCTCCCTTTTTTTTTAAGTAAACTCTATCCCCAACATGGGGCTCTAACTCAGGACCTGCAAGATCAAGAATCGCAGGATCCACCAACTGAGCCAGCCAGGTGATCCTTAAAATGCATTTTTATCACTAATACAACTATACAAAAATTAAACAGAAAAGACTAGGAAAAAAACATTCAAAATATTAATAATGGTTGTATTTGGACATAGAAATTATTGAAGATTATTTATCTCCTTTTCACTTATCTCATTTTTCTATTTTTCCAATTTAACAAGCAGGTATTCCTTTAATATTTTCATACACATGTAATACACAAATATACTCTCAGGTTAAAGATTCAAATAATACAAGAATATAAGAATAATATGTAACCTTCCCTCTCAACAGTCACCCCACACTATCCCACTTCTCCATCTCTTATAAGTGTTCACCATATTTCTAGTAAATTTTAAACACATATAAATGTCTTTGACAAATATTTATGTTAAATATTCAATAAATGTTATTTTTATAATGGAAAATTTTAAAGGAGAAAAAAATCACCATCGCCAGATTTTCTACTGCTGTATTATTATCCGACCAAGAACAAAAAGTTCTGCTTAATTTTATAAATATGTATATATATATTTAAAGATTTTATTTATTTTAGAGAGAGAGAGCAAGAGCAGGAGGAGGGGCAGAGGGAGAGGGAGAATTCTCAAGCAGACTCCGCACTGAGCACAGAGCCCAACATGGAGCTCCATCTCATGACCCTGAGGATCATGACCTGAGCCAAAGTCAAGAGTCAGACGCTTAACCAACTGAGCCAACCAGGTACTCCCTTAATGTTAAATTTTAATTAATTTCTTTAAACTTTAACACTTAAAACTATTTTTATTTTTTTATTTTGATCAAGCATCTATCATTTATAGACTAAATGTCTGACATTCAATACGACTATTTTTCTTGAGATTAATGCAAAAACCAATTTGCTAACTTCAAATTTACTTGCTTTGTTTAGAACAAAATATATAAATTGAGCCAATGCTCCCATATTACAGCATTTTACTTAAAACACTTTCCCTTTTTATTGGGCTAACATTACTTGATTCCTAATTGGCAATACTTCAGCTTTTGGTTCAAAAGATTATAGCAGACCAAAATCTAGGTAACATTCTGAAATGTAGCAATAAAAATATTGAGAACTTATGCACAAATTCACTTCACTTTCATCTAGCTAGATGTACAAGTGAAAATTAGAAATCTTATTTTGTTTGTTTGCTTCTTTGTGGAAAATAAATGTAGTCAATTCAGTATAATTTCTTCATAAAAGCTAATGGCCTTGAGTAGATAAGAAAAAACTTCCTATTGCTTTCAGTTTAGTGTTTCATCAAGAAATCAAAAGAAATAATCCCAAACTGAAGATGCTCAGAGTATGAACTAATAAAAGTTGTTGACAGAGAATTCTTGAAATGTGCTATATTTCAAAAAAATATACTTTTAAATTTTTAAATTATTTGGAACTAATTTAAAACTTTCAGAATAATTGTAAGAATGAGAACAGTAAAGGGTGCCTGGGTGGCTCAGTCATTAAGCGTCTGCCTTCAGCTCAGGTCATGATCCCAGGGTTCTGGGATTGAGTCCCATATCAGGCTCCCCCCTCGCGGGGAAGCCTGCTTCTCCCTCTCCCACTCCCGCTGCTTGTGTTCCTGCCCTCGCTATCTCTCTGTCAAATAAATAAATAAAATCTTTTAAAAAATTAAAATTAAAATTAAATTAAAAAGCTCTAACTCTTTAAAAAAAAAAAGAATAAGAATAGTACAAAGAATACCCATACATCTTTACCCAAATTCACTTATTGTTACCATTTTACCCCATTTGCTTGCTTTATCCTTCTCTTTTTATTAAGATTTTATTTATTTATTTGAGAGAAAGGGAGTGAGAGACAAAGAGAGAGAGAGCACGAGCAGGGGGAGGGAGAGGGAGAATCCGACTCCCCCCACTAAGCAGGGAGTCTGACATGGGGCTCAATCCCAGGATCCTGAGATCATGACCCAAACTGAAGGCAGACACTTAACCAACTGAAACACGTGCATGCACACAAACACACGTACTTTTTTTGAACCATTTCATGGAAGTTGATATATATATGTAGGCATTTTTGCCCCTTATTTCTAAACATTTCTTAGGATACTTCCTAAGAATATGGATATTCTTTTATATAACCACAGTACTGCTATCAGCTTCAGTATATTTAATATTGAAATAATTCTTTAATCGTCTCTTTTGTCAACTGGTCTAACAATGTCCTTTATCATATTTTTCGCATCCAGCATTAGGAGAGTTAGGTACGGCTTAGTTGTCAAGTTTCTTTAGCTTCCTTTATCTAAATCTTTCCCACAGTCTCTTTGCCTTATAGGACATTGACATTTTTGACAAATCCCCTTCTTAGAGCATTCCTAGTTCATGGTTTGTGTGATGTTCCCTCATGATTAGATTCTGGTATGCATTCTTGGCTGACATACAGTACTCTATTAGTGATACTGTGTCCTTCTCAGGGTATCATGGATGTCCATCTGCCCTTCATTAATGATGTTAATTTTAATCATTTGGTCAAGGTGTTATCCAATATCCTCAACTTATAATTACTAATTTTTCCCTTGCAACATGTGGGAGACACTTTAAAATAACGCAAATATCCTGGCTCCATACTGAAAATGCCTTTAGATTTAGGACGTTTTGATTATTCTTGCTTGATCCAATCCTTACCATGATGGCTACAGGAGGATAATTTTCCAACTCCAGCACTCCTACATTTACCAGTTGGCACCTGGCATTCACTGTAAGCAAATGCCCTCTCTTCTCCCTTCTCTGCAATCAGCATAGACTCATGAATTCATTTTCCCTCCAATGGTTTACAGTTTGTTACTGTACATTTTTAGCACTCAAATTGTCCCAAATTTAGACAGTAGGAGTTCCTTCAAGCTGGCCCCTATGCCCTTCTGACAAGTTTCCCCTATTTGGGGCACTTCTTTTCCTTACTTTCTAGTGTTACAAGGTACTTCCAGCTCATCTTGCAGCTATCCTTCTCCAGTCTTAGAATAAGTCATTTTCCCAAGGAGCCCAACTTCCATTCATTGGGGAATGGTATTAGAGTCTAAATCTGGGTATTACATTTGCTTGCTGCTACTGGGGTGCTATTTATTGCTTCTTATCCTTTTCAACAGATAGAGCTAAGAAATATATATAGGTATGTATATGTACACTCCATACATGTATAAATCCATACACATACAAATATATAAACATATGTACATGGCCACATATCCATGCATGTAACACATACATATGTATATTTTTAAAGTTATAAATCCATACTCATATCTTGAATTTTAATCAATTCACATAGGATTCTCTTGTCTTCCCCCATCTATAATTGTATGTACCTATTTCCTCAGTAAGAGCCCTGGCTCCCAAGAGCATTAACACCATTTACTTATTTCTTAATCCTATTATACATCTACAATTGTTTCACAATTGGTTTGTCCATGGCTACTAAAAAACAAACTTAAAAGAGTTCAGTATTTGTTTGCAATTCTCCCCCCATCTCTTACATCTCACCTTGCCCAAAATAGTGTATATAGTAAAAGAGTGTGTTTGTAAAATCCTTACATTAGTTCTTTCATTCCTTTATATATACTTCCCACTCCTTTCTCTCCATCCCTTGTAAGTAATCAACTTAATTATTTTCTGATTTATCCTTTCTTTCTTTTTGTAAAGATAAGCTTTCTGTCTTACACAAAAAACAGCAGAGTACATATGCTTTTTATTCTCCTAACATTATCTCTAGAAATCACTCCATATCAATTCATAGAGATCTTACTCATTTTTTCTTATAGATGTATAGTTAGTACTCCATTACATGTATACACCATAGTATATTTTAACTAATCTCCTATTCCTGAACATTTAGATAGTTTCCAATGTTTTGCAGTTACAAATAATACTGCAATGGATAACTCTATGCATATGTGGGGTTTTTTTTTTTAGATGTTATTGATTGACTGATTTATTGATTTACTGATTTGAGAAAGAGTGAGCAGGGGGAGGGACAAGGGAGAGGGAGAGAGAGAATCTCAAGCAGACTCCACACTGAGTGTGGAGCCTGATGCAGGACTTGATCTCATGAGCCTGAGATCATGACCAGAGACGAAATCAAGTTGGATGCTTAACTGACTGAGCCACCCAGGTGCCTCCATATGTATTTTTTTAAGTAAGCTCTATGCCCAAAGTGTGGCTTGAACTCATGACCCTGCAATCAAGAGTTGCATGCTCTTATCAACTATGAACCAGCCAGGCACCCCTATGCGTATGTATATTTGTACTGTTGGAAGTATAGCTTCACAGGGGTTGGAAAGTACCATAATTTGATTCAAACTTATTTGGTACTCTAGTAATACCCTGGAAATCCTGGTGCACCTCTTTTGGATTTAACGTGTTAGCTAGATATAGTCTCATGATGTTTGAACTCTCCCTTTTACTCTGCCAACTTCATGTTATTATATATTTTTAAATTTTGCAAATCTTTGGAGGAAAGAATTAACAAGGAAAAGTAAATTACTTAGACTACTTACTGAGTGGTGTTGTGTCTGGAGGTGGAAAATTCTCAGTAAAGTTGACATTACACAAGTCTGTGCTACAGCAGCAGAAACGGTATGTTCCATTCTGAATTGAGGGAGGGGTAGTAGTTACTACACATTCTTCATAGTGACACTCCTGGGGATCTCCAATGTGAGACCAACATCCTACATATTAATGTAAACAAGTTAGGGTTAATACAATAAATTAAATTAAAAGGAAAACAACAAACGAAGAAATAATTGCAATCAATGTGACAGAGTAAGTACATAATACATATGAGTTATAAATCACTCCTGCAAATGAATAGGAGACACACATTTTTTAAATAACAAAAAAATGGCAGAATATTAACAAGCATTTAACGGGGAGAAAAGCCACCAATAAATGTTTAATCTCTTCATTAATCTAAGAATTATTATTAAAGCAACAGTAGAATTTCATTTTTGTCTATATCTATTAAATTGTTCTAGGTTTAAAAAGATAATATACAATCATAACAAGATTTCAGTAACACTCCCATATACTGCTAGGGGAATGTAAATGTATATAGCATTTCTAGAAAGCCATATGGCAATTTTCATAAAGAGCCTTTAAAATATTCATGCTTTATAATCTAATAATTCTTTCAGCAATCTATTCCAAAGAAATAATCAGATACAATCAAAGATTTATGCCAAGCGAAATAAGCCAATCAGAGAAAGACATGTATCATATGATCTCACTGATATGAGGAATTCTTTTTTTTTAAAAATTTTATTTATTTATTTGAGAGAGAGAGAGAGGATGAGAGATAGAGAGCACGAGAGGGAAGAGGGTCAGAGGGAGAAGCAGAATCCCAGCCGAGCAGGGAGCCCGATGTGGGACTCGATCCCGGGACTCCAGGATCATGACCTGAGCCGAAGGCAGTCGCTTAACCAACTGAGCCACCCAGGCACCCGATATGAGGAATTCTTAATCTCAGGAAACAAACTGAGGGTTGCTGGAGTGGTGGGGGGTGGGAAGGATGGGGTGGCTGGGTGATAGACATTGGAGAGGATATGTGCTATGGTGAGTGCTGTGAATTGTGTAAGGCTGTTGAATCACAAACCTATACCTCTGAAACAAATATACATTATATGTTAAAAAAAAAAAAGAAAAGAAAAGAAAAGAAAGAAAGCAGGAAGAGAAAAATGAAGTGGGGGAAATCGGAGGGGGAGACGAACCATGAGAGACTATGGACTCTGAGAAACAAACTGAGGAGAGGGGAGGGGGGTAGGGGGATGGGTTAGCCTGGTGATGGGTATTAAAAAGGGCACATACTGCATGGAGCACTGGGTGTTATACGCAAACAATGAATCATGGAACACTACATCAAAAACTAATGATGTAATGTATGGTGATTAACATAAAAAAAAAAAAAACCCTAATGAACAAACAAAACAAAACAAACTCATAGATAGACCAGATCAGTGGTTACCAAAGGAGAAGGAAGTTGGGGGGTATATGCAAAAGAGGTAAAAGAGTGTAGGGTGATGGATAGTAACTAAGAGTTTTGGGGATAATCACTTTATAGTGTACACAGATGTTGAATTATAGCGTTATACACCTGAAAGTTACACAATAAAAAAGTATATTCAGAAAAGTAAAAAAAAAAAAAAAAGTTCAAAGATGTCCACTGAAGCATTATGTATTATATTGAAACCAGAACACAATATAATGTCCTACAACGAGTAATGTGTAAGTAAATTGCGTGTATACAATGAAATATTGTACAGAGGTGAAAAATGTTCTCAAAGTATATTTAAAGACATGGGAAAATGTTCATAATATAATTTAAGATAGCAAATACTGGGTATGAAATTGTTTATACATACAGTATGATCCTAATTTTGAAAAATAAGTACACACACATATATTCATAGAGGTCCATAAAAAATATACTTGCAGGGAATAAACTAATATATAAAAGAGTTTGTAAGAGTATGAAATTGTAGACAACTATTTTTTTTTCATAATTCTCTATATTTTCTAAATTTTGTAGAATAAGGATATATTATTAACATTGTAGTAAGAAAAATGTTATTAAAATAAGCTAAAAACCTATTACCCTTTATAAATTTGGGGCTTATGGGTGAATATATACATGGATATATATTTCAAAACTTAATGTTTTCCTGGAGAAGGTTGTAATCTACCTCCAGGTCCTATTTAGATAAACTTCAATTATATGAAACACAAAGTTATTTCAGGTAAGAAAAGTGTTACTTGCCTTGTTTTACAAGATTTATATCCCCTTTTGATTTCTCCCAAAGGCCATAGCAAGTGCTACCTTTTGAGCATAATATTGTTCCATTTTCATGAGAGATTCGACTCTCGCCTATTCCAAGGTCTTGTTGATATGGATCTTTAAATGCACATAGACGTTCTTGGTTCTGAGAAGCTGAAACAAGTAAGAGAATGACAAATTTAATTTTAAGAAAATCTTAGTAAAACATTATTATATAAAATCTTAGTCTTTTTGAAAGGCACTCTAAATTTTCTACTAAATCCCTAACAAGACCTGAATACATTTGTAATTTATATTTATTCAATAATTTCTTTCTGTTCATTAATTTGTCACCTCCAAATAAGAGGCAAACTTGAAAACCGGCTTCCCAAAAGCAATCCCTTCTTACACAAATTATTCTCACTACTCTCCTATTAAATAATTTAGGTATCTGAATAAAGAAACATCATTTTAAAAGTCCATGCTTTAAATTATCAAAACCTCAAAACAAATTAACAAACCTAGAAGGTTGAATAATTTTGGGAAATATTACAGTATTCACTTTTATCATATTTTATAGTCAGTTGTAGAAAGCTAAACATACATCATTGGGCATGGTAAATTAAGGATGAGGAGAATGACTACCAGTGGGTACATGGTTTCTTTTTGGGCAGATGGAAATGTTCTAAAATTACACTGTGGTAGTGGCTGCACAGCTCTGTAAATTTGTAAAAAAATAATCGGTCACTTAAAATGAGTGAATTTCATGGTATATAAAGTATACCTTAGTAAATTTGTTTTAAAAACTAAGAATATTAGTGGACAAAAAGAAAATGACTTTCTGTTATTAAAAATATCAATATAAAAGCCAGAAACAGAATGCTCAATCACACTGTATGCTGAAGGGACAACCTAACATACATTCAATTCTAGTTAATCTTTTTCCATATACATAATCCGATTTAGCTCATTTCAATAGAATATTTGCCACATAATTTATCAGCTAATATTTATCAACATTGCTGAGACTATCAAAGAAGTAAAAGGTTATCAAAAGCAACAACTGATCTTTATTTGGTTTCTTAAAGTCGACTTTCCTAAGGTTTGACTAGCTAGAGTAACAGTCTAATACATTAAATATGTATTTATATATGGCCAATATATTTATTCCTCTTGGGCTTCTGATTTATTTATTCATTTTGGGTGTGTATCCTATCTAGTATGGCTTAATTCACTAGCACCTTAGCACTGGAAATGACCTATGAAAATAATGTTTCTGAACCTAAAGAACTAAGGACCAAACTCTGAGGAAGAAATGAAAGAGCCAAGAACTATATGCCCAAGTCCATTTAGACACATAGACCTGCCATATTTATTACAAGAGAAAGCACCTTCAAAGTATGGGGCTAGGCAAGTAGGGTATTCACAAGTAGGTAATATAGAGTTCTATCCTTCAAGCATCTTACATGGTCTGTTTGGAGACAGAGAGTAATTATTAAATTCAGTACTCACAGAGAATAATTACTAAAAAATAAATGTAACTTGATTTCCATATTTAAAACCATTTCAGGCAGTCTTGTATAATATACTACTAGTATCAACTAAATACGGGCACCTGGGTGGCTCAATCGCTAAGCATCTGCCTTTGGCTCAGGTCATGATTCTGGGGACCTGGGATCGAGCCCCGCATCGGGCTCCCTGGTCAGCAGGAAGCCCTCTTCTCCCTCTCCCACTCCCCCTGCTTGTGTTCCCGCTCTCCCTCTCTCTCTCGCTCTCTCTCTGTCAAATAAATAAAATCTTAAAAAAAAACACAAAAAACTAGCCAAAAAACATAGTACAGTCTATTTATAAAAACTAATTCTATGACATCAGCCTAATTTTGATTCAACTATATTTCTGCAACATGTAGCCAGCCACCTATTCAAATTCATTTAATGACAAGTTTAATTATATTTACTAGATTATCTTACATATTTAATATCCCTATTTCCTTAGATCATCCTAATTTGCAAACTTTACCAAGTGATCATAAAGATTAAAATCAAATATATGTCTACATAACAAAGCAGATACAACAAAAAGATTCATAGTTAAATGACTGATACTACAAATAAAAACTCTGTAATAGAGATATAAAAAAGCATATCTATAAGGCATAATTTATATTTCCTGTCCCATCCCATCTTAAGTTTATTATTTTTTAGTAATCTCTACACCCAACATGGGACTCAAACTCAAAACCCCAAGATCAAAAGTTGCATGTTCTTCCAAATGAGTCAGCCAGGGCCACCACCCCCCCCCCTTTTTTTTTGACTTGGGTTAAGTGTTCCTTACCTACTACCACATATTGAAGTTACACAATCCACTCTATTTCCATTTTTGTCTTGATTGTTAAAAAGGTCACAATTTATGAACTCAGTAACTCTAGTTTTCCATGACCAAGATATCATTTTCCCCTCCTCTCCTATTATTTTTACTAGAATTTTGTATTGAATATTGAGTTAATGAATAGAGATTAACTGTACCCGCAAGTAAAGAAATCATAAATAAAACTGCCTTACTTTTTTTTCTTGAAGATTTTATTTATTTATCAGAGAGAAACATAGTGAGAGGGAACACAAGCAGGGGGAATGGGAGAGGGAGAAACAGGCTTCCCACCAAGCAGAGAGCCCAGTATGGGGCTCAATCCCAGGACCCTCGGACCATGACCTGAGCCGAAGGCAGACACTTAACGACTGAGCCACCCAGGTGCCCTCAAACTGCCTTACTTACTTTAAAAAGAAAAAGAAAAGGTATAGGGCGATTGAACCACCCAGGTGCCCCAAAACTGCCTTATTTACTTTAATAAGAAAAAGAAAAGGTATAGGGCGACTAAGCCACCCAGGCGCCCCAAAACTGCCTTATTTACTTTAAAAAGAAAAAGAAAGGGTATAGGGCACCTGGGGGCTCAGTCGTTAAGCGTCTGCCTTCAGCTCAGGTCATGATCCCAGGGTCCTGGGATCGAGCCCCACATCGGGCTCTCTGCTCGGTGGGAAGCCTGCTTCTCCCTCTCCCACTCCCCCTGCTTGTGTTCCCTCCCTCACTGTGTCTCTCTCTGTCAAATAAATAAATAAAATCTTAAAAAAAAAAAGGTCTACCTCGTGAAAAAAAAAGATGTTAAAACAAAACTTTTTGCTCTTCTTGGACATCCTTTACAATTGAAAAGTAGTTAAAGGCATGAACATGTGTAAATTTTTTTTCATGTGTAAATTTTTAGTGCCGTTATTAAATAATTTGATGACTGAAATCTAAAGTTCTCCTTATAGAAAAAGACAAAAAAACAAACAAATCTAACATCCCCTAGGTCTCCCTCTTCATACCCCACCCCTACTAACTAAGCTGAATTGAATGTCAAAACAATAATGGTACAAATTAGAGGGAAATGAATCATATCTTAAATATCCCTGAGTTTTTACTACATAATTTTTTCTGAAAATAACACCGGACTACTTATTAGGAATTATTTCATGACAGTGGCATTAGTATAGACCAATTACAATTTCCTATTTTAAGAGTATTTCAGATTATGAATCAGCAAATTTTTAAACAATATAAAGGTGTACTAGCAAGAATTCTAACTAAACTGCCCTTGTCAAAACAAAGAAAAATTTTATAAAACAGTATTTGCAGTTGTTGAAACTGAGGGTTGCTGGAGGGGAGGGGGTATGGAAGGATGGGGTAACTGGGTGATGGACACTAAGGAGGACACATGATATAATGTACACTGGGTATTATATAAGACTGATGAATCACTGATCTTTACCTCTGAAACTAATAATACATTATATGTTCATTAATTGAATTTTTAAAAAATAAATAAATAAATAAAAAGAAGTATATATAAATAAATCTTTGTAAAAATGCTATTTGTTGAGGGACACCTGGGTGGCTCAGTTGGTTAACCATCTCCCTTCAGCTCAGGTCATGATCCCGGGGTTCTGGAACAGAGTCCCACATTGGGCTCCCTGCTCCACAGGGAGCCTGCTTCTCCCTCTGCCTGCCACTCCCCCTGCTTGTGCTCTCTCTCTCTCTGACAAATAAATAGATAAAATCTTTTTTAAAAAATGCTATTTGTTGAGATCAGTCTCAGCAATATCTGTGTATAAAGCTAGGAATTCTTCACAAATAATGTAGAAAAAACAGGGATAAAGCAATATTACAATGAGAAATAGTACAACCTAGGATTATATTGTCACAGATTACATACAGAGACCTGATCATTTACGTGTAGGTATTCTAAACTTGTAACAGCTAGACAAATTTTGATCAGTCAAGTATGGTCATTATGGTCAATGTCTTTTAAGGGACGTCCTTAACCAGGTACAGTAATTAGACATGAGTCTTTAAAAAAATTGTTCTCCTTGGGGCATCTGGGTGGCTCAGCTGTTAAGCTTCCAACTCCTGATTCTGGCTCAGGTCATGATCTCAGGGTTGTGAGATAAAGCCCTGCAACAGGCTCCTCAGTCAGCAGAGTCTGCTTCTCTCCCTCTGCCCCCACCCCTGCCTCCCCCCACTACTCATTTTCTCTCTCTCTCTCTCTCAAATAAATAAATAAACATTTTTAAAAATTGTTCTCATTTTAAACAGGTGATATTTGGTTATAATAATCACTAAAACAATTATGATTTAATGTAACTACATTAAACCAGAAATAGTCTTATACAAATTGCTGACAGAGGTATCTTCATAAAAGACAGAACTGATTATGCTTAAAATCTGTTAGGTCCCTAACGTTCTAGAATTAAATCCAAACTCTTCAGTTAGTATGTAAGATCCTTCATAATCAAGAACCAACAAATCATGATCACTTCTGTGGGCACTAGGAACTTTTTTTTCTCATGGGCCCCTTCCTCTATAAAAAAAAAATATTTAAGGGGCACCTGGGTGGCTCAGTCGGTTAAGCGTCTGCCTTCATCTCAGGTCATGATCTCAAGGTCCTGGGATTGAGCCCCACATAGGGCTCCCTGCTTGGCAGGAAGCCTGCTTCTCCCTCCCCCACTCCCCCTGCTTGTGTTCCCTCTCTGGCTGTGTTTCTCTGTCAAATAAATAAATAAAAATCTTTAAAAAAAATAATAATATTTAAAATTATATTTTGTAACTGCATTGGCATAAAGAAAATCTATTAATGTCAGACACTAAAACATTTTCTTCAATCTAAAAGTTCATTATTTCCTTCTGATTTTAAAAGAAATCACCAGTGGTCTCCAGAAATACTGTGGGCCCTATGCCCAGCCCTATGCCTCCTGTGCCTCATGAGTAAGTCAGTCCTGGGACAATCTACCTCTTGCCATTGATCCCACTCCTCCACTCTCAGTTCCCACTAACATGGAAAGACCTCTGCTGACATTTACACATATGTTCCCGATATCCAGAATGTCATTTTTTCTTGCTCTTCATGCAGACTTCACTCCCAAAGCTCTTTACTCTTAACTACTTTAGGATTATATTTTATCTGTTTACATGCATATCTCCCACATGAAGCTGGAAGTGAACTTCATTTGTTCCTAGAGCAAGATCAGGTTTATTTAACTCATTTTGTATGGCACAAATCCCCAATAGTATTAAGATAGACAGTTTTACAAAATCTAGGCAATAATCATCTAGTCCTTCTACCACTCTATAATAAATGAAGCTATAAAAATAGTATGAGTGTAAAAACAATATTATATTATTTCCCCCCTCGTATACATCCAAATTACTGAGAATAAAATCATCATTTTGTTTACATATGCTTCCTGGATCAATATTTGCTAATCCTATGCAGCATTTAATTTCGGGAACAGATACAGTATGTCTGGAATACTAAGCTCTCTTGAATTTCCCACTCCATGATACAGCACTACAAACAAAGTAGGGTGTAAAGGTATGGCATAGTTTCATCATGTCTGGATCAGTTAACTATCATTACAGATATAAATCAGCAACATCATTATACTTCTCTATTTTTACGAGGGGAAGAGAGAAAGGAAAAAAAAACAACTACTCTGAAAATATTAACGATTTGCCCTTTTCCCTTTTTACCAAATACTCTTATATTATTTGAATTTTAATGAAAATATATCCATGTATTATTACACATTTCAAAAACAAGAGTATTGTATTTGAATCAATTACTTTTAGATTGAAAATTTTTATTTTGAAATAATTATAGACTCATAGGTAGTTGGAAAGAAATGCAGAGTGAAGTCTAATGCCTCTCTCCTCAGTGCAAACATTCCACACAATAACCACACAATACCAAAGTCAGGAAATTGACATTAGGACAATTCATACAGCTTATTCAGATTTCACCAGTTATACATGCAATAATCTGTGTATATGACTGCAAATCTATGCAATTCTGTTACATTCTATCAAAATCAAAATACTCAGAGGGGCTCCTGGGTGGCTCAGTCAGTTAGGCATCTGCCTTCGGCTCAGGTCATGATCTCAGGGTCCTGGGATCAAGCCCCACATCGGGCTCCCTGCCTGCTTCTCCCTCTCTCTGCCTCCCTCTCTCTCTCTCTGTCTCTCATGAATAAATAAATAAAATCTTTTTTAAAAAAATTGAAATACTTGGGGCACCTGGGTGGCTCAATTAGGTGTCTGCCTTCAGCTCAGGTCCTGGGATTGAGCCACCACACTGGGCTCCCTGCTTGGCGGGGAATCTGCTTCTCCCTCTGCCTCTTGCCTGCCGTTCCCCCGCTTGTGCTCTCTGTCAAATAAATAAAATCTTAATTTTTTTAATTCTTTTTTTTTTTAGATTTTTAAAATTTTATTTATTTGTCAGAGAGAGAGAGCGCGTGCACAAGCAGGGGGAGTGGCAGGCAGAGGGAGAAGCAGGCTCCCCGCTGACCAAGGAGCCAGATATGGGACTCAATCCCAGGACCCCAGGATCACAACCTGAGCCGAAGGCAGCTGCCTAACCAACTGAGCCACCCAGGCATCCCTAAAATCTTAAAAAAAAAAAAAAATCAAGGGGCACCTGGATGGCTCAGTCAGTTAAGCTTCTGCCTTTGGCTCAGGTCATGATCCCAGGATTCTAGGATCGAGTCCTGCATTGGGCTCCTCACTCAGCAGGGAGCCTGCTTCTCCCCCTGCCTGCCATTTCCTCTGCTTGTGCTCTCTCTCTCTCTTTGACAAATGAATAAATAAAACCTTAAAAAATAATAAATAAAAATAAAAATACTCAACTGTACTATCACAAAACTCCCTCATCTTAACCATTTATAATCACCATCTGTTTGTCTTCATTCCTAAAATATAGCAACCACTAGTCTATTCTCTAGTTTGATAATTATGCTATTTCTCAACTGTTATATAAACAGAATCATGTAATACACATCCTTTTGAGATTGGCTTTTTTCACTGAGCAAATTTTCCTTGAGGTTCATTCCATTGTTGCAGTATCAAGAGTTCATTACTATTTATTTTTATTTATTTATTTTTAAGATTTTATTTTTATTTATTTGACAGAGAGAGACATAGCGAGAGAGGGAACACAAGCAGGGGGGAGTGGGAGAGGGAGAAGCAGGCTCCCCGCTGAGCAGGAAGCCCAATGTGGGGCTCGATCCCAGGACCCTGAGATCATGACCTGAGCCGAAGACAGACGCTTAACAACTGAGCCACCCAGGTGCCCAATAGTTCATTACTTTTTATGGAGTAGTATTCCATAGTATGGATGTACCACAATCTAACTTTTTACCCTTTAAAAAGGTTATCTGGGTAGTTTCCAGCTTTTGGCTCTCAGAAATAAAACTGCTATGAACATTTGTGTACATGTTCAATTTTAAAAGGAATCTTGTTTATTTAAAGTAAAACAAGAATAATATTCTAGGAAGAGAAAGTATGGTGTCTACAAAAAGGAACTTTGACATTAAGACCATGTGCTCTACCAAGAGAATACATTATGCCCCATCATATATATTTGTTCATTAAAAGCTTACAAAGCATTCAAATTCCCTAACTTCCTCTGACCAAGTACTTCTAGTACTGGCAGAAACTGGCTTGTACTACAAAATCTTGGTTTAGAGAGTCATTCAAGCAGTATTCCTTACATATAAACCAAGTAAAATGTGGCAAAATAAATATCAGCTAATTATGGCATTAAATATCTGAAATGAGAGACTCCAGTTATGGGGTGTTTTTGTTGTTGTTTAAACAAAGACTAGTCCTTTGTAATAAGGTCAACAGGCAAAGTATGCCCTCTTTCCCTGGACACCCAGGGCCCTTTAATGTGGGAGCCTCTGCTGGCCAGCTTTTCCTATCTTTATCTCTATTTCCTTTCCCCGACATAAAAATAAAAAGGCCTTTGACAAATAGGTTTTCACATTAAAATATGCAAATTAAAACTACAACAAAATAGTACTACACATCTATTAGAATGACTAAAAGTTAAAAATAAAACAAAACAATAAACCCTTGACAATACCGAGTACGGCCAAGGATACTGACACAGGTGGGAAAACACTTCTGATGAAAATGCAAAATGGTACAGCCACTGTGGAAAATGGTTTGATAGTTTCTTATAAGTTTAACTTAACATTTAACTCAGTAATCCCACTCCTAGGTATTGACCTAAATGTAATAAAAACTATGTTCACACAAAAACTTTTATCTAAATGCTTGGAGTGACTTTATTTGCAGTCTCCCAAAATTATTTATAACCCAAATGTCCCTCAACTGAAGAATGGATAAACAAAGACACGGAGGAAACTGGAAAGTGAAAGAAGCCAATCTGAAAAAGCTACATATTGTATGATTCCAAATATATGACATCCTGGAAAAGGCAAAACTATGGAGACAATAAAAAGATCAGTGGCTGCCAGGAGCTGGGAGAAGAGAGGGATGAATGTGCACAGCAGAGGATTTTTAGGGCAGTGCAACTCTTCTGTATGATACTACAATGGCGGACAATGTCATTATATATTTGTGCACAGAATGTATGATACCAAGAATGAACCTAAGAGTAAACTGTGGACTCTGAGTGATGATGATGGGTATTTGTAGGTTCATCAGTTCCAACAAATGTATCACACAGGTGCAGGATATCAATAGTGAGGCAGCTCTGCCTGTGTAGGGATGGGGATATATGGGAACTCTGTACTTTCTACTTCATTTTCCTGTGTACCTAAGACTGCTCTCAAAAATAAAGTTTATTAATTTTTTTAAAGAGGGACTGTTGAGAAATGCAATGCTTTATCTCAAAAAGAAATTTCTAATGAAGAAAATTCAGGAACAAAGTAACTTGGTATGGATGATTTTCAAGGATGTGAGAGGAGGGTGAGGATTCTTGTGACCAGCCACATTAAGGATGAGAGAGGATGGGGACAGTTCTTCTGGCCACACATCTCAAATCATATCTAAAAGGTGACCGAATGATCTAACTTACTGATGGCAGAATATTAATTTATAGCACATCAAAGATTTAACTATCAATAGTTCATTTGAGGAAAATTCAGATTTTATACTTAGGATAACTTTTATTGGTTTACCCATAATTTACAGGAGTAAAAAATAAATGCAATCAATACTAAGTTCTTGTTCCATTCACTCACTGCAGAATTACATGCATTTTAAAACATCTTTAATTTTGTAATGTTCAGTGATAGGTAACAGACCAAAACATCAAACCATATACATTATCCTTCTCACACTCCATTTATCTCTTTTATCTCTTCCTCACATCAACGTTTTTCTTATAACCACAAATATTCAGCATGTCAATTTCCTCAGAGAGATGCAATCATACAAATATTTAATTCCATTATACAAGCCCTAAGTATCACAAAAGTAAAACCTGGAGCATATAAAGAAAAATCTCCTATAAAACATTCTTCTTAACATAAACCAGGCTCACTCTTCAAAAGTCATGTCTACAAAGTAAATCTAATCACCAGAACACCTGACCCTGCATTGTGTTTATATCTATCCATTTACTTATGTCAGACTAAAGAGGATTTTTGTGTGTTCCCTTCAACTCAAATGAAATTTAGTTCTGAAAATTAGCTGGGCTCATATTCAATACTTCCAAGATAGTAATACTGAATATATTTCTAAGACAGTGGCTGTAAAGGACATCAATGTCATGTATCCCAAACTTAAAAACTTCTATGGCTATACCAGAAGTCAAAAAGAATACCACCATGAATGCCAGTTTCTAGCTTATATTCAACCAATTCTGCCCTCATCAGCCATTAAAATGTACAACTGCTTTATTTCCAATGGAAGAAGAACTGTCATTTTTCCTCATCTGCCTCTCTAGCCAGATCAATAGGAACAGTTATAATGAAACAATGAAGATTTGTCTACCACTTTCTTTTTTTTTTTTTTAAGATTTTATTTCTTTATTTGAGAGAGAGAGAGAGAGAGCACAAGCAAAGGAAGTGACAGGCAGAGAGGGAAAACCAGGCTCCCTGCTGAGCAGGGAGCCCTACATGGGGCTCATTCCCAGGACCCTGGGATCATAACCTGAGCCAAAGGCTCAGGTTAAGCATCTGCTTAACCAACTAAGCCCCCCAGGCGCCCTTGTCTACCACTTTTAATCAATTCCTGCCTAAAGATTGGCAAGGCAAGGTTAAAAAAAATTTAAAAATCTAGCCAATGAAAATCCTTGAATGTCAAAATCAATTCTAACTTGATAGTTATTGTATTTCAAAATATAAAACTGGCTAAGTAGAAATCCTCCTGTAGCTTTGACCAAAAATTTCATCCTTCTAAAAAACAAACTAACCTCCTTAAATTATAACAAACATCTGTTCTTGAGAAATAAAAACATACATTTAACTGTTAAATGGAGATTACAGTTGGAATCTTGGTGATCCTCCCAATAATCCTATTAGATGTGCATTATCATTTCAATTTTACAAAGAAGGATACTAAGACATACAGAGGGATAAGTAAATTAACCCAAATCACCCAGGTGTTAAGTATCAGAGTAAAAATTCAAACCCATGTTTGTCTGATTCCAGAATGTCTGCCAAATAAGTATTAGGCTAACTTATCAGAAAAATTTAGATTTCTTTTTATTATTTCATAATTTTATTTATTTTTTTTTAGTAGTTTAAAGTTTTTATTTAAATTCCTGTTAGTTAGGGGCGCCTGAGTGGCTCAGTCGGTTAAGCGGCTGCCTTCGGCTCAGGTCATGATCCCAGAGTCCTGGGATCAAGCCCCTCATCCGGCTCTCTGTTCAATGGGGACCCTGCTTCTCCCTCTCCCTCTGCCTGCTGCTTCCCCTGCTTGTGCTCTCTTACTCTCTGTCAAATAAATAAATAAAATCTTTTTTAAATAAATAAATAAATAAATTCTGGTTACTTAAGATACAGTGTAATATTAGTTTCAGGTGAAATTTAGATTTTTATTTTAACTACTTTTCTTTTGAATTTATAATTATTTTCATTCAATTTGTTTTATTTTAAACTGTTTACAATAGCAAAAATCAAAGGTATAAGCAGTGATCATCTCTGAATGGAGAGAACTGAATGTTCTTTTTAGTTCTCTGCCCTTTTGAATTCTTTTTCTATAATGAAGACCATGCATTATTTCTGTAATGAATTTTAAAAACAATTTATCAAAAAAATTAAAAGGATCTAAAATGTTAATAAGGGCTCTTTTTCTTCTTAAATTTTAATGATCATATTCTACTTATAGTAATGTTTTGACAGATATTTGGTTAAAAAGTATTTTCAAGTGTCAATTTTTTACCTAGCAAAGTATTTAAGAATAAAAAAGGTAAAATGCCCAAAGAAACACATGTTTTCAAAACAGCCCTGCTGTTGCACCGTAAAATAGTAACTGGAAAAATTACCCTTCAATTATTTTGTTATTTTGATAAAATTATGGTCACAATTCATTTCTCAGTAAAGTGCTTTTCATATCATGTCAAATTCAGTAAATGATAAGAATCATTAAATAAGTTTGATTCTAGATGGGCCTAGAACCACAGTTACCAACCTGCTAGATTTCAAACATGTAGGTACTCCAGAATTGTTCCACTAAGTCTGCAACAGGTGCACCTGTTTATCAAGCACCATCCGTGAACTGAAGGAGTATGTCCACAGATACAGGCATTACTGATTTGCAAACTCACTAGATGCCATTATGAGTAACAAATACCATTTTAAAGTATGGGTAAATTCTGCGATTACATATTTCTTTTTTCTCTCTAAAGCCTTTTTTGAGCAGGCAATGTTTGATATGATTTAAAATACAGAAATATAAAGACATATAGTGAAAAGTTTCACTCATATTTTTGTTCCCATTTGTCTATTCGACTATTACCCTCCTCCCACCTCAGGAAACCACTATTCTTTTTTTTTTTTATATTTTATTTATTTATTTGACAGAGAGAGACACAGTGAGAGAGGGAACACAAGCAGGGGGAGTGGGAGAGGGAGAAGCAGGCTTCCTGCTGAGCAGGGAGCCCGATGCGGGGCTTGATCCCAGAATCCTGGGATCATGACCTGAGCCAAAGCCGGACACTTAACGACTGAGCCACCCAGGCACCCCAGGAAACCACTATTCTTAACTAATTTACTTAGGCATCCTTCCAAAGTTTATCATTACATATTTTCTAAATCAACAGATTCTGAAAAGCGGATGTTACAAAATTTTCTGATGTTAAAAAGGAGACGTCTGTTCTTTATTGCTTTGAACAATGCCCCAAATTAAGGCAAATACCTGAGAAGTTGCAGTAGTCCTTCAATCCTGGCATTTATCAAGGAATGGAATGTAAGCAGCCTGGTATAGGATAAGACATGGGCTTGAGAGTTGGGTGAACCAGAATTCAAATCCCAATTTCCCAACTTGCTCAGTTTCTTAATTTGTAACCCCCCAAAGATTTTCATATCCTAATTCGATGGTGGGAGGATATTTGTGTAATTCAATTAATGCAAAATATGGAAATAACTATTAATCTTACTATCTTACTCTCCATGTAACTTTTTAAAGATTTATTTATTTTAGAGAGAGAGAGTGAGTACGAGTGGGGGGAGGGGTACAGAGAGAGGGAGAGAATCGTCAAGCAGACTCCCTGCTGAGCACAGAGTCTGACACTGGGCTTGATCCCAGGACCCTGAGATCATGACCTGAGCTGAAACCAAGAGTCGGATCCTCAAACCAACTGAGCTACCCAAGCACCCCATCTCCATGTAACTTCTTAAAAATGGTTTTTGAAAACATTATGCAGTATGGTATCATTTATATAAAGTAAAATAACCCAAAATAATAATGTAGATTGTTTATGGATGCATATATTATGTACTAAAACTGTAGGTATAATTTTTCTTTTTAAAGGATTCATACTAACTTCAGGAGAGTGATCAGTTCTGGTAAGGAGTAAAGGAAATATAATTACAGAGTGGAGTTTTAACTAACTTAATACGTGCACACATACATTTTTTAAGTACATCAAGTACAAATATGACAAAATGTACTATCTGCTAAATCTTGGTCTTCAATGTCTGTCTCTGAGTGTGTGTTTGAAATATTTCACAATAAAAATTTTAAAATGCTGGGCTTTTTGGCAATAACAGCCTAAATATTCTAGACATGAATCATAGAAATAGAGCACTAAGACAAACTTAATAGTTCAATCTCTTCATCTTAAATATGAAATGTTTAAGTTAAAACAATGCATAGAGGCATCTGGATGGCTCAGTCAGTTAAGCATCTGCATTCTGCTCAGGTCATGCATGATCCCGGGATCCTGGGATCTAGCCCCAAGGCAGGCTCCCTGCTCAGCGGGGAGTCTGCTTCTCCCTCTGCCCCTCCCCCTGCTTGTGCTCACTCATGCTCTCTTTCCCAAATAAATAAATAAATAAATCTTTTAAAATAAAACCAATGCAAAGGAGCTTTGAACATAGAATTGCTATGACTAAAAAATCACAAGGCCTATCTATAGTTGAGCATTTGGGGAAAAAAATGTATAGGGCGATGTAGTCCAGGTGGGCAAAGCTGGTTCTATATCTGAAAATCAATTAATGTAATCTATCACACATCAACAGGCTAAAAAGAAAAATCACACAATCAAATCAACAGATGCAGAAAGAGCACTCGAAAAAATCCAATATCCATTCATGATGAAAACTCTCAGCAAACTAGGAATGGAGGGAAATGTCCTCAACTTGATTTTGATAGTGGAGGTGGCACATCTGGGCAGGGGCTAGATGAGAACACTCTCTGTACTTTCCACTCGATTTTGCAGTGAACCTGAAACTACTCTATTAAAATCTCTTTTAAAAAAAATTATATGGGGGTGATGAAGAGGCATGATGAAAAACTAGGTAAAAGATGGAATTACTGCAATAATTTACATTATTAAAAAGATTTAGACAGCTACCCTTTGTATTTTGATTGGTACATGTCAGTTGACACCCTGAGTACAAATCAGTAGATGAACAGCAATTCCTAATTTAGATGGGACCACTTGTCCAGAAGGGTCAACTGAAAATGTGTGGAAGTGATACAGACATACCTTGTTTCATTGAGCTTCCTAGATACTTAGTTTTTGACAAATTTAAGGTTTATGGCAACCCCACATCAAGCAAGTTTATCAGCACCATTTTTCCAACAGCATTTGTTCATTTTATGTCTCTGTATCACATTTTGATAATTCTCACAATATTTCAAACTTTTTTATTATTATGATGGTCATTATGGTGAACTTTGAATAGTGATCTTTGTTTTTTACTATTGTAATTGCTTTGGGTTGCCACAAACTACAACCATATAGAACTTACTTGACAAATGTTGTGTGTGTTCTGACTGTTCCAATGAACAGCAGTTCCCCATCTTTTTCCCTCTCCTTGGGCCTCCCTATTCTCTGTGACACAACAATACTGAAATTAGGCCAATTAATAACCCTACAATGGCCTCTATGTGATCAAGTGAAAAGAAGTCATACATCTCCCACTTTCAATCAAAAGCTAGAAATGTTTAAGCTTAGTGAGGAAGGTGTGCCTAGAGCCTAGATAGGCTAAAAGCTAAGCCACTTACGCCAGTTAGCCAAGTTGTGAATGCAAAGGAAAAGTTCTTGAAGGAAATTAAAAGTGCTACTCCAGTGAACACATGAATGATAAGAAAACCAAATACCCTTATTGCTGATACAGAGAACGTTTTAGTGGTCTGGATAGAAGATCAAACCAGGTCAACACTCCCTTAAGTCAAAGCCTAACGCAGAACAAGGACCTCACTCTCTTCAATTCAAAGAAGACTGAGAGAGGTGAAGACACTACAGAGGAAAAGCTCGAAACTAGCAGAGGTTGGTTCACGAGGTTTAAGGGAAGAAGCCATTTCTGTAACATAAAAGCACAAGATGAAGCAAATACTGATGTAGAAGCTGCATCAAGTTATCCAGAAGATCTAGCCAAAATAATTAATGAAAGTGGTAATACTAGACAACAAATTTTCAATGTAGACAACACAGTCTCATATAGGAAAAAGATGCCATCTAGGACTTTCATAGC
Source organism: Eumetopias jubatus (assembly GCF_037043125.1). Classification (NCBI taxonomy): domain Eukaryota; kingdom Metazoa; phylum Chordata; class Mammalia; order Carnivora; family Otariidae; genus Eumetopias; species Eumetopias jubatus. The sequence goes on from NW_028274809.1 coordinate 33,667,451, forward strand.
TAGAGAGAAGTCCATGCCTAGCTTCAAAGCTTCAAAGCACGGGCTGACTCTCTCGTTAGGAATTAATGCAAATGGTAACCAAGGTGAAGCCAATGCTCACTGACCAATCCAAAAATCCTACAGCCCCTAAGAAATATGCTAAATCTACTCTGCTTGTACTATAAAAGGAACAATCTGGATGACAGCACATCTGTTTACAATATGGTTTACTGAATATTTTAAGCCCATTGTTGATAGCTACTGATCAGAAAAAAAAAAAACTCCATCCCAAATATTACTGCTCATTGACAATACACTTGGTCACCCAAGACTTCTGATGGAGATGAACAAAGAGATTACTGTTGCTTTCATGCCTGCTAATTCACACAATTCACACAATCCATTTGTAGCCCATAAATGCAGGAATCATTTTGACTTTCAAGTCTTTTTATTTAAGAAATACATTTTGTATGGCTGTAGCTGCCATAAAGAGTGATTCTTCTGATGGATTTGGGCAAAGTAAATTAAAAATCTTCTGGAAAGGATTCACCATTCAAGACGCCATTAAGAACATTCATGATTCATGGGAAGAGGTCAAAATATCGAAACGAATAAGAGTTTGGAAGATGTTGATTCCAACTCTCATGGACAACTTTGAGTAGTTCAAGACCTCAATGGAAGAAGTAACAGCAAATGTGGTGAAAAATGCAAGAGAACTAGAATTAGAAGTAGAGTCTGAAGATGTGACTAAATTGCTACAATCACATGATAAAACTTGCACAGATGAGGAACTGCTTTTTACAGATGATCAAAGAAAGTGGTTTCTTAAGATAGATCTGCTCCTGATGAAGACACTGTGAAGATTATTGAAATGACAACAAAAGATTTAGAACATCACATAAACTTAGCTGATAAGGAGTGGCAAGGTTTGAGAGGATTAATTCCATTTTTGAAAGACTTCTACTGTGGATTAAAATGCTACCAAACAGTATCATATGCTACAAAGAAATTGTCCTTGAAAGGAAGTTAACTGATGAGGCAAACGTCATTGTTGTCTTATTTTAAGAAAATGACACAGCCATCCAACCTTCAGCAACCACCACCCTGATCAGTCAGCAGCCATCAACACCAAGGCAAGACCCTCCATCAGCAAAAAGATTATGATTCACTGAAAGCTCAGAGGAGGATCAGTATATTTTAGCAATAAAATATATTTAAATTATGGTATGAGCATTATTTTTTAGATGTAATGCTATTGCATACTTAATAGACTACAATATAGCATAAACATAATTTATAGGCACTGGAAATCAAGAAATTCATTTGACTCACTTTATTGTGATGTTCACTTTATTGCGGTGGTCTGGAACCCACCCACAATATTACCAACGTAGGACTGTATTTTGTTTGTTTGTTTTGTTTGGGTTGTCACAATGACTGAGGCGTCTTCATTACGCTTTAAGTCCAGTGGCCAGCGGTACTAAATATTCTGCAATATGCAAAATAGCTTTCCTGGTAAAAGAACGATCCTCTCCAAAATGCTACCTCACCCCCACCGTAGGGAGGTACTAAGGAAATTTATTATGTGATTCCTGACCCTTAAGGAGATAGGAAAAAAAGTAATATACATAACTAATTCAAATTATGTGAATATGTTTGTCAAATAACTAAGAGAATGTAAAAACGTGATTTTTTATTTTCTTTACCATTAGGTAATCAACTGAATCAAGTCAATTCTTATTCTGTCAAATGAACTGCCGCTTCTAGTTTAAAACTCCTATTTTCTTGCTTCCCCTTTATCCTGGAATCATTTTTGCGTCAAAACTGTTAGCACAGCTCATAATGAGCATCAGATTTCCAAGGCAAAGTTTGATTTTAGTTCCTTTTCACCAACCTGGGAATGGTGGACTAATTACAAATGCTTATAGATTCATTTTGTATCTAAGTGCTGTTCTCTTTTTATTATATATTTGATACTCATTGAATCCTTTCAATATAAATTTGGTCTTCTTTCAGAATAGGAAAACAATACTGATTTATGCTTTGATAACCGTTTTAATTCCTTTGTCTTATCTGTCTCAGAAATGACAGTAATATTATAAATCCATAGTCTCCAAAATCAGTATATTCTATTTCATTGTTTTTGTATTTTCCTCTGCTTCTGTGAGAGCTATTGAGGTTGTTCTTCCAGGACTCTTACTCAGTTTTGTAGTAAGTACCATGTCTGTTTCTTTACTTTCTTTAATACTAATTTTATTTTTCCTATTGATTTTTTTTCTCCAAAAATTTCCAAACCACAGAAAAGTATGACATTAACCATAGTTCCCACCATTCAGATATAACAAATAATATTTTCAGTTTAAATAGCTTTGAATATATTCTAAATGTTACATTCACACCTGGAAATTTATCTGGACCCTTCCCTGATCCTGTTTCCTGAAAAGTAACCACACTCATGAAATTTGTGTTTAACCTTTACATCTATTGCTTTATATTTTTACTGTATATATATATGTATCCATAAACAGTATCTGGCATTGTTTGAAGGTGCTTTCATGAATTTTATCTTATTAAAGATTTTATTTTTAAGTAATCTCTACGCCCAATGTGAGGCTCGAATTTATAACCCCGAGATCAAGAGTCACATGCTCTAACCAACTGAGCCAGCCAGGTGCCCCTTGAGAGCGTTTTTAAAATCTGCATGAGGAGTGCCTGAGTGGCTCAGTCAGTTGAGTGTGGGACTCTTGGTTCCAACTTAGGTCATGATCTCTTGGTTGTGAGACTGAGCCCTGGGACCCTGAGACAGCCCCAGAGCAGAGTCTGCTTGTCCTCTCCTCCCCCTGCCTTTCCCCTGCTTGCGTGTGCATGTGTGTACATGCACACACGCATGCACAGATGTACCCTCTCTCTAAAATAAATAAATAAATAAATAAAATCTTTAAAATCTGCATGAAATTGGGGCACCTGGCCGGCTCAATTAGTAGAGCGTATGACTCTTGATCTTGGGGTCATGAGTCTGAGTCCCACACTGGAGACAGTTAGTTTAAAAAAAAAATCTGCATAAAAGGTAGTACATAGAATCCTGAAACTTTTTTTTTTAATTTAAACATTATTGTTTATGAGATTCATCAAAGTTTACTGAATTTTTAATTATATCTGTCAAGATATAAGTACAAGGATTTCTTCCTTCCTGTTTAAGAGTACTCTTGGGGCCAGGCTGGCTCAGTCAGTAGAGCATGTGACTCTTGATCTCAGGGTTATAAATTCAAGCCTGACTTTGGGCATGGAGCGTAATTTAAAAAGAAAGAGAGAGAGAAAGGAAGGAGGGAAGGCAAGAAGGAAGGAAGAAAGAAATGGGAAAGTACTCCCTGGTTTTCTTTTTCTTAATAGCATGGGGATTCTAATGCCAAACAATTTAAACACTGTGGCATTTTTCTTTAATTTCATATAATTTTCAAATGCAGAATCAACCTCCAGGAAATCTAAATATTGTTCTATTTTTCATGATAAGTAGTTTTCATTATTTTTATTTAACAGAATTAAGTAAAATTCTATTGAATAAACATGTATGCCAAATAACTGAAAGTGGGTAAAAGAAGGAGTGTGAACATTCTGGATGTGAATAGCCAGGTGGTAGCTGACAAAAAGTTTGATAAACAAGTATCCAAAAAACTAGAACTTCACAAAGCAAAGAGAGTTCACTTAAAGGAAAACGCTTAAAGAAAAAAAAAAGCAAGAATTCTAGCAGAGACAGTATGAAAATAACCTTATTTTTGGCAACAGGACATCTTACTTTCTCAGTCCAACATTTTGAGAACAGCCTACACTTTTTCCATCTTCAAGATATAGCACAGAAGTTAGGCCAATTAATGTAAAACTCCAGAAATTGTACACAATTATAGAAAACAGCTTTTTCAACCTAACTCTACAAAAGCTTTTTAGAACTTAGTGATAACCAATTTATATACTGGAGAGATTTGGCAGACATGAAAATTATAGTTATAAATAACAGTTTACTTATAGGAAGTTACATACTGAAAAACAAAATAAATAAGAAAATTGGTTTAAAGAATGTAAAAAATACACATGTCAAATAAAACAAAGCAACTTTTTAAAATAAAGAGAAATGTGAAGATGAAAGAAATGATTACGTCTTGGCTGGCATCTACTTTGAATATCTGTTAAATTCAAAGATACAGAAAGAGTAAAAAGGAGAGTTTGAAACAATAGGGCAGAGCCAAATTCTAACACAAGGCACTGACAAAGAAAACAAGGAAATGAAGCACTTAAATTTTTAAAAAATCAATTTTATACATGTGCTAAATGAATGTTTTCAGCAAAAAAGTATCATTATACAGAACTGGTCATATGTTATCATGGCATTTAAACTGAAGATGTCTAATCATTTACTTTAAAAAAATGAAACTTTGTAACCTATGTTATTTTTTCATTTTAAGTAGACTCTATGACCAACATGGGGCTTGAACTCACAACCCTGAGATTAAGAGTTGCATGCTCGGGCGCCTGGGTGGCTCAGTCAGTTAAGCATCTGCCTTCAGCTCAGGGCATGATCCCAGAGTCCTGGCATCGAGTCCCCCATTGGGCTCTCTGCTCAGCGAGGAGTCGGCTTCTCCTTCTCTCTGCCCCTCCTCCCTGTTCATGCTCTCTCTCTTGCTCTCTCTCAAATAAATAAATAAAATATTTTTTAAAAAAAAGAGTTGCATACTCTACTGAGTCGGCTAAATATCCCTCTGTAACCTATGTTTTTTGTTGTTGTTGTTATCCTTTGAGTAGAAGTGTCTCACTCTATTGTTTGATATGGGGCGGGGGGGAATGAAAGTTTGACCAAGGACAATTACCATGTTTCCAAAGATCTCAATGGCTTATCTGTAGTAATTAAAAATAAATATGAAACCATGGGATACCTGGGTGGCTCAGTCAGTTAAACATCTCTTGGTTTCAGCTCAGGTCATGATCTTATGGATCCTAAGAGTCAGGCTCCATGCTCAGCGGGGAGTCTACTTGAGAGTCTCTCCCTCTACCCCTCCCTCTACTTGCGTGAGTGCTCTTTCTCTCAAATAAATAAAACTTTAAAAAAATAAAACCATAGCAAATCTTTAAAAAAAAAAAAAAAGGGCCCCCGGGTGGCTCAGTTGGTTGAGCGACTGCATTCGGCTCGGGTCATGATCCTGGAGTGCCAGGATCGGGTCCCGCGTCGGGCTCCCTGCTCAGTGGGGAGTCTGCTTCACCCTCTGGCCCTCCCCCCGTCATGTGCTCTCTTTCTCTCTCTCATTCTCTCTCTCAAATAAATAAATAAAATCCTTAAAAATAAAAAAATAAAAAATAGCTTTCTAAAAATAAACTGATATTTTATTTTATTATTTTTCTTTCCTCTTTTATTCTAAAAAAAAATCATTATAGATACGTATTGCTGAAGAAATCACCAGAAACATATGATTGTCATGAGAAACTATTAACTCATATCCATGTAAATGAGTTATACTAATACAGATTCCTATAATAGAGCCAACATCAAGATTTATTACATAGGACTTTATTACAGAATTTTATTTGATAGTTTATAAATGGCTAATTTTTCAAATATTCTGCTATTCTAAAATCAGATCTCTCTCTACTTATGAAAAATCTTGAAATAGGTGTCTCAGTATGATACTTATAGGCAGCACACACTGATAAATAAGAACTGACTCAGTGACCAGTACATACACAGAACTATGCTAGATGCTGTATGAGATTGTATTTATAAGACAATTATCATTGGTTCAAAGTTTGTTCAATAAATAATTATAGAGCACCTTCACAGTGACAAAAATTGTGTCAGATACTAAGAATGTGTCAATGAACAAAAAACCCTTCATCATCTGAAGCAATAAATAACTGGACTGGGTGTGACCACCACAATATACAAAACCCAAACACACACAAGGCTATTCTCTTAGCTCAAAATCTTACAACATGAAGTTTAATCTCATTCATTATTTTGGGGCACCTGGCTGCTCGGTTGGAAGAGCGTGTGACTCTTGGTCTCGGCATCATGAGTTCAAGCCCCATGTTGGGTGTATAGATTACTTAAATAAATGAATAAATAAAAACTTAAAAAATGTCATTATTTTGGGTCAGGTGCTAATAATACTAGTGTAGACACATAAACAATAAATCTATTTTGAAAATGGGGCAATTTGGCAGACAGTGGTGTAGGGTTACTAGAAAGGTATATCCCCCTCTAAAATTAACAAATTGGTATGCAGCACATTAAAAAAATAAAGACAGAAAGGAAGGGGAGGAGGAAAGGAAGAATGCCAATCAACTTACACATTTATTGTTATTAGAAAGAAGAGTTCATACTACTCTGCACCTTCTAGGAGACAGCCACATATAAAGTCCCCTACATTAAATGCCATCTCCAAACTCAGGTTCACCACGGGGCTTGCAGAGATATATGAAAGAGCTTTGACAAGTGCTATACATATAGAAACAATCTTTCTGATAAGATCTGAAACAATTAGCAAAACTACTTTAAAGTAAAAATTATTCAAAAGAATACACTATGATGATAACACAGCAAGCAGTAGGGTTTAAAAAAAAAAAATTTAAAATGAAACTAATCATTGCACCCAAACAAAAAAACTCTACTTTCTAAGAGTTCATTATATAGGTGTTCACTGAGAACAGACTCCAAGTTAGAAGGAATCAGAGCTTTGCCTCTTACCCAAAATAGGACTAACGTCTTTCTTATGATCCATAACGATCTTGAAAGGCCTCCAGACACTCTCTATGGAGTATAATTTTCTGCAAAGACAGAAATATTCTAATCTGTACTGCCCAATAAAATTGCCACTAGCTACATATGGCTATTAAGCACTTGAAATGTGGCTAATGCAACAAGGAACTGAATTTTTTTATAGTTTAACTTCAATTAATTTTTCATCAAAGATTTTATCATTTATTTATTTGAGAGACCGAGAGAGAGAGAGAGAGAGAGTGAGCAGGGGGAGGAGCAGAAGAAGGGGGACAAGCAGATTCTGTGCTGAGCGCAGAGTCTGACAAGGGGCTCGATCTCACCACCCTGAGATCAGGACCTGAGCCAAAATCAAGGGTCAGATGCTTAACCGACTGGGCCACCCAGGCACCCCATTAACTTCAATTAATTTAAATATAAATTTAAACAGACACTGCTATGGACTTACTCCCCTCAAAATTCATGTTGAAGCCCTAACCTCCAATGTGATGCTATTTAGAGGTGGAGACTTTGGGAGTAATTAGGTTTAGTTGAAACCTAAGGTAAGACCTTCATGATGAGATTAGTGCCCTTATAAGAAGAAAAACCAGACATCTTGCTTCCTGTCTCTCCCCCATCCCTCTCCAGCATGTGAGAACACAGCCAGAAGATAGCCATCTGCAAACCAGGAAGAGAGAGCTTACTTGGGAACTGAATGAGCCAGCACTTTGAACTTGGACTTCCCGGCCTCCAGAACTGTGAGAAATAAATTCCTGTTGTTTAAGCCATTCAATCTAGGGTATTTTGTTATGACAACCCAAGTTGACTAATATAGCTTAGTGCCTATATTAGATAGTGCATATTAGATAGTGCAGCTCTCATAGTTTATATAAGTGTATCAGGCACTACATATAAACAAAAATAGCTTGAGCTTATACTCACTTTTTGCTTTTATTCTTTAAAAATACAATTGTAAACTGTTACAACAACCCTGCTCCTCCAGAAAGATTTCCTTTTCCTAGCCTCAGAGAAAGTACTATAAAAGAGTTCTTAGTATCTTAACATGTTACTAGGTTACAAAAGCTCATCAGATTGTAACCAAGCATTATATATCAGGCCTCTTGCAAAATTTATTTCCTGCAAATATCCTTTTCTTAGGTAAATGGAAGTTTAAAACATTAGTATTCCACTAGTATCTTGGTACTCAAATTTTACTTTATCGGAAATAAATAAGAAAATAAAAAGAGGAGTGGTCTCAGTTTTATTCCAATGCTCTGCTCATCTTCCTGATAGCATTCTTTTTTTTTTTAAAGATTTTATTTATTTATTTGACAGGGACAGAAACAGCCAAAGAGGGAACACAAGCAGGAGGAGTGGGAGAGGGAGAAGTAGGCCTCCTGCTGAGCAGGGAGCCTGATGTGGGGCTTGATCCCAGGACCCTGGAATCATGACCTGAGCCAAAGGCAGACGCTTAATGACTAAGCCACCCAGGCACCCCCCTGATAGCATTCTTTACCAAAACTTAGAATTAATAGCATTCCTTACTAAAACTTATAATTAAAAGTAATCAACAGAATTAAAGATGAAAGGTAGAATTTTTGGAAATGAAGAGACTAAAGTACTTACTCAAAAAACATGATCACCGTATAAATTGAGCTGAGATCCACAACTGGACCATGCTACTTCTTTGTTTGATTTTCATTTCCAAAATGTTTAAGATGGTGTATAAGGACCTGCATGATTTAGCAACTGTAAATCCTCTACCATCATCCCAACAGAAGCCACAGAGTACCACTCATTCTCACCTAAGAGTCTTGATGAATTCTATTCGCTCTACCTAGAATGCGTCATTTACTTAACTCCTATTCATCTTAACTTTTCTTCTTCAAAGAATCTTTCCCTAATCACCTCAGACCATGGGGAACCCATATTATATGCTCTATAGCATTCCATTCTTCACAATATCTCCACACTTACTATTGTACTATGCCTGGCTTAATTCACCAAATTGTAAACTCTGTGACAGCAGGATCTCAGTTCTTGTACACTACTGTGTCTTTAGCACATGGCATTATGCTTGGCATTCAATATATGTTTACTGAATAAGTAAATAATTGATGTATTTCCTTCCCCTATTTTTTGCCAAGGACAAGAAGTATTATTAGACCTATTTTTCTTAAATATAGTGCTTATTTTTTTTAAAGATTTTATTTATTTATTTGAGAGAGACAGAGAGAGAGGGGGAACACAAGTGGGGGAGAGGGAGAAGCAGGCCTCCCGCCAAGCAGGGAGCCTGATGTGGGGCTCGATCCCAGAACTCCAGGATCATGACCCAAGCCAAAGGCAGATGCTTAATGATTAAGCCACCCACACGCCCCTAGAATTATTTTTTCAAATGAACAAAAGGTAGGGCACACCAGTAAAATGAAAACGTATGTCCATGCAAAAACAAGTACAATAGTAGCTTTATTTATAATAGCCCCCAAAACGGAAGCAATCCAAGTCCAAAAACTGGTGAATGGACCAACAAAATGTAATATATCCACATACTACTACTAAGCAGTAAAAGGAATAAACTATTGATACATGCAACAATACGCATGAATCCCAATATCATTGTGAAAAACACTACACATGAGAACACATCATGAATTTCATTAATATGAAAATTCCATTTATATGAAATCCTAGAAAATACAGAGTAATCTAAAGCAGATCAGTGGTTGCCTCATGCTAGTGGCAGAGGGAAAAAACAGACTACAGAGGGGCACACAGAATCTTTGAGGAGATAATGAAAATGTTCTATGTTGATTGTGGGGGGGGGGGTTTCATGAGCATATACAATTACAAAAGTTCATCGAATTGTACAGTTTAAACATACGCAGTTTATACCTCAACTAAATCCATTTTTAAAAATGCAGAAACACAGCATAAAGCTCAATAAGAACGAGAAATTTTTTTTGCATGTTGTGAACAACTGATACATAGAGATGTTTTATTGAGTCGAATCTATAACCCTTTTAAAAGCAGGTCCTGTGGATGAATATAAATTTTCCCTTTAGCTTTGTTGGCAGGATTTTTTAAAACTTTCACTGTCCATCTAAACAATCCAAGAGTCACATAACACCCATTTTTCAGTAGCTGTGACATTATTTATCTGTACTGGAGAAGTCTAAATGCCTTATCTTCACCCTGGAACAAAGTTCAGGGACTAATTCTGGGTATGTTTGTGTGTTTGGCTTCTGTTTATCTAAGTGTCAAAATGAACTATCTAAAATAAACAACACAAGAACCTTGCAGTAACAGAGGCAAATAAGAGAAAAGCTGAAGCAACAATATCTCTTTCCTAGAACACAAATTTCTCAAGACAAACACAATTACAGATTTCAGAGTATCACTAGAATTCTATTAAGAAATATACAAGGAAAAGAGTGGCTTACCCTAACAGAAATGTTGGTATAAATTTCTAAAATTGGATTATAATACATCAAGTATAATAAACAAGTCCCTTATTATTCTAATCCTTCCAAAAATTAAATAATTATACCTTAATTTATATATTTCTTTATCCAGGTTACAACAGATTAAGCTGTCATTCTGCTGAACATTCCCATAATGTCAAAGACAGAGCAGAGCGGGAAGAAGATTATAATTTCCATTAGGTGCATCTTTAAGATGGGGTCAGTGATTCACTGAGAGGACTCAAAGGACTCCTACTCACAGCTATAATTTATTACAGCAAAATAATACAAACCAAAATCAACAAAGGAAAAAGCCATAGACCCTTGAGGTGAGGTTTGAAGAAAACCAAGTACAAGCTTCCAAGAGTCTCTTCCCCATGGAGTCATACATGAGGCACTTAATTCCTCCAGTTGAGAAATATGACAAATATGTGAAATGCTATCTAACTAAGAAAGCTCATAAGAGATTCAGTTCCAAAGTTTTTATTGGGGGTCTTATCATGTAGGCACCCTCTACCTAACACAAACTGATCAGAGCATAAACCAAAATGCCAGACTCCCAAAAGAATCCCAAATAGTTTAGTTATAATACATCACTTTTATCAGTTATGAAAGGGTAGGAACACTACCAAAATCCAATTTCTCATATGCCAGCCAAGGGCCAACCTATAAGCAGACCCTTCTAAAGAAAGCAAACCTAGTACGTTAACTCCTTTTCTGCATAGATGCCTAAAGAGAAAGGCAATCAAAAGCTGATTAAGGGGCACCTGGGTGGCCAGTGTGTTGAGCGCCCAACTCTTGATTTCAGCTCAGGTCAAGATCTCAGGGCCATGAGCCCCACATGGGGCTCTGCACTCAGCAGGGAGTCTGCTTGAGATTCTCTCTCTCCCTCAGCCCCACCCCTCCCTCTAAAATAAATAATATTTTTTTTTTTTTTTAAAGGTTAGCTAGGCTCTTAGCAGGAGGCAGGGCCCCCTTCTTTGCTGCAGCTCTGCCGCCTTAAAATCTGGAAGTGGTTTGGGACTCAGCAGCCTCATAAGATCAACAGACTCCTCCTCCCAGAGTAGCTGAAACAGTTTCTCCTTCATATGTAAATGTGTCAAGGGAACGGAGTCAAAAACAACCCACAAATATTATGAGTGTTGTAGCCACTGGCATTTTGAAATAAAGTCAGGTTTATAGAAAAAATATATTAAAAAAATAAAAAGGCTAACTAAAAGACACACAAATAGGGGCACCTGGGTGGCTCAGTCAGTTAAGCATCTGCCTTCAGGTCTTGCTCTTAGGGTCCTGGGATCAAACCGTGTGTCAGGTTCCCTACTCAGCAGGGAGTCTACTTCTCCCTCCCCCCAGCTCATGCACTTGCTCGCTCTCTCTCGCCCTCCCTCCCAAATAAATAAATAAAAGATTTTAAGAAAAAAAAACCCATACACAAATACACTCACCAACTCTGAGGTGACAAAATCTGTTACGTAATCCAAGCAAACTCAAACAGCAAAGAGACACATTGTTCTCCCCTAATTCATAGTAACAGTAAACCACAGAAAAACAGATAAGCCAGTCCCAAACCTCCAAGAGGTTTATGTGTCCTACTCAATGATTCAAATACATATGCCTGTTCTATGCCAGGCATTATTCTAAATCTGGAAATATGATAAGAATAAAATACAGTATACAAACATAACATAATAGTGCCCTTACCCTCAAGGTCCTTATATTCTAGTGATAAAAATAAACAAGTCATAAAACTGTAAACAAATACATTAAGAGTTCCATAAAAATGCTTTGGGTGACAGTTTTTCTTCCCATGTTGCAATCAGTGGTCACTCTGATCGGTAGTGATCCAAAGAGGTATATGCACCCCAACGTTTATAGCAACAATGTCCACAACAGCCAAACTACAGAAAGAGCCAAGATGCCCATCAACAGAAGAATGGATAAAGAAGATGTGGTATATATATATAACGGAATATTACTCAGCCATCAGAAAAAAAAAAAAACGAAATCTTGCCATTTGCAACAACATGGATGGAATTGGAGGATATTATGCTGAGCAAAATAAGTCAATCAGAGAAAGACATGATCATATGATCTCACTGATATGAGGAATTCTTAATCTCAGGAAACAAACTGAGGGTTGCTGGAGTGGCGGGGGGTGGGAGGGATGGGGTGGCTGGGTGATAGACATTGGGGAGGCTGTGTGCTATGGTGAGCGCTGTGAATTGTGTAAGACTGATGAATCACAGACCTGTACCTCTGAAACAAATAATACATTATACATTAAAAAAAAGATAGTGGGAAGGGAAAAATGAAGGGAGAGAAATTGGAGGGAGGGATGAACCATGAGAGATTATGGACTCTGAGAAACAAACTGAGGGTTCTAGAGGGGAGGTGGGTGGGGGGATAGGTTAGGCTGGTGATGGGTATTAAAGAGGGCACGTATTGAATGGAGCACTGGGTGTTATATGCAAACAATGTTTAATGGAATACTACATCAAAAACTAATGATGTAATGTATGGTGATTAACATAATAAAATAAAAATAAATAAAATCTAATCGAGAACAATGTAAAAATAAAATTTACAGTTGTGAAATTTTAAAAAAAATGGAGGCTCTAATTGTGAGGATAAATGAGGCAGAAGAGAGAATTAGTGACATAGAAGACCAAATGATGGAGAATAAAGAAGCTGAGAAAAAGAGAAACAACTACTGGATCATGAGGGGAGAATTCGAGAGATAAGTGATACCATAAAACAAAACAACATTAGAATAATTGGGATCCCAGAAGAAGAAGAAAGAGAGAGAGGGGCACAAGGTATATTGGAGCAAATTATAGCAGAGAACTTCCCTAATTGGGGGAAGGAAACAGGCATCAAAATCCAGGAGGCACAGAGAACTGCCCTCAAAATCAATAAAGATAGGTCAACACCCCCATATCTAATAGTAAAACTCACAAGTCTCAGAGACAAAGAGAAATTCCTGAAAGCAGCTTAGGGCAAGAGGTCTGTAAACTATAATGGCAGAAACATTAGATTGGCAGCAGACCTATCCACAGAGACCTGGACTGGTACAAGAAAAAACATGCGGGGTGCCTGGGTGGCTCAGTTGGTTGAGCAGCTGCCTTCAGCTCAGGTCATGATCTCAGGGTCCTGGGATCAGGCTCTCTGCTCAGCGGGAAGCCTGCTTCTCCCTCTCCCACTCCCCCTGCTTGTGTTCCCTCCTTCACTGTCTCTCAAATAAATAAATAGAAAAAAGAAAGGACCCAAATAAATAAAATCATGAATGAAAGACAAGAGATCACAACCAACACCAAAGAAATACAAACAATTATAAGAACATATTATGAGCAACTCTATGCCAGCAAATTAGATAATCTGGAAGAAATGGATGCATTCCTACAGATGTATCAACTACCAAAACTGAACCAGGAAGAAATAGAAAACCTGAACAGACCTATAACCACTAAGGGAATTGAAGCAGTCATCAAAAATCTCCCAACAAACAAAAGCCCAGGGCCAGATGGCTTCCCAGGGGAATTCTACCAAACATTTAAAGAAGAATTAATACCTATTCTCCTGAAACTGTTCCAAAAAATAGAAATGGAAGGAAAATTTCCAAACTCATTTTATGAGGCCACCATTACCTTGATCCCCAAAACAAAGACCCCATCAAAAAGGAGAATTATAGACCAATAATCTTGATGAACATGGATGCAAAAATTCTCACAAAAGTACTAGCCAACGGGATCCAATAGTACATTAAAAGGATTATTCACCATGACCAAGTGGGATTTATCCCTGGGCTGCAAGGTTGGTTCAACATCTGCAAATCAATCAACGTGATACATTAACAAAAGAAAGAACAAGAATCATATGATCTTCTCAATAGATGCAGAAAAAGCATTTGACAAAGTACAGCATCCTTTCTTGATCAAAACTCTTCCCAGGGTAGGGACAGAGGGTACATACCTCAATATCATAAAAGCCATCTATGAAAAACCCACAGCAAATATCATTCTCAATGGGGAAACACCGAGAGCTTTTCCCCTAAGGTCAGGAACAAGGCAGGGATGTCCACTATCACCACTGCTATTCAACAGAGTACTGGAAGTCCTAGCCTCAGAAATCACACAACAAAAAGAAGTAAAAGGCATCCGAATCAGCAAAGAAGAACTCAAACTCTTTTTGCAGATGATATGATACTTTATGTGGAAAACCCAAAAGATTCCTCCCCAAAACTTCTAGAACTCATACAGGAATTCAGTAAAGTGGCAGGATATAAAATCAATGCAGAGAAATCAGTGGCATTCCTATACACCAACAACAAGACAGAAGAAAGCGAAATTAAGGAGTCGATCCCATTTACAATTGCCCCAAAACCATAAGATACCTAGGAATCAATACAACCAAAGAGGCAAAGAATCTGAACTCAGAAAACTATAGAATATTAATGAAAGAAATTAAGGAAGACACAAAGAAATGGAAAAACGTTCCATGCTCATGGATTGGAAGAACAAATATTGTGAAAACGTCTATGCTACATAGAGCAATCTACACATTTAATGCAATCCCTATCAAAATACCATCAACTTTTTTCAAAGAAATGGAACAAATAATCCTAAAATTTGTATGGAACCAGAAAAGACCCCAAGCGCAAGAGGAATGTTGAAAAAGAAAACCAAAGCTGGTGGCATCACAATTCCGTACTTCAAGCTCTATTACAAAGCTGTCATCATCAAGACAGTATGGTACTGGCACAAAAACAGACACATAGATCAATGGAACAGAATAGAAAGCCCAGAAATGGACCCTCAACTCTATGGTCAACTAACCTTCGACGAAGCAGGAAAAGAATGTCCAATGGAAAAAAAGACAGTCTCTTCAACAAATGGTGTTGGGAAAACTGGACAGCCACATGCAAAAGAATGAACTGGACCATTTCCTTACACCACACACAAAAATAGACTCAAAATATCTGAAAGACCTAAATGTGAGATAGGAATCCATCAAAATCCTGGAAGAGAAAACAGGCAGCAACCTCTTCAACCTCAGCTACAGCAACTTCTTCCTAGAACGATCGCCAAAGGCAAGGGAAGCAAGGGCAAAAATGAACTATTGGGACTTCATCAAGATAAAAAGCTTTTGCACAGCAAAGGAAACAGGCAACAAAACCAAAAGACAACCGACAGAATGGGAGAAAATATTTGCAAATGACATATCAGATAAAGGGCTAGTATCCAAAATCCATAAAGAACTTATCAAACTCGGGGCGCCTGGGTGGCTCAATCATTGAGCGTCTACCTTCGGCTCAGGTCATGATCCCAGGGTGCTGGGATCAAGCCCCGCATCGGGCTCCCTGCTCGGCGAGAGGCCTGCTTCTCCCTTTCCCACTCCCCCTGCTTGTGTTCCCTCTCTCGCTGTGTCTCTCTGTCAAATAAATAAAATCTTAAAGCAAAAAAAGAACTTATCAAACTCAAAACCCAAAGAACAAATGATCCAATCAAGAAATGGGCAGAAGACATGAACAGACATTTCTGCAAAGACATCCAAATGGCCAACAGACACATGAAAAAGTGCTCAACATTGCTCGGCATCAGGGAAATCCAAATCAAAACCTCAATGAGATACCACCTCACACCAGTCAGAATGGCTAAAATTAACAAGTCAGGAAACAACAGATGTTGGCGAGGATGCGGAGAAAGGGGAACCCTCCTACACTGTTGGTGGGAATGCAAGCTGGTGCAGCCACTCTGGAAAACAGTATGGAGGTTCCTCAAAAAGTTGAAAATAGAGCTACCGTACGACCCAACAATTGCACTACTGGGTATTTACCCCAAAGATACAAATGTAGTGATCTGAAGGGGCATGTGCACCCCAATGTTTATAGCAGCAATGTCCACAATAGCCAAACTGTGGAAAGAGCCTAGATGTCCATCAACAGATGAATGGATACACACACACACACACAGTGGAATATTATGCGACCATCAAAAATGAAATCTTGCCATTTGCAATGACATGGATAGAACTAGAGGGTATTATGCTAAGTGAAATAAGTCAATCAGAAAAAGACAGGTATCGGGGCGCCTGGGTGGCTCAGACGGTTAAACATCTGCCTTCGGCTCAGGTCATGGATCCCAGGGTCCTGGGATCAAGCCCCGTGTTGGGCTCCTCGCTCAGCGGGAAGCCTCCTTCTTCCTCTCCTTCTACTGCTCCCCCTGCTTGTGCTCTCTCGCTCTCTCTGTCAAATAAACAAATAGATAAAATCTTTAAAAAAAAAAAAAAGAAAAAGACAGGTATCATATGATCTCACTGATATGAGGAATTTGAGAAACAAGACAGAGGATCATGCGGGAAAGCAGGGAAAAATGAAACAAGACGAAACCAGAGAGGGAGACAAACCATAAGAGACTCTTAATCCCAGGAAACAAACTGAGGTTGCTGGAGTAGAGGAGGGTGGGAGGATGCGGTGGCTGGGTGACGGACATTGGGGAGGGTATGTGCTATGGTGAGCGCTGTGAATTGTGTAAGACTGATGAATCACAGAACTGTACCCCTAAAACAAATAATACATTATATGTTAATTTAAAAAATTTTTAACAAAAGGAAAAAAGAAACCAAAGTCCTTCTTGGAGAAATTAAAAAATAAGTTTTTTATATAAAATTATATTTGTATATCTTGAAGGATATCTATAATAAAAGAAACAGGACTGGGGGAGGGGGCGCCTGGGTGGCTTAGTCAGTTAAGCATCAGACTTGTGGTATCAGCTCAGGTCATAATCTCATGGGTTCTGGGATCTGGTCCCAAGTTGGGCTCTGTGCTCATCACAGAATTTGCTTAGGATTCTCTGCCTCTAGCTCTGCCCCCTCCCCTGCTCACATGCTCATGCATGCTCTCTCTCTAAAATAAATAAATAAATGAATGAATAAAGTCTTTTAAAAACACAAACAGGACTGAGGAGCTCCTGGCTGCCTCACTCAGAAGAGCATGTGACTTAATCTCAGGGTTGTGAGTTCGAGCCCCATGTTGGGCATACAGATTATGAAAAATAAGTAAGTAAATAAAAACCTTAAAAAATAAGTAAGACAAAATATAAGGACTGAGGCACTATCCCGAAGTATATGTTGACGTAATGTAGCAAGGATGTCACGTATTTACTATTCTTTAAACAAAAGTCTAATTCATTAATAAAGTTATTTAGTTCAGTTTTTTAGACATTAAGAAGCTTAAGATATACGTCTAAATCTAGAGTTAATTCTAGAGGTAAAGAAAGGGTGAAGAAAAGAATGGACTGTTTCATCCAAAGTTGATCACATGTCTAGTGCTCTAAGAAAAAAACTCTGGCAACCTCCACAAAAATATTTCTACCCAAGAGTCTCACATACAGAACACATTTACTAAGCTCTTTAAAAACCATGATATAACTATATATAACTATATATAACTATATATATATATATATATAAACAAACCAAAAAAGCAACCCAGGCAAGTATGTGAAGCAATCAGAACGCTCATGCATTGCTGTTGAAAATGCTAAACAGTACAGCCACTTTGGAAAAGTTGGGCAGTTTCTTATAAAAGTAAACATATACTTACCATGCTACTTAGCAATTTCCCTTCTAAGTACTCCATGAAATGAAAATATATGTTCTCACAAAGACTAGTACAGAAGATATTCATTCATAGCAGTATTATTCACAATAGCCTAAAGAATACTACTCAGCAATAGAAGGGAATGAATTCTAGATATATGTAACAACATTAGTGAATTTAAAAATCATATGCTAATGAAATAAGTCAGATGCAAGACTATACACTATATAACTCCATATATACAAATACAAAATACAAATACACAAATACACATAGACAAATACAAAAATGCCTACTAATTTATCATGAAACAAAGTTATTTATTTATTCATTCAGTTATTTATTTATTTATTTTTAGAGGAAGAGAGAGAAGGAGATGGACAGAGGGAGAGGGAGAGAGAATCCTAAGCAGGCTCCATGCTCAACATAGAGCCAGACGAATGGCTCAATCTCATCACCCTGAGATCATAACCTGAGCTAAAATCAAGAGTCGGACACTCAACCAATGAGCCTTATTTTTTGTTTTTAAAGATGAAAAAGCGTAAGACATACTTCTAAGTGAACATTTAGTTCTATATTAATTTATTACACTAATTAATAAGTCAATTTTACATATATGAAATTATAAAGATAAAATTATAGAGACAGAAAATTACAGAGACAGACACTGACAGTAGTCTACAGCAAGGGTTTCATGAAAGCAGGAAGCAATGGTAAACAGGCAAGAGCAAAAATTCTAAGGATGAAAATGTTCTTGATGATTGTGGTGGTGGTTACACAACCATATTCATTTGCCAAAACTTAACAAGCTGAGGGATGACTCAGTTGCTTAAGCATCTGCCTTTGGTTTAGGTCATGATCCCAGGGTCCTGGGATAGAGCTCGACATCAGGGGGAAGTCTGCTTCTCCCTTTCCCTCTGCCCCTTCCCTCACCTCCCCTGCTCCTGCTTGCTCTCTCTCTCAAATAAATAAAATCTTTAAAAAAAAATTAACAAGCTGAATACTTAAAAGTGGGAATGCTATTTTATGTAAATTAAATTTCAACAGTGCTGCACAGAAAAAACAAAGACAAAACACCAAGCTGACAATCCAGCCAGAACCTACTATCCACTACCCACCAAAACAAACTAAAAACATTTCCAAAGTCCTAGGTAAAATACACGAACTATTCGGTCAAATGTCATTACAATAATACGCATATGCACATGGATGTACAAGTATATGTATCTGCTCCCAAATATCTAAGAATATAAATTCTTAAAAGAAAGTGCTAGGCTTTCACTTTACTCAGCTGTTCATTCTTACGTAAATTCATACCAAACAACTTACTCATATATACAACTATGTCTTCTATAATATAATTGATTCCACAAAGAATAGGGCAAATTAAATTGAGTGGGGAGAACTTACTACTTCAGTAAAACATATGCATTTTAGAAAGCGCTGAACTGGGAATCAAAAGAACACGTCTTTCTAAGGATATAATGGAAGGCAGAAATTTTGTTTTGTTAAAAAGCAAAAGGCCCAACTTTTATATTATTAATCTATCAAGATCTTCTCTTAGTTTATTTTCCCATCACACTAAATAAAGGCCTCTTCCTTCTAGAGATTTGGTAAGTGTTCACTTCTATTTTTTCTATTTGATTAGTTCTTCCTTTTTTTTTTAAGACTATTTGTTTTTTAGAGCAGTTTTAGGCTGACAGCAAAATTGAGAAGGTACAGGTATTTCCTGTATACATCAGCCTTCACACATGCATAGCCTCCCTCAGTATCGGTATCCTCCAGTGGAGACGTTTGTTCCTTTGTTTATTTAGAGCACAAGTGGGATGAGGGGCAGAGGGAGAGAGAGAATCTTAAGTAGGCTCCACACCCAGAGTGGAGCCCGACACAGGGCTCGATCTCACAACCCTGAGATCATGCCCAGAGCTGAAATGAAAAGTCGGATGCTTAACTGACTGAGCCACCCACAGGTGCCCCGAGAGGTACATTTGTTACAAATGATGAAACTTCACTATCATAATCACCCAAAGTTTATAGTTCATTCCTGGTGTTGTACATTCTATGGGTTTCAAGAGATATATATCTCTATCATTTCAGTATCATACAGAATATTTTCACTGCCCTAAAATGTTGACTTCTATTTACTCTATTTTCTCATTGGTTGTTTTTTAAACTATTCTTTTTACCATTTATCACTATAATCCATCTGTCACTTATTTTTGTGATACGGAATGAGACTGTAAGTTAACTTTTACCCAAAAGCAACTA
The DNA here is from genome assembly GCF_037043125.1 of Eumetopias jubatus. Taxonomy (NCBI): domain Eukaryota; kingdom Metazoa; phylum Chordata; class Mammalia; order Carnivora; family Otariidae; genus Eumetopias; species Eumetopias jubatus. The sequence goes on from NW_028274809.1 coordinate 33,687,495, forward strand.
ATCTTTCCATCCCTACATGTTAAATAAACCTACGTTCACCACTTAAAAAACAAAAACAAAAGACAAGCAAAACTTTCCCCCCACCCAAAAGAAAGTACCATAGGTCTCTTTTTTTTAAGGTTATTATTTAAATTCATTAGTTAACATAACAATGTAATATTAGTTTCAGGTGTACAATATAGTGATACAACACTTCCATACAACACTTAGTGCTCATCACAAGTGCACTCCTTTAATTCCCATTACCTATTTAAACCATTCCCCCCCACCCACCTCCCCTCTGTGTTTTGGTCCTATTTCTGTCACCAATCAGATTACAAGGTTACTTGAAACAAATTACGTAATTTTTCTAGGTTTCAATCTAAAAATAAAAAAAAATATGTTGAACTTTCTTTAAGGTCCCATCTAACTCAACATCTTGAGTTATATAATTCTAAAAATTTCTTCAAAAGCATAGGCACCCAAAACACTTTATTTCAAAAGTAAACTTTCTAAGAAAATAAAAATAAAACAACAAAAAAAATTTTATTCTATGAATCCAAGTTCAAATTCAGTGAGGGAAAACCCCCCTGGGAATTATTTAGCAAGATTTTAAAGCAATGACTCAGTTTTCCTACTTGAGAGATTAAAATTTTGTAAAACTTTGCTAAGCAAAGTTAAGTATTCCTGTGAATGACAAAAATAGCAAAATCTAGACTGACAAAAAAGGATATGATTGTATTTCTTTCTCTAAGGCAGTAAAGTCCTCAACCAGGGGCAATTTTACTCCCCAGAGGACATTTGGCAATGTTTGGAGACAATTTTAGTTGTCACAACTGCAGGTGGTGGTAGCACTGGCATCTGTGGGTACAGGCCAGGAATGCTGCTAAAAATTTTACAATGCACATATGCTTCCCCCACGCACACACACACAGAATTATCCAGCACAAGATGTCAACAGTACCAAGGAAGAAAAACCCTGCTCTAAGAGTATTACAATGCAATATATCTTCTCAGATAGTGGGCACAGATGTACCAATACAAATATCCTGTTTGCAAAGATAAGTAAACAAAAAGCCATGTTCTTTCTATTCTTTTTTAAAGTATTTATTTATTTGACAAAGAGAGAGCACAAGCAGGGGGAGCAGCAGACAGGGGGAGAGGGAGAAGCAGGACCCTGAGATCATGACCTGAGCTGAAGGCAGCCACTCAACCGACTGAGCCACCCAGGCGCCCCGCATGTTTTTTCTTGTACCAATCCTGAAAAACCTTTTTATGTGATATATGCAGGAAATTACAAAAGCACCCACTAGGATTGCTATAAGCAATAAAAATGTTGGCAAGGATGTAGAGAAACTGGAACCCTCATATAGTGCTGGGGGGAATATAAAATGGTACAACCACTCTGAGAAACAGTCTGGCAGTTCCTCAAAAGGTTAAACATAGAATTACCACATGACCCAATAATTACTCTCCTAGATATGTAGCCAAGAGAATTGAGAACATATATCCACATAAAAACTCGTATGCTAATGTTCATAGCAGCATTAGTTATAAGAGAAAGGAAAACTTGGAAACCACTCAAATTTTTATCAACTAATGAATGCATTAATAAAATGTGATATGGCCATACAATTAATTTTTGTATTAAAAAAAAAAGTACTCGTATGGAATCTCAAAGGGCCCTGAAGAGCCAAAACAATCCTGAGAAAGAACAAAGCTGGACGCCTCAAACTTCCTGATTACAAAACATTACAAAGCTACAGGGGCACCTAGGTGGTTCAGTCAGTTAAGCATCTGACTCTTGATTTTGGCTCAGGTCATGATCTCAGGGTCACTGAGATCGAGTCCCGTGTCAGGCTCTGTGCTGAGCATAGAGCCTGCTTAAGATTCTCTCTCTTGGGGTCCTTGGGTGGCTCAGTTAGTTAAGCCCTTGGCTCAGATCATGATCTCCAGGTCCTGTGATGGAGCCCTGTGTCAGGCTTCCTGCTCAGGGGGGAGTCTGCTTCTCCCTCTCCCTCTGCCCCTCCCCCTTCCCCACTCGTGCTCTCTCACTCTCAAATACAAAATATTTTTAAAAATTAAGAAAAAAAGAACAGTCTCTTCAATAAATGGTGGTAGGAAAACTAGATACTGAAATGCACAGAAAAAAGTTGGACCCTTCCTTTCCTTACATCATATACAAAAACTAACTCAAAATGAAGAAAAGATCTCTGAGAAAAAAGTTTCTATTGTTTAAGGACTTTTTTAAAAGAATTATTTATTTGTTTGTTTGTTTATTTGAGAAAGAGCAGTCAAGCGAGGGGAGGGGCAGAGGGAGAGGGAGAGAAAGAATCCTCAAGCAGACTCCCCACTGAGAGTGGAGCCTGGCATGGGACTTGACATGGGGCTTGATCCCAGGATCCTGAGATCATGACCTGAGCTGAAACCAAGAGTCAGATGCCCAACCAACTGAACCACTCAGGCACCCCAAAGTTTCTCTTGTTTAAGTCACTCAGTCTGTGGTATTTCGTTACAGCAGCCTTAGCTAATACAATGGATGTGCAAATATCTCTTTGAGATTCTATTTTCAGTTCCTTTGGATGTATATTCAGAAGTGAGATTGGTAGGTCATATGGTAGTTCAATTTTAAATTTTTTGAGGAAACTCCATATTGTTTTCCATAGCATTTGTTCCATTTTACATTCCCATTAAAAGTGCCCAAGAGTTCCAATTTTTCCAAATCCTTAGTAACACTTGTTAATTTCTTTCTTTCTTTTTTTTTATAGTGGCCATTTTAATGGGTGTGAGGTGATTACCTTGTGGTTTTGATTTGCATTTCCCTCATGATTAGTGATGCTGAGCATGTTTTCAAGTGCTTATTGGCCATTCATATATCTTCTTTTGAGGAATGTCTATTCTAATCCATTTCCCATTTTTATTTTTCTTAAGATTTTATTAATTTATTTTTGAGAGAGACAGAGAGCAAGAGCAAGGGAGAGGGGCAGAGGGAGAGCGGGAGAAGCAGACTCCCCACTGAGCAGGGAGCCGATGCAGGACTCAATCCCAGGACCCCAGGATTATGACCTTAGCTGAAGGCAGATGCTTAACCAACTGAGCCACCCAGGCACCCTCCATTTCCCATTTTTAAATCGGTTGTGGGTTTTTTGGGGCTTTGTGAGCGTGTATATGTGTCTGCACTTGAGTTGTACGAGTTCTTTACACATTATGGATATTGATCCCTTATAACATATATGATTTGCAAATATTTTCTCCCATTCCCTAGGTTGCCTTTTTATTCTTGATAGTTTCTTTCGCTGGGCAGAAGTTTTGAAGTTTGACATAGCCCCATTTGTCTGTATTTGCTTTTGTTGCCTGCTCTTTTTGTATTATACCCATGAAATCATTGACAAATCAAATGTCATGAAGTTTTCCACCTATGTTTGATTCTAGGATCTTTATAGTTTCAAGACTTATATTTAGGTCTTTTCTTCATTTTGAGTTAGTTTTTGTATATGGTGTAAGGTAAGGAAGGGTCCAACTTTTTCTATGCATTTGCATCTGCTTGCACACTTGCAAAGTGTTGGGAGGGTGAATTTTATGTTTTGTCTTTTTGCCAAAAGGAAGGAAGAAGGAAAGAAGGAAGGAAGAAGCTCTTGATGCATGCTGTAACAGGATGAACTATTAGAGCTAATAAATGAGTTCAACAAGGTTGCAGAATACAAGATCAATAGACAAAAATCAATTGTATTTGCATATACTAGCAATGAACAATCCAAAAGTGCAATTAAGAAAACAATTTCAGGGCACCTGGGTGGCTCAGTTGGTTAAGCTCTGCCTTCGGCTCAGGTCATGACCCCAGAGTCCTGGGATCAGGCTCTTCTGCTCAGCGGGGAGCCTGCTTCTCCCTCTCCCTCTACCCACCTCTCTCTGTCAAATAAATAAATAAAATCTTGAAAGAAAGAAAGAAGAAAGAAAGAAAGAAAGAAAGAAAGAAAGAAAGAAAGAAAGAAAGAAAGAAAGAAAGAAAAAGAAAGAAAGAGAAAAGAAAGGAAAGAAAGGAAGAAAGAAAGAAAGAAAGAAAGAAAGAGAAAGAAAGAAAGAAAGATAGAAAGAGAAAGAAAAGGAAAGGAAAGAAAAAGGAAAGAAAAAAGAAAAGGAAAGGAAAGAAAAAAGGAAAGGAAAGGAAAGGAAAGAAAAAAGGAAAGGAAAGGAAAGGAAAAAGGAAAGGAAAGGAAAGGAAAAAGGAAAGGAAAGGAAAAAGGAAAGGAAAAAGGAAAGGAAAAAGGAAAGGAAAAAAGGAAAGGAAAAAAGGAAAGGAAAAAAGGAAAGGAAAAAGGAAAGGAAAGGAAAGGAAAGGAAAGGAAAGGAAAGGAAAGGAAAGGAAAGGAAAAGGAAAAGGAAAAGGAAAGGAAAGGAAAGGAAAGAAAATTCCAGGGGTGCCTGCGTGGCTCAGTTCGTTGAGTGTCCAACTTTTGGTCTTGGCTCAAGTCATGATTTCATGGGTCGTGGGACCAAGCCCCATGTCAGGCTCCATGCTCAGTGCGGAGTCTGCTTAAAGATTCTCTCCCTCTGCCCCTCCCTCCATGCTTTCTCTGAAATAAATAAAATCTTTAAAGAAAAAGAAAGAAAACAATTCCATTTATAATAGCACCAAAAAGAACAAAATTATTAGGAATAAATTTAACAAAAAAAAATGAATGATTTATACACTGAAAACTACAAGATATCATTGAAAGACACTGAAGAAGAACTAAATAAAAAGACATCCTGGGGTGCCTAAGGGGCTCAGTCGGTTAAGTGTCCAGTTCTTGATTTTGGCTCAGGTCATGATCTTGGGGTCATAAGATCAAGCCCTGCATCAGGCTCTGTGCCCAGTGCAGAGTCTGCTTGGGATTCTCTCTCCCTCTCCCTCTGCCCTTCTCCACTGAGCTCACACGCACACACTCTCTCTCCTCTCAAATAAATAAATAAATCTTTTTAAAAAAAAGAAAGAAAGACATCCCATGTTCATGGATTGGAAGGCTTAATATTGTTAAAATGGCAACCCTCCCCAAATTGATCTATATGTTCAATGCAATCTTTATCAAACCCCAGTTACCTTTCTTGCAGAATTGACAAGCTGCTTCTGAAATACATATGGAAATGAAAAGAACTCAGAATAGGTAAAACAATCTTGAAAAAGAAGAACAAAGTTGGGGACTCAAATTTCCTGATTAAGCAAAAGTAATCAAGACAGTGTGGTAGTGACATAAAGACAGACATATATATGAATGAAACAGAATTGAGAGTTCAGAAATAAACCTTCATATGAATCACCAAATGATTTGAGTGTCAAAAACTCAAGTGTCAAAAACTCAACAGAGAAAATAGTCAGCCTTTCCAAACAATGGCTGAACTGGAAATCTACACAACTGGACACCCACATTGAAAAGAATAAAGTTGGATCCTCCACCTCACACCATATACAAAAACTAACTCAAAATGGATCATAGACTTTAAGGCACTAGGGTGACTCAGTAGGTTAAGCATCTGAATCTTCATTTCAGCTCAGGTCATGATTTCAGGGCTGTGAGATTAAGCCCCGCATCAGGCTCCACGCTGGGCATGGAGCCTGCTTAAGATTCTCTCTCGGGGCGCCTGGGTGGCTCAGTCGTTAAGCGTCTGCCTTCAGCTCAGGTCATGATCCCAGGGTCCTGGGATCGAGCCCCGCTTTGGGCTCCCTGCTCGGCGGGAAGCCTGCTTCTCCCTCTCCCACTCCCCCTGCTTGTGTTCCTGCTCTCGCTATCTCTCTCTCTGTCAAATAAATAAAATCTTTAAAAAAAATAAAAAAGATTCTCTCTTTCTTTCCCTCCCTCCTCTCTTAAAAAAAAAAAATGTATGTGTATATATATACATGGATCAAAGACTTCAAATGTAAGAACTCAAGCTATAAAATTCTCAGAAAAAGAAAAACATAAACAAACATCTTTGTGACCTTGAATGAGATGAAGGTTTTTTAACTATAACACTAAAAAATTACAATTAATGGAAAAATATGTAATTTGAACTTCATTAAAATTAAAAACTTTTATGCTTCAAAGTACTATCCAGGGAAGGAAAAATAAGATATAAACAGAGAGGGAGGCAAACCATAAGCAACTCTTAACTACAAGGAACAAACTGAGGGTTGCTGGAGGGGATGTGGGTGAGAGGATGGGCTAAATGGGTGACAGGCATTAAGGAGTGCACTTGTTGTAACGAGCACTGGGTGTTATATGCAAGTGATGAATCACTAAATTCTATCCCTGAAACTATTACTATACTATATGTTAACTAACTTGAATTTAAATAAAATCTTGAAAGAGAAAAAATAATTTAAATAATTTTTAAAAAACCAAAAAAACAAAGTATACCATTCAGAAAGTGAAGACAATTCAGAGAATGAGGGGGAAAAAATTACAAATTAGGTATCTCATCAAGGACTAGTATCCAGAATATAAAAACAACTCTTACAGCTCAATCAATATGACCCAGCAATTCTACTCCCAGGTATATAACCAAAAGACATGAAAACATATATTCACACCAAAAACTGTGCATGAATATTCATGACCACATTATTCATAATAGTCAAAAAGTATAAATGACCTAAAAATCCATCAATTGATGAATGGATAAATAAAATATGGTATATCCATAACAGCATAAAAACAAATGAATCAATGATACTTGTTATAACATGGATGAACCTTGAAAACATTATGCTAACTGAAAGAAGCCAGACAAAAAAGGTCACATACTCTGATTCCATATATATGAAACGTCCAGAATAGGCACATTCTTAAAAATAATAAGTAGACTAGTAGTTGCCAGGGTCTGGAGGAAGGAATGAATGAAGAATTTCTGCTAATGGGTAAAGGGCTTCTTTGGGGGGGTCATAAAAACACTCTAAAATTGACCATGGTGACAGTCAAACAATGCTAAATATGCTAAAAACCAACCTAATTCCCCAACTTAAGTTGGTGAATTATATGGCATGTAATTTCTTATAAAACTGTTAGAGAAAATATTACATGTGCATATTATACTTTTATTAAGGAATATATAGTATCTTAAAATGTATTTGCAACAACTGAAAATAGATGAGAAAAAGATATAAAAAATCATTTGAAATTTGTGAAAGTGGTAAATTTAAAGGCCTTTGAGGGAAGCCCAAAAGAGATTTTAATTTACTACAAAGAAGAATTTTCCATTTGGATAATATGGGAAATTATGGAAATAAGAAAAAGCAAGCTCTGAAGCATAATTCCCATTGCAAAACAAAATATTTGCAAAGACTTAGTAAAGAATTATACAGTTCTGTATCTTGCAAAACTGCCAAGTCTGACAAAGCCAATTCAGGCTGAGGTTATTTTCAGTACAGCTGGAGAAACTTTGGGAGGGGTGGATTATGGGGGAAGGGGGGAGGTGAGACAAATCTTTTATTGTTGCTTGGCCAGAGCCAAATTTTCTTAAACTCTAATTCATGCTTAAGGTCCAAAGAGTTTTGTTTCACATTTTTCCTTGCTGTTTTCCCCCACACTGAACTTAGAAAAACTGCAAACACAGAAAACTATAAAAAGCAAAAGACACCCACAGATCAAGGCTGTACAAAAAGAATACATCATTTTCTAGGAATAGGACCATAATAAGATAGAAATATGAAATATTACTTGCAAAGAACCAGGGAATTAAATTTCCATTAAAAAGCAGGAATTCATCCTATATGTAACATATGTGATAGATGATCTACTTAAATGTTTTCAGGAGCTTACTAGAGTTGACCCTTGAAAAAGATGGGGGTTAGGGGTGCAGTCAAAATTCCACATATAACTTTTGACTCCCACAAAACTTAAACAGCAGCCTCCTGATGACCAGATGCCTTACCAATAACATAAACAGTTGATTAACACAGATTTTGTGGGTTATATGTATTACATATTGTATTCTTACAATAAAGTAAGCCAGACAAAAGAAAATATTATTAAGGAAATCATAACAAGGAAGAGAAAGTACACTTACAGTACTATACTGTATTTATCCAAAAAAAGAATCGTATATAAGTGGACCCACATAGTTCAAAACTGTATTATATAAGGGTAAACTATAATTCAAAAGATAGGCCATGCACTGTTGTAAATCACAAGGTCAAGAAGCAAATGAGGTGTCTTTATCAAAATAAAATAGTTTAAGAAAATGGCTAATTTATTATCACTATTCCAATGATGTGTCATTATATAGTTAACTTACAACAACATAAGAAATGCTTTTTTGAGTCATCACCTGGTACACACATACTTACACATGAAACGAAAATTTCATGATACAGTTCTTTTTCCTACTATGCGCTATTCTTTTTTTTTTTTTTTAATGCTAGTCACAGCCCACAGATCAACTCAGAAGCTCAGAAGACAAAACTCTGCTGAACCACAATGGAAGTACAGCTCAGTATAAATTACCTCTTTGAATGAAAACACAGTAGTAAACATAGATTCTTACTGCTCCCAATCCATTGGCTAGGTTAACTGCAACTGATTTTACACTTCCCCTCTTTTGCCAGGTGGCTGTATTTTTTATCAAATTAAAGTTAACTCCCATCCCCGTGTTCATTTTTATATTAAAGAACTTGTTGGGGCAAGTGAGGGTGTGGAGGGTAATCCTCCATGCCCTACACACATACAGTACTGGCACCTATGCCCATACACAGGATAAATGGATGGATATTTATTTCCTAGAACTGATACTTCATTCAATTAATTTGTATATATCTGCTGTCTCTGATCATAGCTATAAACTGTGTTACCACTTCTGACAATGTTCCTGAGAATAAATACCACCAGTTATCAGTATGGGAAACACAAGTTCACTTGTAAATAATTTCCCTTAAGTTACACTTTCTCCATATTTGCAACTTGTCATCTCTATCACTATATTACCTTTCTTCAGAAAATAACAAATTTAAGCTTTGCTAAAAATTCAATATTCTATCCTAGCCAGAAAAAAAAAGTATTAATTAACTGAAAATTCCAAGTCATTAATTTAGCTTGGGCCCTAGCATAGAAACTCCTAGGATCTAAGCCATGGTTCCAATAAGGAGAATGTTACCCAAAAGAGCATCTTTTCTCTTCCTTCCAAGAGTTACTTACTCTCCTCTGCTCTACCACAACCACTATGATTAGATACTGCCTCTAATGAACTAAGCTTTAGTCTTAATCTCTGTTCCAGGGGTTCTAAATCTCAAGGCTTTGAAATTTTGTACAGGTGAATATGTGCATTTTTTTGATGGGAAATGCTCAAAGATTTAGTCTTAAAGGAGTACATCTGGAGGCATGGAAGACACTATAAACAAAGAAACCTGTTGAATATCTTTTAATCATCTAGCAAAGCTCTCTGCTCTCCAGCAACTACATACTTTCTTCAAAGAAAAAAACTGGCTTTAATCCAGTTAAAACCACTGCAACTTCCCCAAAGAACATTAATGAGGTAGAGCATATATTATCAACACATTCCACTATGAAACAAAGAAGGGGCACCTGGGTGGCTCAGTTGTTAGGCATCTGCTTTCGGCTCAGGTCATGATCCCAGGGTCCTGGGATCGAGCCCCACATGGGGCTCCCTGCTCAGCGGGAAGCCTGCTTCTCCCTCTCCCACTCTCCCTGCTTGTGTTCCCTCTCTCGCTGTCTCTCCCTCTGTCAAATAAATAAACAAAATCTTAAAAAAAAAAAAAACAAACAAACGAAGTATCAGGATACAGAGAGTTAATCTAAAATACAAAAATATTATTCATGATCCAGACCACTACCAGAAGCACCAGCTGACAGGAGTTATGTCTGACTTATAGGGCCATAGGAACTGAAAAGGCCAATCTCTCCCTTGTCATAAAATCAGGTGAGCCCAGAAACATCACTGGATTTCAGTCAGACCCTCAGACAAAATGTGTTCAAAAGACTAGATTTTTTCAAAACCACAATGAGATACACCAGTCAGAAGGGCTAAAATTAACAAGTCAGGAAACGGCAGATGTTGGCAAGGATGTGGAGAAAGGGGAATCCTCCTACACTGTTAGTGGGGACACAAGCTGGAGCAGCCACTCTGGAAAACAGTATGGAGGTTCCTCAAAAAGTTCAACATAGGGGTGCCTGGATGGCTCAGTTGTTAAGTGTCTGCTTTCGGCTCAGGTCATGATCCCAGGGTCCTGGGATCGAGCGCCGCATTGGGCTCCCTGCTCAGCAGGAAGCCTGCTTCTCCCTCTCCCCCACTTGTGTTCCCTCTCTCGCTGTGTCTCTGTCAAATAAATAAATAAAAATCTTAAAAAAAAAAAAAGTTGAAAATAGAGCTACCCTACGACCCAGCAATTGCACTAGTGGGTATTCACCCCAAGGATACAAATGTAGTGATCCAAAGGGGCACCTGCACCCTAATGTTTATAGCACCAATGTCCACAATAGCCAAACTATGGAAAGAGCCTAGATGTCCATCAACAGATGAATGGATAAAGAAGATGCAATAGATATATACAATGCAATACTACGCAGCCATCAAAAAAAAAATGAAATCTTGCCATTTGCAATGACGTGGATGGAACTACAGGGTATTATGCTAAGCGAAATAAGTTAATCAGAGAAAGACAATTATCATATGATCTCACTGATATGTGGAATTTAAGAAACAAAACAGAGGATCACGGGGGAAGAGAGGAAAAAATAAAACAAGACAAAACCAGAGAGGGAGACAAACCACAAGAGACTCTGAATCATAGGAAAGAAACTGAGGGTTGCTGGATAGGGTAAATGGGTGATGGACATTGAGGAAGGCATGTGATATAATGAGCACTGGGTATTATATAAGACTGATGAATCACAGACCTGTACCTCTGAAACCAATAATACATTATATATTAATTGAATTAAAATTTTTAAAAATAACTAATTTTTAAAATAATTCAGAGTTACCTTCAACCCTACTGAATCTCTTCATCATCATTAAAGCTAAGGATGTGGATGGCTATATTAGTTTCCTAGGACTAGCATAACAAACTACCACAAACTGAGTGCCTTAAAACAATGGAAATTTATTGCCTCACAGTTCTGGAGACTTGAGGTCCAGAATCAAGGTGTTGGCAGAGCTGTGCTCCCTCTGAAATCTGTAGAATAGAATCCTGCCTTGGCTCTTCTAACTTCTAGCTAACAATCTTTGGATGTTCCTTGGCTTGTAGATGGAATCATTCCAATCTCTGCCTCCATCATCACACCACCACATTCCCCCATGTGTCTCTGCCTTCATCTCATATAAGGACACTAGTCATATTGGATTAGGGCCCACCCTAATTCAGTATGACCTCATCTTATCTTGACTACATCAGCAAAGGCCCTATTTCTAAATATGTCACATCCACAGGCAACAGGGGTTAGGACTTCAACATATCCTTTTGGGGGACATAATTTAACCCACAACAATAACTATTTATCTAAAATGGTCATCCATGGGGCACCTGGGTGGCTCAGCTGGTTAAGCATCTGCCTTTGGCTCAGGTCATGATCCCAGGGTCCTGGGATTGAGCCCTGTATCAGGTTCCCTGCTCAGCGGGGAACCTGCTTCTCTTTCTCTCTCTGCCCCTCCCACCACTCGTGCTCTCTCTCTCTCAAATGAATAAAATCTTTAAAATGGTCATCCACAAATTTACTTTTATATGTAATCAGTTTATATGCCTATTTTCCTACCAGTATTACCATATAAGATTGTATACTGCTGTATGCACTGATCAATATCCCTAACCCTAACATATCAATGCCCTTTGTCAGACAGTAATCAGAATGAAAAAGAAAAGATCACCCTATTTTCTAAGAAGTTCCTGAAGTAATGAATATTTTGAGTGACTAATCTAAGTGGAAGCTTATCTATACACCTTTAATGTAAACCAACTATACTCCAACAAAACTTTTTTTAAAAGATATTATTTATCTGAGAGAGAGAAAGAGTACACGTGCACGCACACCAACGGGGGCGGGGGGGGTGTGGGCAGAGGGGTAGGGAGGACAAGCAGACTCCTCACTGAGTGTGGAGCCCAATGCAGGGCTGGATTCCAGGACCCTGAGATCACGACCTGAGCCAAAACCCACAGTCCAATGCTTAAATGACTGAGCCACCCAGGCGCCCCCCCCAACAAAAGTTCTTAAAAGAGGGACTTTCTAATCCAATTCAGGGGACATTTTTTAATCCTAAATTCCATTAATCACCCCTAAGACATTTGGCTTTAATAACCATACTTCCCTCTTTGCTTTTTAACCTGATTTTTAATTGTGATTTTCTTATTCTCTCTGGCCAGTTCTTATTCTATTTTGTAAGCCCCTTGACCTCTATGGACTTCCTAAATATTGGTAACCTCCAGGGTTCTATTCTGAATTGTTTTCTATTCACTCTACACTCCATCCTGTGAATAACTCATTAGCTTCAAATATCAGCTGTTCGCTAATGACTTAAAAATCTCAAAATGAAACCTCTCTCCTGAGCTCCCGATTAGTATATCAAATAACCTTCCAGATATTTTAACTTGGTAATTCACAACCATTTCACATTCAGAATTTCCCAAAATCAATTAATCATTTCCCCCCTCTCTCTATTTTCTAAACTGTTTCTCCTCTTGTATATGAAGAGTGAGGAAAGTTGTGGGGGATAGAGAAGGAAGATGGTAACTAAGAGGCAGTAAGTGTGAAGGTTACAAGTGACTTAAAACATTGTTATCTTGTCCCTGAAACTCACATCTTCTTGAAATTATCACTCAATCCAGAGATATTCATGTCACCTACTCCTTAAGACTTCACTTCCACCAGGAACCACCTTCATCATCTAATTGCCAATATCCAAAGAAAAATTACATTACTAATACCCCTAAGGAGCCTGGATGTCCAGTAAAGGTGAAGTTTAGACATAGACCTTGCTTGCCCCTAATATGGCAAAGGACACTCTTGAACATCCTAGGCAGTTGCTTGTTACCTTACCAGATGGCAGACAGCTTTATAATTTCAGCCTCAGTGGACTATGGAATGGGGTCAGGTCAAACTTCAAAGTGGCAACATACAATTAACAGTTAAGAATCACTTTTTCATTTTAGTTTAAGAAAAACATACCTTCCACTGCCTTTGGCATGTTTTTAATTAAGGTGAAAACTTGCAAAGCAAATGCCAACACCGTATGATAAAATTAAATATTTTAAGATTAAAATCTGAGAAAGAACAGATGCACACATCTGTTGCACATTAGACATATAATCAAGAATCACTTTAGATTTAAAATTAGAAAATCATAAAGTGAAGAGTGAACATAGACTATAATTACAGAAAGAATGAAAGAGGCCATGACTTATACTCAATTCATTATTATTTATGCTAATTACTATTTTCCAATCGCAGCATTACTGGCATCTGGGGCCAGATAATTGTGCTGTCCTGTGCATTGTAGGATGTTTGGCAGCATCCCTGGTTTCTATCAAGTAAATCCTAGTCACATCCCCTAGTTGTTAACAACCAAAAATGTCTCCAACATTGCCAAATGTCCTGGGTAAAAAAAAAAAAAATCACTCCTGTTAAGTACCACTGTGCTAATGGAATGAAACATGATGATACAGACTAATCTCAAGTAACTGGTAAGAAAGAATTCATTACCTGATGTTAGATATTACTTTTATACTTATATGTGAATATGGGGAAACCTTTATGATCTGAAAATTAGAAGTATTTTAAACTATTAAATGATAGCAAATCCTAAAGGAATCCTTAAGAAGGCATCTCTTCCTGAAAGGAAGGGAAAGGAAACTAAGATTTGTGACTTAAAATCTATATTGTGTTACATTATGCTAGCTATTTTATAAAATTTATTATCTTTAATGACAAAAACCCTATAGCTACAAATATATATAATACTTACATACAAATAACATACATAAGAAAAAATATGTAAGAAACTGGTAATAATGGTTGCCTTGAAATATGAAGACAAAGGATATGAGACCTGCAGTAAACAAAAAGTCACAATTAATAGGCCAGAAACCCTGCTTAGGCATCTATCTGACTTAAATAACACATCAACAAACTCATTCTATAATGCAATTACCTTAACTCATTTAACAACCCTTAAAAATCCATATATTCAAAGTCTGAGAAATACAAAAATAGGAAACAGTCCCTATTCTCAAAACATGTATAATCTAGGGGCACTTGGATGGCTCAGCTGATACAGCATATGACTTTTTTTTTTTAATTTATTTGAGAGACAGAGAGAGAAACAGCATGAGAGGGGAGAAGGTCAGAGGGAGAAGCAGGCTCCCTGCTGAGCCGGGAGCCCGATGTGGGACTCGATCCCAGGACTCCGGGATCATGACCCGAGCCGAAGGCAGTTGCCTAACCAACTGAGCCACCCAGGCGCCCAGCATATGACTCTTGATCTCAGGATTGTGAGTTAAAGCCCCACACCGGGTGTGGAGCCTATTTAAAAAAAAAAGAAATGTATAATCTAATGGCAAAGACAACCATATAAACAGTGAATCATAAAAAGAATTTAACAATTCTTTCAAAAAATACTGAATACTGCTATGGATTGAAGTGTACCTCCCCAAATTCACTGTATCCCCCCAAATTAAGTGTAACCCCCCCAATGTGATTGTATTTGGAGATATGGCTTTTAAGGATGTAATTAATTTAAATGAAGTCATACAAAAAAATAATAAATGAAGTCATAGGGTCCTAATCCAATAGCACTGGTGGCCTTATAAGAAGAGAAAGAGAGGGGCGCCTGGGTGGCTCAGTCGTTAAGCGTCTGCCTTCAGATCAGGTCATGATCCCGGGGTCCTGGGATCGAGCCCCACATCCGGCTCCCTGCTCCGTGGGAAGCCTGCTTCTCCCTCTCCCACTCTCCCTGTTTGTGTTCCCTCTCTCGCTATCTCTCTCTCTCTGTCAAATAAATAAATAAAATCTTAAAAAAAAAAGAGAGAAGAGAAAGAGAGATTTTTCTCTCCACATGTACATACTAAGGAAAACCCTTGGGGACACAGAGTGAGAAGGTGGCTCTCTGCAAGTCAGGAAGAGAGCTCTTACCAGAACTCAACCATCCTGGGACACTGTCTTGGACTTCTATTCTTTAGAACTAAGAGAAAATAAATTTCTGTTATTTAAACTACCAGGTCTATGCTACTTTGTAATGGTATCCCATTCAGATTAATACAAATACCTACTAAGCCAGACACTATACTAGGGACTAGAATTAAAAAGATACTCATCCTAAATTCCAGAAGAAAATTCTACCCATGGGGCACCTGGCTAGCTCAGTCAGTAGAGCATGTGACTCTTGAGCTTGGGGTCATGAGTTCGAGCCCTACGTTGAGGGTAGAGTTTGCTCCTCAAAATAGAGAAAAGAAAATTCTACCCCCAAGGATTCCTTGTTTAATAGGTGAGAAAAACAAAATACAATGTGGTAAAGGCTCTACTAGAAGCAAAATAAAAGGACTTAGATAAGACTAACACTGCTTCATCCCTCTAGAGAATGTCAAGGAATTATTTTTAAATGTCCACATCACAGAAATGTAGCTTGAGCTGAACTGATACATAAGTAAGGATTTACAAGGCAGGCCAGGAGAGAAGGAAATTCCAAGCAAGGGGAAAATTCCAAAAGCAAAAAGCTTAGAGAGAACATGTTAAGTTCCAGTAACCATAAACAGTTCTGTGTTGCTGGAATGCAGAGTGGGAAAGGGAAGAGTAGTAGGAAATGATGCTGAAAATGTAAGCAGGAACCAGATGAAGGATGTGCCATGATAAGGAGTTTGAACTTCATTTTGTGAGCCACAGGGAACCATTAAAGAATTTTAAGCAGGAGAATAAAATGAAGATTTGTATTTTAGAAAAGTACTCTGGCAGAGTACGAAAAAGAGATTGGGGGAGGGAGAGAAGAGAGGCATTGTACCAGTCAGAAAGCTAATGCAATAAATCAGAGAGAAAAATTATAAAGGCAGGAACAAAGAGAAATAAGGAGAAGGGGAGATTAGAGAACTATTTGTGGGGCCAAATGGAACTAGCACAGGCCTTGAAGTCATGCAAAAAAATTTAACATTTAACCTTATACAAGTTACTTAGCTTCTTTGAACTTTAGATCCCTCACCTATATAAGGAGAATAAGAAAAATCACTCAAGGCTTATTGTAAGAGTTAAGAAAATAATTTCTGTATGCTACATATGCTATAGTTGTTTCTAGATAATGTTAATTTTGGGGCACCTGGGTGGCTCAGTCCTTAAGCATCTGCCTTTGGCTCAGGTCATGATTCCAGGACCCTGGGATGGAGCCTCACATAGGGCTCCCTGCTCTGCGGGAAGCCTGCTTCTCCCTCTCCCACTCCCCCTGCTTGTGTTCCCTCTCTCACTGTCTCTCTGTCAAATAAATAAATAAAATCTTTAAAAAAAATAGATAATGTTAATTTCCTTAAAAATGATAGGATTACCTTGGTGTCTAGTTGGATGCTCTGGTGGAAATAGGCATGGAAGTTAAATGAATAATCAAGAATCAAAGATCACTCTGTGTTTGTGGCCCAGGCAATAGGGTAAATACTGGTATCAATAACTTAGCCAGGAAAGTAAAGGAAGAATCATTTTGGAAGGAAAGTGCCAGGACAGAAGTAAATAAGATGCTATAGGCACACACAAAAACTTCAAGCCTAGTGGCATGAGAAAAGATGGAGGATTTATGAGGTACTCCAAGAGGCCAAGTAAGATGTTGAAAAGTACAAAGGCATTCAAGAACAATATGAACAGAACCACAGGCATAGGAACTATGAATGATTAAGTTCTCATGAACTACTGAGAATGAGTGTGTGTGTGTGTATGTGTGTGTTAGAGAAGGAGTAACAGGAAAAGGTAAGGTTTATAAAGTAGAATGTTATACTCTGTCCTATAAACTTTGGTCTGTAGACAGGAGGCTGCTATAGTTCTTGGAGCATGTAAAAACTGTGCAATAGCACCTAGGGAAGATTAGACTGCTCAAAATGTGGAAGAACTGTAGTATGAATAGACAGGAGGTGGGTGATGCAATAAAAGGTGTTTCTCATCATAATGTAATGGAGGCATCATAAAATTCTTATTTAGAGGGACGCCTGGGTGGCTCAGTCAGTTAAACGTCTGCCTTCAGCTCAGGCCATGAACTCAGGGTTCTGGGATGGAGCCTAGCGTCAGGCTCCCTGCTCAGCGGGGAGTCTGCTTCTCCCTCTGTCCCTCTCCCTGGCTTGTGCTCTCTCTCTCTCAAATAAATAAGTAAAATCTTTAAAAATAATAAATTTTTAAAAAAAAGAATGGAAATAAAGATGCAAGTGAAGTGAAGAAATGAAACTACCTCAGAGAAATAATATAGGAATGAAAAAGTTTTAAGGCTCAGAGGACAATGAAACCTTGTTATAGGCCTCATTATTTTTTACTTAGTAACTTTATTTTGGCCTGCAAAAGTATTGCATGGTCACCATAAAAATTCTATTGCAGAAATAATAAAATCCAATTAATTACCAAATACGATGAATTTTACCTCCAAAATATCTCTAGACTTAATCTCTATCCAATGTACCAATCCTGGTTCTGTCTGTCATCATCTCTTGCCTGAACAACACTAATAGCCTCCTACTGGTTTCTCTCCATCCTCCCATAATCCAGTCTGCATGCCATAACTAGAATAATTTTACCTTTTTTTTTAAAGTAATACACATACACAATAATTTAAAGGTACACAAGGATATATACTTAAAAGACTCCCCTTCATCTTAGTCCCAAAGCCATTTATTTCCTCTCTGTTATCAGTCAAAATAAACTAGATTATGTGTACTAATAATCCCAAAATCTCAGTGGCTTTAAACACAGAAGTTGAAAAAACAAAAACTCAAGTTTTTTTTAAAGATTTTATTTATTGGGAGCCTGGGTGGCTCAGTTGGTTAAGCGACTGCTTTCGGCCCAGGTCATGATCCTGGAGTCCCGGGATCGAGTCCCACATCAGGCTCTCTGCTCGGCGGGGAGTCTGCTTCTCCCTCTGACCCTCTTCCCTCTCGTGCTATCTCTCATTCTCTCTCTCTCAAATAAATAAATAAAATCTTTAAAAAAAAAAAGATTTTATTTATTTGACAGAGAGAGACACAGTGAGAGAGGGAACACAAGCAGAGGGAGTGGGAGAGGGAGAAGCAGGCTTCCCACGGACCCTGGGACCATGACCCAAGCCTAAGGCAGACAGACGCTCAACAACTGAGCCACCAGGCCAAGGTTTTATTTCTTATCTTGTTCCATGTCCTACAGGTCAGCAGGCAAGCTCTGCTCATTCTGATAACTCAGAACCTAAGTTAATGTGTTAATTCCAGCCACAGCATTTAATTGCTGTCAGACCCTCCAGAATTTTTTAAATCCTCTTTCTGGCACTTGCCTGATTAACAATGTATCTAGTCAGATGTTTATTAACCATCCAGGTTGCCTATTTTGTGAATTGCCTATTCAAATCATTTCCCACTTTCCCTTTAACTTAGTTTGCTTAAAGGTGTTTTTCGTATTTTAGATAATAATCCTTAATTGATTATATGTTACAAATATCTTAATCTGTAGCTCCTTTTCTCATTTTGCAGTATCTCCTGTTGCACAGAATTTTAAACTTTAATATAAATTTCCCTTTATTCTTTGATTTTTTTGTAACTTTTTAAAAGAAATCCTTTTCTAAACCAAGGTTATAACTTTATATATATTTTTTTAAGTTTTACACATAGATTTTTTTTTTCCCCTACATAGAAGTATAGGTGTCACTTTTGGATTGTTTCTTTTTTTTTTTTTTAACTTCTGGTTCATTTCTAATGACCTTCCTCAATATTAGATTTTTTTTCCTTGTTTTGAAATTTAAGTTTGCAGGCTCAGAGTTTTTGTTTGCTCTCTCCCCCAACTCCCCAGTCACCACCTCCTCTCCAGCACATTGTCAGGTGTTTCCCTTAGTACAGAACTAGTTCCTATAATGACATTTTGCAGCTTCAACCCTGCAAAGATTTGGGGGATGTTGCAGATCCTGTCACAGATCCAGTGACCCTGGGTAAGTTCCTGGTCATAAGAAGTAGTGTCTTCATTCTCATATTCCTAGGGCCACAATTTATGAAACAAATCCTAGGCCCAAGAAGCAAGAAGTTGGGTTGTTTGTTTTTTGTTTTTTGTTTTAGTGGGGGGGGAGTTGTTTTTGCTTCCTTTCAGAAGAATCCCTGGCTTCAAGCTGGAACCCTGGTTCTGATCTTCTCACATGGTCATTTCCATACCCCCTTAAACCTTACAAGAAGAACCTAGTTTGTGCTCATCATTGCCAACTTCTGTCCCTATGATTTGGTTATGCACAACACTTTGCCTTTCTATTCCAAGAAGATGTTAAACTTGTTTTTCAGCTTAGGTATGTTATCTTTTAATATTATATCTGTTAATGCGATTTTGGAGTAGAGGTCACATATCAAATCATAAAGTTAGAAACACTTTTATGAACAGTCCCAGAGTCATCATCTCCTCCTCATATCTTTGTTACTACTTTCTTGCTAATATCTAGCTCCTTATCTTTATGATTACAATAATTTTAACAACAATTGTTAAAAAGAGAGAGTCAGGGGCACCTGGGTTGCTTAGCTGGTTAAGCATCTGACTCTTGATTGCAACACATGTCTTGATCTCAGGGTCGTGAATTCAAGCCCTGCATTGGGCTCCATGCTGGACATGGAGCCTACTTAAAATAAATAAATAAATACAATAAAAATAGAAAAATAGAGACAGGGGCACCTGGCTGGCTCAGTTGGCAGAGCATGGGACTCTTGATGTCAGGGTAACGAGTTCAAGCCCCACATTGGATGTAAAGATTACTAAAAAATAAGTAAACTTTAAAAAAAAGACACACACACACACACACACCAAGCCCAAAATGGAGCTACTTGTGCCAAACCCCACATCAGCAAATCAAGACCTAATATATAACCTAACTGCAGTTTCAACTTCTGTCACGAATGTAATGTTAAACCAGTAAATCTGGAATTTCCTGATCAGCACTAGTGAGGTAATCTGCCTGATAGACTTCTTCTGTCCCTCAAACATGAGGTAATCTGCTCTTTGTCTCTGCCCCCTTATGCCTATTAAAGTCTCCCATTTTGCTCAGTTCTTCAGAGCTCTTTACTGTTGGCTAGATGGGACGCTCCTGATTAATAAATCACTGAATGAAGCCAATCAGATCTTCAAATTCACTCAGCTGAACTTTGTTTTTTTTGTTTTGTTTTTTTTTTAATTTTATTTATTTATTTGACACAGAGAGAGAACACAAACAGGGGGAGCAGCATGCAGAGGGAAATGGAGAAGCGGGCTCCCTGGCGGGACTTATCCCAGGACCCTGTGATCATGACCTCATGATCTGAAGGCAGACAGATGCTTAACCGACTGAGCCACCAAGGAGCCCTGAATTTTGCTTTTTAACACAATATGCAAACTTCATTGAAGATCAGATACTGGAAATGGCAACTTGAAGAACTCTGTAATGAGTACTTCAAATTAGCTACAGAATAAGATAAATAGCAGCTTTCATAAGTTTCTTTTGAAATTATTTTCTGCTTCTTGAAGTGAGCTTAAGAAAAACATTTAATGAACTTTAAAATGACAGTACATGTTATTTAGTGTACACTCACCTTTCAAATTCTTGCATTCTCCTCCTTGCCCCATTCATTCCATGTGCAAAAAAAAAAAGTTACCCCCCCACACTCCTGCTTTCCTAATATCTATGAATCTTAGTGGAACTATCTCTTTTTTGGGGGGAGGGTGTTTTATCTGTCGCTAAACTCTGATGCTACTCAACTATCTCCAAGTTCCTAAAATTCCCCTCCTCTAAGCACTTCTCCATCCTAAATCATGAAAAACTTGTTTAAAAACATGTTAAATAGGGACAGCTTTGCTACCAAATAGTATAGAAAATGGTAGGAGTACTAGTTATACAGACTTAAGATTCTAGGGGGAAAAAACCTTCAGTGATAAGTAACTGTAGGTCTGCAAATACATCACTGCCTGGTTTTAAAAGAAAAATGCAACTTCTCTTTTTTTTTAAATGAAGCGTGGTAATTTTTTTTTTCTCCTAAACTGGACCTCATATATAAAACACGATTACTAAGCACTGCCTTAAAAACTCTTAACCCTTCTACAGATGTTTTCATACCCCAGGCAGGATGTGTAAGGTAACAAATGCATATTCAGGAATGCCAGCAGGTTTCATCCTCTGACTTAAACCCAGAAGCCTTAATTGGAAGCAATATTTGAAAGGAGTCTGGATGTGAAGGCAAAGCAACAAAATTCACTGAGTTTCTGTGTATAAATTAACTTCATTAATTGTGCTATCCTATTTAGTAAAGATATTCCCTTCAAACTTAATTTTGTAATTGCTCAATATTTCTTTGGATATATGTATTTTTTTTTTAAGATCTTATTACTTAAAGTAATCTCTACCCCTAATGTGGGGCTCGAACTCACGACTAAAAGATGGAGTCGCATGCTCTACCAACTGAGCCAGTCAGGTATCCCTGTAGCTTTATTTTGTAAATGAAGTTTTTTCTAATTTCTCATCATGCTTTTTTGGGGGAAAAAAAGTAGTGAAAAGCTTAAGAATCAACAGGATACTGTTTTCTTCTAGAGACATTAGACACTCTAAGCATGTAAGATCTTACTCAAGGAAACTAAAACTCTGCCATTTCACATTTTCTACTTAAACGGTACTTAAACATAAATCCAAAAAAGAATCAACAAAACTATCTACAAAAAGTTATCCTAAATAAATCACTATAGAAATTTTCTTAATTGTTAAGGGGCGCCTGGGTGGCTCAGTCGTTGGGTGTCTGCCTTCGGCTCAGGCCATGGTCCTAGGATGCAGGGATCGAGCCCTGCATCGAGCCCTGCATCAGGCTCCCTGCTTGGCGGGAAGCCTGCTTCTCCCTCTCCCACTCCCCCTGCTTGTGTTCCCTCTCTCGCTGTCTCTCTGTCAAATAAATAAAATCTTTAAAAAAAGAAAAGTACATAATGTTGAATTTTAAAATGAAAGCAGTTTAATTTTCAAATAGATGTGAGGGGAAAACTTACTCTTCCTGCAAACTAAGTGAATGCCACGATATATTTACATGTGTTTTTATATTTCCTAGGCAAAGTAGATAGTATAATCTAAAAAGAGTACCGACTTTGCAGCCAGACCTTGAATTTTGGTAATTATATTGGACAGATCACTCACTTAATTGTGTCTACCTTCCTTTTCCTTATCTATAAGGGTATGGATGTTTTTGTAGGATTAGGTAAGAGAGGGATATATATAACACATAAATATACAACATTAATATCATTAATAATATGTTTAATATACAATATGTAAATAGACATTATACACAGTTGTTTTTTTTTCAGTTGATTCTTATATTTTCTATAAAGTCGTTGCAAACAATGAATTAGCCAATCCTGAATATCTAGGAGAAATACAGTTTTAAGTTCCTATAGCCTCTGGTCATCTTTTCATCAACCAATCAATACATATAACATTGTTTTATGTGTTTCTCCATTTAAAGACACCTTATTTAATATATATTGTTGACTCATTAACATTGAACTCATAGCCAACAGCATTATAACTCATGCCTGAATGAAGCTTATCTGACACAGATATTTTTTTCTCCATAAGGAGAAAAGCCTTCTTGCATTTAGAAACACCAGACTACAGGAGCCCCTGGGTGGCTCAGTCAGTTAAGCAACTGCCTTCAGCTCAGGTGAAGATCCCAGGGTCCTAGGATCGAGCCCCGCCATCAGGCTCCCTGCTTGGCAGGAAGCCTGCTTCTCTCCCTCTCCCTCTGCCTGCAGCATCCCCTGCTTGTGTGCACTCTCTCTCTGTCTCTGTCAAATAAATAAATAAAATCATTAAAAAAAAGAAAGAAAGAAAGAAAGAAAAGAAACATCAAACAACAGTTCAGCACTATGTTTGTGGGCCATTTTAAACAGTGAAATCACCAAAAAAAAAGCACAAAAAGAAAAATGTGGCACTGAACAGACCATGAAAAGGACACTTGTTCATAATATGAAAACTGAAAAAAGAAGGCAGAGCATCACCTTGTTCAACTTCAACTGGGAACATGGGTATCAGATGACACAAATTCTTCACAGCTCTGCATATGTCCACAAATGGACCACAAAAAATCAATTTTGGGGTTACAAATTTTAATGAGTACATGAATTTGCAAATAAGAATCCATGAATAATGATGATAACTGTGTATGTACATATACACACACATGCAAACACAGCATACAGTACACATGCAAAAAAATTTTTCCTCTTCCTGCTTCAATTACATAACTTCAGAACTACCAATTAAATAATAATTACGGAAGACATGGACCCACCATAAGTATAAACAGGAAAATAAGTTTGCACAAAAAATTTTTTTAATTGTGTGGTTAATGATTATATAAACTCTAGTTTTCCTTCAAGATTTATTATCACCTGATTATAAAATTCACAAAACTAGTAATTCTTGTCTGTATTTTTATTGAGAATTATAGGTACCAAATATAAGTTATATCTTAAAAGTATAATAGAGCATAACTTATAAGTGATGATAGATTGAGCTACTATTCCCACCTTACGAAAAATATTGGTATAACCTCTAGCAAATGAGAAAATATATGTGAGAACATTCTGAACACTATAAAATACTATTAAAATTCAAAGTGATAATCTTTGATCTTGGCAAAGTTCTCCAGGATCTAATATATATTTTCTTTATATGACTTCAAATAAAATAATAAAAACACAAGACACATTCTGGACTAAAGAAAACTCATTCCATTTGGCACAAAGCCGTAGGACAACAGCACTGTTACAAATTAGCCATTTCAAAATGAGGTTAGTAGCTAACGGGGGAGCCTGAAATATGCTGTAGTCCATTTCCACAGACACTTAAGCAACATTTTAACAAACAGAGTATGTTGGCCCACTACAGAGAATATTCAGAAACTATCATTTGCATACCTAGGCAAGCTCCAACAAAATTCAATTCTTTAAAGCTGGAGCCAAAGGTATTAGAAAGAAAGGTGCCAACACAGGGCAATTTTAGTATATATAATACTAAATTAGTAATACCTATATTACGGAATAAGAGCTGTACTCTAATGACCTATCTTTGGACCCGTACTCCAAGGTGAAGAGTAGTTCTAAGTTACCGACCACAAATAGGATCCAAATAAATGGGCCTTCTTTCTCCCAATTTATTATTACCTTTAGCTCATATTCTTTTGTTTTATCACATTTTTCCATGACTTTCCACTCTTCAACAAACCTAGTATAAAAATGCTCAGACTTATCTACTTCTCTGGGTCTTCATTTTCTTATGAAGGCTCCGGTGTCATGTAAAACTTACATTAAATAAATTTGTATGCTTTCCTCTTATTAATCTATCTTTTGTCAGAGAGCCCCGGTCAAGAACCTAGAAGGGTAAAAAGAAAAGATTTTTTCTTCCCTACAAGATTATTCTATGTTTGTGATGGTCTGAACCTCAATCTAAGATTTCAAGTAGAACTAAAAATAAACCTATGTAAAAAAATAAAACCAGAAAATGAAGTAAACTGAGAATTCAGTATTTATAATGATTCCTGCACCAAATAGTTTTAGAAACTGTTATATAAATAACATTTGGGACACCAAGATTTATGAGACTTAGCACTAAGAAGGAATGTTTTAAAATCTTAACTATATTGGGAAGCATACTCTCCTTCTATGCAAAGATACCATACCAAAGCACGTTTTTAGGAAGCTTTTATTTTAGCCATCCTAAAATGACACAGAGACTGCACAAAAACACGTGTTCAAGTACAAGGGAAGCCATGTAAAAAGTATGACATATTCACTGAGGTAGAGTTTTATTACATCTACTTTACTGATTTAATTGTTTATGTTTTCAGACTAAACTTGAGGGCTGGGGTGCCTGAGTGGCTCAGTCGTTAAGCGTCTGCCTTCGGCTCAGGTCATGATTCCAGGGTCCTGGGTTCAAGCCCTGCATCGGGCTGCCTCTTGGCGGGAAGCCTGCTTCTCCCTCTCCCACTCCCCCTGCTTGTGTTCCCTCTCTCGCTGTGTCTCTCTCGGTCAAATAAATAAATAAAATCTTTAAAAAAAAATAATAAACTTGAGGGCTGAAAAAGGATTTGAGGATTCACATAGAACCAAGTCTGCTCAAGCTCAAAAGTCAAAACTTCCATTTCAAAAATTTCTGACACAGACAACTGCCCTAGAAATTTCTTGACTAGCTTCTATTATTGTCAGAGAATACAGAAATGTATACTCAGCTTCTCTAAGCTGACCCTTTCCATCTTGATCAACACATCCCACAGAAGGTCCCTACAGCTTCCTCTCCTCTCCCTGTCCTATATTAAAACGCTCCCCCCCGAGAAAAAAAACTTACAGTTTAACTGACTCTCCATCTTATCCTGTAATCTCTACAAGTTAAAGACTCTCACTTTTTCCCCACAACCTGAAACCATTCTACCTATACAGATCCTAGTCATTAATCTTTTTCATGTATGAGATTCAAACAGTCAAGACATTTTCCTTCACAACGATTTGCTTTCTCTACTCAAACACAGTGCCCCTTCTCTCTGGGTTAAAAATACCCTTGGATCCAAAATGATTTTGGACAGAGGGTTTTGTTTTAGTTTTTGACTCAAATGTAAAGACTCAGTCCAAAACTGGAATTATTTTTCTTTTAAGATTTTATTTCTAAGTCATCTCTACACCCAGTGTGGGACTCAATCCCACAACCCCAAGATCAAGAGTCACATGCTCCACAGACTGACCCAGAAAGGCACCCCTGGAATTATCTTTTTTTTTTTAAAGATTTATTTAGTTATTTGACAGAGAGAGAGACAGCGAGAGAGGGAACACAAGCACGGGGAGTGGGAGAGGGAGAAGCAGGCTTCCAGCTGAGCAGAGAGCCCAATGCAGGGCTCAATCCCAGGACCCTGGGATCATGACCTGAGCCAAAGGCAGACACTTAACGACTGAGCCACTCAGGTGCCCCTGGAATTATCTTTCTTATGTGTAAGATTTTTCTCAGGTCAAGGAGTTCCTTGTTGTTGATGTTGTTTTACTTATTTGTTTGTGTGTTTAAGATTTTATTTTTCAGTAATCTCTACACCTAACATGGGGCTTGAACCTACAAACCTGAGATCAAGCGTCATATGCTCTACCAACCCAGCCAGCCAAGCCCACCCTGTGAGTTCCTTGTTTTAGATTCAAAAATTTGAACTCCTATTTTTTTTTTAAGATTTTATTTTTTTACTTGAGAGAGAGAGAGATAGTGAGAGAAAGCATGGGGTGGGGAGGGGCAAAGGGAGAGGGGAAGCAGATTCTCTGCTGAGCAGGGAGCCCAGTATGGGGTTCCATCCCAGGAATCTGAGATCACGACCTGAGCCGAAAGTAAACACCTAACAGACTGAGCCACCCAGGCACCCCTAATTCCTAATTCTTATGGTGGAAAAAAATTTAAGATAATGATTACATGGACCAAATACTTAGGCAAAGGAAAGGATACCTTTCATAACAATCTTAAACTAAAATTTGTCAAGGGTGAATAAATCTGGCTAAAGAATTAACTAAAATTTAGTCTTAAGTTTTGGTGACTTCATTATTTTATTACCTCAAGAACTCCTTCTACCACCTTAAATATTTTTAGAATTATAAGGGATACATATTTGTCATTCCAACATTATATTTTGAAAATATTTTAAACCTACAGGAAATTTCCCAGAACAGTATACCTTTTGTATAACCTTAACCCAGTTTCCCCCAATATTAACATCTTACACAACCAGAGTACAATTATGGAAACCAGAAAATTAACACTGATACAATACAATTAACAAATCTACAGACCTTATTCAAATTTCATTAATTTCCCCACCAACATCTTTTTCTGGTCAAGGATTCAATCCAAATCCCACAAACTGTCATGTTTCCTTAGTCTCCTCCAATAGATGATTTTTTTTCCATGACCTTGAGATTTTTTTTAAAAAATAATAAGTTTATTTTATAGAATATTCCTCACTTTAGGTTTGTCACTGTTTTCTCATGATTAAATTGAGATTAAGCTTTTCTGGCAAGAATACCATAGAGGTGATGCTGTGTCCTTCTCAGTATATCTTATCAGGAAGAATATGAGACGTTAATGTGTCTGTGAGGGTGGTGTCTCCAGGTTTCTCCACTGTAATTAAGGTTTCTCTTTGTAATTAAAAAATATCTTGTGGGGAAGATACTTTGAGACTATGTAAATATCCTGTTTCTCACCATACTCTCACCCACTAATTTTAACATCCAATGATTGGTTCTTGCCTGCAACAAGAACCTGTCTGGTATTTGCCTAGTGATGGTTTTTTATTTTCTCATTCGTTCTCCATTCATTAACTGGAATTCTACTGTAAAAAAGGAGCTATCCCTCAATATTGCTGTGAAACAAACTGCTCTAAAATATAAAGTTCATTAACTGAAAAAAAACTAATTTAAAAAGCTGTCCCTTCTCCCTTGTTTATGTTAGTATGGACTCACAGATATTTATTTTATTCGATGGATTCTGATCCAATACTATTATTTTTTTTAAAGATTTTATTTTATTTATTTGACAGAGACATAGCGAGGGAGGGAACACAAGCAGGGGAAGTGGGAGAGGGAGAAGCAGGCTTCCCACGGAGCAGAGACCCCAATGCGGGGCTCGAGCCCAGGACCCTGGGATCATGACCTGAGCCACCCAGGCGCCCCAAGATCCAATACTATTATTATTTATTTTGCCCCAGCTTCAGACAGCGGAAATGGCTTCAAGCAGGCTGCATCTTTCCAACATACCCGTCATCATTTTTTGAGCACCTCCTGGTACCATTAATTGTTCCAAGTTCCTCTTGACTTCCCTGCTCCAGTCCTGGAATCAATGATTTCAGAGTTCCTTTTACTGCAGCGTGTTATTTAGAAACCAAGATCGGGGCAACAGATTACTCTAGCATCATTACTTCCAGGCCCTCTCCATGGAGAGTTAAGAGCCTAGCTGTCATTACCCACAATATTTTTACTTTATTTGTTCAATACAAGTATACATTTAAAGTAGAATTGCTAAGAACAATTCAGAAATACTAACCCATGCCTCTATGAGAAAGAAATGCACTAATTAGAGTACAATATTGTGTATAATAATTTTTGTCTTTTATGGTTTTTCAAAGTAACTTAGGCTAATTCTTTTCTTCTTCACCCCTGCAGTATATTATTCATTTATAATACGATTAGGTTCATTTGTTATTATTTATATACCTTATTGAGTTTTTTCCACATTCTGTTTGATCTGAATGATTTATTTATTTTTGGAATCACATACCTGTTTTAATGAACAGTTAAGAAGAGTACTTTATTCAGTTTCTTTGACTAATGAATGGGAATGGGAAGAAAACTCATTATCTCCTTGACAAAGAAACATTCACAATGTTCCATATTAATGAATCCATTCAAGACATTCCAGACATGTCCAGACATAGGACACTCCATCACCAGTATACTAAAATGAAAATACAATACAAAGTAGATAAAGAGACAGATAAAAAGTAAAAAAAAAACTTATACAACTATTGTTTGATGCTTTACCCTGTGTTTCTAAGATAATTCAAGTGGAATGTGAAATAAAAATATGGGTAGACTTCCTGTTTCCTTGTAGGTCCTACGCCCTATTTCCTGCTTCTTTCAAATCTCAAAGATAGAAGACTGATTACAGTGACTGAAAGTCCTTGCTATAATTAATACTAATGTTTACAAGAATCTAAATTTATATTTATTTTAAAAACACTTGTTGGAAACATCCTCTGTGCCAGGCATAGTGCTAAATGCTTTACATACATTAATCTCTAAACGAGAGCTTTGAGGAAGACCCATTAACTCTGCTATGGTTCACATTCGTTTCCTCCCTAGATTTTATATACTATTGTGCCAGTACAATCAACATCTGATGATAATGAAAAGCTTACAGCAAAAATTTGTCAAGACCAATTTTTTTACAAGAAGCAATTTAACCTACTGGTGCATATAGGTGGATATTTGATAGAGCTAAGTAGCAACCATAGATATATGGTTTCTATGGGGAAATGAGCATATGAAATTATTCTGCCATGTAATTTGCAAAAATTTTAGGGGTGCCTCGGTGGCTCAGTCAGTTAAGTGTCTGCCTCTTGGTTTCAGCTCAGGTCACCATCTCAGGGTGGTGAGGTCCAGCCTGTGTGGGGCTCCCTGCTGAGTACGGAGTCTGCTTGGGATTCTTTCCCCCTCCCCTCCTCTCCCCCCCATGTTCCTCCCCCTGCTCGCTTTCATGCTCTCTCTCAAATAAACAAAATATTTAAAAAAAAAAAACTGCAGTTTTTGTGTACACACAAGCGGGAGGAGGGGGAAAGGCAGAGGGAGAAGCAGACTCCCCACTGAGTGGGGAACAGGACAAGGGATCCCAGAACACTGGATTATGACCTGAGCTGAAGGCAGATGCTTACCCAACTGAGCTACCCAGGTGCCCCCAAACTGCAAAGTTTTTTAAAAGCACTTCACTGACATTTTATATAAGATAATCCATAAACTTTTGAACATCAAGTCCAAGCCATTATGTCTTCGCATTTAACTCATTATCCCATATGTGATTATATTCAAAGGTTGTACCTTATTTTTATACAAGTAGATTTAATTTTTCTCAATCAACTTTCTATGTTTTCTTCATTAAATTCCAAGTTAAAAGAACCTCTTAAAAAAAACAAAACACTACAGGTGCCTGGCCAGCTCAGTCAGTAGAGCATACAACTGGATCTTGGGGTCGTGTTCGAGTCCCACACTGGGCATAGAGCCTACTTAAAAAAAAAAAAAAAAAGCACTAGCTGTACAACTCCAGGGCATAATATTTATGCAGAATACAATGTGCATACATTATTAAAGAGAAGTACCTGAACTAGATACACCAATATTTATACCAACAAGATGCCCCAAATGGACAGAACAAATATAAGCATAGAGAATGATGCCTGAACAGACTGCTCAGGTATACCAACCCAGACCTCAGCCACTACTAATATTGATTACAGCATCACCACAGTTTCAAGTTTATTAGACTATTCTTGCCATATCTGCCAGGGCACAGTAGTGATAGAGTGATACACGTAAATTAACCAAGTCACAACTTCTCACATGTGCCTAACTCCAAGGTGGAATGACACCACAACCCAGTAACTTTGCCAATCTCTGACACAAAGGTTTATTTATTCATTGATGCTCAACTTGGTATGGTTTCCCCTTAAAACCAGGGTCCAACCATAAATTAGTTAGGTGTACCTAGAGAGCAATTTTGATTTGCTAAAAGTATTCCACACCCATGAAACGATGTTCATGTCCCAGAAAACATAACAGTTAGACTCCTGTTCTGGCCTGGTTCTTAAATTCCTATTAAATAACTTAATTCTGTACAAATGGTTAATAGCATATAATCAATTTCCTTAACTCATTGGTCACAAACTGAGATCCTTCTGACAGGATCTACAAAAGGACTAGCAAGGATCCTGAGAAAAATAATAGTCTCTTCCCCAGCCAAAGAGTACAAAGAAAATTATGTTAATTCTCATCTGGGGAAGAGGGTGCTTACAGCCCCAAGAGGTCACAACTTACCTGGAACCCAGATGGCAATATGAAACATGAACAACCAAAAAACCCTATCATAATCCTTTCTTACGCCTATTATTTGCCCATCTTAGACAACCACTTATACTGAATTTGATGACACAGAAGGAAAGGCAAAGATAGGGCAACCCATAATTCTTTTTCCTCTCAGTCCTTCCTTATTCACCAGTTAGCCAAAGGCAGAATGTTGGAAGAATATGCATGTATTAAGAAGAAAAATAAAAACAGCTGAGTTAGCTTTGTACAGCATTTCTACTCTTCTAAAACAAACTACACATACAAATAGAGTTACAAAATATGACTGTGTAATTTCAGTGATTGCACAAATGAGTTAATATTCTTATATTTGCATTTTATTTTATTTTTTAAAAAGTTTTTATTTAAGTAATCTCTATACCCAACATAGGGCTCGAACCCACAATCCCAAGATCAAGAGTTGCATGCTCTTCTGACTGAGCCAGGAAGGCACCTATATATTTGCATTTTAGATGGGCACTGCACAATATAAAAATGAAAGGTAAAAGTCAAGCCAATGGTTTAAATTTTTAATTATTCTTTAACTAGAATGATATTAAGTGATAAATAAAAATACTCTATGACAAGTAAAAAAAAAAGACTGCAAAAGAAAGGGAAAAGTTGTATTTTAGCATCTTTTTCTTTTGGTGCAAAAAGGTGGTTTTATTAAAGCATGCAGACAGGACCTGTGGACAGGAAGAGCTGCCTATATTTTAGTATCTTTAACGGCACTTTTTTCCTGCTTTTTGAAGAAAAGGGCCCACATTTTCATTATGCCCTAGGTCCCACAATTATGTAGTATCCTGCCAACACTCAACCTTTCCATGTCTGGACTTCTAATGAATGAATAAAACATGATAGCAGAGGAAATGACAGAACAGCTAAACAGTACTAACTACTGTATCTGGTTTTCTCTTCAGGCTTCAGGAAAGCAAAACTTCATTAATGTCTAACTTATGGCATAATAAGAAAAATTTGGGAACTAATGGTTTTAAAGGGAGTTTAGTAAGTATCCAGACATAGTCTGACATGATAAAAGATAGGCAGGGAAGGAGACAGCCTTTGACACAGCTCAAATCATAACAGTCTTTTCTACTTAATTAGTACTATTTTACAGTAAAAATTTTAACCAAAAGTCAAGTTCTATGAAATATATTCCCATAAGCAGTTCTATGAAATATATGCCTAGCCATGTAAAAACAGAAACATTAAAGCATATCAGGACAATTCCCAAGTTAAAATACTACTCAAATAATTTATCAAGTCAGATAGGAGTCAGTATCTTTTACAGCTAGAAAGGGTCTTCGAATTCAACTACTTATTTTATTTTCCACAGAGTGAAGTTTATTCCCAACAAAGTTCTCCTCCCCCATCACAAGCAGGGAAAGACTACCTGGGGTGAAGATGGAGGGCCTCTGAGAAACAGAGAATGTCCCTGGACTCAACTACTTATTTCAAAAGAATAAAATTGAGGTCTAGAAAAGTTACATGACTTACCAAGTTCACAAAGTAGGAATGCAAATCCAGACCTTTTGGCTCTAACGTCCCTACTTACTCAATACATCACAGTGAATTAACTGAAAACAGTTTACAGGTTTGTTAAACCAAATCAAATCACTATTTTAGTATTCTACTTTGAATCCTTCATAAGCAAAATGTTCTGAATTTTCTGATATTGAATAAGTATCAAGGAAATACAGTATAAGGTATCATATGAAAACTACCTCAGGCTAATGTTCAAAAGGCAGAGTGAAAACTACAACCCAGGCCAGGAGTAGGTCTGCATTAGTTTGCTAGGAATGCTGAAACAAAAGTCCCACAAATTGGGTAGCTTAAGCAACAGAAATTTATTGTCTCAATTCTGGAGGCTAAAAATCTGAGATCAAGGTGTCAGCAGGGTTGGTTCCTTCTAAACACTATGAAGGGAAAAATCTGTTCCATGTCTCTCTCAGCTTCTGGTGATTTCCTGGCAATCTTTAGCATTCCTTGGCTTACAGATTGCTACCTTCATCTTCACATGATGGTCTCCCTGTGTGCATGTCTATGTTCAAATTTCCCCTTTTTATAAGAACACCAGTACTGTTGGATTAGGGGTTCACCTTACTCTGATTTCATCTTACTAATTACATTTGCATGGACCTATTTCCAAATAAGGTAACATTCTCAGGTAAAGGGGTTAGGACTTCAACATATAAATCTGTGGGTGTCAGAATTTAACCCATAACAGAGTTTTAAATAGAAATCTGTGAATATGAGGCATCTGGGTGGCTCAGTCGGTTAAACATCTGCCTTCGGCTCAGGTCATGATCTCAGGGTCCTGGGATGGAGCCCCAAGTCAGGCTCCCTGCTCAGCGGGGAGCCTGCTTCTCCCTCTGCCCCTCCCCTTGCTTGTGCTCTCTCTCCCTCTCTCTCTCTCAAATAAATACAATCTTTTAAAAAAACAAATCTGTGGATATGCTCCAAAAGACCAATCATGAGCTCTTATATTGTTTACCACTTTGAGTGAATGTCTGCTTATATGACTATGTATGTGACTACGCATATGTGAGTCATGATGTGTTGAGAAAGGGTACATAGATTTCATCAGATTCTTACAAGAATACATGACTTTTAATAAAAAGGTAAGCATCACTGACATAAGCAAAAGATCACTGGATTAAGGGCTTATAAAGTTCTAGGCCTCCCATGATTTTTTTAAGATTTTTTTTTTATTTATTTGAGAAAGAGAGAGAGAGTGAGACCATGAGTGGGGGGAGGAGCAGCGGGAGAGAGAGAAGCAGACTCCCTGTCACAGGGAGCCTCACGCTGAGCTCGACCCCATGACTCCAGAATCATGACCTGAGCCGAAGGCAGACGCTTAACCGACTGAGCCATCCAGGTGCCCCATAGGCCTCCCATAGTTTTTAACCGATAAGATCATCACCTTCAAGAAGACCCGGATACCAGTTCTCATCATTCACTCATCTACATTACAACTGGTTACACGGCAGGCTTTTCTGCAAAACTGTAAACCTCTTGAGAGCAAAGGCAGTTTTGTTCATTTCCATAATCAAGGACTTTATCCATGCAACTTGGCAAACTATAAAAAAATTACTTTCAGGGCACCTGGGCGGCTCAGTCATTAAGCATCTGCCTTCGGCCCAGGTCATGATCCCTGTGTCCTGGGACCGAGGCCCACATCAGGCTCTGGCAGGGAGCCTGCCTCTCCTCCTCCGCCCTACTCATGCACTCTCTCTCTCTCTCTCAAATAAATAAATTTTTTAAAGTTAAAAAAATATAACTTTCCCCCATGTCTTGGCTTAAAATTAAAAATATTATGAATTTTTAAGAGTTTTCAGACATCCAGGACTTATTTTATATTAAACTGGGTATGCCAAAAGGAGATGGAAACAAACCAAGACTGAGTAAAATACTCTCCTGGGCCATTCAATCTAATCATGTCAAATTATAATCACATGGGCACTAGAACAATGCATAACTATTCAAAGTTCTTTTCAAACAGAATTTTACATTTAAGTAGTTCAAAACCTTTTTTATTTTTTTAAGATTTTTATTTACTTACTTGACAGAGACAGCGAAAGGGAACACAAGCAGGGGGAGTGGGAGAGGGAGAAGCAGGCTTCCTGGTGAGCAGGGAGCCCGATACGGGGCTTGACCCTAAGACCCTTGGATCATGACCTGAGCCAAAGGCAGATGCTTAACGACTGAGCCACCCAGGCACCCCTCAAAACCTTTAATAAGGCAATCCCCTTTATCTAACCTCAGCACAAAAAGCTTTAGTTTGGTTCTCAAATTTTTGGGTCTCAGAACCTCTTTGAGTACTCCAAAGAACTACTGTATTATGGGTCATATCTGTATCAATATTACAACATTTGTGATTTAAATTAATTCATTACTTTTAATATTTAAAATATTTATATTTGTTTATTTTATGAAAAATAACTCCACTTCCAAAGTTTTAAAAATTTATAGAGAAGACTGGCACTGTTTTTCATTCTCAAAACCTTCTTTAATATTTGGCTTAACAGAAGACAACTAGATTCTCCTATCTGTTTCTGCATTCAATCTGTTTTGATATGTTATTTTTGTTGAATGGAAGAAAATCCAGCTTCATACAGATATGTAGTTGGAAAAGGGAGGAATATTTTAATAGCTTTTCAGAGAACTATGGATACTTTCTATTTTTTTAATTTATTTTTTTTTAAGTAATCTCTATACCCAAAGTGGGGACTGATCCCACCACCCAGAGGTCAAGAGTCCCACACTCCTCTGACTGAGCCAGCCAGGTGCCTCTGGATACTGTCTTTTGATACCACATCAAAACTCAACAAGTAACAATTTCTTAACAGTTACAAAGTAGAATCAGAAAACATACTGGTGAAGTTTTTATACTGCTATAAAATCTACTGAACTATCTTGTCCTTTATTCTTTTTTAAAGATTTTATTTATTTGACACAGAGAGACACAGCAAGAGTGGGAACACAAGCAGGGGGAGTGGGAGAGGGAGAAGCAGGCTTCCCGCGGAGCAAGGAGCCCGATGTAGGGCTCAATCCCAGGAACCTAGGATCATGATCAGAGCCAAAAGCAGACACTTAATGACTGAGCCACCCAGGCGCCCCCTATCTTGCCCTTTAAAAGGCTCTTCTACTTACGCAGAATTTTATAAAACACATTGTCCACTTGGAAAATATTGGTTCACTGATATTATATAGCTCTTTCAAAGGTTGACACATGTCATTATACATTACCAAAAAAAAAAAAAATCACATTTGTTAACACAACTGGTCTCATCAGTCTTTTTTTTTTTAAGATTTTTTTTTTTAATTTGAGAGAGAGAGAGACAGCAAGAGAGGGAGCACAAGCAGGGGGAGTGGGACAGGGAGAAGCAGGCTTCCCACTGAGCAGGGAGCCTGATGCAGGGCTTGATCCCAGGAACCTAGGATCATGACCTGAGCCAAAGGCAGATGCTTAATGACTGAGCCACCCAGGTGCCCTAGAGAAGTCTTTAAATATCAACCTCCTGATAAGGAATATAAGTTTTCCAAAATTCTATTTTTCACTTTGAAAGCTCAAATTTTATTACTAGCAATAAGTTCTATCAGCTGATTTTCTTGAAATGACAAGATCACTCATTTTCAAGAAAGCATCTGCCAAAAACTCAATAACCATAGGTTGCTTGTCAGTTGTACTTTAAAGTTAAAATAGTGCTCCATGAAAAGGCAGCTGGTTCTGCTATCAACTCAACTACACAAGTACTTTTGCTAAAGACAATCATCATACTTTGGTATGCAGCAGAAATACCTATACTTCTCATCTGTCACACAAAACACTTAAGACAATTACTCAAAAGAATAGAGTTAATAAAATTAATAACTTTACTACTTCAGCTAAGGACTGTCTTAAATGAAACGGTCTTTTCTTTTATATGTAGATTTATTTATTTATTTGAGAGAGAGAGAGAGCGCATGCACACGTGAGCAGGAAAAGGGTCAGAGGGAGAGGGAGAAAAGCAGACTCCCAGCTGAGCAAGGAGCCTGACTCAGGGCACAATCTCACAAACCTAAGATCATGACCTGAGCCGAAATCAAGAGTCCTATACTGAGCTACCCAGGCGCCCTGAAACTTTTTTTTTTAACAGCAAGTTCTTAGTGAAGATTACAATGAAAACTAGTACAGTTTGGTGCCACCACCTTGACTTGTGCTTAGATCTTAGCCAGCAGTTTTACCCACTACTGCTTTTGCACCATCGGTGCAAGTATCAACTCAGTGAGAAACACAAAAAAACATCTTAGAACTATTATGAAAATATGTTTGACCTCACAATCCTCTGATAGGGTCAGAGGGACTCCCCAAGTGTTCAAGAACCACATTTTGAGAGCCACCAAATTGATGTATAAATCAGTACTGGGATGCCTTGGTGGCTCAGCTGGTTAAGCAGCTGCATTTGGCTTGGGTCATAATCCCAGGGTCCTGGGATCGAGCCCCATACTGGGCTCCCTGCTCAGCAGGGAGTCTGCTTCTCCCTCTCCCTCTGCCCTCCCCCCCTTATGTGCTTTCCCTCTCTCTCTCTCAAATAAATAAAATCTTTAAAAATAAATAAATAAATCAGTACTAAATACAGGTATCACTTTAATGAGATGTCTTTCTCTCTTGTTCAAGTGCTCATCTACATATTTTCTCTCTTTTTTTTTTTTCTGGTCCACTGAAGAAACATCAGTGAAGTAAATGTATTATATATATGAAAACACCAGACAGAATGCCATCTTTTTTGCAATGTCTACTTTACTTAAATTATTCATATCTACTTTTAAAGATGTTAAAAATCAGAAAGTTCAAGTATTTTCTAACACATGCATTTAAGTGAAATAGTCTTACATGCACAAATATTTTTTAAGAAAATTAAAATTCTAGATCCTTTGAACTATGAAAAGGAATATATTTATCTAGTTTGCCACTATATCACCAATATTTGGTGTTCATTAATTATTCATCTCTTAAATAAACAATGATCATTTCTACTGGATAATCACCATAAATCCATATATCTGGTGAAAGACAAAATTTGATCTCTGAAGTGGTTTTAAATAAGTCATTTTATTAGGTTTTAAACTGTATTTCTAATCACAATAATTTTAAGACTTACAAAGTGGGCATAATAAAAATTCAAGTACTATAGAAATGTAAAAAATAGAAAGGCCCTTAATATCTCACTCTTAAGCAAGTGTACATCCACATATATAGAGAGTAAGTGAAATGAACAGCAGGCTCAAAACTCTTTTTAGGGGCACCTGGCTAGCTCAGTTGGTGAAGCAGGTAACTCTTTGACCTTGGGGTTGTGAGTTCTCTCACATTCGGTAGAGATTACTTAAAAACAAAATCTTAAAAACAACAACAACAACAAAACTACTGGGGTGCCTGGGTGGCTCAGTCGCTTAAGTGTCTGCCTTCAGCTCAGGTCATGATCCCAGGGGTCCTGGGTTGTAGTCCCACGTTGGGCTCCCTACTCAGTGGGGAGTCTGCTACTCCCTCCCCTCTCCCTCTGCCCCTTCCCCTGTCATGCTCTCCTCTCTCTCTCTCAAAATAAATAAATAAAATCTTTAAAAAAAAAAAACTACTTTTTAAAAGCAAAACTAGGGGCACCTGGTGGCTCAGTCATTAAGTATCTGCCTTCAGCTCAGGTCATGATCCCAGGGTCCTGGGATTGAGCCCCACATCGGGCTCCCTGCTCTGTGGGAAGTTTGCTTCTCCCTCTCCCATTCCCCCTACTTGTGTTTCCTCTCTCGCTACTCTCTCTCTCAAAAAAATAAAATCTTTAAAAAAATAAAATAAAAACAAAACTATAGGGACACCAGAGTGGCTCAGTCAGTTAAGAATCTGCTTTAGGGGCGCGTGAGTGGTTCAGTCAGCTAAGCCTCTGCCTTCGGCTCAGGCCATGATCCTAGCATCCTGGGATGGAGCCCTGCATCAGGCTC
Source organism: Eumetopias jubatus (assembly GCF_037043125.1). Lineage (NCBI taxonomy): Eukaryota > Metazoa > Chordata > Mammalia > Carnivora > Otariidae > Eumetopias > Eumetopias jubatus. The sequence goes on from NW_028274809.1 coordinate 33,725,717, forward strand.
CCTGCTCAGTGGGGAGTCTGCTTCTCCCTCCCTCGTTCTTGTGCTCTCGCTTGCTCTCTCTCCCTCTCAAATAAATATTTTAAAAGAGGAAAGAAAGAAAGAGTCTGTCTTTGGCTCAGGTCATGATCCCAGAGTCCTGGGATCGAGTCCTGCGTTGGGCTCCATGCTCAACGGGGAGCCTGCTTCTCCCTCTGCCTGACGCGCCCCCTGCTTGTGCACTCTCTCGCTTTCTCTCTGTCAAATAAATGAATAAAACCTTTAAATAAACAAATAAATAAAAATAAAAGCAAAACTATAAAATCTAAAGACTCAAGGGGTGGCTGGGTGGCTCAGTTAGTTAAGTGCCTGACTTTGGCTCAGGTCATGATCTCAGGGTCCTGGGATCAAGTCTCATGACAGGCTCTGCGCTCAGTGAGGAGTCCACTTCTCCCTCTGCCCCCACCCCAACCCCTTCTCTCTCTAATAAATAAATAAAATTTTTTTAAAAAATAAAATCTAAAGAATCTGAACAAATAAGATATTGTTATAATCCTGCTTTCTTTAAAATGAGTTGAACATTAACTTCATGGAGGTATGATTCTAATGACATTTCTAATATAAATTTTAAAAGTAAGTATTGCTGGGGTACCTGGGTGGCTCAGTTAGTTAAGCATCTGCCTTCGGCTCAGGTCATGATCCCAGGGTCCTAGGATCAAGTCCCGCGTTGGGCTCCCTGCTCAGCGGGAGTCTGCTTCTCCCTCTGCCTCTCCCCCTGCCTTGTGCTCTCTCTCTCTCTCTCTCTCTCTCTCTCAAATAAATAAATAAAATCTTAAAAAAAAAGTATTACTTTGTTCAAAACTATACAAGAAAAAATCCAAGTCTTGTTATCAATATTGTTTCTGGTTAACTGAAAAAATGGAAGGGCCAATACTAGGAATGCTACTGTAGTAAAAGATTTAGAAGGCTTTAAGGCAAATTAATTTTAAAAGTCTGTTAAACCCTTCTGACACAATAAATACATAAATTACTAGGTAAAAAAGTGTATTCCACCTCCCACTCCGATCTTACTCCTTTTCCTGCACCTCTTGGGTCTCAGAGAAGGCTGGGGTCTTGACCAACTGAATGTCTGGCTATGATCCAACATTAGCTTAATGAAGTCCTGGCAACTTTTAGGCAATACAGCTTCCCTTAAAAGACAGGAATCACAGGCAAAATTGTGCTAACAATAGAGCTCTTTGCAAAAAGCACTCTTGAATCCGTTTTGCTGCATGTTCATTTTAAGAAACCATTGTGATTTCCAACATTTTACTACATCATAATTACAGAACAACCCTAAAAGGAAAATGCAGATAATCTTGAAATCATTCAGGACCAAAAATTAGAAGCTGGATTAATTAACATGTTGAGATTCCATGGTTGCTACTACATCCCTTGATCTGGCACTTCAACAAGTTTTTATACATTTTGGCTCACCTTTTTGCTTTAAAAATAAGACTCTAAAATACTACTCATTTATATCAACTTAAAATATTACATAATGAAGATTTATCATCTGACTTACACCAAAGAAAACACTATGTATATATATAATATATATTAAGGATTAGCAACTTATATAGGAAATGAAGCCATTTTAGTTGGCATGCAAAACTTGAAGTAAATGTGGCCTTACTAAAAGATTGCTCCAAAATCCATTAACAAAACAAAATCACTTTTATCTATTCTCATTTCAGAATACGTTTCTCCTGAAATGCTTCAGCAAAGTTCTTAATACACTATAACTGTCTGTACCAGCTACCAGAAAAATTTGCACCTACCGTAGTAAAAAAAACACCTACAACCAATAAAAACAAAACTTTCATTGACTTTTAGAACCATGTTCCTTTCAGGTATTGCCACCACATGTCATCTAACTTTATTATTACATAAAGGGTGACATGAGATGTGAGGTACTGTTGGCAATCATCACCAGTTCCCCCTCACTCACTACTGCTGAGTTGGGTGGCAAGCAAACAAAAAACATTTGTATACTCAGTAGGCTGAGTGACATCTAAATGAAAGAAAGCTGCCAACCTTTGCCTGGCTTAGATAATAAGAATGTTATAAATGTTCATTTCATTGTATACTCTTACATACAATCTGAATTTTTTTGGTTATGTCCATGTATTATTTTAAACAAGTTGTATTTTTTTAGGTTACTAGTTTAAAACTATTTTATCTAAATCAAGCATAATTTAGGAGAGTTCAAAATTCAGGATTAGAACTAGATCATAAAAGTAGAATTGAGTAAGAAGAATTTTAAATTGATTTACATGAATAAAAGAACACAAAAAACTAATCAAAAGTTCCACCAATTTGTATGTCAACTATACTTAGTAATAAATAAATAATGTGAATTAACAAAAAGTTTCCCAATTAGTAGCTAAACTAAAAATTAAAAGAATCTCTAATGATAAAGTTAATCTTTTTTTTATAAATCTTTTTTTTTTAACAGTTTATTTATTTGACAGAGATACACAGTGAGAGAGGGAACACAAGCAGGGGGAGTGGGAGAGGGAGAAGCAGGCTTCCCGCAGAGCAGGGAGCCCGATACGGGACTCGATCCCAGAACCCCGGGATCACGACCGGAGCCTAAGGCAGACGCTTAACGACTGAGCCACCCAGGTGCCCAATCTTTTTTTTATATAAAGTGAAAAATCGTAAACCTAAGCACTATTTAGCTAAGTTATTTTGTGATCTGAGCATAAGTATCATTTGTTATGAAAATCACCATGTAGGAATAAAAACAAATTTTAAAATTCTCATTAGATAGAGTATAACATGAAAAGACAGAAGTAAGTCCTATTATTATTATATCTTATTAAAATGTTAAGAACGCTTTGTTGTCCTCTAAAAAGAACTTACTTTTGGGACACCTGGGTGGCTCAGTGTCTGCCTTTGGCTCAGGTCATGATCCTGGGGTCCTGGGATAGAGTCCCGCATCAGGTTCCCTGCTTCTCCCTCTCCCTCTACCCCTCCCCTGACTCATGCTCTCTCTCTCTCTCTCTCTCTTTCTCTCAAATAAACAAATAAAATCTTTTTAAAAAAAAAAGAACTTATTTTTGGTCAAGGCATAGTTAAAATCTGTCTCTGTATCATTCAATCTGAATCAATTCTACAAAGAATACTACATAGGGACGCCTGGGTGGCTCAGTTGGTAAAGTGGCTACCTTTAGCTCAGGTCATGGTCCCAGCATCCTGGGATCGAGTCCAGCATCGCACTCCCTGCTCAGCAGGGAGTCTGCTTCTCCCTCTGCCTGCCACTCCCCCTGCTTGTGCTCTGTATCTCTCTCTCTGACAAATAAATAAAACCTTTAAAAGAACAACAACAACAACAACAAAGAATACTACATATATAACATTACCTAAAGCCACTGTGCAGTTTAGGAAACGCAGGGTATTCTATATTCCATAGCTGCATTAAAGTACCCTTTCAACCTGCCTAAGTGAGCACAGTAGAAAGTTATACATTAGGAAGAGATGTGGGTTCAGCAGTAACAGAATGAAAAGGAAAAAAAAAAAAATCACACGGGAATTTGATCTCCCTAAGTTCATTTATAATACCACAAGAAAGTACCTGATAGCAAAGAAAGTGCTAGTATTTCTTCTCTTCCTCTATTCTTTAAGCAAATGCTGATAGAACTATTCTCAATTTTGTGACAGTCATGGTGAATTGTATTATAACTGTTAGTGTCAATTTTACCAACTAGTTGTAGTTGGTAATTTCAAAAATATACTTACAAAAAAACAGGACCTGTATATAGTACTATAGGTCCTCAAGCCTTTATATGAAACCCTTATACCAAAATATGATTTAAATTCTGAATTTTTCCATATTTTAGCAAAGTATCATTGACTATGTCACAGATGCATACACCATGTATGACACAACATTCCCAGCAGAGTACGGGGAAGTTCCCAATAATTAAATCTATTACTATTTCTTCAGCTAGAAGTATGAATATTCACTTAGATAAAAACTGTAAATAATTTTATATCAGTTCAAATCAATTTGCTACCAAATGAGTAATCTGCAAGCTAACAAAACACTTTTGATATTCAATTTTAAATTTCAAAATTTCATGAGATTATAAACCTAAACTAACTTATTAGTTATTACAGTTCAGCTAGTATTTTCACATCTTCAGTTGCACTTAATCATTATAACACTTTAGAGATTTTTATCTATTTTATGTTTGAAAGAGAGAAAGCACACAGGCAGAGAGAAAGAGGGAGAGAATCCTAAGCAGACTCCTCACTGAGTGCAGAGCCCCACATGGGACTAGATCCCATGACCCTGAGATCAGGACCTGAGCCAAAACCAAGAGTCCCATGCTCAAATGACTGAGACACCCAGGTGTCCCTATAATGCTTTAAAAACTGGGAGCTTAACAGAGTTAAGTGCACATCACATACATTTAATAAGAACCTAAAAAGCAGATCTCCTCCCCCACTTCAGAAATGCATAACTAGGGGTGCCTGGCTGGTTCAGTCAGTAGAACACGCAGCTCCTGATCTTGGGGTTGTGGGTTCAAGCCCCACATTGGTATACACTCAAACCCACAACCTTGAGATCAAGAGCTGCATGCTCTACCAAATGAGCCAGCCAGGTACCCCCCAAAAATAAAATCTTTAAAAAAAAAAAGAAATGCATATCTAAATCTATTGAATAAAATAAAAACCCACCAGTTCACACTGGTGGGTTTATAGTTATACTTATTATTTATAAATAAATAAAATAAATGGGGAGAAAGGAAAGTTCTTCCTTATGGTAGAATGACAATAAATGTAACAGAAATATTATGTTTCGAAAAAAATCACCATTTGGCAAGAACCATCAATGAATGCTGAGATTAGTCTGATGAGAAACAGAATATTCACACAGTCTCAAATATCTCTTCACAAGCTACATTTTAATTACAAAGGGGAAAATAGTAACTTTATCTGGGAGATACCATATTAACCAACTGATAAAAGTTAACATCAACAGTAATGAGGCAAACTGATGTCATGTGCCCCTGATATGATGCACTGACAAGAACCCAGTATTACTTCTCTAATATTTCAGCTAAAAATCCATTACTTGACTTTAATCATAAAGAAACATCAGATAAATTCACACTGAGGGACATTCTACAAAATAACTGATCCGTACTCTTCAAAAATGTCAAGGTCATAAGAGATAAAGACTGAGGAATTGTCACAGATTTAAAAAGTATAAATAAACTTAACAACTGGTTTGCCCGGGTGGTTCAGTCAGTTAAGGGTCTGCCTTCAACTCAGGTCATGATCTCGGGTCCTGGGATCGAGCCCTAAGTTGGCCTCCCTGCTCAGCAGGGAGTCTGCTTCTCCCTCTCTCTCTGATCCCTCCTCCTGCTAGTGCTCTCTCTCAAATAAATAAAATCTTTTAAAAAAATAAAATAAACAAAACAACTAAATGTAATGTATGATCCTGAACTGGACCAGATCAGAATTTTTTTCCTTTGGCTATAAAGGACATTATTAAAATAATTAATGATATTTTAAGGTGTCCAAATTAGAAAATGGTATTGTATCAATGTTAATTTCCTAATCTTGAGAATTGGATTCAATTTCCTAATCTTGAGAATTGGATTCTGGTTACATAGAAAATGTCTTGTTTCTTAGGCAATACCTTGACATATTTAGGGGTAAATGGGCATCATGTCTGCAATTTACTCTCAAATGTTTCTAAAAAAGACAATATTAACATATAAAGAAAATGATAAGGCAAATGTAGCAAAATATTAACATTTGACAAAGCTAGGATTTCTTCCACCTACATACAGGAATTCTTTGTTTTATCCTGTAATGTTTTAAAAGTGTGAAATAATTTCAAAATAAAAAAAATTTTAAATATTATTGCCAACATCATCACTAATAAATAGACCTAGAAGTGTAGTCCCCCTTCACCAGTACAGTGAGGCTCATTAATTCAGAAAGCTCCGTGTCAGCAGGGTATCCAAAGAACTAGTTCAGGGTAGGCTAAAAAAAGAGTAAGAGCATGTGGAAGAGTATGACTCTTAAGGGTGCAGGATACTTACGGATACTTCCAAACAACATTTCAAACTCTGCAGTAGTTTCATTATTATGGGAATTATGACCAAATAAAAGAGACTGGCTTGGTGGCAATTGGAAATGCAACAGCTTTTACTGAACACGGAAGTTTAGTTACACAAACAGCAAAAGAGTTTACAAAGTTGCAAAAGAGTTTAAAATAGCAAGGATATAGCAAATGATAACTGAAAACCTTTTTGTTTAGAATTTGGAAAGAGCTTGCATCTTGTACTGAACACTGCAGATCTCCCTATATAGGTACCGAGCATACAGTAGGAGCACGGTGGATGATATATCTTCAAACTTGAAGTCATGTCAAAAGTCAAACTAATCAAATTGTCTGGAAGCATTTTGGACAAGCATTTAATGTCATCAGGCCAAAAGTTCCTAAATGGAGCTTCTATAACCTCCTGAAGAAAGACACAGATAAACTACTACTTTTCTGGAATATGTGGAGGGTAGATGGCAGACTAAGAACTCTGTTTTATATATTATTTTCAAGGTCAAAAACAACACCTTTAAAGGGAAGAAAATTCTGGGGTGCCTGGGTGGCTCAGTTGGTTGGGCACCGACTCTTGATTTTGGCTAAGCTCATGATCTCAGAGTTGTGAGATGGAGCCCCACACTGGGCTCTGTGCTCAGCAGGGAGTCTGCTTGAGATTCTCTTTCTCCCTCTCCCCACCCCCATGCACTCCCTTGCACATGCACTCTCTCTCTAAAAATAAATAAGTAAATCTTTTAAAAATAATAAAAAAAGGAAGAAAATTCTGACATGCTACAACATGGATGAACCTTGAGGACATTATACTAAATGAAGTAGTCAGGCACAAAAAGACAAAAACTACATAATTCCACTTAAATGAAGTACTTGTTTAATAGGTATAGAGTGCAATTTTAATTGACTTCAGTTTTATACAATGAAGTTATGGAGTATATCATCCATTCTTTGAAAAAAAGAAGCATAAACTAACTGTCATTTTTCTTTCTATTTATATATTATGTCCAGAACCTCTAACAAGATTCACTTTGCAGCAAATAAGAAAATAATACTTGCACTAAAATACTTTTTAAGTTTCAGACTCACTACAATGGAAATAAATGAATCTGATACACATATTATCTTGATTCCAAAGAAACTCAAGAAATCCCCAAATTTTAGTATCTTTTATATTACAACTATGAGATTTTCTTTCAATTAAACATTTTCTCACAATATTTAATATCAACTAATTCTAAAATAAGTATATCAAATATAATAATGATTTTTGATTTCTGTTATTATGGAGGCCAATAAATTAAGACAAAATCCCCAAATATGAGTTTTACTACTTACTCAAGAGCTAAAATATCCTGTATTAACAAAAAAAAGTGAAAATTTTATGAGCTGAAATAAATGCTTTTTTATTCAATTATTCCACTTTTTCTATGATTAGCAATATCACTACAGACCTTCAAAGATATTGTGGAAAAACCTAGGCATTCTAAACCACCCATTTCTTTTTTAACCAAGGGACAACTGGGAAACTCTATCAACAGAGAGAAAAACATCTTTAAGTATTTCTTATAAATCCACACTTAAGCAATTTTAATATCTGAAAATGAAACATAATCTTTACTCTATCTTTTTAAAAAGAACCAAAAAAGAAACTTAATGCAGCACCTGACTGGCTCAGTCAGTAGAACATGTGACTCTTTTTTTTTTTTTTAAGATTTTATTTATTTATTTGCCAGAGAGAGAGGGAGAGTACAAGCAGGGGGAGTGACAGACAGAGGGAGAAGCCAGCTCCCCGCCAAGCAAGGAGCCCAATATGGGACTCGATCCCAGAACCCTGAGATCATGACCTGAGCAGAAGGCAGATGCTTAACCACCTGAGCCACCCAGGTGCCCCGAACATGTGATTCTTATCTCAGGGTTCTGAGTTCAAGTCCCATGTTGTATGTAGAGCTTATTTTAAAAAAATTAAATTAATTAAGAGGTACCTAAGTGGCTCAGTCAGTTGGGCATCTGACTCTTGGTTTTGGCTTTGGTTGTGATCTCAGGGTTGTGACACTGAGCGCCATGTCAGGCTCCAAGCTCAGCGAGGATTCTGCTAAAATTTCTCTCTCTGTCTACCTCTGCCCCTCTCCCCACTCACTCTCATGCACGTGCTCTCTCTCGTTGGAATAAATAACTCTTAAAAAAATTTTTTTTAAATAAAAATAAATTAAAACCACTATAATCCAATTCTGAGTCTCATTTGTGAAGCAAATTTTTCATTAAAAAATTTAATTATATCCTTTCATGAAAATTACAGCAGAGATGTGTTTCACTGAGTTATTTCATATAGTTTATGAATGCTACATTCTTGGCAGTTTGGACACTATCTTTTCATTTTTAAATTGTCCTGGGCATCAGAAATGTATTTTAAAAGACTTTTTATATGACCTTCCTATTCTCTAAACAACAGACCCAACTCATTTATTTTCTATTCTTCAAAGATATCTTGCAAAAGAGAGAAAATTATTATTGGCAGGTCTTGAGCATAAGACAGTACTACTGAGCCATCAAAGCCAAGTATTAATTCCTTTCATCTTAGACCCAGAGACCCTTTATTAAGAACAAACGAAGAAAAGTTACATAACTGTCAATGAGAGAGTGAGCTCAGATATCGGACTACCTGAATTCAAACTCTAGCATTATCACTAGCTAAATTCCATGGAGAATTACCTAATTTTTCTAAGGCTGGGGTTTCTTAAATAAGATTCTGTACTTCATAGAGATTTTAAAGATTTTTTAAAAATAACAAAATTGGGCACCCCGGGTGGTGCAATCAGTTAAGCATCCGACTCTTGGTTTCTACTCAGGTCATGATCTCAGGGTCACAGGATCCAGCCCCGCATAGGGCTCCAAGCTCAGCAAGGAGTCTGCTAAGTTTCTCTCTCCCTCTGCCTCTTCCCCTCCCTGCACACTCTCTAATAAATAATCTTTAAGAAAAATAATAACAAGGCTGGTACAACATCTCACATATATTAAATACTCAAAAAAATGACAGCTAACATGTTATTTTTCACATCTAATATGTAACACTAACTTATAATGTAGAGAAAAAGAGCTTTTCCCCTCTTAGGTTTATTTTAATTAAAATAACTAGAAAAGCCTAAAAAAATCAAAGGAGAAAGTGAAAATTAAATCAATGGCATGGCTCAATATTTCAAACTTCTTACACTAATCTAGCTAAGGTGGTCTAAAGTTGGTTATTAAATTTAAAATCTACATCTATTACAAAAAAAATTGAAATTCAAACATACGTAGGTTTATTTTAAATGTGATATATTCATCAAAAATATTCTTTTAAATTTAAGTATTTGTTTTAAGTGACGGTTATTTTCTTTCATATTACCCTGGTAACAATAAATTTAAAATATAAAGATTGATCCTGATTAAGATGTACTTTTTATCACTTCAACTGTCTTCCATCTTAGTTATAAATATTATATACCAAAGTTATGTATAAGAATATACTTTTGTGGAGGATTTAAATTAAAACCACCCTTCAACATAAATACTATTATTGTAACACAAATGGGTTCAAAAAGAAAGTTTCAAATGAGGCTGGGCAAAGGCTATTACATTTTATAACTTCTAGAAATGCTATCTTAATAAAATTATAGGAGTAACTGCAAAGGGTTAAGAAATCTAGCAGTGAAAATGGCCATAAAAAAAGGAGCAACACAGTCAGTATGTGTACGTGTCTGGTGTTTGCTTATTTTGTTTCCTTATTTCTATGTTTTTATGGATGGGGAGACCTGGGCGCCTGGGTGGCTCAGATGGTTAAGCCTCTGCCTTCGGCTCAGGTCATGATCCCAGGGTCCTGGGATTGAGTCTCACATCGGGGTCCTTGCTCAGCGGAGAGCCTGCTTCTTCCTCTCCCTCTGCACCTCCCCCTGCTCATGCTCTGTATCTCTGTCTCAAATGAATAAATAAAAAAAGTTTAAAAAAAAAAATCAATAAAGTTTTATTCAATGGGTTTCAAAAAAATATTTCAAGCTTTTGATAACTTATCATAAACCAACTTCCATATAAAAATACCAAATATGGGGGCGCCCACCTGGCTCAATTAAGTAGAGCACGTGGCTCTTGATCTCAGGGTTTTGAGTTCAAGCCCTACGTTAGGTGTAGTGATTGCTTAACAAATAAACTTTGAAAATATACATAAACCAAATATGTTTCTCCAGAGAACTATCAATAACACTTTATGGCTTTTTCAGCAATTACACTTCAGTTAACCCTGCTTGACTGAAATCCAAAGGTTGTTTGGTGAGCCCTATAGGCATGGGGTGAGTTAATGAGCTACATAAATCATGATGAAATATCATTTTAAGACTGGAAATAGGTGGTGCCTGGGTGGCTCGGTCATTAAGGATCTGCCTTCGGCTCAGGTCATAATCCCAGGGTCCTGGGATCGAGCCCTGCATTGGGCTCCCTGCTCCGCAGGAAACCTGCTTCTCCCTCTCCCACTCCCCCTGCTTGTATTCTCTCACTGTGTCTCTATCAAATAAATAAACAAAATCTTTAAAAAAAAAACAAAAAAAGATTGGAAATAATTATTGCACCTTGGAATCTGAGGTCTTTTTAAAACAGAATTAAAAAGTTATCTGACTAAAGTAAAAAAAATTTAACAGAAAATACAAGCTATAATTCACTGGCAAAACTGACTGATTTTACACCTGATGAAAATGTGAAAGTGCTGCCATTGTTAAATTAACAAATGCCTACTTGTGTCTTCTTTTTTTTTTTAAGATTTTATTTATTTATTTGACAGAGAGACACAGTAAGAGAGGGAACACAAGCAGGAGGAGTGGGAGAGGGAGAAGCAGGCTTCCCACTGAGCAGGAAGCCCGATACAGGGCTCAATTCCAGGACCCTGGGATCATGACCCAAGCCGAAGGCAGACACCCAACTGCTGAGCCACCCAGGCGCCTCTTGTGTCTTCTTTCTTACTCTTACTCCTTCATTTGCCTCTAAAGTCTCCCAAACATGGATCTCTAGGAATGTTGAATGCATGGGAAATTTAATAGGTTTTTTCCCTTCTACCTACTTGGTTCTGATATTACCTACTAACCTTCATGTTCAGCTTCATACCTTCACAGTTGATTCTGCCCGTTTAGTTTTCTTTTGGTAAAACTTCTGCACAATTGGAAAAAAAAAAAAAAAACTTCTGCACAATTGGAACTTATGTCCCTCATTCCCAGGAGGAAGGCTAAGTGATTATGTTCAACCTTAAAGAGGCATAGTAATAACCACAATCATTGCAGGACTAAGAGAAAAATAAAGAAAAAGAAGTTATCTGGAAAAAAAAAGTTGGATTCCTAGTCAAAATTATCCCAAAGGCACCTGGGTGGCTTAGTCGTTTAAGTAACCAACTCTTGATTTCAGCTCAAGTCATGATCTCGGGGTTCTGGGATCAAGCCCTGTGTCAGGCTCCTTGCTCAGTGGAGAGTCTGCTTAAGGATTTCTCTCCCCTTCCCTCTGGCCCTCCCCCTCCCAACATGTGTGTGCATGCTCTCTCTCTCTCAAATAAATAAATAAATCTTTTTTAAAAATATTATCCTAAAATTAAGGGGAAAGGGTATGGGCTTTTCCTTTTTTTTTTTTTTGAAAGATTTTTTTTTTTTAATTTATTTGAAAGAGAGAATGAGAGAGAGAGCACACACGAGATGGGGGAGGGTCAGAGGGAGAAGCAGACTCCCTGCTGAGCAGGGAGCCTGATGCAGGGCTCGATCCTAGGACTCCAGGATCATGACCTGAGCTGAAGGCAGACGTTTAACCAACTGAGCGACCTAGGTGCCCCAGGGTTTTTCCCTATTAAGACAAATTTGCAGGGCGCCTGGCTGGCTCAGTTGGAAGAGCAGGTGACTTTCGATCTCAGGGTCATGAGTTTGAGCCACACTTTGGGTGAAGAGATTACTTAAATAAACAAACTTAAAAAAAAATTCACACAGAATTTTAATTATTAGACTACTTGATCTCCTGGTCATGAGTTTGAGCTCCACGTTGGGGGTACAGATTACAAAAAAAAGAATTAACATTCAGCCTATACTCAAAAATAAGCTACAGTATTACAAGTCAAGATGGTGACACAAAAAAGGTGCAACAGGACTCCCAAAGTTAATGTATAGGGTGCTGGTTATATGCACATTTTTATACTGTGAAAATTCCTCTGTGAAAATTCATCATGCTATGTACTTAGGGTTTATACAATTAACCATATATCTTAAAAAGTCAAATATGGATAAAATTTGGTGCTTAAAAGCTAATCTCCAATTTGTTCGGACTTAATTATTGTCTTTGAGTCTATAACCTTTGATATGTAAAATAACCCTTATTTTTCAAAATTAAAGTTCTAAGAAATGAATAATGCTGCTGTTCCCCCCCAAAAAAGTACTAATTTATAAGTAATTCCCTTAATTCAAGATAATTTGTTTAAAGATTTTATTTTTAAGTAATCTCTACACCCAACGTGGAGCTTGAAACATAACCTTGAGATCAAGAGTCACATGTTCTACTAACTAAGCCAGCCAGGCACCCCAATTCAAGGTAATTTTTTAAAGGATAAACTTCCCATAGAGAAAATAATTAAGAAAAGAACTTTAATATACTGCAGGGTAGAAAAGCTTCTTTTGAGAGACTAAAAAGACTAAAAAGAAAAACTGATGGAAAACCTTTCTTTAAATGTACACTCTGTATATCTGCTAGTTTTAAATTTTTTAAATAATAGAAGAAAACAGAGCCACTTATACTGCATAGCTTGTGAATGTTTAAGTATCTACAAATTAAAATAGTAAACTGTGGGGGCACCTGGGTGGCTCAGGCAAACGTCTGCCTTCGGCTTAGGTCATGATCTCAGGGTCCAGGGATCAAGCCCAGCAACAGGCTCCCTGATGAGCAGGGAGTCTGCTTCTCCCTCTCCCTGTCCCTGCTCCTGCTCTCTCTTTCTCTCTCATGCATGCTCTCTCTCAAATAAATAAAATCTTGGGGTGCCTGGGTGGCTAAGATGGTTGAGCATCTGCCTTCAGCTCAGGTCATGATCTCCAGGTCCTGGGATCAAGCCCCATGTCAGGCTCCTGGCTCAGCAGGGAGTCAGCTTTTCCCTCTCCCTCTGCCTCTCTCCCTGCTTGTGCTCTCTCTGTCTCTCTCTCTCTCTTAAATGAATAAATAAAATCTTTAAAAAATAAAAATAAAAAAACAAAATCTTTTAAAAAATAATATGGTATATTTGAAAACAGAAATGAGAATATTTCATCTACTCATGGACATAAAATCTTTATTTAATTTAAATTCCACCCTAATTCTAACCCCAATTATTCCATTCTCCTATGGAGCTATCACTCTACTGTAAGACACTTCACTGGTGGGGTGCCTGAGCCTGGTGGGACTCAGTCATTAAGCATCTGCCTTCAGCTCAGGTCATGATCCCAGGGTCCTGGGATCAAGCCCCACATTGGGCTCCCTGCTCAGCAGGGAGTCTGCTTCTCCTTCTCTCTCTTCCCCTCTCCCGTGCTCATGCTCTCTCTCGCTCTAGCTCAAATAAATAAATAAATCTTAAAAAAAAAAAAAAAAAGACGCCTTCACTGGTGAAACTGTTATTGCTCATAATTGGAGGTCTAATTAGAAGATTTTTGGTTGGGGGGGCACCAGCTAGCTCAGTCAGTAGAGCATGCAACTCTTAATCTTTGGGTCATAAATTCAAGCCCCACATTGAGTGAAGAGCTTACATTAGAGACTACAGTCATGCCAACTTTATTCTAGAGTCCAAGTACGAAAACTAGCAGCCTCCAGTATTATTTGAAAGTAAGTAAGGATAACGGGCACCTCGGTGGCTCATGTGGTTAGGTGTCTGCCTTAGGCTCAGGTCATAATCCTGGAGTCCGGGGATCGAATCCCTCACCGGGCTCCCTGCTCAGCGGGGAGTCTGCTTCTCCCTCTGACCCTCCCCACCTCTCATGCTCTCTCTCTCTCTCATTCTCTCTCAAATAAGTAAATAAAATCTTAAAAAAAAAAAAAGAAAGTGAGGATGAGAAAAGTTGCACAAGCAAAAAACTACTTGTGATATGGAGGGAAAAGAAGACTATCAACAAAAAACAACAAAAATCTGAAAGTGATACACTGAACACTGCTTATGTGGAGAAAAAGATCACCTGTACTTTAAATAAGAATACAAATGAGACATGACCCAAGTCTTCAAGCATTGCAATAATAAGCCTTTTAAGAACAGGACAAACAGGAAAGTCCTCATCTACAAAGGGCCCTATGACTAGGAATTATCCTTGTAGTCTGTATTCTCTGCATCATAAAGGGAATCCAGGCGGATGGGCTCTACCCTTATTCTTTGAATTATTACTTGAGGCAAAATACTTTCCATGTTTACATTCTTTCAATAAATAAAAAAGTACAGGGGCGTCTGGGTGGCTCAGTCGTTAAGCATCTGCCTTCGGCTCAGGTCATGATCCCAGGGTCCCAGGATCGAGCCCCACATCAGGCTCCCTGCTCGGCAGGAGGCCTGCTTCTCCTCTCCCACTGCCTGCTTGTATTCCCTCTCTCGCTGTGTCTCTGTCAAATAAATAAATAAAATCTTTAATAAATAAACAAATAAAGTACAGATAACACTAACACATATTTGTAGAGTACTTACTGAAAACTTTATATAATGTAGATCTCTAAAATAAACATTTGAGGGAAAAAGTTTTTAAAACTAACTGAACTATACATTCTATATCCAAGAAATAATCCTTGATATTTAAAAATCAATATATCACAGAAGTAGGTGTGTAATGATACCACCATGTTACTTGACAGTACTAGAGGGTGAAATCCAACATGCCACCACCCATGTCCATCTTGACTACTACAACTGCCTAACCAGACTTCTTGTTTCCCCTATAGCTCCTCTATTATCCTTTTCTATCTACAAGTGAAATTGATCTTTGAAATGAAAATTAGATCATGAAATTACCCTGCTTAAAATCTTTCAATAGCATTTCCCATTATCTCAGAATAAAATTCAAATTCTTCATCTTTATACCATGGCCTAAAAGGCCTCACATGATTCAGTTCCTGCCCACCTACCTAAACTTTAGTCACGTATCTCTCTTCCTAGCTCACTATACTTCAGCCACACCAGTCTCCTTTCTAACCTTAGAAAATACAAATCTCTTTCTCACCTCCCAGCCTTTGTACTTTCTGTTCCTCTACCTGGAATGCTCTTCCTGCCACTATTCACATATCAAGCTCGTTTTAATTCTTCAAATGTCACCTTGTAAGGAAGCCCTCACTGACCCCTTAATTAAAGTGGCCATCCCCATTTATCCTCTAATATAGCCCTGGGGCATATATCATAATCTCTAATTATCTATTTACTACTCACTTATGATCTGTCTTCTCAACAAATATTTATGAACTTATAGCTTGAACACCTTGTTCATAGCTATAAGACACTATGACATTCTTTTAACCTAACCTAATCTTTATAAATACAACATGTAAAAGCTAGATTACAGAATGTAAGTGTTCCTACTATTGTGGTCAATATCTCCTTATATTAAACAGCGTTCAAATACTAGGAGACATAGAAAAGAATATTTAGAAAATCAGCAGGTGAGTGCTTTATCTCAATTCATTTCATGGGTGTTACAAACTTGCCTTCTTGACCTTAAACTTATGTCTTCACACTTACTTTAACTACTTCCCTATAGAAAAGCACTAGAATCAGTTGCCTTCCTGGGATGGCTAAATGGCCTCCTTACCTCCTTCATTAAGTGTACTTGGCAACATTAGGTGCGTTACAGCATATAATTTGCTTCACATACAGCCCTTTTTTAATAGCCAGTTTTTTTCATGTTATTAGAAAAGAGCTAAATGAGAAATTTCCCCCAAAACATTGCAAAATAAAATCTCTAAAGATGACAATATGAAGAGGCATTTTCAATTTAAATTATCTATACTTTTCTCCATAGAAATGTAGTCATAGGGGCGCCTGGATAGCTCAGTTGGTTAAGCATCTGTCTTCGGCTCAGGTCATGATCCCAGGGTCCTGGGAAGGAGCACCGCATCGGGCTCCCTGCTCAGCAGAGAGCCTGCTTCTCTCTCAGCCCCTCACCCCGCTTGTGCTCTCTCTCTCATTCCCTCTTGCTCTCTCAAATAAATAAAATCTTTTTTTAAAAAAATGTAGCCATAAAACAGACTCATTTTCGCTTACCACTGTGATTTGTTTAAATGAGATTACAGATTTTAAAAATTCTTAGGTTTAGTGAAACATGGTATTTTTTTAGGGGATAAATTACTTAGTGACCTTGCTCCCGATCTTAGTATACTAGATGTAAGATATCATTAAAAAGTTTCTTGCTGAAGAAAATTATAAGCACTCACATCAAGGAAATACATTGTTGTGGCATCTGTAAAACCCCCAAAATTCAAGCAGACAATATCTATGATAAACCATTTAATATGTATAAAATATTACCTAATAATTAAAATAGGGTTTCTTCCCCAGCATCTTTTTGACATCCCCTGCTTTATCATTTGCTTTTCAGTTAAAGTGTTCCTCTTATCTGATTTAAATGTTGTAGTCAAATAAAATAGATGTGACTAGATACCCCCAAAACTCCCAACTGTCAAGAATAAATGTAGTGGGACAAATGTAGCTATAAATGCAACCCTAAATAGTATCAGTAAACTCTTACATGTATATCTCTATTCTGGACTGCTACTTTTATTGCTACCTCCTTAGTCAATTATACTCCCCTCACAACTCTTTCCCCACAAAGGATGATGCCACTCACCAGATCTCACAAGTCTTCAGAGCTGAGTACAGCAGCTGAGCCAATCTTAAATAAAGCAGAATAAATACACACCAAATAACTTCAGCCTTCATCACCACCCAGCTCATCCAGGGACTCAGGAGGATAAGTGTCAATCAGATCTAAAACTCAGTGGCCATAGGAATGACAAAGGATTATTCAGGCTGAATTTTCCCCTCCTCTTCTTTTGTACAGTCTAGCCCACTTGACTAGGCCTCTCAGTTTCTGTCCCTGCTCCTTAGGGTTGGCTCACATCTGTGTTTACCACACATTTGGTCACTATGCCTTGGCCACCTGGCTGCTCTTCCAAGAAACAGTCCATAATCAGAACAATTCCCTTAGCCCAACCTCAGGAATTGTGAACTCTATCACACTCCTGTCCAGTCACAATGACTTATCCATTGCCCAAATTATTAACATCACTGCCTATACACATTCTGTGTATCTTACTTCAAATTTAGATTTTTTTTAACCCAAAGAGCAGTTGAGCATACACCATTGTGTGCTCCTGCCCTATAATAGGGTAAGTATGTCAAATATTGGGACCACATTTCATACTATTCTAGACCCTAAAACAGTTAAGATATACATATTCAATGAATACATGCTAACTCAGAAACAGAGTTAATAGATCAAGCAGCAACAGTCTCTCTGATAATGAATCAAATAGTCTTACCATACAACTGAGTGAAGATGTTGATTTTCCCTAACTTTATTACTTTATGGGGAACAAGTCATGAAATTTCAAAGTTGAAAGCCACTCAATGTGAATGATTCTCCCTTACAGCATAAAAACATCTTGAGAGGAAATACGATTAAGAGTAGAGACTTTCATTTGTGCCACAACTAAAAAAAAAAAAAAAAAGACTAGAGACTTTCAGGGACACCTGGGTGGCTCAGTTGGTTAGGCAACTGCCTTCGGCTCAGGTCATGGTCCCAGGGTCTGGGATTGAGCCCCGCATCAGGCTCCCTGCTCAGCAGGAAGCCGCTTCTCCCTCTCCCACTCCCCCTGCTTGTGTTCCCTCTCCCACTATGTCTCTCTGTCAAACAAGTAAATAAAATCTTAAAAAAAAAAAAAAAAAAGGGCGCCTGGGTGGCTCAGTTGGTTGGGCGACTGCCTTCGGCTCAGGTCATGATCCTGGAGTCCCGGGATCGAGTCCCACATCGGGCTCCCTGCTCGGCAGAGAGTCTGCTTCTCCCTCTGACCCTCTTCCCTCTCGTGCTCTCTATCTCTCATTCTCTCTCTCAAATAAATAAATAAAATCTTAAAAAAAAAAAAAAAAAGAGTAGAGACTTTCGGAGACCAAGTCCTTGGCCTGAATTCCAGTTCTGCCACTCTCTATGTGTATGGTTTTAGGTGATTTATTTAACCTCTATGCGCTTCAGTTTCCTTAGCTATGAAAAAAATAATACCTATGTCACAAAGCTGATATCAGAATCATATGAAATAAAGTAAAAAAACTTACCATAATGCCCGTCAAAAAGAGGCACTCAATAAATAATAAGTAATCTGTAATTATTAGAAGTATACACCATAAATTATATAACTACTTAATCTCTGTAGTCTGTTTCCCTAATTCTAAAACAGGAGAAAAGCCTACCTTTCAGCTATTTTTTTAAACCTTTTTTTAGATTTATTTATTTATTTATTTATTTGAGAGAGAGCGCATGGGTTGGTGGGGGAAGAGAGGGAGAAGCAGACTCCCCACTGAGCAGGGAGCCCAATGCAGGGCTCAACCCCAGGACCCCGAGATCATGACCTGAGCCAAAGGCAGACGCTCAACTGACGGAGCCACCCAGGTGCCCCACAGCTATTTTGATTACAGAAAAATATCTGTAAAAACACTGCACTGAACACACAGCAGACATTCATAAAGAGGGATGTTAGTTATTAAACAACAGCTATTTCTCTTTTTCTGTTATTCTCAGTGGCATCTAATACAGTTCTCTGTATTTAAGTATTACTTTACTAATATAACATATTTTTTGGAAAATCTTTTATACAACATGTACCTTTAAACAAATTCATTAGTTGCAGAAATTCACTGCTTCTCCAACACAATTCTCAAGATAATTACTGAGGCCATGACTCAGTTGAATCTCACAGGAATCTCTCTCCAAACACCCTAACTAGATACCACCTTTCAAACAATGAATTCTCTAATTAGTGACCTAAATGAAATGGGCTGGAAAGATTTTAGGAATCAGCTCACCTAAGCGACAGTATGATAAATGCAACCTACACTAATTTTAGTACTCCTAGCCGTATTAACTTACCTCTGATATTATCATTTATTGAATTATTCAGAGTTCTCCTTTCAAATATAATTCTTTAAGTAATAGCTCCCAAACTTTGCAATATCAAAGCTACTGTATAAAAATGTCTGAATTCACAAACCCTAAAGGAGCTACACAATTGATGAATGGTACGCTTCTTTGGAGCCCACACCAGTACAAAGATCAAAGAAAGGTAAGGGTAAAAAGGCCAGACCAAGCTGAGACAGTCTGGGTGGAGAGTGAGAGACAACAGAAGAGGAAATAAATTAAATTTTGACTTAAGTAAAAGTAAACTTTTACTCCCTCCTCCCTGAGACTTCCCCCCATTCTGCCCCTTTACCTTTGGCTACCACTATTCTTTCCTACCTCTGTACACGCCCTGTGAAATATGACCACTAGGATGGACAACTAGGATGACAAAAGTGTTCCAGATGTTATGTATTTCCATATACCAACTGCAGAGAATAGGTTCTAACTCAAAGTTGTTCTACATAAATTAAATGAATCTACATGCTCAAGCATTTTAAGCCATTCATATTAGTCATCTATTTATTTGATACTCCCTCAATTTTTATAAGCTAGAAAACCAAACAACCAAGATTCTTAGAAATTTTTAAATTAAAATAATAGGTAAGGCTCTAATTGAGAGCTAAAAATGTCTGGTTTCCATGCTCAGGCATTTTAAGCAATTGATATTACTCACCTACTTACCATGACAAGCAAAAAATCTATTATGACATGTTAGCAGAAGTATATTTTATATATTTCAAATTAACTGTCCCAAATGATGGTTTTCGGTGAAATTCAGTGATTAAAAGACAATTTGGTCATTAAAAGATAATTCAGTGAGGGGTGCCTGGGTAGCTCAGTCAGTTAAGCATCCAACTCTTGGTTTCAGCTCAGGTCATAATCCCATAGGTGGTGAGATCAAACCCCATGTGTGGCTCCACGCTCAACAAGGAGTCTGCCTGAAGATTCTCCCTCTGCTCCTCTCCCCACTCACATGCACACATGCACAGGCGGGCACTCTCTCACTCTCTAAATAAATAAATCTTAAAAAAAAAAAAGACAATTCAGTGAATTCAGATGGAATTCAGTGATTAAAAGACAACTTGGCTATATACTAAGTAGTAGAGCACAGCCATTAAGAGCACAGGCTATGTCTATATTCCAGCTCTATTAGCTATGCTGCCTTGAGCAAGTTTCTTAATTCCTCTGTGCCTAAAAGTCCTCATCTGCAAATGAAGAAAATAACAATATCTATCTCATACCATTATTATGAGTTAATATATGTACAACACCAAGAATAGTTCCAGGTGGATTATCTAAATATAGGGGAAAAAAAAAAAACCTATAGACCTACCTACTATAAGAATTTTTGGTAATTGTGGATATGGTAAAAGCTTTTCTAAGATAACACAAAATCCAGATGTTATAAAGGAAAAAAATAAACAATTCTAATCATGTAAAATCATATATATAAATATCACCTTCAAATACATAAGAAAAACAAATCACTAGAAAAATTAATCTTTGATATATAAACAGGTAATTCAGAAAAATGTAACTAGCCAATAACCATATGAAAAGAAACTCAGCTTCACTAATAATTAAAGAACTGCAAACTGAACTTTGGCAAAAACTGAAAAAATATTATAAAGCATTTGAAAGAGGTATAAGAAAATGAAAATCTTGGACGCACCTGGCTGGTTCAATCGGTGGAGCATTATGGTTCGAGACCCACACTGGGTGCAGAGATTACTTAAAAATAAAATCTTAAAAAAAGAAAATACCTTTTAAAAAAAAGGAAGAAAGAAAATGAAAATTCTGATATACTAGTGGCGGAAATGGAAAGTGGTACAATATTTTGGCAGGGGGAATTTAGAAGTTCATACCAAAATTTTAAATGTGCAAATTTTGACCAAATGATCTTACTTCTAGAACTAGCCTACATGATTAATAACAAAAATCTGTGCATGATATATATGATTCTAACTTTATTTAAAAAACAAACTCTAGGGCGCCTGGGTGGCTCAGTCGTTAAGCGTCTGCCTTCGGCTCAGATCATGACCCCAGGGTCCTGGGATCAAGTCCCACCATCGATCGGGCTCCCTGCTCGGCAGGAGGCCTGCTTCCCCCTCTCCCACTCCCCCTGCTTGTGTTCCTACTCTCGCTGTCTCTGTCAAATAAATAAATAAAATCTTTTAAAAAAACAAAACTCTAATTATACAGATGTTTATTTACAGTGCATACAAAAAAGTATGAAATATTATCCACCAAACTATTAACACTGGTTACATCCAAGGAACGGCATTAGAGAAAAAGTAAAGAGGGAATGGATTTTTTTATTTCTCTACTTCATTATCATAAATCATTTGTACAATGATCTTCTATTACAACATTGGGATTCTAAAAAACAGAAAGATTTTTAAAAGAAATAAAGTCAAAATCTGAAAGCCAAAACACATCTAAAAATATAAAGCAAAGCCAACAAAAGTTTATCTTATTACTTCCCATAGTCATCACTGGTCCTGTTTCCCAAATTCCTTTTCTAGATACTTGGAAAAATCACAGTTCCTAGAGGTTAGGGGAGACTAAATAGTGGATTTTAAGTGGAAGTGATGTGCCAGAGCATGTAACTGCCATGAAAGATCTTCTTACACTTTTACCTCTGGCACTGCAACCATCAACTTTCAAGATGGTGGCAATGCATTAACCCAGAGTCCTGAATGATGAGAATACTCCCGCCAGTCTTCAATGGACATAAAGTATGAGCAAGAAATAACCACTGATGTTTTAGAATAACCTAGCCTAGCCAAGTGATATGCTTCCAAAAACCATGCCTCAACACACTAGCTTTGAATTGCAAAAAACTAGAATTTAAATCTATTTTCAGATAATAAATTTAACCTATTTCCATTAATCTACCATTTCATTAATATAAAGCTTATCAGCTGCTGAGTGTACAAATCTGAGTTTAGTTTAAATCTAAGACTACTGCCTTGCTCTCAGAAGGACTTAGCAAGGATCAGTAAAACTGAATTTCTCAAAAACTTAAGAAAATGGACAAAACAATGATTCTTACAGAAGAGCTGGATTAATAGTTGGTGCTAAAAACTAAACTAAATTTATAGATAAACATTCTTAACAGCATTTCATCAAGCTAACACATTGGTTTAGCCAAAGGAAAAATAAATATCCCAGAAAAGTTATCTCTCACAAAAAAATTTTGCTTCAATAAGCAGCATGAATATTTATCTCGTTATCATTTGACTGTTTTTAATCTTGCCTTTCATGTCACCACAATATGGCCCTTTGAGCAGTAACTAAATTTAAAAGTTACTCTTCACACTAGACTGGCCCACAGGGATTCTAATCACTAACAACAGATGGAAACCTTAAAAACTTATCCTCAACTAAATATGTCATCATCATTCTTCATCTAACTGGTGCTCCTTTCCAAAACTGAAGCTTTGAATCTTTCATGAAAATGTTTATTATCCGGGGTGCCTGGGTGGCTCAGTCAGTTAAGCAGCTGCCTTCAGCTCAGGTCATGATACCAGAGTCCTGGGATCGAGCCCCACATCCAGCTCCCTGCTCAGCAGGAAGCCTGCTTCTCCCTCTTCCTCTGCCTGCCGCTCCCCCGCTTGTTCTTTCTCCCTCTGTCAAATAAATTAAAAAAAAAAAAATCTTTATTATCCACCAACATTTGAATGCTACACACAAAACCAAAACCTGTTGTCATTTACTACAAAATAAGAGACCATAACCAAGGCATAGTTCAGTCTAGAAAATTATTCCTGAATGATTAAAATGCCAAAAATTTTTTCAGATGCCTAAAATACTACTCCAAGTATTTTATACCTTCAGACTAACACTGTATATATTACATGAATGCTCTGCTTTGGAGTTATAGAGGCCTGGGCTTGAATTCCAGTCTCCTACTTACTTTACTTATCGGTAAAATAATGAAAAATAATAGTACTGAGTAGTCTGTTTAAAGGATAATGAGACCATATAGTATATATGTAAGGCACTTAGTAGATATGTCAGAGGCTCAAGAAATACTTGAGCCTCTTTTGTCTCCTCTTTTATTCCTCCAATATATATATTTACTGTATGTAGCCACTGTCAAACTATACAGAATAAAGTATCTCAAATCTAACCTCTTCTAAATCATTTGATTTCTAAATGTTTACTTCTGTGTAAAGTTAAAAGCACAATAAAAGTTGAGCAAGAAAGATCAGCAGATAGAGTCATAAGAAGTAGGGACCAGATTATATAGGATATTTCAAATGATTGTGACTTTTACTCTAAATGATATGCAGAGGCTTTGGAGAGTTTTAAGCAGAGAAATGTCATAATCTGACTTATGCTTAAAAAGATGGCACTGGATACTATATTGAAAAAGCGACTATAGGGCGCCTGGGTGGCTCAGTTGGTTAAGCGACTGCCTTCGGCTCAGGTCATGATCCTGGAGTCCCAGGATCGAGCCCCGCATCGGGCTCCCTGCTCGGCAGGGAGTCTGCTTCTCCCTCTGACCCTCTTCCCTCTCATGCTCTCTATCTCTCATTCTCTCTCTCTCAAATAATAAATAAATAAAATCTTAAAAAAAAAAGCAACTATAGTAAAAGTGACCATGTTAGAGAAGAGAGAGGCTACTGAAAAATTACAACCAAGAAAAATCTTGGCTTTTAAATTAACGTAGTACCCACAGAGGTGGTAAGAAGTAGTCAGACTCTAGATATATTTTGAAGGTAGGGCCAACAGTTTTTACTACCAGAGTGGATGTGAGTGTTAAAAAAGAAAGAGAAGAGACAAGGATATCTTCAATTTTTGGCCTGAACAACTTGGATGACAGACATATGCTGAGTTGGGAAAGACTATGGGAGGAAAAGGCTTATAGAAGCAGCTCAGGGACACATTAAGTGTGAGATAACTATCAAACATCTAAGTGGAGATGCTGAATACACAGTTGGCTACCTGCAACAAGATTTCAAGAAAAGAGGTTTGGGATGGAAATAAATTTGAAACTTGTTAACCTCTATGTGTTACTTTAAAGCCATGAGAATGGATGAGATCACCAAAGGAGAAGGTGTATACAGAGAAAAGTAAAGGTCCAAGGACTGACCAACAGAACTGAATTGGAAATCCAGAAATAAATCTATACATCTGTGGCCAACTGATTTTTTTTTTAAAGAGTGGCAATTCCATTCAAGGAGGAAAGAATAGTCTCTTTAGCAAATGGTACTGGCACAACTGGATTTCCACATGCAAAAGAATGAAGTTGGATCTCTATCTCACACCATATATAAAAATTAACTCAAAATCGATCAATGACAGGGACACCTGGGTGGCTCAGTTGGTTAAGTGTCTGCCTTCGGCTCAGGTCATGATCCCAGAATCCGGGGTTCAAGCCCTACATCAGGCTTCCTGTTCAGTGGGGAGTCTTACACAATGTTACATATCAATTATATCTCTATAAAAGTAAATTTAGCCACTGTGGAAAATAGTTTAGTGGTTCCTCAAAAAAACTAAACACAGAATCATTACAATATGATTCAGCAATTGCACTCCTGGGTATACACCCATAGGAATTTAAAGCAGGGACTGGAACAGATACTGTACACCAATGTTCACTGCAGCCAAAAGGTGAAAACTCAAGTGTCCATCAACAGGTGAATGGATAAACAAAATGTGGTATATATACAATGGAATATTATTCAGCCCTAAAAAGCAATGAAATTCTGACACATGCCACAACATGGATAAACTCTAAAACATTATGCTAAGCAAAATGAGCCAGTAACAAAAGGACAAATATTATATGATTCCACTTACATGAAATATCTAGAGTAGGCAAATTCATAGAGACAGAAAATAGTTTAGAGGTTACCAGGGGCTGGGAGAAGGGGGAAAATGGGAGTTACTGCTTAATGGTTAAAGTTTCTGTTTGGGGTGATAAAAACGTTTTGGTGACACACATCAATATGTGTTGCACCACACTGAGAATGCTGTTAATGCCACGGGATCGTATACTTGAAAATGGCTAAAATGGCAAATATATGCTATACATGTTTTACCATAATTTCTTTAAAGTTAATAATATACCAAAATAATGAATTGTACATTTTAAATGGGTAAACTGTATGATATGGGAATTATATCTCAGTAAAGCTGTTTTACAAAATTTACTAACCAGAAGTTAAAATGGCATTAATTCGATCTGATTTAGAATGTATGATAACTGAGTCAAAAGCTATGCTGAAACTGATGTTGGCACTGTTTACCTTAAAATTAAAACAATTTCTGACACCATTCACAAAAATACACTCCAAATGGATTAAAGACATAAATGTGAGGCCTGAAACCATAAAAATCCTTGAAGAGAACATAATAACTTCTTTGACATCAGCCACAGAAACATTTTTCTAGATATGATTCCTGAGGCAAAGAAAACAAAAGCAAAAATAAACTACTAGGACTCCAACAAAATAAAAACTTCTGAACAACAAAGGAAACAATTAACAAAACTAAAAGACAGCCTACTGAATGGGAGAAGATATTTACAAATGATATACCCAATACAGGGTTAGTATCCAAAATATATGAAGAGCTTATACAGGGGCACCTGTGTGGCTCAGTCAGTTAAGTGTCTGCCTTCAGCTCAGGTCATGATCCTAGGGTCCTGGGATGGGGTCCTGCGTCAGGTTCCCTGCTCAGTGGGGAGTCTGCTTCTCCCTCTCCCTCTGCTCCTCCCCCCTGACGTTGCTCTCTCTCTCTCTCTCAAATAAATAAAATAAAATCTTAAAAAAAAAAAAACTTATACAACTCAACACCAAAAAAACCCAAATAATCCAACTAAAAATGGGCAGAAGACATTAACATTCTTCAAAGAAGACATACAGATGACCAACAGACACATGAAAAGATGCTCAACATCACTCATCATCAGGAAAATGCAAATTAAAACCACAATGAGATACCAACTCACAGCTATTAGAATGGCTAAAATCAAAAACACAAGAAACCAGTGTTGGCAAGGATGTGGAGAAAAAGGAACCTTCTTGCACTGTTGGTGGGAATGCAAACTGGTGCAGCCACCGTGGAAAACAGTATGGAGGTTCCTCAAAAAATTAAAAATAGGGGCACCTAGGTGGCACAGTTGGTTGAGCCTCGGACTCTTGGTTTCGGCTCAGGTTGTGATCTCAAGATCATAAGATGGAGCCCCACGTTGGGTTCCGCATTGTGCAGAGTCTGCTAAAGTTTCTCTCTCCCTTTTCCTCTGCCCCTCCCCCTATGCACTCACTCACGCATGCGCCCCCTCTCTAAAATAAAAAAATAAATAAACCTTTAAAAAAATTAAAAATGGAATTACCATATGATCTAGTAATCCCACTACTGGGTATTTACCCAAAGAATACAAAACCCCTAGTTAAAAAAGATATATGCACCCCTATGTTTATTGCAGCATTATTTACAATAGCCAAGAGATGGACACAGCCCAAGTGTCCATCCACAGATGAATGGCTAAAAAACGTATATGTACATGGGTATGTGTGTGTGTGTGTGTGTGTGTGTGTGTGTGTGTGTATGAATGAAATCTTGCCATTTGCAACAACAGAGATGGATTTAGAGAGTATAATACTAAATGAAGTAAGTCAGAGAAAGACAAATACCATGATTTCACTCATATGTGGAATTTAAGAAAAAAAAAAAAAAAAAGAAAGAAAGAAGAGATAAACCAAAAAACAGACTCAACTATAAAGAACAAACAGATAGATGATTACCAGAGGGGACACGGGAGGGGGCTGGGTGAAATAGGTGAAGGGGATTAAGAGTACACTTATCTTGTATGTTAATAAAAAGAAAAAAAAAAGAGTACACTTATCTTGATGAGCACTGAGTAATGTATAGAACTGTCAAAGTTCTACTGCACACCTGAAACTAACATAACACTGTGTATTAACATACTAGAATTAAAATAAAAAGTTAAAACAAAAGACAATATTGTCTTTTGTCTTCTTAACTAAAAGCTATTTAAAGTCTACTCTAAGGTCCTTTCCAACTCTAAAACTCTAGGATTCCAACTATTTTAAAAGCACCCTTTGTATTTAGTTATAGATTATTTTTATATTTGCATTACAGAATATCCACATAGTGCCTTTCTTTAGAACACTTTTGTGGTCCTAACTCAACATAATCAACATACAAAATGTATCTGCAAAAAATTAAATTACATTTCTTTCAAAGTAGTGCTTTTACCATTTCAGAATGCCCCACAGTTTTCCCCAATCTAAGCTAAATTCAAAGTACTATATATATACTCAATAATAACCAAATATATCATTCAAAATGTTACACACTTACTAGTAACTAAGAATATCACTGGCTTTTCTCATACCATAAGCAAAAGTGCTAGAAATGCTATAAGTATCATGCAGGCCAACCCTCTCCTCCTTTATAATGAGGATACTGAAACCAAAAGAAGTGATATTCCCAAAGTGAACAGCTGATGGTACCACTAGGAAGGAACTCAAATCCTTCCAGCTTCACCTGTTTGAGTTAGAAATCATCTACTTTCCAGAATAATTGAAGGCTGGGAGAGGAGTAACAATAAAAGAAAATCAACAAGGGGGAGGAGTAGCAATAAAAAAAAAAGTATACTCAAGAAAATCTAAGGGAGGGGAGCCTGAGTGGCTCAGTCGTTAAGCATCTGCCTTCGGCTCAGATCATGATCTCAGGGTCCTGGGATCAAGCCCCACATCGGGCTCCCTGCTCTGCGGGAAGCCTGCTTCTCCCTCTCCCACTCTCCCTGCTTGTGTTCTCTCTTTTGCTGTGTCTCTGTCAAATAAATAAATAAAATCTTTAAAAAGAGAAAATCTAAGGGAGATTTTTAAAAAAGAAGGAAACAATTTATGGAGAAGAGAGGATGGAGAAGATATATAACCAGAGAAATGCAAAGTTACTAGTCAGACAGGGAGAGTTTCAAGGAAGGGGTGACCAAAATTCTCAAATTAAGTAGAAAAGTCAAAGAGAACAAGACTGAAAAATCACTGGAGGGGTGTCTAGGTGGCTCAGTCAGTTTAGTGTCTGCCTTCGGCTCAGGTCGTGATCTCGGGGTCCTGGAATCGAGCCCCGCATCAGGCCCCGTCCAGCAGGGAGTCTGCTTCTCCCTCTCTCTCTGCCCCTACCCTCGGCTCATGCTCATTCTCTCTCAAATAAATTTTTTTTTAAAAAGTCACTGGATAAGGCAATTAGGAAGTCACTGATGATCTAATACACATCATGAGACAAGTAAGTTGAGGATATAGAAGTCCAGAAGCGTTCACTGCTCTTTCAAAAAAAAAGCTGGCAGGAAGATAGAAAAGGAGGGTGGAGATCAGCTAGAAGACACACAGGAACAAAGTCTCTTCTCCTGTGTTGCAGAATACCTTCAGGAATTTCTCGTCCTGAGGAATAGGCAGAAGAGAAATAATACAATGCTAATAAGACTTGCAAAATACCTACCCTTGCTTCAAATAGCATGAAATCTAATTCCCTTTCAGAAAGTAATATAGGCTATGGCATGAGATATTTGGGGAAGGAGAGGTGGCCCTTGTTTTTCTTTGTATCCACCAACATTTTAAAAAGAACCTTGCGCAAAGGAAGCACTAATAAATATTTGTTGACTGGACATTTTAGTTCTCCTTCCATATGTTATCTATCCTATTAATGCCCCCTACCCTTGTCGCAGCTCCCATGAATGCATATTGTAATAGAAAATGGGTCTGGGGCGCCTGGGTGGCTCAGTTGGTTAAGCGACTGCCTTCGGCTCAGGTCATGATCCCGGAGTCCCGGGATCGGGTCCCACATCGGGCTCCCTGCTCGGCAGGGAGTCTGCTTCTCCCTCTGACCCTCTTCCCTCTCGTGCTCTCTCTCATTCTCTCTCTCTCAAATAAATAAATAAAATCTTTAAAAAAAAAAAATGGGTCTGGTCAAACACCGTATTATGTGCAATTAACAGTAAGAAATAAATGTTGTGTTCTAACAGTTCTGATAAAGCAATGCATTTTATTTTTTCAAAAGATTTTATTTATTTATTTGAGAGAGAGAGAATGAGAGAGAGAGCATATGAGAGGGGGGAGGGTCAGAGGGAGAAGCAGATTCCCTGCCGAGCAGGGAGCCCGATGTGGGACTCGATCCAGGGACTCCAGGATCATGACCTGAGCCGCAGGCAGTCGCCCAACGAACTGAGCCACCCAGGCACCCTAAAGCAATGCATTTTAAAATATTCATGTCGGGGCACCTGGCTGGCTCAGTTGGTAGAGCATGTGACTCTTGATCTCCAGGTTGTGAGTATGAGCCCCACACTGGGTGTAGAGATTACTTAAAAATAAAATCTTAAAAAAAAATTTTTTTAAATAAAAAAATGTTCATGTCATTTACCCACAGGCTTATTTCTAACCTCACACAGACTATACATAAATTATATATGTATTCTTGTAATCCAGCAGTCTTAGTTGTCATACCCATCCCACAGATTAAAAAAAGTTTAAAAAAAAATACAAAATCGAGTCTATTGTACCCAAAATTCTACTAGAGTCATCTTCATTGCTTCTAAAAATGATTCAAAGACTAGATCATTTAAACACAAGAGGGAAATAATTTGGTAATATGGAAGTCTCTTCCACATGTGTAAGTACTATACAAGATGGCCAAAATTCATGAATTCATACTTAATTTTTTTCTAGCAGATATCAATCAAATCAGAATATAATTCTTCTTTGGTAGATAGAAACTTAATATATGCAATTTATCCACCTGGAATGTTCCACAGCATATTAATTTGTAACTAAAACCAAATCAATGTTACCTAGTCTAATTTAGTTTAGCACTATTTCTTTTATAAATATTTCATCAACAATTCTCAGGACGCCTGGGTGGCTCAGTCAGTTAAGCATCTGCCTCCAGCTCAGGTCATGATCCCAGGGGGAGTCTGCTTAAGATTCTCTCCCTCTCCCTCTGCCCCCATCCCTGCTCATGCACATGCTCTCTCTCTCTCTAAAATAAATAATAAATCTTAAAATAAAATAAAATGCAAATTCCCAAACTCACTGTCCAGATACTCAAATTAAGTAAGCCTAGGGTGGTTCCCATGAATGTGCATTTCAAACATAATCTAGTCCAATCCCACAATATTATAACTGAGAATACTATGTTGAGTAATCTGTTTGCCCAGAATCACAGAGTTTAGTTTTCATTAATTCATGACAGGAGTCTCCTTACTATACCACTTAAACTACTTTATAGTTGAAGGAATGGGAATAAAGAATAAATTACTAATAGATCATTTGAGTAAGTAAGCAATCTTAGAATACTTCCTGGCTCCAATTCCTTTTGATTATTCATTAATTTAGTATTTCTTAAACATCTTCTATCTGCATGCAGTATGATAGATTAAAAAACAGTTTAAGATATGAAGTAGGTCCTCAAGAAGCAATTATCAGTTAGGAGGACAAAGCAAATACATAAAACTGATATTCAAAAGCAAGGCAATATATGAGAAAGTGCCAAAATAAGTGGTATGGCCATTTATAAAATTAACTAATTTACACTGACTTCATCCTGTACCTTTTATAGTTAGAATTTACCCATCAGAAATCAATAGTCAATTTCTTCTCTATGTTAAGAAAGTTTGTCTTTAATGAAGGAAAGCTATTGTCCTTGTGTGAAATGAATCTCTGTCCCCACATTTCATACACACCAACATCACTACCACCACATCATCCCACATGCCAGGATAGGCTTTTCTAGAGATCAAAGTTGGTATAATTTTTATGCAAAAGCCTAATTAAGAGTTTGGCCCTGTTCAAATGGTAAGAGAAGCTCCTCTCTTGGACCATCTTCCTGATCATATGTGGTAGAATGAAGATCCCAATTCTTCATTTCCCAGCAATAGTATCACATGTCCATATATTACCATGGCCTCATTATAGCCAGAGTGTACTTCACTACTCCTTGTCTTTGGTCTTGGCCAAATGGGATGTCAGAGAAACAAGAATCTGAAAATGGCTGGTGGGACTGGGCTTGTCCTCTTGTAATTCTGCCATTGCCATGAAACAAGCTTTCCCCAGAGAGATGTTACCCTTCCCTCCAGCCTGGGCCCAAGAATGAGACAAATGGAGCAGAATAAATGCTTATTGTTGTATGTCACTATGATTTTGTGGTTACCAGCTATTATGCAGCAAAAGCTGAATGAATCACAATATTTTAAAAATCCAAACAATCAAGACTGATTATGTAAATCAGTGGTCCTCAAACTTGCCTAAGGGAGAATCTTTCAGGTTTCCAAGTTTAAAAAAAAATATAGGTCCCAGAGAGATCCCTTCAGTACATCTAGACTGATGATGGGGCACCTAGGTGGCGCAGTCGGTTGAGTGTCTGACCCCTGGCTTTGGCTCAGGCTGTGATCTCATGGTCATGAGATAGAGCCCTGCATCTGGCTCTGCACTCAGCACGGAGTCTGCTTAAGACTCTCCCTCCTTCTCCATCTGTTCCTCCTGCTCATGCTATCTCTCTCAAATAAATCAATCTTAAAAAAAAAAAACAGGCTCCTGGGTGGCTCAATTAAGCATCTGCCTTCGCCTCAGGTCATGATCCCAGCATCCTGGGATGGAGCCCTGCATCTGGCTCTCTGCTCAGTGGGGAGTCTGCTTCGCCCTCTCCCTCTGCCTGCCACTCCCCCTGCTTGTGCGGGCATTCTCTCCCTCTCTCTCTGTTGAATAAATAAATAAATAAAAATCTTAAAAAAAAAAAAAAATCCACAGGTGACCTGTTGCAGTGCCCACATGTTAAGAAATACAAAAATAAAGATTACTAAATTTTCAGTTCCCCAACAATATTTATTAACTTCAGTGCTCAAGAACCCTAACTAAATAGATGAATTTTCCTTTAGACAAATTTGTATTCCTAAAGAGATGTAAAACTGAAATCTAATCAAGGGAAGTGCACCTGGCTGGCTCAGTCAGCAGAGCATGCAACTCTTGACCTCAAGGTTGTGAGTTCAAGCCCCAGAGTTTACTTTAAAAAAAAAAAAAGAAGAAGAAGAAGAAAGAAATCTAATCAAGTGGATTATTTCAAATGCAGGAAGATTCAACTGACAATGAAGTCAGTCCAGCCATTAGACACATCTGAGCCAGCCAAGGAGAACTATGATGTGATGCAGAATCCCAAGGTCCTTCAGATGCTCTGGAGAACCTTCCAGGAATGAATCCCAACAAAGGGGCCATTCAAAATGTCATGGGCTCCCCGGCCTCCCGGCCACCAAGGATGGCAAGAAGGACAAGGAGGAGGAGGACAAGACTACTGGAGGAAAGGGTAGCTGAGCCTGCTCAAAGGCCTGCACAGAATAGAGTGGGATATGGGGTTACATATGTTATCTGTAGCCATTACAATCTAAATAAAGAGTGACAACTTTTTTTCCAAAAAAATTTTTTTAACAGAAGCTGATTCTGCAATAAGTATTGCATTGTATTATATCCTTTTATTAAAATTAAGAATTCATTTATAACCAATCACATTTTATTTTCTATAAATCCTAATTTTTTGCATACAAAATGTTCTTAGAATTAAGGAATCCAAGAACTAGATAAAGTGGGAGAGGGGGAGTCAAAAGAGATAAAGGATTTACCCATGGCCCCCAAGAGGGATGTGATATCAACCAGTCTTCCAGTATTTTTTTTCCTATCAGCAACACTATTTGCACCTACCTGGTTACATCACTACATCTATGTATCCCAAGTCCACACAGGCTCTCTCTAGTCACCCTGCACCTAATGAAACTGTACTAGCCACTCCAATATTAGGCAAAGTTCTACACATTTAGAACCATGACATCTGCATAACCAGTGCTGAATGATGATCCTGTCAAGTGTCCCTACTTACTTTCCAAAAGCTAATCTAGTGAAGGCACTACTCTTTCTTATGTTCCCAATTAGAGTGAGCTGTTGTTACCATTAATGTGATAGGTAAGGGTGCAGGCTATAATCCTGGCTCCACAATTTACTCTGTGGTGAGTGATTTAAATTCTCTGTACTTGCCCTCTCTGTAAAAGGAACATAATTAAACCTAGAGTACAGAATTGTCATGAGGATCAAATGAGAAAATACATGTAAAGCTATTAGAATAGTTGCTGGCACAGAGCAAGCACTCAATAAACACTAGCTATTACTATTATTGTTATAGTTCTGAAATCCAGCTTCACAAATTTTGGCATCTGGTAGTATATGTAATACTAAAGGAAAAAAAAGACTAATACCACTTTAAGTAGTTGATTCTTTCAATCCCTCCGTTTTAAAGGACATTATTCTATTTTATTTACCAAATTCAAATTAAATGTATTTTTAAATCAATGTTCTTTCCCTTACTATTATCAGTTCTGATCACAAAATGATAAGCCTGTAACTATAAATGAGAATCTACATTCTAAAAAGGTTAAGAATAACAAAGAACAATGCAAAGTCTGTGTTCTGAGATTTCTGCTCATAGAACGACTGCTTAAGCCTAAAGCCTTTTACTCTCTTCATATTTTACAGGAATCACGAGACTTACAGCCAGAGAATTTAAATAGCTAACACACTACAAAGAAACCTAGAAAAAATTGTTCATTTTTATCCCAAAAGGAATTGTGATGTTTAAGAATATTGAAATGCCAGTTTCAAAATACATTCAATTCAGAAGTTCGAATTCTTTTAATACTACATAGATTTATCATAAACGTAATAGACAATAATCAGCCAATATCAAAGGCACTAAAGGAAACTTCAAATTTTCTTTCAGAATTTTCCCAATGCATAGTTTTAAGGAAATAAGCAAGCAAACTCTGTGTCTAGCATAGCAATGAGAAATTTATTGAATGTGAAAAGTACACACTTGTATAAATTTAAAAAGTAATTGGAAAGCTGTTATATTGTCCTTTACTCATTTTTAAATGCATAATCTATTTGGCCATTCTACACCAAACTTAATAATTATATGTACAGTTCACTCCCAAAAATTTCTAAAAGCTTATCACAAAAAGACTGCTTGGAAAAATAACTGTAAACAGAAATGAGGATTTCTCTAAGGTGTCTGGGAACTAAAAAGAAAATATCCTAAGGAAAGAATGACTACCATTTCCCTTTAAGCTTAGTAAAATGTCAAAGAACTTTCAGGACTCAAATATGCTAGACGTCTGATGTGAGGTCAAAGTTGTTTCAATGACAGGAAAGCCAACAGATACCAGATGACTAAAATATAAAGTTATCGAAAATACTTTCAAGCCCAATAGTAATTCCAAAAGCATATAAAATACGAGTGTATTTATGTTGAAAACATGGAAATATAATTACCAAAATACTTTGGAACAAAATAATACTAACGACAATAATTAACAGTATTATACAACGTATTAAGAATCTCAAAGTTCTGGCTTCCTCAACATTTACCCAATTCATTCGGTAACATTTCGGAATAATGAAAGTAACATGGATTCCCAAGGAATGATCTAAATCTAAATATAAGGTTAAAGTGTGTGTTCTATAGTTGATGTTCTTTTTACTGTAAGCCAAATCAGCTTCTTTACGTTAAAAAACAAAAAATCTACAGCTCTGTTTCCAAAGATCTCATAATAGACACTGTTCATTGGCGATTAAAATATTATTTTTAATCCTTGCATTACCTCACAGCTAAAAATGTCAAGATACCACACCCAATATGTCTTTCCCCCCCCCCGGTGGGGGGTGGGAGGGGGGATATGGGAGTAGGGATTCGAAACTACACAAAAACAGGCAGGGTTATTTCCCTAGAAGGAACGGGAAAGGCGCGCAGGTACCGGACACGATTCCCTCCACAGCGATCGCGGGACGCGTCGCGAAGGGCGAGCGCAGGCCTCGGCCTCTGCGGGCTCCCTCGCCCGCCACCCGCGGGGGCAGTGGCCCGACGCGCCGCCCGGGGCTACTCACCGGCCGCAGTGCTGACCAGCAGGACGGTCCACAGGAGCGACGGCACCCACCGGGGCCGCTGCAGCGAAGAAGTCATCCCTGGGCCAGCCGAGAAGCAGCAGAGCAGAGAAAAGAAATATGGAAAGTAAACACGGGCGGAGAGGTACGGCCGGGAGGCTGGTCCTCGCTCTCGTCTGACTTGTCCGGCCCGTAGGTATTACAATGCAGTTTGAAAGGACAAATGGCAGATGAGAGGACCTAGCTGCAGAGCTTTCATTCCGCTGCAGAAATTCCCTTCATTTCTCTCCCTCGCGGCTGGAGAGGTTCATTCGCCCAGGACGGGGTGCCTCGGCCACCCAAACTGAAGGCATGTCCGTGTGGAGAAGCAGGGAGAGAGGAAGAAAGCCCAGCAGTTATTTCCCTCGTAGTTTCACAATGTCAAAAAAATATCCAGGTCTGGGAGAAAACATATCCAGGGTGCAGGGGGGTGGAGAGCGGGGATTCGATGGCGGGGCTCAGGATCAGAACAAGTTCCGGACCGCCGCGAAGGGCGAAGCCGGGCGGGCGGCGGGGGCGCCCGGCGGCACGAGTCGCATCGCCCGCGGCTCCGGGAGGGCAGGATTCCTTTTTAAGTTTCGCTTCGGTGCTTCCTTCACTCGGATTTCGAGAACAAACCCCGTTCCTCGACTGAATCGAAAAAGGTGACTGCCTCCATGGACAAACCCACAGAGCCCTCAAGCCTTCGCCGAACAATCCTGCGAGGTACTGCCAGGGCCCGGCCGGAGGGCTGAGGGGCAGCAGGAAGCGGGGGAGGGGAAGGGTCAGCAGGCAGGGCCCCGAGCTCCCCGAGACGGCGGGCGGAGAGGAGGTGGGGGGAGCTGCCCTTTCCAGCCCTCCCGGATTCGCTCCTCTCGCTCTCTCGCTCTTTTTTATTGCGGCCGCTCGATCTTGCCTGAGGTAAATTCCACGAAGAAAAGCCTCGTCTTCTCCCGTCAATGGCTCCTGTGAGCGAATCACAACCCCCCCGAGGAAGCCGCTGCCGCTGCCGCCGCCGCCGCCGCCTCGTTCTCCCGCAGCTCTGGGCTCCGGGCGGAGCTCGGGCGTCGCGGGCCGAGGGCGGGGGGCGGCGGGAGGGCGGAGGTAGGTGGCTGGCTGAGGAGGGGGGTGGGCGACGGGGCGGCGAGACACCCCGCACCCCTCCGGGAAGCACTTCCAGTGGCTCCGAGCAGACCAGACACAAAGGGGGGAGTCGCCGCAGCTGCCAGTCTGCGGCGCTCCCGGTCACCGGAGTCGCCCCGCCTCCGCCGCCGCCTCCGCCTCCTCCTCAGTCTCCGGCTCTTCCCGGCCCTGTCTGTCTCGGGCCTGTGGTGCAGCGCGGGCGGCGGCGGCGGCGGCGGCGGCAGCGACGGCGGCAGTGGCGGCGGCGCGAGGAAGCCCGCACTGCGCCTGCGCGCTCGCGGCCCCGCCCGGCCCCGCCCCTCGCTCCCGGGCGAGCTGAGACTGACTCCGCGGCCCTCGCGTGGCGTGTCTCTCCCGGGCTGCCGAGGGCGGGGTGGGGCCGGCAGCCCGCAGTGGGCAGCAATGGCCTTTCTCCTTCACACATGTAAACCTTCCATACGTGCACTCTCGGGATCTGTGTATGTGTTTAAGAGAGAGCGGCCACATCTTTTGTCCAGCCTTGACAAACTCCTCTGAGCTGGGTGATTTAGCCTCGGACTGAGGTGTCGCGGTCTCCTCCGGGACTCCTGGAGTAAAGCCTTGAGGGGCGGAACTGCCCTCGTTGTTTCTTGGGGCCGGAGCCTACCTCTCCGTATCCCAAAGAATCCAGAAGAACCCTCCTTTCCCAGAACTGTAGACCTTGGCCTCCTCGGGCCCCCTTCACTGACTCAAACAAAAGCCGGAATTGGAAAGACCAGTCTAAATGGATATTTTTGCTCTTATCGGTGTACTGCTTCTCTCAAGCGCCCATTACCGTAGCCCTTCTTAGCTTACATATTGGACATTTGAAAGGATGCGAAGTCAGAAAGAAAACTCTTTTTTAAATTCCATACATTGTCCCGCTGTGTATGCGTCTCTGTCTTTGCCGCGCGGTTTCCACTTCGAGGGTGGGCCTTTATTCACAAAGGCTGTGGGCCTTAGGGGCTTCTTAGGACATGTGAAAGGAAAATTGCGGTGAGGAGTTGCTGCCCCAGAGTAAAGAATGACACGCACCCAAGGAAATGAAAAGGTCC
Organism: Eumetopias jubatus; assembly: GCF_037043125.1. NCBI lineage: Eukaryota > Metazoa > Chordata > Mammalia > Carnivora > Otariidae > Eumetopias > Eumetopias jubatus. The sequence goes on from NW_028274809.1 coordinate 33,763,116, forward strand.
TGTTGGTACCAAAGCTTCCTGGAAAGGATCTGTTTAGTCGGTGTTTTGAATTGCAAAAAACCCAAGCAACCAGGATAGGAGAAGGAATTCCTCCACCCCCCACCCCCGACCCTGCAGGCTTTGCACACCTCCTGAGGGATCAGGTCGACTTGGGTGGGATTTTGCTGGGGAAAAAGGGAGAAAGTGACGTGCGTGGCGCCATGATCGGAAGTCTGTGTTTAATTCTTAGCTGCCAGGTGGAAAATTTGCGTGGGAGGGCGATCATCGAGGTGAAGTCTAGCCTTCCTTCTAATACGAAGAACGGCTATTCTAAAGGCTGGTTTGGCTGGTCTTTCATTGTGGGTAAAGTCAGTTCCAAAGACACATTCATACAAACACTCCTGAAGTCATACCCTTTATGTTCGTATTCAAGTCCCCTTTTATCTCTTTATCTGAACTTGATGTAAATAAACCTCCACATTCCTTAAACTAGTTGCTGTTATCATACTAAATATCTAGTATAATTACAGGTTTTAATAATACCAACCCAGGATTCTCAGACTCTTTTTAGTGGAAATATTTTTATACTGTTTACCCTTCAGGCAGGAAGAAATATTTCTATATAGTAAAATCCCTTAAAAAGAAAAAAATTAGGAGCGCCTGGATGGCTCAGTCATTAAGCATCTGCCTTCGGCTCAGGTCATGATCCCAGGGTCCTGGGATTGAGCCCCACCATCCGGCTCCCTGCTCGGGAGGAAGCCGGTTTCTCCCTCTCCCACTCCCCCTGCTTGTGTTCCCTCTCTCGCTGTGTCTCTCTCTGTCAAATAAATAAATAAAATTTTAAAAAAAGAAAGAAAGAAATGAGAAGGAGCTTTGATTCATTACTTTATTACTATATTTTCTTTGCCCAAAAGGCCTAAAATAAGAAAATGGTATTGTTTTGCCATTTGACTTTCAAGACATAAGATCTAGCACTCAGAGAAATGAGATTTTAGTAAGTTAGAGATGCAGAAAGTTTATTAACTAGCAGTATACTGTTCTTTCTCAAATTGGGATTAAGTACTTGGTTATTCTGTTTTTATTTGCATAAAAATTTTCCTAAGAAACATTAAGTACCCTTATACATATTATAAATGTATGGTAAAATATATATAAAAAAGAAGATGAAGAAAGGAGCCTAGGAAATTCACATGAAAAAAATATATGCCACTGACTTGGTAGGAATAATTAGCAGACAACTAGATAGGCAACCCTTTTCCCTTTTCTGTTGCTCCTTGTAATATCTCAGTTGGAACATGGCTTTTCACTCACTATGAGAAAGACCATCAGAGAAGAACGAGAATTGGGCCATCAATATGTCCACAAAGACCAGACAGACAATACAAGTCAAGCTCAAGTGAAAACAAAGGATTGGCAGGGCAGGCAAGGTTTGTATCTGCACTAGTCAGGATAGGCTAGATTGTAACAAACACCTCAGCAGCTTATAGCAACAAAAGTTTATTTCTCACACATGTTACATGTTTGATACAGGTCATCAGGAAGCCCATTACAAGTAGGATTCATTTGGGAAACAGACCCTGAAACTGAGATTTGCATTCAGGAGGTTATTAGGTAGTGCTCTCAAGAACAACTTCTGGAGACTGAGGGTCACAAAATCACTGGAAAAGGAGAACTTGAACTACAATACAGTTGCAGCTGAGGCTTCAGCCAGTTCTGCAGGGAGCTTGGAGCTGGGTTGGCCCTTCAGCATTGTCCTAAATTGGGACAGGAGGCCTGATCATTATACCCTCCCACCAACCTGTCATTGGATATGGACTGCACCCAGGGAAGGAAGGTGACCCTTGGATGAGAGGATTCTGTTTAGCCAAGACCAACTCTCAGAGGGGAACCCAGCTGAAAGCTCTCAGCCACCAACCCTTCTAGCTGTTGGGAGAGGTTGTGCTTTAGTCATAAAGGGTGGATCTGGGGAGCTCAGTACAATATCCATTACATGGATTCTGCTCATTTTAGTCACTGAGGTAACCAGATTTTTGGAGGCTTCACTGAGATACATGCTTTCAAGATTCCTACAGTTAGGGGAGCACCTGGCTGGCTCAGTTGGTAGATCATGTGACTCTTGATCTTGGGGTCTTGAGTTCAAGCCCCATGTTAGGTGTAGAGCCTTAAAAAAAAGAGAGAGAGAGAGAAGATTGCTACATAAAATTTATTTACTAGTACTGCAGTGTTTTTGCTCTAACCATTAAAATGCTTGCACTCAGAAGCAATACACCTCACTTCCAATCACATTTTATCGGCCAAAGAAGTCACCCGGCCAAACCTAACTTCAAGAGAAATGTAATACTATATCATGTTACTAGAAGAAGAACATAAAATTTGATAACAGCCTTAATACTACCGTCATGTGCAAGGGGGAAATAATCATCAGTACTCTAATCACCAAAAGCCCATGTAGGATAGGAGGGTTTTCTAACATAAGGGGAAAACTCTGGCATAAGAAATCAAGAAATGAAGGGAGCAACACAGAAATCCAAGGGGACCAACAGTATCTGTGAGACTGATGGCTCTTCACTCTGTATTATGGCCCCTCATGGATTATAGCTTTCCTCTGAGATAGAAGACTTGTAAAAGGAAAGCTCTGGTTTTAGGAGGGGTCTGGGGAAACTAAGCAAATTATTAGGACAAGCATTAGAATAAGGACATAGGCAGAATCCCTATTATATGAATAAGGACAAATAGGAGTTACCTAAGCTCAAAGATACTGAATACTTCTAAGAACAAACTTTATCATTATAAAGGGATGCTGTCAAATGAAAAATAGAAGAAAAACTCTTAACTCTAGAAGAAAAATAATACAGATGCCCAGAAGTTAGCTCTGGGACACACTACAGGGTCAAAATAATGAAAGGCAACTTGAAGCTGCTTAGAAACTTCAGGACTTAATCTTTAGGACTAAACTGAGGAATGGGACATGGCATGGTCTCCTTTTAGAAGATTAAGGTGTAGTTGTGGGGAGAGGGGAAAACCCAATTGTGCAGTAAAAGAAAAATGAGATAGGAAATAGACAATTGCCCCCCCTTGATAACCTCTGGACCTAAAAGCAACCTTAAATTTCTCCCTTTCTAAAAATAAGAAAAGCTTAGGGGCACCCTGGTGGCACAGTCCGTTGGGTGTTCCGCTCAGGTCATGATCTTGAGGTCATGAGATCCAGCACCCTGTCGGACTCTGTGCTCAGCGCAGAGTCAGCTTGGGATTCTCTCTCCCTCTGCACCCTGGCCCCCTAAAATAAATAAATAAGTCTTTAAAAAAGGAAAAAAAATAAAATAAGAAAAGCTTAGGGGTTCCTGGGTGGCTCAGTCGTTAAGCATCTGCCTTTGGCTCAGGTCATGATCCCAGGGTCCTGGAATCGAGCCCCACGTCGGGCTCCTGGCTCCGCGGGAGGCATGCTTCTCCCTCTCCCACTCTCCCTGCTTGTGTTCCCTCTCTCGCTGTGTCTCTCTCTGTTAAATAAATAAATAAAATCTTTAAAAAAAATTTTAAAAATGAAAGATTAAAAATAATAATAATAGGGGCGCCTGGGTGGCTCAGTTGGTTAAGCGACTACCTTCGGCTCAGGTCATGATCCTGGAGTCCCAGGATCGAGTCCCGCATCGGGCTTCCTGCTGGGGGGGGGGGGGGGAGTCTGCTTCTCCCTCTGACCCTCTTCCCTCTCATGCTCTCTATCTCTCATTCTCTCTCTCTCAAATAAATAAAATCTTTAAAAATAATAATAATAATAAAGCTTTGCTTTTGGAACCTAGATCTATTGTCCCATTTCTTTCCTTCTCCTTTTGTCTAACTTTTGAAATTTTGGTTAGCCCAGCATCTGGAGTCACCCTTCCCTTTCCTTCCATTTAAAACAAAATAAAATCATCTGAGCTTCCTATCCTGAGTGAATAACAGCAAGAGAACCAGCTTCTCCCCAGGCATTGAAAGATCCCAGAGGAAGACCTATATTTTCCACAAGTTTACCTGATTTGCTCTGGACTTCTCTACTGATATCTTGTAAGAACTTCTCCTTCCCGATGCCAGACACTGAGATCTGACACTTTATTTATTTTCGAAGCTACCCTAAAATATGGTAAAATTTTTACTAAGACTTAGACTTTGGAAGAAGCAGGAGGAGGAGGAGGAAAAATATAGTTGACACTTGAACAATGCAGGAGTTAGGGGCCCCAATCTCCATGCCGTTGAAAATTCACATATAACTTTTTTTTTGCATATAACTTTTGACTACCCCCCCCAAACTTAAATACTAATAGCCTACTGTTGGACTAGAAGCCTTATCGATACCATAAAGAGTCAATTAACACATATTTTGTATGATATATGTATTATATACTTATTCTCACAGTAAAATAAGCTAGAGAAAAGAAAATGTTATTAATAAAATCACAAGAGGGGGAGAAGCTGAGGTCATCATCGAATTTGAAATATTTAAAGTGGATACAAAACTGTTTCAGCAATGCAGACAATTAAGTGTGTTGTTGTGGGTGATGGTGCCGTTGGTAAAACATGTCTTCTGATATCCTACACAACAAACAAATTTCCATCTGAGTATGTACCAACTGTTTTTGACAACTATGCAGTCACAGTTATGATTGGTGGAAAGCCATATACTCTTGGACTTTTTGATACTGCAGGGCAAGAAGATTATGACAGATTACGACTGCTGAGTTATCCACAAACAGATGTATTTCTAGTCTGTTTTTCAGTGGTCTCTCCATCCTCATTTGAAAATGTGAAGGAAAAGTGGGTGCCTGAAATAACTCACCATTGTCCAAAGACTCCTTTCTTGCTTGTTGGGACCCAAATTGATCTCCGAGATGACCCCTCTACAATTGAGAAACTTGCCAAGAACAAACAGAAGCCTATCACTCCAGAGACTGCTGAAAAGCTGGCCCGTGACCTGAAGGCGGTCAAGTATGTGGAGTGTTCTGCACTCACACAGAAAGGCCTAAAGAATGTATTTGACAAAGCAATACTGGCTGCCCTGGAGCCTCCCGAACCGAAGAAGAGCCGCAGGTGTGTGCTGCTATGAACATCTCTCCAGAGCCCTTTCCGCACAGCTGGTGTCAGCATCGTACTAAAAGCAATGTTAAATCAAACTAAAGATTAAAGATTAAAATTCGTTTTTGAAAAAGAAAAGAAAAGAAAATCACAAGGGGGCGCCTGGGTAGCTCGGTCAGTTGGGCATCTGCCTTTGGCTTGGGTCATGATCCCAGGGTCCTGAGATCAAACCCCACGGTGGGCTCTCTGCTCAGCAGGGAGCCTGCTTCTCCCTCTCCCACTTCCCCTGCTTGTGTTCCCTCTCTCGCTGTGTCTCTGTCAAATAAATAAATAAAATCTTAAAAGAAAAGAAAAGAAAATCACAAGGAAGATGGGGTCCCTGGCTGCTCATTTGGTAGAGCCTGTGATTCTAGATCTCCAGATCATAAGTTTGAGCCCCACATTGGGCATAGAGCTTACTTGAAAAAGAAAAACAAACAAACACACAAACAAAAACTAGGTGTGCTTGGCTGGCTCAGTCAGTAGAGCATGTGACTCTTGATCTCAAACCCCATGTTGAGTATAGAGATTACTTAAAAAATAAAATCTTTAAAAATAATAATAAAATAAAATCTTAAAAAGAGAAAATCATAAGGAAGAGAAAATACATTTACAGTACTATCTGTAGTTATAAAAAAATTTGTGTGTAAGTGGACTCACATAGTTCAAACCCATATTGTTCAAGGGCCAACTGTGTAACATAGTAAAGGAAATCTTAAAGCAAGATTATCAGATATCACTGCTCCCAGAAGTCTTTGAGCCACATATATATCTCCTGGATAGATTCCCTGCCCCCTGCCCAACTCTGAAAGTAGTATTCCTTACATTATGGCCACTAGCCATGTTACTAGAATCCAGTCCTGTCCTCTCCCCCATCCAGCTGAAATTCATCCATTCCTCCATCCATCTTTTTATTAATCTATATAACCAACAGATGTGTATTGAACTATGTGCCAGTCACTATCCTAGGTATATTGATACAGCAAGGAACAAGAGAACCAAGTTCCTTCCTCTCATCCTCTCATAGTATTTACCTGTATTCATTTTTTATTGCTGTTTAACAAATTACCAACACTTAGCAGCTCAAAACCACCCATATTTACTATATCACAGTTTCCATACATCAGGAGTCCAGACACGATTTAGCAGCGTCCTCTGCTCAGGTTCTCACAAGGTTGCAATCAAGGTGTCAGCCAGGTGGCACTCTCATCTGGAGGGCTGACTGAGGAAGAATCTCCTTGTAAGCTCATTCAGGTGCCAGGGGCTGTTCTCAGCTCCTAGAGGCTCCTAAAGTTCCTTGCCATGTGACCCTCTCCATAGGTATTCTCATAACCTAGTAGCTTAGTTAGTCAAAGAACAGAGAGAGTCTCTCTTACTCCAGTATGTTCAGACAGAATTTTATATAATCATAGGAGTGGCATCCCGTCACCTTTTCCATATTTAGTTGGTTAGAAGCAAGTCACAGTTTCTACCCACACTCAAGAAGGGATTTTCAAAGGGTATAGATGATTGGGGATCACCAAGTGATCACCACATGACCTTTTAGAAAGAGAGACAGTAAGAGCGGGACAGATGTTCTACCTTAAAAGGACTTATCAGATAAGTCCTATTTGGGTAGGTACCACTTGACCCCTGAGGTATCACTTGATCTCTGCTACGCAGAGATCTGGTAGAAGAGTCTTTTTGGCTTAGGAAGCAAGCAAAGGCCTTGAACTGGTTAGAACAATCTTGGTATATTTGAGAAATAAAAAGAAGGCCAGTTTTTACACCTGAAACTAATGTAACATTATGTGTCAACTCTAGATTAAAAAAAATAATTTAGGGGTGCCTGGGTGGCTCAGTCGTTAAGCGTCTGCCTTTGGCTCAGGTCATGATCCCACGGTCCTGGGATCGAGCCCCCCATTGGGCTCCCAGCTCCGCAGGAAGCCTGCTTCTCCTTCTCCCACTCCCCCTGCTTGTGTTCCCTCTCTCGCTGTGTCTCTCTGTCAAATAAATAAATAAAATCTTTAAAAAATAATAATAATTTACAAATATTTTTTTCCAATTGAAATGAGAAAGAAAAAAAAAGGAGGCCAGTTTATTGGAGCATGTGGGAGATGAAGTTAGAGAGGTAGGCATGTGCCACGTATACAAGGCTGGTAGGTAATAATAAGGGTGTGGATCATTTGCCTATTTGCTCTCAGTTCATTACCTTCCCTTTTCTTCTTTGTTCAGCAACTGACTCCTACAAACTTAATTTCCAAGACTCCCTTGTCCACTGGCTTCCAGTTAGCTTCAGCCTATGGGAGGTACAAGGCTAAGTTAAAACTGCTTAGAATGACACAAGGCTCCCTCTCATTCATTCTTCTGTTCAACAAATAATTATTTCCTATTGTGCTCCAGGCTCTATTACTAGGCTACTGTGGATACAATAAGCAAAACAATCAGTCTCTGCTCTTGCAGAACTCTGTGATACCAAAGAAGTTACACTTCCTCAAATACACATGCCTTTGTGCTTGCTGTTTTATTTGCCAAGAATGCACTTTGCCCTTCTGACTATCTCAATTTTTTTCACCACACAACACCCAGTCAAATAGTACTACCTCTAAGAAGATTCCCCTGATCCCACAGCCAAACAGAATTAATTATCCCCTTTTTTCATTACCTTTTTTTTTTTTTTTAATAAGCTCTAGGCCCAACATGGGGCTTGAACTCACGACCTCGGAGATCAAGAGTCACAGGCTCTACAGACTGAGCCAGCCAGGTGCCCCTTCTTAGCATTACTTCTATACCTTTTATAAGCTTCTAATATTGAGCTTGTCAAGCTGCATTCTGATTCCTTGCTTTTGTTTTCCCCCTACTAGATTAAAAAGAGGGATGATCTCTTATTTATCACTCTATCCCCAGCAATAAGCATGGTAACTAGTGTATAACAGGTCCTCAATAAAGACTGTTGAAATGAACTGAATTGGAACTGCACTGCCTTTATGACAGGGTGAATAGGGATGGTGCTGAGATCTTGGAATTCCTACAATCTATAAATCTTCCATTTGACCTAGGAATAGGGTAGTTAGGATAACAACTGATCTTCATGAACACCGTCATTTTGCCTCTGGCTATATATTTTAAGGATACTTTCATGTTTCATTCTACACTAAAATAGCCTTTTTCAAATTAGGATCACTATTTAAGTCATGTTATTACATAGACAGTATTAATACTTCAGACCTAAGTTTAAGAAAGCAGGAAGTGACATGGCAAACATTCACTAACTTAGATTAAGTCAAGGGAAAGGGCACCTGAGTCAATGAGTGAATGAGGTCTGACTCATGGGATATATAAATATTTTATTTAAAGAAACCAGCGTGCCAAAGTAATAATGAGTTAAACTTATATGAGTCTTTTTTTTTAAGATTTCATTTATTTATTTGTCGGAGAAAGAGAGAGATTAAGAGAGAGAGAAAGCACAAGCAGGGGAGCAGCAGGCAAAGGGAGAAGCAGGCTCCCCGCTGAGCAAGGAGCCTGATACAGGGCTCGATCTCAGCACCCCGGGATCATGACCTGAGCCGAAGACAGACGCTCAACTGACTGAGCTACCCAGGCGTCCCAAACTTAATAATGAGTCTACAAAAGAGCATGAAATATTGGCCCACTTAAAATAAAAATGATGGGGGGGCGCCTGGGTGGCTCAGTCGGTTAAGCGGCTGCCTTCGGCTCGGGTCATGATCCCAGGGTCCTGGGATCGAGCCCCATGTCCAGCTCCCTGCTCAGCAGAGAGCCTGCTTCTCCCTCTCCCTCTGCCTGCCACTCTGCCTACCTGTGCTCTCTATCTCTCTGTCAAATAAATAAATAAAATCTTTAAAAAAAAAAAAATGATGGGCACCTGGGTGGCCCAACTCTTGATTTTGGCTCTGGTCATAATTTCAGGGTTGTAAGATCTAGCCCGGTGTCATGGAGCCTGCTTAAGATTCTCTCTCTCCCTCTCCCTCTGCCTTTCCTCCCCTCTCTAAAAAAAATTTTTAAAGTTAAAAAAAAAAAGAAAAATGTTTCTTGGAATCTTATTCATGTTTTCAGTTGACTTGCTAAGGAAATTTTTTCATACATAACTTCAAGTCAGCCCCTGAAATTTGTTCATATTTTAAATACATTTATATTTATATAAATGTGTATTTTATAGGATTAGAATCTGAATTTATATTTATTTATAGTTTACACGATTACAATCTGAAAATAATTGGCTTTAAGATTTATGCTTTGGGGGGAGCCCAGGTGGCTCAGTTGGTTAAGCACCCAACTCTTTTTTTTTTTTAATATTTTATTTATTTATTTGACAGAGAGAGACACAGTGAGAGAGGGAACACAAGCAGGGGTAGTGGGAGAGGGAGAAGCCGGCTTCCCGTGGAGCAGGGAGGCTGATGCGGGGCTCAATCCCAGGACTCTGGGATCATGACCTGAGCCGAAGGCAGACGCTTAACGACTGAGCCACCCAGGTGCCCCCTCTTTTTTTTTTTAACATTTTATTTATTTTACTTGAGAGAGAGAGAGAGCACAAGCTGGGGGAGCAGCAGAGGGAGAGGGAGAAGCACACTCCGCAGTGAGCAGGGAACTGACTCAGGGCTCAATCCCAGGGCCCCAGGATCATGACCTGAGCATTGGGCTCTGCATTCAGCAGGGAATCTGCTTGAGAGTCTCTCCCTCTGCCCCTCCCTCTGCATGCACCCGCATGCTCTCTCTCTCTCTCTCTCTCAAATAAATAAATTTTTAAAATCTTAAAAAAAAGATTTATGGGGGCGCCTGGGTGGCTCAGTTGGTTTAGCGACTGCCTTCGGCTCAGGTCATGATCCTGGAGTCCCGGGATCAAGTCCCGCATCGGGCTCCCTGCTCGGCAGGGAGTCTGCTTCTCCCTCTGACCCTCCCCCCTCTCATGCTCTCTCTCTCTCTCTCATTCTCTCTCTAATAAATAAATAAAATCTTTAAAAAAAAGATTTATGTTTTTATAGGATAAATTAGCTCAAATTCTTCACAAATATTATTTTAAGAATATCAATGAAATTCTAGGACTGTATCCTAAGAAAGTATTAAAAAAGGCAGACAGGGGGCTGCTTGGGTGGCTCAGTCAGTTGAGCATCTGACCCTTGATTTCGGTTTAGTTCATGATCTTAGGGTTGTGAGATCAAGCCCCATATATCCGCCTCCTTCTGCCTCTCTTCACCCTGCACTCTTTCTCTCTCTCAAATAAATAAATAAATCTTAAAAAGAAAAAAGAAAAGGTAGACAAGGGGCGCCTGGCTGGCTCAGTCAGTAGAGCACGTGACTCTTGATCTCTGGATTTTGAGTTCAAGCCCCACATTGGGTATAGAGATTACTTAAATAAAAATTTTTTAAAAATAAAATAAAATCTTTTTTTTAAGATTTCATTCATTTATTTGACAGAGAGAGAGAGAGCACAAGTAGGCAGAGTGGCAGGCAGAGGGAGAGGGAGAAGCAGGCTCTCCACCGAATAGGGAGCCGGACGTGGGGCTCGATCCCAGAACCCTGGGATCATGACCTGAGCCGAAGGCAGCTGCTTAACCGACTGAGCCACCCAGGTGCCCCTAAAATAAAATCTTTAAAAAAATATTTTTGAAGTTACAGGATAGTTACTGAGCATAAATAAACTTTTATATTAAGCTACAGAAGTTACAGGATATTTATTGAGCATAATCTAACCTATATAGAGTAATATAATATGTGTTACTTTCAACAGATAAAGTACCTAAATAACAGGCATCAGCAGTGTAAGACTAATGCACTTTTACAAAACCAGGACATGATTCACAAATAAGAATTATGAAGGAGAATAGCTAAGTATTTTTTTAAATTACAGAAACAAATCAAACCACTGGACATACCATTAAATAATACAAAGATTCAAGGGGATCAACATAAGGGTCTGGAGCACCTGAACTTAGCCATGGGTAACAATGGTACACAGACACAAAGGAAATTCCAAGACTGACCATTGGAAGAAAATTATTTTTTTTAAGTTTTATTTATTTAAGTAATCTCTATACCCAACGCTGGGCTCAAACTCATGACCCCCGAGATCAAGATTTGCATGTACCTCTTACTCAGCCAGCCAGGCACCCCTGGAAGAAAATTATTTGAGCTCTCTCCTTTTCTCCAGCACTGTGGTGTGTGTGTGGGGTTGACTGTTCCTTACCGTGTCTTCTCACAAGACTTTCAGTATCAAGCAATTCCTGGCCAAGAAACAAAAGCAGAATCATCCCATTCCCCAGTGGATTCAGATGAAAACTGGTAATAAAATCAGGTACAAATGTAAGAGGACACATTGGAGAAGAACTAAGCTGGGTCTATAAGGAATCACATTGAGCTGGCACACATATTTATGTTGCATGAAAGTCACGTGCTCATAACATATCACTCTGCAAACATCACTACTACCTGAATGATAGACAGGTTGGATTGGGAAAATGATTCTTCTCTGTTACTATGCTTCTGCACCAGTAGGTTGGCTCAGTAATAAATATGAGATCTTTTGTTGGAAAAAAAAAAAAGAGAAATATTGAAACTACAGTGGTTAAAAGAATCAAAGTGGATAATGGAAGAATTTGAATATGGAGTTTTTCAGTAGTTCTACATTTTTAGGATTTGGTTAATTCTATATAGTAAGAAAACCATATAAGTTATCAAGTCATTGGATCAATTCAAAGAATACCTTTTTCTTTTAAACCCATGCAGAGGGGCACCTGGGTGGCTCAGTCATTAAGCGTCTGCCTTCGGCTCAGGTCATGATCCCAGGGTCCTGGGATTGAGCCCTGCATCGAGCCCTGCATCGGGCCCTGCATCGGGCTCCCTGCTCAGCGGCAAGCCTGTTTCTCCCTCTCCCACTCCCCCTGGTTGTGCTCCCTCTCTCGCTGTGTCTCTCTCTGTCACATAAATAAATAAAATCTTAAAAAAAAACAAAACCCATGCAGAATGGCAATATTCAACATCCACAGAGTATCTTCTTATGTCAGTAAATCATCTAAATTGTTAAAGGAAACATTTAGGTGTAGTGTTCCAAAACTTTGGTTGTTTTGTTTTGTTTTAAGTAATCTCTACACCCATCATGGGGCTCAAACTCAGAACCCCAAGATCAAGAGTCACATGCTGTACAGACTGAGCCAGCCAGGTGCCCCTAACACTTTGGTTTTAGATCTGCTATTGAGTCTGCTTCTATGCTTCTGTGACTTCAAACAAATCATTTCATTCCTCTAGACCTCAGTTCCTCATCTGTAAGATAAGTTTGGACTAGCTAACCCTGTTTCTTTTCAGCTTTAAAACCCTATTAATTTGGGGGCGCCTGGGTGGCTCAGTCGTTGGGCATCTGCCTTCGGCTCGGGTCATGATCCCAGGGTCCTAGGATGGAGCCCCACATCGGGCTCCCTGCCCATGGGAAGCCTGCTTCTCCCTCTCCTACTCTCCCTGCTTGTGTTCCCTCTCTCACTGTGTCTCTCTCTGTCAAATAAATAGAATCTTTAAAATAAATAAATAAAACCCTATGAATTTGTATCACAAATTTCCTATTTTAGGAAAACTACATTTAATGAGAGGTTTCATTTCTATCCTAAAGGACACAAGTTGAAAACAGTTTTAAGAAAAAGCCTTTCTACAGTATTTTATGTTAGTGGAAATGTAGTGATTCTTTGTTTAAACTTACTCATGAAATAGGTGGAGCTATTTATATAATTTTGAGTCCTGAGTTATACAATTTTATAGGAAAAAGATCACCGTTTTTTACATTTTTCTTCCCTTTTGTTTCATTTTTCTTCTTTTTTTAATATTTTTTTAAAAGATTATTTATTTATTTATTTATTTGACAGAGAGAGACACAGTGAGAGAGGGAACACAAGCAGGGGGAGTGGGAGGGAGAAACAGGCTTCCCCCCAAGCAGGGAGCCCGATGGTGGGGCTCAATCCCAGGACCCTGGGATCATGACCTGAGCTGAAGGCAGACCTTAACAACTGAGCTAACCAGGCACCCCCATCTTTCTTCTTAATGTGTGTGATTCCCACTGTTCACAGCCAGAATGTAGAAGCAAGTGATTTTTCCACTTATATGCTAATATGTGATCAAAGTATATAATTTACCCTTTGTAATCTCCAGAAAGGTCTGAATCACCCGTTACCACTTATTCAGAAATACTATGACTTATGAAAGTTACTAATCAATCAACAAGCATTTATTAAATCCTTTTTGGGGTATATAATATTGTATAAATGCTATATCAGTATTAACTTTTTTTTTAAAGATTTTATTTATTTTGAGAGAGAGAGAGTGTATGTGCAAGCATGGGGAGGGAGAGGATCAAGCAGCTCTGCTGAGCGTGGAGTCCCAGGCGGGGCTTGATCTCTCAACCCAAGATCATGACCTGAGCTGAAATCAAGTGTCCGAAGTTTAACTGACTGAGCCACCTAGGCACCGCTCAGTATTAAATTCTAAAAACTCTCTATTTCAGTATGATGAGCATAACACAGTTATCTGATGTTGTCAAACAAGTGATAAAAGCACAAGTTAGGGGGGCCTGGGTGGCTCAGTGGGTTAAGCATCTGACTCAGTTTCTGCTCAGGTCATGATCCCAGGGTGGTGAGAATGGACTCCGTGCTCAGCTCAGAGTCTGCTAAGATTCTCCCTCTCCCTCTGCCCCTCCCTATTGTGTGCTTGTGTGTGAACACACTCTCTCTCTCTCTCTCTCAAATAAATAAATAAATAAATAAATAAATAAATAAATAAATTGTTTAAAGTGCAAGTTAGGGGCGCCTCGGTGGCTCAGTCGTTAAGCATCTGTCTTCGGCTCAGGTTATGGTCCCCGGGTCCTGGTATCGAGCCCCACATCGGGCTCCCTGCTCAGCGGGAAGCCTTCTTCTCCCTCTCCCTCTGCCTGCTGCTTCCACTGCTTGTGTGTGCTCTCTCTGTCAAATAAATAAATAAAATAAAATAAAAAGCACGTTATTTGTCTCTAATTACTTCATGTACAATTATTTTTTAAAGATTTTATTTATTTATTTGACAGAGAGAGAGAGAGGGGACACAAGCGGGGGGAAAGGGGTGGGAGGCGGGGTGCTAAGCAGGGAGCCTGACCCTGGACTCTCAACTCTCGGAGCTCGATCCCAGGACCCTGATCATGACCTCAGCTGAAGGCAGACGTTTAACCAACTGAGCCACCCAGGCGCCCCTACAATTATTTTTTTTAAGATTTTATTTACTTGAGGGGCGCCTGGGTGGCTCAGTTGTTAAGGGTCTGCCTTCGGCTCAGGTCATGATCCCAGCGTCTTGGGATCGAGCCCCACCATCGGGCTCCCTGCTCCGCGGGAAGCCTGCTTCTCCCTCTCCCACTCCCCCTGCTTGTGTTCCCTCTCTCGCTGTGTCTCTCTCTGTCAAATAAATAAATAAAATCTTTTGTTAAAGATTTTTATTTATTTGAGAGAGAGAACTTGCACATGCAGGAGGAGGGGCAGAGTGGGAGGGAGAGGGAGAGGGAATCTGAGCATGGAACCCCATGCGGGGCTCAATCCCACGACCATGAGTTCACAACCTGAGCTGAAACCAAGAGGCAGCCGCCCAACCGACGGAGCCACCCAGTGCCCCTATTTCACGTACAATTATTTAATGTGTTAAAATCTTTTTTATTTTTAAGCAAACTCTAGGGGATACCTGGGTGGCTCAGTCGGTTAAGCATCTGCCTTTGGCTCAGGTCATGATCCCAGGATCCTGGGATCAAGTCCCACATCAGGCTCCTTGCTTGTTGGGGAGCCTGCTTCTCCCTCTGCCTGCCGCTCCCCCTGCTCATGTTCGCTCTCTCTCTCTCTCTCCCCCTGATAAATAAATAAATAAATAAATAAATAAATAAATAAATAAATAATCTTAAAAAAAAAAGTAAACTCTATGCCCAATGTGGGGCTTAAACTCATGACCTGGGGATCAAGATTTGCTTTCTCTACCATGAACCAGCCAGGTGCCCCATAATGTGTGACCATCGTATTTCTCCAGAAAGATTTATAGTATCAGAGAACAGTGACTGTGTCATATGCTGCTACATACCCAGAAAATGTTCAATAGTCGCTGAAGTGAAAAGCCAGCCAACTGAGGACCCAAAGCAAGGAAAGAAAAGTTGATCCTGCATAGGCTTATTTGTATCTTGAGGATTAGAAAAAAATTATAATAGAATATATTTCTTTTACTGTACATTCTACGAATGTTTGATACTTTTTCAATACTTTTTCCAGTTATTAAGCATATCAACATTTTTCTCACTTAGATGCTGAGGCTGTTGCATCAGCATTTGAAATGTACTGAAGTTAGAAAACAAGGCTGTCTTACGGCCTTGCATTTTAGTTTTTCTGGCTTTTGATAAATATTTATCTGGCCTTTCATAATGACCTCCAAATAACTGCACTAGACTATCTGCTTGTAGAAATTACACAAATAATTTCAAGAGCAGCTGAAGCTACTGTAATACACATCCTCACAACCTTCACCCTATCTAAGATAAATACTTATTCATCCTTTTTAGAGGATCCTGGAACACAGAAGTATTCATATTAAAACTTACTTTTCTTTCCTTAATCTAGAATTTTCCCTATTTAAACTGATTACATATTTAAACCTAAAATGTGATGTTTTTATTTTCCAAATACAAAACTAATCATGCTTTAAACTTTGAACCGCTTCCACTTAAATGTATTCCTTTTCCCTTCAATTAAAAGACCGATTTCAAAACCTCTGTTGTGTTAGGAAATCAAATCATACAACAAATTTAGGATAAAATCTTTGTCTAAATGTCCAAGAAGCAAGATGACCACCTACTCCTTTTTATGGAGAGAAATCCAAGTTTCAGTTATAAAAGTAACACTTCAAAAAAAAGGCTGAAGATGGGCTGCTCATTTCAGGGCATGTCTCTATCTCATCCAACATGAAGTTTACAGTATCTTTGGCATCTTGAATATTCTTTTGCTTGAGAACCATCTTTGCCTACTACTGGCTAACTCATTGCTTGTGGGGGAGATTGTTTTCCATTATATAATTCTTATATTAATCAATTCTCTCAGCTACTATCCAGAAATAGGCTATACACTTTTACTCTTCTTAAAGCACAGAATAAAAAAGTGGAGCTATAAGACTTGTAGGGTTTTTTTTCCTCTTTCAAATATTACAGAATAATCTTTCTATATTTCCAAAAATAAGAGCGTTCAGGAAAATATACCAAACACAAACTATTACTAGAGTGATTTCACAGCTAAGGATTACTCATATGCCTTCCTTTGCCAAGTTTTTATGTAGAACATCTGTAAGAAATATTTGCCATTGTCTTGCCTTCCTACATCTCCCTATAAGGACTGTTTTATCTTGACCACAAAGCTTTAGTGATAGAAAATGGGGAAACAGAGGAGAATATGGTGGGGTGATTAGGCCAAGTAACAATTTTCTAGTTAAAAGTTTCATGACCAGGGGTGCCTGGCTGGCTCAGTCAGTGGAGCATGTGACTCTTGATCTCAGGGTTGTAAATTCAAGCCCCACAGAGGATGTAGAGATTACTTAAAAACAAAATCCAAAAATAAATAAATAAATAAAATCTTTAAAAAAAAGTTTCATGACCAACATCACATTTCTAGTTGTCCATTGTCTCATCTATTGCTGTATCATTAAGGACAGTCCTATAGTATGACACCTAATTTCTTAGCTTTATGAACAAAGGTCTTCACAAACATTCCAGCTTTATCTCTCTTTTTTACTCACTGGAGTCCAGACACATTTAAACCTCTTACAGTTCACTGACATACCACGCCTCTTCCCAAATTTACCTTCTTTCTAATTAAAAAGAAAAGGGAGGAGGGGCCCTGTCATTTTCTACCGAGTATTCCCTCCACCTCTAGCGCCTTTCCCTGCCCCTGCTCCAGGCATCTTCTGGTCTTTTTTTTCAAAACCCAGCATAATTACAAGGTTAAGCATTCTCCAATTCCCAGATCATCATTACCTGCCTTCCGAGTTCCCAAAATGCTTTGTTCACACTCTGGAGTAATGTAAATTTCCTCTTCTATTTTTATTGTTTCTGATTTTGATTTGGAAGGAGAGGGTATTCTGGGTGATTTTTAATTTTATTTTCTTCTTTATACTTTTTGATACACTTTGACTTCCTACAATGTATTATTTTTTAATTAGAAAAAAATATTTCAAATAGTAGTTCCAGACAAAGAAAATTAAAACAAAAAATAAAAAACAAAAAAACACAAGTAGTCTTTGGTGTCCAGAGCAAATATAATACTCAAGGTAAGGAAATGTAAAATAATTAAGCAAACTCGCTGAACATTATCAAAAAACAAATTATTTTACAGATGACACTTTATAATCAGCACCATACCCTAATATTTATTAAAATCTTCTGGATATGTTTATATTCTATTTAATACTCTGGTTTATTACTGGTTAGATTTGTGACTATCTTTTCTATTTTTATTTATTTATTTATGTTTTTATGTATTTTTTTAAGATTTTATTTATTTATTTGACAGAAAGAGAGCACAATAAGGGGCGGGGCAGCAGTCACAGGGACAGAAAGAAGCAGGCTCCTTGCTAAGCAGGGAGCCCGATTTGGGGCTTGATTCTAGGACCTTGGGATCATGACCTGAGCCAAACGTAGATGCTTAACCGACCAAGCCACCCAGGTGCCCTCTGTATTTATGTATTTTTAAAGATTTATTTATTTATTTGAAAGAGAGAGAGCTTGTGTGAGTGGGGTAGGGGTGGAGGGAAAGGGAAAGAGAATCTCAAGCAGACTCCCCGCTGAGCATGGAACCTGACTCAGACCTCGATCCCATGACCCCGAGATCATGACTTAAGCCAAAATCAAGAGTCAGATGTTTATCCAATTGAGCCACCCAGATGCCCCTATTTATTTATTTATTTATTTAGGGTGGTTTCCATGCCCAGCATGGAGCCCAGTGCAGGGCTTGAACTCACAACCCTGAGATCAAGACCTGAGCTGAAATCAAGAGTTAGATGCTTAACCAGCTGAGCCACCCAGACACCCCTATCTTTTTTATTTTTATTATTTTCTATTTTATTATATCATCTATGTAAGTCTCCTCAAGCCCTTGATGGAATAGAAATAGAAACAGTTAACTAAAATATTCGGGCACTAGAATTTTAATTGTCCCTGGCAGATTCCACCAGATTCACATATTTAGCTGGAATGGGAGTGCTGACTTCAAGCAAGGGATCATGAAGACAGCAAAACAACTTACCAAGTGGCTAAAATGTATAGTATAAAAGAGCTCCTGTATGCAGTCAACACAAGTATGTCTGTCTGCAACAAACCATAAATAAAATGCAGAAGATTCTGATATTTATTTTCATCTCCTCTTCATTATAGAACTGGTGAAAATCCTTAACTGCAAATGACTAAGTCGTGTTTTCTGTTTTTTTTTTTTTTTTAAAGATTTTATTTATTTATTTGACAGAGAGAGACACAGCGAGAGAGGGAACACAAGCAGGGGGAGGGTCAGAGGGAGAAGCAGGCTTCCCGCAGAGCAGGGAGCCCAATGCGGGCCCCGATCCCAGGACCCTGGGATCACGACCTGAGCCGAAGGCAGACGCTTAACGACTGAGCCACCCAGGCGCCCTCGTGTTTTCTGTTTTGACTTATCTTCTTGTGTAGTCCAATGCTGATTTTCTTTTATGTGTTCTTTATGTGTTTTTTTTTTTAAGATTTTATTTATTTATTTGACAGAGAGAGACACAGCGAGAGAGGGAACACGGGCAGGGGGAGTGGGAGAGGGAGAAGCAGGCTTCCCGCAGAGCAGGGAGCCCGATGTGAGGCTCAATCCCAGGACCCTGGGATCATGACCTGATCCAAAGGCAGACGCCCAACAACTGAGCCATCCAAGCGCCCCTGTGTTTTACGTGTTTTATCTGTCCTTGAACCATGCAGATCTGGCTGAGACGCAAGGTGGCTTTTGAGATCGATGCCTTTATTATTATTTGCAAAAGCAGTGGTATTTTCTAAACCTGCAATTTCTGAGTGATAGCTTCAAATAGAGACTTTGTCAATTGTCTTGCTGACAAGGCTTGGCTAGAGCTCTGCCTGCAAGTTCTGCTCCACATCAGCTTCTCTCAGTCAGCCATCTCCACGCTTGATGTGATCAGAGTTTCAGTAGTACTGTTGACTGATGAGATGGATAATTTGTATACTTTGACTTTTTTTTCCACGTTCTGCAAAAAAACTGGTCTCCATTATATTTCATCTGTAACATTAGTTAAAACCTTCTTGTCCACATCCCTGAAAGGGTTTTACTGTTGGGCCAATTTAATCTCCCATTGTGAGGTCTACAATAGCATTTACACCATTGTATTGCAAATTATCTCTTTAGGAAGTCAGGAGATTATGAATTCCGTAAGGCCTGGGACTTTAGACAGGATTTATCATAAATCTGACACATATTAGGTCCTCAGTAAATGCAGAACTTATTTGAATAAATAGATTAATGGAACTAGGCATACTTTTTAAGTAGCAGAGAAAACGTCAGGAGAAATTTTCAGAGGAATTTAAGACATGAAATGAATTTCCTAAACTAAAAGTGAAAACCCAATTTGAGAATGGGCAAAAGCCTCTAAATAGAGATTTCTCCAAAGAAGATATACAAATGACCAATAAAAATATGAAATGATGTTCAATTTCATTAACCATTAGGGAAATACAAATCAAAACCACAATAAGGGGGCACCTGGGTGGCTCAGTCGTTAGGCATCTGCCTTCGGCTCAGGTCATGATCCCAGGGTTCTGAGATGGAGCCCCGCATCGGGCTCCCTGCTCTGCGGGAAGCCTGCTTCTCCCTCTCCCACTCCCCCTGCTTGTGTTCCCTCTCTCACTGTGTCTCTCTCTCTCTCTCTCTGTCAAAAAAAAAAAAAAAACACACAATGAGGTACCACTTCACACTCACTAAGGTGGCTAAGATAAAAAGGATAGATAAAAATATTAGAAAGGGGGGCGCTTGGTTGGGTATCTGCCTTTCGTTCAGGTCATAATCCTGGGGTCCTTGGATTGAGCCCCTCATCTGGCTCCCTGCTCAGCGGGGAGCCTGCTTCTCCCTCTCCCACTCCTCCTGCTTGTACACGCACGTGCGCGCTCTCTTTTTCTGTCAAATAAATAAATAAAATCTTAAAAAAAAAGTATCAGAAAGGATATGGAAAATTGGAACACTGAGATATTGCTGGTAAGAATGTAATATGGTGCAGTTACTTTAGAAAACAGTTTGACAGGTCTTCAAAAGTTAAGCATTGATTACCATATGATCCAGTAATTCCAATCCTATGTATATACCCAAGAGAAATGAAAAAACATCTATTCATATTCATATTCATGAATATTCATATCAGCATTGTTCATTATAACCATAAAGGAGGAAATAACTCAAATGTCCATTAACTGATAAATGGGTAATTAAATGCGGTATATCCATGCAATGTAATATTATTCACCCATAAAAAGTAATGGAGTAGTGATACATGCTACAACATGGATGAACCTTGAAATCCATATGTTGAGTGAAAGAAGCCAGTCACAGAAGACCACATATTGTATGATTCCATTTATGTGAAATGTCCAGAATAGGCACATCTAGAGACAGAAAGTAGACCAGTGGTTGTGGGGGTGCGGGGTGGGGTGTGGGGGTGGGTAGAGGAAGAGGGGAATTGGGAATAAATGCGGGGTGACAAGTACTGGGTAAGGAGTTTCCTGCTGGGATGATGTAAACATGCCAAAATTGATCACGGTGATGGTTGCACAACTCTATGAATACACTAAAAACTATTGAATTGTCCACTTTGAACGGATGAATTGTATTGTGAATTATATGTCAATAAAGCTGTTTTTTAAAAAAAGGAACTGAAAGGCATTTTGCCAGTAACAATTACATTGCTAATCCTCAAATTTTCACTTCTTTTGCAGGATACCTTTTAAGAACAAAACTATACACGAGAAATGCAGCAGATTCTTAAAGGAAAAAATACCTTAGTCCTTATAATAACCCTAGGAGCAGGACAAAATCCATATGATGAAATTGGATCACTTCCTTCTCATGGGCCTTGACCTAATATTATCAGTATATTTATAAATAATGTGGTTTGTTGAAAATAATGCTTGAAATCTTAAGCTGTTTCAGGATATAGAAAGGGAAAAAAAAAATCCCTGAACCTATACATTTTAGGCCTTAAAGTAAATACTAGAATTTGTAAGCTTTGCTTAGATTAACAGTGGCCTTTACTACTCCCTTCAAAACTCTTCTACAAGCAAGTAGTGTATTAAGCAAGAGACAGAGGTGTGATAAGAGAAGAATTTCTTATAAGAACAGTGTACCTGCACCCCTGCTGAGATACCATCTATTTCGTCACAGGTTTGTTTCAATTTTTCTCAAACAATGGCCAGCCAGTAACACTATCTATCATTCAATCTCATGCAACAATTACAGCAACCGAGATGATGAAACTGATAACCAATGGTACGAGTCCATTACAATACCAAAGCTGGCCTCTACATCACCAAGGATTTCAGTACAAGGGCCAAAGAAAGAAAAATTAATGAGGTCAGAATGGAAAACAAATGACAAGAGAACAGGGAGTGAAGTCACTAGCTCACTAGGATATACTTAGAAAATCAGCTGAAGTCTGCAAGCATTTTTGCAAATAACATTACAGCAGAAATAGGAAGGTGTTTGCCTTCTAGAACAGTTCCAGGAGGACAGCTTTATATGACTCGTTTTAACAATCAGTAAAGTGACATTTACTTAACTTTTACACCTTACAAAGCTCACATCTATTTTCACATTTGAGCCTCCCTCCCATGAGGTGGCTAGAGCAGGTAATACTTGTCTCATCATTACCTGACCTGTATTGAATTCTTGTATCTCAGGCAAAAAGGGATGTTTTGACCCAAACTCTTTAATTCAATGAATACTTTGGGTCACAGGGAAAAATAAAGTTTCACAGAATATAATAGCTGGAAAGAAAGCTCACCATAGCAGCAGTTAAAGTGGACAGAATTTGACTAGGATAAAAACCTAATGACTGAAATGAATCTCACTGTAAAATGTACATGGAAAAAGTAGATCCTGCACATAATCATTTCAGTAAAAGAAAAATGAGAATAGAAAAAAGTTGGAAAGGGCGCCTGGGTGGTTCAGTTGGTTAAGCGACTGCTTTCGGCTCAGGTCATGATCCCGGAGTCCCGGGATCGAGTCCCGCATCAGGCTCCCTGCTCAGCAGGGAGTCTGCTTCTCCCTCGGACCCTCCCCCCTCTCATGTACTCTCTCTCTCTCATTCTCGCTCTCTCAAATAAATAAATCTTTAAAAAAAAAGAAAGAAAAAAGTTGGAAATAGTTTCACTGTTACTGCATAAAAATTTGATCAAGAATTAAATAGATTAGTGCTCACTTCAGCAGCACATATACTAAAATTGGAATGATACACAGAAGATTAGCATGGTCCCTGCACAAGGATGACATGCAAATTCATGAAGTGTTCCATATTTTTTTTTAACTATAGGAAACAAACTGAGGGTTGCTGGAGGGGAGGTGGCTGGGGGGATGGGGTAACTGGGTGATGGGCATTAAGGAGGGCACTTGATGGAATGAACACTGGGTGCTATATGGAACTGATGAATCACTAAACTCTACCTTTGAAACTACTAATAAACTATATTTTAATTAATTGATTTTAAATTTTAAAAAGAAAAAAGAATTAAATAGATAACTATTCTTAAATGGGTATCTTCATAAATAGAGTTCAAAATGGCAGATTAAAAGCATGCACCTGATTCAAGTGGGGGAATAAAAAACAAAAAGGAGAACATGGCAGGATCAAATTGGCATTTCTTTTTTTCAAATTGGCTTTATTGACTTGATTTTTATTTTTATTTTTTTAAAGATTTTATTTATTTATTCGACAGAGACACAGCGAGAGAGGAAACACAAGCAGGGGGAGTGGGAGAGGGAGAAGCAGGCCTCCCGCGGAGCAGGGAGCCGGATGCAGGGCTCAATCCCAGGACCCCAGGATCATGACCTGACCGAAAGGCTCAACAACTGAGCCACCCAGGCGCCCCTGACTTGATTTTTAGAATCCTGCCTGCCTTCTTATCTTATTTAACATGGTTCAGGTAAGTCTCACAATCAGGCTGTCTATCTGTGAAATGAGAAATGTAATGTTGTGGATTAGATGAGATAATGTGAATAAAGCAGTTAGCATAGTAGTGGCACAAGTGAAGTGTATTTTAACCCTCCCTTTTCCAAGAATTTATTGTATCCTTTCAGTATGCCAAACCAGGATCTTTAAAAGTAGGTCTCCTAGTCACTAAACCACATTACTTCATCTGTAAGTACATTTCTTAAAATTGACAAAATACCCAAAGCAGATCTCTGATGAAACTACAACAGAGCTTTACCTCTGACTGTCTATATATTTTAAAATAGAACTTTTAATTTAGAAAATATTGTTCCAACCAACTATTGGGGTATAGAGTAAATTAAAAGTGCTCCAAGTGTCCGTGGGTGGCTCAGTTGGTTAAGCGTCTGCCTTCAGTTCAGGTCATGATCTCAAGGTCCTGGGATGGAGTCCTGCATGGGGCTTCCTGCTCAGCGGGAAGCCTGCTTCTCCCTCTCCCTCTCCTGCCCCCCCCACTTGTGCACTCTCTCTCTCTCTCAAATAAATAAATAAAATCTTTAAAACAAAAACAAGGGCACCTGCACAGTGCAAACCTATGCTGTTCAGTGGTCAACTGTGTGTTCTTATCTCACTTTACTTTTAGTGTCATTTTAATACACTGAAAATAAAGACTAGAAGGGAATGCACCAAAAAAATATTAGCAGTAGTTATCTTGAGGTAGTAGTCTCATTGGTTATGTTTAATTTTCTTCTTTAAATTTTCTACTTTCCAAATTTTCTGTAATTTCCAATCTTAGTTTTATAATCAGACTTTAACATATTTTTAAGTATAGAAAAAAGAAATCTGACAAAAATTGAGACATTTTATTAAAAAGTCTACCTCAAAGAAAATGAATCAAATATTATCACATTTCTCTTTAACACCAAGTACCAGAAGACAGTGAAAAAAATAACCACAAAATCTGAGGAAAAATTATTGTGATCCAAGAACCTTACACCCTGCTAGGCTGTTTTTTGTATGTACTACAACAGAAAGTATTCTCACACATTCTTCATTCTTTCAAGAACCCCCTAAATTAATTGTGTGTGTACATTTTGTAAATTGTATTACTCAGAGAAGTACCCTAGCTGACCTCCAAATGATTTAACCTAGAAAAAGCTATGATAAAATAAAAGGAAGTAACCAATGACCAAAAAATACAGAGTTACATATGTGGAATTTAAGAAACCAAACAGAAGAACATAGGGGAAGGGGAAAAAAAGAGAGGAGAGAGAGAGGGAAACAAACCATAAAAGACCCTCAACTATAGAGAATAAACTGAGGGTTGATGGAGGGAGGTGGGAGGGGGTGGGCTAAATGGATGATGGCTATTAAGTGCTGGGTGTGGAGCCTACTTAAAAAAATATTTTTTTTTCAACTAAATTTTCCCATTTATTTACTCAAAAGTTTCTTGAGAAAAACCAGGACTCTCTGCTCCCTGTTAGGCATTTTTAAGCAAAGTTCTCTCTTGGCAAATAGCACCTACTTACTTGAGAAATTTTCATCACAAAGCAGAGGTGGGAAGAAATCAGCCCTCAGGTGTTTGGGCTGCACACTATAGCATGATAACTGACTTTAGTGACTCAAGCCAAGTAATAAACAAGGAGTGAACCTGAATGTCTGTGCAGGATCCAACTTGATGGGGAATCAAGGGAATTCAAAAACAATCATCCAGCATTACGTGGTGTGGGCCTTTGTTTTTCAGAACACTGTAATTTTTCACAATGTTTGCCTTGAGATTGCTGTTATTGGATATATCCCCTCCTGTGGATTCTTTTGAAAGTCTCTCATCATGTCACCCTGAGGGTCATATTTGTTCCAGAAGTGCAATGAAAAGCATGCTAGACATAGTCAAGATGCCTGGATTTTAGTCCAGCTCTACTAGTTAGGAAAGTGATCCTTCAGCTAGTAATCAAAACACTTTCTCTGAGCCTTAGTGTCCTTATTCCTCACTACCTCAGTGAGAGTTAAATAAATTAATGGATGCAAAAATGCTTTGAACACTCTAAGGTGCTACATAAAGGTAAAACATGATTGTTATTCTTTTAATTTGAAATCACCATGATTAAATCGGTCTTGATTGCTTAGTGCCCTTTATTTGCCCTTAAGATTAGTATCGTCAGTTCCACTATTATCATGTATTGAAAAAGTATCAGACATTTTCTGAGCTTTAAGCCAGATCTTACTTAAGAAGAGTTATCTTAAGCACTTCCACTTCTAACCTTTTTCCCCATTTTTCCAGGAACCAGTTCTTATGCTACCCTGAACCTTCAATCAATTGGTAAAATAAATCAATAGACTAACTTAAGATGATAGTATTGGGGCACCTGGGTAGCTCACTCAGTTGGGCAGCCAGCTTTGGATTTCAGCTCAGGTCATGATCCCATCATCCTGGGATGGACCACTATGTCAGGCTCCACTCTCAGCGGGGAATCTGCTTGGAGATTGTCTCTCTCCCTCCCCCTCTTCCCCTCCCCACCCACTGCTTGTACACGCTCTAAAATAACTAAATATTTTTTTTAAATGATCGCATTATCCTTAAGTGTTATCCCTAGTGATGTATTTCTATTTCAAAAGAAGTATCTTATAATCAGGGGCGCCTGGGTGGCTCAGTCGGTTGGGCGTCTGCCTTTGGCTCAGGTCATGATCCTGGGGTCTTGGGATCGAGTCCTGCATCGGGCTCCCTGCTCCTCAGGGAGTCTGCTTCTCTCTCTGCCTCTGCTTCTCTCTCTCTCTCATGAACAAATAAATGAAATCTTAAAAAAAAAAGTATCTTATAATTAAAGTGCCTGCTATTCTCTCCACCTAGAAAAACTTTTGTGTTTACTAGGTAAAATTCTATCCATCCTTCACATTTCAGTTATCCTGCAAGTTTCCTAGTGAAACCTTTCTAAATTCTCCTAAAAGAGTTGCCACTCCCTCCTTTGCACCTACCTCTGTTATGCTTGTTACTTTAAGGGTCAGCACTTCCGTTAGGATGGGAACATTGGTGTATGAAACAGCTGCGCCAGGGTTCCTGGAGGTGAAGAGAGTAGAGGTGTTAGCTGGGAAGACTCTGAGGGGCTGGCAGAGATGTTACACTAGGAAAGGAGCTTGTAGTAAAGTTTAATGCAGAGGTGTGACGCAGGTAAAAGAGATACCTTTACTTTTTTTCAGATTTTATTTATTTATTAGAGAGAGAGAGTGTGTGCCTATGAGCAGAGGGGAGGGGCAAAGGGAGAAGCAGACTCCTGCTGAGCAGGGAGCCTGATCCCAGGACCCCAAGATCACCATCCGAGCCAAAGGCAGACACCCAACCAACTGCGCCGCCCAGGCGCAGACACTCCTGTTTGGTATCCTCTGGGTCCTCTATGGGGAAAAATAGGATATTTAGGACCAAAAACATTAGATAAGTATTTAAACATTTCTCTCTTTTACATGCCTTGCTTCATGTAGTTAGTGTGAGAACCACATGAAAGAGAACCAAAGAGTATTAAAGCTGTAAGTACCTTAGACACCATCTAATCCCACCCCACATTTTACAGATAACAAAACTAAGGCCCAGAGAACCTAGGACATGTTGAAAACTTAAGGACAAGGAAGTGGCTGAAGAAGTCTAGAACACAGATCGGGCAGTGTGGCACTTTCCCCTCTAAATTTCCTTGCCTCATTTATATGCAAAGTACTTAAAAAATATATAGCCTCTTAGGGGCACCTGGGTAGCTCAGTTGGTTAAGCATTTGATGCTTGATCTCAGCTCAGGTCATGATCTCAGTTCTGAGTTCTAGCCCTGAGTTGGGCTCCATGCTGGGCGTGGAGCCTACTTAAAAAAACAAAACAAAACAAAACAAAAAAAAATATGTGTGTGTGTGTGTGTGTGTCTACACACACACACACACACACACACACACATATATATATTTAATAAGTAAATAAAATCCTTTTTTTTTAAGTGTCCAGCTCTTGGTTTCAGCTCAGGTCACGATTTTAGAGTCATGAGATCAAACCCCACATCTGGCTCCATACTCAGTGCAGAACCTGCTTGAGATTCTCTCCTTCCCTCTCTGCCCCTCCCCCCTTTCTGCCCCTCCCCTGATCACGCCCATTCTCTCTCTCAACAAAATAAATAAATATGTTAATTAATTAAAAAATCTTTTAAAAAATATTTTATTTATTTATTTTATATTTTAGAGAGAGAGTGAGTAGGGGGAGGAGCAGAGGGGAAGGGAGAGGGAGAGGGAAAGAACCTCAAGCAGACTCCAATCCTGATGTGGGGCTTGATCCCATGACCTGGAGATCATGACCTGAACCCAAACCAAGAGTCATTTGCCCAACTGACTGAGCCACCCAGGCACCCCACTAGTGTAAATTTTTTTAAAAAGTAAAAAAACCCAAATCAAAGTAAAGATAAATCATGACTCATTATAATATCAGCACAATCAGATTAGGAACACATTACCTTTTAAAATGAAATATCTTCTAGACTCACTGGGGGATTGCCAAGACCATGTATGTAATATTAAGAATAAAGTGCCCCAGGTAAAGCACCTCAGAATA
The DNA here is from genome assembly GCF_037043125.1 of Eumetopias jubatus. Lineage (NCBI taxonomy): Eukaryota > Metazoa > Chordata > Mammalia > Carnivora > Otariidae > Eumetopias > Eumetopias jubatus. The sequence continues at coordinate 33,790,926 of NW_028274809.1, forward strand.
TAAGTGATCAGCTTTCATTTGTATGTTTTAAAAATTTTATAAGGACAGAAACATGTCAGTGGGACACCAAAACCAACCTCAAAGAACTCCAGATGGCCAAAACTGGAAAAATTTGAGTAACAAAATTAATTGTTGGTTTATAACTCAAAGTAAAAATTAGTATATGACTCCATATAGATGTAAATGAATAAATAAATAAATGGGGAAGAAAAAACATATTTTCCTGGCAAAAGAATTCCATTTAATGTTATGTCAATACTCCCTCTTCCAGGAGGTGAGCTTGATCCCTACTACCCCATTCCCTCTCCACCTGTTTTTTGTTTGTTTTTTGGTGGAGGGAGGTTGGGCTCTACCCACAAAGTGGGACTCAGACTCCAACCTGGAGATCAAGATTTGCATGTTCCACCGACTAAGCCAGCCAGGTGCCCCCTCCCCCCCCTTTTTTAGAGAAGATTTTATTTATTTATTTGAGAGAGCGAGAATGAGAGATAGCACGAGAGGGAAGAGGGTCAGAGGGAGAAGCAGACTCCCTGCCGAGCAGGGAGCCCGATGCAGGACTCGATCCCGGGACTCCGGGATCCTGACCTGAGCCGAAGGCAGTCACTTAACCAACTGAGCCACCCAGGCGCCCCACCTCTTCCACCTTTTTGAGAATAGGCTAGACTTAGTGACTTGCTTCAAAAAAAAGATTACAGAAAGGGTGAAATAGTAACTTTAGAGTGGAGAAACCTGGCAAAATCTGCCTTAACCAGGTGATGAAACTTAGCTTCACTAGTGATACCATGTAATGTCACCCACCTCTGATATGATGAACAGGGCATCTCAGCTTTGAGGTGTTCTTTCCAAAAACCCTCACCTCCAATCTAATGGTGAGAAAAATATCAGACCATCCTGATTTGTGGGACAGTCTACAAAATACTCCTCAAAACTAAGGTCATCAAAAAATAAGGACAGGCACCTGGCTGGCTTAGTTGGTGGAGCATGCAACTCTTGGTCTCCAGGTCAGGAGTTTGAGCCCCACGTTGGGCATAGAACTTACTTTAAAAATTTTTTACAAAATAAGGACAATCTGAGAAACTATCACAGTCCAGAGGAGCCTAAAGACACATGATGATCATATATAATATGGTATCCTGGAAGGAATCTGGAATGAAAAAAAGACAGTAGGGAAAAAAAAATTGTGAAATCCAAATAAAGTGTGGAGTTCAGTTAATAGTAACAGGTTAGTGTTGGTTCCCCAGTTGTGACAAATGTACCATAGAAATTAACAATAATATGTTAATGGGGGAAACTTGACAAGGGGTCTATGGGCACTCTGTACTATCCCTGCAACTTTTCTATAAATCTAAAATTATTCTGGGGTGCCTGGGTGGCTCAGTCATTAAGCGTCTGCCTTCAGATCATGTCATGATCCCAGGGTCCTGGGATCAAGCCCCACATCGGGCTCCCTGCTCCACGGGAAGCCTGCTTCTCCCTTCCCCCTGCTTGTGATCCCTCTCTCACTGTATCTCTCTCTGTCAAATAAATAAATAAAATCTTTAAAAATAAAAATAATAATATAAAATTATTCCAAAGTTAAAACTTTTATTTAAAAAATTCTTAAAGGGGCGCCTGGGTGGCTCAGTTGTTAAGCATCTGCCTTCGGCTCAGGTCATGACCCTGGGGTCCTGAGATCGAGCCCCACATCGGGCTCCCTGCTCTGCGAGAAGCCTGCCTCTCCCTCTGCCTCTGATGTTCCCGCTGCTTGTGCTCTCTCTCTCTGTCAAATAAATAAAATCTTTTTTAAAATTCTTTTTTTTTTTAAGATTTTATTTATTTATTTGACAGAGAGACACAGCGAGAGCAGGAACACAAGCAGGGGGAGTGGGAGAGGGAGAAGCAGGCTTCCCACAGAGCAGGGACCCCGATGCGGGGCTCGATCCCAGGACCCTGGGATGGAGCCCGATGCGGGGCTCGATCCCAGGACCCTGGGATCATGACCTGAGCTGAAGGCAGACGCTTAACGACTGAGTCACCCAGTCGCCCTCTTTTTTAAAATTCTTAAAAAAATAAACATAAAATAGAATAAAAAATTCTTACAGAAAATAGGAGAAAAGGTAATTCTTGGTGGGGGCCATGAGTTGTAAAATATACTTTTAAATAAGTTATTTCCCCTTGAAAGTGGCCCTACCAAGAGACAGAGGCCATGAAGGTGAGGGTGAGGTGCCCTTAATTTTATAGACTGTGTTTTAGGGCAGAACGCATTAGCATTTTATCTAGGAACTCCAGGCTCAGCATTTATGAGGAAATTTTTAGAATGTTCACATAAGCAACATAAGGACCTGCCTGTCCTTGCCTGTGGCCTTATTCCTCTGTCCCTGTTTTCTGGGAGAAGCTGTGGCTTTGACATCTAAAGGAACATTTCCTCACTGATTTCCCATGCTAGCCTGGGGCCTCTGAGAACCAGGGGGGTGAGCCCTCCAGCAAGCTCTGAATTTGGGGAGGGCCCGCAGGGCAGTGATTATGCAGACAGAGCTTTCCACATTTCCGTCCTGTCCTCCGCTTGGCAGCACAAGTACAAAGTTCTGAAGATAAAAGGCTTCCATTAATACCAAACCAATGGAAGTCAAAGAGATTTCTTGACTATGGTTAGGTCATAACCACAATTTCTTTTTCTTTCTTTGTTTCTTTTTTAAAAACATGTTTATGAATCAAAGTCAGGATTTTGACTCCCTTGGGCTACTTTCCAGCTTCTATACTCTAGGAGGGCAGCAAAGATTCAAATGCAGTTTTAAAGGTTCCCAAGGATGAGTAGAAGCAAATGCCTTAATCCCTGGCAGCTCCTTTTCCAGCTTCCAAGGAAGGGAAGGCAATAGGGACACAATAGAAACTGTCTATTCCTCGTGTGCAACATCACTGTTCTGCACTTCATAGACATCCACTTTCTTCCTTCATCGTTCACCAAGCGGCCCCCAATACACTGAGGGATTCACACGCACATTTATGCCCAGACCTCATCATCAACACTGCTCCACTTCCTTCACTAATGTGCTCTCTGGCAATGATCTCCCTCCTTATTTGTTAATGCATTCATTCAAAAGCTATCTCTTGAGCACATCCTTTACTACTGAATGAGGTGCAGGAGGTGGGGTGATGCTCAAGACAAACCAGATCCTGTGCTCAGGGGATTTATGGTCTACTAGAGGAGGCAGACAGAACTGAGATACTGACAAGTCTCGGGGAGATGGATGAGAGAAATATTAGAAAGGTGGTTGGGAAAGCCTTCTTAGAGGAAGTTATCTGTGTACCACAGTCTGAACAAGGAGGAATCAGCCCAGTGAGATGGAGGAAAAATATTTCAGATGGAGGAAACAGAAACCCTAAGGCCCTGAAGCAGGAAGGAGGAATGAGCACTGAGAAAGTGCTCTAGGATCCCTGTGGGGAGAAGGCTATGATCAAAGAACAGAAGGAAAGGAGATAGGGCCAGAGAGATAAGCGGGGTCCACATCTCAGGGACCATGGAGGTCCTAATGAGTTTTCATTTCCACCTCATGGGAAGTCATTAGAGAGTTAGTTACAAGCAGGGAATTAACATGATCCTTCACTTTTCTTGCGAGGGGGTAACTGTTCCCATATACCCTTTACACAAATTCACCAATTGTTTATCTTTTACCCTCAATCGTTTTCTCTCCCATCTTGTAAAACCTCTTCCATCTTACAAAATAAAAATATCAACAACAACCAATGAATCATTGAACATTATATCAAAAAACACCCAAAACCATAAGATACCTAGGAATAATCTAACCAAAGAGGCAAAGAATCTGAACTCAGAAAACTATAAAACACTCATGAAAGAAATTGAAGAAGACACAAAGAAATGGAAAAACATTCCATGCTCACGGATTGGAAGAACAAATATTGTGAAGATGTCAGTGCTACCTAGAGCAATCTACACATTTAATGCAATCTCTATCAAAATACCATGAACTTTTTTCAGAGAAATGGAACAAATAATCCTAAAATTTGTATGGAACCAGAAAAGACCCCAAAGAGCCAGAGAAATGTTGAAAAAGAAAACCAAAGCTGGTGGCATCACAATTCCAGACTTCAAGCTCTATTACAAAGCTATAATCATCAAGACAGTATGGTACTGGCACAAAAACAGACACATAGATCAATGGAACAGAATAGAGAGCCCAGAAATGGACCCTCAACTCTATGGTCAACTATGACCAGCAGTAAAAGAATGTCCAATGAAAAAAGACAGTCTCTTCAATAAATGGTGTTGGGAAAATTGGACAGCCACATGCAGAAGAATGAAACTGGACCATTTCCTTACACCACACACAAAAGTATACTCAAAATGTTTGAAAGACCTAAATGTGAGACAGGAGTCCATCAAAATCCTAAAGGAGAACACAGGCAGCAACCTCTTTGACCCCAGCCACAGCAACTTATTCCTAGAAGCATCGCCAAAGGCAAGGGAAGCAAGAGCAAAAATGAACTATTGGGACTTGATCAAGATAAAAAGCTTTTGCACAGCAAAAGAAACAGTCAACAAAACCAAAAGACAACCGACAGAATGGGAGAAGATATTTGCAAATGACATATCAGATAAAGGGCTAGTATCCAAAATCTATAAAGAACTTACCAAACTCAACACCCAAAGAACAAATGATCCAATCAAGAAATGGACAGAAGACATGAACAGACATTTCTGCAAAGAAGACATCCAAATGGCCAACAGACACATGAAAAAGTGCTCAACATCACTTGGCATCCGAGAAATCCAAATCAAAACCTCAATGAGATACCACCTCACACCAGTCAGAAGGGCTAAAATGAATAAGTCAGGAAACAACAGATGTTGGCGGGGATGTGGAGAAAGGGGAACCCTCCTACACTGTTGGTGGGAATGCAAGCTGGTGCAACCACTCTGGAAAACAGTATGGAGGTTCCTCAAAAAGTTGAAAATAGAGCTACTGTACGACCCAGCAATTGCGCTACTGGGTATTTACCCCAAAGATACAAATGTAGTGATCCGAAAGGGTACGTGCACCCTGATGTTTATAGCAGCAATGTCCACAATAGCCAAACTATGGAAAGAGCCAAGATGTCCATCGATAGATGAATGGATAAAGAAGATGTGGTATTTATATACAATGGAATATTACGCAGCCATCAAAAGGAATGAAATCTTGCCATTTGCATCGACATGAATGGAACTGGAGGGTATTATGCTGAGCGAAATAAGTCAATCAGGGAAAGACATGTGTCATATGATCTCACTGATATGAGGAATTCTTAATCTCAGGAAACAAACTGAGGGTTGCTGGAGTGGTGGGGGTTGGGAGGGATGGAGTGGCTGGGTGATGGACATTGGGGAGGGTATGTGTTATGGTGAGCACTGTGAATTGTGTAAGACTGTTGAATCACAGACCTGTACCTCTGAAACAAATAATACATTATATGTTAAAAAAAAGAAGAAGATAATAGGAAGGGAAAAATGAAGGGGGGGCATTCAGAGGGGTAGATGAACCATGAGAGACTATGGACTCTGAGAAACAAAGTGAGGGTTCTAGAGGGGAGGGGGGTGGGGGGATGGGTTAGCCTGGTGACGGGTATTAAAGAGGGCATGTATTGAATGGAGCACTGGGTATTATACGCAAACAATGAATCATGGAACACTACATCAAAAACTAATGATGTAATGTATGGTGATTAACATAATAAAAAACAAACAAACAAACCCAACCAAAGCCCCTCCCTAGACTCCACATCTCCTTCCAACTGCCGACCTCTTCTCCGGCAGCTTCTCCGCGTCCTTTCCACTAGGCTACCTTTCCTCTGCCTACGTGGCTCAGCTTTCACTTGGCCAACACCTATTTCTTCAGGTCTCAGCTTAAAATTTACTTCCTCAAGGAGACATTCCCGAACCTCTAAGTTGGAAAATCTCTGCTTGTGTTTTCTCAGAGTACTGTACTGTCCCATCACATCATTCCTCACACCTTATCATCTACCTTCTCCCCATGCTCCATGAATACAGACACTGTTTTTCTGTTTTTAGATCTTTTAAAATTTTTATTTATTTTTTAGTAGGCTCTATGCCCAACATGGGGCTTAAACTCACAACCCCGACATTAAGAACCGCATGCTTTACCAACTGCGCCAGCCAGGTGCCCAGAGACTCTTTTTCTTGTTCACTGCCATCTCCCTAGCATCTGACACAGTGCCTGAAACTAAGGTAGTACTCAAGAAAGAGTTGCTAAGGGCGCCTGGGTGGCTCAGTTGGTTAAGCGACTGCCTTCGGCTCAGGTCATGATCCTGGAGTCCCGGGATCGAGTCCCACATCAGGCTCCCTGCTCAGCAGGGAGTCTGCTTCTCCCTCTGACCCTCTTCCCTCTCGTGCTCTCTATCTCTCATTCTCTCTCTCTCAAATAAATAAATAAAAAATCTTTAAAAAAAAAAAGAAAGAGTTGCTAAATGAAAGTACATATGATCTTCAGGCATTTGGTAGCTTGCAAGGGTGGTATATTGCTGAGTGACGAGTGTTTTTTGGAATCCTGAAGGTTTCAGTTAACTCTGCATATGGATTGTTCAATTAGGAGATGAGGAGCAGGTAAAGTGACAGCAGTGGACACAGGAGACTGGATAACTGGCAGGCCTTGGCCTCCTTCTCCAGGATAGCTAACTGCCCACCTTGAGTCTCTTCGACAGCATGGGTTCACTCTACCATGGGTGCCCCTCTCCGTTTCAGGCCTTGGTTCCAACGCAGAAGCCTTAGGGTAACAGTTTGGCCTGAGGAATTTCACTCTCTTCCAGGCCCTTGCTTCCACAAGACCTCAGGGGTTACTCCTCCTGGGTAACCTCCTCTTCTCTCTGACCCTAGTCCTCACTGTGGAGGCTTGAGTATGCAGGAGCGGCCAAATGCCCTAAAAGTTAGGACTCTGAAGTCACTTATCCTGGATCGTATCTCAGCTCTTGTACTTAGCTACTGTGGCCTCAGACCGATTACTTAACTTGGCGTCTAAGCCTTCTTTTCCTCTTCTGATACGCATGTCTCACTCAGAGAGCTGGGGTGAGGAGTAAGAGAGATCATGAAAACAGAGCTCTTAGCACAGTGCCTGATACACAGTGAGTGCTCAATGAATGTAACCTGTTATTAGTATAGCAGAGTGCGAGAGCATACCTGTTATCTAGGGCACCTCTTCTCTCCAGAGATTCTCAGACCCTAAGGAGAAGGCACCAGTGTTAATGGAGATCAATTACCCACTGCCAGATAGTCCTTAGATTCTAAATTACCCGGTTTACTCAGCATCAGACACCTCCACCTCCATAACCAACTCACTTTAAAGATTTTATTTTTAAGTAATCTCTCCACTCTACATGGGACTTGAACTTACAACCCTAAGATCAAGAGTCGCACACTCTACCGACTCAACCAGCCAGGTGCCCCCATAGCCAATTCATTTTAGAGCTAGGCTCCAAAGGTACCTTCTGTCCCTGGAATTCAACTTTCAGGTACAGAAGCCTGACTTCTTGGGACCAAGGATGGCTTTGCACCAGCTTTTATTGGTTTCCCTGACAATGATAACTTTCAGATGTCTAGCAGGTAGCAGAGTATTAGCTGGCAGAGACACTGCCCACTCTATACTGGGGAGCCTGGTTTTTAGTTGTGCAAATGTAAAGACTCTCTTTTTGGGGGGCAGGGAGGAAGAGAGAAGGGAAGAGAGGGAGTGAGGGGAGGAGGGGCAGAGGGAGAGAGAGAGAATCCCAAGCAGACTCCATACCCAGCACAGAGCCGGATGCGGGGCTTGATCTCACAACCCTGAGATCATGACCCAAGCCGAAATCAAGGGTCAGATGTCCAACCGACCAAGCCACCCAGGTGCCCCAAGACTCTCTTTTGAAATAAAAATGTTTTATATTTGCTTAAGAATAAAAAAAAATCAAGGGTGCCTGGGTGGCTCAGTTGTTAAGCGTCTGCCTTTGGCTCAGATCATGATCCCGGGGTCCTGGGATCGAGCCCCACATGGGGCTCCCTGCTCAGCGGGAAGCCTGCTTCTCCCTCTCCCACTCCCCCTGCTTGTGTTCCCTCTCTCGCTGTGTCTCTCTCTGTCAAATAAATAAATACAATCTTTAAAAAAAAAAGAATAAAAATAATCAGATTTATGTTTTAGAAAGAATGGGTCAGAGCATGACTAATCTGACTTCTGGCAGAGAAGAGCTGACCAGGGAGTTAATGATCCATGGGATGGTGGTGAAGGGAAACCAGGGCCAGGAACTCCAGGGTTTTGAAATGGGCAGTAGGTATCAGTAAAGCAGGTTTAGAGATAAACGTTTTTGGCATATAGTGAATGTGAGTTGCCCATGAGACATCCAGATGACACAACTGAAAATATAAAACTTATATATGGTCATAGAAAAAATTCTGGGAGGACACACACCAAATTTTTAACAGTTATTATCTCTGAGTGGCAGGATTATGGGTGATTTGCATTCTTTAGTATACATTTTTTTAAAAGACTGATTGATTGATTTAATTTTTACGTAATCTCTACCTCCAACGTGGGGCTCGAACCTACAACCCCAAGATCAAGAATTGCATGCTCCAGGGCACCTGCATGGCTCAGTCAGTTAAGTGTTCGATTCTTGGTTTCGGCTCAGGTCATGGTCTCAGGATTGTGAGATCGAGCCTAGCATGGGGCTCTGCACTCAGCACAGAGTCTGCTGAGGTTCTCTCCCTCCGCCTCTCCCTCTGCTCCTCCCCTGCTTGCGCGGGCACTCTTTCTCTCTCTGTCAAATAAATAAATATTTATTTGACAGAGAGAGACACAGCAAGAGAGGGAACATGAGCAGGGGCAGTGGGAGAGGGAGAAGCAGGCTTCCCAAGGAGCAGGGAGCCCGATGCGGGGCTCGATCCCAGGACCCTGGGATCATGACCTGAGCCGAAGGCGGACGCTTAACAACTGAGCCACCCAGGCGCCCCTAAATAAATAAAATCTTAAAAAAAAAGAAAAGGAAAAAAGAATGGCATGCTCCATCACCTGAGCCAGCCAGGTGCCTTAGCATATAATTGTTTTTCTGTGATGACCCAGGCATAGGGGGGGCATCTGGCTGGTTCAGTCAGTCGAGCATGCAACTCTTGATCTCTGGGTCACAAATTTGAGCCCTATGGTGGAGGTAGTTTATTTTTTTAAAAAAAGGAGCCACAGGATTTGATCTTGAGGCACCCCTGTGTTATTCAAGGCTCCTATCCTAAATTGCTCTCACCCACTTCCCACTTCATTTCTTGTCTATTCAAGATTTTCCTGGGTTCTGACTTCAGGACTTTTTTACCCACATAGGGACTCTCTTAGTCTTCAGATCAGACTTCAAGCGGTCCCCTTGGCCTTGCCACTTCTTTCTTTCTTCTAGCACAATTTGGGCTCTCCCTCTAGCCACAGTGCTGCTGGACGCCCTGAATAGACAAAAGATTCAGGGATACACAGCAAGGTGCTCCTCCCTGAGATGTATTATTTCAGTTTGTGGAATTTCATAGGACTTTGAGAACTTGGAGAGAAAAATCGCAAATATAAACTAAAGAATTGGCGAACTATGACAGACTTATGAGGTAGATGATAAGACAAGGCTTATTTAAGATTGAATTGTTGATTGGGGCGCCTGGTTGGGTCAGTTGGTTAAGTGCCTGCCTCTTGATTTCGGCTCAGGTCGTGATCTCAGGGCCGTGACATGGAGCCCTGCGTCAGATTCTGCACTGGACGTGGAGACTGCTTAAGATTCTCTCTCTCCCTCTCCCTCTGTCCTCCTCTCTAAAAAACAAAATAAAAAAGATTGAATTTTTGATTATTTCTTGAAAGGCCCTCAAAGTGAGCTAGATAAACTACTCTCTATCTTCACTGAGGGAAGACCAAAAGAAAATGGACTGAAGTTGCAAAAAGACGCTTCTGGTTAGATGAGTGACTTTTTGTTATGGAAACATTTCCACAAATAAAACAAAACCTGAGAAGGTACAAACTTCCAGGTATACAATAATTAAATCACAGAGATGTAAAGTACAACATAGGAAATATAATCAGTAATATTGTAATAACTTTGTGTGGGGACAGATGGTAACTAGACTTATTGTGGTGATCATTTCATAAGGTATATAAATGTCAGATCACAGTTTTACACCTGAAACAAATATAATATTCTATGTCCACTGTACGTCAATTAAAAAAAAACAAAAACTAAAAAAGCCCCCCAAAACAAAAAACAAAAAAATCCCCCCATCCTGGGCGTTTGATATATAAAACAGGAAAAAGGGGGATGGCTCCCATAATGGAAGGCCGAATGGGGACTGCCTAGCCCAACCAGCACTTTCTGCCCTCAGAGGACTCGCCAAAGCAGTCTGAAAAATAAACTATAGGCAGCTGCTTCTTTTTATACAGACAATGAGCTAAACATGCTTTTTTTTTTTTGGTAAGTGCCTGGGGGAAAAAAGAATTATTTTATGTATCATGTGAAAATGAAATGAAATTCAAATTTCAGTGGCCAGTTTTTTTTTTTTTTTAATTGTAGTTGACTCACAATGTTACATGAGCTTCAGGTAAGTGTCTCTAAAGTTTAGCTGGAACCCACACTCCTTTGCTTAGGTATTGTCTATGGCTATTTTTGTACCACAGTGGCAGAGTTAAGTAGTTGCAATAGAAAGCGCATGGTCTGTGAAGCCTAAAATATGTACAGGCCCTTTGCAGGAAAAAATTTGCCAGACTCTTTTATTTTTTAAGATTTTATTTATTCATTAGAGAGAGAGAGAGGACACAAGCAGGGGGAGAGGCAGAGGGAGAGGGAGAAGTAGACCCCTTGCCGAGCCGGAGACCCGATGTGGGGCTAGATCCCAGGACCTGGAGATCACGACCTGAGCCGAAGGCAGACGCTTAACCATCTGAGCCACCCAGGAGCCCCTGCCAGACTCTTTTAGATGAAAGACAATGTTTTATGATATTGGCTTTAACACTGTTGGGATGAATGGAATCTTATGATTTCTCCTTGTAAGGCATTAATGTTCGGCCACGCTGTGGTTTGAAAGAGGTCCTGTCTGTATGGGGGAGAAATGACTGGTCTCAATCTCCCAGGATCCCCGAAAGTCTGTCCCTTCCAGCCCAGGGAGACTGTGGTTTTACCCTTGGGCTCCAGCCAGTCGCCTTCAGATGGCTAAAGGGAAAGAAGGCAATTACCTGGCATTATGCCAAAAAATCCCCCCCACCCCCCCCCCGCCGCCCCAAGTTTGGAGCCTCAAATTCCTGGCAGTTAAAAAAAGGATTTCCTTCAGAAGAACACAATTGCCGTAATGCTCTGGCCAGCCAGTCCTACATTTCACAGGCTGGGAAAATATTTGTGATTTGGGAAGAATTGTTCAGAGAGGGAGGAAGGCCCCACGGAAGACTGTGAGAAAGAGAAAAGCACATCTAGAACAAGTAGAAAATGAAGAGCAAAATCTTAGTATCTATTTGCGCTCTTCTAAATTATTATAGATCATTTAAGATGAAATTAGATCATTTGCATTAACTTATATTTACAACTCTTTGGTCCTCAATCTAGCATTTCACAAACATGTTTCTCATGTATGTTAAACAGGTAGAGGCTGGAGTTATAATTCTGTCACCGTAACTCTTCTGTGATTCTAGTTCTACAAAATGGGGATGAGACCTTCAAAATCATGGACTGATTTCTCAGCCTGAAGTTTAAAGGCTAGTAATTGGGGATTAAGTAAGGGCAAATGTGGGGAAATGATCAATCTCAAATAATTTGTTTATACTTCCCACTTCCCACTTTGTTCTTTACTGGAAAAGGCTTGATTACATTGGTGAAACCACAAAACTAACCAAAAAAATACATACCCCATCATGATCTCTACAGAGAGAGAAACCCAACCAATAAACAACAAAATAGCCAGTGTCATAGCTTTAGATAAAACATACATCATGATAGTTTTTGACTATAGGTTCATTTATTTTACATTTAAAAAAAATTTTTTTAAAGATTTTATTTATTTATTTGACAGAGAGAGAGAGACATAGCAAGAGAGGGAACACAAGCAGCGGAATGGGAGAGGGAGAAGCAGGCTTCCTGCTGAGCAGGGAGCCTGATGTGGGGCTCGATCCCAGGACCCTGGGATCATGAGCTGAGCCGAAGGCAGACGCTTAACTGACTGAGCCTCCCAGGTGCCCCTGTTTTGTTTTAAGTAGGTTCCATGCCCAACATGGGATTTGAATTCATGACCCTGAGATCAAGAGCCACATGCTCTACTGACTGAGCCAGTTAGCCTCACAAACTGGTATTTTACACTTGTATCCCTTTGATACAGTAATTCTACATCTAGAAATTTATCCTAAGGAAACGTAAGTACATAAAGACAAATGTATAAGACATTCATTACAGCTGGGCGCCTGGGTGGCTCAGTCGTTAAGCGTCTGCCTTCGGCTCAGGTCATGATCCCAGGGTCCTGGGATCGAGTCCCACATCGGGCTCCCTGCTCCTTGGGAGCCTGCTTCTCCCTCTGCCACTCCCCCTGCTTGTGTTCCTGCTCTCTCTCTCTCTCTCTCTCTGTCAAATAAATAAATAAAATCTTAAAAAAAAAACATATTCTTAAAAAAAAAAAAAGACATTCATTACAGCTTAGTAATAAAATGGCAACAAAAACTAACCTACGAAAAACAAAATTTAAAAGTACGCCAAAGATCAAGAACTAATGATGTAATGTATGGTGATTAACATAACAATAAAGAAAAATAAAGTATGTCAAAGAAAATACTAAATTAGTAGACACTTGGACATGATAAAATGATGCTAGTATGAAAACTGATTTTGCACATTCTTAGTATATGTGCTGCCGAAGCGAGCACTGATTTTGCACATTCTTTAAGGTTATAGTCAACCAAATTAAGATTGAGAAATGCTCAGCCACTTGCACATCTGGGGCTAGTCCATACATTTCTCATTGATGTTTCTTTCAAAGATGCTTTTGTGTGCTTTCTCCTGTGTGTGCTGCCTTAAATCTGGGGTTTTAGTCTCACAAACTTAATAAAACAATGACTAAGATTTTTCACTTTTTATATTAAATGTGTATAGAACACCTGCAGAATCAGCAATTCCATTCCTTCAAAAGCAGACTCATTACAGGAAACAAGGTTGATAATGGTATTTCTTGTACCTTTCCAAAGTTTGCCTCATTTATGTAGGAAAAGCACTGAACACATTAAGTGCCCAGCCCCAATGTCTCCCAAAAATTAACTAGTGAAACAGCACAGCCGCTGCCTGACAGTGGTATTGCAGTGATGCTCATTTTAATAAGAGGCACAGGCCTGATGTCTTGGCCATCAAAGTAGGCACTAGTTTGCAGTATCAAGGAATCCTCCTAGAACAGTGGCCAACGTGTAAGCATTATCACCTGGTCAAACTTGTCAAAGTGCATAATCTTGAGGCCTATATCCTAGATCTGCCAAATCAGAAATGTACCTTTTATTTTTTTTTTGAAGATCTTATCTGTCAGAGAGAGAGAAAGTACAAGCAGGGGGAGCGGCAAGCAGAGGGAGAAACAGGCTCCCCGCTGAGCAGGGGGCCCGAACCATGAGAGACTATGGACTCTGAGAAACAAACTGAGGCTTCTAGAGGGGAGGGGGGTGGGGGGGATGGGTTAGCCTGGTGATGGGTATTAAGGAGGGCACGTACCACGTGGAGCACTGGGTGTTATACGCAAACAATGAATCATGGAACACTACATCAAAATCTAATGATGTAATGTTTGGTGATTAACATAATAAAATAAAAAATATGGAAAAAAATTAAAAATAAAAAATTTATTTTTTAAACTTTTTTTTAAAGGTTTTTATTTGACAGAGAGATAAAAGGACACAAGTAGGCAGAGCAGCAGGCAGAGGGAGAGGGAGAAGCAGGCTCTCCGCTGAGCAGGGAGCCCGACACGGGGCTCGATCCCAGGACCCTGGAACCATGACCCGAGCCAAAGGCAAAATAAAAAGTTAATAAAAAATATAGGGGCGCCTGGGTGGCGCAGTTGGTTAAACCTCTGACTTTTCGGCTCAGGTTGTGATCTCAGGATTATAAGCCCCTTTGTCAGGCTCTGCTCTCAGCAAGAGTCTGTTTGGGACTCTCTCTCCCTCTTCCTCTGCCCCCCCAAATAAATAAATTTGAAAAAAATAAATTAAAAAATGTATAAAGTTGTATTTGAAAAAGAGTCAACAAATGTTGACTTTTGAAAGCAATGAAGGTTATAGATAATGGCCACAGGACAGAATAGGAAACTGAGCTCAAGGCCCCAAAATGTGGGCTTATCATTTAGGTCCTTAGATTTAATGTTCTTTTAGTCATGAAGAAAAATCACAAAAGAAGTCTCAACAAATTCAAGAAGACTGAAGTCCATACTATACATCTTTTTTTTTTTTTTGAGAGAGAGAGAGCGCAGAGGGAGAGTGAGAGGGAGAAGCTGAATCCCCATTGAGCAGAGAGCCCAATACAGGGCTTGATCCCAGGACCCTGTGGTCATGACCTGAGCCGAAGGCAGACGTTCAACCAACTGAGCCACCAGGGCGCCCTTTTTTTCTTTTTTTAAAGATTTGTTTGAGAGAGAGGGAAAGTACGCACGTGCACACGCAGAGAGGCAGGAGGGGCAGAGGAAGACGGAGACAGAAACCTAAACAGACTCCATGCTGAGCACAGACCCAGACACAAGGCTTGATCTCACAACCCCAAGACCATGACCTGAGCCTAAACTAAGAGTCGGACGCTTAACTGCGGCCACTGAGGTGGCCCACCATGCATCTTTTGTGACCCCACAACACTATGAAACTAGAAGTTAAACACAAGAAAAATCTGGAAGTACCACAAATATGTGGAGGCTGTATTTCTTTTTTTAAGATTTTCTTTTAGAGTGTGAGCGGGAAGAGGGGCAGACGGAGAGGGAGGAGGGGGAGAGAAGAGGGAGAGAGACTCAGACTGCCCCCTGAGTGCAGAGTCCCCCACGTGGGACTCAGTTTCACAACCTGTTTCTCCCTCTCCTCCCTGCTAATGCTCTCCCCCACTGTCTGTCTCTCAAATAAATAAAACCTTAAAAAAAAAACATCATCTTGGGCTCCATCCCAGACCTACTGACTCATCTGCAGTTTATCAGGATTCCCAGGTGATTATTATTCATGTTAAAGGTTTTGGTTACTTAGCCTAATGCCATTATTCTAAGTGGTACAGCTGGGATAGAGGATGGGCCTGAAACAAGTTTTAAAAGATGCTCTAGGAGGTACCTGGGTGGCTTAGTTGGTTGGGTGGCTGACTCTTGGTTTCAGCTCAGGTCATCATCTCAGGGTCCAGGGGTCAGGCTCTACCCTCAGTAGGGAATCTGCTTCAGGATTCTCTCTCCCTCTGGCCCTCCCCCTGCACACCTGCTCTCTAAAATATATTTTAAAACCTTAAAAAAGAAAAAAAAGATGGCCTTAGAAAAGCAACAAAGCATTAAAGAGAACTCTTCATAGAGAACCGCAGAAAAGTGATCTGAGCTTGGAGTTCTGGAGGAGCACAGCTCATCTAAGCCCATGCACGGTAAACACACTGAGGACCCAGAAAGTAGTAGAGATATAGAAATAGTTTATTCTCATTTACTTATTTATGAATTTATTTTTTAAAGTAGGTCCGATGCCCCAGTTTAGAGCCCAACACAGAGCTTGAACTCAAGACCCTGAGATCCAGCCCCACGGAGGGCTCGATCGCAGGACACGGAGATCACCACCTGAGCTGAAGCCAACAGTCCCACGCTTAACTGACCACGCCATCCAGGTGCCCCTAAAAAAAAATCTTTAAAAAAACAAAAAAAGTCAGATGCTTAACTGAGCTACCCAGGTGCCCTGATACAGAAGTTTAAACCACAAAATATAAGGCGCCTGGGTGGCTCAGTCGTTAAGCGTCTGCCTTCAGCTCAGGTCATGATCCCAGGGTCCAGGGACTGAGCCCCGCATCGGGCTCCTTGCTCAGCGGGAAGCCTGCTTCTCCCTCTCCCACTCGCCCGGCTTGTGTTCCCTCTCTCTGTCCAAAAAAAAACTTAAAAAAAAAAATAAATGAAAAAGTATAAATTTACATTTTTGAAAGGATGTAGAATACAGCGGAGAATCATTGCTTTTTCGTTGAGAATCAGTAAGTTTTTTAAAAAATTTAAGTAATGTCTACACCCAATATGGGGCTTGACCTCACAACCCCTCAAGAGTCCCATGCTATACCAACTGAGCCAGCCAAATCATCAGTATGTCTTAAATATTTTATATGGCCCACTCATGGAAATATTTCAAGTTTGCTAATCAAAATGAGCCATATAAAATTCACCTGCACTTCCCATTGCAGACTAAGATGCTAAGGCTCTTCAATAGAACAAGTATTTCATTTTAGCACAAAGAACCAGAACCTACCTTCTGGTTAGTGTTTTAAACAGTTAAGAGTTTAGCACTTAGGAGAACTGATAGCTTGGGGAGGTGGGGTGGGGGGAATGGGTAACTGGGTGATGGGCATTAAGGATGGGCACTTGAAGTAATGAGAACTAGGTGTTGTATGCAACTGATGAATTCTACCCCTGAAACTAGTAATACAGTATATGTTAATTAAATTGATAGCTCTGTGATTTAACTAGATTTTTCCCAGGCCTGTAGACCATTTAAAATGATGAAATGTTTATTAATTAGCATTCTCAAAGTCTATCTTGTTTCAGATAGAAAGCTTTTGACTATATAGTCCTTAGCAGGTCTATGGGCAACTTTTAGCAAAAGCTGTTAAAAATCTGTTATGTCCCAAATCAAGAATGTGTGTGAGGTACTGATGTAAAATGGTAACATTCTAAATAACTAGCTTTATTACATAATTGTGTCTAGGTACGGCTACATGTACTTCACTGTAGCATTTACTTCAATTATCTACATGTGAAATGTACTTACACCTCTGAAAATTTGTACCTTTTTTTTTTTTACAAACCACTGTTAGTGGAGAGGTAAAGTTGAGGATCATCTCCAGTCCAAGTGAGGAACTGAAATTAAGAAGGGCTGTGGACTTGCCTACAAGAAAAGCAGAGGGAACTCAAAGCTATAATCATTTTATTTTTTTAAAGATTTTATTTATTCATTTGAGAGAGCGAGCATGCAGAGTGGGGAGGGGCAGAGGGAGAGGGAGAAGCAGACTCCCCTCTAAGTGGGGAGCTGGACACAGGGTTTGGATCCCAGGACACCAAGATCATGGCCTGAGTTGAAATCAAACGTGTCATCGACTGGAGTCACCCAGGCGTCCCAAAGCTATAACCATTTTAGCTCCTCCACCTGTTGAATGCTTTTACTGACTGGGCTTTAGCACCATGCCCATGGCACACACGGAGATGCAAGACGGAGGAGCCCTGTGAAATTTGTGGCCGCCGGGACTATATGGTTGTCAATCAGGCTGTTGTTCACATACTGGAAATACTGTATTTTAGAAACAAGGATTTCTCTTTGGTGTTCTATGTCCTGGTTTATACCCATGGACATTTTATTTTTGGTCATCTTGTTTTCCTGTTATTCCCCCATTCTTTACTATAAAATCATTTTGTTATCCTATTAAAAATATCACCTTAGAAAAAAATCTACAGCTATGTTAATGTTAATGATTATTTTGTTGCTCCATTCAGAACTAGGAAGTAAAATGAAGTTAAGGATACAATTTTTTTTACTTCTGAAGGGATACAGAAAAGTTTTGCTCACCTAATTTTAAAATTTTGAACACAAAACACAGCTTTATTTAAATAAATACAAAGGCAGAAAAATAGGAGAAAAGGAGAAAAAAAGAGACAGTCCAAAAAGGAAAAAGAAACATTAGAGTGAGGCTCTTAAATTGGTCCACCTAATCACAGCCTTCCAAAAGGCTAAGTTTCAAATTAATAATTCACAACTCTCACTTTTCGGCTATAATTATCAAAGCAATAATCATCAAATGCTAAATAAAATACAGAAAGGATAATTATCTACCTAAAATATAGAGATCACAGAACTACCTTAAAATACAAAGAAAATATTTTTATTTGTGAAACAAAGACTCTAAGAAATGATGACATAATCAAGTTAACAGAATTGGTGTCAAGACACATACGTTTGAAAGGTTTAGATGATTAGTAACATTGTTTCATCCAACCTTCCCTCAGTTAGACAACATCTCAGATACATTGCTGACTGAATCTTAAGTGTGATGTATCCCGATGATTCAAAGATGGTTCCCTTCAATTAGTCCTCATTAGCTCTCTTTTTTTTCTTTTTCTTCTTTTTCTCTGGACTCTGAAAATAACAAGAATGCTTTTGAAAGAGCTGTAAATGTATGGGTGAGGAATAATAACTTTATCTTATAAGAAGCAAAGTAGATCTATTTCCCTCAAAAACAAATTTGGGTTAAAGATTAAAACCTAAAAATATAAAAATCACCTCTATGAAAATCTGTAGCAAGTTATATTCTCTGTTCCTCAATGTAAACCCATTTTGTAATAAGATTCTAGGTTTGGGAAATGGCCTGTTTTATAACAATATGATTTTTATTTTACTGTTCCTTCTATGAAACCATCTTGACTGCCTGCTCATTTCAAATATAGAGAGTACAATAAAATAGAGACCTGGCCCATGCCAACAAAGTATTAAAACCAAACATACAGGAATTGCTGTGCTGGTGCATGGTTCTTCCTCAGAAAGCGGTTCTTCCTTAATGTGTTTCTTTTTGTCCTTCTTCTTCTTCCTCTTCACAGATGTCTCCTGTTCTTCTACCACTAGTACTCCTTCTTCTTCTTCTTCCTCTGCTGCTACTGGGGCTTCTTCAACTGAATGGGGTTGGGGTTAAGTATAAGGACACAACAATTAACACACTATATCAGACCTCACTTCCCCACCTTTTGAATCTGTTTTTTCCCATCATGCTGGTTGACTATCCAATGTTTATTTATTACAAATTTTTGTAAGTGCAAAGGTAATTCAAAAATCTACGTAGTCCAAGACCACTAACTTCACGAGATCATGTAGCCATGTATGGAAATTAGGATTGAAACAGATCATCTGATCTCTAAACCCAATGTTTTTTGGAAATTGTCAATTGCATTATAAATGATTAAGAACGTGTGCTCTGGGTGGCTCAGTCGGTTAAGCGTCTGCCTTCAGCTCAGATCCTGATCTCAGGGTCCTGGGATCAAGCCCTACATCGGGCTCCTTGCTCAGCGGGAAGTCTGCTTCTCCCTCCCCCTCTCCCTCTCCCTCTGCCTCTGCCTGCTGCTTCCCCTGCTTGTGCTCTCTTAATAATAAATAAAAATAAATATAAATAAATAATAAATAAATATAAATAAATAAATACATACATACATACATACATAAAGGGGTGCCTGAGTGGCTCAGTCATTAAGCATCTGCCTTCAGCTCAGGTCACAATCCCAGGGTCCTGGGATTGAGTCCTGTATCGGGCTCCCTGCTCAGCAGGAAGCCTGCTTCTCCCTCTCCCACTCCCCCTGCTTGTGTTCCCTCTCTTGCTGTGCCTCTGTCAAATAAATAAATAAAATCTTCAAAAAAATAAATGAAATCTTAAAAAAAAAGAATTTGTGCTCTGGAGTTAAGAGACCTGGGTTTATTCAACCTGCTGTTGACACTGAGAAGAAGTCATTGACTTCTGTAAACCCCATTTACTCATCTGTAAAACTCACTGATGCCTATTTTACTGGATTTAACGAGATAATATATCATGCGAGGCACATCAGAATGCAGACTCAGGGGTGCCTGGGTGGCTTGGCTTGTTGAGTGTCTGCCTTTGGCTCAGGTCATGATCTTGGGGTCCTGGGATCAAGCCCTGCATCGGGCTCCCCGCTCGGCGGGGAGCCTGCTTCTCCCTCTCCCTCTGCCTCCCCCCAGCTCGTGCTCTCTCTCTCTCTCTCTCTCTCTCTCTCAAATAAATAAATAAATAAAATGAATCTTATAAAAAAAAAAGAACTCAATAATAGGTACCTATCATTAGAAATTCGTTCACCAAAAATATATTTAGCACCTACTAAATGCCAGGCCATTTCCTAGACAACTGGATACAGCAGGGCATAAAACAGACAATAAAATCCCTGTCCTTATGTATCTTTTTTTTTTAGGAGTGGAGGGGAAAAATGATATAACCATACAATATTTTACACAGTAATCAATGCTAAGAATAAAAATAAAGCAGGAAGAAAAACACTGAGAAAGGCAGTGCATACAGGTACTTCAGACAGGACAGTCAGGCAGGCAACACCTGGAAGAGGCAAAGGAGTGAATGATGCACCTATCTTGAAGAAAAATATTCCAGGTAGAAGAGCAAATGCTAAAGTTATTTTGGGAGAGGAGAGTTGGCAGAATCAAAGAGTAACAAGGCAACCAGTGTGGCTAATGGAGTAAAACGAAATGAGAGGGTTAATGGGGGGGTGCCACTGTGGCTGTTAAGCAGTGGTGGATAAGATAAGTGGTTAGATTCTAGATATATATTTTCAAAGTAGAACTGAACTGAGAGGATTTGTTGCCAGAATAGGGGCACCTGGCTAGCTCAGTTGGTGGAGCATGCGACTTTTGATCTTGGGATTTTTAAGTTTGAGCCTCACACTGGGTGTAGAGATTACTTAAAAAGAAAATCTAAAAAAAAAAAAAAAAAAAAATTTGTTGCCAGAGTAGACTTGGGTTGTAAGAAAAGAGTAAAGGTTAAAGGTTAAAGGTCAAAGCAACTAGAACTGCCATTAATAAGACAAATTCGTGGAGCAACAGACTGAGTGACAAGGATATAAGAATGTTAAGTTTGAAAAGCTTACTCGATATATAAGTAAAGATACTGGAGTTTGCTGTTTCAAATGCTATTAATGGACTTAGGGATCACCTTACTTGTTAATCAATAAAGAGAAATGTAAGAGTTAAATAACTTTATGTTTTCTTCAGCCAGGGCAGGAATCCACATTTGCTGATAATATATTTTTGACCACTAAGCTATTTAGAATCCAAAACTTAAATCAGTCATTACTTTCATGCCTGATTTTCCTGATAGACTAGCTGGCAGGCATTCAACACAGGTACTTCTAGTAAATGGGGTTACCTGCTTATCAACTTTGCAAGATAGCCTAGTTCACTGGAGAGTACCTATTAAATATCATTATTATAATGATGGTTACCAATATGTTACTACTCTAGTCCACTCTATATAACAGAAACAATGAAGAAAACCACTTCTGCAAATTCTACCCTTACCTATAACAAAAATATATCAGAGACTAATTTAAAAACCATGAACTTTTTTTCCTTTTTAAGCTGATTCTCAAAATAGTTCACGTGGTAGGAAGTGAAGTTTGGTACACTTAGCATAATATGTGATTCCATATATTCAAAGAAATGCTTCTCACATTCCTCTATGAAGTCTGATAAATGTAATACCGTAACTATTCTCAAGGAACACAATGGCTTAAAACACCATTAACTTTCAATATGGGTGGTTTCACAATAAAGTTCAATGGCATGTACTTACTTCCCCAAGACTTATGAAGTCCATCTTTCTTAAAGAATATGAATATAAGCAACATTTAAAAATTCAAACTGACCTTTAATTTTAACCTTGGCTTTTTTGGCCTTCTTTTCAACAATTTCATCTTCTTTATCTACCTGTTCTATCTTGCGTTTTTTAGAACAGGTTGGCAGTGTGGAATCACCAGAAGGATCATAAGTCTTCACTTCACTATAAGAGTCAAAGAATTATAGAAAATCTCTATAAATACTTTTAACTGAAATCATTCTAAGGAAGTTTAAAAGAAATGCCATTAGATAATACTTATATAAGTATACAAAACTGTTTCATTTTAGTAGCTTTGGGGCAGTTTAAGAAAACCAGTAATTTCCAAAAGGTAAAGAGATACCAAGCACTATTTTCCAAGTAGGTCAATCACACTTCAAGTGGTGAGTTAAAATGAATTCTCATTTAGTAATCAATGTAATTACTATGGTATAGAAAAACAGTAAATCAGTATGGGGAAAAACGGAGAAAATTTCTTTACAACAAATGATTATTCTAGAAAGTAAAAACTGAAGCAATTCAAGTTTTAGAAATAAGCAAATTCAATGAAAACAAAAAACCTAAATCAAGTTAACACAGAAGACTTCATCACAAAACCCCAAAAGGCAGAAGAACAAGGGGCTGCATATGGATGAAGATTCCCGAAAAGCCTGCATTTGCTTTTGTTCTAATGTAGAATGAAAAAACTGAAGTACTAAGTGCCTAAAACAAGAACTAATAAATCTCATAATTGGTGCTTCAAGTGCATATGTTTAAAGTCAAAAGCATAATGGCATGGGAATATTAAAACACTGTTCAAAACAAGCCAAGGAATGTTTCATTTCTTAAGTTTATTTGTAGAGTCATGGCTGCTTAATTTTTATACATTAAAAACAATAATTTAAAAAACAAAGATCCATACTTAACCAACTAAAGACACCAAATTAGACTTTAAAAATTACAAAATAGGGCGCCTGGGTGGCTCAGTTGGCTAAGTGACTGCCTTCGACTCAGGTCATGATCCCAGAGTCCTGGGATCGAGTCCCACATCGGGCTCCCAGCTCAGTGGGGAGCCTGCCTCTCCCTCTGACCCTCACCTCTCATGCTGTTTCTCTCTCTCTCAAATAAATAAAATCTTTAAAAATTACAAAATATATATATGGTCACTGTTGAAAACTTGGAAAATTCATAAAACATAAAATATTAACGCCCATAGTCAGAACACTTTTGGTTTCTTTCCAGAATTAGGGAAGCAATTTTTCTAAATACGTACGTTTAAATATATATGAATATATATTTATAGTAAGATGTTACTCCTTGCCCAGTTTAAAATTTTACTATTAAAATTCTTAATTACAGGAGTCCTAAGGGAGAATTTATGGGTTAATGACTAGAAAGATTTTATTTTTTTTGACTAGAAAGATTTTAAAGACTCCTGATACATACTGTCAAACCACTTCCCAGAAAAACTGCACCACATTCTACTTCCATCAGTACTGAACATCACCTCAAATAACCAAAATCCCCCTCCCTACATATATCTTTTGTTCGTTTCATGGTGGGGTCTGAATACTATTTACTGTCAACATCTGAAAATGAACTAGTTAAATATGAAGAGAAAAAAAAAAAGCCAAGGGGCACCTGCCTGGCTGGCTCGGTTGAAGGAGCATATCACTCTTGATCTCGGGGTTATGAGTTTGAGCCCCATGTTGGGTATAGAGATTACTTAAATAAATAAGACTTAAAAAAAAAAAGAGAAGAAAAAGCCAAAATATATACCATGTATGTATTTATTACAATAATATGAAATTGTGATTAAAAATTAGAAATATGGAAAACTGTGAAAAAAAAATCAGAGACACTGAGGTGTTTGTTTTATTATAAACATTGCTGTCATCAATTAAAATTTAATAAGCAGATATTGTTCACGCATCCTCCCCCAAATGTACTTACCTTTTATGTTCGTATTTTTCTGTTTTTGCTAATGCTTTTCCTGTTCCACTTATTTTCCTTATCTAAGAAAAGATACCAAATCTTTGTAAATATACGGGAAACTGTCAATAGCAGGAACAAAAGATGTTATTAGACATACTAAAATTTATCATTTAAATAAAACTACTTAGTAGGTGAAATGAGTAAGTACATAAACTACTTAAAGTTATTAATTTTTGATAGCTAACACTTCTACAATAGGCAGGATGCGGTCCTTACCCCTCTATCTTCCAAGGTCCTCAACCTGGCCTCTAATTTGGCTCTGTTCTCAACTCCCATCGCAGAACTGGAATCTTCACCAAAAGCATCATACCGGATAGCCAAAACAGTTTTGGCTGCCAGCATTCGAGAAATCTGATAGAGAACTTGAAGTTAGAGGCATTCAAACTATATTCCAAGTTGAGATGATAAAATCCTCAATAACTTATTCATGAGAAAACTGGAGCAAATCATCAACTCTATCATTCACTCTAGTATTTTTTTATCAAAGTCAGGAATTAGGAAGTATTATGAATCATACAACTCAAACCACCTAGCTTATATCTGAATCTCTCAATGGTTAACTGGTTATATACAACCCCATTCGTTTTGTTGGATAAAATAATACTGCAGCAGTTCATGTCTAAAAAAAGCTCAAACTACCCTTCTAATGTCAGTGACCTTAATTCTACACCATGAGGTCATCGGGAAAAAGCGTAGCCCCCCTTTTAAGCTAATTAACCCTTTTCATCAATCTGCTCTGAATTTTATAACATTTCTGTTTGTTAAATTATGTACCCTAACCAAAAAGCTTGAAAGTACTTAATATTTGCTGAAGACTCAGCTTTCTCATCTATAAAATTGATACCTACAGCTCACAGGGCTATTAAAAGGATTCACTTAAGTCCCACTAGGTATTGATCACAGTGCATGGTTATTATTTTAAAATTCATAAATGACGACGTTAAATTGATTTCTTGCCACACAGAAAATTTGTGATGTGCCATCTACTCCATCTCTCACAAACAGGTGGATTCTAGAAAAATCCTAATATAGCAAAAAAAAAAACAGCTTTAACGAGATACACTTTATCTTTAAAAAATAATAGTAATAATTTTTTTTTAAGTAAGCTCCCAGCATGGGGCTGGGAATCCCCAACATGGGGCTGGGAACTCACGACCCCGTAATGAAGAGCTGCATGCTCTACTCTGTTAGCCAGGTGCCCCCAGCAACACTTTATGTTATTTCCTTTCACAAAAGTGCTTTTTAACTCAAGAATTCACCATTCTCTATTTAATGACAAAGAAGTAGAAAAATTTTATTGCATACTATAGAATAGGCAGAAAATGAGTTATCGATGGGTGGGGGAGGGAGAGAAAACAACCTGCCTCAGAAGAAATGCAACTCGGCGTGCACGTATGCCGCGCCAGACCCGCCTGGGCCGAGGGGCCGCTCCAGGCCCGCGCTCTGCGGCCCACGTGGTGCGGCGGCGCGTTGGCCGGGCGCCTGGCCTCTCGCCGCCGCCCATTGTGTGCTGGCCCCGGGGCTTCCCCCGCGGCCACCGGCTGCCGGCAGCCCCCGCCCCGCCCGTACGCGGGCCGTGCTCTCCCTCGGGAAGCTGTGGCTGGCTCAGCACGCTCCGACGGCCCCTCCTGGGGCTGGCCCGGGACCCTGCGCCTGGCTCGCTGCGCTGCCTGCTGTCGCTTAGCATTTTGTACTCCAGACCTGGCAGGGCCCCCGGAGGCCTGCTCCGCTTGGCCCCACTCCGACACCCTCTTCCTGGGCAAAGGGTCGCCCGCCTACACCAAAAGGTCATCGCGCTGGGAAAGAATTCAACACTGACTTGAATTTCATCTAGCTGTGGCACAGCGTCGATATGCAATGAGAATTAATTACACTGGTGCTTTCTCAGTAGGCTCCACACCCAGAGTGGAGCCCAACATGGGTTTGAACTCATGACCCTGAGACCAAGACCTGAGCTGAGATCCAAAGAGTCGGATGCCCAACTGACTGAACCACCCAGGCGCCCCTCGTCAAAAATCATTTTGTCAGCCTCCGTGCTAAGTATGGAGTCTGGCTGAGGATTCTCTCCCTCTGCCCCTCCCATTTGTGCCCTCTATCTCTCTAAAATAAATAAATAAATCCTTAAAAAAAAAAAAAAAGAAGAAGAAATGCAACTCACCTTTCCTTTGTGTTTGGGACTTGTCTGGCCTACGAGTGAAGCATGATAAATGAGACCATACTTTGGGGTATCTCGTCTAGACTTCAGGGCTCTGAAGAGTGCCTTTTCTGCTCCAAGAATCTGAACCGTAGAAGCTGCATGTTTGGCCAAATTCAAAAGAGAACCTTCAAAAAAAAGAAGTAGTTACAAGGAATGCAATTCCTTGAGAGCTTGTTCGGAGGTTCTAGCAGGGGAGCGCAGCTACTCGTATACCCTTGACCAAAGAACAGTCCTCTCCTCTATCGGGGAAGGTCGTCCTCTTCGACCGAGCGCGCAGCTTCGGGAGGGACGCACATGGAGCGATGAGGGAGGAAGGGGACACCCGCCTAGCCAGCCAGATCAGCCGAATCAACCCTGGCGATCAATGGGGTGACAGATGTCGCAGCCAGATCGCCCTCACATCCAAGGAATGCAATTCCAAGTATTTGAAAGTTCCATGTATTAAACATAAGACATATAATCTAAGTATTATAGCCACCAGAGTAAATAAAAATCTGATATAGATTGTATAGTCTGAAATTCCCTAAAAAGCCTCAACATTTGTGATTTATCCACGTAGCACCATAAGCAGAGGCTTACAATGAATGCTTACGACAAACTGAAGGTGCAATTAAACTTATTTGCCCGAGAGATGGTATTAACTATTCTACATTCCATTAGCATACCACAGAGGAGGATTTTAGACATCAAATATTCTACCTTAGATAGGAAAAAAACATACAAATATATGGATACTCAGGACATCTCAATAGAACTATGTTATAACTTTCTCACACTTTATCTCTGTTGTTTAAGATATGGATTAGGAGATGTAAGTACACTAATCAGGTATAAAAAGTTACTGCTTTGGGGCGCCTGGGTGGCTCAGTTGTCAAGCATCTGGTTTCAGCTCAGCTCATGATCTCAGGGTCCTGGGATCAAGCCCCACATTGGGCTCCCTGCTCCGCAGGAAACCTGCTTCTCCCTCTGCCACTCCCCCTGCTTGTGTTCCCTCTCTTGCTGTGTCTCTGTCAAATAAATAAAATCTTTAAAAAAAAAGTTACTGCTTTGTTAGATTTATTGCACAGATTTTGTCAGAACAGACCCCCAACATTAACGCTCAACCACTAGATATGTATTTAAAATTCAACACAAACTTGTTAATCCCTGCATCTCTGACCACAAAAGTTTAGTTAAGCCTATGAAAATTTGGATGCAGACAAAAAACCAGCCAGATGATCCCAACCTCAAACCTGAGGTTATTTGAATGGGCTGTCTAATGATGCAGTTATAGGGGTTATTCTAGTTTAGACACTTTGATGTAAATGATAACATTAAGATCTTCTGTGACAGATTGTAATGATGACTCCAATAATAGTGATACTTCACTCTATTTGCAAATACTCAATTATACATTTTTATAGCATACCTTCTTTGTAACATCACCATACACACATATGAAGTCTTATTATAAATTTACTAAAAATATTTTGCATGTCAAATATATTAAAATAGCATATTCAGCAGTGAACTATCTTTATTTTTTTATTTTATTTATTTTTTTAAAGATTTTATTTTTTGACAGAGAGAGAGACTGCGAGAGAGGGAACACAAGCAGGGGGAGTGGGATGCGGGGCTCCGGGCTCGATCCCAGGACTCTGGGATCAGGACCTGAGCCGAAGGCAGACGCTTAACAACTGAGCCACCCAGGCGCCCAGTGAACCATCTTAAAAAAAAAAAAAGGGTATGTATCACCTGTTGTGAGAACTATTCCTATTTAATCTGATGAGGGTTTTTTGTGTTTGTTTGTTTTAGAGGTGGGGGGGCAGAAAGGGAGGGAGAGAGAATCTTAAGCAGCCTCCATCTCACAAAGCTGAGACCATGACTGAGCCAAAATCAAGAGTCAGGTGCTTAACCAACTGAGCCACCCAGGTGCCCCTAACCTGGTAGTAAATATTAACTGATTTCAACCTCCTGCATTCATCTGATTATTCTCATTAATGATAATAAACATCTGACAACAGACCACAAGTGTCTCAGAAGAGGTAGTGACTGAAGATGCCTTCATTATCCAAAAGGATATCAGGCATACGCATCAGAATCATCATTGAACACTTACTTGGTCCTTAGTCCTCTCCCATATACCATCTACTTTTATTTATTACCTAAATTTTTTAATAAATGTAATTTTACATGAAAAAATAATCCTAGGAGAAAAACAATCTAAATATCCCTATTTATAAGTTACATTAAAATCATCACCTGCATGAGCAATGAGCCGTGCTCCCACTAATTCCCCAACCATCACTGTAACATTTGGTGCAATGGCCATCATTCGATTTTGCAGATATTCATAGAGCTGGGTTCTATATTCTGAGATTTCAATTACCTAGTATAAGGAACAAAATGAATATACCATAAATGACTTGTGTAAAAATCACATAAAAACCACATGTCTGAAACAATGGAGTCCTAAATTGTCATAGATCAGCCGTGTAATCCTGGGAAAACAAAGCATTCCTTATCTGTTTCCCATTTTAAGAGAGATTTTATGAGATAATAAATGCAAACAACCTACTACACTGCCTAAAAATATTAGTCAGTATTACTGTTATTTTTAAAAACTCCAAGGGCTAGAAAGACATTTTCATCTTTTTTTTGTGTGATCTTTAAGATTTGTTAAGTAATCTTTACACCCAACATGGGGCTCGAACTTAGAACCCCAAGATCAAGAGTCACATGCTCTATTGCGATCTCCAAATCGGGGGGGTGGGGGAGGCGGGCGGGGAAGCACGCCAGGATACAAACATAGAGGCTGGAATGAAATAACTCAAGCTGTATTTCTCGGTCTTCTTAACAGATTCATAATTCATTATCCAGACAATGCTAGCTAACAATACAAATAAATTAGATAGTATTCTCTCCACTTCCTTTAGTATATAAATCAAGATGGCATCAGATGAGGTAGTGACTAAACACCCTCATATTTATCAGGTGAATGGTAAGCTTAAAACATCATCATTGCCATCAGAAAATTATTATTACATAGCCGGTCCCACCACAACTAGTTTCTCTATGTGTATAGTTTACCTGAGTGCAAAGATGCAGAATATTGCAAATATCTTCTTCTGAAACCTCTGTTCCCATTGATATCTCCGCAGCTGCTTTCACTTCTGCTTCAACTTCCTCTGGCAGTAATTCAGAAAGTTTGGCTGAGGCATAATTCTTCCTATCGCCTATGGAATGTTTGCAGAGGATGAGGGAGAATCACTCTTCAACAAATAATATAAAATCCAAATAGTCAAAAAAAAAAAAAAAGTAGAGATAAGCCAATGAAAAGGGTGCCTAAACAAAACAAAAAGCGAACAAGTTTGACCTACTAATTTTCCTTATGTAAGGCTTGATTTTTAGAGATTAAAATCTCTCCCCATCATCTCCCTCCAAAAAGATATAAATTAGAATAAAAACAAAATACCCCCAAAAACAGGACTAATAATATTATAACAGACAATTTATAACTAAAGTTTTATTAAAGTCAGTGCCATGAATTCTTGGGGTGGTAATATGGTAATGCAATATGAACCTCGTTAAGTCCTATTTATTAACAATCCTTAGGTTGTTCTACTAGTAATATCACTGTACACTGGTATGGAATATAACACTAACAGTAGAGAGGGCAGTACCAGCTTTAGTATTCTAACATATCACAGGATAGCCCACGTCTACGGTTGCTCCTATTAATGGTAAATTCACTGAGATACATTCCACCTTAAGAAGCCAATTTAAGGGCGTCTGGGTGGCTCAGTCGTTAAGCGTCTGCCTTCAGCTCAGGTCATGATCCCAGGGTCCTGGGATCGAGTCCCATATCGGGCTCCCTGCTCTGCGGGACGCCTGCTTCTCCCTCTCCCACTCCCCCTGCTTGTGTTCCTGCTCTCGCTGTCTCTCTCTCTCTGTCAAATAAATAAATAAAATCTTAAAAAAAAAAAAGAAGCCAATTTAAGAAAAACCAAATCAGAGAACCACGTTCTCTTGTACTGGCCATTGACGTGAAAGTTCAAATTACCAGTTTCTGAATTCTAACAGACACTAATTTGGCTACACTCCCAAAATACACATAAGTTGTAAGGAACTCTGGGAAGCTTGTTAAGGAAAAAAATTACTATAACTCGTATTTTGGGATGCAAATAATTATTTTCAATGCCTTAAAGGATAAAGTTACTCACCGACTTTCTGTAAACACTTGCAGTACGTCAGATTATCTGAAATAATTTTTCCTAATTCAGGGAAATGCCAGCCGTACCATTCTCTACACCGCATAATGTAGTTGTTTAGTTCTTTATCTAAGTCATCTAACAAGGCTGCAGTAGATTAAAATGAAAAAGAGGAACTTAAAAGGGCTTAAAAAAACTAAAATATACATAAAATTTACCATTTTAACCATTTTTAATTGTAGGTTTCAGTGGCATCAAGCACATTCACAATATTATTCAATAATCACCCACTATCCATTTCCAGAACTCTAGATCATCCACAAATGGAAACTCTGCACCCATTAAATAATAACACCTCATTCCCACCTCCCCACCTCTCTTCTACTTTTGGTCTTTTACAATTTGCCTGTTCTAGGTACCTCATAAGTGGTATCACACAACAGTTGTCTTTTTTGCGTGGCTTATTTCGCAGCTTGTTTTCAAAATTCATCCATGTTGTAAACCTTTTTAAGGTTTAAAAATAATTATCCATTATGTGTATGTACCCCATTTTGTTTATCCATTCATCTGTTACTGGGTATTTAGGTTGTTCCATTTTTTGGCTATTGTGAATAATGCTGCTACAAACATAGGTGTATCTGTATCTGTGAGTACCCGCTTTCAATTCTTTGGAGTACATACCCAGAAATGCAATTGCCATTTAAAGGGATTTTTAAATTTGGAAACTTAAAGAGTTTGATATTTCCAAAATTCACTTAATGACATGGGAGAATGACCTATTAAAAAGCCAAGTGAAAAAAGCACAATGCACTAGATCCCACTTACTGATTTGCTTCATGGAAAAAGACAAATTTGTTAACATCACTAGTGTTAATTCACCTTATCTCCAACTAGTCAAATTATGGGTGGCTTGCCTTTTCTAGTCTGCATTTTCTAGTTTATTTACTTCGCTATTAAAAATTCTAATTAATCTTCTCCTTCTTCAACTGATAAAATTATAAAAGATAAAAGATACAGTTTTAACAGCAGGAAAAAGTTATGAGGATCAGACCTCACATGCACTATACTTACAAATTGCCTGAACAATCATGGTGTCCACTTTATCAGCACTAAATTTCAATCTGTATCGGGACAAGCTGAGGATAAGGGGGGGGGATAAAAAATTACTGACAGCAGCTACGAAAAGAGTTTAATTAACATCTTAAGAAACTTCATTTTTATTTATTTGTCAGAGAGAGAGAGCACGTGCACAAGCAGGGGGAATGGCAGGCAGAGGGAGAAACAGGCTTCCTACAGAGCAGGGAATCCGATGCAGGGCTTGATCCCAGGACTCTGGGATCATGACCTGAGCTGAAGGCAGTCGCTTAACTGCCTGAGCCACCCAGGCACCCCTTAAAAAACTTTAAAACCAAAATCCCTCTTAGAGCTACATTAATTTTCCCAACACAGGAAAACCAGTTGAACAAGAATACAATAGGCAAAATTAGGAAATACACATTTAAAAAGAAAATACAGGGGCACCTGCGTGGCTGGTGGCTGGTTGGGCATCTGCCTTTTGCTCAGGTAATGATCCCAGATCCCTGGGATGGAGCCCCACATAGGGCTCTCTGCTTGGCGGGGAGTCTGCTTTTCCCTCTGCCCCACCCCCAACTCATGCTTGTCCTGTCCCTCTGAAATAAAATCTTAAAAAAAAGAAAATACAGGGGCGCCTGGGTGGCTCAGTCGGTTAAGCGACTGCCTTCGGCTCAGGTCATGATCCTGGAGTCCCGGGATCGAGTCCCACATCGGGCTCCCTGCTTGGCGGGGAGTCTGCTTCTCCCTCTGACCCTCCCCCCTCTCATGTGCTCTCTCTCTCTCTCTCTCTCTCTCTCTCTCTCTCTCTCTCATTCTCAGCCTCTCAAAAAATAAATAAATAAATCTTTAAAAAAAAAAAAAAAGAAAATACATCGGTCCTGCTGAAATACGAATTAATTTGTGAAAGACAAACAGGATAATGCTGTGTAGTACAAATCATATTGGTTCATGTATGATTTTTACAGGGTTTCAAGGCTTTACACCAGGTTAACACATGAAAACAGAAAGCCCACAGAGGAACATTATTGTACATAAGGTTTTAACCTTGGCACTGTTAACGATATGGGCATGATAATTGTTTGTTGTAGGGGCCTATTCTGTGCACCGTGGATGTTTAACAATATTCCTGTTCTCTACTCATGTTAGTAGAGACGTGACCCCACCTATAACAGCCAAAATGTCTCTAGCCATTGCCAAATGTCCTCTAAGGGATATTTAATTGCCCTTGATTGAGAACCACTACTGTTATACAATGTCAATTAATCACAAGCTTGAATCCTGACTCAGTTTAGCTGCTTGTGCGCTCTCAAAAATGCTTATTACAAAGTTATCCTTGATTTTTATGCATTTTGTTCATCTTTGTAACTCAGCAGTTTTAACCCTTCCGTTGATTTATGCTATTTTTTGTCCAAAGGTACAGACCTGTTTACTACTACTTTAATATAAATCTAACATGTCTTTTTAACTGTATTAATATATAGGGCTATTTTTGATAGTGCTCTGGTTATAAAGTTGCATAGGTTTTGAGTAATCTACCTTTAATCCTATTTTTTTCCACTGAAAAACCCTGTTATTTTAGTGCAATTTCACAGGATGCCAAGCTTTTCAGAACACATATCACAGTACAGCAGAAATGCCTGTTCTAATGGACCTCTGGTTAAACATGATAAGTCAATGTGCTTCTCTTTGACTTATTATATAAAAAGTTAATACAAATCAAGAGTAAAACAAACAACAGATACACACAGAAGGAGACCATAGCAGATGAGAAAATTTGGGGAGATGAAAAGATGGAGGGATAGCAAATGATTCAGCAGAGATCAGGGAAAGAAAAAAGGGAAAGCCCAAGAATTGTGGGGCTCAACACTTGAAGAAGGATAAATGCCTATGATGAGGACTGCCTGGGTTATAATCCAGGCTTCATAACTTACCAGATGAATTGATTTTGGGCATCAGATTCATCTATAAAATAAAGATACTACTACTATCTTCCTCATAAAATTACTATGAGAAATAAATTAGTATTTGTAATATGCATAAACCATTGCAACACAATTGCTTACTAAACAGGAATAAGTGGACTTTATTTTCCAGTAAATCTCACCTGTGTGCCAATCCAAGACACATAGCTGCCATTTCACGTGGTTCTACTCCAGGGATTAATCCATCCATCTGGGAACGGATTCCTCTCATAAGTTCATTAACAACAGGACTATGGATACAACTGAGATTCAGCTTTTCCTGTAAGAAGAACATCTGTATCAATGAAATAAAAGTTTTGGGTACCTGTATGGCTCAGTCAGTTAAGCATCTGCCTTTGGCTCAGGTCATGATCATGGGGTTCTGGGATGGAGTCCTGCGTCGAGCTCCCTGCTCAGTGGGGAGCCTGCTTCTCCCTCTGACCCTCCCCCCCCACTCATGTTCTCTCTCTCAAAATAAAGAAAAATCTTTTTTAAAAAAGAGAAATAACAGTTTTTAGGGCACCTAGTGGCTCAGCCGGTTAGGCATCTATCTGCCTTTGGCTCAGGTCATGATCCCAGAGTCCTGGGATCAAGCCCCACATTGGGCTCCCTGCTCAGTTAAGAGTCCGCTTCTCTGTCCGCCCCACCCCTTGCCCTGGCATGTGCTTGCTCTCACTAGCTTTCTCTCAATAAAAAATCTTAAAAAAAAGTTTTCCTAAAACCATTTAAATATTAAAACAGCACAGGTTTAAATATTTTTTCACTTAAAAAAATTTCTCATTTCACATTTTTGTAGTGTGTTTGTACAAAGAATACTAAATGTATATTGTTTGATAAACACAGTACAGTACTATAAATGTACTTTCTCTTCCTTCTGATCCCCCCCCATGCTTTTTTAAGTAGGCTCCATGCCCATGTGAAGTCCAACCCGGGGCCTGAACTCAAGACCCTGAGATCAAGAGTCAGATGCTTAACCAACTGAGCCACCCAAGGGTCCCCGATTTTCCTTTTTTCTTTAAAAAGACTTTTTTTTTTTCAAGATTTTATCCATTTACTTAAGAGAGGGGGAGGGAGAGAGAGCACACGTGAGCACACAAACAAAGGGGGCAGAGGTAGAGAGAAAATCCCAAGCAGACTCTGTGCTGAGCAGAGTTCAGATGTGGGGCTGATTCCATGACCCTGAGATCATGACCTGAGCTGAAATCAAGAGTTGGATGCTTAACGGAGTGAACGACCCAGGCGCCACCCCCGTTAAAAAAAAAAAGAAAAGAAAAGAAAGGATTTATTTTTAAGTAACCTCTACACCCAATGTGGGGCCTGAACTCATACCCCAAAATCAAGAGTTGTATGCTCCATCTACTGAGCCAGCTAGGCACCCCCGATTTTCTTAATAATATTCTTTCCTAGGGGCGCCTGGGTGGCTCAGTCAGTTAAGCATCTGCCTTCGGCTCAGGTCATGATCTCATGGTCCTGGGATTAAGCCCCACATCTTAACTCTGGGCTCTCTGCTCAGCAGGGAGCCTGCTTCTCCCTCTCCCCTCTGCCTACTTGTGACGATCTGTCAGATAAATAAATAAAATCTTTTAAAAAAATAACATTCTTTTATCTAGCTTACTTTATTAATTTTAAAGATTTTATTTATTTGACACAGAGAGAGACACAGTGAGAGAGGGAACACAAGCAGGGCGAGTGGGAGAGGGAGAAGCAGGCTTCCTGCTGAGCAGGGAGCCCGATGCGGGGCTCGATCCCAGGACCCTGGGATCATGACCTGAGCCGAAGGCAGACGCTTAACGACTGAGCCACCCAGGCGCCCCAAGGATTTATTTTTTTAATTAAAAATTTGTTTTAGATTTTATTTATTTGAGAGAGAGAGAGAGAACAAGCAGGGGGAACAGCAGAGGGAGAGGGAGAAGCAGATTCTCCACTGAGCAGGGAGCCCGATATGGGGGCTCGATCCCAGAACCCTGGGGCCATGACCTGAGCCGAAGGCAGACGCTTAACAACTGAGCCACCTAGGCGCCCCTCTAGCTTACTTTAAGAATATAATATCTAATAGATATACAAAATACGGGTTAATCAGCTATTTATGTTATTGGTAAGACTTCTGGTCAACAGTAGGCTTTTAGTAGTAAAATTCTGGGGGAGTCAAAAGTTATACACAGAATTTTTTAAGAAAGATTTCATTTATTCATCTGAGAGTGTGGGGGGGGCGGGGAGCAGAGGGAGGACAAGCAGATTCCACACTGAGACTGACATAGGGTTTGATCTCACGACCTGAGCCAAAATCAAGAGTTGGCAGCTTAACTGACAGAATTTTGACCGTGCATGTGTGGGAAAGGGTTGGCACCTCTAACCCCTAAGTTATTCAAGGGTTTACTTTACAATTTAAGTTTTTACACACCCCACACTAATAAATTTTGTTCTGAACACCATTTTTTTCATTCTGCATTGTATTTGCTAAGTCCTTCATATAAATCTACAGTTCTAGTTCATCAAATGCAAATAACTACATGCATGCAAAATTAGATGTATTACATGATTAAGAAACAAATACTTGGTATGTATGTGCTTAAGAAACAAATATTTGGTACGTATGAGTGATCATCAGTGTAATTTTTTTTTTTTTTTTTAAGTAGGCTCCATGCCCAGCATGAAGCCCATTGTGGAGCTTGAACTCGAAAGCCAGAGATCAAGACCTGAGCTGAGATCAACAGTCGGATGCTTAACTGCCTGAGCCACCCAGGCACCCCTTTAATGTTAAGTTTTTAAAATACAGAAACTGGGGGTGCCTGGGTGGTTCAGGCAGTTAAGCGTCCGACTCGGGTTTTGGCTCAGGTTATGATGTCACGGTCGTGGGATGGCCCGAGTCAGGCTCTGCACTCAGTGTGTAGTCCGCTTCAGATTCTCTCTCCCTCTCCCTCCTGTGCTCGCTCTCTCCCTCTCTCTAATAAATAAATAAAATCTTAAAAAAAAAGAAACTGAAAAAAAAATTAAAGATACCTATAATCCCACCATCTAGCAATTTGTCATTCTGTATTTATTATGCTAAACTTTAATTTTTTTTTAAGATTTTATTTCTTTATTTGTAAGAGAGAGAGAGAGAGAGAGAGAGAGAGCACAAGCAGGGGGAGTGTCAGGCAGAGGGAGAGGGAGAAGCAGGCTCCCCACTGAGCAAGGAGGCAGATGTGGGACTTGATCCCAGGACTCTGGGATCATGACTTGAGCTGAAGGCAGACACTTAACTGACTAAGCCACCCAGGTGTCCTTAAAATTTAATGTTTTTTAACAGAAAATTACAAACTAATACTTGTGGGCACTTCATGGAATGAATATAGAGATTGACATCATCACAGAAAACTTCTTTACTTATCAGACAGTATTAGAAACAGTTTATTTAACTGAACTTCTTAAATTCACAATCCTGACCTAAAAAAAGCCCCTCAAATCTCCTTAGAATTTTCCTAAGAAGACCTACAACATAATATAAACCTTACTTAAAAAAGCAGAGGTATGCTCACAAACACAGTAATTAACCTGTCACTGTAATATCTACTATAGGGCGCCTGGGTGGCTCAGTTGGTTAAGTGACTGCCTTCGGCTCAGGTCATGATCCTGGAGTCCCTGGATCGAGTCCCGCATCGGGCTCCCTGCTCGGCAGAGAGTCTGCTTCTCCCTCTGACCCTCCCCCCTCTCATGTGCTCTCTCTCTCATTCTCTCTGTCTCAAATAAATAAATAAAATCTTTAAAAAAAAATATCTACTATAACCACTGAAGATCAAAATAATCACGACCAGCTCTCAAACTGTTCTGCTTTTCATGCTTGGGAGCTCACTTTTCCAATCTTTCGACTTTCATCTCCATAGACTCTACCTCCTGCTAAAGTTTTCTAATAAAACACGTACACTAAAAAGAAATGTCATGTCCTCATTTCTGCTGAAAGAAAAAGAAGTGTGACTGAACAAAAACATGGCAGGATATACATAGTGTTAACAGATCTCTGGGTGGCAAGGTAAAGCTAATTTTTATTACTTTTTGGGGTTAATATTTTCTACAACAAACAGGCATTACTTGTATGTACTTGGGTCCTGATAATTGTATTGGAAATCAATTATTCTGTAGCCTAGGGAAAAAAATCATGTATGAGAACTTATAACAAACAACTCAATACAAAGGCTAGGCTTTGTAGCTACTATGCTGTATGGTAAGTTCTGATTAGCAGGCATGAAAAACATATTTACCTTTATGACCCCTCCTAGTTTAGCATCAGCTACAGCCAGGGGTTCATGGGCTTCTTTTACTATTTTCTTCAGAACTTTCTTCAGCTGCTTATTGATTTTGCCCTCCATTAGAGCTGTGAATGCTTTTAAGGAAAAAGAAAAAAGAGTTAACTCTCAAGTTTTTTTAATTTTAAGAACCTCAAGATCTCGTTTAAACTTAAAGAATAAAGCAAAATAAACACTTCCTTTCAAAAAGTTGAATTTAACATTACTTCTAAAATGAAATGATAAATGTAGAAAACACTGAAGGAGTTATACATTTCAGTCTCATCTGATGTTCCCACCCTCATTTCAGCTCTAGAACCAGAAGTTAAAAGCAGATACAGCATTCCTTTCCTTATGTCATATGAAATCTACTCTTGAACCCAGACAGAGCTAGAATCAAATTGTTAGAAACAATCTATTTTGAAATGACAAATAGATTTACTCTCCAATGTTACTGTAGGCAGACTGGCCTGATGCTCTGTGAGATATCCTAAAATCCTGTCAAGACTGTACTAAAAAGGAGTGTATTCATTTGGAAGGTCCTGCTGCAGTGTAAGCATGCCTGAATGAAGGCTTTGCAAATTCCAGATCCAGATACATCATTAGTCCTCTACTTGTAAACCTCCAGTGACAGAGAACTCACTACCCAAAGGCAAACTATTCTATTTGGGACTGCTTTCATTTTTGGCAGGTTCTAAATCTGCTACTTTGTAACTCTCACCCTTTCTTAGGCCTACACTTAGGAGCTTCTGGACCCACATGGACTAACATCTCTTCTGCTCTCTGTCAGGGTTTCGGCTGAATTTAAAGTATGCCTGCCAGGAAGGAAGTCGGCCACAATTTCTAAGCAGGCAGTTTATGCTTAATCAGCCAGGTACCTTCTCTTTCCTCCTGACCACATCTCCATCCATTTGAGTTACAAGTCCATTTCATCTGTTATCTGGGAAGATGAAAGATGAGGACAAAAATCATCTAGCTACCACACATCTCTTACGGAAGTCATCACATTCTAAGACGCTGAGTCTCAAGCTACTTTATCTAGGAGGTAACCTTTTACATACCATATTGTACAACAATGACTCCTTATAACCTACTTTTCTAGTAAGAGTTATATTCTTTCAAGTTTTTAATCTTTTATAATTAAAAAATTTTATTCAACTTCCAGCTTCTAGTTATCAA
This sequence comes from Eumetopias jubatus, assembly GCF_037043125.1. Classification (NCBI taxonomy): domain Eukaryota; kingdom Metazoa; phylum Chordata; class Mammalia; order Carnivora; family Otariidae; genus Eumetopias; species Eumetopias jubatus. The sequence continues at coordinate 33,829,336 of NW_028274809.1, forward strand.
TCTTCCATATCATCTTTTATACTTTAGTGTTTTCTTTTAAAAATTTCTTTTAAGCAAAAATTTCTACTCTAGAGCTAACATTTACATTTACCTTCCCTTTATTATTAAAAAGCATGTTAATTACTCTTCACAATATATATTTTTAGAAGATGGCAGAAATGATGACAGGTAAAGGGGAAACTGAGTCTTCTCTCTACTTCACTAGCCACTTTTCAGCATCCCCTAGTAATCTTCCCACTTCATCCAAAAGTAGGCTGGTACCAAATTCTTTTTTTTTTTTTAAGATTTTATTATTGGGGCGCCTGGGTGGCTCAGATGGTTGAGTGTCTGCCTTCGGCTCAGGTCATGATCCCAGGGTCCTGGGATCGAGTTTCGCATCGGGCTCCCTGCTCCTTGGGAGCCTGCTTCTCCCTCTGCTTCTCTCTCTCTCTCTCTCTCATGAATAAATAAAATCTTTAAAAAAAATAAAGATTTTATTATTTGTCAGAGAGAAAGCAAGAGAGTACCAAATTTTTCTGCAGTATTTGGAAGACTTGCAACTTGACAATCAGACCGTAAAAATAAAGCTCTCCATACAAACGGTATAATCTGAACTTCTAGGACCAATATAAATTCTTTTTTCTTTTTAAAAGATTTATTTTAGAGAGCAAGCGAAAGCAAGTGCATGCTCAATGGGGAGGGGCAGAGGGAGGAAGAGAGTCTTCAGTGGACTTTGCACTGATGCCAGCTCCATCTCATAATCTGAGCCGAAACCAAGAGTTGGGTACTTAACCAACTGCGTCACCCAGGTGCCTTTAAATTCTTAAAAAAATAAAAATAAAACAAAAATTCAACCTTTTATTTTCATCTTTTAAAAGTTTATTTATTTAAGTAATCTCTACACCGAACTGGGGCTCAAACTCATGACCCTGAGATCAAGAGTCAAATGCTCTTCCAACTGAGCCAGCCAGGCACCCCAAAGACTTTTTTTTTTAAAGTAGGCTCCACATCCAACATGAGGCTTGAAGTCACGACTCTGAAATGAAGAATCTCATGCTCTATGGACTGAGCCAGCCAGGTGCCCCTCAATATAAATTCTTGATATCACAACCCATCAGACTGTTTCCTAGGCTATGGGGTTTTTAAATGAATACTATGATATCTATAACCGCTCAGTTTGGGTTCTGTCACATCAAAATTTCCTTATAACAGGGAATGGAAGTTAATTCCCAGGAAAGACTGCTCTCTTAATAAGGTGATATTTGAGTTTCTAGTAAAAATAGATGGTATTTTCATTCCTTTACCCAAAATACGTATGTGCTAGAATGCAGGAATTTGATGGTGAAGAACAATGTAGACTCTGCCTTCATGGAAGGTAGATGGGGGTGGGTGGGCTGGAGTTGACTTTAAATTCTAAGCTAACGTGGCATTTGGCCGTTTATCTTTACATTCTATTAAGGAATACCAAGAGCTGAGGAGGAAAATGAGATATCCCTCAAGCCTCAGTTTTCCTATAAATAGTAATTAACATCTAACCCACAGGACTGCTTCAAGGATTTAACAATTTTGAAATGAGGAGTACAAAACCTGACAATCACTACATGATCAATATATTACCTATTAATAGTAAAAACTTGCTTCATGTTTGGGTAGAAGTTGGATCTATCCATTTAATAAGGACTGGTCAGAAATATCTCAAAAAAGATTAAAGAGGTAATATGCAAAAAGGAATTCAAAAGAAGCCACCTGAGATCAGGGCCACTCACTTTACCACTCGAGAAGTTCAAATCACTGTCTGTGAATAATGTCCCCCAGAGTTGGAGAACAGCCAACACAATTTCACTTGGGATCTTAACAAAATTCTACCCATATAATTTTAAAGCTGTGATGAACAGATCTTTTAAAAAACTCTCCAGGCGGGGGTGCTGGCTGGCTCAGTTGCAAGAGCATGCAACTCGATCTTGGGGCCATGAGTTCAAGACCCACGTTGGATGTAGACATTACTAAAAACAAAAAAAGCAAAACAAAAAAAACCTTCAGGCAAAACTTATTACAGTTGTGCCTTAATGGCTCTATGAGGCTTTAATTACTGACTTACTGATGAAGCAGTCCTAGAACTATTTTTAAAAATTAAAAAATTGGATCCATTTGTGGGTCTTCCTTCAGCTACCCTTCTGCCAATGGCAGCCCATTAATATTCCAGCATGTTTAGTTACATTCCTAATTTTTACAAGAGAATTATACCCTTCTCTTGGGGCTGATGAACAAAATTATTTGGGTTTGTGAAATTCTTTCCTAATGATATGCCATATCCTTCCTTATGGTCCTACATTTTCAAATTATACCGCCAAGCAGTTGGCTGATTTGATATACGGAACTTAAGCAATTGAAAAATTCACAAGCAGAATTTTATATCCAGTCTTCTTGTTTTCCCTAACATTAAAAAACAAAAAAACAAAACAAAAAAAACCTTGAGACCAACTGCCAACTAAAGCCAAGCCTAGTTAATAACATCTATTGTCTGTTCTCCCATCATGAGGACCAGTTGAAGGACAGGAGTCATCCATTTTTCATGCCCCCTTCAGATTAACTCTTAAGCCTAGGTGTAGTTTTTGCATTAAAAACAAAACAAAACAAAACCATACACACAAAAGCCTACTAGTTTTCCTAAAACTTTTAATAATACTGTACTCTTCTGAACTAAAAATGTGTACTTCTGGAGAGCTGCTGTATTATTATTTCAACTGTAAATGCTGGCTATTCTCAACTTTACCCCTGGATTAAAATTATCACAGCTGTGTACTTGACTACATTACCTTGGTCCCTTGTAGAACAGCTTTTACTGAATTGTGCTTCAGCATTATGCTGTTGGTTTCCACAGGGAGATCAATTTAACCACTTCTCACCTCTCATCACATGGGGGGGAAACAAACCCTATGGTGAAAAAAGCTAACTCAATGTTGTCTCAGTGGTAGTGACGAATTTGAGTTAGATCACTTAAATTCAATTCCAAAAAGAATGCATCATTGACAACATTGAATAAGGTTAACTCAGGCAACTGAAGCAAATAATCTTTTGATAAGGATAATCAACTGACAAGTTTAAACAAAGCCAAAAAAGCTAGTCTTTCACTTTACCTGCTAATGCTTCTGCTGTATCCTGAAATTTCTCAAAATGTTTTAGCTTTACTCTAGAAGGAAAAAAAGAAAAGTTATGAGGGCATACTGACTGTGCAAAAACCATGTATGTAGGAAATAGGTTTTAGACTGTTTTGTTTACCAACAAAATACACTTTCCTGTCACTGAGTATCAGGGTGCAAAGTCAGATAAATTCTTCTTAAAACAACCAGTTTCTCTAAATGTTAGGTTAGTAATGTCTGGACTACTGCAGAGGTTGTAGGCTTTGAAGGAAAATAAGCATCAGCAAAGAGGTCTGATACCACATCTCAACCACAGGAAAGATGCTGAAGCTTCAACATAACCTCTGCTGCTTAAAGCTGGACACAGATCCTTAGAAGGACACAGAGGAGACCTTAGAAAAGGTATTAAGAGTCCCTCTTAAGTCAGGAATCTTACAACAATGATTTGTCCATCTAGTACAAATGCCATTAAGAAATAGTTTATCATCAAATCTGATTGCTGTTACCCTTATTTTACCCCCTTCCCCCCATACAGGGTATATGCAAGGTAACATCATTTTATATTGAAACAAAAATATATGATTAATAATTCATTGTTGTCTCAGTGGTAGTGACGAATATTTGAGTTAGATCATTTATATTCAGTTCCAACAAGAATACATCATTGACAACAATGAATCAGGTTAACTCAGCCAAATGAAGCATACAGCCCTTGAAAAAAAAAAACTAGTCTTCTATTATGTCTAAGATAGTGTTGTTTTAAGGAAGATTTTCTTACCCGCCAGGGAACAAAAACCCCGGTGGGTCCCTTAAATACATACTTAACAACACAAAAAGGTTTTAGGAAAAGTAGTAATTTTATCTTATTCTGCCTCTCCCCACCCCCATTTCCACCTTTCTGAAGTGGCATTTGTTCATCTCTATGCTTGCATAAATGCATATAGAGATATACAAGAACCCTGCAAAAATGGGATCACAGTATACATATCATTCTGAAGCATGGTTTCCTTGGTATGCCACCGACCTCTCTCCAAGTTAGTAAGAGATCTATAGATATACTACAATTTATTCAATAATTCCACTACTTAGGGCCCCTGGCTGGCTCAGTCAAAGTAGAGCATGCGACTCTTGGAATCTCAGGGTCATGAGTTCAAGCCCCATATTGGGGATAGAGATTAAAACAGTAACAACAGGGGCGCCTAGGTGGCTCAGTTGGTTCGGGGTCTGACTCTTAATTTTGGCTCAAGTCATGGTCTCAGGTCCCACAGGCTCTGTGCTCACCATGGAGTCTGCCTGTCGTCCTCCCTCTGCTCCCCACCCCATTCACAGGCTCTCTCTCTCTAAAACAAACAAACAAAATCTTAAAAACTCCACCACTACCAACAACAAACACCAACTAAATGTTAACTGCTAAATTCGTGGTTTCAAGATGGCTTACATTTTATTTGCTTTCTCTGGAGTTTCAAATTCTTTCCACAAACTATCAACCTCTTGAAGTTTCTTCTCATTCAAAACCTGTAACAAACATTTAAATAATTTTAATGGCATAGCTTAGGCATACACAATTACACACTTCAAGTACAACTGCATATGTAAAATAAGAGTATAGAAGCTATTTTTCCTCACTGAAGTAACAAACCAGTTTTCTTACCCACCACAAATTTTTGGTCAAATTAATAGCTCACGTTGCCCATTTAATAACTGGATGGAATTCAGTTGAGGTCTTTGATGAAAACTTCCTATTTGAAGGAGCCACTAACCCCTTCACAAAGCATATCATATTCACAGAACATCAAGACTTTATTTGCCTACTTTCTAGAATAAAGAGTAAGTTTTATTTACTGCTACGATCATCCTAACAAAGTATTATGGATGGATTTCTCTAAAACTAAGACTGCATCAATTTTAGGATACATCATGTTATAAGAAAACTTAAAATGCAAAGAAAATGGGGCACTTTAAATTTATGAAAAAGTCATTAACATTTAGGTATATATATTCTTTTTGACTGTCTTAACATTTTATTTATACATACCTTTAGGAATCATACTCTACCACTTAGCATAATATGGACACAATCCTAGGTTTTAACAACCATTGTATGAATATACCAACATTTTATGCCCTTACAGATGTTTAGGGTTTTTCTAAATTTTCCTTTTCTCCTTCCGAAAACAGTTTTGTGTGTATATATGTTGTATTTCTATAGGACATATTCTACTGGAAGTGGAGTTAATTGATCACATAGGAAATGTATTACTTCACATTTGACAGATGCTACCAAATTGCTTTCAAGAGAGTCTATTAGTTTCACTTAAATCAAGAGTTAACAAAATTTATTTCCCAGGCACCTGGGTGGCTCAGTTGGTTAAGCGTCTGCCTTTGGCTCAGGTCATGATCCCAGGGTCCTGGGATCGAGTCCCTCATCGGGCTCCCTGCTCAGCAGGGGGCCTGCTTCTCCCTTTCCCTGCCACTCTGCCTACTTGTGCTCTCTGTCAAATAAATAAATAATCTTAAAAAAATTTATTTCCCCATACTCTCATTAATATCCAATGTAGTAAGTCAACTGCCCAAGTATAACACAGGGTAGAATCAATGCTAAAATGCATTCCCCCCATATTTAACATTCTTGAAATTGGGATGCCTTAAAACTGATGGGAGATTAGTTTAAAGTTCAAACAGGGGGCGCATGAGTGGCTCAGACGGTTAAGCGTCTGCCTTCGGCTCAGGTCATGATCCCAGGGTCCTGGGATCGAGCCCCACGACTGGGTCCTGGCTCAGTGGGGAGCCTGCTTCTCCCTTGCCTCTCCCCCTGCTCGTGCTCTCTCTCTATCTCGAATGAATAAATAAAATCTTTAAAAAAAAAGTGAAAAAAATTATATATATAAAAAAAAGTACAAATAGATATCATGCATGTCTTCTTATGGGGGAAAAAACCCAGCCAATAAATTAAAAACTATACTGATAAACATTTCATCAAATCTGTATTATCACAGAATATTTACACAGTAAGTTTTATTGCCCAGTTATAGTCTAGTATATATTTTTATGATAAAGCATGAACACGACACTGCAAGTTGCACTTAAATTTTTTTTTTTTAAGATTTTATTTCTTTATTTGACAGAGAGAGACACAGCGAGAGAGGGAACACAAGCAGGGGGAGTGGGAGAGGGAGAAGCAGGCCTCCCGCAGAGCAGGGAGCCCGATGCGGGACTTGATCCCAGGACCCTGGGACCATGACCCAAGCTGAAGGCAGACCCTTAACGACTGAGCCACCCAGGCGCCCAAGTTGCACTTAATTTCTGTCAGACGAGTATGGTAGGATGATTTTAAAGATTTGTTGTGTTGTTTAAATTCAATCACACATAGGTGAATTGATATATTTACAGAATTGGAGAAGTTGGTCAAAATAAATCGAAGTGAAAAAACTTAGAAACCATAGTAAGAGCAGTAAATGATCCCAAAGCATAGTGTTTATATTTAAAAATTACAAGCTGGGGGTGCCTGGCTGGCTTAGTTCGCAGAGTATGGGACTCTTGAACTCAGGGCTGTAAATTCAAGCCCCATGTTGGGCACAGAGTTTACTTAACAAATATCTTCACACACATACAAATAATTACAAGCCACTAACAATTCTATTTTGCCTATCATGAGAACTTTAGAATCCAAAGACATTCCAGCAAATCTCATGAATGCACTGAAACATTAATTCAGTTATTTTCTGATAAAGGAAGTTCACAGAACAGTCCTGACTTTTGGATATAGTTTATTCAGAGAATGCCACACTAACCATATCCAAAGTTCAGGAATTGTTGAAAGGATATGTACCAAACAGGGGATATGACTCATGAGTAAAATTTACATTTTTTTGTAGTTGAAAAGCAAGTATATTTGGAGATTAACAGTTGGGTAACAATCGGCATATTCAAGAGATATTATCAGCATTCTTAAAGTAAGAAAGGAAATGTAATGGAAACATTCAAGACTACTCAAAGGTCTCCAAAGACTCTGTTATGGCAAATAAAACCTTGCCACTCTGTTCCCAATTGTGCTACAACATACTTAAGAGAAAATTACTAATAAGGGCACCTGGATGGCTCAGTTGGTTAAACAACTGCCTTCGGCTCAGGTCATGATCCTGGAGTCCCAGGATCGAGTCCCACGACGGGCTCCCTGCTCAGCGGGGAGTCTGCTTCTCCCTCTGACCCTCCCCCTTCTCATGCTCCCTCTCTCAAATAAATAAAATCTTTAAAAAAAAAGAGAGAAAATTACTAATAAAGACAGTCTGAACAAAACAAAATTAGAAATAACTGCTACATTTCCTGAAAAATATGCCTCAAATTTTAGTCACTCATTTTCACACAAAGAAATCTGAAAACTTTTGTATATAAAGTCCATTTTGGATTAAGATGGAATTATTTCCACTTCCAAGTAGAAACGGCGTATAGTTATTGCCATTAAAATCCTCAGCATAGTCTTTATCTTGCCCATACTATAGAGAGCGAGATGGTGTCATTCCTGCCAAGCAGTAACTTACATCAAGCAGTGGCGCAAGCAACCAAGGCATTTCAGCTTAGACCAAATATTGCCAAACCAGCACCAGCTGAGACCCACTCAGAAACAATAACCAGGAGAAACAGAGGTTTGCCAATCAAGACTGAATAAATCCCTTTTGAAATTATTTGCAGCAAACAGTCAAGACCTTTTTAATGCTGACTCTTTCACATCTGCCCACATCAGAAAGGTAGCTGCCACCGAAGGCCCTGCCCAACTGACCTCTGAACAAGATACAGATTGTCCGGGGGTGCCTGGGTGGCTCAGCCCATTGCTGCCCTCGGCTCAGGTCATGATCCTGGAGTCCTGGGATTCGGGCTCTCTGCTCAGGGAGTCTGCTTCTCTGCCCCTCCCCTGGCTCATGTGCGTGCGCACGCGCTCTCTTTCTCTCCTTGCGTGCTCCCTCTTTTCTCTCTCTCAAATAAATAAAAGAGATCCTCCACTGCCTGAACATAATAAGCAACTAGTGCTGTGAGCTGACCCGCACCAGACCCAGGCCTTATTTCAACTGTGCAATGGAAGACTGCATTAACTTCCTACCTCCAACTTCCCCTTGTTCTGTCTTGTTTGTTGTGTAACTTGTGCTTTGCTTCTGTGATGTGTAAGAAGCCAAGTTAAACAGGTAGTGAAATGTCATCAAGTTTGGAGTCCTGTGTTATAATTATATTAACTTTGCTTTGAAACTGAATAAAGCTAACATTGCAGGGGAGGATGACATTGTGGAAAGACACAACTTGTGCGTGCGCCTTCATAGTATACTCATGACACATACTTATATTTACAGATAAAACTAAATATGCGGGATTTGCTTCAAAAAAATGTGGGGAGGAGAATGGGAGAGAGATAGCCCACAAAACAGGTCTGTTGAAACTGAGTGATGGTGTACATGGAGGTTCTTTATAATCTACTACTTGTCTCCTTGAAATTTTTCACAATAAAGAGTAAAACACAGACATAAATGCATCCCACAGCATGCCAGCTATTCCTACAGTATCCTCCTCTATTCCAGACAGGCAATAAATTTATAAAGAGGAAAGAGCACACTATATCAAAAGCGTCCCTAATTTTCACTTAATTGGTTAGTTTGAGATTTCCTATGTTTTATTTAAACATTTAATGCTAACTTTTTTTAGTTTTACTTTACAAACAAAATGGGTAAGTACTGTGTTTTATGAAACTTATGTGAGTTGCTGTACAGGATGACTTGGAATAGTTTCAAACGTGAATTATTCAAAAAGGAACAAATTGATACATGCAACATGGATTAGCTTCAAATGCACACTAAGTGAAAAAAGCCAGACACAAAAAACTATTACTCCATTTACATGAAATTTCTAGAAATGACAAAATTATACAGATAGTGGCTGCCTAGAGCTGGGTCTGACTGACTTGCAAACGGGCAGGAGGTAACTTTTTAAGAGGAAGTATTATTTTTTTTTAAAGATTTTATTTATTTATTTGACAGAGAGAGACAAAGAGAGAGAGGGAACACAAGCGGGGGGTGGGGGTGGGAGAGGAGAAGCAGACTTTCCGCTGAGCCGGAAGCCCAATGTGGGCCTCGCTCCCAGGACCCTGAGATCATGACCCTAGCCGAAGGCAGACGCTTAACGACTGAGCCACCCAGGCGCCCCAAGAGGAAGTACTCTAAAACTGGACTGCAACTTGCACAGCTGTATAAATCTTACTAAAATGGATCAAACTGCACTTTTACAGTAGATGGGTTATACAGTATGTAAATTATACCCAATAAATGAAGCTAGAAAAACATATTGCTCAGTAATTATACGTGAACTCTGGTATACACATAAAATCTCTTCTTCCAGGCTTGAGGAAGTGAAGAACACACAACACTATACCACAAAGCTGCACTACACAATGTGACTATTAAAATTTAAGTGAATTTGGGGCGCCTGGGTGGCTCAGTCGTTGGGCGTCTGCCTTCGGCTCAGGTCATGATCTCAGGGTCCTGGGATTGAGTCCTCCCTCTCCCACTCCCCCTGCTTGTGTTCCCTCTCTCGCTGTATCTCACCCTGTCAAATAAATAAATAAAATCTTTAAAAAAAAATTTTTAAGTGAGTTAAATAAAAATTCAAAGTGCTAACAACTAAAGAGATTGCTAGTGGCAATCATACTGGGCAGCATAGCTACAAAAAGTCTGGGATGAGTAAAACTAAAAGATGCCTCATGATACAAGGGACCAAGTTAAGTTTTTACAATATTCTAAAAATGGTAATAGTTCGTTTATTTGCCTTCATATATAACCTTGTTAACACCCATTAATTTTTTTACAAAGTATTTAATTCTTGGCGAATCACTCTGTATATGTGCATATATGTACACTAGATCATGATATTAAGATGTATTCCTTACTATGACCTGAGGTTAAAAATTTAAAAAATTTCTTAAAGCATCCCCACTAAGGTATGAATTTTATGCAACCAATGTAATTTTATACCCCAGCATTCTGATTATGGTAAAGGGAGCTAATAACTTTGTACTATAGATCTATTTTTAATATATAATTTACACACCATAATATCCACCCTTCTAAAGTGTACAACTTACTTCTCAGTATATTTTCACAAAATTGTGCAACCACCAATTCCAGAACATTTTCTATGTCTACTTTATTAACAATTAATAACTGCTATTGAAATATTTGGAACTGAATCATTTTATCAATGTATTCAAGCCTTTAGCTACTTCTCTATTACGTTACTTAAACCATAAACCACAATTTATTAATTTTGAACAGTAATTTGCAAGTGGGTACCATTAAAAACTGCTACAGAAAAGTCAAGACTTATTTTTATGGAGAATAGTCTTCATTAAAAAAAATCAGTAATTCATCGAGAGACATAATTGAGTATTTTATGACCCAGGTCTAGAAACCAGAGAATTGCTAAGCCAATTCCTATCAGCAGCAGCAACCAACGGTCTGTGCAGTTGCGCCTTCCTCTCTTAGTGCGGGACAGTATACCTAACATCTACTTAGATGAGAAATTCATCCAGACACACTAATTCAAAGTATGATAGACCATGTTGGCTAAGAAAATTTGAGGGCACATGCAGAATTCTACTTAAGAATTTAGAGAAGACTACAAAAAGCTAGGAAAAAGTAAAAGAGACACACTCCCAGGCTCTAAAGCCATTACAGACAAGCCCAACGAGAAAAAATAAGCAAAGCTAGCTTTTGGTTTTTATTATTTTATCTCTCAAAAACAATAAGTAATGTAACTAACAAGTGCAAATGGAACTATATTCTCAAATGTCTGGAAAAAAACTTAATAAAGTTAAAGCTCCTCTAAATCAACATTTTGGAATGCCGATTCCAGATTTTTTGCACTCATCCCACATAGTTTTTTTTTTATTCACAGAACAATACTATACACATTTTATCCAGCATTTTTACGTTATCAGCATATATATGAGAACTGTTTTTCATTACTACATTTGTAGAGCTCAGAGGAGTGCCTGGCACATGGATAGCACTGTTTACTTCATTCTTTGGAACATCTCATTAGCATCCTACTACACGAATGTAGGCTCCGAGCTGATCTTTAAATTTCAAACTTTCCCTATTAAGACAACCAAATCGGGGCGCCTAGGTGGCTCAGTTGGTTAAGGGACTGCCTTCGTCTCAGGTCATGATCCCGCGGTCCTGAGATCGAGCCCCACATCGGGCTCCCTGCTCGACGGGAAGCCTGCTTCTCCCTCTCCCACTCCCCCTGCTGTGTTCCCTCTCGCGCTGTATGTGTGTCTCTCCCTCTGTTAATTAAATAAATAAAATCTTTAAAAAAAAAGGACAACCAAATCTCCAATTAATTATCATCGGCCCAGATTTCTCCCTTAGATCTGAAACTTAAAATGACGATTGCATTTCCACGTCTTAACTAACAACCCAAGTTTCACAGCCCAAACTGGACCTTTTTAGTATCTTCCCCCCGAAAAGCCCCCAAACTCGTTTTTCCCCCACCATCACGTACCCACTTACTCAACCTAATACCCACATTCTCCATTCATCAGCCAATTCCACCAGTTCTACCTTCAAAATTTCTCCTGGTATTTGTTTCCCTCCATACCAACCTTAATCCAAGCAATTTCATCTTGTCTCGATTAATACAAAAATATTCTTGGTTCCTTTCTTGCCTTCTGTAATCTACTCTCTACACAGGAAAGCAACTTCATTAAGACCACTTTAGGTCATTCCTCAGCTTAAAACCTACCCATGATTCCTCAAAAACACTCAGAATAAACCCCAAACTCCGTACCTTTACCTGTGAAATTCTAATAAGGCTCCTGCCCACCTCTCTCACGGGGCCAAATCCTCTAACACAGAACCAGGCGCCCCAAAAGCGCGGCCACGTGTTCACCGACACACGCGCCTCCCAGGCCCAAAGCCTTCCGCCAACTTTCAGAGCAGGACACAAACGGCTCCCACGCGATCCTGAGCGGTGTATTCCTCCCCTTTTCCTCCCCTTCGTCCTCCCTGTTCTCTCCTGCACAACACCAGCCTTGCCTCTCCAACGGTTCAATCTGTAACTTACCTTAAAGATGGCGTAGCCGACAGACGTTTCAAATAGCACCAACATGGTGAGGCCGGGTCAGGGCGCTGCGCGGCCCGCCGCGAGCTCGTATACCGGCGAAAAGAGACCAAACTTTTGGCCCCCAAAGGCCTGCAAGGCCGCAGCAGGCCGAGCACAAACGCGCACGCCTTCTCGCAAAGAATCAGACCACGTTGCCTAAACGTTCCAAACTGGACTATGGGTACAACGCCGGAACCCGCTTCTCCTTCTCCAAGGCTTCTGGGATATGACATCACTTCCGATAGATAGAGTCTCGTCGCTTCCGGTATGCTCCCGCCAACGGGGTGGGAGGGGGGAAGAGGAAAAAAAAAGAGAGAAAGAAAGAAAATGTCGCGAGTTTTCTTAGGTACTAAAGCAAGCTTTTAAGCGGCACGGAAACCTAAAAGGGAAGAACTTTGCTTTTTATTATTATTTTTTTAAGATTTTATTTATTTATTCGACAGAGAGAGACACAGCGAGGGAGGGAGCACAAGCAGGGGGAGCAGGAGAGGGAGAGGCGGGCTTCCCGCGGAGCGGGGCCCGATGCGGGGCTCGATTCCAGGACCCTGGGATCATGACCTGAGCCGAAGGCAGCCTCTTAACGACTGAGCCACCCAGGCGCCCCTGCTTTTTATTGTAAATTTCTATATGTGATATATTTTACCTTGAGAGAAATGCGGAGCTGTTTCTCCGTTTGCCCCAAGTATCTGGAATTTGGGAAATGTTAGCCGCTTAATTTTACTCCCTGGATAATGCTGCCTTGAAGTGAAGTTCTCGGAATGACAACATGACTGTCCCTGTGTATGCGAGCACTCCTGGCCGTTCTCTTCTCTCTGACCAAACTGATTATTAGTACAGATGTCTTTCATGTATATGTAGGCCTCTCCCATTTTTGCTGCAATGATTCTAGAGTAGGCGTTTGGACTTTACCTCATTGTCTTAGCGGAATTTGCTTTTCCGGTACCTTTCAGTTTGAATGACTGATTTAAATACCTCAATTATTCCACAAGTCTGGCTTTCAAAAGGAGTGAAGTTTCCTTCCTCACTTTCCAGGCCTTATATGCGGATCTCTTGTAAACATTAAGTTGCAACCTGCTGAAAGTTTTGAAACACTAAGTAACTTGATTTTTTTTTCAAGCAGCTCTGCAACCTAGCATCAAGAGGAATGAAAATCCTGGACTGAATAACAGAAAAGATGAAAGTGGGGAAAAATCAAGGGATGGGGGAGTCTAGGTTACAGACAAGAGTATGGTCAATTATACCCATAGGATTCAGTGTGGTCACGGAGGCAAGAGAAACCAAAATGGCTTGATTGGGAAAGGAAGGGTAGGTAGATGAAGTGGAAGCACAGCGTCTGTTTGTGGTATTATATCATTTCATAATATATATCATTTTTTGTCTAGTTTTCTTTCTTTTTTTTAAAGATTTTTTTTAAGTAATCTCTACACCCAACATAGGGCTCAAACTTCCCAACCCCAGAATCAAAAGACGCATGCTCAACCAACTGAGCCACCCAGGTGCCCATCTTTAAAAAAAATTCTTAACCATTTAATGAATGAATGTTTGCAGGAAGTAAAATTCTTTTTCTTGCATCTAAAGCTTGCATCCTTTACTCAAAGGAAACCGCTTATTCAATGAGAACCCTCTTTACTGTGGCTTATCAGAGAAGAAGAAGAAATTGCACATTGCAATTTATGTAATCAGCTCAGTGATGCATTCGTCCGGGGTTCAGAGCTGACTCTGGATTTGGATTTGGATCTTGGCCAAATACAGTAATCATCTGAAAATTCCCTGTTGCAAGAGAAAAATAAGAGATTCAATACTTGATTAAACAAAGTACTAGGACAAGGGGAGATAGCACAAAGAAGTATGAGGAGGAGAATATGGGAGAGTATAGATAACCCAGAAGAAGGACTTATAACTTTAGTAATGGCTTAACATGTGAAATGACAAAGATAAGAAACATGGTTCTTTTGTTCTCTCCTCACACTCCAGCCCCATCCCTGACCTAGCTAGAATATAAGCTCCATGAAAGTTCATTGCTGGATGCCCAGTAGTACTAAGCTAGTATCTGGCACATGGTAGGGACTCCATAAATACGAGTAGTGATGAGTAAATGAAAGACTGGAATGAGTAATGGGATTAAATTTCAAGGTGCTAATACAGGCCCCGCGTACTTTTTGGGACCAACTGATATTAGCAAAAGATATCCTTTTGTTCAGAGACCTCCCATGTGCCTTGTCATAAATAGAAGGAGATGTTTAGATCTTTCGTGTCGTTCAAGTAATAAACATCTTTTATGTAGTCAACAAATGTGAGTGTTTACTCCCTGTCAGGCATTCTTACAGGCACTAAGGACATACCAGTGAACAAAACGGAAAAACCCACATACTTCCTGGAACTTCTAGTAAGGGGAAACAAAATAGATAAATATCTCGTATATTAGAGAGTATTAGATGCTACAGAGAAAAAGCAAGATAGGGGAATAAGATATTCCTGGATGTCCAGGAAAGGCCTCATTGAGGTGACATTTGAATAAATGACTTTAGGCAGCCAGCTCTCATGATATCTGGAGGAAAAGTATTTCAGGCAAAGAGAACAGATACCAAAGCCGGAATGTGCCTGGCATGTTCTCAGAACAGTATGACCAATATGACCAGTATGGCAGTATTAGAGTGACTAATAAATGACCCCATTTAAAATTAATTAATTAACATTTTTACCGTTGTAACAGTATTTGTCTGTTTTCAGTGCTCGTCGTATGATGTAATTCTCACAACAAACTTAGGCAATAGGTACTCTACTCTTATTATTACCCTCATTTGCCTTTTCAAAGAAGTTAAGAACCCAAGATCACACAATCTCCTTCACGGTTTCCTTTAGGAATCCGCAGAGGTTGGGCCATAGAGATTGTTTCTGTCACAGAATTGTTGAGCTGCTGCCTGTCGCTCTGTATTCCCTTGCCCTGGTGTCTGGTAGTATCGCTCTTTCTGTTGTTGACTGCTGCCACATCACTGAACACAGGTGCTGCCCACACCATGGCGCATTTTCTGTACGCCACCACCTTCAAGGGTTCCTGTTCCTCTCCAGGTAACAGGGAAGCAGCTTTTGTGCTTCTTAACCTGTTCTTTTGTGAGACATATTTTTCTTTGTGCCAAAGTCCTCTCCTTCCAGAGACCATGGGTACTTGGAGGAAGGAGAGGCAGTTAAGACATGGGTTGGAAACAGGGCTCAAATCTCAGACCATCTGTTTGTTTTTTTTTTTTTTAAGATTTTATTTATTTATTTGAGAGAGAATGAGAGAGAGCACGAGAGGGAAGAGGGTCAGAGGGAGAAGCAGACTCCCCACTGAGCAGGGAGCCCGATGTGGGACTCGATCCTGGGACTCCAGGATCATGACCTGAGCCGAAGGCAGTCGCTTAACCGACTGAGCCACCCAGGCGCCCTCAGACCATCTGTTCTAACAGCCATGCTTTCCTGCTCATTCTGGCTCATGCAACTAGATGCGGGATGATTTCCTTTCATGATCCTATTGCGGCTCTCTCCAGTCTGGCATTTTCTGAGGACTTCCTGCCATCAGATCAGCACCTCAGAAGGAAAATCTTTTCTGTTTTTAAAAAGAATTTATTTTTAAGTAATCTCTACACTGAAAGTGGGGCTCAAACTCACAACCCTGAGATCAGGAGTCACGTGCTCTATGGACTGAGCCAGTCAGGTGCCCCCTGAATGAAAATCTTAATGTCTTTCCCTTATTTGCCCTATGTACTGTAGATCCTATGTAAGAGCATATGTTTTAATTGAATTCCTGACTATTTTACTTAAAAAGTTTCCTGAACATCAAAAAAAAAAAAAAAAAGAAAAGAAAAGAAAAGAAAAAAGTTTCCTGAACATTGAGACATTAACAGTTTGGATAACCTCCAGGGAGGGTAGCCTCCCTAGAGAACACAAAGGTGATCTGTGTTCTGAGAAGCTGTGTCACCTAACTCTATGAACAGCCCAAAAAAGTTTCATCTCTGACCAGTTAAAGTATGCTCTTTCATCATTTTCTTGTGAGCTTGGGCAAAATGAGCAATTCCCTCTAAACTAATCAACTCTGGATTCATGATCAAAATTGAGTTTCTTACTTGTAAAGCTAAGGTCCAGACCCTGAACGACATCAAGGTATGGGCCTGAACAGACTATTAGCTGGCCTTTATCTTTGACATTAGCACCTCAGTTCTAACCTCAACATTCCTTGCCTGCAATGAGCTTAATATAGCTTTTTCAAATATAAGACCTATGCATGTTTAAAAATTATGAAATATTAAAAGATAGCTCATTCATGGGGTGCCTGGGTGGCTCAGTTGGTTAAGCGTCTGCCTTCGAGCCCCGAGTCGGGCTCCCTGCTCAGGGGCAGAATCTGCTTCTCCCTCTCTGCCCCTCCCCCTGCTCATGCTCTCTCTCTCTCTCTCTCTCTCTCTCAAATAAATAAATAATTTTTTTTTAAAAAGATAGCTCATTCATTTATATGCCTACTACATACTAGACCCTATACTTTGTTCTGGTCAAAGACATTCAGTACATAATCCCTGTCCTCAAGCTGCTACTGATTTTTGGGGAAAGCAGACTAGTGCAACACAATTGCAATACAGCAAAAGTAAGGCAGAGTCCAAATCTCAGCTTCACCTGTTACTACTTAATAGATCTTTAGGTCCCTTGGTGAATGATTTAACTTCTTGGCATTTTCCTTGTGTATAAAACAGGAGTAACATCTACCTCACAGGGTTATTGTGACTATTAGGCAAGATACTATCTTTGTTGACATTACTTAAGTACTTAGTAAATGTAATTAAATTAAATTAAGACTGTAAATCAAATAGACCAGAGGAGGGAGATATCAAGAAGGAAACTAAAGAAATGTGGAATAAAATTGATATGGCTTGTTTCCACTAAGGGTAGACATGCATATTGCATCCTGCAGTTAGGAAACAAATATACACACATGCCACTTTGCCCTCCAAGGAAACAAAAACAAAACACAACAAAACCAGGTTTTAGTTCCAGATCCCTAACTAAATGAAATCTCGCAATTTCATGTAAATTACGCTCTCAAACAAAAACAACTCTATCCCTGCCTTTTTGCTATGCTAATACCTGCAGACAGGGGAAAAGCTTGACAGATAAGATATTCATGTGAGAAAACTGCTGTTTTTCCTTTATTAAAAAACCTTGGTAACCAAATTAAATGAGTATTTTCCTTTTAATACATGTTTTGTTCATTTGTTTTGTTTCGGTTTGTGATGAGCAAGTGTTTTAAATACTGCCCCCTTTAATAACTTTCTTGGCAAGTAAATTTTTTGAAAATTTTATTCATTTATTTGTCAGAGAGAGAGAGAGAGAGAGCAAGCAAGCACAAGCAGAGGGAGCAGCAGGCAGAGGGAGAAGCAGGCTCCCTGCTGAGCAAGGAGCCCGATACGGGGCTTGATCCCAGCACCCTGGGATCATGACCTGAGCCGAAGGTAGATGCTTAACTGACTGAGCCACCCAGGCGTCCCTAAGTAAATTTTTTTCCTTTCTTTTTTTTTAAGATTTTATTTATTTATTTGAGAGAGAGAGAATGAGAGATAGCACAAAAGGGAAGAGGGTCAGAGGGAGAAGCAGACTCCCCACTGAGCAGGGAGCCTGATGCGGGACTCGATCCTGGGACTCCAGGATCATTACCTGAGCCGAAGGCAGTCGCCCAATCAACTGAGCCACCCAGGCGCCCAGTAAACTTTTTTCTAAATGACTTTCTCTTTTAGACTTCCTCTGGCCGTTCTAGTAGCGATTCCACTGAGAAGTGGAGGTAGATTTTACTTATTAGATCTCAGTTGACTGCTTTGCCAGAGAAGGGCAGCATATGGGCTATTTTTACCTTGATGTAATCTTCTCAGCTCCTGAGTTGGTTTCCTGTAGCAATAGCACATTACTCCAAGTCTTTTTCTGTTTCTGATTCTGTTTCTAGTTAATGACCAGGTCTGGATGTAGTTCTGGTTTTGATTTGTGTACAATTGCTGGTGGCAGAAATATGGAATCTGGCACTTATTTATTTGTTTGTTTGTTTGTTTATGATATAACCATTTGTTCTAGGCCAGATGGCAGACAGACACAGGGAGTCTGGTAATGGTTGGATAGCAGAAGTCAGAGTGTCTTTTTTTTTTTTAATTTTTATTACTGAAGTATAGTTAACATTCATGAGTAGCTGTCTTTTTATGTATTTTTTTTTTGGTTATTTGTTGGTTTGTCTTTCTGTTTGTTTGTTATGTCTGTGAGTCATTATGAGCTTAAAAACATTTTGTGTCTGTAAATAGAAAACAACTCTTTGAGATCTGGAACAGCCATAACCAGCTGGTGAGTTTTATGCTCTGTGTTTCCTTTCAGCCCTTGAATTGGAAAACTGTGGCTACTAGTTTTCTGTTTGTGTATAAATGAATAAAACCTTTTCCTTCACTGCAAGAGAAAGGTAGGGAGCCTTTGTAACGGTTCATTTATATTTCTGTATCTGTGACTACCCACCTCTCTCTGAAAACTATTGAAGATTAACTGATCATAAAAACCTGTCATTTGTATGCAATCAGAAGGATTACCATCAAAGGGAGGAAAATGAATACAGTGAAAGAAAAAACTGAAATTCTTTTCAAAGATCTATGGGAAGTAATTTGACTTTGCTCAAAGGGAGGTCTGGCCTTTGCTCTTGGCTTCTGGGAGATAAAATCTGTCATACCTCATAGGAGTGTCTTTGTTTAGGGTGGGGGTTGGCCATGTGACCAACCATGATGACTAACCTGGAAACTGAGTTCAACCCAAAGAGCAATCAATCGATCATGCCTATGTAATGAAGTCTTAATAAAAACTCTGGACCTGGAGGCTCAAGTGAGCCTCTCTAGTTGGTGGTACTCCATGAATATTGTCAACAAAAATGCTGGGACAGTAACAACATCCTAACTCCATGGGAGAGGACTCTTTTAGACTTCCTCTGGCTGTTTAGAGCTCTCCTAGATTTTGCCTTATGTGCTTCTTTCATTGGCTGATTTTGATATTTATCATTGCCTCATAATAAATAGTAACCATGAGGAGCCCCTGGCTCACTCAGTCAGTGGAATGTGCAACTCTTCATCTCAGGGTTGTGAGTTTGAGCCCCACTTTGGGTGTGGAGATTAATTAAAAGTAAAAAACTCTTAAAAATTGTAACCATGAGGTGCCTGGGTGGCTCAGTCATTTAAGCGTCTGCCTTCAGCTCAGGTCATGATCCGGGGGTTCTGGAATCGAGCTCCACGTCAGGCTCCCAGCTCGGCAGGGAGTTTGCTTCTCCCTCTGCCCTTCCCCCCTGCTCATGATCTCTCTCACTCTCTCTCTCACTCACTCAAATAAATCTGCAAAGTCCCTTTTGCCATGTATGGTAACATAGTCACAGGTTCTAGAGACTAGAAACGGACATTTTTTGGGGTGATTATTCTGCCTACCACAGAGAAGCACCATAACTCTCAAAAAATTAATTACTCTTTTAAAAGAGAAGAATGATTTTATTTCTAGGTACATGGAAATAATATGGTAATTTAAGAAAACATCCATTTTTAAGGAATGCATTCTGAAGTATGTATGGATGAAATGACATGTCTGGGGTTTGCCCTAAGAGAATTCCGGAGAGAGAGAGAGAAGATGAGAAAGAGAGGAAGGAAGTGTGCAAAATCTTGATGCTTTTTGAATATGGATGATGTATAATTGGGGATGAGAAAAGGTGGCTGAAGGAGATATCATTTGAGTCCTGCTAAATAGATGGGAGTGATCCAAGTGAAGGGAACTAGGAAGGGGATAGGATTATCTTCTAGTTAGAGTCATCAGTATTCCTCACATTTAAATTTTTTTAAAAGATCTTATTTATTTATTTGACAGAGAGAGACACAGCGAGAGAGGGAACACAAGCAGGGGGAGTGGGAGAGGGAGAAGCAGGCTTCCCGAGGAACAGGGAGCCTGATGCGGGGCTCGATCCCAGGACTCTAGGATCGTGACCTGAGCCAAAGGCAGATGCTTAACGACTGAGCCACACAGGCGCCCCTTAAATTTTTTTTTAAGATTAAAAAATATTTTTGGGGGGGTTTAAAAAAATGGTCCTGGGATCGAGCCCCGCATCAGGCTCCCTGTTCCTCGGGAAGCCTGCTTCTCCCTTTCCCGCTCCCCCTGCTTGTGTTCCTTCTCTCTGTGTCTCTGACAAATAAATAAATAAAATAAAATCTTAAAAAAAAATTTTTTTTTAAAGTAATCTCTACACCCAATGTGGAGCTCAAGCTCACGGCCTCAAGATCATGGGTTGTATGCTCTACCAACTGAGCCAGCTGGGCGCTCCAGTGTTCCTCACCTTTTAAAATGTTTTATATTTTATGATGCTTTGACATCTTGGGACCTTAAGGACCCAGCAAGGAACTGCCCCTTCCAGAGTTAGCAAATTCCTAGAGATCAGAAAGGACTTACCTGGGAACAGGCCTTTGATATGCAAACCAACGAATCCTGAGTCCACACCTCCTTTTGTCAGGTTCCTGCAGTTGA
The DNA here is from genome assembly GCF_037043125.1 of Eumetopias jubatus. Taxonomy (NCBI): domain Eukaryota; kingdom Metazoa; phylum Chordata; class Mammalia; order Carnivora; family Otariidae; genus Eumetopias; species Eumetopias jubatus. Next base: position 33,850,137 of record NW_028274809.1, read on the forward strand.
GGACACTAACCTTCTGCCCTAAATCACTACAGGGCCAGGTACTGGGCACTTGGGGACCACACCTATTGCCGAGAGCCCATAGAAACTATCCAATCCTAAACCTGCTCAGCTTGCTTACCCTGCCTCACCCATTCCTTCCCGAGAAAACCAAAATGAAAGCTTTGCCCACCCTCCTCCCAACCCCCTCCTTCGGCCTCATGGTGGTTGCCCTGTGGTCTTTATGTGATGTGCTGTGCCTCCTTCTTCTAGGGATCCATGAGTATAAAAATTTCTTCTTTATGACAGTTTCTGTGTCTCCATGTCTTACTCTACCTGATGAAAACAAATTGCAAGTACAATTTAAAACAGTCATGCCCTTCTTAAAATAAAACCATATGATGAGTTAGAAGAATACTACAGAATATAAGCTCAGTAAGAGTAGAGGCTTTATGTGTTTTGTTCACTGCTTAAAGTGGAATGCAACTGTAAAAACAAACAAACCAACAAACCTACATGGCATTTACATAACAAGTGGGTGGTGGGCTGCAATGAATCTAAAATCTGTCCATGGAAAGAAGGTTAGTCATGAGATACAGTGGCAAAACATTTGGCAAAATTGTTGCCTGAGATTACTTGAGCAGCAAACTATGTGTCTACTGAGTCCTGGGAGAATAGAAAATAGAAACTTAATAGAGGTTATTTTTAACAGCGTGTGCAAGATACTAAAAGAAAGAGATGAGATCAGGAAAGAATTCCCTCATGGGTTTGTAAAAAGAAATAGAAGGGAATAGAATTTAAAACTTGGAAACTTGCAGGTAAAAATTCTGACTGCTTCTACACCTTAATAGTAAGAAATCAGTTAAGAAAGGCTTTGAGCTGGGGCATCTGGGTGGCTCAGTCAGTTAAGCATTTGACTCTTGATTTCGGCTCAGGTCATAATCTCAGGATCATGAGATTGAGCCCTATGCCCGGCTCCACGCTGGGCATGGGCATGGGGTCTGCTTAAGATTCTCTCCCTCTCCCTCTGCCCTCCCCTCCATGAATGCTCTCCCTGTTAAAAATAAAAAATCTATATTAAAAAAAAAGAAAGGCTTTGAGCCATTCCTCTTCCTCTTTCCCCTTTATTTTCTCTTCTTTTTTCTCCCTTTCCCTTCCAAAACTAATCCATCCAAAGTCATTAGATAAAGCTGAGAAATAAGTGTCAATACGGTATCACCTGGACAGAGGGTCAGAGTCTGCCTGGGGTGAGAAGGGTGTCCTGTGAATGGGAGGCCTAACAACGGGTATCAGAACTTGGGGAGGGGGAGGAAGACATTCATGCTGATGGTTGCCCAGTACAGGATACTGGCGTTTGAATGGAGTGAGGGCATCCCTGTGGGGTAGCAGGCTGTTGTGAGGTATCAGAACCTTCAGAGGTGTTGACACACCCCCAGAGAAAGAGACCTGCACCATATTTACCCAAAGGGATTTCAGAATTGCTGTGACCTAGTGAGTACTGTGTGTTCAATTCTTCCTTCTTCTGAATGAGAATGTTTTTCAGTTTTCCTGTCTTTATTGCATTACCAATGGGTATGGGTGTGTCTGGGCAGATTATTTGTCTTTTTAGTTCATAGGTCACCAGACTATAAAGAGCCGTATCCGAACCTGTTGGAGAAAACTGGACATTACCTGGAGAGCTTGGACTTTGAGCTGAATGTATTTACTGGGTGGAACATTGGGCGGTCCTCTTTGGGGATGGGGAGAGTATTATCTATACAAAGGAAAAATAGTAAGCAGGATATTTGGTGACAAAAAGAGCTGACTCTGGGCGCCTGGGTGGCTCAGTTGGTTAAGCGACTGCCTTCGGCTCAGGTCATGATTCTGGAGTCCCGGGATCGAGTCCCGCATCCGGCTCCCTGCTCAGCAGGGAGTCTGCTTCTCCCTCTGACCCTCTTCCCTCTCATGCTCTCTCTCATTCTCTCTCTCTCAAATAAATAAATAAAATCTTAAAAAAAAAAAAAGAGCTGACTCTGCCACAGGTTCACTAAATGGTCACCAGTCTCTTTTCCTTTCACTGGGTCACAAGAAAATGACATATCCCAGGCTTATTTGCTTGGGGCTCTGTGTCTGGATTCTGGTCAATGGGATATGGATGAAGTCAAGTTCCATTTCTAGCCTGCCTTATTATTTCCTTTGACCTCTTGAATGCAGAGAGGATCCAATCCAGAACTCTAAGAAGACCCTGGAACAAGGACTGGTAAACTATCATCCATGGGTGAAATCCAGCCCACCACATTTTTTTGTAAATAAAGGTTTGTTGGAACATAGCCATGCCCATTTATTTGTTTATTATCTATGGCTGCTTTCATGCCATAATGACAGAATGACGACAGTTTGTCCCACAGAACCCAAAATATTTACTACTTATCTTTTTATAGAAAATGTTTGCATTTACCTGCCTGAGAAGATGGTGCCATCATAAGTTGATAGGAGACAGAATCCTTGAATCAAAATATGAAAGGCTGCTTGCTAAACACCCAATTTGGGCTGTGGTGTGAATGAAAAATAAAGCCTAATTTTGTTAAGACATTGAAATCTTTGAGTTATTTGTTAGTAGCTAGTTACCTTATTACCAAAATACATTTTTCCCCGTACCTAGATCAGTATCTGGCTCATGGCAAGAACCAAATAATTATTTGTCTACAAAAGTAGTATATTCATGGTATAACAATCTAAATGTTAGCCGCCCCCCCAATAACTTAGATTTTGGAAGTCCCTGTAATCCCTTCTCAAGAAATAACCATTGTTGGGGCACCTAGGTGGCTCAGTCAGTTGGGTAAGTGTCCAACTCTTGATTTCAGCTCAGGTCATGATTGCAGGGTTATGAGATCGAGTCCCATGTCTGGCTCTGCTTAAGAGCATGGAGCCTGCTTAAGATTCTCTCCCTCTGTTCCTCTCCACCTTCCTCTCTCCCTCTCCCCAATCCCTTGCTCTAAAAAAAAAAAAAAGAATCATTGTTAAGAGTTTGATGTATAAGATTGTAAACTCTGTGTGTGTGTGTGTGTGTGTGTGTGTGTGTGTGTGTGTGTGTATACACGTATATATGGCATATATGGGGCACCCAGGTGGCTCAATCAGTTAAACAACTGCCTTTGGCTCAGGTCATGATCCCAGGGTCCTGGTCCAGTCCCACATCGGGCTCCTTGCTCAGCAGGGAGTCTGCTGCTCCCTCTCCCACCACTTGTGCTCTCTCTCTCTCATAAATAAATAAATAAATAAATAAAATCTTTTTATTTTTTTATTTTTATTTTTTTTAAAGAATTTATTTATTTAGGGCGCCTGGGTGGCTCAGTTGGTTAAGCGACTGCCTTCGGCTCAGGTCATGATCCTGGAGTCCCTGGATCGAGTCCCGAATCGGGCTCCCTGTTCGGCAGGGAGTCTGCTTCTCCCTCTGACCCTCTTCCCTCTCGTGCTCTCTATCTCTCATTCTCTCTCTCTCAAATAAATAAATAAAATCTTTTTATTTTTTTATTTTTATTTTTTTAAAGAATTTATTTATTTATTTGACAGAGAGAGAGAGACAGTGAGAGAGGGAACACAAGCAGGGAGAGTGGGAGAGGGAGAAGCAGGCTTCCCGCTGAGCAGGGAGCCCGATGCGGGGCTTGATCCCGGGAACACGGGATCATGACCTGAGCCGAAGGCAGATGCCTAACGATTGAGCCACTCAGGCGCCCCAAAATCTTTTTAAAAAACAAAAAAACCCATTAATTATATATTTCATTTATATTTATATATTTATATTATATTATGTGTTATATAAACATAAATTATGTGTTTATGGGGAGGGGTTGGGAGGGATGGGGTAACTGGATGATGGACACTGGGGAGGGTATGTGTTGTAATGAGCACTGGGTGTTATATAAGACTGATGAATCACAGACCTGTGCCCCTGAAACAAATAATGCATTATATGTTAATTAATTGAATTTAAATTAAAACAATTTTTTTAAAAAGAAAGGAGCAGGAACTGGGGACTTTCCATGAACCCATCAGATGAAAGTGGTCACATAGCTTATAATTCCAGTTATATAACATTCTTGAAATGACAAAAATATAGGAATGGAAAACAAATGAGTGGTTCTCGGGTTAGAGATGGGGTGGGGGGTGACAACTACTCTAGAGAAATAGCATACAGGAGATCTTTGTGGTGATGGAATAGTCTGTGTCTTCATCAAGATGGTTTTTACATGAATTTATATGTGTGATAAAATGGCATTGCACCATTTACATATACTGTAACAATGTTAAACTCCTGATTTGGTATTTTACTGTAGTTACACAAGATGCAGCCACTGGGGAAAGGGGATAAAGACCTCTCTATACTACCTTTGCAACTTCCTGTGAATTTATAATTATTTCAAATTAAAAGCTAAAAAAACAAAACAAAAAAATGAGTTTGATGTATAAGATTGTAAACTCTGTATGTATGTGCTTTTATGTATATAAAATAAACATATATTATCTTTATATATGTATATTATATATGATATAAACATAAATTATTTATATTATACAAATATAATTATTTGTATAATATAAATATAGTTTATGTGAATATATGTATATTATATAAATATAATTATTTATATTATATATCAGATGACTTAGCATAGTGGGTTAAGATAATGGGCTCTAGAGCCAAACTCCCTGGGTTCAGATTCCAGCTTTTTGTCTATGAGATCTTGGATAAGTTACTTAAACCATACCCCATTTTGCTTATCTGCAAACTGTTATTATAGACTTATTTCATAGGGTCATTGTGAATATTAAATAAAATTATTTATGTATTCTGCTTAAGGAAGTGTCTTACAAATGGTGTTTGCTGTTATTAGTAATAGAAGAGTACTACTTTAGTAGCAGTTTTCTTCTCCCCAGAAATATAAACCATATAATTCCTCCTGCCCCCACTAAATATAGCTCATTTTTAATTGGATTATTAAAAAATGGGCAGATTTATCTGATATCGGATTATGTCATTTGCAAATAACTTCTCCCATTCAGTAGGTTGCCTTTTAGTTTTGTTGATTATTTCCTTTGCTGTGCAGAAGATTTTTTTTTTAATTTCTACACCCAATGTGGGGCTCAAATTTACAACCCCAAGATTAAGACTCACATATTCTACTGATTGAGCCACCAGGTGCCCCAAGAAGCTTTTTAGAAAAGATTTATTTATTTATTTTAGAGGGGGGTGCAGAGGGAGAGGGAGAGACATAATCTCAAGCAGACTCCCTGCTGAGCGCAGAGCCTGACATGGGGCTTCATCTCATGACCCTGAGATCATGACCTGAGCCGAAATCAAGAGTCAGATGCTTAACTGACTGAGCCACCCAGGTGGCCCCCCAAGAAGCTTTTTATTTTGATGTATTCCCAAGTTTCTTTTTGCTTTTATTTCCCTTGCCTCGGGAGACATATCTAGAAAAATGTTGCTATGGCCAATGCCAGAGAAATTACTGCCTGTGTTGTCTTCCAGGTTTTTTTTTTTTAAGATTTATTTATTTATTTGAGAAAGAGAGAGAGTCGGGGGGGAGGGGCAGAGGGAGAGGGAGAGAATCTCAAGCAGACTCCTCACTAAACACAGAGCCTGACATGCGGCTCAATCTCAAGACTCTGAGGTCATGACCTGAACCGAAATCAAGAGCTGGACACTTAACTGACTGAGCTACCCAGGTGCCCCTCTCTTCTAGGATTTTTATGGTTTCAGGACACGATTTAGGTCTTTAATCCATTTTGAGTTTATTTTTGTGTTACAGTGTAAGAAAGTGGTCCAGTTTCATTCTTTTGCATGTAGCTGTCCAATTTTCCCAACACCATTTCTTGAAGAGACTGTTTTTTCCCATTGTATATTCTTTCTCCTCCTTTGTCGAAGATCAATTGACCATATAATTGTGGGTTTATTTACAGGTTTTCTGTTCTTTTCCATTGATTTATGTATCTATTTTTTGCACAGTACCATACTGTTTTGATTACTACAATTTTGTAATATAACTTGAAGATGGAACTGGGATACCTCCAGTTTTGTTCTTCAAGATTGCTTTGGCTATTCAGGGTCCTTTGTCCATACAAATTTTAGGATTGTTTGCTCTATTTCTGTGAAAAATGCTGTTGGTAGATTCATCTCATTTTAAAAATTGAAGGCATAGGATTCTATTCTAGGTATAGAGCATAATTTATGTAACTGATTCCCTACTGATAGACATAGAATTATGTACAGTTTTTCAGCTAGTATTACAATGCTGTAGAGAATATCCTTGAATTGTTACTTTGTAAACAGTTGTGTCAGTATTACTCAAGGGTAAATTCCTAGAATAGGAATGTCATGTTAAGCGGCACCTGGATGGCTCAGTCAGCTAAGGTTAAGCGTCTGCCTTTGGCTCAGGTCATGATCCCAGGGTCCTGGGATTGAGTCCTGCATTGGGCTCCTTGCTCAGCAGGAAGCCTGCTTCTCCCTCTGCCTCTGCCTGACATTCCCCCTGCTTGTGCTCTCTCTATCTCTGACAAATAAGTAAATAAAATCTTAAAAAAAGGAATATCATGTCAAATTTATGTATGTATAAAATTTTGATATTTTCAATTTGTCCTCCAATAAAACTGTACCATTTACACTCTCTCTACCCATGAATGAGAGTATTCATTTCCAACCCATGACAATAGTAAGCATTATCTATCTTTTACTCTTTGCAAAACAGGTAGGTAAAAGATTGTATCTCATTTTTTAAAAGATTTTTATTTTTAAATAATCTCTACACCTAACATGGGACTTGAACTCACAACCCCAAGATCAAGAGTTGTATGCTCCACTGACTGAACCATCCAGGTGCCCCTGTATCTCATTTTAATGTGCATTTCTTTTACTATGGGAGATGCTGTCCTTCTTTTCATAGCGATGGGATTAGGATAAAAAGAATAGGCTCTCTTTTCATCATACTTGGTTAGACTTACTGAGAACAAAGAAAGCCCAACAACTTCTTCATTTTTTGAGCAAGTGAACCAATAAAGACACAGCTGTTACTTAGGAAACATTATCAACCCTGTATCATAGCAAAAGCTAACATTCATTCCTCTACTGTGTTTTTTAAATGATAGTTTTGCTTTATCCCAAGATGTCTCCTTTTTGAATTAAATAATAATGAAAATATTAATACAATATGTCAAATTTTGTGGGAGGAGGCTGAAGCTGTGTTTAAGAGTGAATTATTTACCTTTATTTTTTTGCTCCTTCCCAAAATATTTACTTCTAAAAATATATATATATTTAGGGGTGCCTGGCTGGCTCAGTTGGTTAAACATTTGATTCTTGATTTCGGGGTCATGAGTTGGGCCCTGTGTTGGGCTCTGGGTGTGGAGCCTACTTAAAAAAATAATACAAAATACAAATACATATATTTATTAAAAAAGAAAAAAGGTTAAAAATCAGTGATCTCAGTATTAACCTCAAAAACCTAAAAAAAAAAAAACAAATTAAAAGCAAAAAAGCAGAAGGGGCACCTGGGTGGCTCAGTCGTTAAGCGTCTGCCTTCGGCTCAGGTCATGATCCCAGGGTCCTGGGATCGAGCCCCGCATCGGGCTCCCTGCTCAGCGGGAAGCCTGCTTCTCCCTCTCCCACTTCCCCTGCTTGTGTTCCCTCTTTCACTGTGCCTCTCTCTGTCAAATAAATAAAATCTTAAAAAAAAAGCAGAAGAAATGGCATAAAAGCAGAAAAATTGGCAGTAAACCTACAATATAGAGAATTAAGAAAGTAAAAGTGTTTTTTTAAATGAATAGTAAAATTAATACACATCTGATAAGACTGTTCAAGAAAAAATAGAGAAGGTACAAACAAGGTGTATTAAGAATAAAAAGGGAGCATCTTATTGATTCTACAGATTTAAAATATTTATATGCTTTGTTCTATACTTGATATATAATAGCTTCAGAATAACAATACTAATATTATTATTAATATTAAGCTCATTTAAAATTTACACTTTTTGTCCCTAGATTATATCCTGTTAGAGATGTATAATCAGGTTACTGTCTTTGAAATAATTCACTAGGACGCCTGGGTGGCTCAGTCAGTTAAGTGTCTGCCTTCAGCTCAGGTCATGATCTCAGTCAGGGTCCTGGGATCGAGCCCCCATCGGGCTCCCTGCTCGGCAGGGAGTCTGCCTCTCCCTCTGCCCCTCCCCCCCAATTTGTGCTCTCCCTCTCTCTCAAATAAATAAATAAAATCTTTTCTAAAAAAAGATTTTATTTATTTATTTAATTGACAGAGAGAGAGAGAGAGAGAGAGACAGTGTGAGAGGGAACACAGGCAGGGAGAGTGGGAGAGGGAGAAGCAGGCTTCTGGCCGAGCAGGGAGCCCAATGCGGGGCTCGATCTCAGGACCCTGGGATCATGACCCCAGCCGAAGGCAGTCGCTTAACCAACTGAGCCACCCAGGCGCCCCTACATAAAATCTTTAAAAGAAATAATTTACTCATGGCTAGACCATTGATTTCACATACAATTTGGGATGACCTGGGTTTTTTTTGAAGAGGGAATAATAAGATGTTACTTTTTTTAATTAAAAACATTTTTTAAAGATTTTATTTATTTATTTGAGAGAGCAAGAGTGAGCGAGCACAAGCAGAGGGAGTGGCAGGCAGAGGGAGAAGCAGGCTCCCCACTGAGCAAGGAGCCCGATGTCAGACCCAATCCCAGGAGTCTGGAATCATGACCTGAGCCGAAGGCAGACGCTTAATGACTGAGCCACTCAGGAGCCCCTAAAAATTAAAAAAAAAAAAAGACTTTATTTAATTATTTGAGAGAGAGAGCGAGAGAGAGTGAGCATGACTGGGGGGAGGGATAGAAGGAGAACCAATTGATGTTTCGTCTATTCTTTTCATCTGAATGGTCTATTTTCCTTTTGATTTCCAGAAAAATTTACTCCGACCTTAGTCAATATTTTAACAAAGTATTTTTACATATTTGTTGAACTAAATACAATATACATTTGAAATCAGGAACAGAAAATAGGTCATGTCCAAAAACCACCATTCCAAAGAGCATGTAAGTTACATTTGACTTTCAAAATCAAGTGGAAAAGTGTCACAGTAAGAAGTCAGCATTTTCATTCTCTATGTTCCACTTTGACCCAATTTTTCATTAACTTTTTTCTTTCCTCCTCCCCTTCTTCTTCTTCCTCTTCTTCCTCCTCTTCTTCTTCTTCAACTTCTCTATCTTCTGACTTCTTTTCCCAATGAGAAAATATGAGTGTGGTGTTGCAGGCTGCACTAGTTTCTAATTATATGTACAGTTCTATCAATAGAAGATAATACGTTAATTGCACGTATAGTTTAATTGAAAGGGCCTCTTCTTGAGAGCTACTGATATTCTAATAGGGGAATTATTTTAAAAATCAGGATAGTTGAAGTTCTTCTAAGCCTATTGGAGCATATACCAAGAGATGGAAAATGTTTCCACTTTTTGTTACTTTGCTTTTGAATGGCACCTGAAGCAAAAGTTGGTGGTACTGCCTCTTTTGAACAAAGACAACTCTCTTTACTATTTTCTACCCTTCATTACTTTTACTTTTTCTGCTTTCTCCAGCTTTTAAAAATGTTCTGACTACTAATGGCTCCTACAGACAGGGCTTAAATCCTTCAGACAGCAAAGAAGTTGTTTATCCCTGAACTCAGGAGTTTATTCTTGGCTAGTTTGTCCATTAGTTAACACAACTGAGGAATTCTACTTCACCTGTACTGCCATGTTAATGCAGGAAAAACCTGTTGTGATTCTTCTTTTTTTTTTTAAGATTTTATTTATTTATTAGAGATCGAGTGAGAGAGAAACAGCATGAGAGGGGAGAGAGTCAGAGGGAGAAGCAGGCTCCCCACTGAGCTGGGAGCCCGATGTGGGACTCGATCCCAGGACTCCGGATCATGACCTGAGCCGAAGGCAGTCGCTTAACCAACTGAGCTACCCAGGCGCCCAAACCTGTTGTGATTATGGGGGAAGAGAAGGAGAGGAGAGATAAAGAGCCAGTGATACCAAGGCTTAGCTGCATAACAGATGTGCAGGTCATGTTTAATTTTAATTTTTCCAAGAATCTTGTTTGAGAAATGGTAGAAAATTGGTCCAAGTTTTTTGTGTTTCTTAGTTTCTCCAATATGACTGTGAGAACACCATTCCTCCATTGAGTTTAAAAACTTGTTCTTCCTCTTTACTGCCATCTGCCAAACTCATTCACTGGTTCAGTTGGCTTCCAGGCCCAGTCATCTTGACTGAAGTCAGTTTCTTTCTTCTTTCTTTCTTTTTCTTTCTTTCTTTCTTTTTTTCTTTATTTCTTTCTCTTTCTCTTTTTTCTCTTTCTTTCTTTCTTTCTTTCTTTCTTTCTTTCTTTTTCTTCCTTCCTTCCTTTTTCTTTTTCTTTCTTTCTTTCTTTTTTTCCTTCTTTCTTTTTTCTTTCTTTCTCTCTTTCAGATTTTATTAATTTATTTGAGAGAGAGTGAGTGAGAGAGCACGAGGAGTGGGGATCAGCAGAGGGAGAGGGAGAAGCAGACTCCCCACTGAGCAGGGAGCCCGATGTGGGGCTTGATCCCAGGACCCTGGGATCATGACCTGAGCCAAAGGCAGACGCTTAACTGACTGAACCACCCAGGCGCCCCGTGAAATCAGTTTCTATGTGATAATCCAACACCCTAATATTCTATTCCTTTATCTGCTCATTTCTGAGACTTTAGCCTCACACTTCCATGGCCATACCCTAGTCCATGTTATCACCAAGAATTTCTCCACCTCTGAGATCTTAAATCCAAGCCACTCTCTTATTGCCATACCACACCTGAGAAACGTAAGACACTTCTGGCAATAATTGTGGTTTACTCTGGCTGTGATTCTAGAGGTGAGGAGTGAGGAAAAAAACAAGAAGAATAAACTCCCAAGGGCATTCATCTAACTCTCAGAGGTTCAGTTGATTTTGATGGGTATCCTACAGGGAGCATTTCTTCTGTCCTTTCTACCTGTTGTAAATCACTGAAGGAACTGGAGTTCAAACACTGACTCCATCACTTGGGTGAATTCAATCTCTCTCATCTCTGTTTTCTCATCTATGAGGTGAGGATAGTTTTATTACTTTATAGAACTAAGTGAAATAATAAATATATAGTACTTGGAAGAGCATCTGCCACTCAATAAGTGTTAACAATTATCAACATTTATTATATATATATATACATATATATACACACACATATATACATATATATACATACGTATATATACTTTTAGAGAGAGAGTGTGTGCACATGAGTAGGGGAAGTGGCAGAGAGAGAGGGAGAGGAGAACCCTAAGTAGACTCCCTGATGAGCATGGAGCCCGATGTGGGGCTTGATCCCATGACCTCTAGATGATGACCTGAGCTAAAACCAAGAGTTGGGCACCCAACTGACTGAGCCACCAGGTGCCCCAACAACATTTATTTATTTATTTTTTAAAGATTTTATTTATTTGAGAGAGAGAGAGAATGAGAGATAGCACGAGAGGGAAGAGGGTCAGAGGGAGAAGCAGACTCCCTGCTGCACAGGGAGCCCGATGTGGGACTTGATCCCGGGACTCCAGGATCATGACCTGAGCCGAAGGCAGTCACTTAACCAACTGAGCCACCCAGGTGCCCCCAACAACATTTATATATCAGTGATTCCAAATCTCTTAACTTCAGCCCAGATTTCTCTCAGTGCTCCAAATCATATCAACTGCTTCCTGGACATCTTTCCTTGGGTGACGCTGGGCACTGCACACTTACATTTAAAACTTATCATTTTGGGGGCACCTGGGTGGCTCGTTGGTTAAGTGTCTGCCTTTGGCTCAGGTCATGATCCCAGGGTCCTGGGATTGAACCGTGCGTGGGGCTCCCTGCTCAGCAGAGAACCTGCTTCTCCCTCTCCCTCTGCCTGCCACTTTGCCTACTTGTGCTCTCTATTTCTCTGTCAAATAAATAAATAAAATCTTAAAAACAAACAAAAACTTATCAATTTTTTACTTGCAAATCTGCCTCTTCTCCAAGGTTTTCTTTTCTTTTCTGGTTTTTTTTTTTAAGATTTATTTATCTGAAAAAGAGAGAGAGCACAAGCAGGAGGGGCAGAGAGAAAGAGAGAGAATCTCAAGCAGACTCCACGCTGAGTGCAGAGCCTCACGCAGGGTTTGATCTCATGATCCTGAGACCACAACCCTTAAGATCATGACCTGAGCCGAAACCAAGAGTTGGTCACTTAACCAACTGAGCCATCCAGGTGCCCCTTAGGTTTTTTTTTTTTTAAAGATTTATTTATTTATTTATTTATTTATTAGAGAGAGAATGAGAGAGAGAGAGCACGAGAAGGAAGAGGGTCGGAGGGAGAAGCAGACTCCCTGCCGAGTAGGGAGCCCGATGTGGGACTCGATCCCGGGACTCCTGAGCCACCCAGGCGCCCTTCTCCAAGGTTTTGTATCAAATCTTAAAATGATATCACCGTGTCAGGTTACTCAAGTCAGAATCCAATCAATTATCCAAACTTGCTGATTGTAGCATCTTCATTTCCAACCCTACTACCATCAGTCTAATTCCCTGTCCTTCTCTTTCTTTCTTTTGGATTACTGCAGCTTCCTAACTTACTTCCCTCTCATTCTCTTCTTTCCCTCCCTCTTATTGTCTTGCTTTTCCACACTGCAATCTTGTATTATCACTTCCCCTGATTAAAAACACTTTATGGGGTGCCTGGGTGGCTCAGTTGGTTAAGCGACTGCCTTCGGCTCAGGTCATGATCCTGGGGTCCCGGGATCGAGTCCAGCATCGGGCTCCCTGCTCAGCGGGGAGTCTGTTCTCCTTCTGACCCTCCCCCCTCTCATGCTCTCTCTCTCTCTCTCATTCTCTCTCTCAAATAAATAAATAAATAAAATCTTTTAAAAAATAAAAATAAAAAAACACTTTATGTCCCCCTTGCCTCTCCATGTCCAACCCTATGCATTTCAGGATTAAGTCCAAATTTCCTAATATAGTTGACTAGATTTTCTGTGAATGGTCCCTTACTTTCCTTTCTGGTGTTTTCTTTCTAGCTCCTCCCTCCCAAACCATGGTTCTACCATACAGAATTTGTCATGCTTGCCTCTTTTCCTTTTCTCACTCGTCTAGGCCAGGAAAAGCTCTTACTTCCCTTCCTCTAGCTCAAAATATGGTCCGTGGGATACAGAGGACCTGAGGCCTTTCCAGGCGGTCTGCAAGGTCAAAATTATTTTCATAATAATATTTAGATATTATTACCACTGATAGTGCAAAGCCATAGTTTATAAAACTGCTGGCATTTTAGCATGAATTTTACCACTGATTACCACTGATAGTGCAAAGCCATAGTTTATAAAACTGCTGGCATTTTAGCATGAATCAAGACAGTGATGCCAACTATACTAGCATTCATTGTATTCCTCACTGTGATGCGCTTGAAAAAAAAACTAGTTTCACCTAAGAAAGTCCTTGATGAAACAGTAAAAAATTAATTGTGGTAGGCTGGACAATGGTCCCCTAAAGATGTCCACTTCTTTTTTTTTTTTAAGATTTTATTTATTTATTTGACAGAGAGAGACAGCGAGAGAGGGAACACAAGCAGGGGGAGTGGGAGAGGGAGAAGCAGGCTTCCCACGGAGCAGGGAGCCCGATGCGGGGCTTGATCCCAGGACCCTGGGATCATGACCTGAGCAGAAGGCAGACGCTTAACAGACTGAGCCACCCAGGCACCCTGCAGTGGCCAGCTGAGGGCTCCAGTCATCAGGAAGGAAATGCTGAAGAGGCACCAAGGGCCCTTGCTCGCGGTTAAGACCAGTCTGCAACCTCAGGTTGAATAGCAGTAAATCTAGGAGCTGGAGCCGTCCATTCATGCGGAAATTCCTCCTTGGTCACAGCCTTCTCAGCAGCGGCCTGCTCTTCCTTTTCAATCTCTTCAGGACCCTGTAGAAGTACAGATCAGGCATGACCTCCCATGGGTGTTCATGGGAAATGGTGCCACACATGCGTAGAACTTCCCTGGCCAGCATCTACCACAGCCGACCCCCTGAGTGAGCTCCCTTGTTGCAAGGCCCATATAGCACAGGGGAGACTCTGTGTTACACGGAGCTGTGGTAGGCAGGTTAACGTAAGATGCCTCTGTGAGAGGCTGGTGATCAGTCCTGGGATCAGTAGCCACGGTAACTCTCAGCTCTCAGAAAGCAGTCTGGATCCAGTTAGTGAGGCTTCCAGCAATAGGAGTGGTTCCGGTAGCAGCAGCGAACTTCAGCATAGCTCACTGGCCAGTATTCCTGGATGATATGACACTGACATCAGCTGACTTTTCAATGGCAACAATGGCACGAGCTGCCAGCAGAAGTTTCTCCCAGGTTCTCTTCAGATTTATGATGTAGATACCATTGCTTTTCCTTTTGTAGATGTACTGTTCCATTTGGAAGTCAAGGTGGGTGCCACCTAAGTGGGTTCCTGCTGCAAGGAATTTGAGGACATCAATGTCTCTGGACATTGTGAAAGTTTCCCTTTAGGTTACGATGGGAATGCAAAACAACACTGTAGGGACCCCTCCCTGGGTAGCACAGAGAGGTCCAAAGCATTTTATATTTCCACTTAGCAGTATACAAGTTCCAATTTCTCCATATCTTTGTCAATTATTGTCATCTGTCTTTTTGATTACAGACATTCTAGTAGGCATGAAGTGGTATCTCATTGTGTGTGTGTGTGTGTGTTTAAGATTTAATTTATTTATTTGACAGAGAGAGACACAGCCGGAGAGGGAACAGAAGCAGGGGGAGAGGGAGAAGCAGGCTTCCCGCGGAGCAAGGAGCCCAATGTGGGACTCGATCCCAGGACCCTGGGATCATGACCTGAGCCGAAGGCAGACGCTTAACGACTGAGCCACCCAGGCGCCCTGTGTGTGTGTGTTTTAATTTATTCACTTCAGACAGAGAGAGAGAGAGAGAGGCAGCATCTATGTGCACAGTCCAGCAGGCAGAGGGGAGGAGAGAGAGAAGGAGACTGCCTGCTGACTGGGGAGCCGGACATGAGGCTTCATCCCACGACCTGGTGAACATGACCTGAGCCGAAATCAAGAGTCAGAAGCTCAACCGACTGAGCCACCCAGGTGCCCCTCATTGTAGTTTTAATATGCATTTCTCTGATGGCTAATAATGGTGAACATTTTTCATGTCCATTTGTCCATTTGCATATTTTCTTAGGAGTGGTGTCTATTCAGATCTTTTGCCCATTTAAAAATTGCATTATTTATATTTTTATGATTGAATTGTAATAGTTCTTTGTGTATTCTGAATATTAGATCCTTATCAGATATATTATTTGCAAATATTTTCTTCATTTTTTAGATTTTTTCAACACAAAAGACAAAAGTTAATTTTGGTGAAGTTTAATTTATTTTTCTTTGGTTGCTTCCATTGCCTAATCAAAGGCCAAGGAGATTTATGCCTATGTTTTATCCTGAGTTTTTTTTTTTTAACTTATTTATTTAGAGAGAGTTCACAGGTGGGAAGGGCAGAGGGAGAGGGAGAGAGAGAGAATCTCAAGCGGACTGTGCTGAGCGCAGAGGCAAGATGGGGTTTGATGTCACAACCCCGAGAACATGACCTGAGCAAAATCAAGAGTCCCTCGCTTAACTGAGTCACCCAGGCGCTCCATCTCCTAAGAGTTTTATAGTTTTGGCGCTTACATTTAGGCCTTTGGTCCACTAAAGTTAATTTTTCAGATGTTGTGAGGTAGTGATCCAAATTCAGTGTTTTGCACGTGGATATCCGGTTGTCCCAGTAACATTTGTTGAAAAATTTCTTTCACCATTAAATTGTCTTGATATTCTTGTAAAAAATTAATCAGTGTGTCAGGGTTTATTATTTCCAGAATCTCAATTCTATTTCAATTGTCTAAATCCTTATCTTCTACCCTTATGCTAGCAGGGCCACTGTATTTTAAAGAAGTCGTATAAAGAATCATTCTTTAACTTAAAGCAACTAATTCAAGGGTCAGAATTACCTCCCCCTCCCCACTGGTTTAAAACTTTCCCAAGAATCTCTTTCATCAGTAGCCATCAAGATTGTATCCAATGGGATCGTTTTGTTTTGCTTTTAAAAAAAAAAAAATCAAGGTCATGTGCTAGGCAGAGTGGCCGATTAATCAAAAGTTAGCTGTACGGTAAAAAGCACTAATATTCAACCCAATGTACTTGGGGAAGTTGACGAGCAAGGCCAGGAAGAGACAATAGAAATATCTTGGCTCAGCTTTCCAAAAACGTGCTAGGTGTCAGAGGGGCAGGAGTGCGGCTGTTAGTGTTTCCAAACACTAGACGCGGAACTTTTCCCCTGGAGGACAAGCTACGGACGGAAGCGAAAGATCTAGTCCTCTGTGGAGCTGAGGAGCCTGTTGTTAATTCACTCGAGCGACCACCAAAAAAGCAGCTCCTGGGCCCTCTCGCCTCGGGGCAGCTCCCCCACCCGTTTTCCCGCCTCGCCTTTCCTCTTTTCCTTATCCCTCCTCCCAACGCGTAGCGGAAGTGACGCAACGCGTAGCGGAAGTCCCTCCAGCCGCGGTGTTGTGCTGTGGGGAAGATAGACGGATTTGTAAACCCCGGAGCGAGGTTCTGCCTACCCGAGGCCGCTGCTGTGCGGAGACCCTGGGTGAAGCCACCGTCACCATGTCTGACCAGGTACTGGGTTGGGAGCGGTCCTTTGGCGGTGGCCGAGGCCTTACTCGGCTGTTCCGCCTGCCTCTCGGCTGGGGCCGGGGATGGAGACGCGGGGGAGGGGAGCGCGGAATGGGGGAGGGGGCGGCCGGTGGGACTCGGCCGGAGAGGGAGGGGAGTGGACTAGTGTTGGAGACGCCGGGGCCTGCCGCGGGCCTCCGGGAGCCGCCCTGCTCCTCTCCGGGCCTGCTTATCACCCGCTGCGCCTCAGCGTCTCTGATTGCGGCCTCCCTCGAGTGTTTCCCCCTTCTTTTTCCGGGGTCGACCAGGTGCAGAGCCCAGCTTCCACCTCCCTGAGAGGGTCCCTGGGGAACACGTCCGTCTCCCTGTCCTGGGGAGTGACTGCAGAAGCAGGGCGCTAGGCCCCAGTTATGTAACGGGAGAGAATCCCAGCCCGGGAGACTCTCTGGCCCTGAAAAGCGGGTGGACTCCACTTTTTGGGTCTCGGTGTTTAGATAGTCCAGGAGTGGGGACGTGGGGGCGGGAGACGTCTGGTGTTGCTGGGAACCTAAAAAGCTTTGCTTTCCGTTCGGATTGCAGCTAGGGCAGGGCCGCCGCTGCTCGGCTGAGTCTTTTTCCGTGTGGTGGTGCAGAGCTGTCGCCTCTTTTCTTGTACTTTCCCATTTCTTACTCGGGATTGGTTAAGCAACTCTCCAGTTGTAAGAGAGCGCTCAGAATAACCAAGAAACAAAGTAGAACAAAACTGCCAGAGCAACAGAAAACATTCATCTGGGCATTAACCTCAAGCTGACTGATACTTTTGAGGGAAAGGATAGGAAAACTTCGTGTTTGTAGAGCAGTTGCATAATATTCACAGAAAGCTGTTTATAAGAGTGTTCCATCTCAGTGTTAATATCAAGAATTTACTTGGGATTTGCACTCGATCATGAGTGTTCAGTTTTGCTTGGTAAGTTTTTCTTCCTCATCCTTCTTCAGTTAACCACGTTTAGAGCTAGTTTTTAATTCATAAGGTTTTTGTCTGGACTTCGTTTTGTTTGCTCAGATGACTTTGACTTTTAAAAGTCTTTTTGGATCTTTTGCTCGTTTAGTGATAGTTATCTAGAATATTTGTTTTTCATTCAACTCCATAATGTACTTGAACGTCTAATTTAACACAGTTATTCCCCTGGCTTTTAACCCGGTTCAGTTTTGTACCACTGGGTGAGAGCAAGTGAGGCTTTTGTGGATTTGTACTATTGGGCAAATGTACACTGATGTTTTTAAAGCTTAATCATAATCTAGATTAGTTTTGGATGGATCTTCTTAACAGTCTAGATTAATTCCTAAATTGGTATGGGAATTATAAGTGGCATTATAAGTATCTCCCTGGATAGTTGTTTACTTGGTTACCAGGGAGGAAAGAACAGGTAAATGCTTAGTTTCATCAGCCTTTTATTTGGATGTTAGGAAGCATGTTGAAATTTACTATAGTCTGATGAAAGAGCAATGTACAGAAAGAATTATAAACTAAATTGCAGAATTTATTGCTCCATTTGAATTCCAGTCATTAAGAGAGACATGAAGGAAGAAATAACGAACTTGGTACACCAACAGGTGGCCAGATGTTCTTCAGCTTCTTTTTTAGAAGGTCCTTGAGGTCAGAACTATTTTCATGATAATACTAGGAATTATTGGTCTTTTTCATTTTCATCCTTTCATGAATGTTCACTGATGTTTTCTAAACACTAACATGACCTGTGATAATCACAACAGATTGAAATGTAGAAGCAGATGTGAAAATCTAGCTGCTTTCTCTTACAAGCCAGGCATTAAAGAGATTTACAAAAATGCAAAATAGTGTTGTTCTCGCTAGGTTTTTTTTTTTTAAGATTTTATTTATTTATTTGTCAGAGAGAGAGAAAGAGCAAGCGAGCACAAGCAGGGGAAGCGGCAAGCAGAAGGAGAAGCAGGCTCCTCACTGAGCAAGGAGCCCGATGTGGGACTTGATCCCAGGATCCTGGGATCATGACCTATGCTGAAGGCAGATGCCCAACCACTGAGCCACCTAGGTGTCCCTCGCTAGTTTTGTTTTCAAAAACATTTTCAATAAAAAATATGTTCTCTGCTGATATATAGTGGGTTTATTGTTATTTTTGAATGAATTAATGAATACTTAAAACATTTCTCAGTTTCAATGTCTGATACTGTAGACCTCAATAAATATAACCAACCTAACAAAAGCTTTATGGGGTTCTAAATAATTTCTAAGAGTGTAAAAGAGTAATGAGACCAAAAAGTTTGAGAACTGTTGCTCTAGTCTGTTTTACCAGCATAGTTGTTAATAATCAAGACCCAGTACAATATCAGTGTTGGGTGCTAAGGATTTAAAGTGGTACGAAGCTGAACTCTTACCCTTAAGAGCCTTATGAGCAAGAGTAAGAATCTCAAGTTATTACTGTGCAATATCAGCAGCATGAGACTGAACCACAGCCCAAGAGGCAATATTAGCTTAAACCAAGATTTTTTTAGAAGGATGCCTTTTCTGAGGCACTTCTCAGAAGTTTGTTGTCTGGTGCTAAGATATTGCAGTTGAGTAACAATTTTAGGTTAAAAAATAGGTGGACATTAAAATCAAACAAGACTTAAATCGCTGGATTCTCCATTGATGAGTGAAAAATTATTATTTTGTGAATTTGAGTGAAATACTTTCTTATAATTCTAACAATGCCAGCATTATCTAGTGGATTTGTGAACCATTACTGAATAATCCTCTAAAACAGGTTCTAAACCCAAAATTCATGGACCCTAAGGGCCGAAAATCCAATGAAATTGTATGGTGTTTTCTGAGTATTTGTACACATGTATTTTTTCTTTTAGAGAGAAAGGGCCCATAGCTTTCATCAGAGGTACATGGTCCCTCAGAAAGGATAAAGACTAGCCTTTAACCAATAATAGATCTCATTGGGTGGTCTCCTTTAGCCTGGTCTCACCTTGCAGCAAATCTAAGCACTTAAATAGAACCAGAAGCTTACTATCAAAATGGGTATGGGTAATTTGAACAAATATTTTCCCTTCTTCCCTGTATTCAGGTTTATAGTGTTCCACCCCCCTTATCCCCCATGCCCAAGTCATCAAAGGGAGCATGAACTTCAGGTTCTTTAATTCAGGTCTGTTAATTTCTAATAATTGGATGACTGATTCACTTGAAATGCTAACTGGATCTGTTGTGAGCAGGTTCACTCTCCCCACTCCCACCTCAGAGAGAGTCTAAATGATTTTCTTTTATTTTCCTTTTAGTCAAGGATTTGGAAGCATTGTGTAATTCTGGTTATCTGTTTGTACCTTACAAACCACCTCAAAACTTAGTGGCTTAAATCAGCAGTTTTATATTTTGCTCATATATCTGCAATTTGGGCAGGGCTCTGTGGGCTGAATTTAACCACTGCTCTTTGGTGTGTGGGCCCTCAGCTGGGATTATATGGTTGGGGGTTGAAATGGATGGGCTCTTCATAAAGTCACAAGGCCTCTCTGAGGCCATGTGTTTTGTGCAATATAGGGACTCTAGGGTATTGATCTGTGGTGGCTCAGCCTCACAAGAGTGTGAATGTTCCCAGAGAACCCTAGTTGGAAACCTCAAGCTTCCTTAGGACCTCACCTTGGAAGTCACCTCTGCATTCTGTTGGTCAGGCAGAGCACTAAGACCAGCCCAAATTCAAGGGAAAGGCATTTATTTATTTATTTATTTTGGGGAGGTAATTGACATATAACATGTTAGCTTCAGATGTACAGCATAATGATTTGATATTTGTGTGTATATTGTGAATTGATCACCCCAATATGTCTATTTAACAACCATCACCACACAGTTACAATTTTTTTCTTTTTTTTTTAAGAAGGAATTCTTTTTTTTTTTTTTTAAGGATTTTATTTATTTGACACACAGAGCGAGAGAGAGGGAGAGAGCACAAGCAGGGGGAGCGGCAGGCAGAGGGAGAAGCAGGCTTCCTGCATGAGCAGGGAGCCCGACGTGGGGCATGGCCTGAGCTGAAGGCAGCGGTTTAACCAACTGAGCCACCCAGGCGCCCCTACAATTTTTTTTCTTGTAATGAGAACTTAAGATCTAATCTCTTAGCAATTTTCATATAAGCAGGACAGTATTAACTATAGTCAACAAGGGAAAGGCATTTAGATTTCATTTCTCAATGGGAACAGTAACAAAGAATTTATGATTACCTTTAATCTACCACATTAATGGTATTTCTTCTGTCAGGATAGCATTATTCCCTGCAATATTCTTTATATCTTGCTTGATGTTGATGTTTACTGATATTACTGTTAGCTTGAGATAGCAGGAGAATATGATGAATTGGATATATATTAAAATTCATAATTACGTATACTACTATTTATATCACATAATAAGATTGGTAAACTGTAGCTATGACTTGAGCATGTAGTTAGGGATACATACAGTAAGCATTCTATGCCCTAGGAGAGGATTGATACAGTCTCTCTTCTATCTGATAGATATATGAGGTGCTGCTAGTGGATGTTGCAGACATACAGGTTATAATAAAACATTGCAAATAAAATGTCACCAAAACAATATTTAATAGTATTTTGAAAACCGAGTATGATTGTTATGGTTGGAGTACTCATGAAGGTTAGTTGAATAGTTCAAATTCAGAACTGTAAAGCAGTTGTCAAATATGTCTTCATACCTGTTAGCTCCCTTAGCAGTTAGAAGGTCTCTATTATATTAGCAATAATCTCGCCTGGAATAAACCTCATTGGTTATGATACTGCCAGCAAAGCTGAAAATGTCTCTATTATAGCTTGTATATATAGTGTTACAATTATTTACTTAAGTGTTTTTCTCTATTAGACTGCTTTTGAGGGTCACGAATCAGGTTTTATTCATTCTTTGTTCCTAAAGTGCCCAGCACAGTGACTAAATACTTAGTTTTTGAAGGAATGAGTGGTCAGATTCATTCACCGAACGTGTATTTATTGAATGGCAATATGTACTAAGGACCATTCTAGGCCCTAGAATTGGAAAGCTGCCTCAAAAACTTGAAGCAGCTGGTATCTTCCTCCTCCTCTTTCAGCCTCCATGATGTTTCTTCGCTATTGAGGAAGGGTTGGTTGTCATGGAGTAGTTTTCATGATGTTTTTACATTCCTTTTTATTTTTTTTAAAGATTTTATTTTTTTTGAGAGAGAGAGAGAGAGAGCACAGACAGCCAGGAGAGGGAGAAGAGGCTCCCCACTGAGCTGGGAGCCTGATATGGGGCCCCATCCCAGGACCCCGGGATCCTGACCTGAGCCCAAGGCAGATGCTTAACCAACAGCCACCCAGGCGCCCTTTTACAGTCCTTTTTTTTTTTTTTTTTAATTTTATTTATTCATTTGACAGAGGGAGACACAGCGAGAGCAGGAACCCAAGCAGGGGGAGTGGGAGAGGGAGAAGCAGGCTTCCCGCCAAGCAGGGAGCCCAATGCGGGGCTCAATCCCACTGGGATCATGACCTGAGCCGAAGGCAGACCTTAATGACTGAGCCACCCAGGCGCCCCTACATTCCTTCTTGATCTTTATTTCTATTAGCAGTAGATCTGGTAACTTTATCTCTAAGATCAAGTCATTTGCTTCTTCTAGGACATTGGGATTGTTATGGATAATTTTCTCTGAGATAGGTTTAGTATCCCACTTTAGAATTTTCTGTAAAGTGCTTTTTGGGAGGTCATTTTCTGATACTCTCCTTCTTTAAAAAAGTCATGTGAGTACGTTCACACATCCTGTTACTGAGCATCTAACTTTTACGTTAATTTTTTTTTTTTAAAGATTTTATTTATTTATTTGACAGACACAGCGAGAGAGGGAACACAAGCAGGGGGAGTGAGAGAGGGAGAAGCAGGCTTCCTGCGGAGCAGGGAGCCCAATATGGGGCTCGATCCCAGGACCCTGGGACCATGACCTGAGCCAAAGACAGATGCTTAACGACTGAGCCACCCAGGCGCCCCTACAGTTAAACTTTTTAAGAAAATTAATTTATTTTATTTTTTGAAAAAGATTTTATTTATTTATGTGACAGAGACAGCGAGAGAGGGAACACAAGCAGGGGGAGTGAGGGAAGGAGAAGCAGGCTTCCTGCTGAGCAGGGAGCCTGATGCGGGGCTTGATCCCAGGAACCTGGGATCATGACCTGAGCCGAAGGCTGATGCTTAATGACTGAGCCACCCAGCCCCCCCCAAATTAATTTATTTTGAGTAGTCTCAACACCCAGTGTGGTACTTGAACTCATGACCTCGAGATCAAGAGTTGCATGCTCTTCTCACTCAGCCAGCCAGGCACTCCCTTACTAGTTTAAATTGTGGATATTCCTGCAACATAACTTCAGTTTATTTAAGGATTCGTTGTATTTGTTACACTTTTTTTCCAGGTAGTTTATATTTCTTCAAAACACAAAAGTTCAATCACAAGAATACAATAAATATATTATTCAAAGTTCCACAGAATTAAGGGGGACCTATAATCATTGATATGCTAATTTAAGTATTTTACTCATAAAGGTTTTGCATGAATTCCATGTATTAGTAATCAAGAAATAGACCCAAATAGAAATTATAAATATTGTATTTCAGTAATAAAGCAAAAAAAAGCAACTAACTTGTCACCTTGCACAGTAACTTTAACATAAAAGGTTTAAACTTATTTATTTTGTCAATATTTTCATTGTGTATAGCTCAAAAAAAAAAGACATCAGAAATCTGTGAGATATATTTTTAAACAAGGCAAGAACATATACTCTCTCATTTCTGGTGAGTTAGTTCTGCATTAAAGGGGCTCAAGTTATTAGTAATAAGACAAACTGCAAGAAATCTTTTGACAGAGGTAAAAAAAATAATTTTAGCTGGAAATGATGGTCTCATTTCTTCTCCCCTACATACGCAAATAATGTCTAAATACTTACTAGAGCCAAATCTATCTCAAAAGTTTGGGACATTAATTTTTCTCCTTTTTGTTAATACTCAATGAGAAAAAAATACTTAGAATTAAAACTTTTTCGATGAATAAGGGATAGTAATATCCACCTTGATAAAAGTGTTAATTTACAGACCGCATTGCATTCCTTGCAGTACACCTTTCAAAAGACCTCTTCATCAAGTAGGTAAGAAAGGTAAGAATTGCTGGGCTAAGTAAGGGGACTGTTTTATTATGGTCTTCATTTTATCATTATTAAACCTTAATCTCCTATCATGTTCCAATGCATATGTGAGTGTTCAATCAAAGAAGTTAGGTTGTTCTCCAGAATTGGCTCTCTCCTAAAGGTCAAAACCTTAAGTTTCATGTCACCAGAAGACGGTAGTCAGCGGGCCGGGAAAACTGCGATAAAAGACGGCTCGGTTCGGCAAATGGGGGAGGGGACTCTCGTCCCCCTTCTGTCCAGCCCAGCCGTGCCCCGGGCCCGGCCCCGGGTGGGGGTCCGGCTGACAGATCCGCTGGGCGGTGGCAGCCCGTCCGCGTCCCTTTGTTACACTTTTTTATTTTGACCATTATTTTTGCATTCGATTGCCTTTACTGAGCTAATAAGAATCTGAAGGAAAAGTGGAGTTTTGTTTGCTGGACTCTGTTCTCAATATCTAGGCCCAGTTATTTTTCACAGTTTTACCAAAGATTAATGTATCAAAAAGTGCACATAAATGTACAGTTTGCTGAATTTTCACAAACTGAACACATCCATGCAGCCAGTACTCAGGTTAAGAACCACTGCCCCGACTACTAGACTAGTTTGCCTGTTTTTATATGTTACAGTGTTACATAAATGAGAGTCATATTGTATGTACTTCTGTATATGACTTCTTTTGCTCAGCATTGTTTGGAGATTTGTCCATATTGTGTATAGTTGTATGTTGTTAAATTGCATTGCTAAATTGCATTCCACTGTAGATTGTACCACAATTTATCCATTCTGCTTTTGATGCATATTGAGGTAGTTTTCTAGGTTCTGTTTTTAATATAAAGCAAATGATACCTATTTACAGCACCTTCTATGTCTGCTTGGATTTCTTTTGGGCTGAATAACAGAAAACCTGATGTATATAGTACGTTAAACAAGTAGCAGTTTATTTTTCTCATGAAACAAGAAGTCTGGATAATAGTAGTTCAGCTCTACTAAGGCAGCCCCACAATGCCGTCATACTCCTTTTTCCCCCATCCATAACAGATGTCTTCATTCTCATGCCTGTCTCCTGTGGGCACAAAGAAGTTACTTTGTGCCTAGTTCCAGGCGGAAGAAAGGGATGGAGCAAAGGGAAAAAGTATGTGCCAACAAAAAGTCTGTCACCTTTTATCTCATTGGCCGGCACTGTGTCACATGGCCATAAGAGAAGCTGAGAAATGCTTGTATTTTTTAGCTGGGCAAATCTAGGCTTCTCTTTGTAAGGAAAAAGGGGGAAAAGGATGTTGAATAGTTAATTAACAATGTCTGCCATACCTCTGAATCTGTTTGCTGGGACTTTTGTATGCATTCAAGCCAGTGTGTTCCAGGCTTTGCTTAGGTCCATAGTCTAGGCTTAAAGAGTAGTTTTACACAACCAGTGAGATTTTTCAATTATAATTTTTAGTTCCTGAGAAGTTGCATATGTAGTGTTTAACCACAATTCTAGGGTTGAATGTAAATTTGCAGAAGATCTGGTGTCTGGACAGCTTGACTTAAACCTTGAAGTTATGGGCCAAGTCTGGTTGGTTCCATTCCAAATCTCCAGTACTGTGTCTTAAGTTTGAACATACGTAGCATGAAACTGAAAGTGTGTGTGTATTTTTGTGTTTTTAGAATTGTGGTAAATACACTGAAATAGGAGGGAGATGATGTTATTGTAAATTGGGTTTTGTATGTATATTTTTAAAGATTTTATTTATTTATTAGGGAGAGGGAGAAGCAGGCTCCTTGCTGAGCAGGGAGCCTGATGTGGGGCTTGATCCCAGTACCCTGGCTGAGCGGGGAGCCCAGTTCCAAGCTTGATCCAGGATCCCGGGATCATGACCTGAGCCTGAGCCGAAGGCAGAGGCTTAACCGGCTGAGCCCACCCAGGTGCCCCGGGTTTTGTATATTTTAATAATGGATGTAAGTATTAGAATTATTCTGCTTACCCATGTTGAACTTTTTTCATTAGGAAATAAAATGAAATAAGCTGAAGTATTGTAGTCAGGCCTATGGTTAAGAGATTTTTTTGAAATTTTGAGTGAATGCATTTTCTATGAAAGGTTTTATGGAAAACTTTAATGTGTGTTTGTAATTGTACCCATATACCGATCTTCTGGCCTATTTTATTTCATCTACACTGCTCCAATCCACTCATATTTTGAAGGCAATGGCAGACATTACATCATTTCATCTGTAAATGTTTCAGTATGTATCTCTAAAAGAGAAGAACTTTTTGTTTTAACAATGCTGTTACACATTTAAAAAATACTGTAAAAAACCAGTAAAAATACTGTTTAACAATACTGTTATCACACCTTAAAAAATGAAGATTTGTTAATGCCATCATATAAAAGTAAATACATATTTCTCCAGGATTCCTGCCTCTTCCCACCCACCCCCCAGGAATGAACAATTCTTGTACAGCTTGGAAGGGTCATTGACAAATTGGAGGTAGTTAAGTGTGATGCTCCATTCATGTGATTAAATTGTCAGCATACTGATTGCTAATGCTGCTTTTTTCTTTTTTCTTTTCTTTCTTTCTTTCCTTTTTTCTTCTTTCTTTCTTTCTTTCTTTCTTTCTCTCTTTCTCTCTTTCTCTCTTTCTCTCTTTCTCTCTTTCCTTCCTTCCTTCCTTCTGTTGCCAATACTTCTAAGCAAAGTTCTTGTTCTTTTGACTTTGAAATGGCACAGTAAAATTCTTCTCATGAATTTTGTACATTTGTTAGGTTTTTTGTTCTTTCCAGTCTAGTTCTCTTTCCAAATCCAGCCATCTTCTATTTTCAAGCTGTTCCCTCTATGTCTTGGAAGGAAGAGTTGATAGTGCCTCGTGCCTGGTAAATTCCTTTACCATTCCATTTACCATGATTCAGGCTCTGGGATGACACCTGAAAATTTAGAGGTTTCTGGTTCCTCTCTTTGATCTCATACATATATTTACTTTTCTTTCCATTACCAATTTCTTCTGTTCTAGGGCTATGTATCCTTTCCAGCCAAATCAACCAGCCCTCTCTGGGATTCTGTTTTCTCTGATGACCTAGTGTCCCCAGACCCACTGCTGAATGAATGCTTTCACTGTTTTGTCCCATACCATTCTGTATTAGCTGCTTTTTTACAGGGGAGAGAAGGAAAGAAGACATACAAAAGACACTGAGATCACTGGAGACAGTCTTTGGCCTTTTTTGTCCAAGATCTTCTCATTTTTCAGACTAGTTTGTCAAAAGAAAAAAAGAAGGTACATTAAAAGTTGGATGACTGCGTTAGGCAAGCATGAGGCTATTAAACAAGTGATACAGATGACATTGCCATAGTGCTTCAGAGTTGGGAAGAGATCACCAAAATGTAGTGACTAGGGAAACTGGCAGCGTAGTTTTGGAAATTTCATATCCTAGTTGTTCACATGTTCTTATGCAGTTGAAGTGAATTATCTTTTATTTCCAACTGTGAATATAAAAAACTGTAAGGATTTTTATTTGGACTAACTATTGTGTATAGTAGAAGTATGAAGCATTATTAAGATTTTGTGGTATGATACAGAAAATAATGTTAATTTTATTCAACAAGCTTTAAATAATTGCCTAGTATTTGCCTGGCATTACAGAGATAATAAAGATGAAAAAAATTGGGTCCTCTCCTTGTAAACTTGTAGGGAAGCCAAGACAAAACTGTCATAGAAAACATTAATTTATTTAACAAGCATATTGAATATCTTCAAAGTACCGGGCATTGTGCTTGATTAGAAATACAATGAAGTATGCCAGTGAGGAACTCAATCTGGTAGAAGATACAGATATGCAAGTATGTGGTTATTATAGATAAAAGTAAGCATTAGTAGATAAAAGTAAGATTAATGGATAAAAGTAAGCATTATGGGAATGTTTAAGAGGGTGATTAGAGAAATCATTTTGTAGGAAGTGATGTTTGAGTGGTATTGAAAGGGCAAGGTAAGAAAGGGCATTCTAAGCAGAGGTGATTAACTGAACGGAGATGGTGGAGATACGGTAGAGGGTGCCATGTGTAAGGGGTTGTAGATCAGTATGGCTGCAGCAAAGGGTGTTAGTGGGAAGAGAGGTAGGAGAACAAGGCTGGATTGCTAGGTAGGGACTAGTACATGAAGGATCCGTGTACGTCAGCTAAGGAATTTGAACTTAAGATTCTGTCTGAAGATTCTGGGCAAATCAGATTGCATTTTAAAGGGATGGCTCTGGTGGTAGTTTGGAGAATTGAAGGAAGACTGGGGGCATCTGTTGCAGTAATATTCATGCACAACAACGAGTCCTGAAAGAAGGCAGTGGAATGGAGAGAAGAATAAACTTGAGAGCCACCAAGATATAACTTTGTCAGAATGATGAATGGTTGTGAGATTTAAGAGAGGAAGACTAAGCCAAAGATGACACCTGAGTTTCTGTTTTGGGCAGTTGAGTGTATGGTAATCATTTATTGTAATTGGGAATCCAGGAGGAATTGTTTTTCTTTTTCTATTGTGGTTTTCAGGAAGGAGAAGTTAAATCTAACAGAAGAGTTAGAGATCATGCATTCAGTTTTAGATACTTATATTCAGGTACCCATGGGACATCCAAAGTGGAGATGGTCAAGCACTTGGATAAATGAGTGTAAAACTCAGAAAAGTTGTCTGGTTGGAGAGGATGACTGTGAGTCATTAGTATCTGAAAAGTGGTTGGAATCATGGGTCAGTGAAGGAGACAGAGCAGAGGATTGAAAACATGGAACCAGAGGAGCCCCAGCATTTAAGGAATTAATCAAGATGAGAGGAGAATGGAAACTTGGAGGCCAAAGGTAGAAAGTATCCAAGGAAGGCATCACTGTCTATTGTGTTAGAGTTAAAAATGAGATTTGAAACTGATGGATTTAGCAATAAGGAGTCTGGTAACCTTGTAACTGGTAACCTTGGTGAGAGCAGTGTCAAGTGAAATGGTAATGTATAAACCAGATTATAGTGGGTTAAGGGTGAAAGTGGAGACAGTTAATGCTAAGTACGCTTGTAAGAAGTTTGAAGAAAAAGATGAGGACTACTAGAGAAGATGGTTGAGGAGGGAGTATTTTAAAATTGAAAATAAATGCCATGAAAGATACGAATAAATTGCAAATACAAGCATGAAAGGAAAATATTAGTCCCAGTTGGAAGATTAGGGGGTGCTGTGGTTCCTGGAAGAGTTTTTTTTTTTTAATACTACAAATGATGTGTGGGATGGATTTCTGTGAGGTGATCTCAGGAGAGGTTGAGGGAGGATATATATTCTAGATAAAGGAAACAGGGACCACAAAGGGCTGAAGGTGGAAGAATGCTGATAGACTTATGGGGGAACAGCAAATAGTCCAACTTATCTGAATCCTCAGGTGTGTAAAGAAAGTGGTGAGGGAAAAATGAGAATTGAGTTTGGTAAGGGAGGAACTGAATTAGGTGCTATGGAGTTTGGTTCTAGGCCTAAAAGTACTGGGAGCTACTAATGCTTTTTGATAGACATAGTTATCCAATCAGAGAAGCTGTGCTTTAGAAAAGCAGTGTGGACGAGGGATTGGAGGAGAGGAAAGAACTGATTGGAGGAGAGGAAAGAACTCTTTTGTCCTTGAGTAGCTTCTATAGCTATCTTAGCTAAGAAACTGGAGCAAAATCACTCCCATTGTGCTGATGAATTGCTGCTGGGGGTGGGGTGGAGGGTTCTCCTCCTTTGTGTTGATTCAAACAACCGCTTCCTAACACCCCTTTTCCTCACAGTAAAAGAGAACTCTGGGTTTCATTGCTCTTTATTGCTCTTCACTGCATGGAATAAACTGTCCTTATCCTTTCTAGATACTTAAAGGAAGAAGCAACTGTTTACTATGAATATAAATTCATAGAAATGTGGTGGTGAGACTATATTTAAAGACAGTCTTCTAGTTTTCAGGTGAAATACTGTCTCACTAAAGAAGGTTCATTTTGTCTGCTGCCATAATATGCAGTAGTCCGCAAATGTTGAAAGAACTGCAGAATGAAAAACAGGCAAGGATTTACACTAACGAAGTCAATTCTGTTGTCTAAGCATTACAGTGGACTCTATCCTGTATCTTAAAGTTAAAAGCTACTTGTAGTTTAATATGTTCTGTTAAATTTTGAATGTTGAAGACTTTTAATTTTAAGTTACTGGCAGGAGATACACAGGTAATAATGGCCCTGTTATTTTACTTGTAAAATACAACATAGTTGGTTATATTCTTAAAAAGTGTGGATTAACAGAAATTGTTACATGTTTTACAAAAGAGTATATATTTAAATAAGTGGCTAATTTGGTGGCCAAATTAAGGTAAGGTACACAGGAAAGCTATTTTTAACACATTATTGAGTGAAATTTTCCAGGCTACTTTCTTTAGTAAAATAGCTTGCTTTTCTTAGGTACTTCGTGATGAAATTGTTTTAACTAATTAATTCTTTTAACTTCATTTTCATTTCAATAACCTTTCATTTGAAATTATTTTATAACCCTCTTTTCTCCCTTTGAATTTTGTCTGCTCTTTCCTTTCCCTACCTACGCTGTACTTTTTACTTACTCCCCTAAGTTTTTTCAGCCAAACCTACTCTTTTTAAAATTGGATAGACTGCTTCAGATAGTCTAAAATAAGTAGATGATATAAAGCTGATTTGACTCTAGAGTACATTGGGCTAATATACTCTTTAATTTTCCTTCCCAAATAGACTTTACTTATGGTTATATGGTTAATTTATGTTTCTGGGTACAGTTTTGCAATTGGAGTAGATAACTTCTCCTGATAGGCTGTGAGAAGAGAATCTTGGATTCAGAATGTTTAAGGATTTATGGAGAACAAGCTACTTCTAACTAATAATAGGAGTTGACTGTAGGGTAGTGGTTTCTAGGTTGTTCCTCTACCCAGCAGCATTAGCACCAATTGGTAACTTACTAGAAATGCAAATTACAGCCCTAGCCCAGACCTACTGAATAAAAAGCTGTGCGTGGGGCCCAGCAGGCATTTAAAAAGTCCTTCAGGTGATTCCTATGCATGGTGCAGTTTTAGAACCATCATTGTAGAGTATTATAATAAAAGAGATCTCTTTTTTGATTTCTACTGCATTGGTTTTTGAAACAGTAATTGACTTAGGACTTTTTTTGCTTAATTGGCGTGGCAGAGAAAATAAATGCTTTTAATATTCTCAGGTGCAGATTTTGTACTCAGAATGATGGGTACTCATTAAGTAAGTAATTAAAATAGCATATAGGAACTTTTTAAATGTACGTTTCTTTCAGGAGGCAAAACCTTCAACTGAGGACTTGGGGGATAAGAAGGAAGGAGAATACATTAAACTCAAAGTCATTGGACAGGTGAGTTTCATTATTTTTCTCCAACTCTCTAAAGTGAGTAATTTCTGACACTGGAAAAATTATTTAAATAAGGCAAATTATTTAAAAATGGCATTTTGGGGGCACCTGGGTGGCTCAGCCAGTTAACCGTCTGACTTCAGCTCTGGTCATGCATGATCTTGGGGTCCTGAGATCGGGCCAGTGTTGGGCTCTCCCTCAGTGGGAAGTCTGCTTGTCCCTCTTCCTCTGCACCCTCCCCCTCCTGCGAACATGCACACTCACGTGCTTTCTCTCTCTCAAATAAATAAATAAAATCTTTAAAATAAAATAAAAATGGCATTTTCATTTACTATATGTGCATCTGTTGTTGGAGGTAGAAGAGGCTGATACTGTTTTATTAATTTACTAGGCAGATTTAGATTATCTTAATTTCTCTAAATAAAAACTTTTTTTTTTGGTTAGCATCTTCAGTGGCAAATACAGTAAATACTAAAATCAAAGGGCCTTTCAGCCCTTTTCCTGACCCCTTTCTCTTTCCTGGCGCCTCTTTTTCTCAGACTGTATCTTTATTGACCTTTTTTGAGATATTAACTGATAATAAGGTTAGTTGAAAATTGTTGGAGGAATGAATCTTCATATAGTAGTCTCTTCTTATCTGCGGGGATATGTTCCAAGACCCCCATTGGATACTTGAAACTGTGGATAGTACTGAACCCCTATAAATACTGTGTTTTTTCCTATACATACATACCTCTGGTAAAGTTTTAATTTGTAAATTAGGCTCAGTAAGACATTAGCAATAATAGCTAATAATAAAATAGAACAATTATAACTATATACAGTAATAGAAGTCACGTGAATGTGCTCTCTCAGAATATCTTCTCATACTGTATTCATCCTTGTGATGATGCGAGATGATAAAATGCATACGTGATGAGATGAAGTGAGTGAAGTAGGCATTGTGATGTAGCATTAGGCTACTAGTGACCTACTACATTTAGATTCTTTATTCATATCCTTTTCCCATTTTCTATGATTATCTTATTTTGAAAATTTTATTTATTTTTTAAGTTTTTTTTTTTTTTTTAGAGATTTTATTTATCTATTTGACAGAGAGAGAGAGCACAGCAGGGGGAGCCAGCAGAGGCAGAGGGAGAAGCCGGCTCCCCGCTGAGCAGGGAGCCCCATGTGGGACTCAGCCCTAGGACGCCAGGATCATGACCTGAGCCAAAGGCAGATGCTTAACCAACCAAGCTACCCAGGCGCCCTTATTTTGAAAATTTTAAATTAATGTCTAATTCACATATGATAAAAATCACCATTTTATTTCTTTATTAAAGAGTGCATTTTTTTTTTTAAGGTTTCATTATTTGAGAGAGAAAGAGAGAGATCAAGAGGGGGAGGGAGGTGGAGTAGGTTGGGGGGTTGGAGCAGAGGGAGAGGGACAGACTCTGCACTGAGCTGATGCAGGGCTAGATCCCAGGACCCTGAGATCATGACCTGAGCTGAAATCAAGAGTCAGACACTTAACCAGCTGAGCCACCCAGGAGCTCTGAGTTTATTTTTATTTATTTATTATTTTTATTATTATGTTATGTTAATCACCATACATTACATCATTAGTTTTTGATGCAGTGTTCCGTGATTCATTGTTTGCGTGTAACACCCAGTGCTCCATGCAGAACGTGCCTTCTTTAATACCCAGGCTAACCCATCCTCCCACCCCCCGCCGAGTTTATTTTTATGTTTTTGAAAAGATTTATTTGAGAGAGAGGGAGTGCACGTGTGTGAGCAGGGGGGAGGGCAGACAAGCCAACTCCCTGCTGAGCAGGAAGCCCAATACAGGGCTCAATCCCAGGACCCTGAGGTCATGACCTGAGCTGAAATCAAGAGTGGGACACCCCAACCTACTGAGCCACTCAGGTGCCCCCCAAGTTCATTTATTATTTTAAGTAATTTTTATACCCAACATGGGGCTTGAACTTAACAACCTTGAGATCAAGAGTTGCATGCTCTCCTGACTGAGCCAGCCAGGCACCCTAAAAATCACCGTTTTAAAGTGTATGATTCAGTGACTTTTGTATGTTCATAAGAATATGCTATACAACCATTACCACTATTTAGTTTCAGAACATTTTCATCATCCCAAAAAGACATGCTGTATTCATTAGCTGTACTCCCTAATCCTCCTCTCTCCCACCAGCCTCTAGCAACCATTAATCTATTTTCTGTGTTTGTGGATTTGCCTATTCTGGACATTTCATTTAAATGGAATCATGATATGTGGTCTTTTGTGTCTGGTTTCTTTCATTTAGCATATTTTCAAAGTTCATCCAAATTGTAGCATGCATCAGTATTCTTTTTTATGGCTGAATTATATTTCATTGTATGGATATACCACAGTTTGTTATCCATTTATCAGTTAACAGACATTTGGGTTGTTTCCTCATTTGGTTATTATAATGTTGCTCAGAACATTCACATACAAGTTTTATGTGGATGTATGTGTTCGATTCTCTTGGATATATATCTAGGTATGGAATTATTGGATCTAATATAGTAGACTTTAACTTTTTGAGGAACTGCCAAATGGTCTCCAGTAGTGGCTTTACAATTTTATGTTGCCAGCAGCAGTGTGTGAAGATTTAGTTTCTCTATGTTCTGGTCAATAGTTGTTATCTATCTTTTTTTATTATAGTCATCCTGGTGTGTGTTGAAGCGGTATCTCATTGTGCTTATGTATGTATGTGTGTAATCTCTACACCCAACATGGGGCTCGAACTCATGACCCTGAGATCAAGAGTCACATGCTATTCCAAAAAGATGTTGAGCATCACATCGGGATCCCTGCTCAGCGGGGAGTCTGCTTCTCCCTCTGACCCTCCCCCCTCTCATGCTATCTCATTCTCTCTCTCAAATAAATAAATAAAATCTTAAAAAAAAAAAAAGATGTTGAGCATCTTTTTATGTTCTTACTGGCCATTTGTACTTCTTTGAAGAAATGTCTTTTCAAATCTTTTGTCAGTTTTTGAATTGGATTATTCTTTTTATTTTTGAGTTATCATAATTCTTTATATATTTGGGATATTAGACCCTTATAGATGGTTTGCAGATATTTTTTCCCATCTTTGGGTTGTCTTTTCACTTTCTTGGGTATCTTACAGTACACAGTTTTTAATTTTGATCAATTGTTTCTTTTCTTGCTGTGATTTTTGGAGTCATATGTAAGAAACTATTGTCTAATCCCAGGTCACAAAGATTTACACCTATAGATTTTTCTAAAATTTTTTATGGTTTTAGTTTCTACATTGTTTTTGATGATTTTGAGTACTTTTTGTGTGGGTTTGAGGTAGATTCTAACTTTTCTTTTGCATGTGGCTATCCATTTGTCCCAGACTATTGGTTGAAAGTCTATCCTTTTCCCATTGAGTTGGTTGGCATCCTTGTAAAAATCACTTGACTGTAGATATATGTGGCTTTATTTCTGGGCTGTCAGTTCTCTTCCATTGATCTATATGTCCTATGCCATGAATTACCTTTTTAAGAATTATTGATTTGTCAGAGTTCTTTATATTTTGATTTTTCTTTTCTTTTTAAAGATTTTATTTATTTTACGAGAGAGAGAGAGAGAGGGAGAGAGCACAAGCAGAGGGAGAGGGAGAAGCAGTTTCCCCCTGAGCAGGGAGCCTGACTGGGCAGGGCTGGGGGACCTGAGCCAAGGCAGATGCTTAACCGACTGGCCACTCAGGCGCCCCCTGATTTTTCTTGTCTCTCTGTTGTGAATATTTTCTGTAGTGTCTCTTAACTGTGGGGTGACATTTTCAATTATCAGTGTCCTTTTTTGCTGTGTCTTCTGGCTAAAATCATGCTTTAGAATACAGATTTCCCAATGTCAAGGTTAGGGAAAAAATTCTTAAAAGAGAGAAAATAGTAAAAAAAATTTTAATGCTAGCTCCTTAGTTCATCTGGAAATGGTTTTAGTGTATGGCATGAGGTATGCTATAGAAATTTTGTCTGTTTGTGAAATTATCCATAGGAAGAGAATTTGTTATTCTTTTTTTTTTTTTAAGATTTTATTTATTTACTTGACAGGGAGAGATAGCGGGAGCAGGAACACAAGCAGGGGGAGTGGGAGAGGGAGAAGCGGGCTTCCTGCCCAGCAGGGAGCCCGATGTGGGACTCGATCCCAGGACCCTGGGATCATGACCCGAGCTGAAGGCAGATGCCCAATGACTGAGCCACCCAGGCGCCCGAGAATTTGTTATTCTTTATAGTCACAAGAATTGTAAACATGCAATCTCCACTAATATGCACTTGTGAATGTGATATGTAATTGTAAGGATTGGCTTTGAAATTTTACCAGTATTATTTTCTGACGGTTGCCTGATAGTTTGACGTCTGGGTAGAAGAAAAGAATCTGTGGTCCCATATAGCAGTTTGACTCACTCAGGTTTTTATTCATTTTACTCATGTGAGAGAAACTGGACTCTGTGGGGTGACTTTTTGGCAGACATGAGTTTCTTGTCTGTTATTTTATGGTATATGCCTTTCTTGTAGGTTTGACCACCTTCAACAATACTTTAGTTGTGGGGGGTACTTTTTGTTTTGAGTTGCTTTTGGGTGTGTTTATTTTGAAAATAGAATAGATATGCAATTATGAAGGAATTCATTCTTTGACATGCATGCTTTTATTTATATTGCTAATTTTAACGTCTAAGACACATGGTTTGTTTTATTAAATTTCTTTTGAAATGGATATAAAGTAACTTTGAGGATGATTAGAATGTTTTAATAAACCTTGTTAGGAATGTTAGAAAAAATAATTTGGTGGGGAGGTGTAAGTCCAGGGTTTATGTTTCTATTTGTAGTATATGTGTAATTAGTTTCAAGCAAAGCAAATAATTTACACAAAGGGATAATTATTTTTCTTTTATCTCCTTAGGATAGCAGTGAGATTCACTTCAAAGTGAAAATGACAACACATCTCAAGAAACTCAAAGAATCATACTGTCAAAGACAGGTTTGTATGTTATGGTATAAAATACAATGCTTTAAATGTCATTAATTTTTCTTGTAAGGAAGGTTATCAAAAGGAAAATGATCTTTTATTATTTTCACCATGAGTAGATCAAGGAGAATACTCCTTATACCTTGTTTAATTGTCTTCTTCCCCACTGTGGCCCATTTCAAAATTTGAACTCATAAGGTATGCAGAAGTGTTTTGAAAAGTAACTCGGAGTTGTAAAGATAGCTATATGAATGTTTCTATCTTAATGGCCTACCAGTGTATGTAACAGTAAAGGCAAGTAATTTTTGGTGATCACTGTGAAGTTTCCTTGTTTTTAATCATGACTGCTTAGCCATATGTTAAATTTAAGTACTAATATTATTAGTTTATTATCTTTATGTATATAGTACTACAGATTACTGCTAATTGCATTCTGTATTTTCAACATCAAAGAATTTTCTTAAAAAAATAAAGCTTGTTAATTTATTAATACAAATCCTCAGATTCTGGCCTTCATGAGCTCGATTATTATTAGATCAATAACTAATAATACTTTTAACCTACCTGGATTCAAATTCAGTCTCTACCACTGTCTGACTGGGATCTTAGACAAGTTATGTGCCTTGTTTTTCCATTAGTAGGATGGGAACATTACAGTACTTACCTCATGCAGATGACCTACATAAAGCTTTTTTTTTTTTTTAAGATTTTATTTATTTATTCATGAGAGACAGAGAGAGAGAGAGAAGCAGAGGGAGAAGCAGGCTCCCCACTGAGCAGGGAGCCCGATGCGGGACTCGATCCCAGGACTCTGGGATCATGACCTAAGCTGAAGGCAGACGCTTAACCATCTGAGCCACCCAGGCGCCCCTACATAAAGCTCTTAACGTGATGCTTAAAAATGCTCAATGGATGTTAATCAATATTAATAAAAAAGAAAATGTAATTGAAATTAGTATATATAAGAGACAGCCAAGATTTTAATAATTGAATCATATTACATGATACTAACTTAGGTAATACAGTTTTATTTTTAGATACCTGCTTTTTATAGTTTAAATTTGTAACCAACATAAAAATCACTTCTGCCAGAAGAAGAGAGATCACTTAGGTGTTAGGATAAGTAAAACAAACATTTCTGTCTCTGTTTCTGATGTTAGTTGTTAAATAACAACTCAGTAAAATCTGATTAATTGGGGCTCAGTTCACATTTTAATAATGTTGCTGGGAGCTATAATGGAGATGTTCACAGGCAAGGAACATATATTAAGTGCGCTCTGCTAGATACTTAGAGGCATTGTCATTTAATCCTTACAACAAGTAGTCTTTTCACCCCATCTATAGATGATGGAGTTGATTATTGAAGAAAAACAATGCAAAGTAAAGAGTTAAATTACAATGCTAAAGTGAATAAACTTTGATCCAAGATTGAAGGTGCTAGGTTTGGGGAGACAATTAAAAATACCAATTTAGAATCATTTCCAACTTTCTTATTTATGGTTCAGAGTATACAGTCTTTAGAAAAAGTTTATACTTAGTTCACAGTGGCTTGATAATCTTATATTTACTGATATACAAGGAATAGGAAACTTAATTTATCTGAAGTATGTAACATCCAATAGAGAGATTGAAAAGTACATAAAGTAAATATTTATTGAATCATTCTTACATTTTGATGTTTCAGACCGGTTTTTATAGAAACTTTTTTGACCCCAACAAAAGATAATGTTTTTTAAAAGATCCTATAATTAGAATAAAAAAATATTTTGCTTTTCTCAGTTATGCTTATTGTATTATTTTATAGAATCCTAGAATTTAAAATGAAATGAAGGGAAAATTTGCCTGGTCTCCTATATTTATGTGTTAATACTTACTGGAAGAGTTTTAATTTTTCTAATACTTTTGGACTAAAGAAATTCTTGATTGATTCTTACTAGTGAAGCAGTTTCTCTTTAAATGAGCCATTTCTTCTCTTTTAGCTATTTTTGTTGAGTAACTAATACCATTTTTGATACTTAACAGTGTTATCTATGTCATCACAGGTTACTGTCGCTCACCTGGCTAGCTACTGTGCTTTACGAAATTTCTGTGATTTAATCTGTTTAAAACTAATTTTGCTTGTATGGTTGGAAACTAGTGAGGGTGCTCATCCAATTTCAGATTTTATCTTTGATGTTAGCTTACAGATTTTAGAGGAAACTGGATAGAGTAGTGGTTAAGAGTATAAGCTTAGAACAGATTGGGCCTTAAATTGCTATCTAGCTTTGTATGCCCTCTCCATGCCTTAGATTCCTGAGCTGTGAACTGAAGATAAGGTGATAATACCTACCTTCCAGGGTTGTTGCGGCGAACATGATTATGTATGTGAAATACTTGATACAGGGAGGGCCTAGCAAATAGGTGGTACTCAATAAATGGTAATTAGGATAGATATGTCTAGCTTTATGTTCAGTGTATTCTGTTGAAGCTTTCATATTTGCTTTTTGTGCTCAAAGTTCCTACTATCTTTTAAGATTTGTGTGTGTATGTTTTTTTTTTTTTTTACCTTTTTAGGGAGTTCCAATGAATTCACTCAGGTTTCTCTTTGAAGGTCAGAGAATTGCTGATAATCACACTCCAAAAGAAGTGAGTATAATTTCTTCTCTGAGTGAAGAAAAATGTGAAATTCTGCATTGAATGATTTGGTTCACTGGAATTAAACTACCCTTTTCTTGAATATTCTGACTTAAGTGGTATATCGTTTGTCAGAAAGAAAAATAGTCTTTTGGGTTGAACGTCCATCTGTTGCCTTAAAAAGTGCCAATCAAAAGAGAGCTGGTGGAGCTCCTGGCTGGCTTAGTCGGTAGAGCATGCAACTTTTTTTTTTTTTTTTAATGAAATTTTTTTTTTTTTAAAGATTTTATTTATTTAATTGACAGAGAGAGACAGAGAGAGAGGGAACACAAGCAGGGGGAGTGGGAGAGGGAGAAGCAGGCTTCCCGCCAAGCAGGGAGCCCGATGCGGGGCTCGATCCCAGGACCCTGGGACCATGACCGGAGCTGAAGGCAGTTGCTTAACCAACTGAGCCACCCAGGCGCCCCGAGCATGCAACTCTTGATCTCAGGGTTGTGCATTTGAGCCCTCATGTTGGGTGTAGAGATTACTTAAAAATGAAAAAAAAATTTTAATTAGGTGGTTAGATTGATTGATTGATTGATTTTTAAAGACTGTTTATTTGACAGAGAGACACAGCAAGAGAGGGAACACAAGCAGGGGGAGTGGGAGAGGGAGAAGCAGGCTTCCTGCTGAGCAGGGAGCCTGATGCGGGGCTCAGTCCCAGGACCCTGGGATCATGACCTGAGCCGAAGGCAGACACTTAACAACTGAGCCACCCAGGTGCCCCTCTTTTTTTTTTTTTTTTTTTTGAAGATTGTATTTATTCATTTGTCAGAGCGCGCAAAGCTGGGGGAGTGGTAGGCAGAGGGAGAGGCAGAAGCAGGCTCCCACTGAGCAAGGAGCCCGATGCGAGACTTGATCCGAGAACCCTGGGATCATGACCTGAGCCGAAGGCAGATGCTTAACCAACTGAGCTACCCAGCCATCCCTAAAAAAATCTTAAAAAAAAAAAAAGGTGGAAAGTGGGACTTGAGTACTGCAATTGTCATAAGGCATGCATATATATATATATATATATATGCATAATTTTAAAGAGGAACAAGTATTCTTCACATTTGACAGACTTCTGGTGCACTTTCATGGTGATGGTGACCTTTTATGGTTCAATTTTGACGTTTGACCTATTTTGAGAACTTAATATAGAAGTTCAGTGTATATTAATATATTTGGCTTTGTCATCTTGATTTATGTTTTTCTATGTCTTTAATTGTTTCATCGTATGGACTGTTTGTCTATATATCCTCTCTCCTCTTAGAGGTATTGGAAAGTGATAAAGTATGGGACAGAGTGTGTATGTGTGAGTGCTTTTATATTTATACAGATTTCCCCCTCCAAATACAAAACATTTCTGATATTTCTGATGGTGGGAACGATGTATTGGTACTAATTTTTTATTTTAAAAACATTTCAAACTTAGAGTTGTTGCAAGAGTAGTATAATATTCTCCCATATAATCTTTTCATTAGATTCACCAATTAGTAACATTATGATGCATTTGTTTTATCACTTTCTCTGTATACACATATTATCATTATTGGATCATTTGAGATTAATTTGCAGATATTATGACTGACCTTTTATCCCTATTTTGGTTATCTCCTAAGAGCCACAGTTAAATGATGAAATATAGGAGATTTGACATTGCTATAGTACTCTTACCAAATATGCAGTCGAAATAGTCAGATTTTGCCATTTATCCCAGTAAGGTCCTTTATAGCTTTTTAAAAAAAAAACTTAACCTAGGATCCCATCTAGGATTAGTGTCTTCTGACTAGTTATATCCCTCTTTAGCTTCCTTTTATCTGGAACAGTTACTCAGTCTTCATTTTAAATCACACTGACATTTTTAAATAGTTCAGGTGCCATGTTTTAGAATGTCCTTCAGTTTGGGTTTGTCTGATGTTTCTTCATGATTAGATTCAGTTTTGCATTTTTGGTAGGAGTAGCACAGAGTGAAGCTATGTACTGCCAAGTGCATCACATCAGGAGGTACATGATGTCCATTTGTCCTGTTATGGGTAACATTAACTTTGGTCAACTTTAATTAAGGTAATTGCCAGATTTATTCGTTGTCAGATTATTTTCCTTTTTAATTAATAAGTAATTTGTGGGGAGATACTTCAAAACTGTATGAATATTCTTGAGAGATTGGCCAGTGGGGGCCCCTTCAAGTTGGTGTCTGTGTTCTCTTTGACAAGTTTTTATTGTGAAGTAATTTTCATCTTACAGAAAACTTATAAGAATAGTACTAAAAATTGTAACTGTCTTTCACCTGGTTTGGCCTATTTTTAACATTTTGCTACCTTCACTTAGTTATTTCTTTCTGCCCATATATGTGTGTATTTATTACTGGAACCACTTGGGAGTAGATTGCATACACCATTGTCATTTACTAAATATTTTAGTGTGTATTTCTTAAGAACAAGTATATTTTACATAACCACAGTACTCTTAAATTCAGGACACTTAACACTGTTAGAATACTTTACAACCTAATTTTATCATTTGTCCCAATTATGTCTCCTATAACAAATTTTCTCCTCCATCACATGATCCGTTTCAGTATCAAGATATTTTATTTAGGTGTCTCTTTAATCATCTTTAATTTGGAACAGTTCCTCAGCCTTTCTTTGTCTTTCATGACATTTACATTGTTAAAGGATACAAACCAGTTATTTTCTACAAAGTCCCTCAATTTGGGCTGGTCTGTTTCCTCATGATTAGATTCAGGTTATGCATTTTGGACTGGAATACCACATATGGTGATGTGTCTTTCTTAGGGTGTAATATCTGGAATACATGAAGTCAGTCCCTTCTTTATTATCAGTAAACAGTGATAATGTTTATTCTTATCACTCAATTTAACTGTTTTCTTTTTTTACAGTGTAGATATTTTTCCTGTTGTAGTTTGTGGGGACATAGTTTGAGACTATGTGAATATCCTCTTTGTCATTAAAACTTCTCCCTGGTTTACTATCCACCTAATTTCTTGAGTACATTTTTTTTTCTTTTTAAGATTTTATTTTTTAAGTAATCTACCTAATGTAGGGCTTGAACTCACAGCCCTGAGATTGAGTCTTATGACAATTGCAGTGTCAGTCCACTGACTGAGCCAGCCAGGGGCCCCTTGAGTATTTTCTTAATGTCTGGCACAGTAAGATACTCATCTTGTATTTTCCCTGTCCTAATTTGATATAATCTCTACAACACAGTAGATATTGACTACATTTTTAGTGACACTTTCCTCCCTGTCATTAAAATTATCTTTTCAGAAGTTTTTAATGGGGCAGAGGGAGACAGGTATTTAGGGAGTAACTCCTGGTACTGTTGCTCATTCATCTCTACAAGGGTATTTCTTTTTTTTTTTTTTTTAAAGATTTTATTTATTTATTTGAGAGAGAGAGAGAATGAGAGATAGAGAGCACAAGAGGGAAGAGGGTCAGAGGGAGAAGCAGACTCCCCGCCGAGGAGGGAGCCTAATGCGGGACTCGATCCTGGGACTCCAGGATCATGACCTGAGCCGAAGGCAGTCGCCCAACCAACTGAGCCACCCAGGCGCCCTCTACAAGGGTATTTCTTGAAGCTGATTGCTTCACATTTTCCATAGTTGTAGGATATGCACTGCCTTCCTGACTTAAAGGTTTCTTGTAATGTTTGGCATTTTGTTCCTTGCAGTATTTACTAGGCTATCATATGTGCAATTAAAATTAAGTTTTGGGGTACCTGGCTGTCTCAGTGGAACATGTGACTCTTGATCTAGGAGTTGTGAGTTCGAGCCTCACGTTGGGTGTAGATATTACTTAAAAATAAAATCTTTAAATGAAGTTTTAATAGCATCTTTAATAATTATTTTAATATTCATATATATACCACAACCAAAATATCCATAACACTAAAGCCAGCCTAATCACTTAAAAAGTCCTAAATTCATGTTTTTTTTTTTTTAAGATTTATTTATTAGAGAGCATGAGCATGGGGACTGAGGTGTAGAGGGAGAGAGAAAGAATCTCAAGCAGATTTCCACCTGAGTGTGGAGCCCGATGTGGGGGCTCTATCTCGCAACCCTGAGATCATGACTTGAGTGCAAACCAAGCGTCAGACGCTCAACCCACTGTGCCACCCATGCACTCCTATGTCTGTTTTATTTTTAAATTTCTTAGAGTATTTTTTTCATTTTGTAATTCACCAAAAATGTCATCTGCAACTTTTCTCATTAGAGATTACTGATCATAGACTTTCCTTTTATTTTTCATTTGCTTTTGTGGTCTGCTGTAGTTTAGTGGAATATGCTAGTTTTTGTTTTCAGTCTGCCTGTTACAGTGCTTCTGAACCCTGACTGCACACCAGAATCAACAGATTGATGTTCCTTTACCCTCACCAAGGGTAATACCTGGGTTTCTGTGTGACACCATGCCCACTTATGTACTCTTTTCTTTTTTAAAGGATACTTATAGTTAAAAATAAAAGTAATAAAAAGCAAACTACTGAAGTTTATAAAATGAAAAGTAAATATACTCTGAATCTCTCTGCATTCCCATTTCTCAGAGGCAGCCATTGTTAATAATGTCAAGAAAAAATTCCAGAATATTTCGGTGCATATAGAACACATTAAAAAAAAAACAAACCAAAAAAACACACTTTGCTTAGTGTTCTGTAAAAGGCATTTTAAAGGACCCCTTTTTTTCTTTAAGAATTGAAAAGGGCTAGGCTGACCATGACAAATGTAGCTTATAAAACTAAAGTTATCGAGTAAGAGCAGATGTATAGATCGTTTCTACCTTCAGAGTGGTCACTATCACAGTAATAGTTATATGCCAGAAGGACTTGCAGATGACAGAGCAGACCACTTCAGAATGAATCCTTAGGCAGTATTTTTCTAACTAAAACCACATATATTTAAAAATGAGATCAGGTTTTTTGAAATAGATTCTATCAGGTAATTACATCTAGATGTAAGATGGTTTTTTAGAAAAGATGTCATCAAACTATTGCTTAAATACATGTTTCATTAGATTTAAAAGTCTTTTGAGGTATTTTTTTAAAAAACCCCTTCAGGGGCGCCTGGGTGGCTCAGTGGGTTAAGCATCTGACTCT
The DNA here is from genome assembly GCF_037043125.1 of Eumetopias jubatus. Taxonomy (NCBI): domain Eukaryota; kingdom Metazoa; phylum Chordata; class Mammalia; order Carnivora; family Otariidae; genus Eumetopias; species Eumetopias jubatus. The sequence goes on from NW_028274809.1 coordinate 33,894,080, forward strand.
TAATTTCAGCTCAGGTCAGGATCTCAGGGTTGTGAGATGAGCCCAACGTTGGGCTCCACACTGAGCCTGCTTAAGATTCTGTCTCCTTCTCCCTCTGTCCCCCTTTTCCCTGGCTCACGCACTCTCTCTCTCTAAGAAATAAGTTAAAAAGGGGCGCCTGGATGGCTCGGTCGTTGGGCGTCTGCCTTCGGCTCAGGTCGTGATCCCGGGGTCCTGGGATCGAGCCCCGCATGGGGCTCCCTGCTCAGCGGGAAGCCTGCTTCTCCCTCTGCCTGCTGCCCCTGCTTGTGTTCCCTCTCTCACTGTGTCTCTCTCTGTCAAATAAATATAAAAAATTCTTAAAAAAAAAATAAAAACACACTTTATATGTTGAATAAACTGGGAGGTGAAATTGCTCAGCAGGGTCAAATGAATGACTTCACAGAATCAGGAGGAAAGACATACCTCTGTGTTCTTTAAAGGAAACCGGGATTCTTAATCTTAGAACAGGGTAACAATAATCACTTTTGTATCTTTTTGTACTTTAAAACAATGGCCACATAATTGCAGCCAATTAAAAAATAGTACTTTTATAAATTCTAACATTTTTTTATCCTCTTACAGCTGGGAATGGAGGAAGAAGATGTGATTGAAGTTTATCAGGAACAAACAGGGGGTCATTCAACGATTTAGATATTCTTTTTATTTTTTTCTCTACCCTCAATCCTTTTTTATTTTTAAAAATAGTTCTTTTGTAATGTGGTGTTCAAAACGGAATTGAAAACTGGCACCCCATCTCTTTAAAACATCTGGTAATTTGAATTCTAGTGCCCATTATTCATTATCACTTGTTTTCATTGTGCTGATTTTTGGTGATCAAACCTCAGCCCCCTTCATATTGCCCTCTCCTTTTTAAAAATTACGTGTGTGCACAGAGAGGCCACATTTTCCAGGACTGTGCATTTTCAGGCTTGTGATAAATAAGATCGACCAATGCGAGTGTTCATGATGACTTTCCAATTGGCCCTGAAGTTCTAGCATGTGATTGCTTCACTCCTGGACTATGACTTTCAGTGGGAGATGGAAGTTTTTCAGAGAACTGAACTGTGGAAAAATGACCTTTCCTTAACTTGAAGCTACTTTTAAAATTTGAGGGTCTGGACCAAAAGAAGAGAAATATCAGGCTGGAGTCGAGATGACAGGGATGGTGAGAGTAATGACTAACTCCAAAGATGGCTTCACTGAAGAGAAAGCATTTTAAGATTAAAAGAAGTCTTGTCAGAAGATCCCAGAAAAGTTCTAATTTTGATTAGCAGTTAATAAAGTTATTCATGCAGAAGTGTATTCAACAGAACACTGCTCTTTTTGATTTTATTTGTACTTTTTGGCCTGGGATATGGGTTTTAAATGGACATTGTCTGTACCAGCTTCATTAAAATAAACAAAATATTTGTAAAAACCGTACTAATGTTTATTTTATTTTTAATTGTATAGAAAGAAAAAAAATGCCTATAACAAAGTTTTCTTGCATAATACTGGAAATTATTGTTTGTACATGGTACAAATAAATTTTTCAGTACTGTACAGTGGTGATGATCATGACTTTGAAGCACTGAAAGCTACTGAAGTGCCTTTGAATTAAGGGTTTAATTAAGGCCATGCTACCTTCTTAAGTAGTGTTCTGTTCTTTTTTTCTTAAACTGGATATTCCTGTGTGGTGCATATCTATGATATAGTTACCCAATCATGTTGAATAAATGGGCATGCCAAAAATTCTTAATTGATTCATATTGATAAGATCTTAAGTCTTTCCTTTAACAATTTACAACATGTTCTCTGCTTAGTTAAGGTTTGGTAATACTTTGTTTATATTTTCCTTTTATTTCTTTATGTTTTAAATATTTACACTTTGTGTAAAATGAAAGTACCAAATTAGTGCCTATTAGAGGGCTTAACCTTTTAACTCTAACAAATCACAGAATTTAGTATCTGTGTGCATACACATAATCCAGTTTCATGTTGTCCCAGGTAGAATGTCATCTGAGTACTTTAGAAGAGCAAATAAAACCTATCTCTTAGTTTTATAAACCGTTACAGCTTAAATACCCTACTCAAGTCACCTGTTAAAAAAGAATTGGCTTGCCTTATAAATTCCTACATCTGATCCTAACTGAAAAATTATTTGTATTGTACATGTATAGTTTAGGTAAATGAGAGCGTTTAGACTGTCACCTGGCATTTATTAAATAGTGACTAGGAATGGGGTCTGTTTCTGGAAAATCCTAATTGCATATTCCTGTCAGGCCTGAGTTACAAACTTGATAGGCTATTTGAGCTATTCAGAATGCGTGAGTATGTCGTTTGGTATCTTAATTTTGTTTGCATCTCTGTCTGAAAGTTCTTTATTTTAGGTTTTTTAGGTTCTTTTATTTTAGGTTCTTTATTTTAGGCATTTAGGTGGTGGACCTTAGCTACTGGGGAAATCATTTTTTTAGTTTATCGAACTCTTCTAAATACACTGCATTCTGCTATGGTAAACTTAGTAAAATGTGCGTATCTGGTGTAGTAGTGCTGGTAAAATAGGACTTTCACAGCAACAATTTCATAGGACATCAGATTTGGAAAGGGACCTTGAATAACATTTAGTGTAGCCGCTCCACCTGGTGCTTGACTGCAACATCCTAAATTTGTAAGAGAAGGGAGAAAATAAAGTCGGTAATGGTAATTTCCCCCACAAGGGTGTTTTCCTTGCGTGCTCTTCTGTATTATTTGACATGCTCCTTTCTCATCTGCTTAAGCATTACTGAATGACTTGAATGAATGAATGAATGTGCAAGTAGGATGGACAATTTTGAGAAAAAATTTGTGACATATTTAAAATCACTGTGATAGCCAGTATTTTGGCCATTTTATTTCTGTTTTACATAAAGCAAGAAGTTAAAAAGCATCAAATCTAAGCAAGTCCAATAATAGCAATACAGAATCAAAATGAAGCTTGACTTCTGGTTTGTGGAAGTACAGTTCCTGTAGAGAGCAAATACTTTACAAGCTTTGGTGAGAAATTTTGAGGGAATCATCTGTAAATAGTTTTTCAGCTGCAGACTGTGGAGTATTGAGTAGGGCCAAAGGGAATTTGTGGGAAAATTCAGGTTCAGATGCTGCTTGCTTTAACGTCCTCTTCCGTATCTTGCTTGTAAAGATCTTTCATCCCTTTTAATGATCATTCTAGGATAGGTACTTTAATTAGATACTTGATATTTAAAGAGACGTTAAAGAAGAATTATCTAATCAAACTATACCTTAATAGCATCAGTATGATTTTAAAAACGGGGAAGTTATGGGGGCGCCTGGGTGGCGCAGTGGGTTGAGCGTCAGACTCTCGGTTTCAGCGCAGGTTGCGATCTCAGGGTTGTGAGATTGAGCCCCACTTCGGGCTCTGTGTTCAGTGCGGAGTCTGCTTGAGACTTCCTCTCCCTCTGCCCCTCCCCACCACATGCTCGCTTGCTCTCTAAATAAATGAATAAATAAATCTTAAAAAAAAATGACATTATGTGAGTGGTCGGATCTTAAAGGCACAGGAACAAACCCTCCAGATTTGTTAATTACCAGGGGTCTAGAACAGTGCTGTCCAGTAGAACTTGCTGTGAGAATGGAAATGTTCTGCATCTGCACTGTCTAATAAGGTAGCCAGCCAGTAGCTACATGCGGCTGTTGAGCAATTGAAACATGGCTAGTGTGACTGGAGAACTGAATGTTTTAATGTACATTTAAATAGTTACGTGTGGCTACTTTGAATGTTTTAACATACATTTAAATAGTTAACGTGTGGCTACTTATTGGCCAGTGCAGCTCTAGAATCTATATTTTGAGGAAGTGAGAATACTCTCAACAAAACGGCTCATTTTGCTCAAATGAACATTTATCAAGTGATTGCCTTATTCTATTATTTTATAAAGATTTTATTTATTTGGCAGAGACACAGCGAGAGAGGAACACAAGCAGGGGGAGTGGGAGAGGGAGAAGCAGGCTTCCTACTAAGCAGGGAGCCCGATGTGGGGCTTGGTCCCAGGACCCTGGGATCATGACCTGAGCCGAAGGCAGACGCTTAATGACTGAGCCACCCAGGTGCCCCGTGATTACCTTGTTTTAAACGGACATTACATTTTAGATTCTTAGGCTGAAATGGATGTGGTTTTGCCTTTTAAAGAGACAATAAAGTTCTCAATATATGAACTAACTGCTTAGCTTATTCAGAATTATTTGCATTATGGAATTTCTATACATCTGCAACTCTTTCAGACACACTGTGAAGTGAAATACTTTGATCATCTTAAAGATGATGTAAGTCTTACTAATTGAAATTCAACTGAATTTACTGAAATTCAAACAACAAATGAAATTATTGGCCAGTTTTAGGCACCAAAGCTTCTGGATTTATGTGGTTCTAGAGAACATTAAGGATTTAGGTGAGTGAAGAGTTTAAATGAGTTAAGTCACATGTGTGGTTGGGAAGGGTGGTGGGAATGGAGGTCCTAGAGTGAAGCGAGGTGTGCGTTGAGGTGAACCAGATGAAATGGGACATCATTATAGAAGTTTGTCTTTTTCTGTCACTACCTCCCAACTTACTTTTTAGTTTTCTTCTAGCCTTAAGGTCTGGGTATTTGTAGGAACTGGAAGTATGAGTAGACCCACGATCTGGAAATGTTGTGTGTCCACCGCAAGGCACTGGCTTCCTTACAGAGTTCTTGATGGAAATGAAGATGTTTCTCCAAAGCAGCTTTTTGCCTAAGGAGACAACCCACCCACAATCCCAGTATGATTAAGCATCCTAAAAATTGCCCTTCTAAGCTAGTAGAAGAACTTTGGATTTGAGCAAACATCAGTTAGACTTGGGGCTACTGATCTTGCATTTTAGTGGAAGATCATACCCTATTTGTTTAGTAACTTTACACATGAGTTTTGGAGTTTCATGAGCCTTCTACTGGAAAAGCAAAAGCTAGCATTTCTTAAACTTGTATTGCTGGAAGGGACTCCCTTGTTTTAGAGATGAGGAAACAGGCCAGAGAAAGAAGTTAAAATACCTGCACCAATGTCACACAAGTGAAGATGAAACAAAGCCAGCTGGCGTTACCTTCTAACCCTTGGTGGAGTGAGGCTCTACCTCTCACACACCGCCTTAGTTACTTGGTTTTCTGCTCTCAGCTACTTGGACTAGCTTTACGGAATTGTTTAGCTTGCTTTTGGTCTCAATACTTACGAACCCTGTCCTGCTGCTCTTGATATATGGAATACATAATTTTGAATTTGAATCAAGACTTCTCTAATGATCTGTTTTTTAATTCACATAACAGCTGGGGGATGGCGGGGGAAACCCAACAGTTAAGTCCAGGAGTGGAACAACTCTAGGTTCGGTGGAAAACCTTGAAATAGAATTGTTCTGGCTGCCTTCTCTTTCTGGTCCCCTAAAGAGTACTTACTAGCTTAGATTCAGCTTAAGTTGTAGAAAATACATTTCAGGGGGGGGTAAACTGTTTACAGTCAAGATGGGACTCACATGGTTTTCTGTGTCATGCTTCTATACCCTTCAGTTTTGATGGTTCTAAAGAGGGATGTCTATTTGTTGCTTTCACTAAGGAGTGGAAATTCACGAGAAAGCAACTATAGAGGACCTAGCTTTTAAAGAGTTAGTGGAAACCACATTGCTCAAGAAATTCTATTATCAGAGAGATGAAATGATCATTACTACTGTAAAAGAACACAGCGAGGGAAAATGCCACTGGCCCCTGATAATTAGTTCTGCACTATTTCTCCAAACAAGGCTCTCATGAGGTCTGGTCTTCGCTTACTTCTCTGACCTCATCTTGGAAGTATTCTTCGTGCCTTGTTCACTTAGTTCCAGCCATACTGACTTTCTTTTATTCTCCCAATGTGCCAGTTTCATTCCTTCCTTTGAACCTTTGCATTCACTGTTTACCTGCTGGAATATTTTTCTCCCAGATGTTTATGCGGCTAACTGTCATTCAGGCTTCTCCTTATAGAACACTTTCTCTGAGAAGTTTTGCCCTGACCGACCAATCTAAACCAAGCCTCCTGCAATCCTATCACATGTTTAAAACCTTTTCTGTCTAGCATCTATTGCCAGCTAAAAAAAATATTTGTCTCCCTACCCCCAGCCCTAGAATGTAAATGCCAAGGGAGAAGGGACATCTGTTTTGCTTACTTCTGAATTCCCAGTGTCCATAAGAGTGTTTGGCATATAAGAGGTAACCAAAAAATACTGAGAAGGGCAGTGGTTCTGAATCAGGGGGTCTTAGATGTGGTCCTGGCACAGCCCCCAACTCACTCTTCGGCCTTGATCAAGTTCCTTCCCCTTCTTTAGGACTCCATTTTCTTATCTGTAAACCAGAGTGCTGGGAGAGATGAAATCTAAACTCCCTTCCAGCTTCAATACAAGTTCTATTAGCCATGAAGAAATTCTGTGACACTGACTGCAAAAGAATCTGTTTTTTAGTTCTTCCAGATCATGCTTATGGAAGGTGGGAGAACTGCTCTTGTCCAGAGGCGGTGCAAGTTTGGTATTAGCACCAGGGAAACAAACCCCCTGTGGCAACTGTTCCCGATTATCCCCTACCTGGCTTCTTCCTGAGCTCGTGTCCGGGCTCCCTCCAGATCCAGCCTTGCAGCCTCCTCTCCCCTTCGCCTCCTTGCCTCTGCTTCCAGCTGAGCCTTCTCTCCGGCTTCCTGTTTCCTCCGCTGGGGCTCCAGCCGTTCTTCTTCAGCCATTTCCAGCAGGCGTTTTTCCTCCTCTGCTAACTGCATTTCCAATTCCTTCTGCCTCTGCTTCTCATCCTCTGCAGAAGAGAAAAGGAGGGTAGGCTCAGCAGAGGTCTCAGTACTGGAGAGAGTTCTCGGATCTAACTCCCAAGTCTGATTCCCAGGGACGCCCCCCAAGATATTGGTGTAGCTTACCTACCTGCCAGCAGGCTGCCAGCTCCTCAGTGGGGATCATGTTGGGGTCAATTTACAAATTTAAGAGTCCTTTATCAAGCACCTACTGTGTGCACTGCACTGTGCAATGAGTACAAAACCTTGCTGGAGAATTTTCCAGAGCCTGGGGTGCTCATGGGTGGTAGGCAGGTAGTTGAGGAGATGTGTCAGATTGGGGTCTGGAGAAATCGTGTGTTCACTCAGAGGAACTAACCAGCCTAGAGAATGTCATCTGCCGACATCTGCTGAGCCTCTCAAGTAAGGCTATTGAGATTCTACAGGTCAGCCCCTGAAAGGCTGGCCCGAAGCTATCCAGATGTTTGTTTCCGTCTGCTAGGGAAAGGAGCAAGGAGCAGGGCTCTGTCGCCAATGTAGGCGGCTCCTGAGCAAGGCTAAAAGGGCAACGGGAGGGGCAGGATCCCAGTTCAGGAGGTGACTGGATTGGGAGTAGGGCCCAAGAGTCATTTCCACAAGTGAGTCTGTCTTATTTTGATCTTCTATCTCAACTCACTGTGGTCACACATACTAATCACTTCGGGAAAAAAAAAGCTTATACACTTAGAGTGCTTCACACACTAAGGCTTAGGATAGGAATAACTCTGGGGAGATTCAAATGAACACCCACAGTGGGATAAAAATACTTCTGCCCCAGATAGGAGATGCAGATTGCTCCAGAAGCGCTCCTCACCAGCCCTCTTGGCTTCCTCCTGCTGCTTTGTTGTCTGCAGTTCTCGAAGTTTCCTCCGGAACGCCTCCCGTTGCCGCCGGACTCTCTCCTGGGCCACTTGAAACTGAAGCTGCTGCATCCTCGCCTCTTCCTCCTGCCGCTGCCGTTCTTCTTCGAGTCTCTCTTTCCTCAGGCTGGGAAAAAGCCACAGGATGGCCAGGGAAATGGCAGCAAACCCTGGGACATCCTTGTGAGACTGGCCACCAGGCAGTGTTCACCCCCCCCACTTCCCCTGGGGGCTCTGCAGCTACAGGCCACAGGGGGCATCCCATTCAGAGGGCACTGGGTGTCCAAGGGAAGCCTGAGCAAAGAGCAGAAGCACTAGCGCAGCTGCCCTGGAGCTAGAAGCCTCATGTTTCACCACACGGCTCTGTGCTCTGGGGCAGGTGTGTGGGTTCCCAGAGCTTCATTTTCCATTCTTAGAAGATGAATTTAAAACTCTGGAGGGTCTCACAGGGTTGTCGTAAAGATGAGATGAAATGAGTCAAGGCCTATGAAAGAATCTAGAACAATGCAGACAGGCATTGGGGCTCAACAAGCACTTATGGGGACGCGTCACAAACCCCTTCCAAGAAGATCCCAGGAACATCTAACTGGAGTAAGTAACCATCACGGTCAGGACACTTCCCCTTATCTTTGGACAGGGGACAAACGAGATGTGGGCATGAGCCTCAGAACCAGCTCTGTCGCTAGTGGAGGTCGACCCCGGCCTTTTCCTGCTGCGTCCCAGCGTGGTCACAGGCTCGGGCCGCCCTACCTACCGCTTCTCCTCGGCGCGGGTGCGCAGCTCCAGCTCCAGGTCCTCCTTCATCTCCTCCGGCCTCTGCAGTTGCTCCTGGGGGAGCCGCCATTGCGCTTCCTGCCCGCTTCTCCTCTCCACCTCTGAATGTCGCCTCTCGGCCCTCTTGGCTCGCAGCCTGTCCCGGGAAGCTCCCTGTCGCTCCCTCTCGGTGAGGAGGGCCTACCGAACCAGAGCGTTCTTAGTGCAAGGGGGAGCCCGTCTCAGGGGTCTCGGGGGTCTCAGGGGCGAGGCCTCCTCCACAGCCCTCTGTGTCCGAGGGTGTCGCCCCTCACAGAGACCACGTCATGGAGTGGTTTCCACACTGACTGCAGCCTCGGCCTCGGGCTCTGGGGTCTGACTGGCCTGGGTCCAAGTCTCTTACTTGCTTCAGGATTTGGAGGTCACAACTGAATGTCCCTGATATTGTCTTCCCCTTGGGGCTGTTACCGGGATTAATTGAAATACTGAAAGTGCCAAAATAATGTCTGCCCGTCGTCGTAGGTCTGGAGTTTTTAGCCCTGGCTGCACTTCACAACCTGGTAAGGAGCTTTTAAAAAAAATTACTTGAGTCCAAGGCCCCACCCAGGCCAATTAAATGAGAATACCTAGGTGCAAGGCCTGTGTGGTTTTAAAAAGCTTCTCAGGTGATCCTAGTGAAGCCAGGGCTGGGAACCACAGGTTCCAGATAAAGGCTACTTACCAGGGGTGGTCTTAGACGTAAATGTGTTTACTCACATTTAATCCCATGCAAACCCACTTTGTCAACGAAAAAGGTTGACAAGAGAAAGAGAACGAAAGGTTCTCTCAGCTTCTGTGAAGGATGTCTTAGCTTTCTTTTTCTCCCTAACACCCCCGCCACTGTCAGAAATATGCCCACGAGGGAAGCTTTGAATGCAACTCTTCCATGGGAGCTCCGTGTGTCCAACTTGGGGTGGAATTTCCTGGCTTTTTCGCAGGAAATTCCACCACAGCGCAGCACAGTACTATGGGTTGACAATACATCTAAGAAATTCTGATTCTCTACCAGGCTCAGGAAAGTTCTGCCCACATCTGCCGTACAGAGCAGCATTCCATAGTCTAGGCAGCTGGGAGGACTGGGAACTATCTTTCTGAAATCCTTTTTGGTAGACCATGGGCAATAAAATAAAGAAAAACAAAATAATTTAAAACTGACAAGAGCCTTAATTTTAGAGTCAAAGGACCTGGATCTAAGTCTTGGCTCTACCGCTTGATGGTTTTGTAACTTCTGGCAACTGGGACACTTATCTCCACGCCTCACTTTCTAGGTCTGTGAAATGGGGATAATCACATCTGGCTCACAAGTGTGGCTATAAAGATTAGATGAGATTCAGCAGAGTTGTACCATATGCCCATGTAATTTATGTGGCTTTAACCATAGCAGTTTAGCTGTGGGTATAATTGTAGTGTTTAAAGATACTCTTTTTTTCTCCCCTACAACAAAACCTCTAAATGCAGTTCAGCACCTTCATTCATCCCGGTGGGAAAAAATTGTGATTTATTCCAACGGCAGAGGAAAAATTGGTTGTGTTGGTCTTATTGAGAGATGTATCTGTATGGTATTTTTTAAAAATTCACTGCAGGGATATTCAAGGGTAATCTTCCTTACGCTCACTCAGTTTTTCTCTTAAATACTTGACATAAGAATTAAGGCTCTTGGAACAAAATTACTTTTATATGCCGCAGCACCTTGTAAAGATAGATATGTGTCTATAAGCTGCTGCCTATGGCCCAGCTATGTGCCACAGAAAAGCAGATTAGGAAAGGAGGAATTTCCATAGCCTTTGGGAGGCAAACAAAACATGAATTCCTGACCAAGTCAAGGATATGTGCTTGGCCGGCGGGGGGGAGGGGGGGCACGTCGCCTGGGTGGCTCAGTCCATTAAGTGGCTGTCTTTGGCTCAGTTCATGATCTCAGGGTCCTGGGATCGAGCCCCATGTCAGGCTCTGCTCAGCAGGGAGTCTGCTTCTCCCTCTCTCTGCTCATGCTCTCTCAAAAAACACAACGATATGTGCTTGGCTCTGATGGCCAAAATCCATCTTTCCCTGTAACTGTGAGGCCCGTGCCAACTTCCTGCTCCTTATGGGATAAATATATGCTGTGGCATTTTGGGACCCTCACAGAATGCATCATTTCAGAGGGGCTTTTGCCACTCCATCTTTGATCAGCTCTGGCTTCTTACAGGGTCAAATAGAACAAATAAAAACATGTTCCAGTAGCACTGTTTCAGTAACTGCAATATGATTCAGGGCAGTTTTCCCCACCTCTGCAGTTGTACCAATGAGAACAGAAATCTCTCTGGCCAAGGTGAGAATACTGGACCTTACTTTGGAAGGGTCTTCATAACTTCTTTCTTCTTTAGATTCCATGTTTCCAGCGACCGGTAGAGTCTGGGTGGGTGATGATCTTCCATCTATGGACACTTGGCTCTCCTGAGCATCATATTCATGGGAAAGCCAAGGGTCCTCTACGACAGCATCTGCAGGAGAGAAACCTCTCTCTGAAGAGTCTTCTGTTTCCTTAGAGTTAATGACGTCAGGCCCACTCCTCTCTGCTACTTCCAGACGCCCTTCCTTCTGTGTCCTTTTCCTTTTGGCTCTTGGTTTTCTTTCTTTGGGAATTAACTCTGATTTCTTTTCAGCCTTTGATTCCTTTGACTTTCCTGGAGAAGAACAATCGGGGACAAGAGTTGTAGCTAAATAAATGTGATCTCTGCATCCTTTTCAGTAGCTTTTAAACTTCAGTGTGCAATGGAATCACCTGGGGCGTAGATTCCTGAGCTCCATTCCTAGAGTCCGATTCTTTAGGAATCTGCATTTTAACGACCACTCCCAAGTGTTTTGAGAAGGGTAGTCCACAGACCGCCCTTTGAGAAACTGCCTTATCCTATTTGGATCAACTGTAATTCAATAGTCTTTTTTTTTTTTTTTTTTAAAGATTTTATTTATTTGACAGAGACACAGCGAGCGAAGGAACACAAGCAGGGAGAGTGGGAGAGGGAGAAGTAGGCTTCCCGCGGAGCAGGGAGCCCGATGTGGGGCTCGATCCCGGGACTCCGGGATCGTGACCTGAGCCGAAGGCAGACGCTTATCGACTGAGCCACCCAGGCGCCCCTGTAATTCAATAGTCTTGCTACTAAAAAAAGTTCTGTTTCTCCCTGACCTATGGTAGAAGCAAGACTCTCCAGAGGGGAAAACTACATACACAAATGGAAAATCAAGGCTCAAGAGTCTGGCTTGAGGTTACAGCTTTGTAACCTGGCAAAGTTTAAGCCTTCCATACTCTAGGAACTCTTCCTCAATTCACCTCTGGGGACCACAAGTATTTCCTTTCCCCAGTCCTGCCAATGCAACCCAAGTCATGGGCTACAACAATGTAAGGTCAGCAAGATTTTAAAAAGCAAATCTCAAGAATAGATTGGGCCCAGGAGACGATCCAATGTCATCCTTTCTGACAGCCTTTGATTTGTCTGGAGGGTCTTCTAAATCATGTGGCCAGGAAAGAATGGGTGTTAAGTTTTAAGCTAAAGAAAGTCTTCAGAAGCATGGGATTCTAAATTCCTTGGAAGGTGCAATATAGGGAACCAAGAAGAAAAGTGGCAGCTGGGGTGATCAGTCACAGCTTGTTTCATCCTTCCCCTTCCCAAATGCTTTCACTGCCCAATTCTTAAATTATGATAGCTACTAGTTCATAGAGGCCATAGTAAGAACATGTGCTTGGAATCAAATGGTAGGGTCAGACTCTGGGTCCACCATTTCCTGTTCAATCTGTTTGATCTTATGCAGGTCACCCTATCTCTCTCAGGCCTCAACCACTATACAATATAATAATAATGCTTATTTTAATGGAGATGTTTTGGGGATTTCATGATGTCATTTATGCGGGGCTCTTAATACAGTGGGTATTCAGTAAATAGGTGCTATTATCATTATTATTTCCTCTCTTGATCACAGGTCTCTAGGCAACCCTGGTTTTGTCTCTCCTCTCTCTCCTATGATACTGACATGAAGTAAGGCTGCAACAGCATCTTAGCCAGAGATAGTTAAAAAGACTCAATTGGATTGAGTCCCATTGGATTCATGCTAATTCTCTGTGACACCTCCCAGCCCCCATTAGCTGTCTTTTCCTGGGTTGTTTGTCAAGGGCACACTCCCTTACCTACAGCGGCCTCTGCTTCCCTCTGGACCTTTCCTTCTCTCCTCTCCTTGGGCGCCTTGGACTTGTCTGTCTTGGTTCTTTTCTTTCTCTTGACTTTGCCAATCAACTCCATTTCCTAAAGGTGAAAAATTAAGGAAAAGGACCACGATGTGTAGCAAAGAAGAAAAAAAAAATCAAAGGAAGATTATGTTGAACAAAACAGAATGGCTTAGATTGGAATTTGTGTGGGTTCCACATGAAGCAGAAGAGGGAGTCTTAGAATGGAGCTGGTGCAGAGATCCTCACGTTCAGCCTTTCCTTTAAAACTGCTAGGTCTAATGCCACAGGAGGAAAGAGGAAAAAATACACCGTGATTGTCCCCTTTTTTGATGCTAAATCATGATCTACAGAGTTGGATCAAAGTGAAGCAACTTTCAACTTTGATAGAATGCTATTGTTACAATTAATGTTTAGTTTAAATCAAAGCCAGCTTTATTCACTGTTGCATCATTTGCTAACTTTCCAGAAGTTTCTCAAGCAGATGACCACAACCGTGTCAGTCTTCACCTTTCCCCATGGGCTGGGACAACAGTGGAGATTCCTCCTAAGAGAGGATGGCAGAGTGGGGCCATGGCTACCCTCTCAGTGCCTGTGATATTTTGACATAATAAGAAATATATATTTGGTCTTCATCCCTGGTCTCTGGCACAGAACTCCTAAAACCATTGTAATTTCTGGAGAACAAATGTGAAAAGAGTGGCTTTTGCTTTTCATTAACACAACCTCCTTCAACTACACCTGAGAGTGTGTTAGTAAGGTGATTTTGGAAAGCACCTAAGGAGGGGGTACTAGTTACCAGGGGAGCCAACCACGTTATTAGAGGGTTGGAACTTTCAGCCCAACACCCGCAATATCAGAGGAGGGAGAAAAGTCTAGAAGTTGAGTTTAACAATCATTTGCCAGTGCTTTAATCAATGCTTTTATCAATCAATTCCTACGTGATGAAGCCTACATAAAAACCTGAACCAAAAGAGTTTGGATTGCTTCTGGGTTGGTGAACACATCTACAGGCCAGGAGGGTACACACCCTCAACTCCATGGAGAAAGAAGCGCCAGCATTTGGGACACTCCTGGACCTTGCCCTAGGTATCTCTTCATCTGGCTGTTCATTTGTATCCTTTAAAATATCCTTTGTATGGGGCGCCTGGCTGGCTCAGTCGGTGGAGTGTGCAACTCTTAATCTTGGGGTTGTAAGTTCGAAGCCCACATTCGGTATACAGATTACTTAACAATAAAATCTTTGGGGCGCCTGGGTGACTCAGTTGGTTAAGCATCTGCCTTCAGCTTGGGTCATGGTCTCAGGTTCCTGGGATTGAGTCCCGTATCGGGCTCCCTGCTCAGCAGGGAGCCTTCTTCTTCCTCTCTGCCCCTCCCCCTGCTTGTGCTCTCTCTCACTCTCTCAAATAAATAAAATCTTAAAAAAACACAAAAACCAAAAAACAATAAGATCTTTGAAAACATCCTTTGTAATAAATCAATTATAGTGAGTAAATAACTTTCTGAGGTTTGTGAGCCATTCTAGCAAATTATCAAAGCTGAAGAAAGGGTTGTGGGAGCCCTCCTTAGGTGACAACCTGGGACTTGTGACTGGTGTCTGAAGTAGGGGCAGTCTTGTGGGACCAAGCCCTTAACCTGTGGGCTCTGTGCTAATTCCAGGCAGGGTCAGAATTGAACTACAGGACACCCAGTTGGTGTCCTTTGAGCTGGAGATTAATTGATGTGGGAGAAGACTCCACACATCTGGCATCAGAATTGGTGTGTAGGACAACTGAAGTTTCCTTTTAGTACCTTTGCAGGAACTAGAAATGGGCACCCCATCCTTCAGAAGGATGCAGTGCATTGCGGGGGGTGTGGGGCATGGTGAGTGAACCACAGACTGGATTTCAGCTCTCACTTGCCCCTTTGCAGTTCCCCTTGTATATAGAGTAAGCAATCTGCACAACTGTACATGGTAGCCTGATGGGAGCAAGCTTTTGGACCAAGCTCCTAGATGTTTATACTTACACTGATGTTGGCTAGAGCCTGCCGGTTGAACAGTCTTGGTTCAGCCCTCCTTTCTGTTCCTCTTGGAAAAAAAGATGCATCTACAGGGCCCAACCTCTCTGGGGACTTGTGTCCTGGGCGTCTCCTGTGCAGATGGCGTACATCATAATCTCTGCCCCTTTAAGAAAGAGCAAGACAATGGGACCAAACATTATCAAAACCTCTTACAGACAGGGAAGAGGAAAAGTGAACAAACATTGAGCCCTCGTTTCTGCGGTGCTATGATGGGCATTTTACACACTCGGTCAACCCTCTTTTTCTCAACACATTCCTGAAGAAGGGAGCATAGAAAGTTGAGTCTTCCCTTTTGGGGTTCTCTCCGGCTAAATCCTCAATTTAGAGAGCCGAAAGAAATAGTCTGCCTCTCTGGGGTTGCATATTTATGCCTTTAGTTGAATGACATAAGGTTATCTAACTGAAATTCTTCTATCAAAGACTCAGCTGAAAAATAAATGACCTTTAAGAAAGACTGTTTTAGGAACATGCAACTATCCATCCATTCTTTTATGCCCTTTGAATTCTATTGTTGATCAAATCTAGCCACCAGAAGGTCAAGAGCTGTGTTTGTGTGATCCCTTGTAGAATTGCTGTCACTGATTATCTGCCCTAAGGATAACGGACTTAAGTTCTCCGGGTAAAAGGGTCCCTAAGAAATAGCCATGTGGGTTTCAGTAACAGCTGCAGCAACAGCTTCTGTGTGCCAGGCCTGGTTCTGGGCATTTTATTTTCTAGCTAAATCAGTATTATATTCACTGTTGTTGTGCTAGTACAGGGCCTTACTATAGAAACGTGAGAAATATTTGTTGAATGAGGTAAATGGAATTTCCTGTAAATATATGAGTCTTTAAATCTTTCAATGTCACTCTATAAAAACCTACAGAAGATTTATCCTTTAGAATTTAATGCTAAGAACACATTTATTTCCCCCGAGGAACAGGTATGCTGCAAATGAGAGCCACAAACCTGATTGTGTTGCTTTTGTTTGTTTGTTTGTTTGTTTTGCTTTCACATTCAGGAATCTCTATCAAATCTGAAATTCTGATTTTTGGTCACAAAGACTATAATGACTTTTGTGTAGTGTTGGTGTTCTTTTTTTTTTTTTTTTCCCTGCTGGCTTAAAATTTTTTTTCTTTTTGGTTATCTCACCATTTTCTTGGTGATGGGGTTGTTGTAAGTCATTTAAATCCATTGCGGAAAAAGCTGAGGTATAAAGGTTAAAAAATGGAATTTTTCAGAGAGCTGCCTCCATACCAGATAGTGCCTCTCTCCCTTTGTTCCTAGGGAACATAAAACCTTTTTGACCCAGGAGGGAATCCTTAGACCAGGAGGCAGGTGAGGGCAGGTTCTCAAGTCACTGATGCTCATGGGAGGTCACAAGAGGCTATAGTTCTAGCTGCCACTGCCATATGGGGCTTAGGTCAAGTTACTGGGGCTACTGGCCGAGCCTTGGTCAATGAGCTTGGAGTAAGCACATAGTGAGCACATAGGAAGCACTTACTACATGTTAGCAATTTGTGTTAGTATTATTTATTTTACCCAGAGCTGAGTGAATGCTGAGAGGAGAAACCAAGGTTGAGATGACAGACTTCACCTTTCTAGGCATGTCTGTAGATCTCAGCTATATAGACAAATGGAGAAAGTGGTTTGCACACTGTCAAGCTTCCTTCTTCACCCACCCAGCCAAAGAATATGGTTGAAGGAGGAAACATATCACAATATAATCCTTCCCAAGAATCCGTTTCTTAGACAACAATTCCAGCTGTTAGAGTATGAGGTTGGCCTGAGAATCTTCATGCTTAGAAAAAACAGAAATTCAATTAATTAAAAACAAAGAAAAATGAGGGGCGCTTGGCTGGCTCAGCCAGTAGAGAATGTAATTCTTGATCCCGGGATCATGAGTTCAAGCCCCAGGTTGGGTGGAGAGATGACTTTATTTATTTTTTTTTTTAAAGATTTATTTATTTATTTATTTGAGAGAGAGAGAACGAGAGACAGCATGAGAGGGAAGAGGGTCAGAGGGAGAAGCAGACTCCCTGCTGAGCAGGGAGCCCGATGTGGGACTCGATCCCGGGACTCCAGGATCATGACCTGAGCCGAAGGCAGTCGCTTAACCAACTGAGCCACCCAGGCGCCCCGAGAGATGACTTTAAAACAAACAAACAGACAAATATGAAATAGAAGTGGAGCCGTCCATGTCATTACAACCTTGAACACTTACGTCTTTTGGACAGTATCTGACACAGGTGGCTGGATGTGGTCAGCCAGGGATGCACCAAGAGGGTCAGGGGTCATACTCTTCAGCTCCTGGTCTGTGAAGACAAAGAGCATCCTTAACAGCAAAGGACAACAGATGATAGACAACAATCCCAGACACGGAGAAACATCTACTTGGCTAGTAGTCAACAACATGCAAATTAGCACAATGAAGTATCTTATACCCAGAAAATTCTCAGATGCTGCACAAATCAGCGCTGGTGCATAGCAAGTGACATTAAAATTAGTAGACTCTTTGGGAAAGGGCCACGCCAGTGTGTACCAAGAACCAGAAAAATGTTCCAGTCTTTGATCAGGAACCTCACTTCTGGGTCATGAGGAAGTAATTCAAAAGAACAAGCTTTTTGTCCAAAGTAAAAATTAGAAACAGCTCAACAATAGGAGATTGGGGAAACAATTCATGATGCATTAATTTTATATTTAAAATTATGGTTAAAAAGATAATAAGCAGGGGCGCCTGGGTGGCTCAGTCATTAAGCGTCTGCCTTTGGCTCAGGTCATGATCCCAGGGTCCTGGGATCAAGCCCCACATCGGGCTCCCTGCTCTGCGGGAAGCCTGCTTCTCCCTCTCCTGCTCCCCCTGCTTGTGTTCCCTCCCTCGCTGTCTGTCAAATAAATAAAATCTTTAAAAAAAAAAGATAATAAGCAATATGGAAAATATGATATAAAGAAGTAAAAATGTAAACTATAGGATAGTGTGTTAGAACTCTATAAAATACATATGTAAATGAATAAGGGCTGGAAGAGAAAATAGAAAAAGAAAATAATATGTTAAATTAGGAGGTCTATGTGTATTTAGATTTCTTCTTAAAACCCCAGTGTGGCTATAACATTGGAAATGAAACTGATTAGAAAAAAACCAAACAGGGGCGCCTGGGTGGCTCAGTCGGTTAACTGTCTGCCTTCGGCTCAGGTCATGAGACCAGGGTCCTCGGCTGTAGTCCCGCATCAGGCTCCTTGCTCAGTGGGGAGCCTGCTTCTCTTTTTCTTCTGCCCCTCCCCCTGCTTGTGCACACTCTCTCTCTCTCTCTCTCTCTGTCTCAAATATTAAAAAAAAAAAACAACTAAGAAAAAGTAGAAAAAGTGAAATTGACTGCATTAAAATCTTTATAGGAAAAATAAATAGTATTTTTTTTTAAAGATTTTATTTATTTATTTGAGAGAGAGAGAATGAGAGAGAGCACAAGAGAGAAGAGGGTCTGAGGGAGAAGCAGACTCCCTGCCGAGCAGGGAGCCCGATGTGGGACTCGATCCTGGGACTCCAGGATCATGACCTGAGCCGTAGGCAGTCGCTTAACCAACTGAGCCACCCAGGCGCCCCGAAAAATAAACGGTATTATTTAACACTTTAAAAAACTTCCCTAATTGTAAAATTTAAATAAGTGTAATTTATCATATGCCAATTATCCCTCAATAAAGAAAAAAATATATTTTTAAAGATTTTACTTATTTATTTGACAGAGAGAGAGACAGCCAGAGAGGGAACACAAGCAGGGGGAGAGGGACAGGGAGAAGCAGACTCCCCGCAGAGCAGGGAGCCCGATGCGGGGCTTGATCCCATGACCCGAGCCGAAGGCAGACGCCCAACAACTGAGCCACCCAGGTGCCCCAAGAAAAAATATTAATACAAATAAAGTACCTCAAACAGTGTTGGCACTTGGTAAAAATAAATAACAAGAACCAAAAAAACCTCACTCATGATCACTCTATTTACATACAATTAATGCAAATATTTTGGTGTATGTACTTCCATGCATATATAATATATACTCATTTTAACTGAATTAAAAAATAACATAATTGTAATTTACTTTTGTTATTAGAATTTCCCTAAATATTCCTAAAAATGATTTTAATAACAGCATAGCACTTCATTGTACAGATGTACCGTAACTGACTCAACCAAACATGTAACTTTTAAAATTCAGATTGTTTCAAATTTTTTATAATTAATAAGAACTTTGCATAACATATCCTTGAAAGGAATGTTTTTGATTATTAAAAGACCTACTCTTTGTTCACATCTATGATTATTAAGGGATATATAGTATTTAAGGCACAGTGTTTACTGCTAAATTGTTCCCCAGAAAATTTGTACTGATTTACACTGAGAAAATGTCATTTACTTCCTTCATTATCACATGCTTATTAGCGTGGGAATTGTGCTAGGTGCTGGGAATACGGTGGGGAGCAGGACAGAAACACCTAGTTTCGGGGAGCTTAAATTTTATTGGGGAAGATGGATATTAACACAAAATAAAACAAAACCAAAAAATAAAAACTTTTTAAAAGGAAGGCTCTAATATTCAGTACCTATTTCTCTCTTTGAGCAGTAGATTCTTCTGTGAATTTATTTTTCCTCAATTTTGTTCATTTATAGGTATTATGACTTTTTTTTTTATTTGACAGAAAGAGACACGGCGAGAGAGGGAACACAAGCAGGGGGAGTGACAGAGGGAGAAGCAGGCTTCCCGCGGAGCAGGGAGCCCGATGCGGGGCTCGATCCCAGGACCCCGGGATCACGACCTGAGCCGAAGGCAGACGCTTAACGACTGAGCCACCCAGGCGCCCCTGTATTATGACTTTAAAGAAAGATTGGAAAAGAAAAAATTCACCTGTCATCCTACCAACATCATTTCCTTAATACTACAGTTAATCCATTTTTCAGCAATCAAGTTGTCTGTGACACCCCCACTCCTTCCCAGCCCAGAGCGTCTTTGTTACTTGAGCTTTTTTTTCTGTCATTCCCAAACTTTAAGGGTGGCATCTACTGTCTCACACATCAACCTCCCGATCTAGCAGTGGGGGCAAAATTGTTAATGTACAGGGTGGCTGGGGAAACTGAGGAGGTTGATTGGGGTGGTACCTTGGAATTTATTTTGTTTTGGATCATATGTAATATTAACAGGGAGCTGGAGCTGAGTTAAATGGCTTCATGATAAGGGGAACTCTGAGGGGGGGTTCATTCCCTAACATGGCTGGCTCAGTAAAAGCTGTCTCACTGAAGACATTCACGACTCCTCATAGCTCTTTTGAACTTTGGGACAGGACACTACAGTACCAGCAGAGGGCGCATTTGTATTGACCAAAACCTGAGGTCCTACCTTGGTGTAATTTCACCATATTGATTAGAATCGAAGCTCTGCCAGTTCTGGGAGGTGGATGGTAGAAAAGAGCTCCCCACCCCACTCTAGTAAAATAACCTGATATTTAGGAAGTATTGGAATAAACTAAGGCAGTACTTTAATAGTGTATAACTTTTAACTGCTTTTAAAAAATCTGTAAAATATTTACCACCCAGCTTTGTGAAATCTTAACATTTTGCCATATCTGATTCACATTTTTTTCTAAAGAAATAAAACATTTCAGATACAGTCTAAGACTTCATTGTATCACATACAATCCAATTTCTCTTATTCTCTCTCCAGTGGTAACCACTCTCTTAAATTTGGTGTTTGTCAATTGGACGCACTACCCCAAAATACAGCACCTTTGCATATTAAATATTTCAGGCTGAAGGAATTTGAGGAATAGCACATGAAGGAAGGATTCTCTGACCACCGCACCCTTCTCCCCTGAAGCAGGTAATAAGACCCTCATTGGGGAGCCTGGGTGGCTCAGTTGGTTAAGCGTCTGCCTTACGCTCAGGTCATGATCTCAGGGTCCTGGGATTGAGCCCCATATTGGGCTCTCTGCTCAGCAGCAAGTCTGCTTCTCTCTCTCCCTTTGCCCCTTCCCCCTTGTGCCCTCTCTCTCAAATAAATAAAATCTTTAAAAAAAAAAGGCCCTCATTTGAGAGGTGCCGCCCACCCCCCCAGGGGAAAGACGCATCCTTGTCTCTGAAGACAGAGAAACTTCAAGAGGAATCCAAACAAACAGGACTTATTAAGTTTCTCCCAATTTATCACCCTTAACTCATTCCCTTTAAGTCCTATCATATTTGCCCACAACTTTCCACTCTTCATCAAATCTAGTATAAAAATACTCAGGTTTGGGGGTGCCTGGGTAGCTCAGTCGGTGGAGTGTGCAACTCTTGATCTCAGGGTTGTGAGTTTGAGCCCCATGTTGGGTGTAGAGATTATTTAAAAATAAAAAATATTTAAAACAAACACTCATACTTAACCATTTCTTTGGGTCCTTACTTTTTTTTTTTTTTTAAAGATTTTATTTATTTGAGAGACAGAGTTAGCGAGAGAGAGAGAGCACATGAGCAGGGGTAGAGGGAGAGGGAGAAGCAGGCTCCCTTGCTGAGCAGGAAGCCCCATATGGGGCTCCATCCAGGACTCTGGGATCATGATCTGAGCTGAAGGCAGATGCTTAACCAACTGAGCCACCCAGGTGCCCTGGATCCTCACTTTCTTATGAAGGCTCCTGTGTCACATAAAAATTTATGTTATATATATTTGTGTGTTTTCTCTTAAATTTCTCTGTGTCAGTTTAATTTTTAGGTCCAGCCAGGGACCCTAGGAGGGCCAAGGAAAAGTTTTTCTTCTACAGTGTCCTCAGGCATATGTTTATATCTTTGCCGTGTATAAATGCACTTATACACAATGTATAATACTATTTTACACACTAAATCCTTATATCAATAGTATCATTTATATAACTTTTGCAACTTATTTATTTTGCTTAACATTTTGTTTTTGTGGGCGCCTGGGTGGCTCAGTTGGTTAAGTGACTGCCTTCGGCTCAGGTCATGATCCTGGAGTCCCGGGATCGAGTCCCACATCAGGCTCCCTGCTCAGCAGGGAGTCTGCTTCTCCCTCTGACCCTCTTCCCTCTCGTGCTTTCTATCTCTCATTCTCTCTCTCTCTCTCAAATAAATAAAACCTTTAAAAAAAATTTTTGTTTTTGTGATTAATTCATGATAATACACATAGTTTCCCTTCATTTATTATAAGCTACTGACACTATTCCATTGTATAAACATACCATAATTTATTTATCCGTTTTGCTGTTGATGGCTGTTTTGATTATTTCCAATTTTTTTGTGATTACAAACAATGCTGCAATGAACCTTCTTGAGTAAGTCACTTTTCATACATGGAAGAGTTTCTCTAAGGTATACATGGGAATAAAATTGTTGAGTTGCAAGGTATATGCATTTTCAATTTACTGGATATTTCCAAATTGCTCTGAATTTCTAAAACTCCATATCCTCATCAACAATGGGTGTTTGCAGACTTTCAAATTTTGGCTAATCTGATATATATATGAAATGATATCTTTTTTTTTAGTTTGAATTTTCCTGATTAGCAGCAAAGTTGACTTTTTTTACATGGCCATTTACTTAGGCTTCCTCTTCTGTTAATTGCCTGTTTGTATCTTTCAGCCATTTTTTACTTGGGTTGATTGTCTTTTCCTTCTCTATTTGTAGCAGTTCTTGCTGCATTTTGATATTAATACTTTGTTGGTTTTATACACTACAGATATTGTCTTCTAGTCTATGATTTGTCTTTTTTTAAAGATTTTATTTGTTTATTTATTTTGGTAATCTCTACACCCAACATGGGGCTCAAACTCACAATCCCGAGATCAAGAGTTGCACACTCCACCGACTGAGCCAGCCAGGCACCCCTGTGATTTGCCTTTTAACTTTGTTTTTGCTGTCTTGTCAAAAACTTTAAATTTTAATATACCCAGAGTTGTCAGTAATTTTCTTTATGGTTTATGTTTTGAATCATGGGTAGGAAATTTTTTCCTTTCTCAAATTCATAAAGATATTCTTCTATATTTTCTTCCAAAAAAGTTCAAAACTTTTGCTTTTTCAGGGGGGTTGGCTCAGTCAGAAGAGCATGAGACTCTTGATCTTGGGGTGTGAGTTTGAGCACCACGCTGGGTATAGAGATTACTTAAAAATAAAATCTTAAAAAAGTTTTTTTTTTTTGCTTTTTCAAAAAAATACACCCAATATTTTGTGAGGTAAAGATTTAAAAATTGGATAACCAGTTATCTCAAAATTATATACTGAAAAATAGATCATTCTTTATACTTTTGCCATATATTGTTTCCATACATGGGTGCATTTATTTCTGGATTCTCTATTCTCTTCTGTCTGTCCCTAAGCCAATATCATATGGCCTTAAAGTGATTTTTGATATTTAATATTTTTGATATTTTAGTATTTGGCCTCTTTGTTTTTCTTCAAAATTGTATTATTTTAAGCCCCTTTATGAATTTTGGGATCAACTTATCATGTTGTACCAAAAACCCAACTGGGAATTTAAAAAAACTGTAGTTGCACTGAATTTGTAGATTAGGGAAAATTGTCACTTTCCTATTTGTGAACATTATATACAGCATTATATAGAACATTATATTTATTTTGGTCTATTTTCATTTAATTTAACAAAATTTTATAATTTCTTCAAGAAAGTCTCACATATCTTTTTTACATTTATTTGTAGGATATATATACATCAATCTATACATATATATGTTATATTTAAAAATTACATTTATCCTGCCTTCCTATATAAACTGTACCAGTGGATAGCCAGTAGAAAAGGAAAGTTCTTTTGTTTCCTTTGGTAGGAGTTTTCCAAGTAATGAGTGGAGAAAGAACAACAGAATTTCAGTAACACTATTTTGCAGCCTCTGTGAATGAACAGATCTGTAGCTGCAGGCCTCGCAAAGAGAACAAGCGAACATTATGTGTCCTGATGGAAGAATACAATGCCTTCCAGGAAACAGTCTTGCTAAAAGGAAAAACCAAACCTGAATCTGTCCAGGTCTCTAGATCCTAGTACTAATTTTTATTATGGGGAATACAGAAGACAGAGAAACACATAAAACTACCCCATGAGGAAGCAACAGCAAAATCTAGATTGTAGGAAACTCCATAGGACAAGTGACTCAATTTCCTAAAAATAAACTAACAGAGGGTTAAAAAAAAAAAGAAATGGAGGGGAGCCTATAAATTAAAGGAGACGTGAAGGCCACAACAACCAACTGCAAACAAACTCTAAAACAATTAAAATAAATTATGAGACAATTACAGCATTGAAAAAATGGAATATTCAATTATATTAAAGAATAGTTCTAATTTTTAGGTGCAATGGTGGTATTACAATTATGTCAAAAGTGTCTTTTCTTGGGGCGCCTGGGTGGCTCAGTCAGTTAAGCGTCTGCCTTCGGCTCAGGTCATCTCAGGGTCCTGGGATCGAGTCCCACATTGGGCTTCCTGCTTCTCCCTCTCCCTCTGTCTACCGCTCTGCCTACTTGTGCTCTCTCTCTCTGTCAAATAAATAAATAAATAAAATCTTTAAAAAAAAGTGTGTTTTCTTGTTTTCTAGAGATATATATATACTCATGTGTATAGGTAAAATGATATGAGCCTGGAAAATTTGTTTCAAAATAATACAGAAGGGGGCACCTGGGTGGCTCAGTTGGTTAAGCGACTGCCTTCAGCTCAGGTCATGATCCTGGAGTCCCGGGATCGAGTCCCACATCGGGCTCCCTGCTCAGCAGGGAGTCTGCTTCTCCCTCTGACCCTCCCCCCTCTCGTGTGCTCTCTCTCTCATTCTCGCTCTCTCAAGTGAATAAATAAAATCTTTAAAAAAAAATAATACAGAAGGGAGGAGTTGGGGATGTGGGATTCTTGTGCTGTTCTGTTTATCTTTGTGTATATTTGGGGTTTTCCATAATAACAATGATCTTAAAATTGCATTATAAATTGTGCTTTGTGTTTTGACATACTATTGTTTCTCCACAATCGATTTTTATGTGATCTCTATTTAGTAATCTTGCTGCATTTTGTTTGTCTTTTAATAACTTGTCTGTAGAGGCCCTCAGATTTTCCATGTAAGTACTACTATTGTCTGGGAATAATGGCAGTGTCACTTCCTCCTTTCTGCCCTTTTCCTTCCCTTTGGTTCCCTACGGTGCTACCACAATGTTGAAATAGAAGCAATGGCAGAGGGCGTGCTTATCCCAGTTCCTTGTCTCAAGAGAAGGCTTTTAAAGTTTTACCATTAAAGTGTGATGTTTACTGTAGGTTTTTGGTAGACACTCTCTATTAAAATCAGTAAGTCTTCCTCTGTTCCCACTTTGATAATTTTAAATCATGAATGGGCGAATGTCATAAATTTATTTTTCTTTTTGTATCTATTGAGATGACCCTAAGGTTTTTCTCCTTTAACCTCTTGATGTGAATTACATAAACAGACATTCCCCTATGAGACTATCTGAATTCCTGGGATAAACCGAATTCAGTCATGAATTCAGTACACTCACACATACATATACACACACACACACACACACACCATATATCATAAAATATTATATATTTAAATATAAGCTTAAGGACTTGATTGGCTAATATTTTATTTAGGAATTTTGCGTCTTTGATCATAAGTGAGATTGGTCTGAAAATTTCCTTTCTTATGTTGTCCTTGTCTCTAGTTTCAACTGCTTTTTGGTTTTGATGAATTTGGGTCTCCAGTCAGATAGAAGCTTTACTTCCTGGAAGGTGAAGAGAATTTTCAGGATCAAGGGGCAACAGCTGTGTTCTGGGATTCTGGGGACTTCCCTGGGGTTTCCATTCTGGGTTAAATGGAATGAGCCAGAAACATTCTTAAGGACAGACCACTTCCCATCATGAAGGAGGACTTTGAAATACTTTCCAGAAGCAAAAAATAAAGCAGTAACAGAGGGTGTAGGACATCCAGGCTGCTAAGAACTTGCAGATTATTCTGAACCCAGTACCGGGGCTCTAGCCCGCAGAGCCTGGCAGGGTATGGAGACTGTGTAGGCCTCACAGGGAACAAATCAGGGAGAAAGGAGCCCCGACTGACATCAAGTGGCAGCCCTCTGCAGGGAGTACCACTTTCCAGGCTGTAGAATCTGGGGCAGTGGCACTGTCTCAACTCCTGGGCACACACTTCTGATCTATTTTTTTCCATAGCTTTAAGAGAAATTTTTGCAACACTGGCTACTCCTCACTTCTTTGCCCAGGCTGGGAAGCTATTATATTTGCTCCCTCTGGAGCTGTTTATTGCTGGAGTCAGGAACTGCCCCTGAGGAAAGGCCTTCAAACCTCCCCTATAGCTAGTGGGCCAGTGGGAATTGTGTTCCTACGAGGCAGCAGTGCGCCCAGCACTGATGTTTTCTCTCCTGTCCTCAGGGTGAGGAAATGTAGAGCCAGCTCCGACCATGTAGAAAAGGGTAATGGCAAAAGGGGATGGCAGAGAGAAGGAACGGGAACAGAGCTGTCCTTCCCCTCGCCTGCCAGCTTGGACGTTTCCATGAGAGAGAAATAAACCTTCCATCTTATTTGAAGATGGAAGACCTTATCTTGGTCTTTGTTAGAATGCTTGTATCAATATCCTAACTATTACACATCCATCTCTTGAATAAAGCTCTGAGCCTTTTATCCTGGTAGAATAGAAATGGCTTACTGGTTTCTAAGGGTTTCTATAAGACCTGGATTTGTCTCCCCTCGCCATTGTTTTAGGTTCCTCATTAGGGAACCCCTGCATCTCATGCAGGGCTCTCCAAACCTCCAACTCCTCTTAAGAATATCTAAAGTTCTGCCACATTCTAAGGGGTTACATCAGTATTGCTCCATAACCCTTCACAGAATGCAGAGGCTGGTAACACTGCTTCGTTCAGACTGGGTCTGCTGCCCACGCTTGGCCTTAAGTAAAAAAAGGACTTACACAGAGGACTCACTTAATCCCCAAGATCAAGCCCCCCTGTCACCGAGACTGATCTAGAAAGTAATCATCATGTTACCAACTTAGAACGAGTCTCTGCCGACAAGGTACAACTTATGGCTACTAAATTAAGGTTTTGTTTTTTTTTTAAAGATTTTTTATTTATTTGAGAGAGAGAGAATGAGAGATAGAGAGCACGAGAGGGAAGAGGGTCAGAGGGAGAAGCAGACTCCCTGCTGAGCAGGGAGCCCGATGTGGGACTCGATCCCGGGACTCCAGGATCATGACCTGAGCCGAAGGCAGTCGCTTAACCAACTGAGCTACCCAGGCGCCCCTAAATTAAGGTTTTTAAGAAATAGACGAATAGCTAGCTTTTAGTGAGCATGTACTGTGTGTCAGGTACTTGTATACATTACACGTATG
Source organism: Eumetopias jubatus (assembly GCF_037043125.1). Taxonomy (NCBI): domain Eukaryota; kingdom Metazoa; phylum Chordata; class Mammalia; order Carnivora; family Otariidae; genus Eumetopias; species Eumetopias jubatus. The sequence continues at coordinate 33,921,169 of NW_028274809.1, forward strand.
AACTCCTTTATCTCTCAGTCACCTCATGAGATAAGGAGTATTAGTACCTCCATTTTACAGATGAAGAAAAAGATGCCCAGAGTTTAGTAGCATACTCAAGGGCATGCAGTTAGTAAGTGGGGAAACCAGGACCTGAACCCAGAGAATCAGACTTGCTCTCAGTGCTCTTGATTACTGTGATTCTGCCTAGACAGTACCCTCCAATCCTTCCACCCCCATTATTTTCAAAAGAACAGATGAAATCGAGTCGCTGCTAAATTTAGATAAATAAATTCTAGAAGCAAGGCCCAGGCAGTGATTCTCAAAGTGTGGTCCCTGTGCCACCACCCTTAGCATCACCAGCAATCTTACTAAAATTGTAAATTCTATTGACCTCAAGATCTAATCAGAAAGTCTGGGGACAGGCTCTCGGGTGGTTCTAATGCACACTGAAGCTTGAAACCGCTGGCCTAGGAAAGAAACACGAATTGAATTTTCCTTCTTTCTTTGGGCCGTGGGGGTAGGGAAAAGAGGTGGAAAGGAAAGTTTTGTACTTAACACGAGCAATTTTCCAAACCCTCTTTGATTTGTCTGGTGAAAACTTGCATGCAGTAATCTCACCAAGTCTGAGACTCAAGGTATTCTCAGGGGAGATGGCACTGGTTCACTGCTCATAATTTAAACATGAAGATCACTACTTAATTTAGTGTAGGAAAAAAAATCCTGGCAATTGGATGTAAGACCTATGAGGGGAAGAGCGATTTTTAAATAGTTAAAAAAAAAATTCCTTGGCATGCAGTCTTGTTTTCCTTCAAAGATTTGAAATCCTTTTTAAACATTAGCATTTATCATTCAGGACAGGCAAATGCCTTCTTTAATTTTCTGCAGTGATATTTCACTGCATTAAAGACTGTCTGGATAACCTTTATGGAACTCAGCTGGAGCGCGTCCCTCTGTCATGAGACAGGAAATGTTTCAACTGACTTGGTCATTGCTTAGATTTGGCCATGTTCTGCACTGCCTAAAACCTCCACTGCACTTGGCCAGGATCTTGGAGCCTCATCAGTGTTCACATTCTGCATATGTGACTTATGATATGAAAGGTCTGAAGACTGGAGCATGTTTCCTTGGCTACTGTCACTCAGCTTTGAAAATGGAGGGGGTGGGAGACTTATTTTAGCAAAAGCTCTGCTTAAAAGCTTGACCAAATCCAGAAATTGGACTATCATAATATTTTATTGTCTGATATGCAGAAGCAATGAAATTTTAAAATTTTTTTTTAAAGGGGGAGATAACATGCGAGCAGGGGTGGGGGTGGGCAGAGGGAGAAGGAGAGAGAGAGAGAATCTCAGGCAGGCTCCACACCCAGCATGGAACCCTATGCAGGGCTTGATCCCATGACCCTGAGATCATGACCCAAGCCAAAATCAAGAGTCCTACGCTCAACTGACTGAGCCACCCAGGTGCCCCAGCAATGAAGTCTTTTAAAATGAGTATAAAAATTATTTTTGTCTAGAATGTCAACTGAAAGAAATAGTAAAATATGTAAACAAAAAAAAATACCAAGTTTAGGATGAAATCCCAAATCCATGACTTCACACATTTATCTCTAGTGAGCTCTCACAGTCTCCCTCAACTCATGGGTTCTAGAGGAGAGAGGAAGAGTCCTGGTGTCATTTTACAGGTTGATAAACTGTGACCATGAGAGGGTAGACATTTAATCATTATGATATCCAAGTCAAGACTAATATTTGTGAAAGAGCTACTATCTATGAATTACTTCATTTATTTCTCATGCAACCTTATGAGGGGAGTACTGTTTTCAGCCTCAGTTAAGGACACTGAGGCCAGAGGGGTTAAGGCAGAGGTAGTCCAACTGCAGAGCCCATGTTCTCCACTCAGCTGCCCAGAGCTGCTGTTGCTAGCCTATATAAAGTACCTTGTATGAACCAAGCAAGGCACCCCAGCAGAAGGGCTGAGTAGGAAAAGGAGCCCCCACTGCGTGGAGACCCCCAGTCCTGAGGTGCTTGGTTTTGGGAGCAGAGCACAGGCCCCTATTTGCTCCCTCTGCTGGATGCCTTTGTACAGCAAACACCAAACAATTCTTTCTGGCCGGCACTGTGTCCATCCCTTGGGAACACAAGAGTCTCTCACATATCAGTTTCCACTCCTGCAAGATGCAATGAGGATAAAGAACAGTCCTGCTGCCTGGGTCTACCCAACTGCAGCATCATGCAGATGCACAGGTGCCCTCAGGGAAGAGATTAGAGTCTAGCTCAGAGTCTGGGAATATGAACTATGCCAAAAAGCCCAGTTCTGGGCCCAATATTTCCAAAATCATCATTATTAAATGCAGCATCATTTTTGGAGGAAGCCACACTCGAACAGCTCTGGCCACTCAGGGTGGTGGGGCAACAAGTTCTGGGTCTCTAAAGACACTGGTCGCCCCCTCTTGGAATATTAACCCTCTAGGCAGGGAACCTCAGCTCCTGCACCTGCATATCGGAGCCTGTGTGCAAGCAGGAGGAACAGGGAAGTGGAGGTGCTTATACAGCCTTTTCATGATGCCCCAGAGTCTCCACTCTCTTCCATCAATCTGCGGCCTCTGGCAGGAAAGAAATCTTTCAGTAAGTCCAAGGATATAAAAGTATGTTATCATCAATTAGTTGGTGATACACTAAGAACCACCAGCATCTGAACTCAGCACTTTGGCATGTTTTCTGACTTCTGGCCCTGAGAGGAAATGAAGGGTCATTCTGCATTAACATCTTTGAACCAGTGCAAACCTCATCAGAGAAGTATTGTGATAAGATTTAAAAACCAACCCAGCTGTCTCTACCTTGGGTGTCTTGATGATTTTCTCCAAGGGGTCCTCCTGGTTCTTCATGATTGTCCAGTTCATCTCCATTTTCCTATGAGGTTAATACATAATAAAAAAATACATAAGATAAAATAAAGGTGAACACTCCTGTGGTCCATGCCCTTTGGTAAAAGGAAATCCAGTTTTCTTAGTTGTTTCTTCTTTGTCAGCTTATTTTAACTTTCAGTGTCCAAGAAGTCTAGTGCTGGTGTGAAGAGCCCTAAAGAGCCAGCTGGGCTTAGCTGTGGTGTTGAGCACTGGTGGGGTCTCAGTTGTACTTCTCTTGTGGGAGGCTGGCCCATTCATGTGCATAGTGCTCCATGCCTGGCATTAACTGGGAGTGGGAAGAAGAATGCCACGGGCCAGCCAACTCACAAAGGAAGCAAGGTACCTCCAGGGACTTGATGGATGACTGGGGTGATGAGAGCAGACACTGAAAGAATGGGAAGGGGTGGGATGAGACAGGATCCAAAGGCCTTGAAGGTAGATTAAGGTCTTTGGTCTTTATCTTGAGAACAAATGGAAGGTACTGAGGGTTTAAGGCAGGGAAGCAAAAAAACTCGACCTTTTGTCGAGTTTCCAGGATTACCACGGATTGGGTTTCTTATCACATCTAATCCCCTCCTCCTTCTTTCTCCCAGTCATACAAACTGCGTGCCATCCACCATCTAGAAATCTCCGTAACAGCGGTTCTCAACCCTGGCTGCAAAGTTAGGATTATTTGCGGAGCTTTAAAAAATATGATTTCCAGTCCTGACCTCCAAACCATAAAATCAGACTTTCTGGGATTAGGGCAATTTTAAGGCTTCTTGGTTGATTCCAATATGTACTGGGATTGACAGTCACTGTTCTTCTCTAGACTGACCATTAATAGAAGAGCAGTTTTTGGTAGCCAAGGTGATGTGGCAGGTAGAGTCAATGACTTAAATAAAGCCTCATGTGTCTGATGAAGCCAGCTCTTGGCCTTTGTCACTTGGATCTCTGCTGAATCCACATCTTCATTTCAGCTACAGAGAAGGAACTGGATATGGAGAGCCCTGGAAGTCTCTCCTAGGACCAAAGTTCCTCAATCTTTAGTGACAATCAGTTTTTCCACTTTGTTATCAAATGCCCAAGCTGCTTTGGGAAGAGACAATTAATTATCTGCTAATTTGTTTGACATTCTCTTCTTACTCTACAGCTTTTTACCCTGCGCGTTTCTCATTTGTCAGCTTCGTGTTTGTAGCCAATGAGATAGTCTGACATAAAAGAGCTGGACCTAGGGCTGGCTCAGCTGGAAGAGCATGTGACTCTTGATCTCAGGTGTGTGAGTTCGAGCCACACATTGGGCATAGATAATTATGTAAATAAACAAGCAAATAAATCTGTAAAAAAAAATAGAGCTAGAGCAGGTAAATAATTTTCTTTCTTTTTTTTTGGCTTTTTAAGTTTTTATTTATTTATTTTTTAAGGTTTTTTTTTTTTTTTAGTAATCTCTATACCTAATGTAGACCTCAAACTCACGACTCTGGGATCAAGAGTCACATCATACTCTTCTGAATGAGTCAGCCAGGTGCCCCCTAAGTTTTTAATTCCAGTTCATTAACATACAGTGTTATATTACTTTTAGGTGTACAAAAAAATAGGAAATGCTTCATGAATTTGTGTGTCATTCTTATTCAGGGACTGTGCTGATCTTCTCTGTATCATTCCAATTTTAGTAAATGTGCTGCCGAAGTGAGCACAGTAATTTTCTTTCTTTTGCATTTCTCATTTTGGAGACCAAGTGGATTTAGCCTTGGTACGGTAAAAAAATTCATCCCTAAATAAATGGAAAGGTTTTTTGAAAAATTACAGCAGGAAAACCCACCTCAGTCACCGTAAACTGCTAAGTTATAAGAGTAGAAAAGAGATAAACCAAAAGACAAATTCCTGTTCATAAGTCCTTTTAATCTAACAGGAAACTGGATTAAAAGGAAGAAACAAGCTTGCTCCTTTGGAATAATTTCAAAGACAAGAAGGATAAACCTTCAGTCTTAACAATATATAGCTATGAGCCTTCAGGGGCAAGAAATATTTTCATTTCGCAGATGGGGAGATGGAGGCAGAGAGAGTCAGGATTTTTAAAGAACCTTCTGGTGGGTCCCTGTTAGAAAAATAAGTAGTCTGAATTTGAAATTCTGTCTGTTGCTTAGAAAACTATAAAAAAACCCTATCATGTTTTAATATATGAACACCCGCGATAAGTGACTTATACCTAAGGCCGTTTACTGCAACAGATTTGAAACCACCTAAAAGTGCTACCATTTGAGGACTAGTCAAGTAAATTATGGTAATTCACACAATGGAATATTACACAACCATGAAAAGCATCTCTTTATGAATTAACATAGAAAGAACTCCAAGATCTATTGAGTAAAAAGACGTAAGACTCTGAACAATGTGTATGATATTAAAGTGTGTATAAATGTGTCTTTGCACTCCTCTACGTGTGCTGGCCTATGTATGTGTACTACAGTCAGGGAGGACACACCAGAAGCTAGCAACAGTGGAGCCCAGGGGGAGGGGAGCTGAGAGACATACCCTTTCATACTTAAATTTTCAAAGACTGTCTGAGTATATTTCAAATTCAAAATTTGAATTAAAAAACTAAAACTACTAACATAACATTGTATGCCAACTATACAGCAATTAAAAAAAAACTAAACCAGGAGGACCTGGGTGGCTCAGTCAGTTAAGCATCTGCCTTTGGCTCAGGTCATGATCTCAGGGCCCTGGGATGGAGCCCTGCGTCAGGCTCTTTGCTTAGCGGGGAGTCTGCTTCTCCCTCTCCCTCTGTGTTCTCTCTCCCTCTCAAATAAATAAATAAAACCTTAAAGAAAACCCTAAACCAAATAAAATGCAATTTGTCATTTTTAGTATGAATTACAAATGCAATGACTAAACTGTGACTGAAGCACATAATAACACTTGGTGAGTGAGCGAAACAAACTGAAGGACTGAAAATTCGATCCCAGCTTGGTTATTCTGGCCAAGTCATTTGCTCTTCATCTGTTCGTTCAGCCCATGAACACTGATGGAGTGTTGTGTGCCAGGTTGTGTGTTAGGCATTGGAAGCACAAAGCTGAAGGATCTATTTGTAAGCAGCTCACAGACTTGTGGAGAAATGACATAAAACTTCAGCATTGCAATTCTCTGATACATGTTGTGACAGATTATGACAGGTTTCTGCAGGACCTCACAGGAGGTGAAGCTAAATTAGTCTGGGGAAGGCTTGTTTACCAGGGGACGTGGTGCTAAGTCTTGCAGAGAAGAGGGAGGTAGGGTAGTTCCTGGCAGAGGAAGCAGCCCGTGCTGGTCAGGGGGTGGTGTGGTGTGGCTGCCGTGCGTGGACAGTGTGAATTTGATATGGGCCAGATCTTGCAGGTTGCAGGATGGAGTTCAAAAAAAAAAAAAAAGGATTTATTCTATTTTTCTATTTATAAAAGAAATACATCTTTGATGCCAGGATTTACCAGAAGGCCAATGGGGACATGGTAAGAAATTCCAAGCAAACCAGTGAGAGGACTGAGCTGTATTTAGAAAGAGCACTGGCAGCAGTGTGGTATTATAGGGCTGGGGGTGGGTGGGGATAGTAACAAACACTTCGTAAACACAAACTGCAGCACTGAAACCAGACACGAGACAGTTGCCTGAGTGGCTGGGGTGCAGGTCCTGCAGTCAGACTGCCTGGAAGCCCTGACTCCTCCACTTGATGCCTTACAGAGCATGTGACTTACTCAAACCCTGAGCCTCAGTTTCTTCAACGGACAGGGGACCTGCAGTTCTCATCTCTTGTTGGAGAATCTTCCACTAGTCTGGCCCACTACCCTCAAGCACAGTGCCCCATCTGAGCTTGGTACTTCTAGGCCCGCTGCAGGCTTTCATGAGGAGCTCCCAGAGAACGGAGGAGTGTGGGATACGGGAGTCAGAGGTGGGGCTCCAGTGGGCCAGCAGCCAGCTACACGACCTGTCTCTGCACCTCACTCTCTCCATCTGTGAAATGGGAGTAATAATAAGTATTGTACAGGCTTCTTCTTGAAAGACTTATTTAGGAAAATACATTTGGAAATTCTGTGTAACATGCCACAATACATGCATCTAAAGAACTAATTTCAACAACTTCTTAAAAACGGAAGAAAATCAGTATCTACAGGCACCTGGGTGGCTCATTCCGTTAAGTGTCTGCCTTCAGCTTGGGTCGTGATCCCGGGGCTCTGGGATCGAGCCCCACATTGGGCTCCGGGATCGAGCCCTGCATTGGGCTCCTGCTCAGCAGGGGAGTCTGCATCTCCCTCTCCTGCCTCTGCTTCTGCTCACCCCCCCCAACTAGTGCTTTCTCTCACTCTCTCAAAATAAATAAGTAAATAAATAAAATCTTAAAAAAAAAGAAAATCAGTATCTTATTTAAGAGTTTCAACTTCGGGCGCCTGGGTGGCTCAGTTGGTTAAGCGACTGCCTTCGGCTCAGGTCATGATCCTGGAGTCCCGGGATCGAGTCCCACATCGGGCTCCCTGCTCAGCAGAGAGTCTGCTTCTCCTTCTCACCCTCCTCCCTCTCATGCTCTCTGTCTCTCATTCTCTCTCTCAAATAAATAAATAAAATCTTTAAAAAAAAAAAAAGAGTTTCAACTTCAAGGTAGTACTTTTCTTGTGTATTATAAAGATCCTGCATGTTTTCTTTAATAAAGAAAATCGATTTATGAAAATCATCAGATATCTTGTGTTATTAAGATTAAAATATATTATTAATTCTCTGCTCCTCTCCTAGGTTCTGAAGGCAAAACAAAGATTAAATTCTTCACAGGAACAGAGTAGACTGACCTCGTCAGGCTCAGGTATTGTGGGTTTTGTGGCTTTGAATCCTAGCGCCCTCTGCTGGCAGCCACGTCACCTATGATCAGCTCATTTTCCCAGCCCCGTTTCCTCATCTGTACAGCAGAGATCTCAGGAAGCGTGTGGGAAAATGAAATAAAGTTCTAATATGGGCCTGGTCCTAAGCAGGAATCAACGAATGTTTGGTCCTTTCTCCTTTATGAATTGAATCCTTTGTGGGTGTGAACATTCTTTCAAGATTATTATTTCCTGTAACTCTTACCTCACTTTTGAGAGACAGCTATGGAGGTTCCAGTGTTACTATTTTAATTTTACTAAAGAGGAAGCACAGACCCAGAAGTGTTACAAGGTCACTCATTTGGGGTCTGCAGTGAGGCTTTATGGCAGATGGTTGAAAACATGGGCTCTGGAGCTGGGCTGTCTTTATCTTGTTTCTGTCATTTACTAACTGTAGGACATTTAGGGAGTTACTTAGCCTCTCAATGCCTTAGTTTACTCATCTGTAAAATGGGAAAATGTTACCTATTTCTTAGATTCGTTTTGTGAATTAAATGAGTTCCTGCACGTAAAATTTAGAACAGTCTGGCACAGAGTAAGTGCTCAGTCATGTCAGCATTTATGATTATTTGCATCTCTTTCCATTCTCCTTTTCTGCCTCAATATTTTTTTTTAAAGATTTTATTTATTTATTTGACAGAGAGAGACACAGTGGGAGAGGGAACACAAGCAGGGGGAGTGGGAGAGGGAGAAGCAGGCTTCCCGTGGAGCAGGGAGCCCGATGCGGGGCTCGATCCCAGGACCCTGGGACCATGACCTGAGCCGAAGGCAGACGCTTAATGACTGAGCCACCCAGGCGCCCCCTGCCTCAATATTATCTCCTACTCTCAAATGCTGAAATTTGCAATGCTTCCTACACGCACCAGGAAAAGTGAATGAAATGCCCTATGGATATGCAAGAAATGCATAAATGACGTGCAGAATGAGCTGGTTTCTATAAAGCTCCAGATGCTGAGCACAGGACTTTCTCTGTTTGATTCACCATCCTTTTCTACACAAGCCCTGAGATTAGTCCTTTTCTGCAATACTTAAGGATTTCCTAAGAATCAAGGAGCTACCATGTCAAGAAGGGGAAGGTTACTTAAGGGGAGCTTTTAACACTGAACATTCTCAAGAAAAGGTGTGATCTTTTGGGCAAGGACAGCTCGGGAGTGCGTGCTCTGTGAGTCCCCTGCAGAAGCAGGCGGAGTTACAGTTTCTGTGAGTCTTGGAAAGGGTGGACTGGAAATTGAGCCTTGGGAATGACAATGCCTTCCCCTCTGTAAACACAGTGCCAACATTGCTGAACAGAAAGTATAACTTAAAAGCACTGTGGACACTAAATACACACACAAAAATAATTGTAAAATTCTACACTCTGAAGTCTGCAGTTTCTAGATGCTCCATAAATATATTTATCTCATTTCCATAGTAATTATCACCTTTGGACATACTATACATGTTGCCTAGGGCAGGACAATGATCCTGGTCTCTTTTGTTTGCTGATGTATTCCAAACGCCCAGAAAGGGCCAGACACAGAGTAGGTAGCAGATGCTCACTATGGATTGAATGAGTGAGTGGTGATGATGTTGTGCTATCCCATCCCGGGAAGTACTAACCATAATTCTTTGGGCCCAAAGGGGAGAACTAAACTGATGCTACGAAAAAAGGGATAGTTTCATTGGTAGAAGTATTTTGGACTAAATGGTGTTCCTCCAAAATTAATATATTGAAGTCCACCACCAGTACCTCAGAATGTGATTGTACTTGGAGATATGGTCTTTAAAAACTTAAAATGAGGTGGGCTCATCATTGGCATGGGCTCTAATCCAATATGACTGGTGCCTCATAAGAAAGGTGACTGGGACACAGACACACGCAGAAGGAAGACCAGGTGAAGACACAGAGAGAAGACAGCCATCTACAAGCCAAGGAGAAAGGCCTCAGAAGAAACCAACACTGCCAACACCTAGATCTCAGACTTCTGGCTTCCAGAATTGTGAGAAAATTTGTTAAGCCACCCAGTCTGTGGTACCCTGTTTGGTGGCACTAGCAAACTAATATAATAAGTAATGAATTAAAGCAATTATTTTGAATACTTATAGCGTTTTGTCCCCCCCCCGCCCCATCCAGAATCATTCTCTCTTATTGTGGTTATACGGACCCTCTTTTTTCTTTTTGAGATATTCCTCCCCTCAGCCCTTTTAGTCCCTGGGACTTTGGGCTAGGCCAATTAGTGTATTCTAATTTCCTTGCCACAGTGATTCATTTGGGCATGGGCATGTGACCCAAGTTTGGCCAATGAGATTCAGTTCCAGAATGATCTAGAAAAGAGAAGTCAGTGACCATCTTGTTACATGGGGAAAGAGCCTATCTAAGAGGAAACAGAGGAATGCAGGGCCCAGTCATGGAGGGAGATAGCTTGGGGACAAATACATGATTCTTCATAGAAGCCCCACACTGCAGAGCTGGGATTGGAGTAGCCCAGAGAAGATGTAGCCTGAGAACTCAGGATTAGCTGAGGTTGGAAGGGTGACCCTCATGACCTCGCAAGTCTCTGACAGCTTACAGCATTAGATAGCGCCACCATCACGAACCCTGCACGTATTTGGTTTCTTCTCCTCTGTTTCTGTCTTTCCTAGTCACTTTTTTAAAAAATAGATCTTATTTCTTAATATTTTTAATAGATTTTATTTATTTATTTATTTGCCAGAAAGAGAGAGAGAGAAAGCACAAGCCGGGGGAGTGGCAGGCAGAGGGAGAAGCAGGCTCCCCGCTAAGCTGGGAGCCCGATGCGGGACTCCATCTCAGGACTCTGGGATCACGACCCGAGCCCAAAGCAGTTGCTTAACCAACTGAGCCACCCAGGCGCCCCCTCCTAGTCATTTCTTATCAAGGGCCTGGGATGTTGCTCTCTAGGGTTGTACAAAGGATCAGAAATCCTTCCATTCCAAGCCTTGCTTGGTTCCTGATTAGTTTCTTTTACTCCCTGATCATTTATTCCCAGTTCATTCAGCTCTCGGGGTGGCAAAGAATGGGTAAGAAGAGGACCCTAAGCCAGAGGGCTGTTGGATTAGAAGGGGGCCAATTTATGGGGCCTTCAGGGAGCACCTTCCAGTGCCAGGCACTGTGTTAGATGCTGGGGCAGAAGAGACTACTGGAAAAGTGGACAAATGACATCCACCATAGGAACACTGAGTACCTTAACTAGATATGAAGCTGAGCTTAGGAGAATAATGAACTCTTAGAGAACAGAAATAAGGTCAGACATCCAAAGAGGATATGCAGTTGACTTGTAAATAGTTACCAAGTATCAGTCTTCTCCTCTAGTCAGAACACCAGCTCTACTCAGTTAAGGTGATAAAAGAGTAACAATTATTTTAGCTACTGTCAAGATAAAACGAATTATATTTGCTTGTTTTATGAGGTAGTTCAAGGTTATCCTTTCTCCTCTCTTTTCTCTGTCCCCCACCACCCAAACCGGACACCCAACTGATTTGTCCCCGATGGCTGGCTGTGATTACTGTCCTAATTTGTTCTTCCTTCATCTGCTACAAACTGCCTATTTTCTGTCCCTTCTGATAAAGCAGGAACTCTGAGGGACTTCTGAAGCTGTTTTTGCACCATGCAGAAATGTATTAACTGGAATGCCTGTGTATGTGTCTATAAAACCCCTCGCCTTCTCAGTGTGAGATCACCTTCAGGAACGGCGTCATGTCGATGTGCAGCTTGCGCGTGTAAAATTCTTTTCTGTTTGAACATATCAGCCCTTTATTTATACAACTTTGAGGCTCTCCTGTCTTCTGAGCTGCTGCCTCCAAGGACTGCTGGGCTCCCTGTGAAGAGAAGCAGAAAGCCCAACTTTCATAGGAATGATATACAGTGCGACAAGAGCTAGTCTAAATCCCCAAATATTTATAGAAAGTAATTTTTCATCGTTGGAACACTAGTCATAACACCTATTTTTACCATCGAAGACACAGGGGACCCAGATGTATAGAGGATAATCCAAGTCTGGTTAATTCATACCTGGGGTCAGTATAATGGGAAAGGGGAAAAAAGGACCTTCCTGTGTCCCACGATTGTAATCATTTTATTTAATCCTCACAACAACCCTGTTCTTGTTATTCCCATTTCACAGATGAGGAACCAGAGGCTCTGGGAGTTACTTAACATAACTTGCCTAAAGCCATAACAGCTGGTAAATGGCAGAGCTGAAATCACCATCTGCCCCAGACTCCTTTTTTTAATGAGATCTTTTCAGTACTTGTATGGCTTCCACAAACGGTTATCAAATCTACCTTGTAGATAAAGTCATAGCAAGATTCCAGTTTATTTGCAAGCTTAAAATGTACTTGATGTGTTAGGAGGAGTGATTTGAACGAATCTAGCAAGAGGGAAGGAAGAATGGGAGGCCCCGGGGCCCCTTCAATCTGTTGGGCCACACTCTCTCCTGTTACTACAACAAGCCAATGATGTCATGATTCAGAGCACAACAAAGTTTGATCTGGAGTTGCTTCCAGCCCATGCTCCATACTGCAAGCTGGGTGATCTTTCCAGGATGCAAAGTGGACCACACCAGTCTTCTCCTCTGGTGAAAACATTAAAAGGCCCTGGCCCCCAGCATGAAGGCCAACCCACTTAAAAGACCCTTCTTGCCTGGCCCATCTCTCCTGCCTCATTCTGTCCTTCAGCAAATACTTTTTGAGTGCCTTTTCTATGCCCAGTAGAGCAGATATGACAGTGCAAGAGGCAGAGAGAAGTCTCCACCCTTGTGAAAACGGCACACACGAATTCCATTGGGAGGGAAGAGATAACAAGCAAGTGAACATAAGTTATGTCTGCCAGTGATTTGTGATATGAAGAAAAATAAAGCAGAGAGGGGAGTAAGGAGTAGCTGGGGATGGTAGTCGAGGCTGCAATTTTAAGCAGGGTACTTGGGGAAGGCCCCGTAAGAAAGTGATGTTTGAGGGGTGACTGGGTGGCTCAGTCAGTTAAACATCTGCCTTTGGCTCAGGTCGTGATCCTGGGGTCCTGGGATTGAGCCCCGCATCCAGCTCTCTGCTTGGCCGGGAGCCTGCTTCTTCCTCTGCCTCTGTCTGCCCCTTTGCCTACTTCCGTTCTTTCTTTCAAATAAATAAAATAAAATCTTAAAAAAAAAAAAAAGTGATGTTTGAGCAAAGCTCTGAAAAAGGCCAGGGCAGGTGCTGCGGGACTTTCTGAAGGAACTGTTTACCTCACTGTGGGAATAGCAAGTGCAAAGAGCTACCACCAACACTGACCTTTCAGGTCCCAGAGCAATGTCCTTCCCGTTCCGGAGAACACATGTCTCCCTTCTAATTCCTCCTCATTCTTCAGGTCTGGCTCATCTGGGCCTTTCATGACATCCCGCAGCACTGAGCACTTCCCCCATTGCCCACAAGGATGCTCATGCTGTGCAGCCAACTTGCTTCCCCACTAGACTATAAGCTCCATGAGGGCAGAAACCATGACTGTGCTGTTCTCAGGTAACAGCAGTGCCTGGCACAGGGTCTGGAAACAAATGCACACTTGGTAGGTATTTGCTGAACAAAAGAGTAACAATCACATTGGGGCAAGCTATGTGTTATGGCCCAGTTCAGTTACAATGGCGAAGGCCAGTGAAGACGTCTCTACAGGAAGCATGTGCAGACCTCCAGAGACCTGTCCTCTGCCTAGCACTGGCTCATTTCCAAGGAGGAAATTTATTTGTTATTTTTCAGGGCTGATTTGCTAGGGTCACTAGTATGCCATGAGATCACTGTGGGTGTGGATTTGATCATTTCCATATTTTCTAGGAGACTGAATCTCAGATGTCTGTCTCTCTGGGCCATTATAAACTCCCCCTCCTATAACATTTATATTAAAGTATTAATGATGAATTAACAGTTGGGTCCCCACAAACAGCCATCATTTTGATGAACACCTCCACCCATTTCCTTTGTTTTGAAATGCAGCTAATGACTTTTCTGGACAAATACATATCCAATTTTTTGTCATCTCAGTCATATATCTGATTAGCTCCTCGGAGTGAGACAGCCCCTTCCTGTTTCTAGATCAAATGAAAACATTTGGTCCAAGCTAGAATCAGACAAAAATTTTGAAGCTTTCTAGCTTCCAAAATCATGCATGAATCACTGGGTGCAATAATAGAAATCAGACAATACTGATTTGAGGGAAATTTCTCCATTATCTTCAAGAGAAGAGTTTGTGTTAGCCCAGAAGACAAAAGCATAATCACAGCCAGTTCCAATGGCTAGAATTACTTTAACTCCTTATGTGGGGCTCAGACTGAAGAGTAGGGAGTTGAGAGGCTTTGAGAAAAGTCTCTCCAAATCACTGACCTGTACATCTTTTTTTTTTGTTTTTCTTAAGTAGGCTCCACGCCCAGTGTGGAACCCAACATGGGGCTTGAACTCACGACCCTGAGATCAGACCTGGGCTGAGATCAAGAGTCAGACACTTAACTGACTGAGCCATCCAGGCGTCCCCGGCCTGTAAATCTTTTGATAAAACAATTCTTTTGACTGTATGGCTCATCTCCTTAACTTCTGGGGCCATGAATTCTAGCTTGATGGAATGTCTTCATGAAGGCTCTATTGTCACTGGAATGCGAAGAACTGTTTTTGCTTATTACATTCAAGTGTTCTAACAAATAAATGATAGTGAAAGGGGGCTTGGGAGATGGGAGGAAAGAAAAGATTAAATATATGAAGAGGATTCTGGGAGGTGGTAGGAAGAGGAGAAAAGAGTCAGAAAGCTAAAACCAGGCAAGAAAGCCATGTGTTGGGATGGGTTTGCATTTATTCATTAAGCTGATATTTACTCGGTGGTATGTGTCAGACAAACAAACATGTACAGAAGCAGAATGATTTTAGATAGTGATAAGTCTATGAAGACAATGAAATGGGATAGGATGGAGGCTGAGGGGGAGGGGAAAGACCTTTCTGATATGACTGGAGCAGAGAGCTGGGTGACAAGAAGGAGTCAACCATGGAAGGCTCTATCTTTAGCCGTCAGAGTAGCCTGTATCTGATTATTCAGAGGTAAAACCAGGCAGGGGTCCTCTGAAAAGGAAAGTGGAGTTCCTGTTTGCTAGGCCTGTTCTGACCGGCCCTCTGGGCTCCCTAGAGGCACCCTGCTGTTTTCTGGGTGGAAGAGCCATCGTAATTGACCCTTGCAACTCTTGGGCTATTTCGAGAGTGAAGACAGCAAAATAAATAGTAAACAGGAGTCAAGGTATCTGAAGATGCAGAAGGGGGAAGAAAGCACAAGGATAGACAGAAGGGAAGGAAAATGGGGGAAGCGGTAGAAAGCAGAGGTGCCTGAAGCTTTTTTGTGTCTTTTTTTGTGCAGGCTTCAGTGGGAATGATTACAAAACTGGTGGGAGGGTGAAATGTTTAGCAGAAAATCAAAACCCACCTATACCGTATTGTAACTAATATTTTCATGTTCTGCTAAAAACACCTGGAACCCTTTCTCTTCAGTAAAGGAAACAATAAAGATTAATGAGTTAATTTGGTAAAGCTGACTTGAATTGCACAGAAGGTGTTGCGTAAGTACTTGGCATTTAAAAAGTTATCTGACATTTAAAAGGAGATGGCTGTTAATGAATTCAAAAGCTAATCTTATACTCTGACAGAGAGTGCCATGGAAAATCCAGGATTATTATCTTGCTGTAAACATAATGTGATTCAGTTGAAAGCCAGAACAAAAGAGAGCTATGGGCTGTAATACAAATACCCATATGCACGCATATAAAACGCAGGAAAACTTACAGAGGATGTCCATTAAATAAATACCATTTCCTTTCTTATTCCCATAATATCTGAGCCCCAAACTTAAAGAAAAGCCCTTCTCTCTGGTAATTTTCCCTCCTCCTTTAAGATTGTCTATTTTGAAGGGTCGCCACCATGGATTGGCTCTACAGTCACTGGAACATCTTACCTGAAGAAGGAAAGCAGGTTCTAAACTCAATCAGCTAGATCTCCACCCATGCGTCCCACAGAGCCACCAAAGATACACATCTGTCCTGCAGGCATCTCTCAGACCCTCCTCTCTGCTTCTCCCACTCCTTTCTAATTGGGGTTCCCCATCTCCGTAGCTGCGGCTTAATGGCTCCAAGAAGAGCTATTGTCCCTCATTAAGGAGGCTGCAACACTCTCACTGTCTAACTGCCTCCCACGCAGCTCACAACTTCATTCTGCCCGAGAGAAAGCTGCCAAGAGTCTCTGGGAACCTGTGGGCAAGCTGAGCTGGAGGAAGAAAACAGAAGGAAGGAGGGCCTTTGTAGCCAAGATCTGAAATGTGCTGGGGCACACACCCCATCATTATCTTAATGCATGGAGAGCAGGGTCGGGAGGCCTTTGCTGAAACCCTTACGTGGTCTATCAAGTTGTCACATCAAACCTCTGTGCACACAGGGCATTTGTCCCCTCCTGTGAGCAAACAAAAGGAAAAGAGCCAGTCTCTCCTTTGGACCACCAGGCCCCCCTCCTTGGCTGAGAGTCTGTCCCTCCACTTTCTTGGGGGCTGGGGGGGACTCTGAATCCCAGCGGGGATGGACAGATCTGAGAGATTTAGTCATTGGGGGTGGGGAGGGGTGAGGAGGGCTAGGATTCTGAGCTTCCCCCTCACCATGCTCCCTACTGGGGGGGTGGGGACCAAACCCTGGAAAGGGCCACTCCCCTGCCAGGGAGCCATGGGCTGAAGGGTCTGGCCAGTTCCCCGGCACTTGGCCTTCTCAGGCCCTGTTATTTCTTGCCTGTGGAACTAAAAATGGGTGGTACGAATGGGGACAGAGTGGGAGCTGAGGGAGAATGGAGCCCTGCGGGGCTCCCTATGACTGGGCTGCTTGGGGAAGGATCTGAGTGGGCCAGGGGCTCTGTATACACTATCAGCTCAGGGTAACTGGGAGGGGACCCAGCCTGTGCAAGGTCAGGGACCCCAACCAGACCCAGGTCCCCCTCTGAGACCTTTTCTCTGTCTAGGTTTCCTTGGCCTGGAGGAGCAGAAGACCTCTAGTCTTTTAGGAGGCCAGACAGAACACCAGGATCTCAATTCAATAACCTGGTCTGCCTGCATGGCCTCTTTCAGAGGAGAAAGGACCATAAACCATGGTGTGGTTCCACTCATCCCAAGGGTGCCCAGCAGTCCATGTGCCCATCACCTGGGTCCATCCTGTTTGTCTTGGCCACCTGACATCCTGGCCCACTTTTTGTGTTCTAAAGGCAGTTAGGTGCTGGTGAGATGGGCAGAGTGGATGGTTTTGGGAGGGGCTCTGCAAGGAGGCATGGTGGACAGACAGTTTGGTTGGACGCCAGAAGAGCCTTATTTCCCCTCCTGGCACAAATTTTGGTCTCCACACACTTTTTTATGCCGCGACTCTACGAAAGGAGATTTTATATCCTCCTAAGTGTTTAGCAAATTAGTCCCAATAGCTAGCAAATGTAGATTAGGAAGAGAAACACTGCAATCTCCAGTCTTAATTTGTGAGGGACTCGTTTAGGGACTTTGGCCATGTCATTAATCTTTTTGTGCCTCAGTTCTCCTACCTATACAATAGGGCCAACCAACCGCACTGTTCCCCTCAGGGAACATTTGAGTAATGAAACCCAGAACACCTTAATTCCATGGACTTCTACTATCAGGAAGTAAATCTTATCCATGAGTTCTAATTGATATTGTCTTCAGTTTAATTAAGTGCTTTGTTGACACAACAGAATCATTGTTTATCTGGCTTAGCAGGAGCTGGAGGAGAAAAATTTTAAGCCAAAATAGTGATCTCTTTTGCCCCAGGGGAGGTAGAAACTAGCTTTTTCTGTGAGGGGGTGTCTGGCTGTCTTCAGGCTGGAACTTTGCCTGTGTTTGAGAGATGACGCATCCTATTTTAGACCGGGAGATGAGAGGTGGTGGGGTGCAGGGTGAGAAATCTGAACAATCCCCTACTTTCTTCTAACCCAACACTTTAACCCAAAACTGTGTGACTTTCTTGTTATCACTGGGTCTGGTGTGACTTTTCCAATCTGACAGCTAACCGAGAGACAGGGAATCTCAACTTGCAAACCGATTCTACTCTAAAAGGTCATTTAAAATCAGTCGATTTTCACTAGAAAAAGAAATGATACCCATGTTGCTTTGATTCCCACATTGGCCCATAAAAGTTTATCTAACCCATAATTTAGCTGGACTAAAAAGCTGAACTAGCCCTGGTAGTGCTGGGGCAGCAGAGGGCCGGAAGGAGAGAAACAAACATTTCCTTTCCCTTTCTTTCCTGCCCCCTTCCTTTCCTTTGGGCCCTCTTGTCCTCTGACCTCTAAGTTTTCTTGGGCAGCCCTGTGCTGGGGAGGGGGTGGGGAGCAGGGGTTGGGCCCTGCCAGATACAGTGCTCCTGACTCCAAAATCCTCTGCCTGCCCCCTGTCCCAGGCCTTCAACTGTGCTTCCTTAGGTGCAGGACAGAAAACAATTAAAAAAAAAAATTTCACAATGAGATAGGAGAAACCCAAAGGAATCTCTAATAGGTAGAAATATAAGCAGTGAAACAAAATCCAGACAGCATGGAGGATATTTGGTTGGAGGGACAGTTGGGCTTAGGGGTTGGGGGTGGGTAGAGTGAGGGATGGGGACAATGGTCGGTAGACTGGCTCACAGTCCTTTAAATTATTCCTACTTTCCAAGCTTCTCCTTTTCCACATCTGCCCTTTTTGATTGTATACAAGCTCCAAGTTCTGTTTTATAATGGCTTTCAAGCAGAGAGCAGGGGGATAGAATACTTTACAATTGTAATTTATTGGGATGGCTTAGTGACAAACATTGTGCTAATCCCTTTCCATATGTTGTTTCATCTCATTCTTGTCATGACCCCCATGAGGGACATATTATCCTTCACAGATGAGGAAATTGGGCCTCAGAGAGGGTAAATAACCTGCCTGAAACCACACAGCCAGTTGGGAAGAAGCTGGGATCTAAATGCAGCTTTGTGGGATTCCCAAACCAGCAGACCTCTTTGCAAGTGAAGGTCACAGGCTGAATGGGACTCTGTCAGTCATGACATGTTTCCTCATCTGTAAAATGGGGATAATAACTGTAACTACTTCACAGGGATATCGTAAGGATTAAGGAAGATAATCAACGCTGCACATAGTAAACCTCAAAAACATTGGCTGTTATTATTTAAAAAGACACTCTCAAGATAATGGGGAGAAAATTGTTGATACTTATAATAAAATGGAGGTTCATTATACTAGTCTCTCTACTTTTGCATGTGTTTGAAATTTTCCATAATAAAAAGAAAAAAAGAAAAAGAAATCAACATGGCATCTATCATGTGTCTGGTTGGAACTAGCAGCCAATAGATCGATAAACACAGACGTCCTAGAATAAATGATAGAGGGAAAATTCAAAAAATAAAAGCCTTGGTTTTGTAATTAAACCCCTCTCAGTAAGTTATCCTTAAATTGTCAATGGAGTTTGGGGCTGACAAAATAATCCTGTGGGTGAGGTTGAACCAGAAGTTGAAGTTTGCTTAGATCTTCAAAAAACTTTGAATCAAGCCCCACGACCAAAACTATTTACAAAGCCAGGAGGGAGCAAGGGGAAGGGGGAGGAGAGGGGACCAGCATGGAACCTGGGGAAATTCTGTGCCATGCCTTTGGAAATGAGAAACAAAAGGTGGGGAGTAAAGCCTCCTTCTCTGGATAGGGAGAGGCAGACAGTTAATTCTCTTAGGAATCAGTAATAGGCCCAATCTTACTTATCAGCCTCAAAAAAGTCTCCAAGAAGGGTGCCTAGTGACATCTCTGATCTGCACATGACGCAGAGAGTGAAATACCAAATTGTGCCAACCAACAGCAGGAAGTATCTGGAGATTGTGTGAGTTGTTAGAGAAATGTTATCTGAACTTCCATATCATTATCACTGGAAATAAAACAAGTGCAATCTCCAAATCCTATTTGGAGGATTATAGCTTTTCTACGGAGAACATGGTCCTTAATGTCAACTAAAGATTAATTTGTCAATTTTTTTCCAGTAGCTACCATGTGTCAAGAACTGTGCTAAATACAAGAGATACAAAGGTGAATAAGGCAAAATGGGGGTGGGAAACGTGGGGGGAGTCTGTCTTTAAAGATTAGTAGCTTGTTCTTTCAGATAACTGCCAAAAAATTCTACAGAAGGCAGGGCATGCCTCAGAAGGACACTGAAACAAAAGGTTACCTTTGTACCCTTTTGTACAAAAACTTAAGTGTGTCTGCAGGTGGGTTTTTATGTGTATGATTTTGTTGTTTGTTTGTTTGTTTGTTTTTGTCCTGCAGGAGGAAGGCTGAAAGGGTTATGAACACCATCTGTGAAACCACCAAGGAAACAGATGGGGTAAGCATAGGTTTATTCAACTTAAGTCCTAGTGTGCTAGAATTACAGGCTACTCTTTGAAATCCCAAAGAGGTAAATTTAGGACACCTAAGATCAAATATGAATTCATACTCTTAAAACTCATAAAACCTGAACTTAAGAGATAATATAGGTTGAAATAGAAGTGGCTTTGTGAAATGGGAAAAAGGGACATAATTCCAGTTTAACAGGATTTTTAGGACACTACCAAAATTCTAATCCCCACAAAGCAACAAAACAAAACTCAAGATAAAGCATGTGAGAACGGATGTTCGCTTTCCTAAACAGAGGGAGAAAATTGACAATGTGAAAACTGGTGAGATAGTTTCTTTCTTATTTTAAACAAAGAGATGCAGTGATTCTTGGGAAATCTAATTAAGGTTTGAGCATGTACTTTGATACTCTTTACTGACAACCTCTCTGCCCTGACAGTTCTATAAACCAGTGGGCTAAGGACTATTCTTGCTCCAAGCTTTCATGGATGGATCTGGGTGCACAAGAGTTTCATAGTTTGAGATCCAAACTTTTCAGAAAAAGAGGCAAATTCATTGTCCCTCAAAGTCTAGGGTCAGAGGGATAAAATGCTGAAAAGGGGTTAAGAGCTTTCAAAGGAGAATTCTGGTGACCCTATCCCAACAATTTAATAAAAACTTAATAATTTTAACTAACAGTAGTTAAAAAACAATGGCACTATGGTGTTGACCCTTGTTTAGCTTGCTGCATACTTGTTTACTGTGACTTCTAGATCATTTTAAGCCAGACTTGAAAAAACCTAGTTTTCCGCTTGATTCATTTTTCCTTCTTACAGGGAGAATTTTGGAAAAAGAAAAAGAAGAAAAAAAGAAAAGAGAAAAGCAAGAAGACAAACTAAAATCAAAACCTCAACTCAACACAGCCCTAAAAATTTCAAATTAGCATGACTGCAACTTTTTTGCATGTGTTATTTACAAGTCTTTTCTTCATAGATACATTTATTATTTTTTTACATAGCTGCAGTTCTAGTTAACATCACTCTGATTTCCACTTTTAAAATGTAATCAGTAGTTCTCAACTGGGGGTGATTTTCCCCTCAGGGGACATTTTGGCAAGGTCTGGAGACATTTTTTTATTGTCACAACTAAGGGGCTGTGCTCCTGGCATCTACTGGGTAAAGGCTAGAGATGCTTCTCAACATCCTACAACACATAGGAAGGCTCCCCACGACAAGGAATATCTGGCACAAAATGTTGATGGTGTGGAGGCTAAGAAACCATGAGCATTAAATCACAGTTTCTAGTATGAACAAGCACCATTTTTTAATGCATGAATTAAACCTCTCACCGAGAGGGATATGTCGTCATTAAGGTAATCATTTCTCTGATGTTGGACTATTAGGCTGTTTCCTATTTTTCCTTATTATAGACAATGCTGCAGTGGACATCTTCACTAACTTTTTTCAGCTGAATTATTTCCTTAAGATAAATTCCCAGGAGTCAAAAATACTGAACAAATGAGTAGGAATATTTTTTCATGCTTCACAAGTTATTTTGCCATTTTGCTTTACAACTGGATTAAACCAAATTACAACCCACCAGAAGTGTGTCAGTGTACCCGTTTCACCAAAATATAGGCAGTACTGGGTGTTACCATTTAAATAAAAGTGAGAGGCGGCATACATCTCGAATATAAAATGATACCTCCAGTTTGCCTCAATCTGCATTCAAATTGCCACTCAGGAGAAATATTTTTCCATCCTTGTTTTCTATTGCTATTATTTTTGATATAAATTGTTTATGTCTTTTGCTTATTTTTCTAACTGGTTCTCACTGTTTTTCTTTTAAAATCGAATGTAATCTTTATCAAGCATAGATAGCAATGCTGTCATAGTTAACACAATATTTTTAACTTTTTTTTTTTTTTTTTAGTTTTGCTTTTTCTGCCCCTACAGCATAGATATGTTAACGTAACGTTTCCTGCTGGAATTTCCATTTACAATTTTAATACTCTTTTTTAGGTGCTGGTCACCTCACCCAACCTGCAGCCTCAACACAGAGAGGCCCTTGGGGAAGAGAAGCTTCTCGAGCGATTGATGTCAGCCGCCGAGGTAAGAGCAGTACTTGGTCCCCACGGTATGCGGGAAGTAATTCTCTTAATCAAATGAAAGGCCCGAGGAGGAGCCACAAGGCAGAAAGGAAAATATACGTGAAGGAGAATACCAAATTCTGTGAGGAGTTTGAAAGACCTGCATTAAAAAAAGGGCATCATACCTTTAGGACTTCAGAACTGGCAATGCTCCAGATGCAGCTATTAATATGCAAAAAATGCCTTCATAAATACTTGATTCTGTTCACAGTGGGGAGGCAGTTCATTTGAAAGAGGAAATGGGAGCTTGGAGTTGAAACATGTCTGCTTGTCTCCTTTTTCTTTTTTCACTGCTCTTTTCATCTGCACATTTTGCCCTTGTAATTTCTTCCCCTCTTCTGGCGACTTACCCCCCTCCTCCAACTCCCAGGAAGCTGTCGAAGTTGTCGAGGTCGTGGCTTCTCCCACTTCTATTTGCGGATTTGCCTCGAGGCCCTGACGCCGGGCCAGGTGTGGAGGGGGCGCCTCAGGAGCCAGTCGCCGGGTTGGCCAGCCCGCGTGCGGGAGGCTGGAGCCGGGCTCCTTCCCGCTCTCTTCCGCGCCGCCGGCCGCCCGCGAGGCCACGCGCCGCCGAGCTTTCAAATCCCGCCGCTAGGGGGCGTCCGGAGGCAGCCTCCCGCAGCCGGGGGCCAAAGCCACCAACCCCGTCAAGTCGGGCTTGCTCTGTCGCCACCCCCCCCGTCAGAAATTGTTTCCCCAGTCCAGGTCTGTGACTTCTCGTGAAAGCATGGTGACGCCCAAATAGTCCACTTTGGTGGTTTTTTTTTTTTTTCCTTTCCTCGCGGCCAGCGCCATGATAAAAAAGTGAAAGTGTTTTATGCGACCGAACTCCTAATATGATCAGACCCCAGGGAGGGGGAGGCAGGGGGTGGGTGAGTGAGGAGTTAATGGAAAGGAAAGAAAAGTAGAGACTGCTGGTGCTGATAACGATCAATTTTGTGTGCTCCCCTAGCCTGCTTCAGAGTGGGAAGACAACCCTGCAAGGAATCCGCTGGATTTGCCCGCGGCCCATCAAGGGACCGAACTGAAATCTGCTGGGCAGAAATTTGTTTTCTAAATCCTTCCCAGATGCTTTATAGTAAACATGAAATTAGTCATTTACATGGAGTAGGTGGAGGAAGTAGTGAAAATTGAAGCCAGTGATTACTCCAAAGAAGGGCCATTGGCCTCAAGAAGTGAGGGGTGGGGGAGGCACGGGAGCCGCCCCCCCCTTCCTCAGCCCCACCCCCATGCTCTCTGTGTTGAGGGGCTGGTGGGGCTCCCTAGACATTTCCTCAAACGGCTTTCCTTTTGGGGGCTACTTCTAAAGGGAGTAAGACTCCTGTGACTTGAACAAACCCCTCGGTTCTGCGGGGAGCGACGGCCCACCTTTCACAAAGGAGGCCCACGAAGTTCTCGGAGTAAGCTGGTTGGCCACGGCTTCACGGGGGAAACCCAGGATTAGAGTTTGAGACCCTCGGTCTGGTGTTCCCCTTTCTGACTGCAAGGTGAATAATTCAGTCTAGGGCTTAACCGGACGTGCCTGAGCCACCGTTTTATTGCAGGTGATATTAGGTCTCCTGAAATGCAGCCGCGGGAGCTGTGTGAATTTGGAGCCTGTTTAGGGTATGTGAGGCATCCACAAGGCCTTTGGTATTAGCAGAATGTAGCATAGTTATATTCTCCTTAGTCACAGACTCCCTTAAAAAAGAAAACCTTCTAGGTCCTTACAAAGGCTGTCTCCAAAGCAGGCATGTAAAAAAAAAAAAAGAAAAGAAAAAATGCAAACATTGGTTCAGTGATTCCTCAGTAGCAGGAAGGGTCAGCTCAGCTGTGTTTTACCTCAGCGGAGGCCTGCCCCAGGCCTGGGGTTCTAACAGTGAGAGTTCAGATCCTTCCTTAGAACCCAGCTAGGCACACACATGAAAACAAAACTAACTTTATTATTATTGTTTTTTAATGGATGTGAGGGAAGAGGAGAGAGCCAGGCAGTGGCAGGAAGTGGGAGATAAGGGAGAAGTAGAGCTCATGCCCCCTTCTCCCTGCCCAGGCTGTCGCACAGCAGGGAGAGACCTGAGAGTGCCCTGGAGCTGTGCTGCTTCTGCTTGGGGTTCTCTGAGACCCTGGGCACAGCTCTAGGAATCCCCCTGAGTTGTCTCTCTAGAGTGAATTTGAAGACAGTCCCAGTCTCAAAGCTTCAAATGAATGAACAAACTTATACATATTTGTGAATGTACATCCTTGAAACACTAATATTTCTGGCCCATCCAAATGAAGCATTTTTCTCCTTTCTTCACAGTATCCTTACATTTTTTTCTTGATGCTACTTTTTTCCTCCCCATTAGGAATGAGAAATGGATGGGAAAAAAATGGGCCCTTTAGCACAAGTCTTAGTGCCTACTGCCTTGATGGATGATACCTTTCTCTGTTTCCCTGTTGCCTTTTTGACTTTGCAGAAGTCAGGGAAAGGCTGATTCAACTCATTCGGGCACATAAGAGCCACACAAAATAGTCCAAGTTTAGTTAAGACATTCCAAGGAACCTGTGTGATTTTACTGATGAGGCAAATGAGGCCCAGAGAGATGAAGAATCTCACCCAGGGTCACACAGCAAAGGCAGCCCAAGAACCCAAATGTCCTACCTCCCAGTCTCATGCTCATTCAGAGTCAATACTGTACCTGCTTCTCTGGCTTTTGGGTCAAAGGTGAGATTTCATTAAGATTCGTGAGAAGACAGGTTCTGGATTCAGTGTTTGCTATGGTGAAAATCAGAGAAAAGGATCAAAGTCAGATCTAGGTCTAATTAGTTTTTATATATACTATATACATACACACCTAGTTCATGTGTACAAGATTATAAACACACACACACACCTATGGCATTTGTATTTACTCACCAAACAACACCTGCACCCTCTAGAAGCACCATTTACATAGCATGTTAAATATAGTGTTGAGAACTTATACTCAGATATCTATTTTTCTTGTTTTGGTTGCTCTTTCAAAGAACAAAAGTAAATTCTTTGTGCTACTAAAATTCAGATAAAGCTGAAATTAAAAAGGAAATATTGATGGAAAAAAACCTGCTGATACTGTTGACTATAAATTTTGTATGATCGTACTTCACTAAAGTAGGAAAATGCTTCTGCAACCTTCCAGATAGAAAGATCAGAGATTTCCCCTTTTCCTTATAATGTGGAAGGGCAACAAGAGAAGTGGAAACATAAGGCAAACAAAGGCAAAGGCCAAAGTAGGGCTGGTGAGAGGGGACTAAGGGACCTCATGGAGCTTGCCACAAAGCAGCTGCCCACCCCCCCCACCCTCCCCCACAGACGTGGTGTTAATCGCCATGATTTTCCTCCATGGTTGCAGGATCACTGCTCTCCACAGGGGTGGAAGCTGAGGCTTGAAAGCTAAACAAACCTACCTGAGGTTGTACAACTAGTGAGGTTTTCAGGAACGGTTTTGTGCCCAAGACTCAAACCCCGTGCTGCAAAAGGATAGGATTTATTTTTGTTTTTCTTTTTATCCCCAAGAAAGTGAATTTAATGTTTATAAAGGAATGTTTATTTGAGGACAGATTTAGCTAAGCACATGGCTCTACTGACAAGGGTTTTAGTCAGTCTCTAGTGTGGGTTGAGGGTCCAACAAAAAGTTATTTCTATGCTTGCTACTTTTTTTTTTTAAGATTTTATTTATTTATTTGACATAGAGAGACACAGCGAGAGAGGGAACACAAGCAGGGAGAGTGGGAGAGGGAGAAGCAGGCTTCCCGGAGCAGGGAGCCCGATGCAGGGCTCGATCCCAGGACCCGGGGATCATGACCTGAGCTGAAGGCAGCCGCTTAACGACTGAGCCACCCAGGCGCCCCTCTATGCTTGCTACTTTTAAGAGCCCATGGCATCTTTGTCTTTTTGACCTGAAGCTTCTACTCATTCCCTGTGGGCTGACCTTTCCTTTCCTGTTGTTTCTCAGCTGTCCTGTTTGAAAATGGCTTTAGGACAGATTTAAAACATTTCTTTTTTAAAACAGCTGGGGAAACTGAGGCCCAGAGAGTGGTTTCACAAGATTGGTTTAAGTCTATTCCTTGAAATAGTGTGAGACCAGAACCTGAACCCCAATCTCCTTAGTACCTAATACTTTTCCCTGCACATCGCACTCCCTCCTTTAGCCTCATTTGAGCTTGCCACATCACAGCTGCTTGGCCATGATCCATCCTCTGGACAAATCTAGCCCAGCAGAATTGTGTTGAGATGAGGTTCACTTCACTGTGGCTTGGAAGGAACCTTGGGTCTCTTTGAAATGAAACTTACAAATTCTAACGCATAAAGAAAGTTCTTGCAACACCAGGAGAATGAATCAGTCAGCCAGAGTTCAAGAAATGTAAACACAGTTTTAGATAGGAGACTAAAAAAATCGCTTAGGACTTCTCCATCTCTTGGGTCAAGACCCTGGTAATTTACTGAGGTCCACGCTGTCAAGGAGGAGACACAACTCAAACTGCATTCCTGGGAGATAAAGCAATGGGGGTGGTAAGACTTCCTCTCCAAACAATGTGGCAGGATCTATCCTTGTTATCAAGCTGAAGAAACTGACTGACCCATCACCCAGTGCAGGCAACTGGTTGTGAACACAGGCTCTTTCTCATCATTCTGAGCTGGTGTGTACATTCACAGGCTACAGACTGCACAGCTTCCAGGCCTGCTTGAAACGGGGAGCTCAGAGTCTTTCTGTGATGAACATTTCTGCCACTAAAGAGATAAACAGAAAACACATTCCTTCTCTGGCTGCCCACCATCAGGCCAGAGCAGATTTTCAAATGCTAGCATTAATCTAACCACAGGCTTTTAGCAAGGAGATAGCATTCCCACCAGATAATCAGGCTGTTTCAGAGATGACCCTTACAAGATGGGGTCTCATCCCAAACTCTTCTGCCTTCTTCAAATCATGGGATCCTTCACCAAACACTCAAAAGCATGAAAGAGCTCTGATTCTAGCATGGAATAGGGTGCCTTAAAATTTCCTTCTATTTAAACCTATGTTGACAATGTTCATTGTTTTGATAAAAATGAAATGTCATATTTATTCCCATTGCTTCAGAATACTTATTTCCCTTGGTATGGGATGCTCTCCTGGGACTCATCTGGTATCAGAATAGAGATCAAGCCAAAAAGTCATCTTATCAGGCAGACTGGGCCACCTGGCTCTTTCACGGTTGTATGTCAGGGCTTGGGAAAGAACATCAGACCCACAGGCTCCGTGACCAAACATTCTGTGGTTACCAGGGCAGTAGCTTTTGGAGGTGCTAGTAGGAGCCTCTTTAAATATGTGTAGGGCCTTTTCCAACATATGTCATTTCTGAGACATGATTACTCTTTGATCCCTAGTATGCTCTCATGACACTTCCCCCATAATTTGCAGTGGTTCCTCATTGGAGAGGGGATATATCCACTGCCAAACAGATCTCAGAAAGCACTTTTACCTTCTCACAGTGTTACACATGGATTTGCTGCCCCTAGCAGAATCCAATGGGAGGAGTCTTAAAAGTCAGCCTTTGTACCTTCGTGGTTTTGTTATTTGTGGTAAAAAATGGAAAATGCAAAGGCAAATTCCAGATTAATTTAAAAAATCTTCTCAGTATAAACGAAACCATAAAAGGAAGATAATTCTGGTCCCTTTACATAGCCCTGCTGACCTTTTCTTAAGAATGATATCTAAAAATACTTCATTTTATATGATATGACTCAAGATGCCTATGACCTATGGAGTGTTTGATGTGTTATAACAAATCTTGATCTGCTTGTTTAATGAAGGAAACCAAGACCCAAGATGGCCTTCTGGTATTGTCATTATCAAATTCTTGGGATAAGATTTAAGACCTTGTTTATGTGACACATTTTTACTTTAAATCTTGGATGAAGAGGAGAGTGAGATGGGCATATCAAACAATTATTCAAGACCTGAGAAAATCTCCAAGCTAAAGATATACCCCAGGGAGCTCTATTAAAGGAGCCAAGTAGACTCGTCTAGAAGATAGAAGTTGGTCTGAATTTAAATATGGAAATGCCTAGTAAATACAAGAGCAATATTTTTCTTCCAAGTTGGAATAACAGTTCTTTTACATACTTATGTCTTCTTAGACCAAGTCTAGCTCAGTCTCAAGAGTTTGGCCTTAGCTTTGGGAACACCAACTTCTCTTAAAATTTCATAAATTATTTTTTATGGAAAGGTCCAAAGGTACATGGCAGTTTACCAAACCCAAAATGGAAGGCAAACTAGATGATGGAATTTAAATTCAAGTTGTGTGACAACAAAATATCAACTACATGAGAAACCCTCCAGTCAAGATATATCACAGGATTAATAAGGATACCTGTGGTGGAAGACTGTGAGGAAGAAGGGAATTAACAAAAGGCTGAAGTTGGAGCCACAAAGTGGCCAACCAATTCAATTCATGTGGTGATCTTAATTCTACAGAAGATACTGTTCTTGGTCACTCACAAATAAGTATAGATATCTGGTCTCCTAGCCTCTAGGCTTACCCCCTTCAATCCATTTTTCACATAGTTGGAAGAGTCATTTCTCTAAAATAAAAAATCTGGTTATACCAATTCCTGCGTCAATAGGATCTCACAATCTTTAGGATAAATTTCTTAGTTGCTATAATGGCTTTTCACGATCTGGCTCCTGACCACCCCACTAGCTAATTGCACTTCTCCCCACTCCCTTTCCTACCTGTGCCCTGGGGACCGGTCATTAGAAGCCACTTACATTTCTCCTATGTCTCCATGTTCTCTAACCTTAATGTGGTCCCTTTCCCTGGAGAATCCTTTCCTCTTTCCCACTTGGCTAGTTCCTATATATATCCTTAGAAAGTCAGCTTAAGTGTTCTCTCATTCCAAAAGCCTTCCCAAACTCCGGGCTGAGTTAGTCTGCACTCATTCATAGCTGTCACCATACTTCACTACTGTGGATGACACTAAGGCATGGATTTTGTCTCTCAACCGTATTCATGTGCCCACCGCAGTATATGGCATTAGTAGATGGTCAATTAGTGTTTGTTGAGTGAATAAATGAATGAGTAATCCTATGTGCTTTGTAAAACAGACTTATTAATTCTTTCTATTGGACATGTTCCAGTGCTTGTGTCTTCATTATTTTTCAAATAAGGAATTGTGGAGAATTAAGACAACAGTAAATGAAAATCCATAGGCCACAGGAAGATGTGTGAAAGAAGCAAGGGAGAAGCTAGGAGGAAAAAAAATCCTAAAGAAAAGCCTCATGCTTCTCTTTATGGCACAAATGTCTGAGGGGTGATGAAACAGAAAAAAGTATTTATGGATTACTAGTTAATGAAAGTTATAATTTTTTGATTATCCTGACAGAAGAAAAATACTCTAAACTTTATTATAGGTTGAGAAATATAACTGATAATACACTCACACACTCATACACACACACACACACACACACACACACACACACACACACACACCTTAAAATCTATACCAGCCTTAAAATGCATTGTGCTAAGCATTACTTCACTACTTGAACAAGACCCTGATCCCTCATGCATATTATACACTAAGTGAATAGCAGATTCTGGCTACTTGGAAGGGACACAGTCTGAGAATTTCAAGAATCCTTAGATTTGTGAATACCCCTTGTGTATATCATAGCCCCAGTAAAAAGAGGGGGAGTTCTTCAAGCTCTTAATGAGTCTATAAATAAAGGGTTAGGGTGGTTTATAAAACTATTTTGTTTTTGGCAGAGAATCATCAAAATGTTAGACCACATCACTTTCTCTTACTTTCATCACCAGTCCTAGCAGCTGGCCTTCTATTTAAGTCCATTAAACAATATTTATATAAAAAGAATCAATGTTCTTCTTT
Organism: Eumetopias jubatus; assembly: GCF_037043125.1. Classification (NCBI taxonomy): domain Eukaryota; kingdom Metazoa; phylum Chordata; class Mammalia; order Carnivora; family Otariidae; genus Eumetopias; species Eumetopias jubatus. Next base: position 33,951,295 of record NW_028274809.1, read on the forward strand.
CTGAAAAATAACTTTACAAGAGTAATTGCACGTGTTATAATGAATATAGTTCACAACAGTGAGATGTGGGTGCTCAGAGGAGGGCTAGGCGCACTCACTAGCTTAGTGATGGTCTTCTGTTTTCCAGCCTCATAATGTCTTTGATTTGACTTCATGCCTCTGTAAGATGACATATTGTATGTATCCCTGATTTGTGAAGTCATTTGCAAATAGGTGAAACTGACTTTCGAGTCCACAAATACCCAAAGTCCACCATCTATATAATTCTTTAGAATCCTATCATTTTTTTCCTGAAAACATTCGTTAAAACCAAATGACCAAAAAGAAAACAAAAAGTTGTGAAAGATCGATAGTGATTCCAATGCATAGATGTTTTAAATTGCTCTTTGAACTCAATGCCAGGGAGTATCAAGCATTTTCTGAGTAGTGTTATATCCATTTTCTCAAAAACAAATGGGAATGTTAAGCACAAAGAGTTGTAAGAATTTTTTGTTAAGGTCATTGAACAAATCAAAGGAACAAATACATTTCCTACATCTAAGACCTGAAAGAGGTGCCCTATGCTTATATGGGCAGTCCCATTGGAATGGGAGTTGCTATTTAATAGGTATAGCATTTCAGTTTCGCAAGAAAAGAGTTCTCGAGATTGGTTGCCCAACAATGTGAATCTACTTAACAGTACTGAATGGTACACTTAAAAATGGTGATTAACATAACAATAAAAAATTATTAAAAAAATGGTTAAGATGACAAATTTTATGTTATATATATTTTACCACAATTTTAAACAATGACAGGGGATAGGAGGAGATGAGGAATTGTATTCTGGGCAGAGGCAACAGTATATTCAAAAGCTTGGACATAAGAAAGAGATTTGCATTAGCCTAAGGTCTTTAGTTGCTAGGAGTGGAGAAAAGAAGAAATAAAAGTTTTCTTTCCTTTTCCTGAATATAGAGCTTGCCATGGGGGCAATTCTGAAATAGTCCAAGTTTGTCTTTGGCACTCTACCATTTCCCTTTCTGTACTTTTCTTCTTCTTCTTTTTTTTTAAAGATTTTATTTATTTGTCAGAGAGAGAAAGAAAGAGAGCACAATCAGGGGAGTGGCAGTCAGAGGGAGAAGCAGGCTCCCCACTGAGCAAGGAGCCTGATGCGGGACTTGATCCCAGAACCCTGGGATCACGACCTGAGCTGAAGGCAGACGCCTAACCAACTGAGCCACCCAAGTATTCCAGTGCTTTTCTTCTTGTTCCTTCTCCAAATAGCTAATTTCCTGTTTATCCAAGCCCTCCAGGGCCATCCACCACCAGTCAAGCATATTTCAATTCTTAAAACGTTCTTTACCCTCAAATTACCCACCTCTCCTTCTACTCCTGTCAGAATTTTTAGTCCCTCAGAGCAGCTGTTCTCAGCTAGGTTGCCATCTGACAGCCACCTGGACATATATATATATATATATATATATATATTTTTTTTTTTTTTTTTTTTTACTAAAGTGTGAATGACTATTAGCTTCTTGGAAGTATAAATCTTTTAAGAGAATACTTCTGAATTCAAAGTGAATCTATTAATAAGGTTTTAATAGTAGAATGAAGTGAAATCACAACATTTTTGGCCATATTAGGAAGAATGTTTTTGGTCTGGAGAGCTACCCTATAAATGGCCTATCTTCCTAGAAAATCTGTCTCAAGAGTTTGGCTTCTCCCAAACTGTTCCTCCTTTTTTTCAGCTCCTTCCCTTCTCCCCATGTCTCTCTCTCTCTCTTTTTTAAAGATTTTATTTATTTATTTGACAGAGACACAGCAAGAGAGGGAACACAAGCAGGGGGAGTGGGAGAGGGAGAAGCAGGCTTCCTGCCGAGCAGGGAGCCCGATCCCAGGACCCTGGGATCATGACCTGAGCGAAGGCAGACGCTTAAAAACTGAGCCACGCAGGCGCCCCTCTCCCCATGTCTTTAAAAGTTGCAAATCATTTTCAGTGTTACCCACAAAAGGGTGTCTGATGCCAAGTAAGGGGGATTGGAGGGAGAAAAAGATGTGCAACAGAAGTCATTTATTTGTGTGGGTCATAAAGTCAGGAACGTCCTAAAGTCTCCATTTTGTCAGATGGCAACATGCCTGTTAAGATTGACCTCACCGCCAACCATGCATTGTGGTAAAAATGCAGGGCTCTGGGGTTCAAATCACAGCTTCTCCATTTAGCTGTGTGACCTTGGGCGAGTCACTTAACCTCTCTGAGCCACACAGGCCTACATGAAAAATGAGGATAATGATAGAGTTTACCTCATATCATTGCTGTGAGGATGAAGTGAAACAATGAATGTAAAGCACTCAGCACAACGTTTGGCATATCAAAGATCGATGACAATGGTAGCTATGATCTCCATGATCTCCGTCATCATCATCATCATCATCATCCTTCACTAGGGGGCTCCTATTAAGAGCTGCCCTGGCCTAGTTCCAACCAACAAGTGAGAATGAACAGAACTGACGCTGAAATTTCCCACCACGGTCAGGATGTCCATCCAGGGAGAATGGCAGGAGGGGTGATGCAGAATGCCAGGCTCTCAAGTACTTCCCTGCTTACAGATTTTGAGATTGGCAAGCGTATGATTGTGCCTTTTCTCCTTCTGGTTTTGTAGTCTCTGGCAAAAACAATTCCCTCCCCCTAGCTCTGGCCCCAGTGCTCCATCTGGGGCATTGCTTCCTGTCACGATAGCGGGTCCCTCATTCAGGATTCATTGCTGCCTGCCCCATAACAAGCAGTGAGGAAGACCACACACATTTCTCTATTAATCAAAGGCTATTTTTAGGAGAGAGAGAAGGTCTCTACATAATCATCCTTTCCCCCGGGTCTGAAGCAGAAGCAGCAGTGGCGATAGGTAGGGGATGAGCTGCAAAGTCACCCTACGCTCCTAGTTTGTGCTTCATTTTACAGCTAGCTGCTTACGGGGATTGAAGTACGAAAGGAAGCGTGGAAGACGTAGAATTGGCCTCGGTCCTCCATTTAGAATAGAATCCTCGCCTGCGAGGATTTTCCAGATAGTTTCCTCCTTCGTGGTTGTGTAGGCAGAGCTGTGCACAGCTCTAGGGGCTGTGCCCACCTCATTATACTGTGAGTTGTGCAGCGTATGACCTGCAGAAGCCACAGTACATCCCCACAGATTTTCCTTCCTGGGCTAGCTAAGCACATGCCCTTGGTCCAGCTTCTCCCCTCCCCTAATATTTACACTCACACCACAGCACACTGGGCTACCCATGAGTACCTCATGAGGACACCACATTTCCCAGGCTGTCCAAGAAGTGAATCCTCTTTCCTCCTTGTTGCTATATTTGGGGAGAAATTGAGTGTTTCTGGAGGTCCCTGTATGAAATAATGTGCATGCAAATCAGACGATATAGAGGAGAAGTAGAGGTGACTTTTTTTAGAGGAAAAGCTTACTTTTTAGGGGACGTTGAATACTAGACCTCTCCTTTTCATGGCTGGTATTTGAATTGATAGATTCGTAGGCTGAAAAACAATAGGGGTTTTACCTGTGAGTGTGAAAAAGTCTTGAAAAAAAAGTGATTTTTCTTACCTCAAGACAAGGGAAAAACCAAGTGGGGGCTTTGATGCTGAAGCCTCATAATAAATTGAACGGTTTAAAAAAAATCTGTTGATGTTATCATGGAGAGAAGATTGATCTGGGATTTTAAAAGCACTGAGGAAAATAATACTTTTATTTAAGATGTTTAAGGGTGAAATCCTGTAGGGACTGTGATGCTGAAATCCTGAGAGGAGAACTTTTGACAGAGCAAGAACATGAAACAGTTAATGCCTGACACATGCCGTGAGGAGATGCCCAGATTTGAACAGCAGATGTGCTGTGGGGCCCCAGTGCGTGCAGCAATGGCGGGATGACAGACGAGGGTGAGGAGCCCCAGCCTGCAGCTGTAGCGCAAATACAAGGGTTGGGCCAGGGGAGACAGGAGGGATTCTAGCCCATCTGATTCCGGCCAAGGAGACAGACAGGCTTATGTACAGCCCTGATTTTTTTTTTTTTTTTTTTTTTTTTTTTTTTTTTTGCAATCTCTTAAAGTTACCTTGGGAGAGAATTAATCTCCTGGCTGTCCTTGTCAGTCAGAATGAAAACGAGTTAAAACAATGCTATTTTGATGAATGAGGAGAATTTGCATGATGGGCCAGAGAAAGACAATTAAGGGGGTTGATAATAGCAAAGAGGTCAACTGAGTGGATCTGAGATGGAAGAACAGTTTTTAATGGGAAATATGGGGTGTGTGTGTGGGGGTGGGGTGTGTGTGTGAGATATTGAGGAGACAGCAAGAGGGAGGAAACAGTCAGAGGGAATCATAGAAAATTCAACCTGGAAAAGATTTTGAGATCCTCTAACTTGCCCCCTCCTCCAAACTCATTTGCAAATACATGTATGTGTGTATTTATGCTTCCTTGTCTCATTACTGATAATAAACATACTAGAGAGGTTGCCAAAAAAGGATGTTTGTTTTTATTGATTTGCTAAACTGTGGTGGGCTTGGAAAAGCCTGTTCCTTGGTGTTTTTCCACCTCAGAGTACACAGACATAGTCACATGCATGCATAATAACTTAGGCCGAGCGGGGCAGCTTGGGATTCTAAGAACCAACACTGGAGAGAGGAAAAGCCATAATTAGTGTTAATTGTTGACCCTACAGTTCAAGAATAGATGCTCTGGAGAATGGGAAATGAGAACAAACATTAATTATTGAGTAGGGACCTTGGAGACAGACACTCTGGATTAAAAGGAGAGAGATAAATTGCATAATGAATGTTAATTTTCCCTCAAAGAATTGAGTGGTCGGTGGTTGGAAAGGAAAAAGAGGCTAAAACAATCATGAAAGAGAAACCTCAATGTGTGTCAGGGCAGGAGGGTACAGGAGGACTATACACACACTTTACATCACTGCTTACTGCCTCACCCTTTGCCTTACAGCTCCCAAGAAACGTGCTCTCAGGGTTTTCCTTAGGACTCTTACTATTTACCACAGTTGTCTGCTAGGGAGCTCAACCACTTCCCCAAGAATGCAGAAGCCACAAAACAAGCACACTGCACACTGACACGCTGAGAGGTGTGTGACACCGGAATTTATTTTTTATGTGTGTTGGTGGGAGTTTGACTTCAAATGAGGGAGATGGCTGGAACTGAATGCCTCTCAGGAGAAGGCAGTGGCCCTGAGTCTGCTGCTGTGGGGGTGACGGAATCCGGGGCCTTAACTGTTGCTTTATCCTAAGTATAAGACATCACACACACACACACACACACACAGCCTCCAAAGAAACCCTCTTCACTGAAAGTGAAAACAGAAAAAAGTAATTTGAGTCAAAAATTGGAGATGAGGATGGTAGCCAGTTTTTAAAAGAGACTCTATTATCAGGCTTGTCGCTGGCTGCTGGGATTCAGAGAGCTGGTCACATCCCCACAGCCAGGCAGCATCTCCTACGTCTGTGCGTGGCCTTCTGTTCAGGCCCTCATCAGCTGTTGCCTGGATGGCTCTGAGGTAGCCTGAATGCTCAGCCTTTTCTCTTGCCTGTTCCTTCATGCTGGCACACGCGCTGGGTTACATGACATCCCTCTTCAAACATCTGTGATTCCTTGTTGCCTAAAAAGCAGCATCTCCGCTTTATCCTGGAACACAGGGCCTTCTCTGGTCTGGCCCCGGCCTGACTTTCAGCCGCATCTCCTCCCGGGAAGCCCCTCACAGTCCATTCACAGGGACTGCTCATCATTTCCCACACGTATTCTATTTTCCTGTTTCTCTTTGTTTGGGTTCATGCTGGTCCCTCAGTTGGTCATGTCTGTCCCTCTTCTCTGTTTATCCGCTTCCATTAGTTTCTCAAAGGTCAGTGCAAGTGGGATCTCTCTGCAAAAATCCTTCCCAGCCCCCTCGGTTAGAATTAATGGCTCCTTCCTTGAACACACTTGAATCGTGTCAGTGAGGCCTCTTAATGCAGCACTCCTTCCATTCTGCCTTGTGATAGAGTGAATTGGTTGTGAGTTTGTCCTCACCTGGTCTGTGAGGCCCCGTGGGGCAGTAGCCGCAGGTGCTGAGCCTTGGAAGTGGGATGAGAAGAGCACAGGCTCTGGGACGGGTGGGCCTGGAAATGAATAAGCTAGCTGCTTACTGGGTCAAGTCCACATGCACCAGGGAGTTAAGCTCCTGTGTTTCAGTGTCCTCACCTATGATAAGTGAATGAAAATACTCACTTCATGGGAATATTGGGCTCATGGAATGAGATGACATAGGTGGTACAGTGCCCGAGAGTGTTTACTCTCAAAATCAACATCCTTCTCTGTCCCTTGCATATTGTAGACATTCAGTACATTTTACTAAAGGAGTCAAGCACATATGTAATGGGTCTTCTCTCTTTTAGGTGCAATAATATTTTACATCAGAATTTTATCTAATACTTAACAAGATGTACTGCAAGTATAATCTGTTTTTTTAAGATTTATTTATTTATTTGAGGGCGAGAGAGAGAACAGGCATGCGTGCGGTGAGGGAAGGACAGAGGGGGAGAATCTTCAAGCAGACTCCTCGCTGAGCACAGAGCCGCATGGGGCTCCATCTTGTGACCCTGAGATCATGACCTGAGCCAAAACCAAGTGTTGGAAGCTCAACCGACTGAGCCACCCAAGCGCCCTAAGTATAATCTGGTTTGATTGTTTTTTCTTCTTAAAGATTTTATTTATTTATTTGTCAGAGAGAGCACAAGCAGGGGGAGCGGCAGGCAGAGGGAGAAGCACGCTTCCCGCTGAGCAGGGAGTCCGATGCGGGACTCGATCCCAGGACTCTGGGATCATGATCTGAGCCAAAGGCAGACACTTAACAGGCTGAGCCACCCAGGCATCCTGAATCTGGTTTGATTGTTATAAAGTGTAAACTAGGATGGCAGATATTATTATAGTTGCATTATTTCAGTTAAGAAACATGACAAGTTGCTGTACAAAGAGTATCTAGAAGATAAACATTTATTTCCCTTTTGGATAAGAGTGGAGAGGTAGGTGGGCGGACTAGGGTGGTTTTGCTCCACGAAGTTATCTGAGCACTGGCGTTTCCTATATCTTACGGCTCCATTATCCCATAGAATACTGTCCTCTTCTGCTCAGTTGAAGCTATTTCACCACCTCAGCCAAGTCCAAGGGGAAAGAGGACCTCCTTTGGTAAAAAGGAGGGCGAGCAGTATCCTTTTAAGAAAATGAGCTGAAAGTTGCACACGTTACATCTCTTCACATTTCGTTAGCCACAATTTAGTCACATGGCCATGCTTGGTAGCAAGAGAGGCTGGGAAACATAATTTCTAGCCAGCAGCCATATAGTCAGCTAAACTTAGGTGCTACTAATAAAAGGAATAATGAAAGAATAGATATTGGAGAACAATTAGATTCCCTGCTACTCACAGTTTCAATCCTTATTTATGGGCCATGTTTCAGGAATGCACATGCTGTTTTCTGGGATATTCGGAAGTAGATAAAGGGGATCTACCCACAGGAATTTCAAATCTTGGAGAGGAAAGAAGAAAAAAAAAGTAAAAAAGGTAAAGGAAGTGATGGGGTGCCTGGTGAGAGGCCCAGGCAGTAAGAATTAGTGGAACCTAAGAAAGTAGCCATCAGCGTGGGCTGAGGCATCACAGTGAAGGTGGGAATTCAGCTAGGTCTTGAAGCCTGGAAACCTGGACAAGTAAGACTAGAGGCATGTATGAGTTAGTGGGAAAAGCTTTGATCTAAGTGGGGGCAGAAAAATCTGGATTTGAGCCTTAGATTTGCCACATAGAGGCTGTGTGACTTTGAGCAAATCACTGTACTTCTCTGGGCCCCAGTGTCCTTATCTACAAAATGAGAGACTTTTCAAACTGTGGTCTCATAGTTCCAGTGGCTCTGTACAGACCCCCTGCCTGGGAGTCATCTTAGGAGGGGAAGAACTAGCTGGACTGTGGAGAAGTTGCGGGGAGACAGACCAAGCCCACTTCAACCAGACAGCTCTGCTTATCCGTTTTATCTACTAGGGTCCTCAGCAAGTCTATTTGGTAAGCACTTCCTCTGCTTAAACGACGATGAAGGCCATGCCTACATTCCCGCTCGACTCTAAGGCTCTCTGAATTGGATCAAACGTAAGGGAGGTAGAATTCATAGTTTCACAGGCTTTGTAAAAAATGTAAGTACCATCATATGCAAAAAATAAAGAGGAACTAAATATTCTTCAACACTTCATACTGATTTTTTTTTTCTCAAAAATAAAAGAATTCCCAGCAGATTCAGAGAGAACTATTATTTTTGACATTTTTCTTCTTTGGGAGGCATAAAGTGGTGATGACACATTTTCAGCCAAATGTGAGGTAGGGGAGTCTTTGTGCTTATAGGAACCATGAGAGGCTTCTGTCAAAGGAAAGGAGGCTCCCTAATGTTTTTTAGTGGCTCTCCGCTGGTGGCTATCAGAACGCCTTCCAGTAGGGCTGCTGGTGCTTCGCTGGCCTCACTGTGGTGAGGGAAAGAACCCTACTTCTCTGTGAAGTCCAGGAACAAGTCCAGCAATCACAGCCTGCCCTGTGGTATATGTGACAGACCCAAATTAGCCCCATGCCGAGCTTCATGGGAATCTCCCATGATTTCTGTAAGGAGAGCATGTCGGTCAGGGCTTAGTGGAGAACGGAAACCACCAGATATTTTAAAAAGGAACGGAGTTACTCTACAGAACTTGGTGCTTATAAAGTTGCTGTTGCATCCACCTCTTGACACACTCAGTCTTCATGAGCTTGCTTGCTAGTGTAAGCAGCCCAGAATTTCTGCCTTACTTCTGCCCTCCATTGTCTCTTGCAAGTGCAGCTCTTTGGCAGAACTCAAATCTGCATGCAACCTCCTGATGGCAAAGGTTATCTGGGAAGTGTTTTTAGCCTTTTAGACTCTGCAAATACAGGAAGGCCCACTGGAAGGAAATGCTGGGTGCCAAGTGACCATATCCAGTCACATTTTCCTTTATTTCAATTGACCTGAGACCCCTTAAACTGTCAACATGATTTCTTATGGGTTATTAGCAGACATGGATTGGGGCAAAAGGGGGCCCAGTGACACACTGGCTTCTTCTTATCTTCCTCTACTTCTCACTCGGAGATGGATGGATTGTGGACCCTATGATTCAAAAGTGATGTTTGGAAAATGAAAATAAGAACAGTCATGAGTTATTGAATGGCTGAGATCCTGTTTCAGGATTCAGACAGCAGAGCTGCCCCACCAAGGGAGTCTCCTTGGGAAAAGGGCATATTCAGTAACGTACAGCATTACAGCTGGAAGGAACCATAGAAACATCAGCTTAGCATTTTCCAAGGTGCGTTCCAAAAATGATTTGGATCCACATGATGCTTTGCTGAAAACAATAAAGAACTAAGTGGTCAAATAAGTTTGGGCAGTGATGCATCGCCTCATCTGAAAGAGCAGGAATTCACATTAGCATATTAGAGTCCTTGTGAAATCCTGCAGTAAGGAATCTGCTTAGCTTTAGCCCACTGGCTTCCATACCTATTTGACCTCAGAAACTTTCAGGTTCTTTTTATAATGCCTGTTAACCTTGTGAGGAACTGGAGTTCTATGGGACATATGCTGGGAGGATTGGATCTAATGCCAACTCCTCTTTCCCCATATGAAGAAGCTGAAGTCCACAGCAGTGAAATCACTTGCCCATAATCACAGAAATTGCAGGTGGCAGAGCTGAGAATAACCTCAAGACTTTGGACATTTAGTCTGGAGTTCTTTCTTTTTACCCCTCACACTACTTTGTCTAAAGGCCTTTTCCTCCTTTAAATCTCCAGGCATCGTCTTTAAGGCAACAGTTGCTACGAGAAAGACTACTCAAGGAAAATCATATTCTTTTACCCATGGGTTGCTGCAACCAGCATTATCACAGATGCCAAATGGGGAAAACAAAGAGAAAGTCAACCATTTAGTATATGTTTGCCTCCAAATAAGCAGTGTTTTGAGACCAGCTGGGATATCCTTAGACCCTTCATCTTTCTGTTTACCAAATTGCAGAGCACCAGGAAGTGACACGAAGTATATGATCTATTACTGAAACTAATTATCCCCAAATCTAGTGACCCTAGAACAATAAACCTTTATTATATCTCACTCAGTTTCTGTGGGAATCTGGAAGTGGCTTTGGTGTGGGATTCTGCTGCAGGGTTTCTCGTGAGGCTTCAGTCACAATGGCAGGCAGGACACAGTCATCTGAAGGTTTCACTGGGGCTGGAGCATCTCCTCTCGAGATGGCTCATGCATAAACCTGGAGAGTTAACTCTAGCTGCTGGCAGGAGGCGTTACCGCCTCGCCATATAGAGCCCTCCACAAGGCTGCTTGAGTGGCCTCATGACAGACATGGTGGCTGGCTTTCCCCCGAGTGAGTAATCCAAGAGAGAGAGAGCAAGGAGGAAGCTGCAGTGTCTTTCCTGACCCAGGCCACACACAATCACTTCTGTCATATTCTACATTTATCAGAAGTGAGCCACTATGTCCAGTCTACATTCAAGGGAAGGAGTATTAGTTTCTCCCTTTTGGAGGAACAAGTGTCAAAGAATTTGTGGACAAAACCACCATACCAAGAAAAAGTTGTGAGAAGAAGGATGCTAATTAAATGGCCAAAGCATAAGGAACATATTTGGGGTAAACATCCATTTAGGACAAGAACAAGTGCTAACTGGGAACTGTGAAAGAGATCAAGAATTTAAATTTAGACCCGAAGTCCCAACCTGAATCACCGGAACAGACATCTGTGAACTCCTTGCAATAAAACACTTTTTTTAGATTTATTTATTTATTTCAGAGAGCAAGAGTGAGAGAGAACACGCGCATGCTGGGGGAGGGACAGAGGGAGAGAGAGAGAGAATCCTGAAGGAGATTCCCCGCTGGGTGCAGAGCCCCATGGGGCTTGATCCCAGGACCCTGAGATCCTGACCTGAGCCAAAATCAAGAGTCAGACGCTCAACTGACCGAGCCACCCAGGCGCCCCGCAATAAGACACTTCTGAATAAAAAAACTTCTGAAAGAAAACTCCTCTTGTGGCCACTGTGACTGGGAAGAGAGGTGAAGGGTATGACTCAAGGATAAGCAACGCAGAGCGCATATCCACTGCTTTGACTTGTATCCTTCCAAGTGAAGTTTTCCTTTCTTAAGCCTTTGAATTTTCTAAGTGTTGCAATATCCCAACACGACAAAGAGGGTCAAATTCCAGCTCTAGTCTTCGCATCTTTTTTTTTTCCTTCTGAAGGTTTAATTCATTTCTCTAGGCTCTCTGAAAGTAAGATATCATGATCTAATTGCCTGAGAATTTATTTCCAAATAGATGTTGACAGAGTCTGAAAGTCTCAGAAAGATAGACAGATCATATTGTCTCCTTTACTAAGACTTTTTAAATTAAAAAAATACCCATCTATGATCCCCAAAGAACTTTCCTTTGTGGCACCTGCGGTATTCAGTCAATTGACAAACATTTCTTGGACATATGATACAGATAAGAGGCTCTCTAGGACTCATGTAATATTTGGGAACTAAACAGAAAACAGATGCAGATAAAAACAATGATCACAAAAGTGGGATAGAGAGAGAGGAATGGGCTGAGGCAGTTGTATGAGAGGAGGTGGATTTATTAAGGAAACTGTCCCAGAAAAGATGAGTCCTTGCCTGGAGCTTAAAACCATCCTCAGCATCTGTGGGCAATTGGGCAAAGGCTGGGAGGTAAGAGAAGGAAGCCTGAATGTTTGCGCCATTGGAAAGAAGAGAAGAGAGTGGGCCCCAATGTGATGGGAGACAAGACTGAAAGGTAGGGTGGGGAGGTTTGGGATGGATCTGACCAAACCGAGCTACAAAGAGTTTGGTGTAATTGGAGCAAATCCTTTGGAAGAGTTGAACATTTTTTTCAGTATACTGCTTCTCACAATGAAACAAAACAGCAACATACCTTTCCCATTCACAGATACTCTTTGAAGGCTAGATATGGCCTATAGGCCCCTGTAGGGAATATGGGTTTCAGGTTCTGCCTCGACTTCCAGGGCAAATGCCAATCACCATCAAGACCGAAGGAGATCCACCGATTGTATGGGGAGGAAAGACTGGGGAGGGGCCAGTGACTGACTGACTGACTCACTCACTCACTGGTTGACTGATGGATTCACACCTTCAACAAGCTTTCAGGGAATGCCTTTAGGTTTGAGAGGCAAACAGGATTAAAAACACTGTTCATGGGACTAGCACAAGATGGCAGGCAAGTCTCCATTTATTCATCAGAAGTTTCATTTTTCTCTTTCTTCCTTTAGTGTGGAAATCTTTGAAAGATTTTTTCACTGAAAATCGATTGTGATCCTGCTATGTATGTTTCAGGGACTGTGTTAGGTGCTGGGAACACCAAAATGACTGAAACATCCTACTGACAATGTGACAACCAACTTAGAGCCCGAATATTTCCTTTTTCTGCGTCTGACTATTGCTTTGCCAGAAGGGGGGTTATTTCTCCTGGAACAGAGTAGACAAATGCGCAGCAGGTGAACAGAAGCATATGTGCTCTCCAGTTGTTAACCCAGCTGTGTCACACTGACAGTGGCCTCCATCTGTTCAAATCCCGCTTCCACCAAGTCAGAACCAAGTTATTTTTATATTTATATCATGAGATAACCCAAGTGGTGGTGACACTGAATTTGGAACCAAATGCATTCTAGTTTCTGGAAACCCATGTACTAGGCAGCTACTTCCATAGGAATAGACATAACACGTAAACTGTAGCAATGGTCAAGGGCCTTCCCAGCTGCTGGTGGTGGAAGAGTTGATCCTCTCATTTTGGATGGGATGAGGAATCTTGGACATTGGGAGGGACTGACCCAGAGTCATCTGACACATAGATGGATGCAGAGGACAAGCCAGGGCTACTCAAATCTCCTGGCTTTGAATCCACGCTCTTTTTATTAAGCCAGTGGTGACATAACCCACCAAATGAGTGCAGATTTTAATCTCCCTCATCAAGAGGCCTGCTGGGCATACGTCTCGTGCATATACATCATGATGGTTCCTGGGTGGTTGATACTCATCACCCTCTGACTTCACTTTTTTTCCCCCTTTGCAAAATGGCTATTGCCCAGAGCCAGCATCTCTTCTCCAAAAAAGTAACATGCCAGAAGGGTTTTTGGAAACTGCCTTGATATCTGTCAGAAGCCAGATGATTCGCAGCAATGAACTGATGCATATAACAAGGATACCTGATTGGATTACCAATTAGCCATCTCCATCTCTGGAGGGTGGTTGGAAACAAGAGAAAAGGCAGTGTTTAGTTTGGGCAATTACCAAAAGGGCTTATCATTCTCATCAAGGCCTCAACAGAGCACATTAGACCTCCTCCAAGCCATTCCACAGGAACTTCCCTGTCCAGATGCTCCAGCAAGAGCAAACTTGTCATGCAAACATTGGGTTATTGTGTCTGAGCTACAGAAGCACCTCTGTGTCAATGAGGGGGAGAAACTGGCTGACTTGCATCTGTTTTTAATGATGTCTCTGCTGCTGGAATGTTCTGGAAGCTGCAGGTAAAATATTCCCATATAAAAGTGAGACTGGCCTGGGAGGTATCATCTTACCTGTACCTGAAAGAGGTTCCTTGGTTTCGGGATGCCTGGGGAGGAACAGGCAGATGTTTTCTCCATCTGGACCTGGCAAGAAGTGTCCCAGTGTGGGGTCTCTGGAATCTTCTTGAAAATAAGCACAAGCATGACTAGTGTTAGTACCAGTGCAGGGGAGGCTCCCCGAATCCCCAGAGGGCAGATGTCAGTGCACTCAGGTGCTTGCCAGGGTGCAGGCTAAGCCCTACTCCTAGGGTTCAGCAGAGCAAGGCCATCATGTAGGCCCTGCCCTCGACATCAGGGTGAGATGAACAGGGTGGGGCCCCACTAGCCTATGTCATGTCTTTGTGAGAGTCTGGTGAAGAGGCCCCTCTGGACTCAAGCTGCCCTACCTAGATGTGGCGAGGCTGGTGAGGAGCCCCTTCTGCTGGGGGTGTATAGCCCAGCCCCTGGGCCCAAGGCTTGGTGACTCCAGCCTCTGCTTCTTCTTTCCATCATGTGTCTCTATGCAGCATTTTGCAGTACAACCACACCCTATGGACCAATGCTGGGACTGCTTTGTGACTCCAGGGTCCTGAGGCCAATGAGGAGAAGGAAGCTGTGTTTCCCTCTGTTGCTTAGAAGTATTGAAGGTGTTTCTATAACTTTACCTTCCAAGTCACTGAGGCAAAGGGGTCAGGAGTAGAGCTGGCCACCATCCACAGTGGGTGCTTATAAGGACACAGACACACACACACACACACACACACACACACACACAGAAACTCGCACATATTTATAGAGAGGTGTGCACACACATATATATGCAGAGCAAACGCACACACGCACGCACTCACAACCGCATATGCAGGTGTGCACGCGTGTACACATGGACCATGCATGAACAAGGACACACACACATCAACAAATGCACAGTGTTCTCAGGTAGGCACGTATGCATAATCACACACACACACACACATATCTTGTGTATATATATATATATATATATGTATATATATATACAAGAACTCAGGTATAAAAGCTGACACATACCCTCATACACACATGTGCTCTCATACACACATTCATTTATATACACCTACCCAACGCACTTGAGGCTTTAGGCTGCACTCTTATCATAGTCATGGCCCTGGCATTCATTCTAATCAGATTCTCCCTTTATAAAAATGTCCGAGTATGGGTGTGTGTGTGTGTTTGCTGTGGTTGGTCCTGGGCTATGCAACCTCCTAGGAACACCCTTGTTACTGACATGACCATAGCTAAAGTTTGGTTCATTTGTATCAAATTTAACAGAGGATCCCTGCCATGCAAGTGTAAAAGAGAGGGCGTTGTAAGAGAAAGGTTCCGGGCCAAAATAGTTTATAAGTGAAAATGATGTCTTTGGAGAAAGAGAAAGAGGGGTTTGATTTTGACCATTTCAGTGGCAGAGAAGCTGCAGATACATAATGGAGTTACTGATCTACGCATTTAATTTATGCTTACAAGGCTTCAACCGTAGATGCTTGGGGGAGGAGGGAGGGAGAGAGAGATGGGGAGGGAGAGAGGGAGAGAGGGAGAAACTTCAAGAGTGAGGCATGCTGTCCCTGAGTGAGCATGAGATGAAAATGAAAGATACCATACCCGCTGTCTTTGTGGCTCTCGGTTCCCACGTGCCCCTCAGAGTGTGAGTTTCTCGCAGCCCCTAGTGTGATTCGGCTGTTAACAGAGATCCTTTCTTCACATGTCTGGCACCCAAACACATACCAGTCTCCTTCATCTGGTGTTCATCCAGAAACAACAGCCCCACACTCTCACGAAGGAGGGACAGCTGGGTGGCTGCTCTTTCTAGAAAATGGTTTTGTCAGTGTCCAGCACGGCACTTCCGTAAGGGATTTTCAGGGGGTAATTTGGACTCTAAGCAATTTATGCTTTATGAGCTGCCTTTAGATCACAGCCCCCATGGAAGGGATTCCTGCTCTGTCTCTGCATTATTGCTCTTGTATAAGCATCTTAGTCTCCTCCTAGACTGTCAGCTCGTAAGGATAAGAACTTTCAGTGGGCCTAAGTCATAGAGGAAGTGGATTTGCTTTGCCTCGCCCTTCAAGAGAAATCCAGAGTCCTTCTCTCTCTGTGGACAGGACTCAGGCTCTGCACGGGGCTGGAGGGGGGCTTCTCTCCGGGGACTCTTGCTCTTGGCGGGGTCGTGTCAGCAGGTTCCTTTCCCCAGGGAGGGGGTTGAGTATGCTTGGTAAATCCAGGAGCGTGTCTCCCTGACGAGCATAGGGAGCTGTGTCATCACACACTGCTGCCAGGAGTGAGGAGTGCACAGGACAGCCTGGCGGTGCGTGTTGGTGCAGCAAACCCTTAAAACATGTACTGACTCTTTTAGGAATATTCGTGGTGAACATTAATCCCAGACATTGTTGGAAACACTGCTGATTTCCCCCTTTTCAATGGGGTGGCTTTTAGACAGCTTACATCACAGCTGCTGTGTGGCCTTGGCAGATGATTAAAATGATCCCAGAGCCCCAGACAAGCTGAGGAGGGGGGAGGGAGGAACATCTGGGGGAACAATCACCCCAGGAGTGATTACCTTGTCCTTCTGCTGGGAGTACCCCCCTGGCCCTTCTCACATCCGAGGGGCCTATGGAGCTGCTGCAGCTTGATGTCCTGGGGCTGTCCAGGCCCCTCTGGCTCTCTGGACTTTTTCTTCCTTTAATCAGGGACAATGGTGGGGTCACATTCTGGGGTGAGGCATCATCATCTTCTAAAGCAAAAGGAGAAAAAACACAAGTGAGAAAACTTCTGAATCAGCAAGAAAGAGAGAGAACCTCTTTTTCTGACTTGGTTGATGGCTCCTTGTGCTTAGGCTGGTTTATTCCACTCATTCTTCAAATTTGTCCCTCTTTCTAGCCTTGCTAAGGAGTGGAGGCCAAGTGACTCCCTCCCACCACCCATGGAGGCCAAGGTGGCTAGAACAGGGGTCCTTCAGTTGGGGAGCTTCCAAGAACTGGGAGGACTTGAACAGTGGTTGTTGTTGTCATCTTGTTGATGGGCCCCTGAGAGAGAAAAAGGACTAGAAAGGCTATGAGATCCTTCTAGCCCCCAAAACAAAGGCTCAAACTAGAGAGACTC
Source organism: Eumetopias jubatus (assembly GCF_037043125.1). Taxonomy (NCBI): domain Eukaryota; kingdom Metazoa; phylum Chordata; class Mammalia; order Carnivora; family Otariidae; genus Eumetopias; species Eumetopias jubatus. Next base: position 33,968,029 of record NW_028274809.1, read on the forward strand.
CAGCTTTAGTGCTCATGCGATTGTTGGCTACAGATCCAACCACAAAGCAATTTCTCTAAGCAGAACCAATGATCACATGGCTCCTCAAGGTCATAAAGTACAAAGTAGCACCTTCCAGATGCTAGTTAGAGGGTAATGGGATTGATGGTCATGCTCCAGAAAGCACATCCCGCCCTCCACTTCTGTTCCCTTTCTCCAGTTATTTTTCAAAATCAGTAGGGACTACTCTAGGAAGGGTGAAACCCAGTAATCTAAGTGATTGAGACCTTGTCTTAATCTCAGAGAGTGGTCTTTATTTCATATTCAACACACTGTTGCTGTTGTGTTTAAAAGCTGGCTTCACACATAATTGCAAAGTATCCCAGGCTACTTATTTATTTCAAAGGGAAACGGTATCTTTTTTTTTTAAAGATTGTTTACTTCTTTTTTTGTTTTGTTTTGTTTTCTTTAAAGATTTTATTTATTTATTTGACAGAGACAGAGATAGTGAGAGCAGAAACACAAGCAGCGGGAGTGGGAGAGGGAGAAGCAGGCTTCCTGCCGAGCAGGGAGCCTGATGCAAGGCTCGATCCCAGGACCCCGGGATCATGACCTGAGCCGAAGGCAGACACTTAACAACTGAGCCACCCTGGCGCCCCGGGGAAACGGTATCTTTACAGTGGAGAAATCTAGTAGACACCACCTTTAAATAAATAATGAATTCTAACATCCCCTATAATGAAACAATTGATAACAAATGAAATAAATAGGAAGGGATATTTCCTGTCTCTTGATGTGATATGCTGAGAAAGACGTATCATGACCTACATACTATTCTTGCCAAAAATGTTGGATCTGAATCTAATCACAAGGAAACAGACAAATCAAAATCGAGCATAATTCTGAAAAGCAACTGGCCTATCTTCTTCAAAAATGTTGATGTCATGAAAAACAAGATTCTAAAGACATGGGACAATTAAATATGATACATGATCCTGAGTAGAATTCTGGATTGATTGGGGGGAAAAACTACAAGGAACATTATTGGTATAATTATGAAAATTTGAATATGGACTATATAGTAAAAATAAATTTTCTTGAGTATGGTAATTGCATTGTGGTTATGGGAGAAAATCAGTGCTCTTAGGAGATATGTGCTGATAAGGGAAGAAATATACAAAGTCTGCAATTTAATCTCAATGGTTCTGCGATAAAATATGTATGGCATATGTGTGTATATAAAATCTGGCTTTATTTTTATGATATTAGAGGTGAGATAATCTAGGGCTAAGCAAGTAAGTGTGTACATGCAACCTCTGGCAATGGGACAATCCTGCTTAGTAGCTTTAAACACCCTTGCCCCAGGAATCTTCTTTTTTTGTTTAAGTTTTGTTTATTGGGGCACCTGGGTGGCTCAGTCAGTTAAGTGTCTGCCTTCAGCTCAGGTCATGATGGCGGGGTCCTGGGATCGAGTCCTGCATCAGGCTCTCTGCTCGTGATCTCTCTCTCTCTCTCATGTCCGCTCTCTTAAGTAAATAAAATCTTTAAAAAAATAAAGATTTATTTATTCATTTTAGGTAGAGGGTAAGGAGAAGGGAAGAGGGAGAGGGAGAGAAAGTGTCAAGCAAACTCCATGCCTGGGGGGAACCTGACATGAGTCTGTCAGGACCCTGAGATCAGGACCTGAGCTGAAACCAAGAGTCATATGCTTAACTGACGGTCACCCAGGCACCTGTCCCAGGAATCTTTGTAAGAAAGAGTACCATGCAAATCTTACCTCTTTAGACTCTTCTTTATGCATCTACCACTAGGTTGGGTCACATACTGAACTAGCTAACACCAAGGATCAGGGACTTCTTAGACCAGCTTCCTCTTGGGGCAGAGGATGGACAAGCTCTAGATCCTTGGTGGACATGGCAGCTCAAAACAGGTGGAGAGCCGTGTGAAATGAGGATACCAAAGATGAAATTCACTGGAGTTGCCATTGATCCCAGTGGCTCAGGCCGGGCACTGGACATTGTTGTTTTTTTTTTTTTTTAAGGAAACTTCAGAGCCTTTAGGATGTTAACTCTCACTTAAGAGAAAGAGTAAACAAGCCCCTGCTCCAATAATCAAAGGAAGCTCTCAAAACTGAAACATCTCAAGAACATCTTGACCTGCGCTCATTGTTTTGTTTATTCTGAAAGACAGTAGAGTGTCATGGACGGGAGGACGGATTCTGGCCCCAGAAGGCCTGAGCTCCAGCCCCAGCTAGGCCACTTGTATTTGTGTGACCTCAAACATATAACTTATCTGTCAGGGCTTCAGTTTTTTTGTTTTTTTGTGTTTTTTTTTTTTTTTTGAAGATTTTATCTATTTATTTGAGAGAGAGAAAGAGCACAAGCAGGGGGCTTGTGCTGAGCAGGGAGCCCGACATGGGCTTCATTCCCAGGACCCTGAGCTGAAGGCAGATGCTTAACTGATTGAGCCACCCAGGCGCCCCAGAGCTTCAGTTTTGTGATCTGTGAAATGAGGGTAGGGTTGTTGTGAGGAATAAGTGAGATAAATTGAGGATGGTGCCTGGCACAAAAGGAGAACTCCAAAAATATGAATGCTCATCTTTCTACTTCTGATTACCACTAGTCAGAGATCACTTAGCATTTGTCATATGGTCATTCTGCCCTTTGGAAAGGAGGTTCAGTTTTCTGAAAATGAGGGGCTTTCAAAATATGATGCGTTATTTCCAGCCTATCAACACATAACAAATACACTTAGATACACTTATGTGTATAGTTTCAAATGTCCATATGACGTTTTGAAAAATTGGAGTGAAGTCTTTCATTGATGTTGTGACTTTTAATGAATAAATACATATTCCTAAGTTGATTAGAAATGAAATTTCATTGGTTAAGAACATAGGATGGACTACAAAGTGTGCAGAAATGTTTAGTAAGTTGGGTGCTGTTTTATATCTACAACCAGAAACTATGAGTAGGGGATGATTCAGTGAGTAAGTTGCATGCACTAGACACTAAATTGGTTTCATTATAGCACTTTGGCTAAGGCAGGTGCTGCCTGAACTAAGTCATCTTCAAGTGGCAGGGGACGAGCTAGCCTCCCTTCCAGCCTCCTTTTTCATGGCTGAGGACTCTTGTGTGTCTTGCCTTGCTTCCCTTCGGGGTGAGAGTCCTGTGGGGTGCTGGAGGGAATGAATAGCTACCTTGATGTGAGAGCATGTCCCTGCCTGTGTCCATTGGGAGATGCACGGTTAACTCCCTTGGCTTTTCTAAGGATGCATGCTTCAGGGGAGATTTCTGTAAAGGCCTGGCCTTTTCTTCTGTTTCTGGTCCTGGCTCAGGGTGTGGAGCTCCTAGGAGACAAGGAGAAAGACAAGTTTTGTAGATGTCTGTGGTTTTTGCCAGTTGTCTCTTCTTTTGGAGGCCCATCTCTCCCCTGCTCACGTATGTGGTTTGGGTGGAGCTGTGTCTCCTCCCTGACTCTGGGGGTAGGCATGCGGCTGAAGCCTAGCTAATGAGCACTCCTCACTGTCTGAGCTGTGGTGACTGGGTCCAGGTTGGGCATACAACCCATGCCTGGCCAATGAGAGGCAATTCTGGTACTTTTACAAGAGCTTTCAAGGGGCATATCCTTTCTAGTCCAGTTAGCAGGTGAGAGGTTAGCATGAAATTGCAGGAGGCCATCTTTGCTACCATATGGGGACATATGAATATGACCAGAAGACACCTTCTTCTAGATTTGACCCCTTTTCTTCCTTTAAAAATCATTCTCTGAAGAGGATAGCCCTGGGGAGGGTCAACCATGATTTAGGAGAGTGTTACATTAGGGAGACCCCCATCCCAGTCCTTACCGGCCTGCCTGTGTTCCACGAAGAACGCCCAAACATAGGGGACCTACCTTTTCTGTGTAGTTTTTCTTTTGGGGGCTGTTGAGTATGGAAATGAATCTCCCCTGGGAAGATGAAGAGCTCTGCTGGAGGTTCACTCCTCAGGGGGTCCAGGACTCTGGGCTGTTCTTCTGAGAGAGGGGGTAATTTCAAAGCCTTTGGCACCTGGAGAAAATTTTTAGAACAAAACAAAACCCGACATGGCAGGTATTTAAAAACTGCTGCTTGCAGAGGACAAACGACACTGTATCTTCTTGTAAATCTGGTACCAGGTGCTGCTGGGTGTGATGCAGCTTCAGTACCCACGGCTGAGAAGTAGAGCCAAGCAACCCCTCAGCTAGCTGTCTGATCAAAGCAGTGCCGCTTCGCTTTTTGGGAACCTGGCAATGCCCCTCCCTTAATCCAGCCTCTCACTCCCCTGAGAAGTATAAACGTGATAAATTCACCAGCCTTCGAGACAAACTAGTCTTTCTTTGTCTTGCAGTCAGGGAAATTAAGCCAGATTAGAATAATATAGCTGAGATTTCCGTGTACAGAGAGGGAGGAACCTCTACGTATGTTGCTAAGGGAAAAAAAAAACAGGGTACAGAACATTGTGCAACCTTTAAGGTTAAAAAGGGTAGAAAGCAGGAATATGCATTTGTGCTTGCTTACTTTATGTAAAACTCTCTAAGCTTCAAATTCTTTTTCTGTAAAATGGAAGTAATCATACTTCCTACCTCATAAGGTTGCCGTGAGTAGTAAATGAACTAATTACACGTAGTTACGATCGTGTTTGGAATTAGAATTTTTTCTATATTTCTTTGAGAGTAGACTCTTCTCTCATTAGGTTTAATGTCCAATCTTGCCACTTGCAGGATATCTAGGTGTCTCTACATCTCTGCGATATGAACAGAGCTAAAAATGAATCACCATGTGACAGAATCAGCAACAACTTTAGCCCAGTTTTTTGTGTCCAAAAAACCTCAATACATGTGTGTGCGTGGATGTGTGTGTGTGTGTGTCCAGAGAGAGAGAATGAGACATTGGGGTAGTACTTAGAGCCTCCTCTTTCCAGTTATTCAAAAGTTGCTGAGGGGCATATGGGTGGCACAATTGTTTGAGTGCCCAACTCTTGGTTTCGGCTCAGGTTGTTATCTCAGGGTCTTGGGATCAAGCCCCATGTTGGGCTCCATGCTCAGCTCGGAGTCTGCTTGGGTTTCTCGCTCCTTCTGCCTCTGCCCCTCCCCACCTCTCTCTCTCTCTCTCTCAAATAAATAAATAAATAAATCTTTAAAAAACAAAAGTTGCTGAAAATTTCTCCTTTTAGTTTGTAGCTTTTAACATATGAACTTGCCTCTGTGAGATGTACATGTGTGCTGGGTTTCAAGGAGTTCAATTTCACAGAAGGAAAAATAAAAACGTTTCTCGTTTTTTTTTAGTGTTCAAGGAGAAAAAAAATGATCAGAAACACACGTAAGCATCCTCCATGTTTAGAGGTGAATGAGGAAGGAAATGCAACCAAGTACATGCAGGGAGATTTTTATGATTTTAAGACATTAAGAAAATGATTAATCAAATGCACACACATAGGATCTTTATGTTCCTGGAGACCTTCGCTGCCCAGGTACCAGCTGCCCACCAACTGCCCTTTTCTGAATACTGACCTTGTGCGTGGTGTTTGACAAGGTTTGCATTGAGAAATCTATGTGGAAACCCAAATGATCTGTGTGAGGTATGCTGACAAACCAATCCTTAATTTCTTTATTCTAATTAAAACTTTACAGAGTTTTAATATAGTGGAAAATATTGCCTTCCTCTGCTAACCCATATACATGGGTTGGAGGAAAAGACTCCTGTCCTCTGAGCCTGGCTTGGTTCTGGGCTGACCCGGGGTATGGGATCGAGGGCTTTCCTCAGGCCTGCAGTGACTCTGGCAGATCAGGCCTCCTGTTTACTCCTGGTCCAAAGGAACCTGGGAAGACAGAGGCCCTTCTGGTGTGGATGGGAAGGTTTTGATCAGGTTAGACACAGGAAATCTGAGAAAATCCCGAACACGTTGAAAATAACCTCCTTCATTTGCATCAGGAGCACCTGGAGTGCCCATGGCTCCTCCAGCGCCACTTCAGAGACTGTGAATCCCCACAACGAACTAACATTGCTATCGTTCCCAGTCCAAGACTAGATACTTCCACGGGAATGCGTCATCTCATGTTATCCTTCCATCTGCCTGTGGGGTGGGCATTATGGTCTGTATGCACAGAGGAGGTCAGTGCAGCTCAGAGGGGTGGGTGACCTGCTTGAGTTCATGCAGCTGCTACAGGGCAGAACATTCCAGAGCCCCTGCTTGCTCCTGCTCGGCACAGGTACATTCAAACCCCCGAAGACCCACATAGAATTGCAAAGCAGGATGAGGCCAGAGACAGCCAAGAACATTCCTGAGGGGAAAAGGTGTACTTGACTTTTGAAAAGGTTGGTAAAACTGCCAAATTTACTGTACGTTTTCAAAGGTGACAGGTCCTTAATTAAGCAAAACCATTGCTGGATTGATATCGCCAGCATTTTGAATTTGAAGTGGGTCAATTGCTTGCAAGTTCAAATTCTGTCCTTATATGTTTACAGATAAGCCCCAGTCCCTTAATAGCACAAGGGACTCTGTTGCCCCCAGAGTGTGGTAATATCATGTGCTCTAAGGTAGAACTGGGGGGGGGGGGCAGTTGAAACTCCTTGTACTTCACTATTTTCAACATTTAGTAAATTGTAACAGTTTTATTTCAGCTCCACATGGTGAGCTCAATAGTGAGTAAGGCCAGTTCTCTGTTTGAGACATCATCCCTTTGAGTTGCCTCGTTCCTAGACTGAGATTAATCTTTTAAGGGCGAGCACACATGTGCACGGGCACACACACACACACACACACACACACACACAACCTTTTTCTTCTTCACTTCCCCAGCTGTGTTTTTCTCCGAGCCAGTAGCAGGTGCTATAGGAGGGAAAAGGCATCTTTCAGCAGGAGGCTCCTGTAACAAGTGGCAGCTTCTGCCCTTGTGGAGTCTTATATTCCCTTGTCTGTCTGTGGAAACAGGGTGGGAATGAGAACTTATTAGTTGCAGGTATGAGGATGGACAGTTGACCTTCAACTTTTATCACTTTTGGGTTAACAGGAATAGAGGCAAGAACAGGCACTGAGCCAGGGCTTTAGCGGAGGCAGGTTCAGGGAGTCCTAATCTCATTACCTGGGTTGGGTTCTTGCTGGCAAGTCGGGTGATGGAGAGAATGATAATGATAATATTAACAGTTAACATATATTAAGTGCTAAATATAGGAAAAGAATGATACAAAGTATTTTACATCCAGTAAAAGTCACCTAATCCCCATAATAGTCTTATGAAGTTATTATTGTTATCCCCATTCTACAGGCAAGAAAACCGAGCCTCAGCAAGACCAAATACCTTGCTCAAGATCACAACTAGAAAGTGGGAGTAATTTACACCCAGGCAGTCTGATTGCAGAATGTGTGTGCTTGAGTACTAGGCAAAAAGGAGGCCGGGGGTCTTGTTGCCACCTTCCACTGGACTTTGGTTGTTACCTTCTAAGATGAGAGGCCCGAGGAAGTGACTCTCAGCATGCCTCAGTGTTCTCAAATGAACTCCGCATGATTAGGGTTACCCAGATTAACAAGCAAGACATTTGGCTTCTTACCGCTGAGATCTGCCTTTCTATTGGGGAAGGCCCCTCCAGAGAATGTAATGTGGGATTTGTCACTCAGGAGCCAAGAATGATCCATGTGGGCATGCCCAAAGGTCCTTCGGGAGGTTATGTTTTCATTGTGGCTCTCCTTTGAAGTGTGTATACGATGGTGATTCTCTATTGACGTGTCCTGGGGAATGACAGATACACATTCCTATAAACAGGCTTTCTAAAGAAACAGAGCAGGACAGTCAGACCTTGTGGCTAGACTCTTGTTGCAAAGAAGTCTCTTTTGCAGCTTAGGAGGAAAAACAAGGTTGTAACAGTATGATCTCTAATGCTATTTGTTATAATAAAACATTGTATTATTGTGAGAGCAAGAATGAACTTTAACCATGCCTGACACACAATGCTTTCTTTTTTTATTTCATATAGTGCTTTTCTGCAAAAAAAAAAAAAATTAAAAATCAAAATGAAGCTCTAGATCCTTGTCTTTATGCATTATAAATGTCTCTCCCTCCTGCCCTTCTCCCCTGTGGCACCTCTCTTCCCCTCCTTTGCAGCTCACAGTGGCACGTGACTTTCTTGTCGGTCAAATGAGCTTAAAGACAGGAGCATGTGTTGTCTATGTTGCTCTGAACCACTGTCATCTTGTACATACATTCACACACACACACAGGCCTTAGAGTTTAGGAAGCATGTTTATATTCTAATGCATTTAATCCTCATAGTAGCCTAGTGAGTATGTATGGTAACAGCTCCATTTTACAAAGGAGGTAATTCAGGCTCTAAGTCAGTTAATGTTCTTTATCGGGCTCACCACGACTTGTCAGACGCAGGACCCCAACCAAGCCTTTTCCAATTCTAAGGCCAAAAGCTCTTTTCTCTAGAGAAGATGACAGCTGCCTAGATGGGGTGAAGAGTGTAGGGGGACTCTGTGGTTAAGTAAGTTTGGAAAACCATGGGTTAAAGTTAAACCAGCTACTTCACCTATAGAACTTCCCCAAATGGTCCATATTCAAATGTGTCCTGTGACCCTCCAGGAGGAGAACATGGTACACAGCATTTCCCCAAGGTATTTGACCAGGAAAATCTTTTTTTTTCATCGAGCCACTGGCAATGTTCCACATGTGACACTTTGGGGAAACAGTGGTCAATAGGCTCGAAGTCCTCTTCCCTTCTCTGGAGGAACCCCAAGGAGCAGTGAAGGGAGGGCATATCCCCTCTGAAGTCAGGAGGAACAATGACAGAGGGCAGCCCATCAGAAATGGTACCTCTGCCTGGGTTTCGGCTTCTTGCCACGGCTGCTTCCTGAGCTGTGGCAAATGAATCCTTTGACTGCTGTAGTTCTTGGCTATGGAGCCCTGGTCCATGCGTCCGCTAGCCCCAGCTTCCCCTCCGGCCAGGCCCTGCTGACCTGCAAAGGTGAACAGCGGGTCAGCCCTGTAAACCCAGAAATGGGCATGGTGCTATTAGCTGCTTCCAAGCTGCCTCCCTTCTTGCTCTTCTGACCAAAAGTGTTGATGGAGGCCCTTGTACCTCTTCCCTCCTTATTTCCGTATTTCTGCTAGTGCCTTCACGGAAGTGGCGGCCAGGTCTATAGAACAGAACTGCACTCGAATCAGGAGGCTCAGGATCGAGTCGTCATTTATTGGACTCAGTTTCCTCATCTGTAAAATGGGGATACTAATTCCTTGCCCTTGATTCCTCACACAGTTGTCTGGAGCTCATACGAAATAATGAATGTGATGGCCCTTTGCAAACTGAGGGACTGGAGGGTTACCGTGGTGTGATGATGGTGGGCTCTTCGGCAGCCCTGCTCTGTTGTCATTGAGATGCTCAGTCGGAAGCACTTGATTTCCTGGGCTGCCTGCTGGTGTTTACTTGTGGGGAAAAGCTCTGCTGAATGCACTGTGATGGACGGCTGCTTAGCTCTCTGAACTTACCCTGTCTGTGCAACCCTCAGGAAGGATCTGAGTCAACAGATGACTCCAGCATAGTTAACAAATCATTCATCGATGGGGTAAAGGGTCCTGCAGCTATTTTCATCACTTACTCAAGGTAGATTTATTGCTGAAGCGATCTGGCAAAACTTCCTTGTTTGGAGCTGCTTTAGCAACACCTCCACTCTCGGCATGCTGCTCTGTGGAACAATATGGGGCTGTCTTTCAACCAGGGGCTCTGGAAGCCTTTCAGGGGCCCTGTATATGTTGGAACTCCAGACTTCTGGAGACTCCCAGCCAGCCTCACCTTCCCTCTATACTCCCTAACCCTCGTCATTCCCTTCCTTGGTGTCATCGGGTCAAAAGCCAAATGCCCAATTGTGAGGCTACTCCTTCCCTCCAGCTCTCCTTCCTTTGCTCATTGGCTCCTGACAGTTTGGGGGTCTGAGCCAATGCCAAGAATGTGGGTGGAACAGAGGCAGACTCAGGCTCAGATTTAGAGGGGTCTGCTCAGGTTTTAGTGGCCCAGGGAAACCTGACGAGCCCTGGGGACCCCTCAGCCTGGGGAGGCTCAGGGCCACACAAGGCCTACCTCAAGAGGACCTCAATGCCATACAGGGTGTGGCACTAAAGACCTTTTTGTGTATTCTAGAATGATCCTTTGGGGCCAAGCCTGACTTCAGGTCCATCCTTCTTGGTCAGATTCACCTGGAACCAAATGCATTTCTGAGGGTAGAGGAAGTGAAAATCTGGCCAAGTGACCACTCACTCAGTGAAGAGACTTATATGGTACACTATCTGAGTTGCGGCAGGGGGCACTGTGGGTAGGGGAGCATTCTTCCCTTTGGCTGTATCCCAGGTGATATTGAGTATATGACTCAATCTATGCAAGGGAAACCAAGATTTTTCTTAGTAAACATCATCTCTGGCTCATTTGCTTATGCTTAATAGAAGCAGGTATGCAAGCAAGGTATTGGAAGGTTCAGTTGTTGAAAGGAGACCATAAAACTTGGTCTCTCTGTCTCAAAATATGGATTCAGATTACCCAAATAATGTGAATTGGAGTAGCAATTTAGAGGTCTTAGAGAGCTTTTTTTAACCTCTGTCCTCTTCTGTGATTTTTTTTTTTTTTACACCAACCCAGAGAAGGTGGAATGCAGATACCATTACTTCCATTTTACAGATTAGCAAACTAAGGATGCAGGGAGCATAAGTGACATGACCAACATCACATTGTTGGGGATATGTTATATTTGCAGATGGGACTTTTCCTACTTTTCCAAATAAAGTATCTGGGAAAAAGAGGGAGGCCAAGGGGAGATGAAATTAAAACCAATAAAACCATCAGTCAGGGTTCAAGTTACAGCCTCTGAGCTGTTTTTCTTTGCAAATTGATTTTTGATCCTTGTGATCATGAGCAATGGGCATTGCAATTAGTTAGTAATTATGCTTAAATACACAGGGTAGGGATGTCTACACTAGCATTTACTGAGCACTTACTATGTGCCAGATACTGCATTATCCCGTTTAACTCCAACATCCTACCCGGTGAAGCAAAAGTGGGCGTGGTCATCTCCATTTTATAAATGAGGATGCTGAAGCCCAGAGAGGTCACATGGCTTGGGATCTGGTGCTAATGGCCACATGTTTAATTACAATTCTATATGGCCTCTCTGTTTTCTTCCTGATTGTTACAGCTCCTTGGCATATGGCATTAATAAAGGAAATCACTTGATCCCTTTGGTGTGCAGTCTTGATCTACTCCCAAAACGAAAGTACTGCAATCCCCTGTCTAGTATTTATAGACCCTAGGGCATTGAAATCTAAGGATATTAACTGGAGGCAGTAGGATTTTTGAAGAGAGAGGGCATAAGGCAATGTCAAAATGGAGTGCCACCTGGGGAAGGACAGAAGGTCCCAAAACAGGAGCATTACCTGGGCAAATTCACCCATTCCCAGGACACGGATGGCCAAGAAACTTGATCTCTTTAGTGTCCCAGAATCAACTGGTTTCAGGGATGTTGATCCACATTAGCAAAGTGTATAGAGACTCTATAAGCCAGGATATTAATTTACAAAGAGCAATACAGTTGCCTGACCAGCATATTTCCTGTATATGAACTATATGTGGATCAGGTTATGATCAAAATTCCCTGGTTCCAGAGTCAAGACTTAAGGGAGGTATATGGCAGGAATGTTTAATGAGAACCTGCCACATTCTTCTTCATTCATTGGATAGATCAGATATTCTACTTATCCTGACAGATCCTTTCCCAAGGACAAGAATTGATTAGGCACTATCATTATTTCTGGAAAATTCCTTTTTCATTTCAGAAAAATTAACTTTATATTATGTTAAGCTCTTGTTCTTTCCTTCTCTTTTCTCAAGAACCCTGGCACTAGCCAATGTCTTATTCTTTGTCCATTGGTGCTACTCAGTCATCTTTTCCTATCTCCCTTAGCAAAGGCAATTTCTGGCTCTTTTATTGCTTCGAGTTCCCAAGAATAACTTTGATAAGTAAACCCCATAGTACTGAACAGCTTACAGACAATTCACAATAATCTTCTGTACAGTAATAAGGCAGGCCTTATTACGTTCATTGCAGAGATGAGCAAACAGAAGCTCAAAGAGGTTAAGTGACTTGCTCAAGATCTTACATCTAGTAAGAGATAGAACAGGCATTCCTCCAACGCCTGTATTTTTTCTTATGATATTGCCACAAAACCATAGAATTAAAGAATGTTAGAGTAGAACAGGCCTACGAAATCATCTAAAATCTAGAGTCTAGGCCTGTACTGTTTAATACAGTAGCCAATAGCCACATGTGGCTGTTTACCTGTATATTAATTATAAGTAAGTAAAAATCAAAAACTCAGTTTCACAGTCGCACTTCCGACATTTCAAGTGCTCAATAGCCGCATGTGGCTAGTGGCTACTACTTGGACAGCATATATTATAGAATAATCCGTCATTGCAGAAAGTATGGTTGGATAGTTCTGGTCTAGACTCTAAAGACAAAGAAACCCAGAATCCCTAGACTTTATTTTGGGCAACTCCATTTTAAAGGGTTAAAAATCCAAATATTTGATGGGGCGCCTGGGTGGCTCAGTCGTTAAGCGTCTGCCTTCAGCTCAGGTCATGATCCCAGGGTCCTGGGATCGAGCTCCGCATCAGGCTCCCTGCTTGATGGGAAGTCTGCTTCTCCCTCTCTACTCTCCCTGCTTGTGTTCCCTCTCTCACTGTCTCTCTCTCTGTCAAATAAATAAATAAAATCTTTTTAAAAAATCCAAATATTTGAGATCTGGTCATAAAATCAACATGTACCTTGTTCAAAAGATTTTCCTTGTTGAATCCAACATGGAGGGAAGACAGGCAGGAGATGGTATTTTGGGGGTACACCTGAAAGATCCTGTTGTGACCTGAGATTCTTTGGTACATTAAGTTGACCGTCCTGGAGCAGCACAGAATCCTTGATGTACCCTGAAGAGTAGGTCAGGAGTTATTGGTAGAAATAGTGGTCACCGGTCCAGAGGTCTTGGAGATGACTACAAGGTCCCTCACTTACACTAGTCTTGGCTTTGGACATCGCCCGTTAAAGAAGACAATTAAAAGATGGGAGGGATTAAAAATCAGATAGAACCCATAGAGGGTTCTCTGTTCAGTGTCTTGGGTGCTTCTGGTCCTGTGCCACATGTGTGCTTCTTTCACTTCACCATTTCCAAGAACTGGGTCTCCCTGGTGGAAGAAGCATGGATGCTTCTTTGGGGTTGGGTGAAAGGCTCCTCCTGCTTCAAGAGGAGAATCCAAAGGTTTCTCCTGGATGTCTCCTACTTGGTTCTGTAGGCCCCATCATTCTCAATTCAGTCATTCTACAAGTATTTATTGGGGTTATGGTTAATATGGGCCGTTTTTAGAGGCGCTAATAGGCAGTTGGAAAGACAAAGCTCTCCTGTGCTCAACTGTGTGGCCCCAAATATCAATGTGATAGAAGGTCAGAAAATAGGGAGCTCAATATTGGCTGGCGTTGTCAGAGAAGCATTTGTAGAAAATGTGGGCCTGAAGGGTCTGAAGGAGTTATCATAGGGGTGGCAAGATGGGACCAGAGAATATACACTAACCTACAAAGGTAGTGAGCTCTGTGATGTGAGCTCTCTGGCAGAGGCCATTGGGCCGATGATCTCATACCACAGTATTGCTATTGTTCCTCCAGCTTGAGGGTCTCGCCATCAAGAGGGGCTTTGGTGATGAATTATGGCAAGGGGCCCAAGAATGCACATACGCATGAATCTTTCCTTAAACTACACATTGTAGGCAAATGACTTCCACAGAGGGGTCTGAGACATTTTTTGATGTTAAGTGGGGCTCTTGTCCTTGAAGGTGTTGGGCCTAGGCTATGGGACAGTGGCCTGCTGTGCCCTCTGCCCCACCCAGTGATAAACATATCTTTGGTTAAGAGGCTCTTTCTCACAAGTGTTAAATAAATGGAACTGCCTGTAATCCTGGGCCTGTCATGAAGGTAAAACCAATAAATGGACAAACCCATATCTCATTTTCCTTCAAGTCATCACTTACTGGGGAGAGAGCTCTTTTCTCTCCTTTCCCAAGGTAAACCTATAAAGCAAGATGCAAGTCAGTCTTCCTTTGGTCCTGTCTGTGCTGAAGAAATGGCAAACACCCAATGGGCACTGGCAAATCCTACTTCCCACTCCTCTCAACCCCAACAGGTTTGCCAAATAAAATATGGGATGTCCAGTTAAAATTGAATTTCAGATAAACAATGAATACTTTCTTAGCAAAAATATGTACCAAATACTGCAAGTTTAACTCTTTGTGTCTGTGTGTCTGTGTATGTCTGTGTGGGTCTCTGTGTGTATGCACTAAATCTGGCAACTTGAATCCCCAACAGTTTCCTGTTTTCATTTTTAAGCCTTTACACAGTCCGTTTGGGGTTTCTGTTCAGCAGAAGGGCATCTGTCTCCTCAGTGGATGGTGCTGGTGAGCTGCCATCTTTAAGAGGAGGAGGCCTAACATTCCCACTTCCTGGAGGATCTGAGGTCACCTCAGGAGGGCAACTAGGGAGTGTTGGGGTGAATGTGGAGCTGGGGGTGTGGGGAGGATTGGCCTTCTGGTCCCAGCTCTGCTTTTGGCTGAATGACTGTAGACAAATTACTTTGCCACTCCCCACCCCCCTTCCTTATCTTGTAAAAGAGAGGGATTGATCTGGAGGATCCGAAGTCCCTTGGTGGGGAAGGTTGGGAAGAAAGTTCTGCTTGGGATGTGGAGTATGAAGGTATGAAGGTCCTGAGAGGAGCTAGAGAGAAGGCAAGACTTCAGGCTGTATGTTCCTCTGCAAATGTGCGGGGAGGACAAAGGGCAAAACGTATGGTAGAGGTTCTCAGCTCCCAAGCTTGAGCACCTTTGCCTTACCACAAAGTTGTACCTGAAATTCTAGGGTTTCAGGACTTAATGGAAAACACACTCTCACATCAGAATTCAAGGCAGGGCATCTCAGTGCGTATGTCCTCCCATTGCCCCACTGACCTGCACACTGGAGCCTGTACATGGTGTCAGGGGGCCATGTCCGCAAGAGGCCTCGGAGGTATCTCTTGGCCGAATACCCAGGCTGCATCTGCCGTTGGCCCTGGCTCTCTGGTTGGCTTCGGAAGTGGAGGTACGGTTGCCATGCTCTGTCCTGCTCCCTCTGTGGGGACACCAGTCAGGAAACAGCATGGCTGCTGAGTCCTGAGCCTCCCAGTGATGCATGCTAGTTAGTATAATCCTCATCAGTAATCTGGGAGACTCCTGGAAGGTGCCTAAAGGCACCTGGAACAGATGCCTGAGCCAACAGACATAAACCAAGAGCCCACAGAGCAAAGTTCTGAAAGGCCCCTGAGGATTTGCTGTTGGAAGGAGAAATGAGAAATTCCAGACCCCATCTTGAGACAAAGCATCAGAAAAGAATAAGAGCCTCAAAGAAAACACATTACTTAGTTTAGCCTGTGGAAATCATTTTAGTATCTGAAAAAGTGGTCCTGTAGGGTAATGGGAAAGTCAGCTCAACAAGTCAGTATCGGCGGTCAATGTTTGCAATATGAATAATGGGACAGACAAACTATGTTCATGTTAATGGGTAGCTTGGCATTTTGAAAATATCTGGCTCTGCTGCATTTCATTTCAGCCCAGAAGAATTTTCTGGGAACTTACCTGCCAAAATCAGTTCCACTGTGCAAGACATCATGGGGAATAAATGTGAATAAGAACGTCTTACACTTAGGAGGGGATATATACTCTACAAAGAACTTTCACCTCATTATAATCCTTTAATGTGGGCAAGCTAATACTATAATTACTCAAGTGATGCAGAACTCTCTAAGGATGATCAGTTAAGAACAAGAATAGCAAACATGAGGACTTGTGTTGACATCGATCAGCCTCCCCCTTGTCCATGGTGGACATCACCAATCAATTATAGCATTCTTGGGGCGCCTGGGTGGCTCAGTTGTTAAGCATCTGCCTTCGGCTCAGGTTGTGATCCCAGGGTCCTGGGATCAAGTCCCACATCGGGCTCCCTGCTCAGCGGGAGGCCTGCTTCTCCCTCTCCCACTCCCCCTGCTTGTGTTCCCTCTCTCACTGTCACTCTCTGTCGAATAAATAAATAAAATCTTTAAAAAAAAATCATGACATTCTTGACTGAAGAATAGATTGTGATTTCAGAGTCTTCCTACAAATTTTTTTAAAAAGATTTATTTATTTATTTGAGAGAGTGAGGGAGAGAGAGAGAGAGAGCATGAGTGTGGGTAAGGGCAGAAGGAGAGAGAGAATCCCAAGCAGACTTGGCCCTGAGTGTGGATCCCGACACAGGACTTGATTTTCACGACCCTGAGATCATAACCTGAGCTGAAACCAAGAATTGGATGCTGAACCAACTGAGCCACCCAGGCACCCCATTCTCTTATAAATTTTTTAAATTGAGGCAGAATTTATATATAATAACATGCACAGAACTAAAATGTTCAATTTAATAAAATCTGACAATTGTACACACCTTTGTAACCACCACACATAACAAAATATAGGTCAGAAACTTCCCTCTTGCTACTTCCTGGTCAATTTCTCCCCACCCATCAGGGAATTACCACTGTCTGATGAGGTCAGTAAGCCACAGGCCTGAGTTATGTTGCCATATCCTGCCAGAATTTACCAAAGAAGAATGACTAAATTTTAAAAAGTAAAGAAAAAAAATATGATGGAAATATAGAACCTGCCTGATGTGGAAAGAATGGCCTTAGGTTTTGGGTTCTTGCTCTAATGGGCAAATCTGTGGTTTGCTCCCGTTCAGATGTATTCAGATCAAAATGCCACAGAAGGACAGCCTACAGCTGTAGCTGAGGATTCAAGAACACCAGAGACCCTTCTTAGCTAAAAAGAGGGCTGGGAAGCCAAAGTCCATAGGACAAAAGAATACCTCTGCTGGGGAGAGAGGAACAGGTGCCAGGATAGACATTCATTCATTCATCTACTCATGCAATGCATCAAACAATATACCAGGCACTGGAGGCAAAAGGACAAATAAGACAGATTGATGACTAACAAACAATTTGAGTAACAGAAAGAAGAAAGCATGGCTAATTATTCAATTGGCTGTACTCTTTAGGAATCTGTATATTAAATGAATGTTTAGAATCCAAAGAGAGCATCAACTGATCTTTGATGTCTGGACATTTTATATGGCAGATACTTCAAGTGCAAAAAGATCCCAAATAATTCACTCCCACATAAATCTTGAGGGTTTTTCCAGAGGATAAGAAAGAATTATAGGGAGGGCAGTGGAAGCAAAGTGATTCAAGTTCTCTCTCACTCCATTTTTTCATTTGGGGATCATGCAGTAATCTTTCCTGAGCATCTTCTATGTGCCAGGCACTGTGGTAAGCCATGGAATATTAAGCATTAGATTCAAGGCCTTTTCTGGGTGAATTGGAGCCTCATTTTCTCCCTGTAAATCTTTGCTTCAAATGACTTCTCTCTGCATGCGATAAGACCACGCCTCCTCTGAGACGCTGTAGTCCCTACACAGATGGCATGATGCACTGTTTGATCTGGACAAGAGCCCCTTATTGTTTCCCATTCGTGGATATTTTCTGAAGTATCAGCTTGGTTCTGGAGCTTTACTGGGCAACTTGCTAAATGGGGCAGGGAGTTGCCGAGAAGAGTTAGGAAATCCTTTGTCCTGGAATTTGGGGTATCTAGTACATTTTTGCCTATAGTTTGAAAGCTGACTTTGGCCTCTGTATTAGTTTCTTATTGCTGCTTTAAAAGAAAAAAGATTTTAGGGGCACCTGGGTGGCTCAGTTGTTAAGCGTCTGCCTTCGGCTCAAGTCCTGGGATCAAGCCCCACATCGGGCTCCCTGCTCAGCTGGAGTCTGCTTCTCCCTCTCCCACTCCCCCTGCTTGTGTTCCCTCTCTCACTGTGTCTCTGTCAAATAAGTAAAATCTTTTAAAAAAATAAAAAATTTATTTATTTACTTGAGAGCGAAAGTGAGAGCAGAAGAGAGAGAGTGAGCACACAGAGGGAGGGGGAGAAGCGGGCTTCCTGTGGAGCAGGGAGCCTGACACGGGGCTCCATCCCAGGACCCTGGGATCATGACCTGAGCCAAAGGCAGACGCTTAACCGACTGAGCCACCCAGGCGCCCCAGTTTCCTACTGCTACTTTGACAAATTACCGTATACTTAGTGGCTTTAAACAATAAACATTTATGATATTATTGTTCTGGAAGTCAGAAGTTTAAAATGGATCTCACTGGGCTAACATCAAAGTGTTGACAGGGCTGTGTTCTTTCTGGACACTCTAGGGGATAATCTGTTTCTTGGTGTTTTCCAGTTCCGACAGGCTGCCTGCATTCCTTGCCTGTGACCCCTTCTTCTGTCTTTAAAACCAGCAAAATTGGGCTAAGTCCTCATGCTGCTATCTCTCTGGTTCTCCCTTTTGATTCCTTCTAACACTTTTAAGGATCCTTGTGATTGCATTAACCTGCGCAGATAATTCAGGATCATCTCTTTTTTAGAAAATTAAGATTTATTTATTTATTTGAGAGAGAGAGCATGTGCGCGAGCTTTCGCTTGTGAGCAGGGGGAGGGGCAGAGGGAGAGGGAAGGAGAAGCTGACTTCCCATTGAGCACAGAGCCTGAGGTGGGCCTCAATCCCACGACCCCGAGATCATGAGCTGAATTGAAACCAAGAGTCGGAAGCTCAACCAAGTGAGCAACACAAGGCTCCCCGATAATCTCTTTATTTTAAGGCCATCTGATTAGTGACCTTAATTCTATCGGCAACCTTTATTTTCCTTGCCATTTAACCTAATATATTCATATGTTCCAGAGATTAGGACATAGACATCTTCGGGAGTCATGACTCTGCCTGCCACAGTTTCTCTGAAGTTTTTTCTAGTTTTCTGGGTTTTTTTCTTTTATTAGTTTCTCAAATCATGCTTGTGAAGTTGGTTGATAAATTTCACATCTCATTGGATAAATGGATGCACTGAGAGAGGCCCAAGGCCTGTTTAGGGCTACCAAGAGGACCAGGCAGGGTTAAATCTATTCACTCGTTTCCAAGGTATAGAATAATATGTTAAGTAGAAAAAAGCAAGATACAAGGGAGAATGTAAAGTACAATCACAACCTCATAAAAGTATATTTTATAACTATATAATCATGGCGGAAAGACTGGAAGAAAATATATTAAAATTCTAATAACAATGGTTAATAGGGTGTTGGGCATAAGGTTACAGTTAGTTTTTTTTCTTCTCCCTTTTGTGAAATAAAATTAAAAATCCAATAATATGGTTAGATTATATTAATACATGGAAAACATGTTAAAAAATTAATTTATTTTATTGCACCCACCCTCCTCTCATTTCCTTCTCCAACATTATCCTGGACCTCTAACCACCCAGAAGTTACTATAAAACCTCAAAGGAGACAGAAGGGAGCCGGGAAGGGAGTTTCTGGAACAGCGAAATAAGTGACAGCAGGAGGCTGGCTGTGATGGTTTCAAACTTCTCAGGCCTGCCTTGGCTTTGCCAATCAACTCCAGCTTTTGGTTTCTTCTGAAATGAGTTATTAGTGTGCACAGAGTGGCCTATTGTCCACAGTCCACCAGAGTGCTTCCTTTAATAAGGGACTTTCTCTGGCCAGCCATGTTCCCAGGGCCTGCTGGGCCTCCATGTGCAGAGGAGCTGAGGGGACGCCCAGTACTGGTCTCCACCCCTGCACTGGCTGTCACGTTCACCCTGCCCCAATGCTAGCCAGTGAGGGTTTCCAGAGAATGAAGGAGCCACTGCCGGCTGTGCTCCTGCTCAGCAGATATGGGGTGGCAGGATGCCAGAGCCCCCAGGAGGGCAAGAAAAGCCTGGACAGACAGCTGCCATCTCACACAGACTGTGGCCAGCCTTTGTGTGCAGGAGTCGACAGAGGGGTAAAGAGAGAAGTCCAGAAATCCCAGGACTGGCAGACAAAGCCCTGCACAATTTGACCCCACCTGCTTCTCCAGGTACATCTCCGGCTAAGAGTCCTAGCTGTCTAATTGCCTTGACTTTCTTCCACCAGCTCTCCCTCTAGGCCTTCACTTACCTGTGACTGGAAGGTTTCTCTCCACTTATTTGTACCACGAGACTCAGCTCAAATTCTACCTCCTCCAAGACGTAGTCACTCTAATCTGGTCCTTGCACACCCCTACTGGGTAGAGGTTATGGCCTCTCCCTGTCACACCCTGGCAACTAATGTGTTCATCCCATGTGTTGAGCATCTGACATAGGTCAGACGCTATTCTAGTTAATAACCACTCAAGATGTTAGCTCAGTTGAATCAAAATCCCAAAAATGTCTGTACTTCCCTGCTGAACACCTGTACCTTGAACGGCCTACTTCAGTCAGAAGTTCTTTTCTGAGGGGGAACACAGCCGGTGCTTCCTGTTTCTCAGTCAGGCTTGCTGGAGCCGGACTTTCAGACAGAGGCTGACCACCTGCTCTTGTTGCCCCTGTGCAGGTCTGGCTGGAGCCAGCCTGGAGATACCAGGGAAGTGCCGCTGGGTAGAAGTGGGGGTATCATGGGAATAGGGAGATGTGTGCTGCTTGCAGCGATGCCTAGAAAGCCTTCTCCACCCCCAGCCTGACTTTAATCAGCTTTGTGTAAACACTACCACTCTCAGCCAGCCATTTTCTCTGCAGGTTTAATTTCTGTGATTCTTTGCAAATGATACTATCTCTCTCCCATATATCTTCGGTGATTACATGTTCCTGGATATCAAGCCATTATAAAGAGACTCGGGGCGCCTGGGTGGTGTGGTCAGTTAAGCATCTGACTCTTGGTTTCTGCTCAGTTCATGGTCTCAGGGTTGTGGGATTGGCCCCACATTGGTGTCCATGCTCAGGGCAGAGTCTGCTTGAGACTCTCTCCCCCTCTCCTTCCGCCCCTCTCACTCATGCTCTCTTATCTCTCTCTCTCAAATAATAAGTGAATCTTAAAAAAGAAGAGAGAGAATCAGAAAGTGGTCTGAATTTTCCTGTAGTTACAATTGTAACAGGGCTTGATTCCCCACCAAACCATTTAGCATCAAAGATTTGACCAACCCTATGTCATAAAAGCAAAGGTACAACAATTAGAATTGAAAACAGCAAAAACTAAGCTTCAGTTCTTGTAAGAGCTCAGTCTTCCTGGGTTTGAATCCTGTCTCCATCATTTACTAGCTGTGTGACTTTGGGGAAATTACTTGACCCATCTGAGCCTCAGTTAAGGAACTGTCAAATGAGGATGAAAAAAATACATATCCTGCATGCAAAAAAATGAAGTTGGACAATTACCTCACACCATACACAAAAACTAACTCAAAATGGATCAAAGACCTAAGTAAAAGAGCTAAAATTATAAAACTTTTAAGAAGAAAATATAGGAGAAAAGCTTCATGACATTGGATTTGGAAATAATTTATTGGATATATAACACCAAAAAAACAGACAACAAATGAAAAAATGGGTAAGTTGAACTTCATAAAAATTTAAAACTTGTGCATCAAAGAACAATGTCAATAGACTGAAAGGCAACCCACAGAATGGGAGAAATTATTTGCAAATCATATATCTGATAAGGGATTAATATCTAGAATATATAAAGAACTGCAACTCAAAAACGAACAAAGCAAAACAACCTGATTTTAAGAATGGACTAAGGACTTGAGTAGAGGACTTGTAGACCTGTAAAAAAGGTATACAAATGGCCAATAAGGACATGAAAAGTAAGTTCAATGCTTACTTATCATTAAGGAAATGAAAATCAAAACCATGATGAAATATCACTTCACACCCATTCAGATGGCTATTATTAAAAAAAAAACAACAACAACAGAAGATAACAAGAGTGGGTGAGGATGTGGAGAAATTGGAACACTTGTGCATTGCTGGTGGGAATGTAAAATGATGCAGCTGTTGCTATGGAAAACAATATGGCAGTTCCGCAAAAAATGAAAAATAAAATTACCATATGATCCAGCAATTCCACTTCTGGGTATGTACTCTAAAGAACTGAAAGCAGGGATATGAACAGATAGATTTTTTTAAGATTTTTTTTTTCAGATTTTATTTTTAAGTGATCTCTACACCTAAATGAGCCTGCCAGGTGGTCCGAACAGATAGATATTTATACACCCATGTGTAGAGCAACCTTATTCACAATAGCCAAAATATGGACACAATCTAAATGTCTATTGACTGTTGGATGGATAAACAAAACTTGGTCTATACATAGAGGACTATTATTCAGCTTTTTAAAAAAAAAGAAATTCTGATACACGCTACAACATGAATGAACCTTGAAGATGTTACGCTAAGTGAAATAAGCCAGTCACAAAATACTAAAAGGATAACTACTATATGATTCCACTCAGATGAGGTACTTAGAGTAGTCAAATTCATAGAGACAAGAAGTAGAATGATGGTTGCCAGTAGCTGGTGGGGAGAAGGAAATAGGAAGTTATTGTTTAAAGGGTAGAGAGTTTTACTTTTGTAAAACAGGCAGGCTCAGTTGGTGGAACATGTGACTCTTCTCTCAGGGTTATAAGTTCAAGCCCCATGTTGAGTGTAGAGATTACTTAAAAATAAAATCTTAAAGGGGTGCCTGGGGGGCTCAGTCGGTTAAATGTATGACTCTAGATTTTTGGCTCAGGTCATGATCTCAGGGTCATGAGATTGAGCTCTGCATCTCTGTCTGTCTGGCTCTGCACTCAGCGGGGAGTCTGTTGGAGATTCTCTCTCTCTCCCTCTCCCTCTGCCCCGCCCCCAGCTCACGCATGCGCTCTCTCTCTCTCTCTCAAATAAATAAATAAATAAATCTTTTAAAAAGAATAAATAATCATGGAACACTACATCCAAAACTAATGATGTAATGTATGGTGATTTAGATAACAATAAAAAATTTAAAAAAGAATAAATAAAATAAAAACTTAAGAGTTCTGGAGATGGATGGTGGTAATCATTGTACAACAACGTGCATGTACATACTGCCATTGAACTGTATATTTAAAATTAATTTAAGTGGTAAATTTTATGTCACACTTATAAAGTTGTTATATGTTATATATGCCTATATTTTTAATATATTTTTAAAGTTGTTATAAATTTTACAACACACCTTATAAAATTGTGAGGACTAAATGAAATAAGTATAAAGTGCTTATAATAGTGATGGATATAATAGTGTTACATAAATGTTAGCCATTATTATAAATATTCTCTCTATCTGTTGGTTATACAAGGGAACCAATGGATGAAATACATAAAGTCTAGAAAAATAGAAGTCTAATGGATCATATATATGGCTAACTATGAACATATTACCTATAACTCAGATTGATTTTGATGAAAATCTGATTTGCTTTCCTAGAATTATAAATGGTTTTAAGGGATGTTCTGGAAGACCCAGGTCCCTTTTTAAAAAATGCTGTTAAAGCAAGATGGGGGGCTCCTGGGTGGATCAGTTGGTTAAGCGACTGCCTTCGGCTCAGGTCATGATCCTGGAGTCCCGGGATCGAGTCCCACATTGGGATCCCTGCTCAGCAGGGAGTCTGCTTCTCCCTCTGACCCTCTTCCCTCTTGTGCTCTCTATCTCTCATTCTCTCTCTCTCAAATAAATAAATAAAATCTTAAAAAAAAAAAGCAAGAGGGAAGCTTCTTTTCTCTGGAATGTGTGGAATCTTCAAAATCAGGCCCTGTAGGCATTAGGAGTGGGGCTTTGGAATCAGTTGTCTGGCTTCTAATCCTAGCTCCATCCTTTAGATGTGTAACTTTGGGCAAGTTAATTAACTTCAAGCCCCAGTGTTTCCTCCTACAAAATGGGGGGTAAAGCTAACACCCAGCTCATAAACTTGTGCAAATTGAGTGAGGTTATATAGATAAAATGCCTGGCATACACTAAGCACTCAATAAGTGCTAGCTATTATTGACAATACCTTTCAGCTCATTGTCACGGTTGAACCATGATTCACTCTTGATCTTTCCTACTTCTAGCTTTATTAAAGGCTCTAAGTACAACTGCTCAGGAGCTGCTCAAATGGAGGACAGTTGGCAGAAAGTATAGTCAAGTCACTCTGTTAACCTTTCACTGCTTTGGTGCCTACTTGACGCTTGGTTGATAGCCATCAGCACTGAGCACTTCTTAGGAACACCATCACAAAAGTAGGAGGCTGTTGCAAAGGGAACTTCTTCCTCCTGATCTTTGGCTCAAAAAATAATTTATTATTCTGCCTACTTTTCTGTATTTTTCTATTTTGTATGATGAATCATTATGTTCAGGACAGGAAAATAAACTTTATTCAAAAAGCATATTTCTCACAATATTACTTGATAAAATAGTAGCCTGAAGGTGCCTTCATGGTTTGGACTTTGGCTGAAAACACTAAATAAAGAGTTAAGAACCTTGAGTCCTGAGTATTAGACAGTATAGAATGTGTAGGGATATATTCGGTGGAACAAGGTTGATATTACCCTTAAATACAGCCACATTTATAAGGGAGATGTCAGGAGCAATACAACCTTGGTTGAAATCAACTATGGTAATCCTAAATCCTATTTATCCCTCAATGGGACAGGGAAATGGGATGCTCTGTGAATTGAATTTTTGAAACAAATTATTTTTATTTATTCATTTCTTTTTTAAAAGATTTTATTTATTTATTTTTGCGAGAGAGAGAGAGAGAGAGAGCGAGCACGAGTGTGGGGAGGAGCAAAGGGAGAAGCAGACTTCCCGTTGAGCAGGGAGCCTGGTGCGGGACTCGATTCCAGGACCTGGGATCATGACCTGAGCCAAAGGCAGATGCTTAACCAAATGAGCCACTCAGGTGCCCCCAGATTATTTTTAATATACTATTTAAGCAACGTTCCATTGTTGGACACTTAAAAATATCACCAGATTTACAAAATCCTAAAAATATAAGAAAAAGAGGGGCACCTGGGTGGCTTAGTTGGTTAAGTGGCCGACTCTTGGTTTTGACTCAGGTCATGATCTCAAGGTTGTGGGATCGAGCCCTCCATCGGACTCCATGTTTAGCAGGGAGTCTCCTTCTCCTCTCCCTTTCCCTCTGCTCCCCCCTCCCCCGCAGCGAACAAATAAATAAGTAAATAACTTAAAAAAAATAAAAAAAATACTAGGGCACCTGGCTGACTCAATCGCTAGAGCATGCAACTTACCACAACTTTTTATTTATACATACCTTTTTACCAAGCATTATTTTTTTTTAAGTCACGGAATTTTAAAAATAAAATAAAAATCTATGGGGAATCTCTCATCTTTATATGGATTCCCTGTATATTAGATGTAATTAAATTGGATTTAATTTAACTCCAATTTAACTCTTGGTTAAATTGGATCTCCTGGTTATGAGTTCAAGTCCCATGCTGGGCGTAGAGATTACTTAAAAAAAAAAAACCAAAACAAAACTCAAAAACCCCCAAACCCCCACACTCTTTGTAACCAAATGAAACTAAAATATATTTTTAAAAAAGAATAGGAAATACTAAAACAATGTGAAAATTATTGCGTATTTCTGATGATTTGAGAAGTACTTGAAGATTCTGCCATGCTTCAAGAGAACCATTATGACTGTCATTTAGATACTACCCCAAATTATGGTTATTTAGGTTTTATAGCTATTTGATGTTTAAATAATGGGAAGCCAAATGAATTAAAGTCCTCAGGAAAAATGAAAATCCCCGCTTTGGGAATGTTTTAACAATATTTTCTCCTTAAAAAAAAAACAAGCAACATATTGTGTGTATCTACAATTGTGAGAACTCTGACATTTAATCTCTTGACTTAGCACTTACCTTTGCTCGTTAGGAGTTGGGCCATCAAGAAAGTTAAAGGGTAAGTATACGTTGAGCTACAAAACCTAGACATACTGCCACATGCATGTCATTATATCCATGTATGGAAGTGGAAATAACGTGAGATGGTTGAAAAATTTAATTGCACCTCCCTGTGATGGGCTCTAGTATCACAGGTCTGAATGCACTGGAATTTTGCAGGTTTCCTGATTCACAGTTCGGTCAGTAGAGATCCTTCCGTAAGTAGCACTGCTCTGTCTGTTAACTATCTCCCATTCCCTCCTGCCCAATTTGGTTCTTTTACTTTGAGTGTGGTGTTTTTAACTCTTGAACTATATACTCTTTGGACAACGAAATACTGACCCTGAGACATAGATGATGTGGTTATTGGTAAGGCCTAATTTACAGCACTGTTTCTATTTCATTTCCCTTCCTGACCTCACCTGACTCCTTAGATTCAACCTCACTCTCTCTGCCACTGTTTACTTCCTTCAAAGGAATAGATTTTTATTTTTCAATAGATTTTTACTTTTAAAAATGTTTATTTTTAGCAGGAGGAAATCTAATTTAATTACATATATACAGGGAATCTATATAAAGATGAGAGATTCCCCATAGATTTTTATTTTATTTTTAAAATTCCATGACTTAAAAACAATAATGTTTGGTAAAAAGGCATGTATAAATAAAAATATAACTTTTAATTCCACCACCCATGGTTAAATGTTGATGTGCATCCTTCTGCTTGTATAACTAATTTTTGAAAATTGGGATTACATTAGAGAGGCAATGTTTTCTGCACCGCCTAGTCTTGAAGTCTGGTGTGATCATCTACATGGCTGTATAATCTTGAGTGAATGACTCAAGCTCTCTGTGCTTCAATTTCCTCACCTCTAAAATGATTTAATAATAATAAACACCCTCAGGACTGATAGGAAGCTTACATGAGTTATACACAAAGAGTACTTAAAACAGTAGCAGGAACATAGTAAATACTCAAAAAATGTTAATGAACTTCAGTATTTTTATTAGATGAATATTACTTTGTAATCTGCCCTAAGAATATACTGTGGATATTTTCTCATGTTATTCATGACTAATACATGACTTTATTGCCTGACTCCAAACCCATTATATGACTGTACTATAATTTATTTAATCGATGTTTCATTGTTGGACATTTATTATTTTCAATGTTTTGTAGAGTAATAAATAACCTGTAGTAAACATTCTTGTGTGTAAATCATTGGGCACATCTCTGATTATTTCCTAAAGCAAATTCCTAAAAGTAGAATGCCAAATCGGAGTATTAGCTCTTTATAGGTTTTTGCCAAAATGCCCTCCCGAAAAGTCATGTGAATGTGTGCTCCTAATGTATGAGACAGCTCATTTCCCCACAGCCTTCTCAGCACCGGATATTATGATGTAAAATCTTCTTGCCAGTCTGTAGTTTTCATAATCAGATGGTGGTCTGTAGTGTACAAAGCTCTCCTCTTCTGAGCTGTTCCTTTTCTTTAATCCCAAATCCCTTCAAATTGCTCTTCCTATTTCAACCTACAATGTCCTCGAATCGTAAATTTCCGCCTGTAATTATTCTTTTCTTTCGTTTCTGATTTCTTCACACAATTTCCCTTCTACCCACTCGGGGGTAGATGACATACTCTTTTTTGTTACAGGTGTGCGTTATAAATCTGGTAGGTAGGTACCAGGGGAGGACAGGAGCTTCTCCTCTTTTCACTGAGCTCAAGTCTAACCCAAGAGGTAGCCATCCCCAAATAGACTCTTCTACTTTTTAAAGTAAAAATATCCCTGCTGCCTGAAATAGTCAAGGGTCTGAAAGCTGTGGAAGGTATTCTTACTCTTGACAGTAAGTTAGCCTACATAGCAGTGTCTCATTAGGAAAACAGAAACCACTCTAAGTATTTGAACACAGCAAAAATGTAATTCAAGAAATTGGTTGCACAGGAGATTAGAGAGCTCAGAAGCCAGAAAGACGGTGAGGCAACACTGAGATTAGTAATCAAAAAGCCAGCACCATCCCTGGGCTCAAGGACAGAGGGAGGAGCAGGTGGGGTCAGCTGGGGGAACCTGGTGAGGAGGCACACTGGGCCTGTCCGTTGGGAGCTGGACCACAGAGGTGATGCAGGTGTTTCTCACCACCTACAGATGGAATGGAAGGAGAGAAATGCCTTGGCTTTTTTCTCTCCTCTCTTTCCTATCTCCTTCCAGTGTCTTCCACTAACAAATTCAATTAGAAGCTAGTTGACACAGATGTTTGTGGAATTATATATAGCTTGTGGTTAACCCCACTTTTGTGCAGAGCAAAGTAAAGTAAAGGTGAGGAATGGATTTGAGGACAAATAGGGCCAAGGCCTGGCACAATGACATCCGGGGGCTCTTCCAAGCCCACAGACAATAGGGCAAAGTACAAAGCATTCCTGCCCTAGAGAGGCAGGCAATTCCGGGCTGGAATTCTGGCTCTGTCACTTACTAGCTTGAGACATTGGCCAGATCACTTAACTCCTCTGAGCCTCAGTTTTCTCATTTATGAGAGGGGGAGAGAAAAACCGTATGTCACTGGGTCACTGTGAAGATTAAATAAAATAAGGGCTATAAAATAATAGTAAGATTTCCACAATAATTGGTTTCCTTTCACCCAAAAATTTATGATTCTAAGACAAAGGACAATGGGCATTTGGTCACATCATTAAGCTTCTCTGTATTTTGGAGACGCCTGGGTGGCTCAGTCAGTTAAGCGTCTGCCTTCGGCTCAGGTCATGATCCCAGGGTCTTGGGATCGAGCCCCGCATCGGGCTCCCTGCTCGGCGGGGAGCCTGCTTCTCCCTCTCCCTCTGCTGCTCTCTCTCTCGGTCAAATAAATAAATAAAATCTAAAAAAAAAAAAAAGCTTCTCTGTATTTTAAGGGGACAGGAATCTTTCCTTTTGGAAACTTTGTCTAGGGTGGGGTAGGTGATAAGTTGCCCAGCAATGATATTGGGAGATGATGTAAGAAACACTGAAAATGCCCTGCACGATCGATTTGTTCATTCCACCAATGTTTGTGGGTAGTCACTGTTTTCTGGAAATGATTTAGACATGGTCCCTGCCCTCAAGGAGATGGTAACAGATGGATAAAGAGATACATTGCAATGCATGATGCTATGGGAATGTTCACAGAGGAGAGAGCAATGGGATATCTTTGCCTAGAGAAATGGGAGAAAGCTTCACTGAAGAAATGACATCTCAGTCGTATTTTGAAGGGTCAGCAGGAGCTTTGAAGCAGATGCAAAAGCATAGTCAGAAAAGGGCACAGAATGTGTGGGGAACAGTGAGCTATTCACGTGGGTGGGGTCTTGAGGGGTTCACAGTTAAGGCGGTGGTAAGAACAACTGGTAGACACTGCTAGCTTTAGAAAAGAAAGTCAGCCTGAAGGGTCTGGCATAAGAAGCTAATGACTTTAGCCTGTGGGAAATGAGAAGCCAGCAGTACACTCGGGAGCAATCGGGGCACCTGGGTGGCTCAGTTGGTTAAACATCTGCCTTCGGCTCAGGTCATGATCTCGGGGTCCTGGAATTGAGCCCCACTTCAGGCTCCCTGCTCAGCAGGGAGTCTGCCTCTCCCTCTGCCCCTCTATCCCCTCCCTCCCCACTCTCTGCTCTCTCTCAAATAAATAAATAAATAAAATCTTTAAAAAAAAAAATAAACTAGGGAGTAACCCAGCATCTATAACCTAGAATTCTATAAAGTGACACATCTTTCCAGACTCTCTCATGACTTCAGCCAAAGGGCTGATGCATGCAGTTACATCAGTCAGGGGCCATGTGGACATCTCATAAGACATTAGAAAGTATGAATCAGAAAAATGAGCACAGGGGTTTTCCCTTAAGATTAAATTCAGAATGGAAAAACTCATTAACTTCTGCAGATGCTGAAGGGCTCAAGGTAAATATTTAAAATGTTCTCCCTCTCCCTTCCACAAAGCCAGAAACATCAGAGGTGTGAGGATGATGCTTGTGGCTATGAGACAGGATTTCAAGGATTCTGATGAAACCTCTGCTGGCCTGGATCTGTCTGAAGCTGAAAAAGACTTTGTGTTACTCTAACGGAAAGGAAAATACAAGATGAGGGTAACACTGCCCCTGATGCTTTCAGAGCCCTTTCACATACATTATCTCATTTAAGCCCCATGGCAACTGTGTGAGGCCCATAGGGCCCAGAGTACAATCCCATCTGAGAGACAAGGAAATGGAGGTTTTAGGGTTTCATACCTTCCCTAGGGTCTGAGAAGGTATGGCCAAAGCTACAACTGGATTTCCAGACACGCAGGCCAGCGCCTTCCCCAAACCCAGGGCTGCTCTGCCTACCTGTCTCCTTCCGTACGCCAGGATGGCTTTTTTGAGGTCCTCAAGTGTGCGCAGTTCAAGACCTGGTCTCTTCCTGTGGCCTTTGGGGCGGTGGGGGCCTTGTCTCCTCTCTTCCGGTGTCCATGCTGATAAGGCTAAACCTTCTGAGTAGAGGATCAGGGCCCCCTTCCTAGTACTGAATGTCTTGGGGAGAAAGAGGCTCCAGGTGTGCTGGTTGGCACTGCCTTCCTCCTGCGGTTTGCTGACCAGGACATAATCTTCTGGGGACTTCCAGTTCAAGTAATCCTGCAATGGAAAGAAACCACCTCGATCCATGGTCCCTTGATAGCAACAGCCCTGGTGCAAGGTGTTTGACAGTTTTTTAGTGACTGATTCTCTGTGAATTGTTTTCACGCTGTCACGGGACACAAACACTCTTCAGAGCAACTGATTTTGTTCTCCACATCTCAGAATCAGGAGAACCTCAGGCAGGGTTCTGTTTTACCCCATACAACTTTCAGCAGAGCCGTTCATGCCTGGAGGCTTCAATAGGCTAGTTAAAATGTCCTGGTATGCAAGTAAGTAGTCGTAAGTATCAAGGGCAGCAAATTACTTTGAAATTATGGACTGGATGGCAGTTTAAATAGGGGAAAACCATTCATTCCAACCCTCACTTCAGCTGTACACAGGGAGACTTTCTGTGCATTCCAGATGCTGTGTAACATTACCTAATTTGGCTATTTAGGACCCTATAAAGTAGTTGCATATCTTCTAAGTAAGTAAATGCCATTGGCCACAGAGGTCCTTTGAAACTTTATAGGTCTTTTAATATAGCAAAGGTCAAATATCACGACAAGCTACCATGACAATGGAAATCTCTGTGTGATCCAAACATTTTCAAAGAACCCCACCGGGTTTCTTATTCCTGGGAGGATTCAGTGAAATAAAATTCCAGTACAAGGGAATTTTGCCACCTCTTTAAAATCTTCTAAAATGAGATTTAAAAAAAATTTATTTTTATTTTTTGCCTATGTTAAGTATGAGTCCTCTGGGTTGAATTCCAGAAAGTTCAAGGAAGCCATTGAAATGGTATGAACATACACAGCGTTTCAACCACAGAGCAAAACTTCTAAAAACCAAACAGCCATCAACTTGTCTAGAACCCAGGTGGAAATTCTGGTCTTGAACCAAACCATCTGAATTCTAAACAGTCTGGAATCTCCTTCAGTCTAAAGCAAATGAGGCTGTAAGTCAGTGTACAAGGGGAAGGAGGAGGGCTCCAGGGGCAATATCGACGTGCAAGCAAACTTCCTTATTTTCTTGAGTTTTACCAAGGAGGAGGGAACGTCTACCAGCGATCCCCACCCCCCAACCTCACTACCAAACCAAACCAAAACAAGCACGGCTCAGCCCCAAAATATTCTCCCAAA
The DNA here is from genome assembly GCF_037043125.1 of Eumetopias jubatus. Lineage (NCBI taxonomy): Eukaryota > Metazoa > Chordata > Mammalia > Carnivora > Otariidae > Eumetopias > Eumetopias jubatus. The sequence goes on from NW_028274809.1 coordinate 33,999,648, forward strand.
ATATTCAGCTCTAAGAGCATTCTCCTCCCACCCCCAAAATATTCAGCTCTAAGACTCACCTCTGGTTCAAAATAGACTTCTAGCTTCTGTTTGTTCTGGACCAACTTCCCATGTCCCCGGCTCAGGAGAGAGAGCGTGAACATGTTTCCCTTCTGACCACCCTTCTCAAGGGCAGTTCATCTTGGTTTTGAAGGCTGAAAACTGGTCACACCTCAAGATTTCCTGAGCTCAGCAGTGAGCCCAAGAAGACCACAAACACTGGGCCTTTTATTAAATACATTTTTCCTTCGTACAGCAGCTTCTTAATAACAACCAGCCACACAGTTTAGACAGTGTGTGTCTTTGTCGGGAGAAAAAATAAACCGCAAACCCAGACTCCTCAAGCTCTGGATTGTCTACTCTCTGGGCAACCTTTCTGTCTTCTTCGCCTACTCCCTTGTTGTCCCTTGGTCCTGTTGCTCTGTTACGGGGCTGTGTGCATCTACAGATCTGGGCCACTGCACCATCCTTCTCATTGTGAGCGGAAGGTTGTTTCCTGGTTGCTATGGCAGCACAGGGAAGTGAAGTCTCTTCAACCAGCCTAGGCAAGGCAGAGACTGCTGAGGGCAGTGTTCACACACTGTGGGGGAGGGAAGGTCAAATGGACTTTAAGGGACCAGGCTCAGATTTCAAGTCCTGATTGCAGGAGCAGGGGGTGATATTGGGGTATTTTTTTCTGTTATAGTACTCATCTTGCTTTTAGAAAGTGTCTTCCCCTTTCTCTTGATATGCTAGCCTTTCACTGTCAACTAACCATTAGCAGACTCAGAGGAGTTGTCTAGGTCACCTAAAGCAACCTGTGACGTTTTTCTTGGCCAAGCTCCAGCATCTCCTCAACTGGACATGAGTCCTTTTTATGGGTGCTGCTGCTTTGCATGGGTGAGCGCAGATACTGGGAATCTCCAGGTTCCTTTGCATATCTCACTTGGGCAACTCCCAATTTCCAGAGGGTGGGGTACTTGGAAGATGTGGGGGGGCACATTTTGGTTGTCACAATGACTGGGACCTCTACTGGCATTTAGCAAGCAGGGTCCTGGGATGCTAAATGTTCTGCAGTGCGCAGGACTGTCATGCATGATGCAGAATTTTCCCACTCCGCATACCATTAGCACCCACTTTGAGAAACATGGCTATAGCCTGGGCTGTTTGGTTCTCCTTGATGCTGACACTATGAGGGCAGGGCGGGGGGAAAGAGAGTCAGGAAACCAAAGGATCCTTTTGCTGGTGATCTAGAACCCTGCTTTGACCTGGAAAACCGACCTGCCCTGTCATCGTCAGCTGAACCTCCATGGCAACCCTGTGAGAGTGCCCCCTGCAGACTTTCAGGAAGAAGTACAACAGGCTACAGGCCCAGTTACCTTTTAGATCTCCCTCCGTGGTGGTGACTTTCCCAGAAGGCAGGTTCAAGTCTCAGGAGGAAGAAATACAGGCCTTGCTATATAATTAGATTTGGTTTATCATGGAAAATTAAGGCATTGAATGCAGAGGTTCAAAACTGAATTTAGTCAAAACCACAGTGGGTGCCATTTCAATACTCATTAGAATGGCTATTGCTAAAAAACAAAACAAAACAAAATACCAAGTGTTAGTGAGGACACGAAGAAATTAGGACCCTTGTGCACCATTGGTGGGAATGTGAAATAGTGCGGCCACTGTGGAAAACAGTATGGCAATTCCTCAAAAAATGAATACCATATGATCTAGCAATTTCACTTCTGGGTATATAATCCAAAAGAAATGAAAGCAGAGATTCAAACAGATATTTAAATAACCCATGTTTATAGCAGTATCACTCACAATAGCCAAAATATGGAAACAAGTCAAGCATCCACTGACAGATGAACGAACAAAATGTGACAAATACATACAATGGACTATTATTCAGCCTTGAAAAGGAAAGAAATTCAGCCTCATGCTACAATATGGAAGAAACTTGAAGACATTATGCTAAGTGAAATAAACCAGTCACAAAGGGGAAAACATTACCCGATTCCAATTATATGAGGTACTCAAAGTAGTCAAATTCATAGAGACAAAAGGTAGAATGGTGTTTGCCAGGGCGAGTGGGAGGAGGGAATGGAAAGTTAGTGTTTAATGTCTAATCTTCAGTTTGGGAAGATGAAAAAGTTTGGAGATGGTGGTGGTGATAATTGTACAACAACATGAATATATTTAATGTCAATGAATGGTACATTTAAAAATAACTGAAATGATAAATTTCATGTTATACATATTTTACCACAATTAAATCTTAAAAAAAGAGAAGAAAACAAAAAAACTGAATTTATCACTTTATAATCTGAAGGCCGATTGGTCAGCATTATTGTGGGGTGATACCCTCACAGCAGGTGAGACAAAATCCTACAAGATGAGGGTTTCAAATAGTTTACGGGGCTCTTAAGCTACAGTTGCTCCCTGTCTTTCCCACTCTGCTCCTTTGATGTACAAAAAGGACACTCAACAAAACTTTATGGAGAGAGATACATATTAATTATATATTATTAATTAATTATATAACATATATTAATATATATGACTGTACATGGCCCCTGTCCTCAAGAAGCTCCCAGCAGACCCTGTGACCCAGCAATTGCACTGCTGTGTATTTACCCCAAAGATCAAATGTATGTGATCCGAAGGGGCACCTGCACCCCAATGTTTATAGCAGCAATGTCCACAATAGCCAAACTATGGAAAGAGCCTGGATGTCTGTCAACAGATGAATGGATAAAGAAGATATTGTATATAGATACAATGAAATATTATGCAGCCATCAAAAATCGAAATCTTGCCATTTGCAATGACGTGGATAGAACTAGAGGGTATTATGCTGAGTGAAATAAGTCAATCAGAGAAAGACAATTATCATTTGATCTCACCAATATGTGGAATTTAAGAAACAAAATAGAGGACGATAGGGGAAGAGAGGGAAAAATGAAACAAGACAAAACTGGAGAGGGAGACAAATCATAAAAGACTCTTAATCTCAGGAAACAAACAGGGTTGCTGGTGGTGGGGAATGGGGTAACCGGGTGATCGACATTGGGAGTGTATGTGTTGTGGTGAGCGCTGTGAATTGTGTAAGACTGATGAATCACAGACCTGTACCCCTGAAACAAATAACATTATATGTTAATAAGAAAACTAAAGAAAGAAAAGAAGCTCCCAGCAGGGTTGAGAAGACAGGCCTATATGAACCAGTGCCTGAGAGGTGATGTGACAGATAGATAATGGAGGTGGAGTTAAGTAGGTGCTCCAGGAAAAGAGGTGGGTGGGTGTTGTGTGGTGTTGGGCCTTGTAGAAGGTTACAAAGAGGAGGCATATTAAAGGTGGGCTTTGATAGACAGCAGCATACGGCCAGAAGGGGAGATGAAAGAGAATCCTGCAGGAGGCACGGACAGGAAAGTTTGAGATGTCCGGAGACAGGGTGATGTCTCTGGTGTAGCCAAAGCCACAGGTCACGTGGGCAGAGATGCAGCTGGAGAAATAGGCCAGTTGGCCGAGGCCATGAAGGCCACATGCGCCCTGCGAAGGAACTTTGGACTTTATTCTTCAGGTTTCTTTGTTTGTTCTTTTATTTTATGAGATGCGGGAGTGGGAGAGGGGCGAAAAGAATAGATGTGAAGGGTTTTGAGGTAGAACCAGTAAAACGTGGAAATTATTAGATTCAGAATTAGATTGCTTAGACATTTTTAGTAGTATCATTTCAAACATTTTGGTCATTAAAGCACAGTCATTTTCTAACCTTCATGTTTTCACAGAACTTCAGACTTGAAAAGGACATTAATGGTCACTTTGTTTTTGTATTTGTTTTCCTCAGAATGATTCACAAGTTCGTAATGAGATTTATTTTGAATTTCAAAGGAAGAAACAGCCCTGATCCATTACTGAAAATTAAATTACATGGAATATATCATAAAATAGAGTAGTGCCGAGTAATTTGTATGACATTAGTTCTACTTGTTCTGTAATAAAAGACTGTGTAAAGTACCACAGTGTTTGTAGTCTCAAACATTTCTTTATTTAGCCATTTCTATGCTGTGTTGTTTGCAGTGGGTAGAAAAGCATGGTTCTTTTTACAGTAGGCTTAAGTGGGTGATTTCTAGTAGAATTGATTTCTTTTTTTAACTTTTCTCTTTTTATTTATTTTTCCAGTTTCACTGACAAGTAATTGACATACTTCACTCAGGTAGGTTTTTTAAAGCAGGGGGTTGATGGGATTCCATCTGGGTTTTAGAAAGACAACTCTGAGAACAGTATAAAGGATGGACAGAATGAGGGACTTTCAGGACCTTGCAGCCCAGGCCAACCTTCTCTTGGATTTGAATGAATTAATCAAATCATCAGGAATAATCACCCTCTTAAATGGTCTTTGAGTGAGACATAGAGGGGTAAATCCACTCCATACTGACTGCAATAAAATATAGATGTTGCCGTTTTGCAAATGCCATTGCTCAGGAAAGAGTAAGGAGCACAAGAAGGAAGTGACTGAGCGACTGAGACCCAAATAAGAACCACTACTGTTGGCCAAGGAATGACTCCAAATTTCTCCAATGGAAATTCTTCCTCTGAGCTCACCTGACTTGGAAATGTTAAGTCACCCATACACGGTAAACCCCGGGAAGTGACCTCGCTGTCTAGGTTGAGTGAGCAAAATACCCAGGTGCCCATCAAGCTCTCCCAACACCGTGGCAAGGCTCCCAGGCCTCTTTGGGGTTGTAATCGGTGAGCAGCCAGACCACAGCCCAAATCAGGCCTCTCCTGAACTGTCGTGTTTACATCCATGCTGTTTAATATGGACAATGAAAAGATGTACAGATCAATTAATAGACATTTAAAAGCATTTACTCAGTCCCCACAGCAGTTTATGGAAAGTGCATTTAGAAAGCAATTGAGGTTATTGCTATTCTAAAGTGCTTTGGGATCCCAGATGAAAGGCCCTTGTAACTGGAAAGTATTTATAACTCAAGAAGAAACCCTCCACACCCATGTTATATAACACCAACACCATCTCCTGGCATGCCTGACCTGTCAGCCCATGCAGCATGTCTGTTTAAATTACACTGTAAATTCTATAGGGTGGAGACCTTGTTTTTATGGTTTGTAAAGCATCATGAATAACCATGGCACTCTGTAAATAAATAGAAACCACATGAAACAAAGAAAAGAGATGTTATTCAATGGCCATGTCCCCACAGCAACCAGGAATTTGTCCCTTGCTCCAAAGTGCTTGGGGTAAATGGATGCCCTTCTGGGGAAGTGGCCTGTGGGATAGTGTCAGGATCCTCATCCCCCTTTAAAGGGCAGTATGGGGACACCTGGGTGGTGCAGTTGGTTAAGCAGCTGACTCTTGATTTTGACTCAGGTCATGATCTCAGGGTCGTGGCATCGAGCCCCACGTCGGGCTCCCTGCGCATCGTGGAGTCTGCTTAAGATTCTCTCTCTCCCTCTCCCTCAGTGCATCTCACCCCTGCTCATGCTCTCACTCTCTCTCTAATTAAAAAAAGAGTTGAAAAAATACATAAAGGGCAGTATGATAGTGTTTTCCAGGGACTGTATTCACCTGCAGGGGCGGCCTACAAGAAGAGTCATTGGTGTTGCCCTTGTTACCCACAGAGGAAAGATCTGTGCACAGAGAAATTAAATTATTTGCACAAAGCCACAAAGCAAACCAGAGGTGAAATGGGATCTTGTCCAAATTCGGTCCTCATACCAGCCCGTTGTTCATCCCATTTCTGCAACAGAGTAGTAGCAAATATTCCTGAGAAGCTACATCATGGTTAATATCCAGCAGTCAGGAAACTGCTGTGACCAAGGTCACCACAACACCCTCTTCAGCCTCAGAGCTGGTGACTGCACACCAGATCTGTGTCTGGCCCTGTGAAGGCCTCAGAACACTCCTATCTCCTCAACCTTGCTTCTCCTCACTTTATCATGCAAACCTGGTTGCAAGAGAGTCTAGGAAATCCCATTTTCAGCTTTTCAACCTCTTGCTCTAGGGGGAAGGTTGATAGAGCCATCCACAGTTATCTACCATAAGTACCAAAGACAAGTTGTATGAGAAAGTCAAAACAAAGGATTTTTTAAAATATACGCTGTGTAGATGACAATCATCATGGCCTTGCGTCATTAAGTCTCTTTCCATTTGCTTATGTTTTATACTTCCAACTAGACTGTAAGTCTTTGGAAGGTAAGGACTACGTCTTATGATTCTTAGTACTTCCCATAGCATCCTTGCATAAAGTAAGAGCTGAGTAAAAATTTGTTGCTTGAGTTTTCACATGCCCAGGGAGATGTGCAGTGATCTTTGGGTGAGTAGGAAAGATATATGAAAGAAGATAATTAGTTCAAAACCTGTTTTAATAGGCTATCGTTTGCCTACAGTGCAAGGCTTAAAGCTATAGGTTAAAGACTGACCAACAAAAACTTGGTATTCAAAGGCTGAAAAGACACCAAATCAGGGTGGAAGATATGGCCCTCTAAACTTGTTGGAAGAAGCACAGACCTGCTGAGGGGTAAGTTACTTGACTTGCTCAGAGGCTAGGGCTAATTTCTCATCTGGTGCAGGTCAGGTTTGAAGGAAGAAAATACGAAAGGCAATAAAGAATATTCTAGAACCATAGCAAGGGAGAAAGTCAGTGATGACTCCCTGCTTCCTTTCTTTCTTTATGTATAAATTATGACCCCGTGGCCTGCCTGGTTCAGGAGGGAGGGGACTGAAGATCTATGTTTTTTAGATCTTTCTGAAGGGTTTGCTTTGGGAGTCTAAAATACTTACCTAGGCTTTTGCTCAGGGCTTCATTTTATTAGTAGGAGTGCTCACGGTAATTGCAAGTTTCTAAATTTATGGTGGGGGAGATAGTAAGGTTGGAGAAGAAATAAAAATCACACATTTTTGGATCTTTCCTAACATGGAGAAAATCAATCACTGTTCTGCCTAGCGGCTCAGTCACTGGGGGCAAAGTAACAAACCTTCACAGGGACCAACCTGTGGAGGGTGAGGAGAGCAGTAGTGATTTCAATTCTAAAGGGAGGATGTTGGAGCAGATGCCATTCCTCAAAACTACATGGATCCTGATAATTTAGAACCATTGAACATTGGAGTAAGAAGATAAAATATTTTACGAATGTCATTAGTATGGTTGTAGGAACAGTTTTCTTTTGACTTTTGTTAAATATTTTTATGATGATGTTTAATTAACAAATAGATGATTTATGTAAGGCACTGAGTACAGTGTCTGGCACATAGTATGTGCTCGATAAATAGAAAGTATAGTTTAACGAAAAACTCCATTCTTTACTTAAGAACACACATGAATTCTCTCCCTACTATGAGCACACAGTGATGCAGTTCTGCTGCACCCAGGGATGTTCTGAAAGCCCCTTCCTCATGGTTGGGATTCCCATGTGGCGTCTAAGCCTCTGGGCTGCACACCAGACACTGCTCTGTCACTGGGCTTCCAGGTCACTCTTTAAACTCTGTGATGAGAATAATTCTTATACTTTCGAACCATCACAGAGTAAAAATTGTACAAAAAAAAATTGTAAGCTGTCTGCTAATAATTTTAGAGAAACATTAATTTGATGTGTAAAACACATACTTTTTCAGGGACATATGTATTGTGTAACCAAATGTAGACACAAATTCTCTTCCCACTGTTTGCCCACACTGGTGAGGTTTCGATGTACGAATGGGTAGGTCTCCACCTTCAGCCCCAGGGAGCTGGAACAGTCAGTCTGAGGAAGAGGAAGGGGCATCAGGGAGCCTGGGTTCTGGGAGAACCTTCCTCTCAAGGCCCATGCATTGTTACACTTCACCTTGTAAACCCAGGAGCCCCTAACCCACAGGTGATCTCCCTGCTTGTTATTCAACTTTTAAAATTTCCTTTGGGAAAGTCAGGTCTTCCTGAGAACTGAGTTAAAATGCAAGTCCCTCTGTAGAGATGGAATTAATCACACTGTGAAGGAATGGGACCCAGCGTGGACGCCTGAAATTGGGATTGATGAGGGGAAGAATGAGGGAAAGAGGGAGAGGAAGTGGGGCAAGAGAGAGGACAGTGTCCCTGGGGAGGCAGGTTGGGAGGCCCATCCACGGCAGCTCTGCCTGCCCCCCCACTTTCCTGAGATCCGGTTTGTGCCGATGCTCCTTCAAGCAACAATCATAAAATGGGCCAGAGGCTGCCAACTTCTGGGTGGCCCCAGGAAGCTCTGTAAGTATACACTTAAGGTAGAGCGGAAGCATTTCCTTCTCATCTCACAGAGCGGACCCACCTGAGGCAGCAGAGTCCCTTCCCTAGGGGCCAAAAGACCAGCTAAGACTCTATCACAAGTTGGATCAAGTGTCATATATAACGAGTATGGTCAGATATGAGCAGGGCCTTCCGCAGAACCTCATGCTTCTCGCCAGCCCTCCGTCATGCCCACCTCTGATGCCAACCCACTCTAAAGCAGGTGTCCAGGGGGCGTGGTTAGTCAAGCAGGGAGAACATCTTTGAAACAGTGCCTTCCAATGGGAGCTACTGAGAGCAGGAGTGGCTTTTAAGATTTTTATGATAATCCTTCTCCTGATTCACTGTCTAGACATGGTTAGGTGCACAAAGGGTTAACAGGCCTTGTAAGCCTCGGCTGCCAAGTACACTTAACGCTCAGTCCAGCACTCCCGGTTTGTATTCTTGCGCTGCTGGAGTGGCCTGTTCATGGCATCTGGTTCCCTGGCAACAGCTTTCATTGGCTCAATCAAAGCCCTTTCTTCTTAAGAAAGCTCCTACTGAGACGCCCACCACCACCACTAATCACCATCTTAACTCAGAGCTTAGGATGCAGCTGGTATGAAAAATAGCATTTGTGGATGTGAGAAGATAAAGCCATGACTGGGTTGAATACACCTGCCTCGTGTGATCCTTGCACTGGCTTTCTATAGGATGGTTGGAAATTACCTGCTTTTCCACTGGGACACAGAGAAAGTCGGGGCCGGAAAGTTTCCCAGAGCTGAAGTTCTTTGTTCGGCAGAAATCCATGAGCCTCTGTGATTCATGACTAGCTGTTTCCTGGGCTGATCTGTGATATAACTATGGGCTCTGTGCTCTGACAAGGGGCGTTGCTGAGCTGAGGGAGTTCAGACAACGAAATCCATATTGTGGAAGGCTTGTCCCCAGTCAGCCACAAGCTGGGGAAAGAAGTCTGCGTCCACTAGAACCCAGGGAGCCTGGAGGCTGTTCCAACCGCTGCAAGATGTCTCAGCAGCTTCAGAATGGCAGGAAAAAGCTGTTCATGCCGCATTTGGGGGGAAAAAAGTTATCAGATTCTCTAATCAAGATGGGCATTCTCAGGGGGAATTCTTTGGTCTTACTGGGAATTGCTTTGAGTTTTCTTGTTTTGTCTAGGGAATACATAAAGTGAAAGCAACAAAGTAGAGACAAGGAAGGAGGCAAGATGTTCTCACTTTTGGTTTACCCATATCAATCCATTTAAATCATTGTAACTTTTTTTTTAAAGATTTTATTTATTTGACAGAGGGAGACACAGTGAGAGAGGGAACACAAGCAGGGCGGAGTGGGGGAGGGAGAAGCAGGCTTCCCGCCAAGCAGGGAGCCCGATGCGGGGCTCGATCCCAGGACCCTGGGATCATGACCTGAGCCGAAGGCAGATGCTTAATGACTGAGCCACCCAGACGCCCCTCACTGTATCTTTCTAAAAAATCAAACTTTATCCCGTGCACTTAGACTAACTGAAATCTAAACACATAGCATCATTCAGGAACTAGAAGTGTTCAAAATTCAAGAATATTTACAAAAGATGTTAACTTTTGGCCGGCCGGCCACCCCTAGTATTTGTGCTACCCTTTCTGGTTCCTCAAGAGAAAACAGTCGTCTGGTCATGGAGCCGAGATGTAACAGGCCAGCTCACAATTCAGAGACAGTTAAGGTTTGCAGCTGCCCTGCCTGGGCAAGCGAAGGTCCTCTCCGGCTGCTGTGTGTGGATGAATGGCTCTCTGTGTCCGATGCCAGCCTGCCACAGCTTAGCTGGGTGAGGGCTTTCGGTGGCGCGACCTCACATGTTGTCAAAGTATGTCAGGGAGGGCACTTGTCAAAAACAACATACCTTTGGGAGCTATGCGGGGACCAGGCTTATTCTTGCTCCAGGTGTGTAATGGGAAAATTCCTGACTGCTCAGGGCCTCAGTTTTCTTATCTGGAAAATGGGGATAATAGCACTTATGCTGGGGGACTGTTGTAAGAACTAGGACAAATGATGTGCCAGTGCCGCACCCCCTACAGATTCTGGTGAAATTATCTTGAAGTAGGGCCCGGGCCCTGGTCGTTTTTAGGAGCGCCCCAGGTGACTCTAATGTTCAGCCAGCATTGAGAACTGCAGATAAAGCACACGAAAGACACTCTATGGTTATTTTTTAGGCTGAGGAATTCCTTGCATATCAGGGATTCTTGGGGATGGAGATGAGGAGGTTAATATTTATAGAAATAAAATTCTTGTAATCCTTCCTCAGATTCAAGAGTCACAACAGTTTGAAATGGAGATGTATCCCAGTAGCATAGAAGAATCTCTCCCCTTTGAGCCCCTTCCAGAAAAAAATTATGGAGCACCTTCTATATGAATGTTTTGATATAAGAGTGTGTAATTGGGATAAATAAAGAGTGTAGTTCCTGGGCTCAGGAGGTTCACAGCCTGGCAAGGGAAAATAAGATGTGTTACAAGAAGCCTATTTGTTCCTGGGCTTGGCATGATTGAATAGTAATACCCTGATCTGCTTTTCTCTGGGAGATGCTTGATGGTATGACACAGGAAGTTTCAAGATACCCTGAACTGAGGGACACATTTTCAGCTTGCATTCTAAGCAAGAAGTGATTCTTATGCTTCCTCACAAAGGATGGCACACTCTGATTAAAGACCCAGAGAATAAAGACACAGAACACTCGGTGAGAGTGTTAAACTTTATGAAATACCACACTGCCATTTTCATTACTTAGCAGAATAGGCAGCAAGGGTTGCAGGGCATAGTTTAAGGAAGAAAATATTTTGAGTATCTCAAGTGAAAGATGTTTAGGATTTAAAAAATGTATATTCCTTAAATATGTAAACAAAGACAATTTTCTGTGGTTAGTATCAAGGCATGGTGACTCAAAACAATGTGGGAAACTAGGTCTAGAGATTCTAGAAGCTTCAAGAAGATTCCAAGCTGACCCCCAAATGGTTCTTTTGGCCATGCTATTGTGAGCTTTCACTAACTTCTTAGGGTGGAGAGAGAGGAGACTGGTGCTAGAACTCCTTGTATATTCTTTGGAGATAATTCCATGTAAGCACATAGCATTGGGATGGCAAACGGGTTTCCTGTTATGTACCAAGTCCAATCAGTTGGTAGTGGCTCCCTAGAACACTTGACTGAGAATAATTCTGCAGAGTCGTGGCCTAGCATAAAAGAATTTCATGGAAGGGGCGCCTGGGTGGCTCAGTCGGTTAAGCATCTGCCTTCAGCTCAGGTCATGATCTCAGGATCTTGGGGTGGAACCCCATGTAGGGCTTCTCTGCTCAGCGGGGAGTCTGCTTCTTCCTCTCCCTCTGCCCCTCTCCCTGCTTGGGCACACACTCTCTCTCTCAAATAAATAAATAAATAAATAGAACCTTTAAAAAAAAGAGAGAGAGTTTCATGGCTGATAAGCTATGTCTCCCATAGGCAAGGGAAGGAGAGTGAATTGTGATACATATACAGATCTTCCTCAACTTATGATGGTGTTAAGTCCCAATAAACTCATTGTAAGTTGAGAATGCATTTAATATACCTAACCTACTGAACATCATAGGTTGGCCCAGCCTACCTTAAACATGCTCAGAATACCTATATAAACCTACAGCTGGGCAAAATCATCTAACACAAATCCTGTTTTATAAAGGGCTGAGTATCTCATGCAATTTATTGACTACTGTAATGAAAGTGAAAGAATGGTTGTATGGGCACAGAATAATTGTAGGTGTATCAGTGGTTTACCCCTGTGATCCTGGTCTGACTGGGAGCTGTGTGGCTCGCTGTTGTTCCCCAGCATCATGAAAGAATAGCATATTGCATGTCACTAGCCTGGGAAAAAATCAAAATGAAAAGTTTTAAGCATGCTTTCTACCAAAAGTGCATTGCTTTGACATCATCCTAAAGTTGAAAAATCATTAAGTTGAACTATCCTAAATTGAACCAGCAAGTTGAGGACCGTTGGTACTGAGCTTTGCCAACTCAATATTTAAACTGTACAGGATTGTCATTACAAGGTGTGGATTTAATCATTCTTAACATATCATTTTGGCGACAACCTAAAGTCAAAAGTTGAAGAACTAGGGGAGACGAACCATGAGAGACGATGGACTTTGAAAAACAAACTGAGAGTTCTAGAGGGGAGGGGGGTGGGGGATGGGTTAGCCTGGTGATGGGTATTAAAGAGGGCACGTTCTGCGTGGAGCACTGGGTGTTATGCGTGGAGCACTGGGTGTTATGCACAAACAATGAATCATGGAACACTACATCAAAAACTAATGATGTAATGTATGGTGATTAACATAACAATAAAAAAGTTTAAAAAAAAGTTGAAGAACTATTCCACTTATTATTACAGTAACCCTAGTTCCTCAAGTCTGGGATGCCATACATTTTTAGATACACTGATAATATAATAACAGGTTTTAAGGGGAAAAAACACTACTATAAATATAACACTTATCTGTGTATTCTTTTTCAGTACCTCATTCAATGTTTAAGAATAGACCTCTTCTTTTTTTTTTTATGATTTTATTTTTAAGTAATCTCCCCATCTACATGGGGCTTGAACTCACAACCCCGAGACCAAGAGGCACATGCTTTACCAACTGAGCCAGCCAGGCACACCAAGAATAAATGTCTTTCAAATTCAGCCTATGGATTCTTCTGAATCGTTTGTGACTGTTGACAGTTGTGCATAGCATTATGGGGGTCCTCTGCTTTTTATCACCTGGCCTAGTGATCTTTTATTTTAAAAATTTTATTTATTTATTTATTTGAGAGAGAGAGAGAGAGAGAGCACGAGAGGGGAGAGGGGCAGAGGGAGAAGCAGGCTTCTGGCTGAGCAGGGAGCCCGATGCGGGACTCGATCCCGGGACTCCAGTATCATGACCTGAGCCGAAGGCAGCCGCTTAACCAACTGAGCCACCCAGGCGCCCCTGGCCTAACGATCTTGACCTTCTTAGCAAATGTAGGCTTAGGCAGTGTAATAGTTAGCCATACTGAATGCCAGGGTTTCTTTCATATTTCCTGTTTGGTTAAATTAATAATTTGTTCTACTTTTAATTAAATTAATCCTTTCTAGAAGGTAAACAGCTTCTCTTGAAAGTTATAAAGAAGGTTCTTTTTTTTTTTAAGACTTTATTTATTTATTTATTTGAGAGAGCAAGAATGAGAGAGAGAGAGAGAGAGAGAGCACATGAGAAGGCGGAGGGTCAGAGGCAGAAGCAGACTCCCTGCTGAGCAGGGAGCCTGATGCGGGACCCGATCCCAGGACCCTGAGATCATGACCTGAGCCGAAGGCAGACGCTTAACCAACCGAGCCACCCAGGCGCCCCATAAAGAAGGTTCTAAAATATACTTGGTGCCTGAGAATTACTTTGTGATAAAGGAGTTAATCACACCAACCTCCCTTAACTTTAAAGGTTCTGCTGTTTCTCCTGAGGTATCTGTCAACTTTTATTGTATGTAAGTACTATGCCCATTGTGCAGACTGGCAATCTTCTTCTAGTGTCCTCTGGAGTGCTTGGCCATTGTTTTGCTAGAACACGTGAAGGTGTAGTCATGCCTTCAGCAATAAACAATTGCTTCACTTACTGTAAATACCCCAGGCGAAGTTCTCCCTGGGGCAGGCAGTAACAGCTCTGTCTGCCCTTATTACCCTCCTGCCTGCAGGTGGCAAATTTCTTTTAACGTAAGTTCTAAATTTCATCCCAATTTCAGAAATGTTAAGCTGAGAACACATAAGAGTCTGACACTAGAGGGAATAAAGCAACTGCCTAAATGAGGTAAACTCTGAGGATTCAGGTCAAAGTTCCAGAGCCCAGAGTAGGCGAATAAGGTAAGCAGCCCACATCAGCCCCCTTACAGAAGCGTGGCTTACAGGGCTGAGTCGTAGCTGGGTGGGCTGCATCGATCGCTCACAGTATGAAGTAGAAAGCACTGCAAGAAAGTAACAGAAGATAGAAAGTGTTGGGTCTTGGGAGAGAAGGATGGCGCTAGAGGGACGGGCCAGAAGGCTTCCGCTTGGATAAATCCGGGCAGAGGACAGGTGGCATTCAAGCGGGCGTGGAAGAAATAGGTGCTGAATGGGACCCTGTGGAGAGAAGAGGCCGACTGTGGTGACCGTGAAAAAGTACCTCTCGGGTCTCCAGCTGTGCGGCGCGTAATTGACGGAGGGCCCCAGTTGCCCACTCCGAAATCCATCCCCGCAGTGGCCCTGCTGCTGTCTTTCCTGCAGGCTGCTCCTAGCCGGTGACTGAGTATGACGGCAGGACTGTGGCAGGCAGGCTTGTTCTTGGGGGACCCTGCGGCTGGGGGGCTCCTCTGGTGGGTGACTTGGTCTCAAGGACTCCCAGGCTGCCTTGCTGGACTTTTTTTTTTTTTTTAAGTTGGCTTTATGCCCCATGTGGGGCTTGAACTCATGATCCCTAGATCAGGAGTCCCATGCTTTATCAACTGAGGCAGCCAGGTGCCCCCCCCCCGCCCGCCAAACTTTTAAAGAATTTTTGAGAACTGCGCAGCAGTCTAAGATACTTCCATCTTCACTTTCCTCCTTTCCCGCTCTCCTTCACAAGGTCAGACCTGTCCCCAGTGGGACAGTACTCCTGGCTCCCTCCCCATTTTCCCTCACAGGTGTTTTTCCTAATAAATCTCTGGCACATCTAATCTTGTCTTGGTGTCTGCTTCTTGGAGGACTCGGACAGACACCCAGTCCTTGTGGAGGTGCCAGGTAGGGGTCCTCAATGCGTTCCAAATCTACTATTTCATTTACTTTATTTCCTACCCCTTTCCCAATGACCACTATGTGTTAGAAGTTGGCACTATCAGATATGCTCCAGGGTAAGAGACATTTTAGGCAGTAAGAAGTAGGAAAGTCCCATGGAGAAAAAGAATGAAGACCTAGAAGATGATTAGAAAGATATCCTGAGAGGGAGGGGCCTGGGTGGCTCAGTCAGTTAAGCATGGACTCCTGATTTCAGCTTAGGTCATGATCTCAGGGTGGTGAGATCGAGGCCCGCACTGGGCTCACGATCAGCAGGGAGTCTGCGTGAGATTCTCTCTCTGCCCCTCCCCGAACCCATCCCCGCTTGCACGCTCTCTCTCAAATAAATCTTTTTTTTTTTTTTTTTAGATTTTTTTTATTTATTCATTCGACAGAGGGAGAGAGAGAGAGAGCCCCAGTGGGGGCAACGGCAGAGGGAGAAGGAGAAGCAGGCTCCCCGAGCAGGAGGCCCAAAGAAAGACTGACTTCTTTTCCAACTCCAGTTCTAATTCCTTGGGAAAAGTTCCACTTGACCCAGCTTGGGTCAGCTGCCTACCCTCACAATGATAACTGTGTTTGTTCAGGGGGTCAGCAAAAGGACCGTGATTAGGGCTATACCCACATGGTGGGGTTCATGCTTACTGTGTTGCACGCTGGCTGTTCTCAGAAGGAAGGGGGGCTACTGCTATGATCATGTGGAGAGAGCTGCTCATCTGTTAGGCCTTCCGAGTGAAACCAGGGTTTGAAATCCTTGCTTCCTGTTTCAGGACCTCTCTCTTCTCTAAATTCCTTCTTACCGAAACTCCCTATAAAGAACACATCCATTTACTGGAGCTTAGAGTAGTGAGGGACTTGAAAACGCGCTCTGCTTTCAAGTGGGTTATGGATTATTTTTATTTTGCACCTTATTAAATTCCTGTGGAATGTACTCGTTTTTAGCAGGCAACTGGCAGCACTGCTTTTGGGAATTTGAGAGCCCCGGGAAGAGAAAGATCTAGTACTCACCTCTCCCCCTCCATCACAGCTCTTTTTGGGCTGACGATGTCAGAATGTTCATGCTGTCTCCAATTCCTGGCTGTTGGCCCCTGAAGTCACAGCCTTTGGCGCCCTTGGTGCTTGTTAGTGCTTTGGACATGGGGAAGGTAAGATTTTGGAAATGCCCTCCACTATCCTGATGGCCCAGCTCAAAACTGGGCTCCTTAGCCGGCCCCCTGGCACTGCCATGAGGACTGCCGCCTGGTGAGGCTGCCTTTGAAAGCTGGTGTTTAGTTGGGATGAAATCAAGCCCCCATGGCAGACTTGGGTTGCAATGGAAAGCAGATTCCAAAGCTGCCCCTGGAATGCGAACTTTTCCTGGAGACTTTCCAGGCTGCCTCTTAGAGAACAGCGGCCATCCATGTATTCACACCGGAGTCAATGAAAGAAACCCAAGTTATTGCCATTCCAATAAACAATGATCTCTCTTCCTTTTCAAATAAACTTGTTAGGATGGCCTAAAAGCCAGGCCTAATTACACAATCAGATAGCATAAATCTGATTAGAAGCTTTTCGTCGACTTTAATTAATTTTCTCCTGCAATCAGAGCTATTTTTAGTAAATGTCAAATATGTATTTAAACACCTTTCATGTACACTTTTTCTAAAACCTACTGGGGTTCGCTTTCATTCATCCTTCTTCCTTTTTGATGAGGCATGAATGTTCCTAGGACACAGTATTCTGAGAGGAAAAGTTAGGAGACTACCTACCTTCACAGCCTGTAATATGAATACATGTACCCCAGATACAAACACAGAGATTATGTATCATATGTTGGCGGGGGGTCACTTAAGGTGGTTCTGAGTAACTGTTAAATGTTTGATCCACTAAATTTTGCTAAAGTAAAATTTACTTTAAAAGTAAATTTAAAAGTAAAAATTTTACTTCTTCCCCCTTTCTCTCTATAATACAGGTAGAAAATATCCTACATATATTATACTAGCAGTAGAATATAACTACACTTTTCAAACTGTCTGAAATAGGACCTTCTAAGGGCAATCATTCTTACAAATTATCCTTCTACCCTCTACTCCCCCCACGCCACACACCAAATAGTTTCCTCTTCCCAAGGTGCATCTCTGTCCATCCAAAAATTGCGAGATCTGCAACCTAAATGATTTAAATACTGATATAGGTAGTAGAATGTATGTCATTCACCTTTACTTAGCACAGCACCTGGTACATAACAGGAAGGAGGGAGGGAGATGGAGAGGGAAAAAAGATGGAAGAAGAGAAAATTCTCATACTCTCTACGGTTAGGATTCAACTATCTCTTTGCAAGTTCATCCTTATGGTTGATAAGTATGACTGGTGAAATTTGGTGAAATGCTACTTGACCGAATACAGAGCAATGGTTAATGTCATCTGTCAAGTACCCTTAGTATGTGTGCAGGAGTGAGTAATTGTGGGTGAACTCTTTTTCCTTTGTAGTGGGATTTCTTAAGGGTCTGAGTTAAGATTCTATGTCATCTTCATGTTGATGAAAATTACTGCTGTCATTTTAGGTTTTTCTCAGTTCACTATGTCCTTGTCAATTCTGATGATGAAAAAAGCTCCCTTGAGATTTTTTTTAAAACAAATTTCCATAGAACTCAAGCAATTGCTTTTTTTTTTTTTTTGCCTTTTTTGGGAGGCTAGAAAATGTTAGTCTGAAACATTTCAGTTTGACTGCAATTTACTGATTGTAGAAGTTACTCTTTTCTTTTTGTTACTTTTAATAAGTTCTAAAACCAATGTCCTTGAAACCAATGATCATCATGTTTTTCTCCTTTTTTCAAATTGGCCAAGAACAGCAGAAATAAAGGGAGAAGTTCTATGTAATCATTCCTAAGAGGTAATTAAAAAATCACAACCACCAAATATGAAATAAGACTTATTTTCTTGTTGATATATTTGAATAATTCGCATGTGAATTTGAAGTTAACCCACACAGGAAAGGAAGAATCCCTAAAGATTATTTCTTTAATATGTATGCACAAAGAGATTTGGGGCTGTTAGTAAAGGATGGAGACTTTAATCAAATGTAGTCAAATGATCTGTTTGCACTGTTCGAGGGGTGGTGATAGGGTCCACTTATCAGAGTCCCTACACTAGACAGCAGGAGACCTCCCACACTCTGCCTTAGAGAAAGGACCCATTTTGGCCAAACAGTAGATAAAAAAGAGGACTCACCACTGTCTGGGCTGCTGCTGGCTGGGCCGAAGTTTGATAATGTCTAATAATATCTCATGTTTACATAGGAACATCTTCTTGGGGCAAAGTGCTTTACCAGCATTATCTCATTAACTTGTCCTCTGACCCTAAAAGCAACCATATTTTAGCGGGGCTGGGTGTGACTAGAAGAGAGAAAGAACAAAAGAATTAAATGGCAAAGCTGGATTTGGAATTCAGGTCTCTACATGTTGCTGTCCTGTAGTCCATTATCACTCTTAGATGATCCATCGAAGCCCATTCCAAGTGATGGGAGCGTCATGATTTGGCATGGCCTAATTTAAAAAGGAGAAACGGGGGCGCCGGGGTGTCATAGTTGGTTGAGTGTCAGACTCTTGGTTTTGGCTCAGGTCTGACCTCAGGGTTGTGGGACGGAGCCCTGGTGTCAGGCTCCACGCTCAGCAAGGAGTCTGCTTGAGGATTTCTCTCTGTCTCTACGCCCTACGCTCTCACGCTCTCTCTCTCTAAAATAAATAAAATAAAATATTAAAAAAATAAATCTTTAAAAAAAGATATTTTAAAAAGGAGAAACAATTCTGTTGCTTTTCTCTGTTTTCCATGTGTTCAAAGAATTGGTAAAAAATCCTAAATATTCTACCTGTATCTTCTAATTTAGGAGGTCTCAATCTTGGGGTTCAATGAGTCTGGGGAGGTAGGAGGAAATTGTCTGCAATCTTGGGCACATATGACTGTACTTATGTTTTTCTGGGGACTGAGCCCATCGTTTCCATCAGATTTTCAAAAGGATCTATGATTCCTTGAGAAGAACCTCTGGGTTCTTAGTTTTGTTCTCTAGCTATAGTGAGGTATTGAAGCCGATTTACAGAAAGACTAGTATTTGGAGTTTCAACTATACATTCAGCTCTAATCTAATTACAGGCCCATGGGGCAATGAAAATAGGTTTTGGCTGATAACTTACAAATCATACCTCTAAGGGTGTGATCCATTCATTTATTCTTGTATTTATTTATCCAATAGACACTGAGTGTACTATTTTCCTAGGGTTCCTGTAACAAATTATCACAAACAAGGTGGCTTAGAACAACAGAAATATATTCTCTCTCAGTTCTAGAGGCTAGTAGTCTGAAATAAGATACCAATAAGACCATGCTCTTTCTGAATTTTCTAGAGGAGGACCCTCCCTTGCCTTCTCTAGCTTCTGGTGGTTGCCAACAATCCTTGGAGTTCTTTGCCTTGTACACACATCAGTCCAATTTCTGCCTCTGTCATCACATGACATTCTCCTGCTGTGTCTTTTTACCTCTTTTTATAAGGACAACAATCTTATTGGATTAAGAACCCACCCTATTCTCATATGACCTCATTTTAACTTAATTGACTATATCTGCACTGACCCTATTTCCAAATAAGTTCACATTCTGAGGTTCCGGGAAGGACATGAACTTTGGCGGGGGGCACTACCAACCAGTATACTGAGCATCTCTATGTACTAGATATTGTGCTGGGCACTAGAAGTTAAATGTAAAACAAATCACTGCCTAGGCTCTCATAATACTTAATACTTGATTTTTTTTTTTAGTCCAGTAGTGTTCCTTCTTTTTGGGGTTTCCTTAGTTGTGCCAGGGTGATGTAGGAATGTCCCAGGGTGATGATGGAGGTATCTAAGCCTTCACTCTCATTTTCTTCCAAATCCACATTCCTGTCTATTTTTGCAGGAAGCAACAGAGCTGGAGTGCATCCAATACAGAGCTTGATTAACTTTCTGTGGTCAAAATAGCTACAAATTCTCCTTTTCATCAAAAAATGCATTTGTGTGATACATGAGTATGTAGGGTAACTGTGAATAGATCATTACCAGAGTACTCTCCAAAGAGCAGGAATGGTGGGAGATGAGGCTGGAGAGCTAGGCAGAAATCATGGAAGGACTTGCATGCTTCATTTATTTTTTTTTTAAGGCATTTATTTATCTGAGAAAGAATGAGAGAGAGAGCAAGAGAGCGCACAAGTTGGGGGAGCGCCTGAGGGAGAGGGAGAAGAAGATTCCCTTCTAAGCAGGGAGCTTGATGTGGGGCTCGATCCCAGGATCCTGGGATCATGACCTGAGCCGAAGGCCAACGCTTAACCAACTGAGCCACCCAGGTGCCCCTTCACTTATGGTTTTAAACAAAGAAGAGACATAGTCATAATTACATTTGCTGCGATTCTCTCTGGCACAGGGTGGAGATGAATTGAAGGAGGGACCAAAATGCAGGCAAGGAGACCAGTTAGGGGGCCATCATCATGATCTAAGGAAGAGATGGTAGTCATGGGGAGGAACTAGAATCCAAGTTAGTTGGCCAACTGTAGGGGTTAAGGGAGAGGACAGGGCCAAGGATAAATTGCAGTTGCTGGCAGAGTAAAATATATAGCACCAGCTGTTGGATCTCAAACCACTGACCTTGTCTAAGGGGTCCACTATACCTCTTGCACACTCAGAGCCTGCTGGACTACAGGGGAAGGCTGACAACTGCAGGGAGAGCAGGATTTCCCTTGTAACCACCCCCTCTTCTCCGAGGCAAGTCTCATAGAGGGAGCTACAACTAACTGGCTCTCAGAGAGAGAGATGCCTGCTTTGCCTTATTCTTCCAACAGTGTTGATAGGTGGGCTTTTCAACATCCCAGGATGCGATGGTTGGGAAAAGGGACATCTCAGGCTGGGAGGTGACAGAGCCTAGGTTGGCTGTGAGACATTCTTGTGTCCCTTGACCATTTTAGCACCTTGCACTCAACAACTGAGCCAAAGTTATTTCCCTAAATCAGAATAACAGTGGTGGCTTTTTTCATGCTTGGAGAGAGCCATTAACTCATCTTTTCCAAACAACTCCAAACTTAGAGAATCTGTCATTATTTCTCAAATCTCTTATCTTCAGGGGGAGACTGGATACAGGGTGAATACTTGAGGAGCACATGCAGTGAGTCATCTGGACTTGGATGTTGACCTTGAGTCACTTTGCCCCAGGGGGATTCTTATTGGGCTTCTCTGCAACCCCTTTTATGTAAGAACACAATGAGATCAGTTAAATTCAAACCCATTTTGGCTCCACAAGTCTATAAGCTTCCCCACTGGTGACCGTGATCCTCCTGTGATACCCTGTCATGTGAGGTGAAGTCATTAAACATAGGTCATGGAAAAGCAGGGTCTAATTCTCCACTAACAAAGAACACATGACTTGGAATATATGTATTTCACAATCCCAAGAGAAGTTAATCACAGTTTCAGTGATATTTCAAAGAAACAGTTGGTTTGGGGCTCCTGGGTAGCTCAGTCGTTAAGCGTCTGCCTTCGGCTCAGGGCATGATCCCAGGGTCCTGGGATCAAGCCCCACGTCGGGCTCCCTGCTCGGCAGGAAGCCGGCTTCTCCCTCTCCCACTCCCCCCTCTCTCTCTGTGTCTCTCTCTGTCAAATAAATAAATAAAATCTCAAAAAAAAAGAAGAAGAAGAAACAGTTGATTCTATGGATACCCACAATTCTTTAGTCAGGATTGGAAAAAAAAAAAAGCAGAAAGAGGTATGCAGTGCAGTATAGAAATGAAGGGGTCTTACGCAAGTTACTTAACTTCCTGGTATCTCAGCTTTAGGGAAATGCGGGATAATAGTATCTATCTCAGAGAGTTTGGAGAGAATCAGGTAAGTGTACAGTGCTTAGCACATTCTACATGTGTGCCTGGTGCATCAAAATCCTCAATTAATGTTACCGCTTTATTATAACTCTGGGATACAGGGAATGAGAGTAACAATGGAAAGTCAACTAATATTTGTCAAAGGAATGACTGAACCAAGGTGTCAGGGGCTCAGAAGCAGGGCTGCATTCAGAATTTTCTCTTGCTATCTTGCTCTCTCTCTTTCCTTGCTGGGTTTTCCCTTTGATCTTTTTCTTTTTTCTTTCTTCTTTTTCTTTTCTTTTTTTTTTTTTAAATGCATTCTATCTTTGTGCTTCCTTTTTCTTGGTTCAGAGTGACAGGTAAGAAAGATCTCTGGGTTAAAAGAAGTGTCCCTGAGGAGAATGAGGTTAGCTCCATTCTAATTTTTCTTGAAGGCTGATCCTATGCAAAAGGCTAACACCTTCATTTTTTTAAATCAAGTGGCCAGGAGTAAGAGGCATAATAATGTTTACCTCTATACACACTGTAACTGCTTTGGAGGTGGAAACTGTTGAGTATTTCTATTCATAAGCCAGAGTCCAATCCTGGTGTTCTGAGTGGCAGAAAATTGTGTTTTATAACTTAAAAATAAGAAAAAGCAACTGAGGTAGCATTCTGATTGGACAGCAAAGAGCTCATTTAGATTTTTTTCGGTAGCCGCTTGAACTGCTGGGACAGATTGGAGCAATCCTGAGAGACAAACACAGAGCAGTTATAAATACATAATAGTGGTGGTGTGCACTGAAAGGAGACTTAGTTATCTGAAGTAAACATTTTGTACAACTCGTAGACCAAAAGCCACTTAGTGAATAGAGGAATTGTATGTCGCCTTCCTCTCATCAGAGATGAACTAACTGAATTTCCTTGCTGTTCCACTTAACTCTTACGGTGAAATAGATTCCCACCTTACATGAAAGATGAATCCACTTTTGTAGAGGGAGCTCCCCTAAGTGGAGCCTGAATGGAGAACAGGAAAGTTTATTTTTTAGCCTTCTTTTTTGTCAGCCACTTGTCCTAACAGTAAAATGAAACTTCTTTGTGACTTGAGAGGATCATTTGGTTTGGAACATTTGTTCTCATTTTCTGGGGTTCTTTTGACTTTATCAAGCCATTTGGCTTTTGAAGAATGCTGTAAGAAGCACTGGCAGATGCAGCCTATGCTGGAGGCTGGAAGTACGGGTGGCCAATTAATATGGCCTTGACTTTCCCCTTAAAACGTGCGTTATTTACGAATTTAATTCCTTGGAAAGGCTGAGTGCAAATGGTGATGAAAATGGCAACAAATCGTCCTTAGAATGAATTCATTTTT
The DNA here is from genome assembly GCF_037043125.1 of Eumetopias jubatus. NCBI lineage: Eukaryota > Metazoa > Chordata > Mammalia > Carnivora > Otariidae > Eumetopias > Eumetopias jubatus. Next base: position 34,022,904 of record NW_028274809.1, read on the forward strand.
GCTAAAAATTAACTCGTCTCCTTTTAGGCTGGTATGTGTCTTTTTGCAAGGGTGTCAAATGACATCCATTTGACATCCATGTCAACACTCATGGAATGAAATCCAGAAGTTAACAATGAGAAATGCAGCCATAACTATGGAATTTCAGTCTTAGTCATGAAGGAAAGAAGAGAGAGACAAAGGGGGGGGGGACACACATGTAAGATACAGTCTTTTAATAACAGATTAAATGAAAAAGATCTTACCTTAACATTTAGATTTTCTCTCCTGAAGGCTGCCTCCCTATAGATCATCAAAGTTCAGTTTGAACTGTCTCTCGTACACAAGACCCCTTTTATTTATAATAGTCTGCACACACGCACGCACACACACATCATCGCCGCCACCGCCACCACGAACCTTTCATTTCTTTTATGCATGACTTGACCTTCTGTGAAAATCCAGAATTTCTAAGCAATGTAAGCTCACCGAGGCCCATACACTAAAGAATGGACTCTAGATCCCCATCATAGCTAACTAACAGACCTTAATTAGCAGATTAGCAAATAGTTGTGCTGGGTGAAACCTTTTGGGTTGCTTATTTACCAGTTTCTGCTATAAAGTCTCCTTTGATTGGCCCCTTCCCTCTGTTGGAAATCCAGTGATCTTGCTGGCAAATGTTGGAAGCCTGCAGAAATGGGGAAGGGGAAGGTGCCCTGGGCTCTGGTACCCAGACATTCAGCATCAGGAGAAAGGCAATATCACACTTCTTTATCTGCAAATGCACTGGATTTGCTGTTGTTAGAACTTGTGAAATTCTTTGAGTGTGTTTTTTTAAATTTTTAAATTTTTAAATTTTTATTAAAGAACAACAACAAAAAGAGTGTTGGCTTCAGAATTCACACTTCCTGGAGCCAGGGGTGGAAAGAAGAGAAACTTAACTGTGTTCTCTGGAATTGTTTTCACTTTTCCCCCAAAGTCATTTCCTATTTGTTAAAGAGCACTGCAATGGGAGGTAGACCTAAAATATTCCCCATTCTACACAATTAAGGCCCATATAAACTCTCTGTGCCTCAATTGTTCCTTCTGTAAAGTGGGGATATGGGGGTAATAAAAGGGTGTTTAGAGTAGGGTGCTTGCACATGCTCTCTCTTGAGCTCATGTTCAATGCTAATGCTCAGAATGAGTCCAGAATTCCATACTGAGAGCCTGTAAAATGAGAAGGAAAATAATTTCCACCTTCTAAAGTTGTACGGATAAAGTGAGTTGATGTAAGGGCTTAACACAGAACTTGCACATAGTAAGCACTTACTAAAGGACACCTATTATATTATCATCTCATTATGAGAATACCACTATGATACATATGATAAGAATACTGTGAAGGTTCTTGTGATTCTCTCAATAGGCCTTTACGAAGAGGGTTTCCATGGTGCTAGGGTTTGTTGTCCTCATGCTCACGTTCATCGGCTCCTGGTTTGCAAGCAGCACAAGCTTTCCCACTAAGTCCATGTCCCGATCCTCAGGCTGGAATGGGTAGGGACAGAAGCCATAGCAATGGAGGAAATCTCTGGAGGGACTCTTAAACCAACCTTCCAAGCAGCTCTTGGTGGTTTCTGGAAAGCACTTCTCCAGGCTCATTCTTGCTGCCAGGTCCTTGAACCCCAGTGTAGAAATGCATGCAAGAATGGGGAGCACCCAGCCCTCTAGAATTTAAACAACATTTATAGGGTCGCCTGGGTGGCTCAGTCGTTAAGCGTCTGCCTTCGGCTCGGGTCGTATTCCCAGGGTCCTGGGATTGAGCCTTACATCGGGCTCCCTGCTCAGTGGGAAGCCTGCTTCTCCCTCTCCCACTCCCCCTGCCTGTGTTCCCTCTCTCGCTGTGTCTCTCGCTGTCAAATAAATAAATAAAATCTTTAAAAATAATTAAGGAAAAAACCCCACATTTCCTGGGAACTAGCCCTGAAAATGCCCTCGTCAATTCCATTCAGTCCTCATGTGAAATATTTTCCTCACTTATTCTTGCTTCAATTCTTGATTAAATTAAAAAGAGTAATAGAGAACAGAAGACATTAGGGTCTCAGTGAATATTTATAGCATGGTGATTAGGGGCACAGGCTACAGCCAATTTTGCTGCTCTGTGCCTCACCTTTCAGAGCCTCAGTTTCCTGGTATGTAAAATGGGGAACAATAATACCCGCCTCGTAGGGTTGTTGTGAAGAATAAATGAGATGATTATATATTAACAATAATAATGTTGACACGTATTGACATTTGTTAGATGCCAAGTACCATGGTTAAGGCTTTGTGTAGATTATCTTAACTACTATAACCATATCATACCCAGAGCTCAGCATGTCAGTGCTTAATAAATGTTAGCAATTATAAAGATAATGATCATTATTAACAAAGTAGGAAGAGCGGGTGCCTTGGTGGCTCAGTCGGTTAAGCATCTGCTTTCGGCTCAGGTCATGATCCCAGGGTCCTCAGATAGAGCCCCGCATTGGGCTCCCTGCTCTGTGCGGAGCCTGCTTCTCCCTCTCCCTCTGCCTGTCGTTCCCCTTGCTTGTGCTTGCGCTCTCTCTCCGTCAAAGAAATAAATATATATATTTTTTTTAAAAGTAGGAAGAGCCAGTGTTTACCGCTGTTGGCAACCTATTTGTACAATTGTGCTCCCTTTAAAACAAAACAAAACAAAAAAACAATCGTGCTCCCTTTCACAAAGCTGGTCTAAATCCCTGGTCACTCCCCTTTCCCTCTTAGGCCCCTCGCCTTCTGGCCATACCACATCTTCAAAGCACACTGCTTTATGGGAAAGATGACCAGATTCAGAGTCTTTGGGACATCTGGGTGGAACCTGCAGCCCTGGCCCCCTGTGATTACTCATGACACGGAACAGGCTGCTTTTAGACTCACTGATTTCCCATCTTCCAAAAGTGATCAAGATACTGCTACTCAAAAAAAAAAAAAGAAAAGAAAAAAGAAAGATACTGCTACTCATTTGTTGTTAGTACTTTAGGACTGCAGGGAGAAAGATAATTTGTAAACACAAAGGATGGTGTTTTTGGTTCAGTCCCCACTTGAGAGGCTGGTGTGAGAAATAAGTGAGGTGAGGAGTGTGCTTAGCTCTGGCTAAGTCAGGACAGTCCCTTCCAGAAGTCTGTGCACTAAACCCAGGGCCTGCATTGCACCTGGCATGTCCTAGGTCCTCAAGAAACAATTTGCTGGCGCTAAAGAAACTCATGATTTTAGCTCAAGGACTTGTTCTCTATGTCTGTTGTACCTCAGGGGCCAGCTGCCACCTACCTCTCCTTCCAGCTCTCCCACATCTGGAAACTGGAACTAAAGGCTACATGTCATTTGTTTTCCTTTAGAAATTAAAAATATAGGGCACCTGGGTGGCTCAGTTGGTTGAGTGACTGCCTTCGGTTCAGGTCATGATCCTGGAGTCCCGGGATCGAGTCCCGCATCAGGCTCCCTGCTCAGCGAGGAGCCTGCTCTGGCCCTCCCCCCTCTCATGTGCTCTCTCTCTCTCTCTCTCATTCTCTCTCTCTCAAATAAATAAAATCTTTAAAAAAATTTAAAATATATATATATTACTGGTGCAGAGCTATGCCTCACAAGCTTTCATTGTTGGTACTGTATTTCCTATTCCCTGACCTGCCATACCCTCCCCAAGATACTTTTTTTTTTAAAGATTTTATTTATTTATTTGACAGAGAGAGACACAGCGAGTGAGGGAATGCGGGCGGGGGGAATGGGAGAGGGAGAGGCAGGCTTCCCGCTGAGCGGGGAGCCCGATGCGGGGCTCGATCCCAGGACCCCGGGATCATGAGCGGAGCCGAAGGCAGATGCTTAACGACTGAGCCACCTGGGCGCCCCCTCCCCTGGATACTTTTCCCACTGCTTGAATTGTGCTCTAGAATCTTTAGGGCCAAGTTGAAGTTTGGGGAACAAGTTTTCTAAAGGTAAGCAGTATCAGGGTGTTGTCTTCCCTAGATCATCTGAGAAGCTTCTTTTCATTCGTGGACTATATGGAACTTTATCTCCCCCTGCCTTTGTTTCTGCCTTCTAAATGCCCTTTCTTGATCCTGAAATGCCCATCTCTAAGAGACCACTTCTGACTGTCCAAGCTGAATCTGATGCTGGGGTCAAGCCACAGAAAGAGATTTGCAGGTGTGAAGCATTAAAGGAAGCTAAATGCAAAAGAGGTGGAGCTGAGCTCCTAAAAGGACTTTGGAAAGTGCAGTAGACACCCCAGCTAAAGTATATTTGAGCTCCTCGTGATAGATTCCATTTAATTTTGTTAAAGATTTTAGGGACAATGACCTAGAGAAGCATTGAAGTTTTTGGCTGGGTATAACTGATTCAAATCAAAAGCCTCTGTCCTATTATTTCAGCCATATAAAATGTTGATTTGGCACTGAAATACCCAGCAACAGGAATTCCAAGATAACATGACTGCAGCCAACCTGGTTGTGATAAAGACATGGTTTTTGAGAGAAACCAAGACCCATGTGCTAACACCCCTCTGGTATTGAGGAAGATGAATTAACAGATGGCAGAACCCAATTGCTAATGAGGAGGAGCAAGGAATGACATGGTAGCCAGTTCAAGAAACTAGACAACTCCAAAACTTATATTCTGGCTTCAGTATATCGTAACACAGTAACGATTTTACTTTTTTAACTGGGCTTGTGAAGGTCAATGTAAAGCTCATTTTCCTTCACTGAGTGCACCCTGGCTTGGTTGGCTAAAAAGTAGGACATGCTGGCCTGCAGGAAAAAGAAAAAAAAAAACACAAAAAACAACCAGTCAGGGATTTCAAACTAGCTATGGATGATCCACAAATCGGTGGGTAGGCCAGTTTATATTTCCTAATGACTGCTTGGAATCACAGGATGCTGGAGGAAGACCTTTGTCGCAGACATTACCCTCGCCAGATGAGGAAAGCAAGGCCCACGGAGGTGAAGAAACCAATCTAAGAGCACACAAACTATGTAGGATAATCTGGGTTCTTGGGAAAATTGTTCTTGCTGGACGCCATCCTGCCCCTGCAATTAAATGGTCACTCCTACCACAGCACTTTTCAAGACAGGTTGTGTGGCATATTATGGGAAGTACACTGAGTTCAGGATCTGAGGACATGGGACTGATTCCTTCTTACCCCCTCTGTCACTTCCCTCACTGAACCTCTCAGCTTCTTCATATTTAGGAACTGGGGGGCACTTGGGTGGCTTATAGTTAAGCCTAGGACTCTTGGTTTCAGCTCAGGGTTGTGAGATCCAGCCCCATGTTGGGCTCCACAGCTCCTTGCTCAGCACATGGAATCTGCTTTAGCTTTTCTTCTCCCTTGGGGCTTCTGGGTGGTGCAGTCGGTTAAGACTCTGACTCTTGGTTTTGCTCAGGTTGTGATCTCAGGGTTGTGAGATCAAGCCGCACTTGGAACCCCAGGTGGAGCCCCACGTAGGGCTCCTCACTAAGCGCAGGGTCTGCTTGGGATTCTCTGACCCTCCCCCTGCTCTCTTTCTCTCTCTCAAACGAATAAATCTTAAAAAAAAAAAGATTTTCTTCTCTGTCCCACCCCACATTCTCTCTCTTTCTAAAATAAATAAATACATCTTTTTTAAAAATAGGAATTATTATACATCATGGGGTTGGTATAGTGATTAGGAGGATAGTCAAATAATGAATCTGAAAGCAGGTTTTAAAAACAGTAAATGCCACCACTTGTTAAGTAATATTATTCCAAACAGCACTTGGGCCTCTATAATGACACTTGCCAATTTCTGTCTAGAAATATAATTAGTTGCTTATTCCTCCTTGGGGGATGCCTTCCTCACCCTGAACTACGTCACAACTTACTGCAGGGGGACTGCCTTTCTTACTTTTATCTGTTTCCCTCCAGTCCCTGTCAGAGTTCCTTTGATATAGGGACTCCTTGAGGAGTCCTTCTTGAACTGGATCACTTAAACTACAAATATTGTCTTGGACAAACTTCCTTTTTTCAACCACTGTTTTTTACTGATTGAGAAAATTTCAAGTGGCTGAACTTTTTTCTTTTTTCCAACCAGACAGACTAAGATGCACAATGTGTGGTTACCAAAGACTTGACATTGTAATGGTGCCACATTTTTGTATAAATGTGAGGAATACAGATTCGGATGTAAGAAATGTCACAAACTAGAAACAGCTGAAGATGCAAGTTTTATGAAATCTGTTTAATGCCACTAAGGGTGAAATAAGAGAAAAAGGGAATAGAACTATGGATTGTTTAAGTCCACATTGGTGTGCTTGTGGTCCCTTCTAGGATTTCCTGGAGCCCTACAGACTCTTACTCACCACCCACATACACATATATAAAAATATACCATCTGTAAATAGCCACCTGCCTTTTCAGTGAAATTAAAGATGAGAGAGTTAGAAGAGAATTTCCCAGTATAATTACAGGGCTCAAACCTACAGATGCCGTACCCCTAGTGTTCTACCCAGAGAATTTCTAATATCACTTTTTTTTTATCAAGCATGCTTAAAAATTTCTTTAATGGCAAAATGTTGTCAACGGGACATTTATTTATTGCCATGATTTCTCACATACCTACTCAAAAAGCTAAGGTGTTGCATCGGGTTGTGTAAATAATTTTATCAACTACAGAAAATTTTCACAAGTGTTTCTGCTCCTTATCTAGGGATTAACACCAAACTGCTGCCAATGTTTTTCTTAAACTCTACACATGCCCTTTCACAGTCTCCCTCATATTTTCTGCTAAGATGTGCCTCTTTAAAAATCTGTGAGCTTCTAAAATTCTTAGGTAAGAATCAACTGTGTAAGGATGCACCCCAACGTGAAAGGAATTAAACCGAACACTTTTATCTTTGCTTACAAAAAAGCAGGTAGTATTTGTTCATACCCAGTCTTTGTTCCCTCACTAAAGACCAACGCTGTTCCCTCACTAAAGACCAATGCTCTTCAATCTTTGAGCGCCCTGAAGGATGAGGCAGCTCTGACAACGAGAGGAAGGGGACACATTTATAGGAGCAGTCACGCAGCTGTCCCCACACAAGGGTCTAAGTGCCTTTAGCAGTTAATTTGTGAGCAAAAAACCCCATTGGGAGCCTTCCACCTACTCTAAAAGCAAACATTCTTAACAGGCGGTATTAGTGTGGTGTTAAAAGAGGCATGCTTTCACCTAAAAGGTGTCATTTTATGAGCAAAAACTGGATAAACCTAAAGAGACTTTAAGTCGCTATTTTTTTCCTTCCCTGATGCCCAGATCTTCACAGGTTAAGATGACCTCACACCCACTGTGATGTTCCAAACCCAGGAGGATCTTAAAAGATGCTCTGCACAGAGTGCAGTGGTGAGGCCTCCTCCTCCCGGTGAGGACTCTCACCGCTGTTCCTTCTGCGTGTTTGCAAAACACACCAGCCATGGGAGCACGCCTGTTAATTAAAACAAAAACACAACTGTTTCTGTGGAGCTTTCGAAGTACAGAAGCTTAGTGCCGAAGCCGGGAAGGAAACAGCAGTGTCCAGTCAGCTGCTGGGTCTCGATGGCTGCCTAAGAATGAAGCAATGGTTAGGAAAAGCCAGGAAACAGGCACCTGAATTAAAGAGAAACGAGTGGGGGGCGGGGGGTGGGGAGCGAGTGAGACTTGGAATTGGAAGTATTTAGAATGCCTTTATCATTTCCCTGAGGGACTGTTTAATATCAAAGTGGCTGGATAGGAAGGCTTCTCAGTCTAATCTGATTCCAAAGTTAGCCTCTCCGAAAAGAGAGAAAGAATAGCTTCAGTGGCTTGAGGCCATGCTGGGGTCAGGCTGGAGTCTATTCCTGCCGGAGCTGCTGAGTCACTGCCACCTCAGGAAATCACTTGACCTCTGGTTCAGTTGACCTAGAAGGTAGAGTGAAGCCTACAGCCGAGAAGGCTCCATTCGAAAGGCCCTTGCTATTAACTGGAACCCTCCACTGACTTCCCAGCCGCGTGAACCCAAAGATTTAAGAATGAACAAATAAGGTAAGGTGCATTAGAATACAAAAACATCAATTAAGAAAAGAAACACACACAGACAAACAAAACAAACTCAGTGATTTCTTCCCAAGGAAAACATCACCAGAAAAGCAGACCAAAAATATCTTCTGGTCCTCTTTCAAATATGGTCTGCATCTTGGAAGGGTGGTGAAAACATGGATCAGATAGCACCTCTCTTAAAGAGATGCCTATTCCAACCCCTTCCATAAGTTATCCAAAGCAGGATGTGAAAAGGCTTAGGTGTGGGAAAGGTAGTGGGGTGGTAGGCAGGAAGCAGCAACAACAGAAAAAAAAAAACAAAACTAAAGGACAGATAAGGCATTCATTACACTGTATTTTAAAAGGCAAGGAGAAGACTTCAGTAATATAGAACATCTACATGAGGGACAGATCCAATGGTGTCCCTCCACACCTTCTTTTCATAACACAGAGTTCTGTTCTTTGGCTTAAAGATCTATAGGAATTGTCAACTAAATAGATGTTCGCTTTGTATTAAAAAAATTTATTTTGTGATCTGTACATGTGATAAAGTGGGGCTTCCTTGTAGACTTTTAAAGGCAAAACAAAACAAAAACCCAAAAGTAAAAATGTATAAATACAATATATATTTTCTTACAAAAATGGGAGATTTACAAAATATACATACTGCACTTGTCTCTATTTTACAAATTTCACATGCAAGAGATACAACACAAAAGATGCCAGAAACTGTGTAGTGGGAGTTTTAAATCTGACAAATGAGACCATTTTGGAAGTTTAAGAAACACAACGTCGATGTTAACTTTAATATAAAAAGCAGCTCCACTCAACTGAACATTACATATATAAAGTAACTTGTACTCCTGACAGTACCCTCTATGATTTAAAAACTATTTAAAACAGCATTAAAAAATTGTTTTGAGAAACAGGATAGTGTTGCAAGATTGGAGGGTGGTGTCAAAGGTGGAGTAAAGGTTAGCTCCCATGATTCTCTGCTCAGCTTTAGAGCATTATGCAAAATAATCAGTTCTATTATAGAAAAAAAAAGTACATGATTTAAGATTAATAAATTTAAGTCATGCAGCACATTTCAAAGAACTCCAGAATTACTTTGAAGTTTACCTTCTTTTAATGACTTTCCTTAAAAAAGGGGACCCATGGTTTGAACTGTCCACTTCATTCACTGTCATTTCTGCAGGTCACCTCCCCATCCAGCCACACAAAGACAGGGTCAGCATACACATGATGTCTTATAAACGGATTTATGGAACTAAGAAAACAGGACAAAATGGCTCTTTACTTTTTAAAAAAATTTAACTTCTTTATTCTGGAGGCTGACGGCATCATGCTTTTCCTTTTACCTTGAAGAATTCAAATTGGAAGAAAATAGAAAACCCAAATGCAGGTTTATAGGAAGAAAAAAATAATAAAGGGAGAGATTTCCCTGAACATTTGAACAGAGTCTGTAGATAGGATTGTGTGTTCTGAATTAAATTTATTTAAAACAAATAGAACAAAACCCCTTGCATTTCCTTTAGCCAAGTCAGAACCTCTGACTGACTGGGGGTATGGAAGCACACTGCCGTTCACTTATCCTTAAAAAGGAATGTTTATCTCAGCCAAATTAACATCCAAAGGGAAACCTCTGATTTGTGCTACTTTGCGTATAAAAGTTGCTGTCTTCACAGTTATGCCTTTCCACAGGGGAGACACTTTTGTTTCCTCTTTTGTCTCTTACAACAAAGACAAGGAGAAAAATGCACTCCTGTTTTGAAAAGCAACAAGTCATCACTTCTTTTCAGAGTATTAAACCAAATAAAACACCTTCTTCCTTCTGCCTTCCCCAGAAAATAAAAAAGTAGCAGAAATACCTACTACTCATCTCCTTTGCCTCCTCTCGAAATGTTATCTTCATTTCTTTCGCATCCTCACATTCTAGGAGGCGGGCCCCCCAAGACTTCCAAATGCTTATTTTACAAGACTTGAAAGGACCAGGAGAGGAAAAACAGGCAGGAGGGGCCAGGGGAGGAGAGACTGTAATGTCTGACCCTGGAAATTAACCCATCTGGGCTCCAGTTTGGCCCCAGTGAAAAGAGATTATGGTTTGACCACCGCTTGACAAGGACACCGCAGGGAGTCCTCCCTTTTCCCAACAAAGCCGCCGCCGCAGACAGAGCTGTACCTTTCACCCGGGCCTCACAGGAGTGAGGACAGGCCACTTGTCTTGCAGCAGGGGAATCGCTCACAGTCCCAGTTCGGCCCTGGAGCCGGGAAGAACTCAGAGCCATCTCTGCTGGGCTCAATCTCGATAGGCCCAGGTCGGGCGGTACCGTACACGATCAACATCATCGTTATCATCACCATCATCATTATCTTCCCGCAAGTCTTTGCCATAAGTCTTTCCATCCAAACCGTCTTTTCACCCAGGCCTCCTTTTCCAAACCCACCCCTCGCCCCAAATCTACAAATATCATCTCTCTTCCAGGTCACTTCTCATTGGAGGGGGTGGAGGTTACAGGACACCCCTCCCCCCACAGCAGTTCTCTCCTTCCCACGCCTCTCCCCCTGCTAGGGGGATGGGGGAAGGGAGGGTGGGGGAGGGGCTGGGGCTCATACCGCAGTTTCCCCCTTGCTGCTGTGGCTGAGTCTGTGGTAGAAGCGGCGCCACGACTGCAGAGTCTTGCCGGACCAGATCCAGAAGCCGGTGGTGATGCCCACGATCATGGTCATCAGGTACTTGATCATGAAGACAGTGAAGTCGGGGCTCATGGGCGGGAAATGGCCAGGCGGGCAGGGCACCGCGTAGCTCTTGCACGTCTGCAGGAGCCAGGTGCGCTCCCAGTGTTCGCGGAAGGCCTGCTCATAGAAGTAGCAGGCCAGGACGATGGTCGCGGGCACCGTGTAGAGCACGCTGAAGACGCCGATGCGCACCATGAGCTTCTCCAGTTTTTCGGTCTTGGTTCCGTCGTGCTTCATGATGGTGCGGATGCGGAAGAGCGACACGAAGCCGGCCAGCAGGAAGGACGTGCCAATGAAGAGGTAGACGAACAGAGGCGCCAGCACGAAGCCCCGCAGCGCATCCACGCTGGACAGGCCCACGTAGCACACCCCACTGAGCAAGTCCCCATCCACCTGGCCCATGGCCAAGATGGTGATGGTCTTGACAGCGGGCACGGCCCACGCGGCCAGGTGGAAGTACTGCGAGTTGGCTTCGATGGCCTCATGGCCCCACTTCATGCCGGCTGCCAGGAACCAAGTGAGCGACAGGATGACCCACCAGATGGAACTGGCCATGCCGAAGAAGTACAGCACCATGAAGAGGATAGTGCAACCCTCCTTCTTGGTGCCCTGCGCCACCGTGCGGTAGCCATCGTCTGAGAAGCGCTCCACGCACACGGCGCGGTCCTCCAGCAGGAAGCCGGCCACGTGCGCCACGGCCACCATGAAGTAGCAGCCGGACAGAAAGATGATGGGCCGCTCGGGATAGCTGAAGCGCCGCATGTCCACTAAATAGGTGAGCACGGTGAACAGCGTCGAGGCGCAGCACAGCACCGACCACACGCCCACCCAGAGACGGGCAAAGCGCCTCTCCTCCTCCTTAAAGTACATTAGGCCGTTGGCACGGCCTGGCTCGCACGGGGCGCCGCAGTCGCGCTCGCCCAGGAAGCGGTAGCCCAGGTAGGGGGGCACCTTGAGCTGGCGGGGGCACGAAAAGGGGAAGGCAGAGCGGCCCCTGCCGTCAGCGGCCCCCGGGGGCAGCGCCGAGTAGGGCAGGTCCGGCATGTAGGGCGCGGTGGGGTAGGCTGTGGGGCCGCCGCCCGGGCCCCCGGAGCCGTCGGACGTGTTCTGGCCCACGCAGATCTCGCCCGCGCCGTGCACCGGGAAGTTCTCACAGCGCAACCGCTCGGGCCACTGGAAGCCGAACTTGTTCATGAGCGCTTCACAGCCCTGGCGGGCACGCTCGCACAGAGAGCGGCACGGCGGGATGGCCTGATCCAGCACGGTACACACGGGTGCGTACATAGAGCACAGGAAGAAGCGCAGTTCGGGAGAACACTGCACCTTCACCAGCGGGTAGAACTGGTGTACCTCGAGGCCCGCGTCCTCTTGATTCGTGTGGCCTAGCAGGTTGGGCAGGATGGTCTGGTTGTAGGCAATGTCCGTGCACAGCGGGATGGAGATGGGCTGGCAGAAGCCGTGGTCCGGCACCGAGATCCCCTTCTCGCCGTGGTAAGGCTGCGCCCCGGCGCCGGCGGGCAGCGCGCCTAGCAGCGCAAGCACCAGGGTGCACAGGCCCAGGGGCGAGGGCGACGCGGCCGCGCCGGGGCCCCACATCGCCGGCCACGGGTGCAGCGGCGCTCTCAGCCGGAGGAGCGCGACGAGGCAGCCGGGAGAGGCTTGGATCCGAGGAGGCGCGGTCGCGCCCGGCGCATGAGAGTCCTCCCGGCGCCGGGACCGGGCCGTGGGCGGCGCGGCGCTGAGGGCGCTGCAGCTGGGGTGCCCGCGCCGCGGGGGCGCCGCTGCCGTCTCCGCCCAGCACTCGAGCAGCCGCGGGGAGCCCTAACTCGTCTGTTTGGGTCGGGGGCGCTGAGGGGGGCCGCCTTCTTCTCCCGCTGCGACGTAACGGTGCGGCTTTTTCTGCGGCGAGGAGCAACAAGCGTCTCCGGTTACCCTTCAAAGTTTGCCCAAAGTCTATCGACCCACAGCGCACAGTAACGCACGCGCCCCCCACACCAAGTCCGGCCCCCGGCAGGCGAGAGCCCGGCGCCGCCGCCTGCTAGCCTCGGCCGCCGCCTCGGCCGTGCTGCTCCGCCTCCTCGCCTCGAGCCTCTCTCGCCGCCGCCGCCTCCTCCTCCTTCGCCTCCTTTTCTACTCCCCCGCTCCTTCTTCAGCCCCAAAAGCTCGGCCCCCAAGTTTCTGCCAAACGGGTGATTCTCGCTGTGAGTCCGATCGGCGCCTTGGAGCCAAGAGCTCAGCGAGTTCTTTTTGGAAATCCAGTTACACTGCGTCCGAAGCTGCGAGGGCCCGGTGCCCGCGGCCTGGGCCTGGCCTCTCCAGCCTCGCGAAGCCCTGGCCCGTGAGTCCCGGCGCCCGCCGCCGCCGCCGCCGCCGCCCGCCGGGAGGGAGCGAGCGCAGAGTAACGCCTCGGAGTCGCGCAACTCGCCAGAAGAAGCGTCGGGCTCGCAAGGTTCCGGGCCGCCCCGCCTCCTCCCCTCCCCCCATTCACAAACCACTCCGGGGGCGGACCCTAGAGCTCTAGGGCGGCCCAATAGTAGCCTTTGTTTTCTGTGTGGCGGCCTCCGGATTGGGTGGAAGTCGGAAAGGCCGGGCGAGGGAACTGGAGAGGCGGAGTCTGAAGCGCTCTGGGCGGATTCCTGAGGGGAGGGGCAGGGGTTCGGGACGGAAAAGTTAAGAAAAACTTTTACGGTGGATTCGCTCGAGGGTTGGGGGGTGGGGGGTAAACGCACCAGAAAGGGAATTTGCCTCAAAGGTTTGCTCCTCTTCCGGGTACGCAAAAATACACATCTCGAACGGGAGGACGAAAAGACAGAGGCTTTTGCTGGGAGAACAGCGCAGCGCCTCAGCGGAGAGACGTGACCCGGAGTCACATTAGCCCTGTCTGGGCTGAAAATGCTGGGTTTGGCAGGGGGCTTTTGGATAGCTGGATCCTAAATGTGGGGTTCGGTACCGAGAGAGAAGGGGTGCGCCTCTCAGATCGACTTTTTCTCCCCAGACCCAAACAGACCACGTGAGGCCACAATCCCTCACACCCTCTCTCCGGGTTGTAGAAAGGAGGAGGGGCCCGCGTCCGAGGAGAAATTGGAGTCGGGAGGAGGGGGCCGACTTAAGGCGGGAGGAAGTACAGACCCCTCCGAGGGGAGAGGGCTAGGGAGCGGCGAGCTCGGGGGACCCGGGCCCCCAGGCCACCCCGCCCGCGAGCACGGCCCAGAGTCTAGAAATCTGGTGTGGCTTTAGAGCGGTTATAAGAAAACTAAGACAGTGTTGGGGGGGGGTGGGTATAAAAGTACCTGAGACCGAATGCCCGGGAATACTCTACGGTTTAAAGTGCGTCTTCGATTGCGGCGCTTTCCTTAGTTCTTCCGGCGTGTGGCCATTCGGGATCCCCTCTTCGTTTGAGAAGCAATGACTTGATCCTGTAGTTGAAATGTTGCATAGAGAAGTTTCAATGCGTATTAGAAACCAGGGCATTTGCTAATTAAGGAGTTTTCAAAACACAAAGAGAGGTGATCCGTGTTCTCCAGTGGCGTTTTCTGATTGGCAAGCGGTCTTTTGTTCCCGGTCAAATCTTGGCCCTGCTCGCGGCACTGGGCGCTCCCGTGAGCTCTCCGGTTACTCCCGGCGAGGTCAGAATTCACCCGGGGGCCTCTCCCCTCTCTCTGGGCAGCAAAGAATACCATGAATTCCCATGCAGGGTAGTGACAATTTGAGAAAGGCTAAATCTGTCTCTCATTTTGTCTCTGTCACACACAAACACACACACAGACACGCACAAATACTATGTTTAAGAAAACGTTACTCCTGGCTGAGCCCTTCCTTCTGCCAGGCTCAGTTCCGGGCGCTGGACCCTGAGGGATTTCTGATCAGGTTGCGTGTTTGCAGAAGTTGCTGCCTCTGCTGCCCCCGGTGAGCTTCTCCAGCAAGAAAAAACTGGTTCTGAAATGTAAGACAATTAATTGGGTTCCCTTCCATGGGAGACTCTGGCTTCCTCTGTTTCTCTTTTATTTATTTTCTGTTACTGAAGTTTACTGAGCATCTTACCTTCCACTTCACAGTTCTTTGTCCTTTTCCACTCTTGTTAATGGATCTAGAGAGCTGAATCATTTGGGCCAAGGTAGGGTGTCAGACTGCTCACATTCTCCATCCGCCCCTCAACAGGAGTCCTCATACTCTTTTTTCTTCCAAAGCATCAGCTTCCCCCTCACACCCAGGACCTTATTTGTTTTCTTTTGGGTTATCTGCTGCAAGGTACCATACAAAGGATTAATGACATTTGCTTTAAAAATATTTTATTCCTTCCTTATATATTTTTAAAGGCTCCTCTTTTTCTTTCTAGATTATTATTCTTACTACCTAACATTGGGGAGCATTGATATTGCTTGAAAGATGTTGTTTAAAGACAATGCTGCTGCTTTGCTTTGTCATTTAAAGTGTGTGTGGTAGGGGGTTGGAAATCCTTTTTTCTCTCTGTGAGCTTCTGGATATCCTCCTTTTCTAAATCAAATTTTCATGCTTATTCATCAGGCCACAGATCTAAGTCATCTTTGCTTATTGAGGGAGAAATTGCAAGCACTGTCATCAAATAAAATGAAAACCGACAGGATAAAATACTGTGTTTCAAATAAAGCTAAAACCAGTTTAGTTGATGAGCTAGTTTTACTCCCCATATTATAGCCCCAGACAGCTCGCTGATGATAAGTAATAGGGATAATTATTTAGAAAGGAAAAAGGAGAACCCTTTAAGAAAATACAAGGGGTGAATGAAATATTTTTAAAACAGTCTATGCATAAGATGCAGGAAACCCATCCCAGATGGAAAGTATCGCAGATGTGAGTCCTGAGTCCTATTGCACTGTCCCAGGCAGACAAATGCAAAAAGCATAAAAGCAAAGACTACTTTTTTGGAGTGTTTTGTTTTTTAAAAGGATTTTTCAAAACCCACTTGAAAATTATTTTGAAAAATAAGAATTTGCTCTTCGTGAGAGGAGTGTGGCAGCCTTCTATGCCTTGCCTGATACAGAATGCTCTGATTTCAAGGAGCTAAGTAATAAATGGGAGTAGATCAGAAAAGCGAGTTCACAATGTAGGGGGCTAAATAGTCTGTTTTAGGCTCTATGATAAATGTAGTAACACTGGTTCACATTCTGTCCAGGATCAATTTAATTTTCTTTTCCAAGCAATTCTTTCCACACCCAACTCCCAAAGCCACTAACTGGTATCTTCTTTGGAGAGCTAAGGGTGGAAAATTTTGTAACTGTCTGCTGCAAAACTTCCAATTGTCCCTGCCCTTTAAAACAACAAAGGCTTTTATTTCTTCACATCACAGTCATATGGTCTCACAGAAAAGTGATGGTATTCATTGGCTCCAGTTATTTAAATGCTACTTATTTTGGCCAAGTCCCAGGTTTATCTAGTTGAATTACATTCTGATGTCAGGCCAGATTTGAAAATGGCCACCTTCGTGGTGCCACAATTCTGTGGCTGTAGTGAAAACTCCAGCTGCAAGAATTACTCACGCAAGATGAGAAAGGGCAGCTTTTAGTATATACTTCCCTTTTTTGGCCTCTCTTTTACCAGACAGTTTTTTGACTTTATAACATTAAGGACTTGGAATTTCAAGTTGCCAAGTTGCCGTTGAAGTCCTTTAATTTTAGTTTGGGGTGTTGGATCATTCCCAGAATGGGAACATTCGTATCCCTAAACAGACTTTCCAGTGTCATGAAAGTTAGAGATGTCTAGATTAAAAAAGAGGGCCATGCTGAAGTCCTGACAGGCGTGCTAGGCCCCACGCAGTAGAGGTGATTTATATCATTCAAACCCTTTGACCATTTCTCTTGTTGCTTGAGGGTTGCATTAGTTATCTATTGTTGTATAACAAATTACCCCCCAAACTTAGCAGCTTAAAACAATAGACATTTAATATTTCATAGTTTTTGTATATTGGGAATCTGGATGAGCTTAGCTGGGTCCCCTGGCTTGGGGTTGTTCATGAAACTGCAACCAGGGTGTTGGTTGGGGCCGCAGTTACCTCAAGGTTCAAGTGGAGGAGGATCTACTTCCAAACTCATGTGGCTATTGGCAGGTCTCAGACTATCCATTTCCAAGGTCATCACATGGCTGTTGGCAGGCCTCAGGTTCTCACTAGCTGTTGGCTGAAGACCTCAGTTCCTTGCCTGTAGGCCTCTCATAAAGCCACTTATAACATGGTACCTGCTCTCCCAGAGCAAGTGCTGAGAGAAGGAGAGAGAGACACAGAGAGAGAGAGAAAGACAGAGAGATAGAAAAAACACAGAAAATGGCAATCAAGTCACAGTCTTTCTATAGTCTTGGCCATCCTGTCACTTTTGCCATATTCTACTCATTAGAAGCAATTCGCTAGGTCTACCCATACACCACACTCAAGGGGTAGCAGGAATTACTATAGGGCATGAAAACACATTGGAGGGTGAGGATCACAAGGAGCCATTTTAGAGTCAGTTTATCATAAGGATTATTTATTCATTCCCAAAGTATACGGAGAGGAGGCCTCAGAGAGAAACAACCGTTAGGTCCCTGCCTTGTGGTGTCCAGGGAAAGGATCACAAATAAAAACACATATTGACTGGTTATAATGCCACTTGCGTCTGTTAGAACAGAAACCTAATTGTGGCCAGCCATTTTTTCAAATACATGCCATTGGACTTGAAGGAGAAAGAATGTGGAGGAAGCTGATTAATGAAAGGCCATCAGCAATCCTAGGGGAAAACCTCCAGGTGGAGAGGGTGGGCCATTCTGGGGAGTCAAATCTGTACTCAAGGACAGAACATTTGGACCATAGTCTCTAGAACAAGACTTTGGCGATTTGGGTTATGAGGTAGAGGCACTGTTGGTAATTGCTACCTATGTGTTTAACACCAGTCTGCCCAGTACAGATGTGGAGGAAGGCTGGCAGAGGTGGTTAGCACAGACTGGCTAGGTTCTGCTTTTCACCATTGATTTCCTGTCATGCCTCGGGCAAGTCACTTAACCTCTCTGGATCCCTCAGTGTGCTGTGAGAATTAATGAGATAGTATTTATGCAATGCTTTGTGATCTATGGGCAAAAAATCATGATGACAGAATCCTAGTTCGGTTGTATGGATGCAAATCATAGAAATAAAAGACCAAGTTAGGTGCATATTTTGGGGCTCTGGCTCTTTGCTAATGTTGTGATTTTTTTTTTTTTCCAGTAGTATGCCTGTAAATGTTTAATCACCATCTCTCCAAGAAAAAAGCCCTGACCTGTACATTTGCCCATTTCCGTGGTGTAAATACTGCTACCATGGCTTATTTCAAGGCAACACTATGTTACTAAGCTTGAATTTTGGAAAAGATGCAGGTAATCAGCTCTCACAAGCCCTGAATAGCTGGCTTTTAGCACACCATTGGGTTTACAGAACTTATTCTCTTCAGATTATTTTGAGCATTAAAACCATTATATTTTTAGTAGAATGATTATCATTTGTAAAGTACCAGGTGATTTAGGTACAATATTCCTAAGTTTATAACAATTCTTCAAGTTTCTAGATAGAAACTCCTTTTTATAGTAGCAGCGTCTGGACTAAAACCTAGATTTATATAACATTTTTCACTTTGCACTGAACTGCTACTTGATGTCTTCTTGGTAAACATCACTAATTTTTGTCCTTTTATTTGTCTTATCAAAAGCCCTTCTAAAATTTAGAGAAGCCCCAGAATTTCTAGACTTGAGATACCAAGCCCCAGATTGGTTATGACCCCCCAGAGTATCATTCCTGTACAGCTTTCAAAACCACTTGGTAATGCTTACTATTTTTTTTTTCTAATTTGTCAAGGAACAGTTTAATTTCCATTGCTGAAACTGAGCCAGTAGGGATCTAGATTAGGAGATGTGGGGGACACTTTTCCTGTTCCACTAGGATGAGTGTGTCAGGCCCTTCCCATCACAGCATCTCAGCGGGCCGTGAAAGTCAGCAGAGCACTAGGAGGAGAAGCTGCGGCAACAAGACTCACAATATTCATGACAGCCTCCAAGGGAACCTTCAAGAAAAGAGAGGATGGAGCTGGAGCAGTGGCCGGAAGGGTGGTTATCAGAATCACCTAAGGAATTAAAAACAAAAAAAATCAGAAGCGTGTGCCCCACCTCGGACATGTTGAACCAGAATCTCTGGCATTGGACTTGGGGGTTTAAGTTTTAAAAGCTCATTAGGTGATTTTTTTTAATTAGACAGGTTTCAGAACCACTGACCCAAACTCATATTCCAAAGCAGGGTCTTGTGCCATCGATGCCTTATAGAAGATCTCTGGTGTTGTGCAAAGTCCTCGCTTTACTTGATTATGTTTTGAACGGAGGGATGGAATAATGAGAAGCATAAGGGAGGATGGAGTGTGTGAGGGGTGTGTGTGTGTGTGTGTGTGTGTGTGTGTAAGAGAAAATAAGAGAGGGAAAGAGAGAGAGGGGTGGTTGGATGATGTGATGTTGGGTCTGGGACTTTATTTATGAGTCTCAAGAAGTTTGCGGTGGCCATTGTAAAATGTAATACCTGCTACTCCCACAGTTCATTTCTCCCACAGGCATTTCCTCAGACCCACATTGCCATCCTCGGAGCTTGGACCACAGATGACTGAGCCAGGACTAGGCGAGCATCTGACCCAGCCATGGTGTTGTCTGCATGAGACCTCATCCAGCTGGTGTGGCCACTGGATATAGAGTGGTACCCAATCAGATCCTTTCATTTGAGGAGTCTAAGTGTAACATAGAGTGGCAGAGGCTGAGAGACTCACTGAAAAAGGAACAAGCAGAAAACAGGAAGCAGTGGAACCTTGGAGGAAACCAGAGCCATGAGCAAAGTTCGATGGTAGCAACAGGAGGGAAGGGAAGAAAGAACACCTGTTTCAAAAGGAGAAGACAAGTTTACAAGAGCCATTTCCTAGCTCCTTGCCTTGGAATCCTACCATTCCCATTAATGAAGCCACCTGACTGCTTGTCTATTCCTAATCACTAGAGAGAATCTCACTAACTCTAGTGCCAGGGGCCTGGGAAAGGCTGAAAACTCTTCTGACTTTGTCCTGGGGGATGGGCCCATAGAAGCAGAAGGCTGACCTCCAAGGACCATCAGCAGCCCAGGGGAGGGATCCGTTCAGGGTTGGCTAACAGCACTGTGTTGCAGCCACCTTCATCTTGCTCAATGGCCTGGATAAAGAATTTGAAAATATACCTCCTAGGACTGCAGTTGACCCAGAGAGCTGTGAGTGAGTGATTATAAAGTGTTGCAATGTAGGAATTATCTATGAAGTCATTTAACTGTCTTCCCAGGTGTATGAAAGTTTGTTTTGAGATAGATGTGGCGCGTTTCTCTCTTCAAGGATCGAACAGAGGAAAGGGCTCCGTTACAGCCAGGGAAAAGAGAAGAATTCTGAGGGTCTTGGTCCTGCCACAAGCCTCTTGGCCTCAGGCAAGTTGGTCTGTTTCTCCATCTGTGAAGTGAGGAAGCTGGGCTTTGTGATCTGCCACCTTCCCCCCCCACCCCGCCCCATCTGGCCCACGAGAACGTATGGCTCTCTTTGGGGGTTCCTCACCTGGACCAAGATTTCCCACACTAGGGACTTTTTCCTGTGTTATGTGGAAGTTACCCAACAAAACTGATCCAGTCTCATCCCAGTTCTGGGTGACTGGCACAGTTGGCGCTCACGACCTGAGTTAACTGTCTGTGTCCCGCGGGTGCCGCGGAGGCCAGGCAGGCAATACACTGAGTGTGCCCTTAAGGGCCACTTGCCCATTGCTTTTCTTCCCTTTCACATTTCCACTTAGTCCCCTCTCCCTCTCCTGCCTCATTATTGTAAAATAGTACTTTCAACTCTAGAGCCAGGCTCTTCAATTAAGGTGTAGACAAAGTGGTTTGACTCCACTTGATTAAAAACTCTGCGAATGGGACAGAACACAAACCTCAAAACATTTGCCTTTCAAAGCCCGGGGGAGCGGGGTATGGGGGGTGGGGAGAGAGAAACTGTTATGTGATCCCAAATTTGCCAGAGAATTTGCCAGATGTCAGTTTAAAAAGGAGCCTAAAGAATTCCTAAGCCTTTGTTGACCAAATCCCCCTCCCCTCAGTCAGAACTTCAGTGAGGCGGGGGCCTGGGGCTACCTGGCTGGAGAGGCCAAGGAGAGGCCAAAACTGGGTGGGAAGGGGCGGGGTTGGGGGGGTATTTGAATTTTTGTTTTTTCCTCTTAATTATCTGGGGCTGCCCTTCAAGAAATCTGTTCTCTTTGCGTTGGGAAATTAACTCTTAATCTCCATAAATGAGGGCAATCAACCCATTTACTAAATAAACACAGATCATTGCAGACTGGCTGCTCCTCTTTGTGATTTAATTTGAGAATGGCCTCACCTGAGGGAGGAGCCAAGGCTCGGCTGGGCCCGAGCCACCTGGCTGGGTCCCCAAGGGAGGTGGCAGGTTGATGAGGTGGTTAAAAGAGGGCAGGGGAGCTGGGTTGAGACTAGAGAGGGCTTTGAGGTTTCCTCTTCTTTAGTAAATAGGACACCCTCCCTGGCTCAGGTCTTACCTTCTGAATTTGTTTGGGGCCTTTCGTTGTATGCATTAATTTTGGCTTTGAAAGTGTGAAGCTGGTTCAAGCAACTTTTATTAGAATGTTGGCTATCAGAAGTCTCTGGGTGGGAACAGAGACGTCCTTTCTTTCTTAGCTAACTCATTAGTATATTGAGGAATTTCTCCTTGCTTTTAATTCCCCTCCTTAGTCACCAGTTTTGTTTATAAGTAGTCACAGAAGTTTATTCAAATCCCAGGTAGTTACACCACAGTGGGATGCAGTGGTAGGCACGTTATGGGTGCTCAGTAAATGAATGAATGAGTGCAGGAATGAATAAGGTACATTTTAAGTTGGAACGGATGAAGTAAAAGCACATGGCCTGCATTTATTATTTTTTTAAATGTCTTTAGACATTACCATGGGCCAGGCACCGGGCAGGGTCCTGGGAATATATTGTGTCCCTGCCTTTATGGAACTTGCAGTCTTATTGAACAAACGAACCTGGTTTTCTGTGACGACCTTGAGTCTGTCTCAAAATTGTAATGGGAGTTTGGCCCAGAGCTGGGAGCCAGCCCACCCTGTAATTAAAAAACCACTCTCCGATGGTTTGGGGATTTTTCAGAAAGGACATCCAAGTTCAGTAATTCTTTCCCCTCATTTTTCAGGTGAGAACACCAAAGCCCAAGATGGTGGACGGAATTGTCCAAGAGTTCCCAGAAAGAACTGGAACAAGAATCCTCATTTTTGGTTCCTAGAGCTGTGCTTTGTCCAAGAGCTTTGCACATCATGGCCCAACTTTATTTATCTATCTATCTATCTGTTTATTTATTTATCTCTGCTTCCTGCTCACCTCACTCTGGAAATGGCTTGTGTGAGCTCCGGAGTGAAAAATGAGAGTGCGGGGTTGAGCGAGGGGCCTCGGGTGGGCTGGTGCCCGGGAGATCTCCGGGAAGCAGGTGAGTGCGGCGGCTCCGCGCTCTCAACTCCGCGCTCCCTTGGCTCCGCGGGGCCCCAGGCGGAGCTGACCCTCTCTCCCCAGCTGTGCTTTGTCAGGAAACAGCTGAAAGGGGAGTTGCAGAAACCTCAGTGGGGCCTCGGACCCAGGCAGGGGGAGGCACTTGCGGCTGTTCCCGCTGGCCCTTTGAGCTGGGGAGAGGCCTGTTGGCCTGTTCCTGTGGCCTCCAGCAGACTTGTGAAGAGCTGCTACCAAAACGGAGGAGTTTTGAAGACAGCCCAGGAGGCGGGAGAGGAAACATTTAGAGAAGAGATCAACAAAATAGGCGACAGACTTCTCACTCTAGCAAAAGGGGCTTTGGTTTACCTGTGAAACTTCACTCCTCCTCTTCCCCTCGCCTAAAACTTATAAAGCTAGTCCTTGGCACTCAGAGATTAGCCATTATTTTAAGGCCTTCGTTCTGAGGGCCATATTGGTCTTGCTGTTTCTTAGCACCCGGGGCCGATGATAGCCTGACGTAGATGCCAGGGGAGCAGTGAAGAGAAAGCCAGCTGACTGACTCCAACATCTGCTATTAGTTGTATCATTGCTGTTTTTGCTAACAATTCACATTTACTGAGTGCTTCCCTTGGCCAGGCATTGTGCTAAGACCTTGACCTGCACTCTCTCCTTGAATCTTTATCCTCACAACAACCCTTTGAGTGGCTACTACTTATTGGACCCGTTTTTGCAGACGGGGAAACCAAGGTATAGACAGGTCCAAAATTACGCAGATAGTGAATAAAAGAACCCAGGTTTCACTTAGGAGAAAAAAAAAGAAGCTTGTGGGAAGGAAAGAAGAAAAGGGAAGTTGAGTCTGCTCCTAGGAGTGTGAGTGTCCTAAGCCCCTAAGTATGTCTGGCCTGGAGAAAGCCCCCGGGGAGAGCAAACAGACGGGGTGGGCTTGTGTTTTCTATGGAAACCTCTATGAGGATGAGTTTCTATCCACCTCCTCTGTGGCCAGTTGTCGAAGAGAATGTCCCAAAGCTGGAACAGACCTCCATGGGATGCTGGGCATCCCTGGGTAGCCATCTCCTGTTTCTTAGTCTGCTGGGAGTGATAAAGTCATTTTTCCATTAATTGTTTGAAAAGCTCTTATTTTTGTAGTGGGGATTCCTCTCCCCTTTCTTTGGAGATGCAGTTTGGTATAATGGTTGAGAGCACAGGTATTGTGGATTTGAATCCTTGTTTGGTTGCTTGTTATGTGGCTTTAGACCAATTCCTTCTCTGGGCCTCAGTTTTCTCATCTGTAAAATGGTGAGCATATCAGCACCTGCCTCATAGGACTGTGAAGTACAAATGAGATAATGCAATGAACTTAGTACCTAGAATGTTGTAAATGCTCAGTAAAGGATAATTATTACTGTTCTTTAGTGGTTTAAAGAGACAGTTTGGTCTAGGCAGATGAGTGCTGAAACTTCTGGTTTCTCAGAAAGCCACCAGTGTCCTCTACGTTCAGTTGAGAATGAAAATATTGTAGAAATGACAGGGCCAGGGAAAGTCATGTTTCTGTCTGCATATTTCCAGTGAATTAATAAGCTTGAGGGGCGCCTGGCTGGCTCAGTTGGTTAAACGTCCGACTCTCAGTTTCAGCTAGGGTCATGGGATTGAGCCCTGCTCAGGGGTCCTTGCTCAGTGCAGAGATGCTCTCCCTCTGCCCCCACCTCCGCGCTAGCACCCCTTCTCTTTCCCAAATAAATAAATAAATAAATAAAATCTTTTAAAAAATAATAAGCTGGAGAAATGGATATTTGACAGTTGCTACAGACTAAAGGAGCTACTGAAGCGAAAGCTTTCTTTTCCAAATCTGGATGCCTACAACCCATAGGAAAGAGATATTTTGGGCATCTCATGTTTATTCCTACCAATGTCCTTTTTAGGCATTGGGCTTTCAGAACCAAGAACTGTGCTAAGTGCAAATGAAAGAAAAAGTTATTTTTCATTCTTAGGCAATATGCACATACAGTTTATCAGCGTGATCACAATCTTTAGAAAAACTGAATGTCTAATGGAAAACAGGGAGAAAATTTAAGCGGTCCATTTCCCACCACGCTTTCTACTATTATTTTATAATATTGCCCTGCCCATTTCATTTGGAATACAAACCAATTCAAAAGGCCCTACAGAGCACTTAAAATTTTCAGAGCCGGTGGAACGCGGCCCATTTTTGTAAGGGGGGGGTCAGAAGCAATTATTTGCTACCTGGCCAGCCCCCGGCAGGGCAGCTGCTGTATTTAAGCCGCACTGGCATTTCCCAAGAGGCTTTGCACTAGGTGGGTACATAATAAATACCTGCTGAATAAATGAGCTATTGTTTCCTACCTTTCTTTACCTTATGCAGTTCAATTTGTTGCTTTAAGAGAATTTTCCTCATCACAATTTCTGAAAGCTTCAACACTAACATTGTGTTTATGTACATATGTAAAATAGCAATTACCAAATGCTGTTTTATGTTGTAGTTGCTGATAAATGGTGGCCTCTCTTTATGACTTCTATAAATCAGTAAGAGCTTTGAGCACACAAAGGCTTAGAACACTATCTTACTCTTCAAAAACCACAGATTGATTTGATAACACAACAACACAAAACAAAACAAAACAAAACAAAAGAAACCCCTCACAACTGCCCAGAAAGACTAATGTGTTTTTAATCTGTATTTTGTAGAGAGGCTAAATAACTTGCCCAAGACCATAGAGCTAGTAGGTTTTAGGCTGCGAATTGAACCCAGGTAGTCTGGCTCAGGAAATAGAGGCACTGTTGGTCACATTGGCAAACATCGGGGGTGTGTGTCGCTGGCCATTGCGCTGTTCAGGCTGGAGAGATCTCCCCTCTGCCTGAACTCCAGGGAGAGAAGGGTGTCTTTCAAGGGTTCCCATTTTTTGGACAGCTTTAATTGTTAGAAAGTCCTTCATGATATTGAACTGAAATCTGCCTCTCCAAGGCTTCCATTGATCTTCACAGTACAAATTTAATCCCTCTTCCGTACAGCTGCCCCTCAGGTAAGTGTGAGCCACCCTCCCCCCACACCTCCTGCTCCTCCAGACTATTTGTGGGAACACTGGAAATGGACCCTCTCAAGATTCCAGGCCCCCAAAGCAGCCAGCTGAGGCTTCAGGGAGGTGAGACAGGGCTTATGCAGGAGGTGGAATGTTAGTTAAATTAGGTACGTGTTGTCAATAGCTCCCAGGCAATGTTTAGAATGGGGGGGGATTCCCTAGGGTCCAGCTGAGGATGGCTCCCTGTGCCTGAATTACGTACTTCCTGGTAACACAGACATTGCCATGAGACCTAATTGGTCTTGAAAGTGGTAGTCGCAGTGGAATAGCAATGACTGAGCAATAGCTGAGTCTATTTTCAACCTAGGTGAGGTTCACTGGGAAAGAGAATCAGATGCACAAAATTAGCGAGGATGAGACTGAAAAAGACATTGTAATGGGGAGGAGCCTGCCTGGGGATACAAAGTAGGTTCTGTGGCAGGAGTGATTATGTGGTCCGTGATGGGTTTGAAATAGCAGCAAACCCTTGCTAAGTGCAAGGAGATAAATGAATACCCTGGCAAGAGAGCCAGAAAGGCCGATTAAAAAAATTTTATGTCCTCTCCATCAATTACACTGTAGAAACAAAAATGCTTGGGTATGTTGTGGAATGGGTATAGCAGTAAAGCAACTGGGGCCAGCTCCTCTGGAAAGCTCAGTCGAGAAGAATGAAGGAGAGGCACCTTTTGACAGCCATTTTTAGCTATCTCTGCCCTGACTCCCACCCTCACGTTTGGCTAGACCACAGCACCTGATGACTGGGTGGCTTATCCTTGTGTAACCACATGGCTGAATATCTCCAAATGGTCAGAAAGGATGTGATAGCCCCAGAGCTCGGTGGAACCCAAATCCTGATCAGAACCAAGGTCTTTGAGAGAGGCAGCTGGAAGGAGGAATACTCACAGAGCCCCCCACCCCTGCCCCCATCGGCTTCTAAGTCTGTCTTACTCTTGGAGACAAATTCCCCTTTGTCTAAATTTGGATATTGTTCCCTCTCATGGAGTGGAGCATAAGTCTGGCAATGCCAGCTTCCCTTGGACTCTCAAGCCAAGTCTTTGAGCAGACAGGTATTCCCCCATCTTCAGTCTCTCAGCATCTCCCAGCGATTAACATAACATGACACCAGGCCCATCAAGATAAGGACCCTAATGGCCACAATGGCTTCCCTTTCTTCCCTCAGCCCTTCTTTATTGCTTTGCATTTTACGCTCCCTTCTAGCAGGGAAGAGTTTATAAGCATGGGGTAGGCGAGCCCGTTCTGCAGGCAGCTCCCCGCAAGGCTTGTGCGAGGGCTCCAGGGACAGAGATGCATTTCCCTTTAATAAGCTTCTCACACTACATTAGAGATAAAAGGGGAAGGGAAATATTTATATTCTGACAAAGCAGCTCTTCCCTTCAGGCTCTTGTTTTATTTATTAACTTGCTCTGTCCCTCTCTCAGTCTTTCTCTGTTTCAGGGGCTAGGCATTTCCTCTCCTTCTCCCCTTTAGTCATTAATTTTGTGGGTGAGTGACAGTGACAGGGGGACTTTAGAATCGTCAAAGAGATGAGATTTGTATGTGGGCGCCATTCCCCAGTGACAGAAACAGCTGTTCCTCCGCCCTCCTGGGAGCTGCTCCCCATTACCACCCTTATTATGTAGCTCTTGGACAGCAGAATGCAGCATGCTGGTTACGGTATGTCATTTAAAATGAAGTCGTGTCAGTCCAGCAAATTGTTCAGAGATCCAGTAACCTGGACGCGTGACTGTGTACACCAGGGGCTTTTTAGACCTTTTGTTTATTACACATTTTCTTCTCTCTCAGAGGTGATCCTTTAAGGATGCTTATTTCCTCCAGCTAATCTGCCCAAAGCCAGTAAAATACAGGTATGCTGTTTTGAATTTTGATTCACCCCGTTGCAGTGATTACCATTAAAGTTTCAGACCCCCTATTTTCCAGAGTCTGTGCTAGTTTGTTGAGGAGTTTATCCTCTAGATGCTGCCTTCTCCCTCCAAGGTAAGGCTAGATAGATCAGTGGTCAGGAGAGAGGGATGTGGGGTGTGCTGGCAGGGACAGGTAGGAGGGGAGGTATTTTAGGCTCTGCTCAGTTGGCCTGTATTAAACCTGGGCGTATTCATCCTGTTTTTTCATGTAGAAGCTCTTTTAAAGTTTGGGGATGACATTTTTTTAATGATCCATAATCATCAGTTAAAAATTCAAGTTCAGAAAAACAAATGACTTACCTATCCATTTGTCAGGAAGCATTGTAGGGTGATGGTGATGAGCACAGACTGGAGCCTGAAGCTCTGGACTTGACTCAGCTCTCCCAGTCACTATCTGTGTCGCCAGAGGAAGCAACCCCATGCCTCACCTGTGAAGTAGGGGTGATGAAAGGATATATCCTTTAAGAATCTTCTGAGGATTAAACATGTAGATGCGGGTAAAGCACTTAGGATAGTGCTTGACGCATTGTATAGTCCATAGTAAGCATTAGCTATTGTTACTATTACTATTCAAAAATAACAAATAAATAACACTTAGGAGATATATTCCAGACTTCATTGTATGCATATATAGGACAGAAATAATTTTAGGGGCGCCTGGGTGGCTCAGTCGTTAAGCGTCTGCCTTCGGCTCAGGTCATGATCCCAGGCTCCTGGGATCGAGCCCCACCAGGCTCCCTGCTCCACGGGAGGCCTGCTTCTCCCTCTCCCACCCCACCTGCTGTGTTCCCTCTCTCTCTGTCTCTGTCTCTCTCTCTCTCTCTGTCAAATAAATAAATAAATAAAATCTTAAAAAAAAAAGAAATAATTTTATAGTAACAGGATTCCATTATGCATGCTTTTAAAAATAATTTAAAACTTTAGGTTTGGTTTTACCTGAACTTAACAGATAGAAGAAACTCAGGTGAAATTGGTAAACTTCGAATGTTAGTTCCTGAATGACGAGTTACATTAGTTCCTAAAAAATGACTCCAAGACTAAGAAAAAAAGAATAGATGATGAAAATCAATTGAAAAGTTGGGTGGGTATCTTTGGTTGATGATCAGATGATTAGATGTATTAGTGCTCTCGTGCTTCCTCCTGTCTCCCAGATTTTGATGCTCCTATTATTTTTAATTTGTTTGGGTTTATAGCACCTACATTCTGATTTGTGTCCATTTATTTTTCCAGAGGTTGAGTTCTCTGGATTCAGTGTTTACTGCTAGTCTTTTAATCAAAATTTTGCATGACTAATTCTCTAATTTGATCAGTTTCTTGAATGGCTGCATTTCATTGTCAAGGAGCCTTTCCCCCCACTTCCCCTTGCAGAAGGACTCATTGGTAGTCCCTGAATTCGTTCATTTTTGGGAATGTCTGACTGCTCCACTTCTATATGTGAATGACGGCTTGCTGAGTGTGATATTCCTGAGTCACCTTTTCTTTCCCTCAGAACGTTGTAGGCAGTGTTCCATTACCTTCTGGCATTGAATGTTGCTATTTAGAAGGGTGAGGCCAGGCTTATCATCTTCCCCTTGGAGATCCCTTAGACTTTCTGCTTGGATATGCTTGAAGAACTCTTTCCCTATCCTTGATGCCTTGTTTTTTTTTTTTTTTTTAAGATTTTATTTATTTATTTATTTTTAAAGATTGTATTTATTTATTTGTCAGAGAGAGAGAGAGCACGAGCAGGGAGAGTGGCAGGCAGAGGGAGAAGCCGGAAGCCGGAATCCTGTAATCCTGACCTGAGCTGAAGGTAGATGCTTAACTGACTCTGAGCCACCAGGTGCCCCTTCCTTTTTTTTTTCTTTTAAGATTTTATTTGTAAGTGGTCTCTACACCCCTTGTGGGGCTCGGACTCACAACCTCAAGACCAAGAGTTGCGTGCTTTACGGACTGGGCCAGCCGGGCGCCCCTTTAACCCTTTTTCTATAGTTGTCTTTATCCTTGTGTTGTCCCTCTGCTTTATCCTTTATTCCTCAAGTATTTCCCAAACGTGTTTGGTTTTCTTCCTTCTTTTTTTGGGGGGGGGCGGTACTAGTCTTTTTTATGCCTTTTTTTTCCTATTTATAGAAGATGATGATGTTTTGGTTTTTAATGGTTTCTTTAGCAGCCCAGTCTATCCTTTTATCTCATTCTTATGCTGTTTTTCCCCCCAACTTGGAGCTCACTGTGCACTTGTCCCTGAGGTTACCCGAAGAGGCAAAGGGAAGTTCCCGCCCCCTGACACGGGTAGTATACAGCTAGGAGGTCCCGCCCCCTGACACGGGTAGTATACAGCTAGGAGGGAGAGAGCAAACACAGAGAGAGTGAAATGACAATCAGAGCCCTCTACAGGTGTAAGATGAGTGATCTAGACATCAACTGGTATGGGTGCTCAGAAGGAGTGGTTGCTAAGAACTGGCGGTTGGGGTGGTCAAAAGGCTGGGACGGAGAGCTGAACCGCAGGCCGGGTGTGGGTCATGGTGAGCCCTGCAGTCTGAGAGAAGGCAGAGGTGGACAGTGGGAATCACAGTGTGGGTTGGAGGCACCCTATGGAGGGTTCATTTAGCACAGTGGTTAGGTCCCCAGATTTCAAAGTCCTACAACCTCGGTTCAGGTCGTGCTCTACTACCCACGAGCTAGGTGACCTTGGACATGGTACCTCTGAGTCTCCCTTTCCTCATCTATAAAGTAGGAACAATACTGTAAGCCATCTTGTGGCATTGTTAATGAAGATTAAATGAGATAATTCATGTAAAGGGCAAGGCAATTAGCACATTATAATAAGTTCTCAATAATGGTGGCTATCATTATGGAAGGCCTTGAATCCTTGGGGGAAGGGATTATATCGTATCCTTTATGGTATGCCTAGTGCATAGTAGACAATCACTAAATGTATGATGACTTTATTGTACCAATTGGATTGTACTTAACTGCAAGTAGCAGAAACCCTAATTCAAACTGGCTTAACTGATGAATTGTAGTCTGTGGGTCAAATCTGGCCTACTGCCTGTTTTTGCACAGTCCATTAACTAAGATGGTTTTTACATTTTTAAATGTTTGAAAAAAAATCAAAAGAAAAATATTTTGGGGTGCCTGGGTGGCTCAGTTGGTTGAACGTCTACCTTTGGATCAGGTCATGATCCCAGGGTCCTGGGATTGAGCCCCACATGGGGCTCCCCACTCAGCCCGGAGTCTGCTTCTCGCTCTCCCTCTGCTTCCTGCTCACCCTGCTTATACTTTCTCTCTCTCTCTCGGTCAAATAAACAAATAAAAAATCTTAAAAAAAAGAGAATATTTTGAGACACATGAAAATGATATGAAACTCAAATTTCAGTGTCTGTAAATAAAGTTTTATTAGAACACATCCACATTCACTCATTTATATATTGTGTATGTCAGGTATAGGTAAACTTTTTCTGTAAAGCACTACATAGTGAATATTTTAGGCTTTGTGAATTACATGTCCTGTGTTGTAACTAGTCAGTGAAAACAGCCATAGACAATACCCTTAGAAGAGACATGAGGACAGGAAATGGTGAAAAAGTAGAAAGACTCCTAGACAGGGAGCCAGGTCTTCTGGGTTCTGGACTTGACTCTTACTAACCAATGTTAGGATTTTGATCAAGTCACTGAACTTCTCTGGGTTAAACCGTCTGCAAAATAAAAGAGTTGGACTAGATTTTGAAGACTTCTCTTAGCTCTGAAAGTTCTCTTTTTCTGTTTTGGTATCCCAGTTTAATTACGTGGACCTTTTCTGTAGGTTTGTACAGCAGTTAGACTACTTCAGTTACAAGCAACAGAACGCAACTCTAGTTAATTTAAGCACGAAAGGTATTTATTAAGAATATAAAGGTAGGTCACAGAACTAAATGGAAAGCAGAAAATATAAGTGCACAGCCAGGGCAGGTCCTGGGGTCCAGACAACAGGAACTAAGGAATAATCTCTTCAGGATACTTCAGTCTCCGTTGAACTCCAACCATCCTCAGGAACATTCACGATTGTTATGTTTCTCACCTATCTTAGGTTTGTATAAAGGAATCACCATGATTGTATCTAATAAGGAGGGATAGTTCCCAAAGCCAAATTACTAGAAAAAATGGGAAATGGATACTGGGCAGATGTCCCCAACAGTGTGAAGGACAAAGTTGTCTAAGTGCTAGATGTTGTAGCATGAGGATCCAGCAAATGATTCAAAGAAATCCAAATGATCCTTGTGTCATTTGCTCATTCTCTCACAAATACTTGCTGAATTTGTGAATGACATTTCGGAGGACACCAAAGAAATATAATCATGACCTGTAAGACTGGTGGGAAAAGGTGCTTGGATTTTACTCAAGATGACCTGGGAACAGAATTATATTCCCTTTTAATTTGAATCATTAAAATATATCTGGGCAATGCAACTATGGCTCATTATAGGAGAGATGTTAAGTAATTCCTAATTATATGTATGACACTGTAGGCAGAGGATCCTGAGACCATTGACTTATGTCACGTGTCAAAGGGCAGAGCTAAAAGCAGGACTTGACTTCCCAACTTGAATAGCTATTCTGGACCAGCTGCCTAGCAACCATGGCGCCCCTTTGGGAGCAACTATCATGTGTAGAGCCTCGGGCCTGGCTCCCTGACTGAACCATGGACTTCTCAAGGGCAGGAACTGGGTACCGCTCCTCTGTGTTTGCCCCTACCACCGGATGCACAGGTGGCAGATACTCAGTAAGGAGTTGGCTGTCCGGTTTTCCTAGATTAAGCTGAACCTCTCTATCTCCCCTTTAGGTGTAGCCTGGAGCTGGAGAGCACTGAAACAGCCCCTGCTGTTCCCTGAAGAGCCTGCTCTGGAGGCATGGGAAGGAGTGATTTCAGGGCGGAAGAATTTCAGAGACTTCTTTCCTAACAGGAGATTGGGCTGTAAGCTCAGTGGTGTTCCTGTTAGATGGCTTATCTGTCTCAGTGTGTACGTTATTACTTCTGGCAAATAATGAAAAATCATGACCTCACAAAGATAACCAGTCTGTGTCACTGTCTCCATCATCTCTCTCCTCTACTGGGAAAGGCTAGCCTGTGCCATGAACTTTGCTCAGAAGGCAACGTTTATAGAATTTGGTCCTCAGTCAAGTGCTTGTGCCTGTGTGTGCTCTTTGTTTAGGGAAACTTACCAGTTTGCTGGACTTACCTTTGAGGGCTCTTAGCCAGCCCTTTAACTGGCTGTCTCTGATCCCACAGCAGTCCTAGCCTCAGGTGGGCGGGGCTAGCACCCCAGTGGGAGGCTGGAAGGGTAGATCTCAGAGGCCATGAGATTGTTATTAAATAAGAATGCTTCTTCCTGGGGCTCCCAGGAGGCTCAGTCGGTTAAGCGTCTGCCTTCAGCTCAGTTCATGATCCCAGGGTCCTGGCATCAGTCCTGGGATGGAGCCTCCATGTCATGGGCCTCCCTGCTCCGCGGGGAGTATGCCTCTCACTCTCCTTCTGCCCCTCCCTCCGCTCATGTTCTCTCTCTCTGTCAAATGAATAAATAAAATCTTAAAAAAAAAAAGGGATTGCTTCTTTTTATTTTATTTACTTGTACCTGGGAAAGGGGGTTTCTACTCTTTTGTTTGTCCTGAGGTGATCAGTCTGCACCTCTGGGCCTCAATTTGTGGGATGGCAGGGACTTGCCGCTGTAGTTTCACAACAACCTAGAATGTCTCCAATGATCTGAAGCCTGTTGAGAAATCCTCAAAATTAAATTAACCTCGGTTCATGTAGGCTTAATAAATCAACGTCAGTCTGCACTGTAAGGAACAGAAGGGAGAGTATTGGGAAATCAAACAGATGGGTGCCCTTGGAGATTATTTTGGGCTGGTTCATCACCACTTTTCCTATCTTCACGGCAGGAATATGTTGTTGATTTGTTTAAAGAAAGGTTGGGGTTTTTTTTTGTTTTGTTTTGTTTTTTGTTTTTTTCTGAATCTCCACAATAACCACCCCTCAGCATTTACTCTGCAGTCCTTTGTTGGATCTTTATGTCCATGTAACTCTGGTTACTTCACTTTCCCCCTTTGCCTTCACCCCATTTTCTGTATCCATTGCCATGTCACATTGATCCCCCGGCATTGTGTGTGGTAGTAAATCTGAGGTATTTATTAATAAGGCCCTTTTGGGATGACTTCCTCTGTGCCAGTTTCTGTGACAACTTCAGAGGGCACTGAAGATCTTGCCCTTTACTTTGGAGAACTTCCTGTTGGGCTACCCTTAACTACACCTGTCTGACAGTCTAAGAGATTCTCTAGAGAGCCCAGCTCACCTTCTCAACTTCCTTGTTTTTCAGCACTCACTTAAAGGCAAAACTACAAGAAGGTAATTTTAATTCTGCTTCAGGGGCGCCTGGGTGGCTCAGCTGGTTAAGCGTCTGCCTTCAAAAAAAATTAAAAAAAAAAAAAAGGGGCACCTGGGTGGCTCAGTCGGTTAAGCGTCTGCCTTCGGCTCAGGTCATGATCCCAGGATCCTGGGATGGAGCCCCACATCGGGCTCTCTGCTCAGCGGGGAGCCTGCTTCTCCCTCTCTCTCTGCTGCTCCCCCTGCTTGTGCTCTATCCCTCTCTCTCTCAAATAAATAATAAAATCTTAAAAAAAAAAATTTTTAAAAAGCGTCTGCCTTCGGCTCAGGTCATGATCCCAGGGTCCTGGGATGGAGTCCTGCAACAGGCTCTCCCCTCAGTGGGGAGTCTGCTTCTCCCTCTGTGCCGCCCCATGCTCTCACACGTGCTCTCAAAAATAAATAAATAAAATTCTTAAAAAATGTTTTTACTTCTACTTCAGCTGGACTTCATCTTTCTCTGTGTAGACACAGAGAATTAGAATCACACAAATCTGGAGCAGTGCTGAATATTACAAGAAATGTAGAGACAGAGGGCAGCGACAGTATTAACAGTCATCACGGTCTCTGATGGGGCCATCCACCTGTGACTCACACCACACTTTCTTTCCCAAAGACGCTGTCTGGCTGACTGTGTGGTTCTGCTCTGGGATAATGGATGTTTACCTACTTTGGGACAGATGGTTCTCCTCTTTGACCTTACCTTCTTCCCTTTCTCTCTTAAAAATGTTTCCAAACTTTTTAATGTCAAACCCATTTTGACAGAGATTCGAATATCAGGAGCATCCAAAGAATGTTTTGAAGTTTCCATTCATCAGGTGGCTTTGAGGAAAGAGCAGAAGTTCAGGCAGGACACACCCAAGGCTGTGGGTGGAATCTACAACTGGGCTCTGGGGGTTATCAGCTCTCTAGCTGGGTTCTTGGGAGGGTATTTGAGATACATTCCTGAGGGTTCTCCAGGGCGAAAGAGGTATGATGGTACATAAGGAGAAATGAATAGCAATAGAAAGGACATATGTATAGCTGATTCCAGCATAGGCTGATTTCCTTTTTGCCCTGGCTAAATATTTCTTTCTCTGAAGCTAACTCACTGACACTGTGTTGCCTGATGCTTAGAGCAATGGGAGCTTTTGTTTAGGGCTTTTTCCTCTAGGAATGATTGAGGGAAGGTTTGAGTAAAGGGAACATTTTCTGGAGGGATGAACTTACAGAAGAGAGAGCTATAGAAAGCAGGGAAATGTAGGATGATTTTTTTGTGCAGTGTTTTGTTGATCAAATAAAACCTTTGCCCCGCCTGATTCCAATTTATCTGTTGTATCAGAGGACAATCAGCTTATATGTTATAAAATTAGGGGAAAAAAATACCCCAAATCTTGTTCCAAAGCTTGTCAATGAATATAGTCGTTTAGTTTCACCTGACTTGGTGACCACCTAATATCTCTGTGCAAACTTAACTGTAGTGTCCAGAGTCCTGCTTGTAGCCAGACTAGTGAGATTATTAAAACTCACCCAACGGCTGCAGACAATTAAAATAATGATGTGCAGCTCCACAAATTGGCATGAGTAACTTGGGTGATACCAAAGGGGAAAGGAGGATTTTGAGCCTCTCCAGTAAATCAGCTTTAATGAGGACGTTCTTTGCTTTTCCTGCCATCCTTTCTAGTTCTAAAATAAAGCTACCAAGATCTGTTGATGTAATCCTCACAATGATTCTGTCCCCAGACAAGATGGCCATCTGTCTAAAAGTCACATTCCCGATCTTACACCCTCGTTTCTCTTGAACTGAAAAGGTCAGCTGGAATGAGGTATTGCATGTAACCTTTGCAATTTCCATTTGATCTTATGAGGAGAGAGGAAAGGATTAGGTTCAAGTTGTGAGAAAATTCAATGCTTGCTTCACGGCTTTCCCCTCTCGATCATGGGGTGGTATGTTTTCCAACCTCTTGGGGAGTCCAATTGATTAAACAAGG
This sequence comes from Eumetopias jubatus, assembly GCF_037043125.1. NCBI lineage: Eukaryota > Metazoa > Chordata > Mammalia > Carnivora > Otariidae > Eumetopias > Eumetopias jubatus. The sequence continues at coordinate 34,058,476 of NW_028274809.1, forward strand.
CTCATTCTGAGCTTGAATCAAACATGAGTTGAGGGCTGGGGAGGCCTCCAGCCGTTTGAAGGACCACCTGTTTGCAAAGAAACCTTAAAAAAGAGAGTAAAAAGATTTTTTTTTAAATAGAGCTAGCTCAGGCAAGGTAACATCTTAAGGGAATAAGCTGTAACTGAATTAGAAACAGGTGGATTAACTTTTCTTGAAAAGATCCTTCGTTAAAACAATTAGGGGGAAATTCTTGGCATGATGATTTTCAGATTTGGTACAACTGAGACTGGGGGCAAGGAGGCAATTTACCGAACCTAGCGTGTAGGTATCAGCTAATGTTTGATGTTATGGCACACAAGTATACAGTATATACATATTATATATGTTACTGATAAAAGCCTTCCCAATGGCTAATGTGTCTCAGTGATCAGCAAATAAATAAAACTCTGTGTTTACACTTCTTTTTTGAAGATTTAATTCAAAAATAATTTCAAGTTCATTTATTTAAGCAATCTCTACACCCAGCATGGGGCTTGAACTCACGACCTTGAGATCAAGAGTCACATGCTCCAACGACTGAGCCAGCCAGGTGCCCCATGCTTCTGTTTTTAAGTCACTAGCTTGTTCTAAAAAGTCACCACCACCAACCATAAAATCTCCAACTCTATCAATAATTAGTTCTTAAAACAGAAATTTAAAAATAAATATTTTTTATTATCTCACCTCTTATTATTATCTCACCTCTTAAATTTATATCATTTGACATGTTCACAGTTCCTAATAAGGAAAGTAAAGATTAGCGAAACAAACTATTAGGTTAGAAAGAACATGTCAAGATCGGCCCACTCTAAAAAATGTGACTCATTCTCAAGTTATATGTGTGTATGTATATGTGTGTGTGTATGAATAAACTTGTTCTTATGCCTCTAAAATGCCCATTAATTGAACCAGGAACTTTCCCCTGTAATTTGAGCACAAAACTTTGTATACAGCAGGTGCACCTTACTTAACTGCATTGTATTGAGTATCTACCACGAGGAGTAGGGCAAGAGTACCTTGGAGGAAAGATTATCCTTGAAAAATCTCTTTAATGGCTTATGAAATAGAATATAAGGACAGCCCTCACTGGGTCCAACAGAGCCAGGTTTTTCTCCAACAATGGATCAGACTACTGTTTTGTTTGGTTTTGGCTGGGAACCACATGAATCAGCTAGCTCTTATTTAGAGGCCCTGATGTACCCTGAACACTTCACTTTCAAGCCCTAGCCTGACATTCAGCCTTACTTCTGAGAGGTACAAGGGAAGTAAAACCAAGCATGCTGACAGCTGGCCCATGCTGGGCCGTTACCTAATGAGTGGGTGGGTGGCTGAAAGTGTTATCTTTCTTTCTCTTTCCTTGGGGGGGGATGGGCCAAATGTGCATAGTTGAATTTGTATCATATGATATGTTATGATTCTACAGTAAATATTTATTGAATTAATAAATATTTGAGATGGTAGTAGATATTATTTGGTTCAGTGGCTCTACTGACTCTTGTATGAATATCAGCTGAAAAAAATGGTTTAAGTGTCTTTCAAATAGCAAAGCATGTGAAAAAGACTAAGGAGAAATTACTCATCATTTTAAAAAGGAAAAAAAAAGTAAAAAGGAGAAAAAAACCCCAATAGGCTACTTAGGTGAAGGTCTTGCCATAAATATTCTAAATTCTTAGGGGTACAATATATAGCAATACTGGCAATTTTAATACCATCACTAATCATTTGGAATATCTGACATCTTTTCACTGTAATATTTGTTTATTTACTGGAAACTTTTTGAAAAGTCATTCCGCTGGCCAACAAAAGCCATTTCATAGTTATGATGTAATGGTAAGGTAGTATTTCAGGGCTGTCAAGATCAAAGACTTGAAATATGACTTATAAAAAAAAAAAGCAGCTCAGGAGAGACCCCTCCAAACAACATTTTAAAGGAACTAACCAATAGCTCCTCATCTTCTGTTTTCCTTTGGCTTTTTGGAAATAAAATTATATAAAAGATACATTCTCCAGAGGCACATGAATTAAAATTAATGAGTGAAAATAATCCTAGATGAAACCTCTCCCTCTGATTTAAACGGTGAGAGATATACATATGAATGTATTGGCAATAAAAATAGGAAAACTCTACTCAAATTGTGAATTGGTCTCAATACCAAATCTGAAAATGAATGTCATGAAAACCACTTTATGGTTATTTTGTTGATTGAAGGAAATTGTTTTATGCATGTGGAATATCTGTCTAGTTTATCTTCTTGGGCCTAATAAGCCAAAACTAAAGTTTTTATTTATTTATTTTTTTAGAGAGGGAGGGAGTGTGGAGGGGCAGAGGGAGAGAGAGAATCTCAAGCAGACTCCACACTGAGTGTGGAGCCCGACATGGGGCTTGATCTCACAATCCTGAGATCAGGACCTGAGCTGAAATCAAGAGTCGGAGGCTCAACTGATTGAGCCACCCAGGTACCCCTAAAGATTATCTTTAAAACCGAAAATCATTTCTGTATAATAAAACTCAGGTCAACACATAAGTTTTTCTATATTTTTGCGTGCTGACCACGCAAAGCTCAGCTATAAACTGTTGATCTGGTTTGAATGCACTGATTCCTGGGTGAACTCAGAGGGTTATTTTTTTGCTTGCCTAAGGTGATGAAGAAAGGAGAAAAGTTGTAATTCTCCCTTGTTGCACTAACTTCCCCAAGCTAAAAAAAAAAAGGGAAAAATGAAAAACGAAACAATACTTGTTCACAGATAAAGCATTGTTAGATGATGATTTTTTTATCATGATTTGCCAACCCTTTATTTTTTATTTATTTATTATTCATTAAATATTTTGTTTATTTATTTGACAGAGAGAGAGACAGCGAGAGAGGGAACACAAGCAGGGGGAGTGGGAGAGGGAGAAGCAGGCCCCCCACCGAGCAGGGAGCCCAATGCTGGGCTCAACCCGAGGACCCCAGGATCATGACCTGAGCTGAAGGCAGATGCCTAATGACCGAGCCACCCAGGCACCCCTACTTATTTATTTATTTTTAAGTAAGTTCTGTGCCCAATGTGGGGCTTGAACTCACAAGGCAGAGATCAAGATTTCCATGCTTGGAATGCCTGGGTGGCTCAGTTGGTTAAGTGTCTGCCTTCAGCTCAGGTCATGATCTCAGGGTCCTGGGATCGAGCCCCGCATTGAGCTCCCTGCTTAGCAGGGAGTCTGCTTCTCCCTCTCCCTCTGCCCCTCCCCCCTCCTCGAATGCATGCGCAGGTGCATGCATGCTCTCTCTCTCAAATAAATAAATAAAATCTTTTTAAAAAAATTAAGTAATCTCTATGCCTAAGTGGGGATCAAACTCATGACCCTGAGATCAAAAGTCACATGCTCTACTGACTGAGCCAGCCAGGCACCCTAACCCATGTCTGACTTTGAACACTCTAAGAGAATTTTTTTTATTGAGGTATAATTGACATAGTGTTAGTTTCAGGTATACAACATAATGATTTGATATTTGTATATTTTGCAAGATGATCACCACAGTTAGTCTAGATACCATCTGTCACTATGCATAGTTACAATTTTTTTCTTGTGATGAGAACTTTTAAGTTTACTCTTAGCAACTTTCAAATAAACAATACAGTATTATTAACTATAAGCACTCGTTTATACTCTTGTGTTTTAGTACTCTAGCCAAGTGTTAGGGCTATTTACCTTTGTATGGGGAGCCAAATAAATGTGGAGAGAGCATCTGGGAATTTCTCAGGAAGATTGAAGAATAAATGACTAGCGCTGCTCTGGCCATTCCTTTGCTAAACTTTGAAGGCCAGCCTCATTCACTGAGGTATTGGCAGCCATGTAGGTGATCAATAAAGGTGAAATGAATTGAGATCATAGATGCTCATTCAATTGTTCTGCATTGAATTGAATTTTAAAACCCCCGCCACACCAACAGTCAAGGCTCTGCAATTTCAACACAGGGGGAGTTTAAGGAATGACCATCTGGGGCGCCTGGGTGGCTCAGTTGGTTAAGCGACTGCCTTCGGCTCAGGTCATGATCCTGGAGTCCCGGGATCGAGTCCCGCATCGGGCTCCCTGCTCGGCGGGGAGTCTGCTTCTCCCTCTGACCCTCTTCCCTCTCGTGCTCTCTATCTCTCATTCTCTCTCTCTCTCTCAAATAAATAAATAAAATCTTTAAAAAAAAAAAAAAGGAATGACCATCTGGTTGAAAAGGGGCCCAGGTGGACTGTCTTGGAGCACATCAAGGGATGGGTGGTTTCAGTCACCGTGGTAATAAATGGTAGAGATGGTAACTTGGGGCGCACTGAAGTCCTCACAAGACTGCTCAGCATGGCATCTGAGTACTGATCCAGCCCAGTGATGGGTCGGTGGTCCTGTGGCCAGTGAAGAACCCGCCACCTCCCACTGGCATCGCAGGGAGGCTGTGAAGGACAGCAGGGCTCAGCTGGGTGCCTTTCCCTCCCACGGTCAGCTCTCTGTTTGGGGTGTTTCCTCCAATGCGATGACAGTGTGATGGAAGAGCCATTGCCTCAAAACGTGCAGCCCTGCCAAGCTTTGGGAACGAACGCTCATGTTCACATTTGCTTCAGCTGCTCTCCCGAGAACCCAACCAGCTTCGTGGGGCCCACAAACGGAGGGGGGGAGGGGCGCCTTCCCTAATGTAACAGCTTAGCACATTAATCAAAAACAAAATAAAAGCAAATTTCCCCCAAACATACACCCACGCCGATGACATGTCTCTCTTCAGAACAGAACCGTGGCAGGGTCCAGCTGGACCCGCCGGCTTCACGTCCATGGATGTAACCAAGAAGAGTGCAGAGGATGTAGGAGATAGAGTTTCTCTGTCAGGGAAGAGATTTGAAACTGGCTTCAAAGGAAAGAGAGGGGCGTTATTGGTGAGGTTTGGGTCTCAGAGGAAGACATCTTTCCAGCTGAAACACTTAACACACCAAACCCAGAGAATTGGAAATTCTAGACTCTGGATGAGAGCACCTGGGGGCCCGGGTCTCACTGAATTCTCTTCTTGGGGCTGCAGCACTTTTGATAAGTCTCTCCCGGGTCAGACCTGGATTAAGCGAGGCCTTGTACCGTTCTCTGGAGGTTTCTTTTCTGCAATCCGACCTCCCTTCCCTAACTAAGCATTTTAAATCCAGAGGACATTTTCCTCCCTCTCTTGGCATCCGGCTGAGTGAGTGAGTGCGAGTGAAAGCTTGTTGTACACGGGAATGTACTTTACAAACATGAGATCCCTTGAAGACTGCTAGACCCCTCTCAGAGCCCGGAATTGTGGCATCCTGAAGCAGAAACTCAACAAAGACCCATCGAATAAGTAAAACGATTGACTGGAACAGCTCTCCTGTTGGCCAGTTAGAAAAACTGAAATCCTCATAGGCTACAGTTTTGCTACGTTTCTGGAAGCAAGGAAAGGTGAGGAGAAAGACTGATGAGAAATGTCCACAAAGGCAGTGTTAAATGTAAGCTTTCTCCGAGAAGGACAGGACACAGCACAGGAAAAGTTTCTACCTTTTCCTTCTTTCCTGGGCAAGCTAGTTGTTGTGCTCCTGGGGAGAAGAGGTATTTCCCAGAGCAGCCAAGAGAAGAGGCTTCAGTAAACCCTGAGCCTCTAGGTGCTTTCAGTGAGAGTCTATTGGACTTTTGACCCTTCATATATTACCCAAAGAAGCTCTTGTACCTTCTCATTTATGAAGTCTATCAAAGCGGGACAAACATAAAATAAAATTAGCCCATAAAGTTAACAATCACACTTGCTTGCTGTTAGAAGCCTCTAAGAATTTATGCCCGAGTTTCTATTTTATCTGTAACTATAACTTTGTTTTCACTGGAAGGAGAAGTTCCTCCTGCAGAGGGTAATTTAATTTTGTCAGTAACCAGACACACTCTGTTTGGATTTGGAAACCTTTTAAAATGGGAGCTTTCTATCAATCACCTACCCCAAGCATGTTTGGATTATGGGCTCTTCGAGAAAGAGGCCCTCTGCTTATTGATGACGTGGTGGCCCAAGGGGATGGACTCTCTTGTCAGTGGCGGCTTCCTAGAGAGAAATATTATCAATATCCATGTGTTAATTAGCAAGAAATGCCCCCCCCTCCTGGCCACGTGGCCCCTCTCGCCCCCACCCAGCTCAACACTGCCCTCTCAATGAATGGCAGCCAGACACTGCTGAAGGGAGAGAATTCTAGCAACAGCGAAAACATAACTTTTTACTTCATCACAAGAAGCCAAACACAGAAACCGTATTCAAAGAGTTCTTTGTCCACAAGATAACATTTGAATCGGAAACTTGTTTAGCCAGATTCTCTTGTTACAATTTACTGCTTCATCAGGTGGGGGCAGGGACAGGCACAATCCGTCCTTTAAATAATAGGATGATTCCCACAGGAAGGTTGGCAACTCCAAATGTGTATTTTTATAAATCCCTCATCTACCCACACTGCATCCTCCAGTGTGGAAAAATGTGCCTCTGATTGCCTGGAGGGTGTTCCCTTGGGAAGGATTCATACACAAATAACCGCACAGGAGAGCATGTGACTGACTCCCCAGTTGAAGAGAAAAAAGTAGCCCAGAGTCACATTGTGCGACCTTCCCTCCCAGGGATTCAAGGTGGGGGCAGAGTCGGGAGGGATGGGGAGAAAGGGAAGGGGTGGACAGACCTCTCTCCGCAGTCCTTTCCTGGGAGAACAATCACCTTTGTTCAAAGCAGGCTGAGGGAGCTGTTTGGGAAGTGCCGGATCTGGGCGCAGGGGCAGGTTAGGGCCTGTGTGTGCGCGTGAGGTCTCCTGGTGACCAAGGGCCCGGGTGGGTGGGCCTGGAATGCTGATACTAGAGCCGGGCTGAGGGGGTGTTTTGGCACATTATCTGCCCACCTCCACCCGGAGTTCTGACTGCTTCCCTCCTGAAGCCCCCTCTAGCATTCCTGAGGGGGATGGAGGAAAGCACAGATTTCCTGCCTCCCCGGGGAGAGCAAGGTTGGCTGTGGGGGAGTGACGGGGATTCTGACTGCCGGCCTGGGGAGGTGGGGGGGCAGGTTGGGGGGCTGTAGCTCTGGTCCTGGCTGGGCCACAGTCACCTGGGGAGTTAAAACAAAACATAACAAATTCCTGGCCCCCCTAAGATCTTTTGAATTCAAATCTCTGTGGGGATTAAGTTTGAGAATTTGTTTTCCAAAGCTCCCCAGATATTTCTCATGCTACCGGTGAGGAAACTGATGACTTATAAGGTGCCTTCTAGGATGAATACAGTCTTTGTTTTGTTTTAAACCTGCTAATGCACGTGAACCAGTTGGGAATTCCAAATCCAAAAATTGGCCCCACTTCTAAGGGGCCTGAGCAGACCCCAGGACAGACTCCTGCAGCTCACACCTTTTCTAAAATAGGGTTGGGGAGAGCCATTCACCTGGAATCCTTCAGAATTCTAGTCTCCCAGGACAGGACTCTGTATGATCATTAGGCTTATGTTTTCAAGACTGATGTCTTGGGAAAGTTAGGCATGGTTGAGCTCAAGTCCAGGCCAGCCACCAGGAGGTGGGAGAGAATGTAACTAAGAAAACACTGATATGCTTCTTAGTCCAGAATGTTCTCCACAGCATGGCCCCTCTAGTCTCTGTCTCATCCCTCATGCTCCTCCTGCCTGAGCTCTTATCTAAGCACTATTCTCATGTGCTTAAAGTGGAACTTTTGGTTTATATGGTATTCTTGCAAAATGTATATTGTTGTCTTTTTCATCGATTCATTCAAGCATTTGTTGATTACCTACCGTGTGCCCAGCGTTTGGGGATATATTAGTGAACAAAACCGTAAGGGATTCCTGCCTTCAAGGACTGTACATGCTAACTGGAGATAAGAGACAATAATCTATATGCATAAAAATAAATAAATTATCAGTATGTTAGAAGGCGTTAAGTGCTATGGGAAAAATACTCCAGAAAAGGGGGATCAGAGGGATCAGGGGCTGTGAAAGTTGCAGTGTTAAATTTTCTCAGCATCTATTTCTTATTTCTATAAATGGTATTACTACATATCTCATGTTGCCTTTTGCTTTTTGCTTTTTTTTTTGCTTAGCACCAAGATTTTATGTGCTGCAGAATATTCCATGGTGTGTGTTTACCACCCTCACTTTTTCACTCTCCCAGTATGGACATTCCAGTTGCTTCCCATTTCCCACTGCCATGAATAAGGCTGCAATCAGTGTGAAAAGTTAGAAAATGTATTTGGGATTTAGACCCAGAAGTGGAATTTCTGTGTTACAAGGTTTACCTCTACTTAATTTCACCAAATGTGCCGCGTTGCTCTCCAGAACTATCATGACAGCCCACACTTCCAACAGCATGGACAAGGGTCCCTAAATCCTCAGGCCCTGCCAACATTATCCAGCCTCCTGGATATTTTTTTTTTAATTTTTTATTGTTATGTTAATCACCATACAGCCTCCTGGATATTTTGGCAGAGCATTCATTCTATCTTCTGCTTCCCCTTCTCCTCAAAATTTGGTATTGATATTTGATGTTTAATTTTAAATAAGGGACAGCGTATTATGATGAAAAAAGCACTGGTTTTTGGACAAGCTTGTCTGTTAGCCTGGTTCGTGATCACGGTCAGGTCATTACACGTCCCCAGACGTCAAGCTCCTCCAGGGTTCAAGGCTGATGTTGAACCAGTATGCACCAGTCCAGGGGGCCAGCCGTCTTCTGGTCTGACGTTCCAGTTGTCAAATGTCTTAAATCTGGACCAGATAATCTCAACATTCTTGTATATCTGTGATTCTATAATTCTAGGCAGGAAAAATCTCACCCTCACCTTTTTATAATCTCTGCTATTCTGATATAATCTCTGCTATACAAGTACACCTTGTATAAAGAACAAGATGAAGCATCTTGTATTAAAACCAATCAGTAGCATATTTATGCTCCCGATACATTATTTTTATCCTCACCAGGTCTCCCTTAGATCCTTTCGTCTTGCTTCAGTTATGTCTCATTTAGGAAAAAGGGAACTGGGAGGTCTAGGCCTCAGCCTGGAGTGTGACCTCCAGCATGTGATTTGTCTGTCATGATGCTATGGGTAGGAATGCCAAAGAGGATAATTCACAGTGACATCAGGAATCAAGTTATGAGGTTTTTTTTTATTTTGTTTTACTTTTGCTTGTTTTGCCTAGATTCTGAAACAGAATAGATTTTTCCCCTCACGACTATAAACTTTTAAAATGTTTTCTTTTAAAAAACAAGTGTTTTCCCATAGTTCTTATTGCTAGAAAAATCACACAGCCTTTGCACCACAATTCCCATTAATACTTTTCATGGATGTCTTCAAGTTTAGCAGGATGTTTTTCTAGAGAAGTTAAATATTTCTAGGCCTACTTATCTCAGGGTAGCCTACAGAATAAGCAAATTAGTACTAGAATTTCTAATGAATGAATTTGTGTGGTCCTAACGTCTTGGGCCTGGCATATGAGAAACATGGTCAAGGGGAGCCTGATTTGGGTATATAACTAAACTCCACTTATTGCTGTAGTAAATCTAATAGCCCATGACTGAGGAACTGAGTAAAATTAAGGAAAGTGAATATATAAATAAAGAGCCTCCTCAGACACTTCTCTTAGCTCAAAGGGGCCCAGTTGACTTGTTGAGAGATTTTTTTTTTTAGTAGTTTTGATTCATTCATTCCAATTTATTGGCAAATTCTATTGGCTTTACCTTAAGAGTATGTCCCATATATAACCACTTCTTACCCTCCAAGCTTCCAGCTTGGCCCAAGGCACCATTATTTCTCATCTGGACTCTGCCATAGTCTCCCATCTTCTATTCTTACTCTCCTTCAGTTTATTTATTTTTTTTAATTTATTTTTTTTTAAGATTTTATTTATTTATTTGAGAGAGAGAGAATGAGAGAGAGCACGAGAGGGAAGAGGGTCAGAGGGAGAAGCAGACTCCCCGCTGAGCAGGGAGCCCGATGCGGGACTTGATCCCGGGACTCCAGGATCATGACCTGAGCTGAAGGCAGTCGCTTAACCAACTGAGCCACCCAGGCGCCCTGATTTTTATTATTTACTTTTTTTTTTTAAAGATTTTATTTATTTATTTACTTGAGAGAGAGCGCACGAGCCTGGGGTGGGAGGAACGGAGGGAGAGGGAGACGCAGACTCCCCTCTGAGCAGGGAGCCCCAGCAGGGCTCAACCCCAGGACCCTGAGATCAGGATCTGAGCTGAAGGCAGATGCTTAACAGACCGAGCCACCCAGGCGCCCCTTTCCTGCAGTATATTGTCCATACTGTAACCACATACCACATCCCTGCTCAAAACCCTCCCATGATTTCCCACCATACCCAGTATAAAACCCTACAGCCTTACTGGGGCCTTCAAGACCCACCCTGTTCTGGCCGGTGGCAGCCTCTTCGGTGTCATCCCCTTTTACTCCTCTTTTCTTCCAGCCACTGGCCACCTCGCTGTTCTTCAGATACGCCAAGCACTTTCTTTCCTCAGGGCCTTTGCTCTTGCTGTTTCATCTTCCGGGAATGCTCTTTCTCAGATACATTTGTAGCTTCCTTCCTCCTATCATTCAGTTCCTCACTCAAATGTTTTCAGTTTCCCTTATGATTCTATCACCACTTCACAAGTTTACCTTGTCTAATTTATCTCCATAGCACATATTCCTATATGACTTTATATATTTATTTGTTTATTGCTCTCGGGTGCCATGAACTGTTGTCTGTGTTATTCACTGTAGTGTCCCCTAAAGCTTAGAATAATGCCTGGTACATAGTAGGTACACAGTAAATATCTGTTGAATCAATTAATGAATTTATTTTTATTTTTAATTTTTAAAAAAGATTTATTTATTTGAGAGAGAGAGGAGAGAGAAAGCCTGGGACCACGTGTTGGGGGCGGGGGGCAGAGGGAGAGAAGCAGACTCCCCATGGAGCGCGGAGCCCATCATGGGGCTCAATCCCACCACCCTGAGATCATGACCTGAGCCAAAACCAAGAGTCAGATGCCCAACCAACTGAGCCACCCAGGTGCCCCTGAATGAATTTATTTTTTAAATAAGTATTTGTTACATACCTACTCAGGTGTTGGGCATTGGTCATGGGCTTCTAATGTATACCAGCCAAAAAAAAAAAAAGTTTTTTAGATTGCAAAAGAAAAAACTCTGGAAAACACATTTATAGAGAGATGCCAAAATCTGTAAAATAAATAAAGAGCTGTAGTTTCAGGTCTGGGTGGTCAAGTGGCCTTATCTAAGGGCTTAAGCTGTGGTTAAGTCTGCCTTGGGACTTGTTAGTCTTTACCCTGGGGAATGGCTGACTCAGCCTAGTTGATTACTGGCAGCTGTGCCTGAGGTCACAGGTTCCTGCCCCACGTGAATCTGTCAGCTTTGTTCTTTTTTTTTTTTTTTAAGATTTTATTTATTTATTTGACAGAGAGACACACAGCGAGAGAGGGAACACAAGCAGGGGGAGTGGGAGAGGGAGAAGAAGGCTTCCCGCGGAACAGGGAGGCAGACTCGGGGCTCGATCCCAGGACCCTGGGATCATGACCTGAGCTGAAGGCAGACGCTTAACAACTGAGCCACCCAGGCGCCCCTGTCAGCTTTGTTCTTGCCACAACTCCAGCTCTGGGCTCTCGTCCTGACCAGCCTCGCCTGGCCAAACCTGACTGTGGCCTCCAAGGAGACCACTTGAGATGAATGGGTTTGCACAGAACCATCAACGGGCCTAGAACCCCTGCTTGAAGTTGTTTCAAAGCCAGCTGCTTTATCTGAAGATCACATAGTCATGGCGGAGGGGGGAGTGTGATTGCATAGGGATGGGGTGCAGGGTGATGGTTTTGTGGTAGCAGAATTTGATCTGTGAAGCCCCCTGGAAAGGAAAACTACCCAACTGACTTTTACCAAATCCATATAACAATGGATGTCCAGGCAAATTTGGGCACAAAACAGTCATTTTCTCTCCTGAATTTATCAAAGGAAAGCAGCTTTAAAATATCCCTAAAATCCTCAAGTAGGATTTAATCTGTCTTACCCTGGTATTTCATGTGCTTCTCTATCGTCCCAAAGAGCTAAGGAAGCACATCTCCCTTTTTTACAGATGGAGAAAAATGAAGCAGAGACAGCCACATGAATCACTTGCTTATCTATGGTTATCAGCCTGGCTCTCCTCATGCCCACAGAGATGCTTTTTTATCTAAATAGTGCCTTTAAATCCTTGGACCCCGCCTGGTAATACATGTTCCTTGCTATTGGCCAATGGAGAAAATAGGGATTGCTTAGAAGCAAGAAGGTGAGATTGGGAGGAACCTGAAAAACATTCTAGGGCCTGTTTTTTTTCTTTGTCTTTGTAGAGAATATTCTGCATCATGTAGAAGGAAGAAGGGGATTGAGGAGAAGCCCTAGCTCAGCCTGTGGCTAACTGGTGTCTGGGGTAGTCCATGAAGACTTGGAGTTTCCCCTGTACTTTATAACTGGATGGTGGGGTTCCACACTGATCAACACCTCTCACATGCCGTTCATTTACCAGCAGCTGCAGGGAACAGGTTGTTCTGTTGAGGTTAAAGAAAAGAAAAATTAATTCCTCTAAGTTGGATCAGGCCTAGTAAAATGTTAACTAAGGCCTTCTCCATCCTGAATCTCAGGGACTTGGTCAGGATATTCGTAGGCCATGAGATCAGCATCGCACAAGAACTGATAAATAGAAAAAAAGTTTTATTATCCTGTATTCTCCTGTAATTAGATCTAGAAGGAAATCCTGCCATTTGTGGCCAGTTGGACAGACTCTGAAGGCTTTATGCTAATAGAAGTAAGTCAGAGAGAGAAAGATAAATACAGGATGATACCACTTATATGTGGAATCTAAAAAAGACAAACTCAGGGGTGCCTGGGTGGCTCAGTCATTAAGCATCTGCCTTCAGCTCAGGTCATGATCCCAGGGTCCTGGGATCGAGTCCCACGTTGGGCTCCCTGCTCGGCGGGAAGCCTGCTTCTCCCTCTCCCACTCCCCCTGCTTGTGTTCCCTCTCTCGCTGTGTCTCTCTCTGTCAAACAAATAAAATCTTTAAACAAAAATAAGAAAAAATAAAAAAGACAGAGAAACAGAGAGTAGAGTGGTGGTTACCAGGGTTTGGAGGAGGGGCAAACGGGGGAAGATATTGGTCAAAGGATACAAACTTCCAGTTGTAAGATAATAAGTTCTGGGGATCTAATAGACAGCATCGTGATTATAGTTAATAATACTGTATCATACACTTGAAAGTTGCTACAAGAGGAGATCTTAAATGTTCTCACCACAAAAAAGAAATAACTATGTAATAGGATGGAGGTGGTAGCTACTACTATGGTAGTAATTATTTTGTAATTTATAAATGTATCAAATCAACATATTGTATACTTTAAACTTACACAATGTTATGTGTCAATCATCCCAGTAAAGTTGAAAAAAGAAAAATTCAGGTCTTCATATCGAGGGTCATGTTGTATCTGGTTATACAAACTGAAGTCTCAGAGCTACCCCCACAGTCAGGCTGGCCACAGAGTGGACTGGGCCTCATTTTTACCCTGGGGGAAACTGAGGCCAAGAGTTGTTGAGTCTCACGGAAGGTTGGGCCAAGGGAGTCAGTTGAGGCTAAGTTCCTTTCCTCTAAGTGCAACATGACTCTCCCTTCTGGTATGTTTATGGCACCTCAGAAGGTAATCTCATGTCAGCATGAGCTTTCCGGAATACATGCGTCTCATATTCTGGGACGAGCAGGCGGCGGGGGTGAAGGTGAGACAGGAAATCTTTCTGGAGGCTCTGAAGCCATTCCAGTTTTGGAGCCTCCCCAGCAACTCCCACAGAGTCAAGCCTTTGAAATCGCCCTGTGGAGAGACTGGCCCGGGAGCAGGATTGCCTCAATCTGCTCCAGCCCCGCTTCCTTTCTTGGGACCCCGTGAGAGGAGCGGAGCAGTGCCCCAGGGAAGACGTGAGGAGAATGGGCCGATGGAGGGATGTGGGCACCAGCTGGCTGGCTGCCATCACAATGCCTGTCAGCAGGCTACAGGGTGGCTTTTCTTCAGGGTTTGCTCACAGAGCCAGGGAGGCTGGGTGCCAGGAGAGTATTTCCTCTGTTGGGGAAAAGCTGCATCCATCTGGCCTGCTCTGCCACCCGTGGTCTCTTGACTGAGGAGCTTTCCTGTCACCGGCATAGAACCCCCCCTCCCCAAGGCCGAATCTCTGCTGTCACCAACAGGAGCCGCCCAGCCTGGAAGAGGCAGCCGGGGAGGGGCCTACGCGGTAGTGTGGATGTGCAGCTGGACTGACCCTGCCACCAATTCATCCACCCCACAGACCTCCGTTAAGTCCACTGGAATGTGGACTTGGCCTTTTGATACAGTCTCAGAATCGTCAAGAATGGCAGTCCAGTATCCTTAGGCCTGAAGGGGTCTTGTAGATCATCCTGCGCAGCTCCTTTATTTTTGGCAGGTGAGAACACCGAGGTTTGGAGAAGTTGCTTGCTTGGGGTCACGCAGGAAGCCCGGGTTCGAGACCTGACGCCACCGCTGCCTTGTGTGGCCTTCAGCCAGTTACCCAAACTTGCTGGCCTATTTCCTCACCACGTGGTGGGGGAATAAGAGAAGTTCCCAAACCACAGGCTAATGTGGGAGTTAAATGAGATAATCCAAGAGACGCGCTTGTCATGGGGCCGCTGCTCATGTCCGTCCCTGAATCTGTGTTATCACTTGATGGTTGCCGTGCCATTGGCAACGCGACAGCATGAAGACTTTGGAAGCCAGGGCTTTGCAGCCCAGGCACGACACGACTGTTTACCGAATGCCTCCAGAATCACCGCCACCTTCTATCCTCCCCGTTTCTTAGGAAGTAGAGAAGGCAATTCTCCTTTCTTCCATTTTTCTAATGAGAAAACTTCACAGATGGGCCTCAACACCGAGTCCTCTACTTCCCAGCTCCCCCTGCTTGTTCCGCCTTCACCTGCTGCCAGGGTGGATGTCCCTGCCTCTAGAATACTCCACTGCCCTTGGGGAAGAGGGAATACCCAGCCCCCCAGGAATGGGAATCACTTTCTGGTTGCTCCTGAGTTCATCCTTGGGGCCTGGGGCTTCCTGGCCAGAGGGCTGTGTCTGAAGGAAGGATACCATGTTCTTCCCAGCTGCACATTTGTGGCCAGTGGCAACTTTCACAGCAAACAAAGAATTACTATCAATTGTGTTAAAGCAGCTAAAGGGACTTATGGATGTTTTCTGAGAATCTATGGATATAAACCCGCACTGAACGGAGCCCAGAGGAAACACAGTGACCCCTGTTACACAGGAAGATGAGTTTAATATATACAGGGTTGGGGGGAGAAAACAGAAGGAAAGGGGGTTCACCCTGTTAAGTATGTACAATTTGAGCCCTGAATTTCCAAAAGTGGTGGCAGGAGGATCATTTCTGTAACACATTGCAGGAGAAACCACAGCGGTAAGTACCCTTTGTGAATGTTAATCTGTGAACTCCTCCAGCCGCTGGGAAACCGGAACTGGTGCTCAACTGCTCCCTCCCCAACCCTCAAAGGCAAACAGCCCCCAAGGAAAACCCACAGGCTGAGAGAGCACAAGTCATCCCGGCAGAGGGGTCAGAGGGCATGGCCAGGGGAGGGGTCAGCTTTGTTTCCACTCTGTGTTGGTGAAAGCCCAACCTTTATGGAACTTTTCGAGCTGCATTTTGGGCTATTTAGCTTCAAAAACAAAAGATTTATTTTTCCTCCTTCTCCTTTTGGGTTTTGTCCTCTGCTGACAGCAGTGACATATGCAGGTCTGGAGGCTGTTAAGGCTGGGCCAGGCTCTCCCCCATCCTGAGGAAAAGAAAAGATAGGATCTTAATTAAAAGAGAACCCAACGTGTGTAAAGCCAGCACAAACATTCCCATCATCCACCGTTGCTCCTCTGATCTTTTCAATAGAGAAAGGAACAAGAGTGGTATGGTGGGGCATGCCTTTCATAATTCACTGTTTGCACAACCCGTTTCAGGTTAGAAAGCCCTTCCACAGGCTACAGTATCCCGTGTGATCCCTGCATCTGTTCTGTGCGATGGGGCTTATGGCCCCCTTTTACAGACAGGAAAACTGAGGCTTATACATAACTGCACCAAGGTCGGAGAGGCAGACCTACGACTCTAATCCAAGTTTCTGTCTCCAAACACAGGGAGCTTCCCAATAGATATTCTAAGTGATATGATTTAACTCCTCTGGGTCTCAGTTTCCAAATCTGCAGAAGAAGGCTATTCTCAAGCTTCCATTCGGATCTTCTCAATTGTTCTCTCATTTTGGTCCTTCACAAGACAAAGTCAGTCAAAGGGGTGTCAGGAGCATGGAAAGCAAGTTGTATATCTCAATAGCTTCTAGGGCTTTATGTGAAGTCCCCAACTTGGTGACAAAGATGGGTTTTCCATGTTATTCTCAAATGCCAATCAGAATGGTTGTAAAATCAAAAAATCAATCTGGACTATCTCCATAGGAGCCCTCTAGCTTTTCTTTTCTTTTCTTTTTTTTTAAGTAAGCTCTGTGCTTAATGTGGGGCTTGAACACATGACCCCAAGATCAAGAGTCCCATGCTCTACAGACTGAGCCAGTCAGGCACCCCCTCTGGCATTTTTGGATGTAGAAGCTGCTGCTAGCATTATCAGGTGTCTAAAAGTATGTGATTTTGGTAAAAAATATAGTCTTGTTTACAACACCATGATATTGTTGGTAGAGATGTGATGGTGAAGTATACTATTGGTCTTCTGTACCTACTGGACTTTAGGGAATGTACTCACAGCAGGAATTTGGGGCAGGAATTATAATTAGGTCCTTTGTGAGTGACAGGTGACTTAGGACGTAATAATGCCTAGGCTTAGAGCATCTTCTTTTTTAGTTCTTGGGTGGAAAGCAATTTCCATAACTCAGATGAAAGTGTTCTGGTGACTTTTCTGATGACCACCAGGATATGTGTTTAAGAGTCTTTTTTTTTTTTTAAGATTTTATTTATTTATTTGAGAGAGAGAGAATGAGAGATAGAGAGCACGAGACGGAAGAGGGTCAGAGGGAGAAGCAGACCCCCTGCTGAGCAGGGAGCCCGATGCGGGACTCGATCCCGGGACTCCAGGATCATGACCTGAGCCAAAGGCAGTCGCTTAACCAACTGAGCCACCCAGGCGCCCAAGAGTCTTGATCCCTACCACTATACTGGCGAATGTGGAGGTAGCGTAGAGATTGGCCTGCAGTCGTGATAAGGTCCTTTCCTAAGGAGTGGGTCTGGGTGGAGAAATGCGGGGCTGAGGTCCTCTGGTCCACATGTGAAAAACCTGGATGCCCCAGTTTGGTAGAGACGTGAGCCCTTTGAGATTGAGCTCAACACCTGTCCCTCTCTTGTGTCTTCTGTTTCTGGGTGGGAGAGACCAGAGGGCATCAGGGAACCTACCCTGCTCCACAGTTCCTTCACTTGTCTAGATTCAAATCCGCTGGGAGCGTGACGTCATGGCGAGGACCAGAGGTGAGCACTGTGGGAAAGTTTATTTTTTTCCCTGTTTTCCCTTCACTGCTTCTATAATAACAGCGATGAGGCAAAGGATAGCCGAGGTGCTAGAACGTAGTAGAGGTTAGCAGTTTGAGCTTAAGAGTTAGACTCCCTGGGGCCAAATCCTAGCTCTTGCGTGCTGGGATTTTGGCAAGTTATTTTTACTTCAGTGTTTCTTTTTTCTTATCTATAAAATGAGGATAATCATGGTTTCGACCACATAGGTTGTTGAGGGAATTCAGCTAAATGATTACCATGGCTTGCAGCAGAGAAGGAGCACCTGTTTATGTTGGTTCTTACTGTGAGCTCCCACTTGGGCTACGGCGGAGGTGAGAGCGTGCCTTCCCCCCAGCACCTGGTCAGGGCCAAATACTTCTTTCTGGCTGTAGAATGCTGGGGAATTGGCCTATCCTTTTTTTTTTTTCCCCTCCCAGTCTTTTTTTTTTTTTCCCTTGGAAATGTGGGCTAGTTAAGCAAATCTGAAAATTGTGCAGACAGACACCCAAGCTTCTGCAGCTCCCTCCCTGCTTCTGGAGGAAGAGAGGGGATGTGTGCACCCTGCTTGGCCCTCTTGGGGTTCACTGCCAGAATCCAGAGCTCACTTGACCAAGCTGGCTCTAAACAGGCCTCCAGGTGGAAGAGCTCTCTGACCCCCAGGGAAGCCAAACTCCAGGCTGCTCTGCAGGGAACAGGAAGCAGGTGCCGATGCCCCGCATCTCCCGCAACAGGGGTCTTGGGGAGGGTGGTGCCAGGAGCCAGGCAGTACAGAATCGCAAGGAAGAGTTGGTCTCTTTCACCAGATTCTCAGAGAGGTCGGGGGCCCTAAAAGGGGCAGAGCCATTGTCAGAGGGGACAGTGGGAAAGCCATAGCTGAGAACAAGAACCTGGGTGAATGTCCCAACATGGGCTGGCCATTAATGAGTAAATTGGGGTCCTGCCCAGGGCTCAGCTGTGGGGAATGTCTTGTGTGAGAGCACGATGGGGGCCGGTGCTCTCTGACCACGTAAAACAACCACATTGTCTCCTGCTGACAGGCAGTTGGGACAACAAAGCAAGGATTCTTCTGGTCAAATAACTGGTTTGGGTCAATAATATGACACTAATTAGTACATTTACTAGTGGCTTGTCCCCTTTGAGGACTCAAGGTGGGGATCACGACAGATGTGGGTTTCTGGGATGCTGTGGAAACTTACTGAGAGGACAAAGGGTGCTGGTTTCTTCCCGGGGTGGGGAGATTTCCCTCCCTCGATGGTTCACTGGAGCCCCTCAGCATCCCCTTTTCTTTCCCTGCGCCTGCCCTATTCTCAGCAATAGTGACAACCACAACCATTTCATTTACAGGGGAAGGACTGCAGACCAGGCCCCTGGGTCGAACGTATTCCCGTTGTTTTCTAAGCTAATCCCAACAATACTCTTCGAATGTAGGCATTATTATGACTTTGTAGACAAGGCATTATTATGAAGTGCAGGGAGATGAACTCCCTTTTCCACAGCTAGTACACAGATGAGCCCAGATTCACGTGGTCCCTGTAACTCCGGGGGCTGTGTACCCTCCTGCCGCCTTCCTTCACCCTCTGCTTTAGTCCTACATCACAGATGAGAGTTAAGAGCGCTTCCCTGGGGGCGCCTAACTGCCTCAGGTGGTAGAGCATGCTACTCTGAATCTCAGGATTGTGAGTTCAAGCGCCATGTTGGATGTAGAAATTGCTTCAAAATAAAATCTTAAAAAAAAAAAAAGAGTGCCTCCCTGTTCAGGTCTGTCCTAGAGAAAATGGCAAAGAGAACAGGACAGCTTTGTCAGTGTTTCTGTATGTTGGGTGTTGTGTAGTGTTGAGGTGATGTACGTGTGTTGAGGTATTACCTACTCTTGGGGGTATTGTGTGTGTCGGGTATTGTATAGTATTGGGAGTGTGCTGGGATGTTATGTGTATTGATATATTATGTAGTATTGAGGGTGTTGCCAGTGTGTGGTGTGGTGTCGTATAGTATCGGGGGTGTGGTGGTGTTCTGTGTGCTGGGGATGGTGTGTGTCTGTTGAGGAGTTGTATAGTGTTGTGAGTGTGTGTGCTGGGGGTTGTATGTGACAGGAGGAGAGCAAGACTCTGTGTCATGCTTGGCTGGTCACTCCTTGGCTGGGGACTTCACTCCTCCTGCCAGAGTCCCAACTGTTGCTGCTCCCTGCTGCCACCTCTCTCCCCCCGCCCCCCGCCAGGCTGAAGGAGATGAAGCAGCTGCCCTTCCATTGCTTTCCTCTCTGACCTTGATGTGGCGCTAGGACTGGCTGCCAGCTCAGTGCCAGGAAGCAAGAGGACAGCCTCGCAGTGACAACTTGGGGTCCGAGCATCGCGGCGTGGGCTGATGGATTTATAAAGACTTGGCGCTTGGGGCTGTGCTCTGTGCATATAAATATCTGAAGACATGAAGGATTTGCCCAAACCTTGCTTTGTAGAGCCCACTGGAGAGACATATGCTTTTTATCTATTATCAGATATTACGGCAAAGATAATTAAAAATAGCTAATGCTTATATAATGCTTACGATGCACCAGGCACTGTTTTAATTGCTCTACATATATTATCTAACTTAATCCTTGTAACAACCCTAAGGGGTAGCTCCTTTGATTATCCCCATTTTATAAACAAAGAGCCTGAGGCACAGAGACGTTAAGTAACCTACCCAAGCTAACACAGAAAGAAGTTGAGGCAGGCTCTGTAAACCAGGCACATGCTTTATAAACCTGCATCCTTGCTCTTAACTCCTAGATTGTCTGGCCCCATTATACCAGGTGTAGCGACAGGCCACTCTGACTCTTGTCCCCAGGGCAGGCAGCTGTATCTCCCCTTCTTATAGGTCTTGAGATCCTTGAGGCTGGTGAGGCTTCATGGCTAAGGTAATAAAGGCTTCAGATGGCTTTTATTTAGACCAGAGTTTCCCTCGCAGGGTTGAAAAATCCATTTCTCAGCCTGCTGGTCTCTGGTGTTTGCAACAAGAGCCTTTTCTTTCAAAGACTTAGGGAAGATGGTCTAGTAGAGCCCCAGATAGAAGACAAAGGAGGTAAAAGGCCACAGTCTTTCCCTGCTGGCTCGGGAATAGTCATCTTTCTCCCCAGGACTCAATTTCTTTGCATCCTGAATGTTGAAAGAAAAGACTTATGCCATTAAAAATAAAATTTTTCAAGAAAAAAAAAGCTATCTTTGTCTCTTTGTGCATCTCCACACCCTCTTAGATGTGTCTTCAGAAAACCTCAGTTAAATGAGTGCATTCCTAGAGTCTTAAGGGGTAAATGGAACAGTAAGTGGACCAGCTACTTGGTTATTTGACAATTCTCTGTGGGGGAATAACTTAGGACAATGCCCTGTAAGGATCTCAGAGATGCAAAAAAGGAGGATGTCAAAAGGTAAAGGGATTCTTGGTTGGGGGTAGCAAGGGAGGAATGAAGGATATGTATCTAATGAAATTATACCAGTCCGTAAAGAGCAGGAAAAAACAAACCAACGTTTTTAACCGCTGAGGAATTTACACTGAGCTCAGACAAGACAGTGGATTTATTTACAGGTGCCCTGTAGTGCATGTTGGGGTGGGGTGGTGGAGCATGCTTTTGGCTCCAAGAATTTTCCTTGGATAGAAAAGTGGATTTCTTGGCAGAAGCGGAACCGGTCTAGTTTCAATGTTCAGATTCCTTAAGGACAGAAGAAATTCCCTGGGACTCATATAAAAGTCTGTTTCTGTTGGATAGTCAAGAAGATCTGTCACTATATTTGTCTCAAGACCAGCTCCATGAGGGATACCTCCTCTTTCTGCAGTCGCATGCTCCTGGGCTGTCTGCTACTTCCCTCATGGCAACAGGAGACAGATGGAGCCTGAGGGAGGCCATTAGAAATCCCAGTGGTCTGAGTCCCAGCCCTAGACCCAGTTTGAGGCCATTACTGATCTATTAAAGGCAAAGGAGCTAAATTTAGAAACAGATGTAGAAGAAAATAAAAACAAATTCCCCAAATGAAACACCCAGAAGGCTTGGGCACAGAGTCAACTAGATTCATAATAGGAGCGGGGAAGGAACATTATGCCTGTCCAGAGTGGTTTGGAAGCACCTCCCCACCCCATCTCTGGCCCCCTCCCCAGAACTTCTCAACCAAGAACTAAAGGGGGGAAGGTATCTTTAGGGTTTTTCTAGAGCAGCCCAGACACTAGCCTGCCTCTCTGTATTCTTATCATCCTGGGATTGGGCTAGAACCAGGTGAGTCTTATAGAAGGCCAAGAAAAGAAGCCTTTGAAACTTTCCTTCATAATTCCTGAACCCCACATGTCCTAGTAATGTATCCCACTTTCTAAGAGCCAGGGAGTTTTCGGATCTAGGGAGATTTGTGTAACCTAGGCCACCTCATGCTGCAGATGACCATCCCATTATTTAATATTCTCCAGTCTGGGATCTGATGAAGTGTCTCTCTCAGTCTTTTCCCAATGCCAGTCTTTCTCTTTGAGTGACAGCTCATTGCTGGGGCAAACCTGGCTGACGGTAACAGTGCATGGCGGTGGGCACGGATGTTGCTCTCTCTGTCATAGAACCACAGACTCACAGTGCTTCAGGGACTCCTAATTGGAATCTACATCTTGAGGCTCGAGACAGTGAACTTCAGAGTAAAACCAAAATGAGCTTTCTTGACCCCCTCCCAACCATCCCCACATCACCTCTCAGGCATCATCTTCCACCGCTTTCCACATCTCTTATTTTCCTCCAGCCACACTGACTGCCTAGCTGTTCCTTGAACATCCCGACAGGCTTCCAACCTCAGGGTCTTTGCACTGGCTGATTCCCTTTGCCTGGAACTCTTTTCTGAAATACATAGCTAACTCCCTCATCTCTTTTGAGTCCATTCAAATGTCACTTCCTCAGTGAGGTTTGCTCTGACCACAGTATCTAAAAATTCCAGCTCCCTCTCCCTACCTTCTGAGGGTGTAGGGATCTTTTTTGTTCATCGTTCCAAGCACTTAGAACAGTCCTGGCACATAGAAGTCCCTGAGTACTTATTTTTTGAATGTACAAACTTCACTAGACATGCTTCTTGATGGGAAAAAAAAAGAGGGAACTCATAGTCAGTGTATGGGGACTCTTGAGATGGTCACTAGTCAGTATTATGTAGTCAATCAATGCCAGAGATAGGGTTTGAACCCAGAGCAGTTGAAATCCTGGCTGTCTGCCACCTCTTAGCTCTGTGACCTTGGGTAACCTACTAAGCCTTGCCGAGTCTCCATTTTCTCACTTGTAAAATGAGCATCAGTTGCTCCTTCCACACAGTTAATTGTAAGAATTAAGGGTTATATCACCCCATAAACCAGTCCTGTAGTTCAGGTCTCAGTTCAAATGCCAACTCCTAGAAAACCTTTCCTTGCTGTTCATTCTAAAGTAGCCCCCTAGATAGTGCCTAGCATTCAGTAGGCACTCAATAAATATTTGTTTAATACATGGCTCTTCTACTGAAAATCTATGACTGAGCTATACATAAAGTCCAAATTCTTTTTTTTTTTTTTTAACATTCTTAGTTTATTGATCCTCTCATGAAAAATCTGCACAACCACCACAGATAAAGCCACTGCAGCATCTTTACTCCTTCTGTTGTCCAATCTCCAGCTCACTTTTTGCCAGCACCAACGTTGGCTTTTGCAGTCCCCCTGACTTTCTTCATTCTGTTCTTACGTTCCTTTCGCTGTTTTCTTGACGTCTTTTTCTTCTCATACAGGCCATGTCTTGCAAGTCTGTGTTTGGGTTCATTTTTCTTTGCATAATCCAAAGAATCATAAATCATGCCAAAGCCGGTTGTCTTGCCACCACCAAAATGGGTTCTGAATCCAAACACAAATATGACATCTGGTGTGGTCTTGTACATTTTGGCTAGTTTTTCCCGAATTTCTGTCTTAGGTACCGTTGCCTTTCCAGGGTGAAGAACATCAATGACCATCTGTTTCCGCTGAAGTAGTCGGTTAGTCATGAACTTCCTGGTCCGGATAGTTACTGTGTCGTTCATGATGGCGGCGAGCTAAAGTCCAAATTCTTTTCCAGGGCTCACAGGGTCCCACTGAGGCTCACCCGCTGCCTTCTCCGCCCTTCGTCAGCCTTCCCTCAGCTGGAAAACCCTGAACCCCACCCTTCACATCTGCACCAATCACCAATACCCTTCATCCACATCAGGGATGAGCAAGCAAATGCCCAGGGCCCAAATCTGGCCCAGGAACTGAGGATGATTTTTACATTTTAAAATGGTAGACAAAAAGTCGAAGCAAGAAGATTATTTTTGTGACCCTGAGCATAATGTGAAATTTACATTCCAGCACACCCATAAATAAAGTTTTATTGGAACACAGCCAGGCGTATTCGTTTCCACTTTGCCTGTGGCTGCTGCTTCTCTGCTGCCACACAGAACTGAAAGTTACGACAGATGCCATAAAGCCCACAAAGCCTAAAATATTTACAGTCGGGCTGTTGTACTGTCGTGGTGCCATAGGGAACTTTACAGAAAAACGTTGCCAAACCCTGATCTAGGTATTTCCTACTTCCTCTTTAGGTCACACCTGAACCATTGCTTTCTGGGAGGCTCTTGTCAATGCATCAAGACTGGGGTAGGGAGCCCTCCTGAATGTGCTCCCAATTTTCTGTTTATTCTTCTGTCTTTCCCAGGGCGGGGACGGGTCGTTCATGTTCTTTGCTGCATCCCCAACATCTAGAACAGTGCCTGAAGCATGACAGGTGATCCATGTATATTCGTTGTGTGCATGAATGGCATTTAAGTCTCCTTTTTCCTAATTGAAGAGATAAGATGTTCAAATGTGCAGCCCAGAGACAAGGCTCAAGGAGATTTGTGCAGGGAGACTTTGCAGAAGTCTGGAGTCCTTGAGAGAAGCCTGGTGCTCCTTTCCTCCAGCTATGGGGTTTGGGAGCTGCAGGGACCTTTGGGGAAGTGAGCAGTCTATGTGAATGGGAATGGGGGCCTCAGAGTTGGAAATAAACGGGGTGAAATAAAGGCCTTCCTCAGAGATAGCAGTTGTAATGCTTCAGCTGAACGTTTGCTTGATGGTGTTTGGAGGTTTTGGCAGTAGCTTGTCCTTTATTCACATTCTTAATTACTTTATGCTCAAGCACAAAGCAACAACCCCTCGGAGGCCACTGTTGCCTTCATGTCTTCAGTCTTACAGGGCATTTCGCCCTGAAAATTACCTCTAAAACAACCTTCCTGTTCTCTATGAAGAGACTGCGACTATTTTCATCAATCAGCGGGGCCATTTAATATCCGTGTGAGGCGCACCCTGAGAGGTTCCCCGCGAAGTCTTAGCTACAGGCTGTGCGCTCAGGAAAGCCTGGAAAGGCCTTGTCGTTGTCCTCAATTCAAAGGCAGCAACTGAATGACAGCCAGCCAGACCACATTTTCTTTGTAAATCTTACTCGGACACCTCTAGGTTGATCCAATTAGAGAAACCTGAAACCTAAAAAAAATAACCACTTCCGTCGAATTCTCCAAATGTTTGTAATAATCGTGCGGAAGGCATGGTTCAATGGGTAGGTAGAGTGACAGTGCAAAGATCTGCCAGCCAACGATGGACAGTCTCTTCACACTGAGAATTCATTCTTTGGGTCCCAATAAGACCTCTTTCCCAGAAGGAGCTTAGAGGACAACATTTCTCCAAGGTAGTAAGATGTGTGTAGAAATATAGCAAGAAGACCGTCTATGCTGTAAAAAGAATGCTGCTCACCCTGCTACTTGGCCTCCAGGAGATTTTGGCCTTAG
Organism: Eumetopias jubatus; assembly: GCF_037043125.1. Taxonomy (NCBI): domain Eukaryota; kingdom Metazoa; phylum Chordata; class Mammalia; order Carnivora; family Otariidae; genus Eumetopias; species Eumetopias jubatus. The sequence goes on from NW_028274809.1 coordinate 34,083,809, forward strand.
TTTTTCAGCTTGCCCTGGATGCTCTCGGAAGGTTGTGCTTCTGACCCACAGGCAGAGGGGTCCGCTGGTAAATGTTTAAGAGCTGGCTGGGGAGAAGCTGGAGCTGATTGTAGTAGTTGCCGATTCACGTGGTTTCAATACTTCCACCAGGGCTGACTTCACGGCACCAACTCTCAAAATTCCTGAAAAGGTAACGATCGACTCCCTTGAGCCACTCTAGGCTGGGTCCAGGGCCACTTCCCGGGTACTCTGGAAGGGGTCAGGACTCTCAAGGACAGCCACCCCAGCCTTAACTCCAAAGGCCAGTTTCTTAGGGGTGAACTTCCATCACAAATGTGGGTGAGCAGGCCGGCGAAGGCTCCGGCATTGAGCTCCGAGGGCAGGATGGATCCCCGGAATTTGCAGGGCCTCCTAGGTTCTCAATGCCTTGAGGGGGGTTATGCAGGGAGGGTCCCCTCCCAGGTCTGGTGGAAAGCCCCCGGACTGGCCTGCTTTGTGCCTGATCTTTAGCTCCATGTGCATGAGAATGGGTCCGTGGCAGGTGGCCTCGGGGTGGGTATGAATAGCTGTAATTGTCCCCGTGTCAAAAGGATGAGCCAGGAAACCGGAATGGGACTGGAGGAGGGATGGGGGTGGGATGCAGCTCTCAGTGAATTAGGCCTTTTCTATTGATTCCATAAGGCTACATAATGAGCTGCTTTTGCGGCCTCCTGCCTGCCCCGTCACAGCTCTGACCTCCTGGGGGCCAAGGGCGGGCGTCACCCCCTCCCCTGCTGAACGCGCTCTGCCTTTGTTTACCTATTATTGCTTCGGGGAAGGAAACCTGATTTGGAGCCGGCTATTAGGTGTCTGCTGGAAGGCCAAAGAAAAGTATTGGAGCCGTACTGCCTCTGAGACCATTGGCAAGGAGTTGTAGCTCTCTGAGCTCAGTCTCTCCGTCTGTAAAATGGAAACCATAATAATCCCAGCCTCACAAGGATGTTGCCAGGGCTGAGGGAAACCATGCCCATGGCTGCTTGGTGTAGTCCCACCAAAACCCTTGATTGAGGGCAACCATGATTATTATTTTTCTGACTTCTGGCCAAGAAGTCAGAAACAGACAATACTTAACTCCATGTGACGAAGTGTGTGACCCGGGGCCAGCACCTTTTCCCTCCCTCCCTCACTCCTTCCCTCCCTCTCCCTTCTCCCTCAGTGAGATTCAGGTAATCACGCCAGGCCCTCCCTGCCTCCCAGGGACGGGAGGATTAATGAGATAATGCGAGAAGCCGGCTGTTCTGGGGAAGAAAGGTGTTATGTACATACGTGGAAGGTATAATTATTATCCTGTAACTACATGAATGTTTATATGGTGCCTACCCTGGCAATTCCGAGGGGCTTTGACAAGTGTTGTCTCAAGCTGGAAACTGGTCCAAGGGGTGGGGACAGCAGAAAGCTTCTCTCTGCTTCCGCCTCCTGGCACCCCGGAGCCTCGAGAGGAGCCCGCGTCCACGCCACAGGCATCAGGAGCTCCGAGGATGGATCTGGGATGGCTCCCCAGCCAGGGTCTCGGGAAGGCCCCAGGATGGCTGCTCAGAGCGTCGGAGTGGGAATGGAAGTCCAGGCATGAGCATAGCAATTTTGTGGCTGGCAAAGATCTTGGTGCAGGGGTTAGTAAATTATAGTCTTCCTCAGTTTGTCCTGCCCTGTCCCTAACGTTTCAGCCTCCTGTTCCCCTCCAGCTGTCATCGCCACCAACACCATCTTCATCATCACTTAGGAAGTCCCCAGGTTGGGCAGGGCCCAGTGAGGCACGCTGGCTTTGTGTGCTTTAGAGTTTAGAATTAAAAACAGCCGCTCTCATGATCCTCCATAATTCTTCCCTCCCTCCAGAAATAGCATGGCAGGCTGGGTGTGTGTGTGTGTGGGGGGGAGGCGGGGGGATTGGGCAAAGAAATGGATGTGAGTCACCCCCTGGCAGCTTTGTGGGGAAGGGAAGGTGAGGGGTGAGAGAGAAAAAGGAGAAGGGGTGGGAAAATGGGGTCCCAGACGTTCTGCATCCATTCAGAAATGCAGATGAGGATTAGGAGCGGGACTGGGACTCGCATCCTGGATCTGCCCCTTCTCAGCCTCTTGACCTTGGCCAGTTACTTATCCTCTGCGCGCCTCAGACTCCTCATCTGCAAAACAGGAGTGATTGTGAAGGATTGGTGTGCTGCCCAAATGAAATCGTGCTTATAAGGCACTGGTGTCTGGAATGCTGTAAGTGTCCTGTTGGTGTTGGTGATGAGTTAAAGCCTCCTGGCACCTCCCCGTCCCGCAGCGTTTCCCACGTTGGTCTGTAGAGTCAGAATCCTGCTCAGAGAGACTTCTTGAATACTTAGCCTCCCCTTCCCAGGGGAGCTGGAGGCCGGGGCATGCCCATGGCTGCCCAAGAGTAAGCTCTCAGCATCTCAGGGATGCTCCTGAGCTTCAGGCTGTCCCCCTTCTCAGTCTAACAGCCGGGGGAGTTTGTAGGGGCTCTGCATAAGTGGAGGTGACAAAACCCAGTTTCCTAGAAAAGACCCCAAACAAAGTGACTCATCAGTGGACAGTGGAACCCAGGATCCCACATCATGGTGGTCGTGATGATGATGACGATGATAATGATGAAGATGACAATAATACCAATAGTTTTATACACAGACTTTAATTTTTCCAAACTGTTTTTACATTTTCCCCATTTGTAAAATGATGGGGTTGGATTAGATGAAATTTGAGGTTCCTCTTCCTTCTTCCAACTTTCTCATTCTGTAGTTCTGTCTCACAGCATGCAAGAAAAGTTTTCACCTCGGGACTAGGTGGACCCCCACTCCCATTCTCCCACCACCCCTCTGTTTACAGCGAGTGCTGGTGGCTCCCCCAGACACCTGTGGATGGATAAAGTTTCAGTATGTGCTTTGCATAAAAGTTCACAGCCCTTGGGCACCTGTTCTGAGGTATATTAATAGGATAGGAAAGAAGAGATCACAAATTTGGGGGCATCTTGGAGTCATGAGGGTGGGAGAGGATATGTGTATGAAGCACTTATTTAAATGCTCAATGGGAACCTCTCAGGACACCTAACGAGAGTATTTGGATTCTGGGAAATTGTGTCATCAAGCTTTCATGATGTGATGGAAATATCCCTACCAGACAACTGAAGATCCTTTTCCTATGGTTCTGTGCTTTTTCCTATGGTTCTGAGCCTCCTGGCTGCACACTGGGAAATAGGTGTTTGGATGTGTGGCCAGTCTGCCCTGTCTCTCACATTTTGGTGGGTTTTGATCTTTCAGGAATCAATTGCTTTTGGATGACTGGACCATCATGGTCACAGTGGTTGAGAAACGGGATCCTTAACCTGGTGTGACGTCCTCCCCCTGAGGTGTAAGGACCCAAGGCCCAGAGGATACAGCCTGACCTCAGCAATCAGTGGTAGCTGTCTGTTCCCACAGCCAGTCCTGGGGTTTGACAACACATGCCACATGAACAGGCATCCTGGAGATGGTGCCCAGTGGGTCCAGAGAGATATCTCGGAGTCTGCAGATACTGTTTCCAAATGGGCTGAAGTATTGGGCTAATTGTGAATGGGAAGTGAGATGGGAGATGGCAAAGAAGGATGGAGGAGGGGGGCAGAATAAATTTTAGAGAGTATCTTCTTCTCCCTGGGAAGTGAGGAAATCCAGGGGTGTCATAGGTAGAATAATGGCCTCCCAATGAGGTTCAGGTGCTAATTCCTAGGACCCAGGAATATGTCATGTGATATGGCAAGGGGAAATTGGGGTTGCTACTCAGGTAACGTTAAGATAAAGAGATAATCCCGAATTATCTGGGGGGAGCCCAATGTAATCACAAGGGTCCTTGTAAGTGAAAGAGGTGCGCAGGAGGGTCAGAGTCAGAGTGATGCAATGTGGGAAAGACTGGCCATTGGTGGCTTTGAAGATGGCGGAGGGGGCCATGAACCAAGGAATGCAGGCAGCTAGAAAAGTCAAGAAACCAGATCTTCCCCTTTGGTCTCCAGAAAGGAATGCAGCCCTGCCCTCACTTTGGTTTTAAGGCATGGACTTGTGTCATACTTCTGACCTACAGAACAGGAAGATAATAAGTGTGTGTTGGTTTAAGCCACTAAATGTGTGGCAATTTGTGGTGGCAGCAAAAGGAAACTTATACAAGGGGTCTGGGACAGAGTCTCAGGAGTGAAAGGAGAGCAAAGTCTTGAAATTACTGTCCATGTTGCTGTAGAACCCAGGAGGGATGCAATGCTGGTTCTTGACCTGGTTGGGTTGGGTTAAATGTCATCAAGTTCCAGGGCCTCGGGCTAATGCCTGAAAGTGGGCAACGGGAGGGGGAAAGCCAGGGTGGTTGATGAGGCAGCCAGCTCAGAAACCACCCTATTTGTCACCACCCACATGGGCCCGGTGTCACTTCTCTTGCCTCTCTCCTTCCAGAGGCTTCCCCAGCACCTGCAGCAGCCCTGACAGAACAGTCTCTCTCTTTCACATTCTACTCTAGGACCCACACCCTCTGCTCTGCACTGAGAGCTGTTTTGTCTCAGCACAGATCCCACACACCACTCGTTCCAAAGTGACCATATGCATCTGTGGTCCTGTTGACTAGAAGGAGACAGGGAGTCTTCTTCCATCAGGTGAAGTCGGGGGCCTCCAAGGAGACCCCACTCCTGAGCAGGGATGTGAGGAGGGGACAGTGTGCCCCAGGGACACCTGGTAGAAAATGGCACAGGACGCTTCGGCTCAGGTCATGATCCTGGAGTCCCGGGATCGAGTCCCACATCGGGCTCCCTGCTCGGCAGGGAGTCTGCCTCTCCCTCTGATCCTCTTCCCTCTCGTGCTCTCTATCGCTCTCATTCTCTCTCTCTCAAATAAATAAATAAATCTTTAAAAAAAAAAAAAGAAAAAGAAAATGGCACAGGACGAAAAGGAGTGAGCCCAGGCCTGGATGACAATGTTGGCTCCCTTTCTCTGCTCCTCCTGTCTTTCCCCAGACTTTTCTCTTCTTCTTTTGGGAGCTGGTCAGTCTGTGGGGCCAGCTGGAACAGTGACCAAGGTTTGGGCCATCCTCAAGAGAAGGTAGGAGGCAGTCATATTAGTTTGCTAGGGCTGTCGTAACAAAATACCACAGACTGAGGGGCTTCAACAACATACATTTATTCTCTCACAGTTTTGGAGACTAGAAGTCCAAGATCAAGGTGTCTGCAGGTTTCTTCTGAGGCCTCCGTCTGGCTTACAGATAGCTGTCTTCTTCTGTTCTCACGTGGTCTTTTTTCTGCGTGAGCACATCCCTAGTGTCTCCCCCATTTCCTTAAAGACACCAGTCAGATTGGATTAGGGCCCACCCTCATGGTCTTAATTTAACTTAATTCCCTCTTTTTTTTTTTTTAAGATTTTATTTTTAAGTGATCTCTCCACCCAATGTGGGGCTTGAACTCACAACCCCAAGATCAGGAGTTGCATGCTCCATCCACTGAGCGAGCCAGGTGCCCCAACTTAATTCCCTCTTTATTTATTTATTTATGTTTAGATTTTATTTATTTATTTGAGAGAGAGAGGGAGAAGGAGAGAGAGAGAGAACATGACGGGGGGGGCGGTGGGGGGAAGGGGAGGGGAAGAAGGAGAAGCAGACTCCCTGCTGAGCAGGGCTTCATCCTAGGACGCTGAGATCATGACCTGAAGGCAACCGCTTAACACCTGAGCCGCCCAGGCGCCCCTTAATTCCCTCTTTAAAGCTCTATCTCCAAGTACAGTTAAATTCTGAGGTACTAGGGGTTAGGGCTTCCACATAAAAGAATGGCAGGCGTGGGGTTGGGGGGAGACACACAGTTTAGCCCATAACAGTAGTGTAACTTGGTGACTGAAAGAAGTCATTCTAGTAATATCGTGGCTCCTCTGTTTCCTACCTGTGTGATCTTGGGCAAGTTGCTTAGGCTCTCTGGGCCTCAGTTTCCTCCTAGATACAATGGAATTAATATTACCTGCCTCAAAGAACTTTTATGAGGATTGAATGAGATGGGGACATGAGTGCTTGGTGCAGCGCCTGGCGCACAATAAATGCCTGGGACCTTGACTGCTATTCCTGGTTAGGAAGGAGTGGCCTGTAGGCCCAAACACCCAGTGAAGGAGGGAATCAAGCAGGCAGCAGGCAGAAACTCCCTGGACCCACTGTAGAAAAAAGCAGCAATTGAGGCTGATACAGATTCACGTCTCCCCTTCCTTCCCCCCACCCCACCGCCCCCAACTCCTCATGGTCAGGGTTGTTTGAATCATTTACAACAAGCATGCCTTACTTTTCAGTAAGAAACAGTTCTCTGGAGTAGGCCGGGAGGGTATGGATAACCCCATTTTGCAGATGTAGAAACTGAGGTTCAGTGTAGGGACAGAGCCCAAGGCCACATGGATAGTGAGCTCGCATGTGTGGGTCACCAGCAGCAGCTCCGCTTCTGAATGTGTGGAAGGGATGAGGTCACGGGTAAAGTTTTGGCCCTATGGGCAGAACATGCGTGTAAGGTGGAGAATGGGTCCACCTAAGGCTGGGCCGAGGGTCAACTTGATGTGTGGCAATGACAAGGGGACCAGGCTGATAACTTGGTGTTGGGTGGGAGGGTGGCCATCCAGGTCCCTTAGGTTTGGGATGGAGAAAGTCAGGTGAAGTGGGTGGCTCAGGGTGGCCATGGGTGGCTCTGTCGCCTGGGTGATCAGCTCCTCTCCCATTTTTGGAAGCTCCCTTCTGTTTTCATTAGGATCAAGACTCCCTCAGAAAGCCCATATCCAGAAGGAGTGCTTTCTCCTTTCCAAAGCAGCTGTGCCAGGCCCCTTGAAAAGGCTGGTCCTTTGGTCTGCAAATCTTTATGGCTCTGGGCATATGTAAACTAGGTCCTGGCATTTGTCTTTGGAAACCAGAGGAGGGATGGTCAGGTATTCAGAGGCCACATCAGGCAGTGGGGAAATTCTAAAAGTAGCCAGAGGCCCTGCAAAACAAGAAGGAAAGAGGGTAATGGTAGAGCGGTCTGTTTTAATTTCATTTTAGGCTGACCTGGGGATGTGGGAAAGGCCGGTGCTTGCTGGCTTTGTGTGGGCCCAGCCTGGGTTTTGTAGCCGCAGTCGCTTGCAGTCCTGTTAAAACAAATGACTGTGATTAGGAGGGAAAAGTGGAGAGGAGCCGAGTGAGCTCCCACCCACCACCCACGGGAAACAGGAGAGAAATAGAAACAGATGCTTCAGGCTGGCACTGGCATTAATGGGCAGACTGTTGTCATGCTCGACTGGTTTGGCTAGTCAGCCAGAGGGAAAGAAGAGAGGAGGTCCCTTCTCACACTGGTTTGTGGAGCAGCCTCTGGGGCTCTGGGTTCCCTCCCATCGGGGAGCTGGCTTTTGGGGAGGGGGTTGATGGCCTAAGAGGAGGCCAGCAGTTGCTGGGGGCTGGGAGAGAGGCTGGCCTGGAACTTTCCCCTCTGTGCTCAGCAGGAGTGCACACGCCAAATGGTCCAAGAGAGCAGAGCTGGCCCCCCTCCTTCTTTCCTGACGACTCTGCAGTTGCCTTGCGTTTCCTGTTCCCCAGGCCTGGATGCTGGCCTCCATCTCTGGGTCGCCCAGAAGAAGCTCCAAGCTCATGCAGCCCTCTCTCACTCATGCCAGAAGGGACTAAAGCAGAGTCAGGATTTTTCTACAAAGGACCACAACTCAACAATGACAAAGACCAAACTAGCCCTCCATTCAACCACATGAATCAGTGTCACGGGCAAAATGTTAGGTAAAAAGAAGCCAGATGCAAGAGTATGTACCGATTCCACTTATGTGGAGTTTTAGAATAGGCAGAATTATCTAGGGTGACAGAAGTCAGAAGAGATGTTCCGGAGCTTGCTGCTAACTTGGAAGGGGCATGACAGAGCCTCCTGGAAATGTTCTATAGTTGATGTGGGTATGGGGGGGTGGGGAGGGATAACATACATGTAGCATCTGTAAAAATCCATCAAACTATCTACCTAAGAATTACCAATCCTGTCTTCTAAATCATCATGCCCTCCTCTAGCCTGGGCAGAAAATTGTGGTGCAAGGAAAGGAGCCATGGGTAACTCTTGTGAGAGGTCAGTTGTGGGTTCTTGGTTCTAAGAACAGCTACTTGTGGGGGGACGCCCAGGCAACCTCAAATCCCTGATCATAGGTAATTCATAGACTCTCTCCTCACTCACTAGGGTTTGTTTTGTTTTGTTTTGTTTTATTTGAGAGCTGCTGAGCAGGTGCAAGCCATATTGTTGCACGGGGTATACAACTGGCTTCCCCTCCTTGCCCAGCTTTTGGTGGGGCCAACCAGAGTGAGACAGACAGGCAGCTATTGGAGTAGGGATGGTTCTAGAACAAGTACAAGAGAGGCTCAAGTGATTGTTCCCAGGCATTCATTTCTTCTCAGTAATTGGGTGCTCCGTGATTAGTAGGGAGAGAGTGAGCTCTGTCATTAACTTTTGTTTCTCAGTAACCGACCCTCTCAAGGTTGCTGCAGAGGAATTGGGAGGGCAGCTGAGTTTCAGGTAAGTTCCTGCCAACTGTTTTCTTGGCTGATACTGTGGGGCAGAAGAAGAGTGTAACAACCTTTTCTTCAAAGCTAGAATCCAACTAACTCTGCCTCAGAAAAGTGCTGACACACAGCCCGGATGCGATCAGACACATTTCTCCCATTTTCTGCTGCTCTCGGTGAAAGCTACTGGTGTTTGATGAGCGGAAACAAGCCGCCCTGCTGAGATTTCCTGCCAGTGCCAAGTGTTTCTGCCAAGAGTGCTGAGTCTCCGCCATGTTGAAGAGGTATCTTTGTGCAGTCTGGCTCAATGAGACAGCCTCCCCACAGATTAGTAGGGCTGGTGGCATTTCCTGACCTCTGCATAGACGCTGGGGCCAGAGTAGAGGTGTGTATGTGCGCATGCAGGCACATAATACACACACATCATGAGCCCAAGGCTCGTGTGGAGGGTGGAGAGTCTGACTATTTCAACGCTACCCTGAAGGTTTGCTTAAAATACTTTCCTTACCTGTCACATACTTTGCTTGGGAAACCTAAGGCTTGGGAAAAGAATAATTCCCCTTCTACCTTTCCTTTATTTTCTGGGTTTATTTTCTTTTATTCCTGAAGAACCACCCTCAAAACTCTTACAACCATTTCTTTAGCGGCATTTCTTCTATCAATAATTCTGTGCAGTTTTCTGTTGGAGGCAAGAGATGCTATTAGTTATCTTTACAATTCTGTGCATAATTGAGAGGCCTCCTGCAATCACTTCTCGGCCTTTTGGCTAAGATCAAGTGAGAGGCCTCCTGCAGTCTGTGGCAACATGAAAACCCCAGCAAAAGAGCCCACGGATGGGGCTGGACATGCCCTCCACTCCCACAGTTGGTGACACATTAATAACTGGGATAATTGCACCCATAATGGTCCCAGCAACAGAAATTTCAGTGATAAAATGCTGTACAGTTGGGGCCTTTTCTGGGACCTCCGGGCCAGTCTGTGTAAACCTCTTCTTGCCAGCCCTGTCCCTCCCACACACAGGACTGCCTGGGTCCAAACTGCCCTGAACCACACTGACTTTTTCTTTTTTCCCTCTGATCTACTTTTCTTGAATAGCCATAAAGGGCTGTCTATCCAAAGGGCAGTGAAAAGAAGACCTTAAACTCTTTTCCCTTCATTCTATCACTATGGTATAATTTTATAATTCCTTTACAATGCCTCAGGATGGCAGAGAGAAACAGGGAAGAGCTCTGCCCTTTGTCTTGGCATCACGGCAATTTTCCCCAGATTTCCCTGTGGAACTTGGCTTACGCCAAAGCCCAAACGAAGAGGACAAAGGCCAAGCCACACAGCAGAAGCACCACTCCCAAAACTTCCCAGAAGTTACCATGGATAGAAACTGGAATCCCCATTGGTTTTTCTTTCTAAAACACAACTTTTACTGAATACTGTGAGTTGTCCACTGTTAAGACAATGGACCTGTCCAAGCATCTTGTCGAGGAATCAAGGGGAGAAAGACACTGTGGGGCCCAAGAGCAGATGAATTGCTCCTGAGAATGGAAAACAAATGAGCCGAGGTACAAATGGATGGAAAAACAAAAGGAAGAGATTCCCTGAACAATGCTGACTATTGAAGGGAAGGGGGCCGTGGACAGAGGCCCAGGTCGTGGGACCAGCTGAGGAGTGGTGGGGTAGGGTAGCTGTCAGCGCACAACGGAGGACCGGTGTCTTCTCCCCCTTGCCTTGTGATCCATGAAAGCGCCATGCTCATCTTTCTTGCCAAAACCAGTATCTGCACTGTTGCTGGAAGTTTCTGTGCCCCTAAAATAGACAGTGATGCCAGAGTTTACCTCCTGCCCCCCTTGCTCCCTCTCCCAGCTGGCTTGCATCCTGTGTTTACAATGGGTACAGGTATATTTTTTCTTACACTGGGCAGCAGGCAGGGCTGTGTGAATTTCAGTGGAATATATGGACTCCACTGGAACTTGACCTCTTTGTCTCTGTGGATGGGTTTATAATGGAGTCAGCAGGAGCACAATGGTCCTGGCCTCCCCCACCCTCCAGGAGGCGTGGCTGAGGGTGTTTCTTTCTCTCTAGAATACATGATCACCTTGCCCTTGGGGCACATTCACAAAAGTCATTATGTGGGGACACTTCTGTCTGGGATGTACAGGGAGGAGTCTCTTCTACCTGGAAGCTGCTAAGACTCAGTCATCTTGCAGGGAAGTGCAGGATCCCAGATGGGGCAAGATTTGGGGGATCCCCTCCCTACCACCACAGGATTGTCCCTGCTGCCCACCAGCAGTTTCTGGAAAGTTCGCCCAGCCTGTGGTGTCTTCCTCTTGTGGTGGCTGTGGCCTTGGGATTCTTGTTCTGTAGTTGTAGTCTTGTTCTGCAGACTCCCTGGGAAGACTCAGGTCTGGGACAGGAGTTTGGTAGAGATAAGGTCAAGGCTTCTCATTTTTGGCCAGAATCACTGGAGGTCTGAAATGGAAGAAACTATAGACAGCTCCTGATTCCAACATCTTATTTCATATGAAAAAACAAGGCCTTGAGAGGAAGGTAAGCCATCGGGCCATGGTCATACAAGTGGTGTCAGAATCTGGATTAGGGCCCAAGTGTCCCTTCCAGGGTACCATATAAATCCTCAAGTGATGGGGCAGTTGTTGAGGAGGCTGGCATCAAGCTGCACCCTGTCTATAATGTGGATGGAGACGAATGGTTTACTCTTGCTTATGGGCATATACACTGACAAATGCCTTTTTCTAAAAAAAGATTTTATTTATTTATTTTATTTTGAGAGAGGGAGGGAGCACAAGCAGGGAGAGGGGCAGAGGAAGAAGAAGAAGCAGACTCCCCGCTGAGCGGGGAGCCCGATGTCGGACTCAATCCCAGGACCTTGGGATCAGGACTTGAGCCGAAGGCAGACGCTTAACTGACTGAACCACCCAGGTGGCCTGAGCTTCTCTTACTCTACCACAAACCTTTTCTTCTCAGGTCTCCATATGCATTTTTTTTTTCTTCTCATGATCATTCCCTCTCCGCAGAGGAGGCCACGGGGCCCAGAGAGGTGACCTTCCCAAGGTCCTAGCAAAAAGCAGTGTCAAAATTCAAATCCAGCTTTGTCAGACTTTACCACCTGGGTGTTCTCTGTGACATTTCTTTGTGATCCCTCTGCCTTGGGCTATGGAGGCATTGTGAAGCCAGGCAGGAGATCAGGAAGCTGAGGGAAAGAGTCCTGGAGGTCCCACAAACCAGTGCTAAATGGCAACCTGGAGGCTCCCTGCTATGTGCCCCAGCTTCCCTCTGACCCCAAGCCATCCCCAGTGTTTCTTCCAGGTCCCCTGTGACCCCTTCTCGCCTCTACTTTTTCCCCCAGATGTTCTTCTGTCCAGGCCTCAAAGCTACTCTTAGGAGAAAACAACTTTTCATTATAACTAAATGGGTTAAGTTTGGTTCTGTCTGCTCATTATACAAGCTCATCCTCAAGTGACCCAACTCCTGGGTCTTTAAAAATACACACATGCACGTTCGCACGTTCACACGTACACACACACACACACACACACACACACACACACACACACACACGCCAGAATGGCATCTCTGCTTGGAAAAAAACAAAAAACAAAAATGAAACAGCAACTTTGGAAGCAAACTTTGCTAATTCCTACCCCATCAGAGAAGAAGCGAGAAGTTTTCTACACACAGATAATGGAAAACTGCATTTCAGAAAAACTGAGGTTTCAGAGAAAACCCAGGGAGCCCAGGGCAGTGTGAGCAAGAGCGTTAGTGTCAAGAAAAGGAGAAAATCCTAGAGGTGTGAGGGGGAAGGATAGTGTTAGAAGGGTGGGAATAAATGGAGGAAAGCCAGCGAATGTTTATGTCTCAAGTTAAATCAGCATCTGCGGTTGTAAGTGTGGACAAGATGACTGGGTTCTGGAAAGCAATTCTTAAATGTTCCTCTTTGGAAAGATGATGGTTATGGATGAAATATCTTAGTAATGAGTCATGAGCAAGAATCTGAGAGAAATCCCTTCTAAGGCAAGAGCAGCTGGGTCCTACAGCCATCATCATTTTTTGGTTAGGAGTTAATCGAAGTGTTGGCTGGAGCCCCATGTGGAGAAAGACCAGCAGTAAGCTGGCACAGCTCAGGGACCTGGCTGGCTGTTCCTCAGTCTGTGTGTAGGAAGACTGTGGAGTTGAGGAGATGCAACATGACTGTGGGCCTGGAGGTGAACAGAGATACCAAGTGTAACACATACACACAGAGGCTGACTTTTCCAAAATCTATAGTCATTTAAATTGGTGGACTGCTTACTTTACCATGTAGGCAGGGCAAGTGTGGGAATGAGCATTTTGCAGTTGAGGAAATGAGGCTCAGGTAGATAGAATGACACCTAGCTCCCATAGTTTGGAAGAGGTGGGGACCAGGGTGGAACTGGAGATTTCAAGTCCACTTGACTTCAGGCTAATCCAGGCTTCCCCCACTGGAGCTGGAGCTACAGGTCTCCTCTCCCAGCAAAGGGCTACTGAAAGGAAATTGAGTTTCTGTTAGAACAGCAGAAAAGGACAGACGGCGAGGAACTGGCAGCCAGCAGACCCCCCCACCACACCCCATCAGTCCTATACCGAGAGACCGTCAGGTTGCTTCTCATGTTGTGCTTGTGCACACAACACTGCAAGAAATAGTCTTGCACACATATTAGTACCCTCAGGTGCTCTCACTTCTGGGGGTTAGATGTCCTGGAGTGGGACGGCTGGGACCAAGGGCATGTACATTTTAAGTTTCATTATGCACCGCCTGATTCTTGCCAAAAATGATGTGGCATTCTCATTCCCCAGAGATGGGTGGGAAAGCCGGTCTCCCCACATCTTCTCCAGCTTCTAGCTTATTGTCCATTGTACTTTGCTGCCACCATTTTGGGAAGCATTTGCTGATTGCCAATCAGTCATGCTTATAGTGGCCCACTGAGTTACTGTTAGTTAATTACCTTCCGATACCTGACTTCTAAAAGGCATCTGTTCTTTTCAAAAAATTTTTATGGATTCTAAGTTATTTTATTGTTAAAAAATTTTTAAATTCCAGTATAGTTAACATACAGTGTTATATTAGTTTCAGGTGTACAATATAGTGACTCAATAATTCTATATATTACTCAATGATAAGTGTACTCTTAATCCCCTTCACCGATTTCACTCCTCCCCACCTCCCCTCTGGTAACCATCAGTTTGTTCCCTATAGTTAAGAGTCTGGTTTTTGGTTTGTCTCTTTTTCTTTCTTTCTTTCTTCTTTCTTTCTTTCTTTCTTTCTTTCTTTCTTTCTTTCTTTCTTTCTTTCTTTCTTTCTTTCTTTCTTTCTTTCTTTCCTTTTTCTTTCTTTCTTTCTTTCTCTTTCTTTCTTTTTCTTTCTTTCTTTCTTTCTTTCTTTCTTTCTTTCTTTCTCTTTCTTTCTCTTTCTTTCTTTCTTTCTTTCTTTCTTTCTTTCTTTCTTTCTTTCTTTCTTTCTTCCTTCCTTCCTTCCTTCCTTCCTTCCTTCCTTCCTTCCTTCCTTTCTTTCTTTCTCTTTCCTTTTCTTAAATTCCACATATGAATGAGATCATATGGTATTTGTCTTTCTCTGACTGACTTATTTCACTTAGCATTATACTCTGTTGATCCATCCATGTTGCAAACAGCAAGATTTCATTCTTTTTTATGGCTGAATAATATTCCACTGTGTGTATATACCACATCTTTATCCATTCATCTATTGATAGACACTTGGGCAGCTTCGATTTTGGCTATTGTAAATAACGCTGCAATAAACATAGGGGTACATACATCTTTTCGAATTAGTGTCTTTGTATTCTTTGGGTAAATACCCAGTAGTGGAATTACTGGGTCGTAGGGTAGCTCTATTTTTAATGTGTTGAGGACCCTCCATACTGTTTTCCACAGTGGCTGCACCGGTTTGCATTCCCACCACCAGTGCACAAGGGTTCCTTTTTCTCCACATCAAAAGACATCTGTTCTTAAACAACAAATGAAGCTGGTCTGGAGTTGACAGATTTCACCAAAGCTACAACTGCCACAAGCTCTGGAACTTGAGTGTTGATTCTCGATTTGCTGTTGAGGTGGTTCTTTCTCTTCATTTACCGGTGTTCACACTATAACGTGGCTTATCCTTACTCTATGGTCCTAAGCCACCTCTTAAAACATTCCCCATCTTGCTTGTGTTTATCCTTAGAATATCTTGGAAAGTTTTTGTTTTCTTTTTTTGTTTTTGCCTTTGGCCAGTTCACAGAGATATGCTAGGACTCTGCCATGCTGGTCACACCTGTCTGGTCAGGAGCAGCTGGGCTCAATAGTAATCGTCTCAGTGTCCGAGGAATTAAGAGAAGCCTGAAGTTTAGACACGTATCTACTTTGCCAGTTTGAAGCCTATCTTGCAGGCCACGGTCGAGGGTCTTTTTCAGCATGATGGTACAGCTTCTACATGTCACTATGCCATTGTTCCACATGGCGAGTGACAATGACGACTGCCTGGTAAACCACACGCCATTCAAGATCCCCACACAGTTCCCAGATATATATGCCTTGGCACCACAGCCTGTATTTGCATGCTTATGTTAACAGTGGGTTTCTTTATCACTGGTGTTCTTTTATTTTTAAGATTTTATTTATTTAATTTACAGAGAGAGAGAGAGAGAATAAGTAGGGGGAGCAGCAGAGGGAGAGAGAGAAACAGGCTCCCCACTGAGCAGGAAACCTGATGCGGGGCTCGATCCCAGGAACCTGGGATCATGACCAGAGCCAAAGGCAGAGGTTTAACCGACTGAGCCACCCAGACGCCCCTATCACTGGTGTTCTTGATCAGCTCTGAGATACAGAAAACATCACATTCTTTGGGGTCACATTAAGAATCTGAGTTTAAGGGCACCTGGGTGGCTCAGTTGGTTAAGCGACTGCCTTCGGCTCAGGTCATGATCTGGAGTCCCGGGATTGAGTCCCGCATCGGGCTTCCTGCTCAGCGGGGAGTCTGCTTCTCCCTCTGACCCTCCCCTTCTCATGTACTCTCTTTCTCTCTCTCTCATTCTCTCTCTCAAATAAATAAATAAAATCTTTAGAAAAAAAAAGAATCTGAGTTTAAGAAATTTCTGGCAGTATTTGCAAGGCTGTTTATTCCAAGCATTTTGTTGCTGTTGTTGTTTTAATGAATGTAAATGCACCAACTGCTGGAAATTTATGTCTGAATGAGCATAGATTACAGTGTCATCAACATTTCACAGTTTGTTAATTCAAGGAGAACAAAAATTTTGTTTTTCAAATATGCACACTTACACCTTTCATCCAAGCTTCCCTCTTTCCAGCTATCTCACTTTTGGAGCTCACTTCATGACCCTAAAGTGTCTTAAATTTTATGCACAAATTAGATTTTGATAATTTTGGTAATCTAAGTACTTTCACCATATCTTTATTGCGTTCCTCCACTGTGTGAAGCACTCAACAGGTTAGAATGAATCACAAGAACTTTCTAGGTACAAGAATGCTGCCACTGAAATTTTAGTAAAATCAACATCTATTCCATGTAACTTGAGGGGTGAGAGTTGGTTGTGGCACTAAAACGTGATGGATTTTGTTTAAATCTTGCCTCTAACTGCATGACCTTGGGTAAGTTCCTTTCCTTTTCTGTGCTTTGAGATTATTTATATGTAGAGTTGGGGTAATAATTGTACTTAATTTATGGGTTGTGAAGATTAGGTGAGATAATCCACACAAAGTTCTTAGAATAGAATAGTATCTATAGTCAGTGCACAATACCAATTGTTATCATTTTTGAAGAGAAGGTAGTTTTGCATAGAGGGTGTTTCCTTCCTCTGGTTCAGCTGTGCTCATTGGTGGGGAAGAAGATCAGGAGAGAAGGCAAGTAGAGACTGGAGAGGTGTCCAAGTGTATGTGTGTGTGTGTGTTGAAAATGTAGACCAAAGGGGGCTACTACACTGTGTGAGTTATAAAAGGTCAGGAGGGGTGAGGAAGTGGGGAGCAGACCATGTTTAAGAGAGACAGCACCATGCTCAATGTCTTGGGAGGAGGCAGAACTGAAATGTGGTCCAGCTGTGAGTACTATACTGTAGAACAAAGGTCGTCAGTATGAAGGAGAGCATGGGGTGGGGGGCAAAGGACTGGACAGGCTATCGACATGAAGGTTGAGGGCACCGAGGATGATAACAGGGAAAAGAGAAAATGTGCACCAGGAAGAACTGGAGACTTGGAGAAGGTGGTGTGCCCAGACGATAAGGATTTGACTGGCATGACCAATGGCACAGATGTGATGTGCTCTTCCTTCCTCTATGTGTTGAGGACTCCAGGAAGAAGAAAGGCCATGAGACGCAGCATGTTGACTAGTGTAAGCAGGTTGGGTAAGGTGAGGGAAAAATCCAGAGTAAATGGACAATGGAGTAGGATTCTATAGGGTACTGTGGAAAGGTGGGGAGTCAAGAGACCCCCCCTAAGAAAAAACAAGTGGGAGATTAGACACAGCTAGTTGGGAAGGAGGATTTGTGTGGGGTGGAGGTGGGGTGGGGGTTCACACATGCAGTTAGCATGGGCAGAGGAGCTGAGACATAGTCAAGGAAGAGGTAGTTTATTATCTATTTATTAAAGATTCACCTATCTTTATTTCGGAGAGAGCGCATGCACACATACGTGTGCTTGTCGAGGGGGGAGAAGGAGAATCCTCAAGCAGACTCGCTGCTGAGTGGGGAGCCAGACATGGGGCTCCATTCCAGGACCCCGAGATCATGACCTGAGCCGAAACCCAGAGTAGGACGCTCAATCAACTGAGCCACCCAGGCGCCCCAGGAAGAGGTAGTTTAAAAGTATCTCTCCTTGGAGAGTCTATGGCTCTGCCATAATAGGCAAGAACAGCAACAAACAGAAAGAAAGAAAGACAAGAAAGAAAGAAAGAAAGAAGGAGAGAGAGAGAGAAGGAGAGAGAGAGAGAAGGAGAGAGAGAGAGAAGGAGAGAGAGAGAGAAGGAGAGAAAGAGAGAAAGAGAGAAAGAAAGAAAGAAGAAATAAATCTGGATTATTTTCCTCCCAAAGAGGAGTGGAATGTTTTGTTCCCTGGTGGTCTGTGCAGTTGACCTGGCCTCTCCCTCCCAGGGGCCATGACCCCCCCCCCCCCCATGGCTTGGCTACCAGGGCTGGCATGGTGGCTTGTTGGTTCCGCGCAGGTGCTGCTGTCTGGTCACTCCCGATGTGCAGCGGAGACCCACCGGCTTGAGGGACACTCCATGGTTCTGCTAAATCCGAAGCGAGCTGAACGGCTAATGCGTTCCTGGCGCCACTAGGGACCGTGAGCTCATCATATCATTAAAGGAAGAAGAATAAACAGGAATAGGGGAGCTGAGCAAAGCGCTGGCACTCGCTGCCTCCCACACATCTTTGGAGAGGCAAAGCGGCCAGGACAGCCCACGCTTCCTGGCTTCCCCTCCGTTTTAGCCTTTCCACCTCCACAGCCGGCTCTGGGCCCGCACTTCCCAGCGAGCACTGCGCACCGAGCACGCGAGGACTGGAGAAGCGGCCCTCCTGCCGCTCTTTCTCGAGCATCTGAATCTGCTTCCGCGATGGCTTCCAGCGGCCTGTAGCCAAAGAGAAAATCGTCCTTCCTCACCTCGCTTTTCACACTTTTCATTTCTGAATCCTCCTTTTTCTCTGGCTCAATTGAACTCTTGCTCTTCGAAGACCCAGTCAGGAAAGCGTATCCTCTGCAGCTGCGTTGCTTTCTCTCACCTCTGAGTCATTGCCTGTCCTGTTCCACCTGCCGAGAATGTGCCCTGCCTTCTCCCTCTGAGGGGATGCCAGAAAGGACATCTTCAGGTGCTAGCTGATCTGTTCTGGTCCCTTCAAATCCGAATCCTCGCCTCCCTTTGCTGCTGTCTCTTCAGAGACTGCCTCTCTTCTTTATTTTTTGCAGGGTCCCCCTCCTCAGTGTTTCTGGGTTTCTCTGCACCAGTCAGTGGCAAGTTATGCCCTCACTTCCAGGTTACTTTTTTAGTGAGGCATCCTACTTGTTATATAAATCAAGCCATTTACAATTTTAACTGCCCCCCCAACATTTTTATATCTTCCTGCCTTGCTTTATTATTTTTTTCTTAGCACTTTCTTCTCACATTATTTAATATATGGTGAGGCCCTTTAGCAGCACAGCCCACTTTGCTTTAATTTGAGCAGAGAGAAAATTTGGCGATTGGTTCCTGTCCTCGGTAGCAGGTTCAACCCTGATGTGTCATTAATCTCACAACCGTGTCGTTTGGACCCTAGTGTCACCTTAGGGTCTTATTTTACTACATATTTTCACTTATTTACTTGTTTATTACCTGTCTCCTCCATTGTAATACAATATCCATGTGGACAAAGATTTTGTCCATTTGGTTCTCTGTGGCACTACCAGTGTCTAGAAGAGTTCCTGGTCCTTGTAGGCTCTCAGCAAATGTTTACTGGATTTACTGGATGGATCAATGGATGGATGGATGGATGGATGGACCCACCCATCCACTCTCTCAGGGTGGAGGCCCCACCCTTGCTTGCTTAGTTTTCATCCATAGGGCCTCTTCTGGGGTTAGTGGGTTTGTAAATTTGACTCCCTAACTGGCTGGCCAACTGGGAATTTGGTGTAGAAAGGGGTCTGAGTGCCAAGAGCACTCTCATCTTCCTTCTGAGAGATGAGGAAAACCAGGCCCAGCATTAATTACTTCAGGGCAACTGCCGCTCTGAGAGAGAAACTGGGTGCAGCTAGGTTGAGGCTGTGTCCTGGGGCAAGTTTCCTCATTGAAGGAGAGCCATCAACTTGTCTGGAAGGGGCCTTTTTGTTGATGAACTGTCATGTGTTGGCTTTAATTTTTTTTAAAGATTTATTTATTTATTTATTTGAGAGAGAGAGAGAGAGAGGGAGAGAGTGCTGAGGGGCAGAGGGAGAGGGAGAGAGAGAATCTTAAGCGACTCCCTGCTTGGCATGGACCCCCCCCCGCAACCGCCACATGAGGTTCAATCTCATGACCCTGAGATCATGACCTGAGCCAGGGGTGTTGGCTTTAACTTTAGTAATGTCCAGGGCCCAGATCTTAACTGTACTTTCATTTCAAGGGCAGATAAGATGGAGAGGGCTTGCTTCAGCTCTTTCTGACCTCTGTACCTGCTTCTGTACAGCCAGGCAGTGGAAACCCACCTGGCTCGGGCCTGGACCTTTGTAGAACCAGTGCCCGTGTGGGCCAGGCTGAGAAGGGACCAGCTGGCAAGCATGTGTACCGCAGGCTCGGGCAAGGGCTGGGGCCGGCTGGGAGCCAGATGGGACTCATTATTCAACAGTTCAGCTGAATCCAGGCATCAGGGCAGAGCAAGCAATTGACGGAGAACAGGAAAGGATGTCTCCTCACAACTGTTGGAGGGACCCTGAACTGTAGGGAAGGACAAAGTCAGCCAAGCCCTGCAACAAGTCGAAGGCCTGGTGTGAGGTGACCTGCCTGGAGGACACTGAGATTGAAGGATGAGAATTCTGGTCCCTCAGGGAATGGAGTTCCAGGCAAGGAGCCCAGTCATGGCAGACCGAGGCTGGGCTCAGTTACCAGGTAAAAAGGCACCAGAAACCCAGTTAGTGGGAACTGATAGATCAAGGCCCAACCAAGTATGCCAGCAGTGGGAGTAACGCCAGGGTCATGGAGGGATCCCGAATCCCTGCCTGCACACAGACGGCTCTCAGCCCATGTGCTGCTACAACAACCATAGGCGGGCATTACGAGGGCCAGCAGTGCTGTCTTCTGGATTTGTCCAGCAAAGGTCCACTTGTGTGGTTTACTGTAGTTGGGTGTCTCTGCAAGTGTAGACCTGGATTAGCAGAATCCTCATCATCTGGGAACTTGTTAGCAAGGCAAATTCTCAAGCCTGCTCCAGGCCTACTGAATTAGAAACTTTGGGGGTGGGGCCCAGAGTCTGTAGCTCCACAAACCTCCCAGATGATTCTGATACACTCTAGTTTGAGAATTCTCCTATAGCTGAAAAGCCCAAGCTCTTGTTTTAGAGGCTGTTTTAGGGGCTGGGGGATGGAAGAATACCATGTCTGTGCAAGACCAATAAGGCAGATGTTTATGGGCAGATGTTTATGGGAAATGTCGACCCTGCAAAACCAAGGCAAAGATTCTGGATTGAGGCTTGGAGAATCAACTTGGGGCTAGTATTTCTTCCCCCTTAAATAGCTCCGGGGGAGCTTTTCCTTAGCCCTAATTCTAAGCCTGAGGTATCATTTCTTATAGTCAGAGGGAGAAGCTTAGTATTAAAGATATCAAATAATTATTGTTTATTTTGTTGGGCATGATAATAATATTGTGGTGTATAAGAAATGTTTTTATTTTCTTTTGGAGATGCATATTGAAGTGTCTAGGACTGAAATGACATGTGATGCTAGTTTTGCTTTTTTTTTTTTAAAGATTTTATTTATTTGAGAGAAAGAGAGAGAGAGCGCACCAGCAGGGGGAGCGGCAGAGGGAGAGGGAGAAGTAGACTCCCTGCTGAGCAGGGAGCCTGATTTGGGGCTCAATCCCAGGACCCTGGGATCATGACCCCAGCTGAAGGCAGACGCTTAAGCGACCAAGCCACCCAGGCATCCCTTGGATTTGCTTTAAATAAAACATTTCAGCAAAGGTGCAAAAGGAAAAAGCAAATGTGGCAAAATCCTGATAATTGTTGAATCTATGAGGTATATATTGGGGTTGATTATATTACTATCTCTACTTCTTTCCATATTTGATATTTTTTCATTTTAAAAAAGCATGAGGCTCTAATGTAAAATATGGTGACAATAGTTGATAACACTGTAATGTGTAATTGAAATTTGGGAAGAGAGTAGAACTTAAATGTTCTCATTAAACAAAGATAAATATGTGATGGGGCGCCTGGGTGGCCCAGTCGGTTAAGTGTCTGATTAAGCATCCAACTCTTGATTTCAGTTCAGATCATGATCTCAGGGTTTTAAGATCAAGCGCCTCGTAGGGCTCCACTTTCGGCGGGGAGTCCACTTGAGATTTTCTCTCTCTCTCTCCCTCTTCCTCTGCCCCTCCCCCCACTGCTTGTGCACATTCTCTCTCAAATAAATAAATAGAATATTTTTTTAAAAAGATAAATATGTGAGATGATAGATATGTAAGTTAACTAACCGGGGGAAATCTTTTCACAGTGTATATGTATATCAAATCACCACAATGTACACTCTAAATATCTTAAAATTTTGCCAGTTATACCCCAGTAAAGCTGAAATTTTTTTTAAAAACCTGAAATAAGCAGAGAAGCAAACAGTTGTTAAATGCCCAGCCGAAAGTAACCTCATATTCCTCAGCTGGCTACTGCCTTCGGGTGGGCGCACTGGAGGGGGCTGTCTTCGGGAGTGTGGTACCGGAGCAAACCTCAGCCTCTGCTGCCCACCCAGCCTCTTCAACCCAAGGAGGCACCTGCTCTGCTTATGTTCCAAATCCCTGCCTGAAGCTTTTACAGCAGTACAGAGTGGCTCAAACCTGTACACACCTGTGGGAACCAGAAATGGCCTAGTTGGAGTGCAGTATTAGGGGAAAGGGAAGTTCTGCCTCATTAAATAACATAGGCCCCAGGGAGGGGATCAAGTGTCGCAGAAGGAAAGGAAAGGGGACCTGTCTCTCAGGTCCCACCCAGCTCCGCATCCAGAGGTTGGCAAATGGGGCCTCTGCTCCAGGGAATGCTGGCTGGGCTCAGCCTGGTTTTTGGGAGTTTTCTGAGGGCCATTCTGAGCCATCTAGTACCTTTTTTTTTAAGATTTTATTGATTTATGAGAGAGAGAGAGAGCATGAGCAGGAGGGGAAGAGGGAGAGGGAGAGAGAGAATCCCAAGTAGACTCCCTGCTGAGCATGGAGCCTGACGCAGGCCTGGATCCCAGGACCCCGCGATCATGACCCGAGCAGACATCAAAGAGTCGGACGCTTAACCTACTGCGCCACCCAGGCTCTCCGAGCCATTAGTACATTTAAAATGTAGGGCTTTGTGGCTGTTGGACCATACAAAGTGGACTTCCTTATTTTCCTCCTTCGGTATTTTTTGGTGGATAATTCAGAGGCCTGGAGGTAGCTCCAGAAATTGAGCAAGAGCTCAACACTGGGTCCTCACATTAAGAATTTCTACTGTCTACTGGAAGAGTCCATTTTGTTAGTGTTGATTGGGAGAGTTCATTTCCTTTTGTTCACTGCCTGTGCTACAAGGAGAGCGTGAGGTTTACCCCAATTCTCGAAGTCCCACATGGGCACAATAACTCTCACAGAACACTCATCTTTATAGATTGACCCTAGAATCCTCCAGGCTTAAAGACCATTTTCTGTCTTGATGTCCCAGGCCGCCTCAGCATTTGCTCACGGGGTAGATCATCCATGCTGGCTTGAAGGGGGAAAGGCTCTTTATTTTCCCATTAAAAAAAAATTAAGGATCTTCTTTCATTACGGAGGTCAGGGAACAGACCACAATTAATTACATTGGCTGCATTTTTGCATTCCCTGAGCATTTTAGAGTTCCCATTGCTAATTGTCCATGATGTTTTGGTAAAATAGGCCACAGGTGCACCCCTTTGTCCCAGAAAAAGAAATAGCATGAGATTAGTCAACAGAACAAGGAGGCAAGGAGTTCTTAGGCAAGGATGCCTGGGATTCACATTCCTTGGTGTATTTGTTTGTTGGCTTGCTTATTTATTTCATATTATTATATTTAGTAATCTCTACACCCAACGTGGAGCTTGAACTCACGACCCTGATATTGAGTCGCATGTTCTTCTGACTGAGCCAGCCAGGCAACCTTGTGTATTTAACACAGTTTTTATTGAATTTCCACACAAGTCAGCCCCTGTGCTAGCCCTCAAGGTACACAGGTGAGAAGATGTGGACTCTGCCCTGAAGTCTAGAGGGAAGAGAGACACCAACAGGTGCACCACACTCAGGATGCACTGTGATGGAGTGGGTGTGGAGCGGGTGGGTAGATAGGACCCTCCCCATACCTCTCTGGGAGTAGGGTAGGTGTGATACCACCTGGGCTCCGAGTTCAGCTTTTACTAGTTTCTTAATCTCTGTTTCTCCATCTGTCAACTGGGGATAAAATAATGCCTACCAGATGGGCTTGAGAGGAGGAGGAAATGACCTCATGCAGGTAAAGTGGCTTCGTATTATTATTAGCTACTTACTGTATTTACCACCCTGTGTCTGGTTCTGTATGCATGATTTAGGACCTTAGTAGTTTGTAAGCTCCTTGAAGACCACCACTCGGGTTCAATCATGTCATCCTTCTAAAAACCCTGAAGGCTCCCCCTTGCCTTCCAAATTAAGTACAAATGTCCCTCACAGACCTTTTAAATATAGTGACAATAACTAACGGTTACTGAGTACTTACTGAGTGGCAGGTGATTTTCTAAGCACTTTCACATGCTTATTTTATCCTCTTTCCCCCCCTTTTCTGTATTAAAATCTTAAATTTCCTATATGCCCCGAACTTTCCACAGAAGAAGGTTAAGGGAAAAGTATTAAACAGGGGAGTTTGAGAACCACCTTGAGCTACCCCCCCATCCCAACAATAAAGGACTGGGCTCAATTATTCTCCTGTATCCATTTGAATGGCAGTGAATACTGGAAAGAATTTGGCTTCAGTGGCCCCCTTGCCTCCAGGCGGGTTCAGATGAGAGATTATAATTGTTATGGAGCCAGCCCAGTCCCCAAGATTGAAACAGAGATAATTCTTTGCTCTTTAACATGAAGCTGGAGTCCTTTGGAGACAAACTGGAAAAAGAAGAGTGAGGTGCAGGGGAGAAGGGAGACCTGTTTAATCTCTATTTTCGGGAAAACAATCATTTTAATGATTCACCCTTTAATTTATAAAACAAACACAGCTGTGTCTTGGCGCCCTTTATCTGATTTCAAAGGTGCTAACCTTTCGGCACAGGGCTCCAGAGGGGTAGCCCAATGTGGAGACTAATAGAGGTCACATCGTGAGCTCAGCAATGCTGCCAGGAGTTGGGGGGACAGACACTGGGGAACCCAACTACCCTAATCCTGAGGCCCCTCTCACTGATAGCCGGTGAGCTGGCACACCTGTTTGCAATAGGATTCAGACTAAACACACTAGTCCTTGGTAATAAAGACTCCTCACATCTACGTAGCACAGAGCAGACAATAAGCCACTGTCCCCACAGTGTCCTCTATATGCCCATAAACCAGGACTTTTGGTTTCAGTGGCTCTCCAACACATAGGGTGGTGCCTGGTGCTTAGTAGGCCTCATGAAATCTTTCAGTCAGTCCAAAGACATGTATGTTGGGGTGCCTGCCTGGCTCAGTCGGAAGTGCACAGGACTCTTGATCCTAGGGTTGTGAGTTTGAGCTCCATGTTGGGTATAGAGATTACTTAAAAATAAATAAACTAAAACAAAACAAAACAAAACAGGCATATATGTTAAGTGCAATGTGGAGTCATGGATTGGATACTGGCACAGTAAGGGGACACTGGTGGAAAAACAGGTGGAATTTATTTATTTTTTTAAAGAAATGTCAAGTTCCTGATTTTTTTTTTTAAGATTTTATTCATTTGAGAGAGAGAGAGAAGAGAGACAGAGTGAGCACAAGTAGGGGGAGAGGGAGAGGGAGAGGGAGAAGCAGATCCCTGATGAGCTGGGAGCCCGATGTGGGTCTCGATCCCAGGACCTAGAGACCAGGACCTGAGCTGAAGGCAGACACTTAACCAACTGAGCCACCCGGGCGCCCCTCTTCCCTTTCTTTGATATATTCCTCATCAATAAGCGTTCTCCCTGTTTCAATAGCCTGACTAAAATCATCTGCTTAATTGTTCACTGCATTTTTTGGGTGCCTCTTTGAAAAATTAGAGATGTATGCAACACAGCCTGTCTCAGTGGTTGGTTCAGAAGAAGATGTTTGTTAATGTTAGTGAAAAGCATTAACAGCAACTGCTGTTAGAATCAAACTTTAGAGCTAGGAGACTTCAGATACTGTCCAGAACCACTTCTTTACAGCTGTGGAAACTGAGGGCCACAGGGCTTCGGTGAATTCACACAGCAGGTTAATAGTAGGATGGGACCCCCCAACTCAGGCCTTCCCTTACGTGGGGAAGCGTCCTTCCCTCTTTACCCCCTTATGTCATGTTCTGGGACTGGTGGTGTCCTGAGCGCAGGGACCATTGAGGCTGAGTTATTTCTCTAGGGCCCAGCCAAATGTGTGGCATGCAGGAGGCCCCTAAACAATGTGTTTTAAAATGAATATGTGATCTAAATTCTTCGCTTCTTCTAGAAGTTTGGAGAGTGATGTTTCTGAAATTCTTCAAGAGACTTATAACTAAACCCCAAATCAGCACACTTTATACTGTCTCTGGCCCATGGGTAAGAAAGTGGGCTGATACAGTTCCAGTGAATGAGTTTTCTCTGGAATTCTCAGGGGCTGGAGAGCAATACGATACCCTGCTTGGGACTCTGGGGTCTGTTTCCTCTTGCTCACATGGGATAGGGCCATCTGAGAGTTGTGTGCTGGCTGCTGGATGAGTATATAATACACGGTAGGAAACACAAACTCACAAGTCAAACTTCTGAGGTACAAGAACCACCTCTGCCACCTCACTAGCCGTGTAAGCTTGGGCAAGTTATTTATCCTCCACCAGCCTCAGTTTCCTCCTCTGTAAAATAGGGTAATGATAATATACTTACAGATAATTGTGTGTGTGTGTGTGTGTGTGTGTGTGTGTGTGAAGTGCTTGGAACAATACCTGACGCTTGAAAAATCTGTACAAATGTTAGCTTTTATTATCATTTTCTATGCTGGAGACAGGGCAAAGTGACCTCACCTCCCTATCTATTTGGTAACTTCTCTGGTTCCTCTTAGAAACATGCAGAGAGCCAATATAGACTTGGCTCCAGAACCAACCACCAGAGAAAATATCTTCCCTGACTTGGGATGTCTTCTACATCACAGGGGAAAAACACTTCGAAAGTTCCTCACAGACCTATCAGTATTCTTGGTCCCACTCTTCAGACCTGAGCTGGTAATCGATTAGGAGTCCCCACTGGTAAGAAGGATCACCTGTGAGGAAACTCTGCCCTCTGACCTCCTCTTTCTCTGCTGTGGCTGGGGAGCATCCACCTCCCCAAGGCCAGGCTTTCTCTCCTTTTCTCTTACAAAAGTCAGCTTGGGAAGGTTGTGCCCCTCTGGACCAGCATTCCCTTTGGTTGATGTCAGCATCAGATTTGAAATCCCCAGAGGAAATTAAATAAACACAGGGACCCAGGATGTAATCCAAGGAGAGAAGTTTCTATTTTAACTAAGAGCTCCTGCCCCAAACCAAATTGCCTTCTGTGGTGAGGCCATTTATAGTTGGGACCAGGAGGGGTAGTTAACAGGCACGAGAGAAAATGTCTTAGACTTGCTTTTATTTGTGGAAGGGGTTGAGTAAGTGGCCAGAATGAGACGAGTGTCCTGTAAGGAATGATATATTTTTAGGAGGCACCCATTTGCTTCCAAAAAGGACTTCAGGATGTTTAATGTTAAAGACACATGTACAATAAAACCACATGTAGAAAGATGGTTATACATAGATACCCATAGAGCTATAGGAATGGTGATATATATATAAATAGAAGAAAAGTCAGATGCATACATATATACGGTAAATGGAGATAAAACAAATGAACTCTCTATGCTAATATAATTTGTTGTGATTGAATATTTAATATGGCTCTGGGATTTCTGGCAGCCAACACAAAGTAGGAACTACAATGGGATATGTAATTTTCATCTGGTAAAAAGAATATGTGTGAAATAATGGGATTGCCAAGATCCACAAGGCGGTATTAAGGAAAACAAATTTTCTGTGTTGCCAAATAATCCCACTAAAAGTATTCAGGTCAGAAAAACCTCTGTTTGTGCCTCCTTGTCACATTGGTTTTTGTGTTTATAGTTGATAAAGTACCAGGTATATTTTGTCTCAGAGTTAGAAGTGGCCAATGCAGGAAGTGAACAGCCTCGAAAAGGATAAAAACCTGAAGGCATCCCTCACAGGCCAGACTGTGGAGAAGTTAGCAGAAACATACCAGCATCCTAGAACAGCTTCAGCAATTTGCTCATTTAAGCAAATAATAAAGTCCTGGAGATGGTTTTGGATTCCATGAGGGATCCATTCCCGGTGACATCGATATCTTAACATAGGCTCAGAAACGCATCCTTTGCCCAAAGAGAATACAGAGTCAATGTAAAGTGCTGTTCACTCAGCTCAACAAGCCTTAGAAGACTGATACACGTTTTTCTTTCATAAAAGTGAGAAAGGACATCAAAAGGAATTCTTCTAACACACAGGTCAAGAGTGTAGCCGATCTGGAGGTCAGCCTGACTCACCTCTATACAATTCTGTCTTTTGACCTCTGCTCACCTCCTAGGTAGACCCATATCCTGCCCATGTTCTCAGGAACCCTGGTCACTGGCCACTGATACACGGCCTAAGTGCCTGCTGATGGAGGAGACCACCCCCTCTACCCAAACCCTACCCCCACCCCAGGGGCTACAGCTGCTGAGAATCTATGAAGAAAGGCCGGCTTACACACTCACCTCAGTTTGGGGTGGGGGGAGGTGATAAAGAACATTATTAGATCAATTAAAGAAAGGATTGTATCAATACTAAATTGACTGAAGTTGATAATATACTGTGGTTATGTAAGGGAATATTTTTGTTCTTAGTAAATACACACTGATGTATTTAGCGGTAAAGGGCTGTGACATAGGAATTTCCTTTCAAAAGATTCGGAAAAATGTTTTACTTAACATATGTACATTTATGTAAACACATAGATTTACATATATGCATACATATGTATAAAAGAGAAAGAGCAAATGATGAAACAAATGGGCAAAATGTTAACAATAGGTGGAACTGAGTAAAAAATAGGTCTTGTGTCCAATTTATATTCTTGCAACTTGTCTGTATATTTGAAATTATTTTCAAATAAAACTTTTTTCTAAATGTTATGTTCTTAGATTAACAACTCTTGGGGCCTTGTTACATACACTTAGGCTGCCTTCTCTCCTTTTAATCTTCAACAAACATCCTGAAAGAGGAGTCAGCGCTCCCTACCTCATTTCCCTGCCTCCAGTTCCTACCTCAACCCCGCAGGACTGTCCTCTGCCCACAACTCTCGCTTCGCTGTCACACCCCCTTCCCCCAGCCCCCGGTGTTCGCCACCTGGTAGTCTCTCAATAATCCACATCCTTATGCTTGGCCAAGTGACCTCTCTATAGCACTGTCATTGTCAACCATCCCCTTTGACTTAGATCTCTTTCCAGAGCTTCTGCCCGCCCCCCCCCGCCCCAATCTCTGATGACCTCCTCACAATCATTCCCTGGACCCAGTTCCAGTAAATGGAGGCTGCCCCAAGATTTGGTTTTGGGTTTTCTCTTCTCTTTTCACTTTCTCTCTCTTCTTTTTCTTTTTTTTTTTCTTTATTTTTTATTGTTATGTTAATCACCATACATTACATCATTAGTTTTTGGTGCAGTGTTCCATGATTCATTGTTTGTTCATAACACCCAGTGCTCCATGCAGAACGTGCCCTCTTTAATACCCATCACCAGGCTAACCCATCCCTCTACCCCCTTCCCCTCTAGAACCCTCAGTTTGTTTTTCAGAGTCCATCATCTCTCATGGTTCGTCTCCCCCTCCAACTTACTCCCCTTCATTCTTCCCCTCCTGCTATCTTCTTCTTTGTCTTTTTTCTTAACATATATTGCATTATTTGTTTCAGAAGTACAGATCTGTGATTCAACAGTCTTGCACAATTCACAGCGCTCACCGTAGCACATACCCTCCCCAATGTCTATCACCCAGCCACCCCATCCCTCCCACCCCCCACCACTCCAGTAACACTCAGTTTCTTTCCTGAGATTAAGAATTCCTCATATCAGTGAGGTCATGTGATACATGTCTTTCTCTGATTGACTTATTTCACTCAGCATAACACCCTCCAGTTCCATCTCTCTCTTCTTTTTCAGCACCTGAACCAGAAGTGTGAATTCTGGCACTTCCAGAGTTGTATCTTTAATCTTACCGTTCTTCCAGACTCCAGAACTCCATGTCCAACTGCCTTCATCTCAGCCCATACTCTTCCTCTTTGACTCAATCCCATTCTAATATCAGTTTGTAGATCATTCAGACTCATGACCCCAACATCTTCTCTGCATCCCCTGGCCCCATGTCCGATCTTGTTGGTCATTCTCCTCTGCGGTGAATCTCCGATCTTACCCTTCTTTTCCATAGCCACTTCTCTGACCTAGTCAGGCCCTTATCATTCCTGCTTTCACTGTTAGAACAGTCTTTAACTATTTTACTCACCTCTTATCCCTACATTTTTGTCCTGCCAGGAACCTGTATTTCTAAAACTCTGATCTGATCACTCCTATGGAGGTATCCCTTCATGGCTTCCCAATACCAACAAAATAAAATCCAAATATCTTAGCATTCAAAGTCCTCCATTATTTAAATACACCCTATCGTTCTAACCTTATCTTAATGTACCATACACTCAGTGCTGCTGGTCTGGGCACTGTGCCTTGAATCCTCTTTGCTCTTCTCTCTGCTTATAACACCCAGCTTCCTGTCATCCAAGACCAAGCTCTAATGCTGCCTGTGTTAAAAAGTTCTCTGGGGTCCTCCCAAGCTGAGTTAATCTCTCCCTCTTCTGGGTTCCCTTGTCTGTTTGTATCTCTGGTGCTTCTATTCTCCATGTGTCTCCACCACCCAAACCCACCGTTAACGGACTGCTCCCGAAGCAGGCTCCTCGCCTCTTACCTTTGGCACCTCACTCCTTGTGGAGGCATTCAGTCTATGTCTATGCTTTGTCAGAAACTCCTGCAGACTTAGAATCTAGATTTGAGAGGTAAAAACTTTCTTCAGCCTGTGGCATTTCCCCCTTGTTGATTAGAACATCTCAAGTTTGGGGATCAGATTTGCTTTTCTGGGAGCCTGGGATTTGGGAGAAGCCAGTGTAGGCACTAGTTGGGAAAACACTGGTTTGACATATTCTGTGGGACTGGGACAAGAGCAAGGAGGGAGGGGACATCTGTTGGGGAGTCAGAATAGGGCTAGGAGGAAATGGGGAGAAAGGAATAGCTCTTTAGGTGTGGGACATGCTCCTAGGTAGAAGGTTGTGTTGGTTAGTTCTTCTGGGAAGCGGATGGGAAGACAGAGTCAGGAATCTAAATTTATTTGGGGAGTGTTGTGGATGACATTGTGACCCTTCCAAATTCATATCTTGAAGCCCAAGACCCCAGTATAACTCTATTTGAAGGTAGAGACTTTAAGGAGGTAATTAAGGTCAAGTGAGATCATATAGATGGGGCCCTGATCCAATAGGATCTTATAAGAAGAGAAAGAGCGTCTCTACTTAAATAGAGGAAAGGCCATGTGAGCACAAAGTGAGAAGGTGACCATCTACCAGCCAGGAAAAGGGTCCTTACCAGAAGCCAACTCTAATGGCACCTTGATCTTATATTTCTAGCTTCCGGATCTGTAAGAAAATAAATATCTGTTGTCTAAACCACCCAGTCTGTGGTGTTTTTTTAGGACAGCCTGGACAGACTGGACAGATGAGTTCAGGGGGTAATACCTGTGAAAGATAAAATGGTGAGTAAGCAGAATTGGGTAGGGAGAGCCTCAGCACATAACGTCGATCTGACGGAGTCTCAGCCAACCAAACAGGGAGCTCTGGAGCCAAGGGTGCCCATTAGAGGAGTCCCACCTTAGCAGAGTCAGCCAAGCCCTAGTACTCCTGGCGGCTCAGTCACCGCCTGGGGCCTCCCAAGGAAGAGTTGGCCTCAGAGCTGAGGTGGGGCCTGAAGGCTCTAACATGGGGCAGCTGTTAGCTCACTGCGCTCCGTGCAGCTCAAAGGCAAGTTGTTTCTTGAGGGGGAAATCTGGAAGGCGCCCTAATGCCCTAACTACGTCATTGGTGAAGTAGGCAGACTGGCCGGTCCCAACTAGGTGTGGAGGCATTATTGTCTTGTCCTCCACCCGAGCTCCCTATTCCACTGTTTTCTAGGTTCACATGTCTTCTGAATATGGTGCTCCAGGTACTTTATGAAGAAAGTGTGGAGGGGACCACGCAGCTCCCTCATCATTGTGCTGGTGGCAAGAGTAGAGAGGAAGGAGAGGTTTTCAAATTGTGTGTGAGCTCTCTGGAAAGTATAGCCCAGGCTCGTGCTGTTTCCCGCAGGCTCCTGCCTCTGGCACTGTCCCCTAACCCCTGTTAGAGATACGGCCCCGAGTCTGGGGCTCCGGCCTGTTTGGAAATGTTTCATTCAACAGGCACGGCCTTGTCCCTTCGTCATCTGCCTGCTACCCGTGGGCTACAGCCAAGAGGCTGACGACCCCTGCCCAGCTGTCCTGTGCTGGAAATCACTGAATCCTCGCTGCTACTGTCTCCTTAAGAAAGAAAGAAATGGGAGTCTCCTCTTGCCACTCACCCTCCCCTCACCATCCCATTCTTTCTCCCAAACCCAAACTGGTGAGAAACTGCTGAGAAACAACATCCACAATTAAGTACGAGGTCACGTTTAGTTCAGCACCATTGGCTGCTTAATTGGCTGATTCTATTGCTGCTCTCCTCATCTGCCAACACAGCCTCTAACAAGCTGCTTGCAGGGCAATTAATCCTCAGGTTCCCGAGACCGGCTGATGTAAGCAGCTATTCCCTTCCTGGGCATCCATTTATCTGTGAACCTGTTGGGGGTGGCGGGGGAGTAGGTTCTCATCCAGAGGTCCTGCATGTAACTTAGTGGGGGTCCAGAGGCCCGGTCACCTCAAGGAGGAGGTGCCAGGATCCAGGAAGGAAGCTCTAGCCTTTCTTTAGGGTCCAGAAATGGCAGGCCCTGACTGTCCTTCTTAACCTGCTGGGGACCTCCCTGCAATCTGGGCAAAGGGAACAGAGAGGCAGTAAAGTTCAATGGTTAGAGAATGCACCGTCAGGCAGACCCTGGTAGTTTTAAAACATGGCCCTGTCTCTTTTTAGCCACGCGATCCTGGGAAAGTTATAGTTACTACTCTTTTCTGGGCCTCGGATTTTTTCCGTGTAAAAAATGGGATAACAACAGCAACTATTATTATACTGTCACCTACAAATAAGGATTACATAATGTTTTATATGTAAAGTGCTCAGCACAGTGCCTGGTGTTGATGGGGTCATAACGAGACTGGAGAAGCAAATGAAATCATACAGCCCAAGACAGATGTTTTCCATCCTCAGTTGGCAGACGGAGCTGTAAATGCTGGGCAATGGGAAGATGACATGTCCTGCAGTGGGGATGAGAGGCAGCTGTGAAGTCAACCAAGTTTGAGCAGAGTCGGAACTTGGATTTTTGTGGGGCCAATTACACACATGAGGGAAGGCACCCATGGGTGCTCCAGTGTGGGGTACGCCCTCCCCACTCTCACTCACTTATTGTTTGTGGCCATTGGAAGGCAGGTATGTATGCTGACATCAAGATTGTCATTATCATTATCCACCTTTGGAGCACAGTTTGCGTACATTTCTGTGCATTAGTGCATTTGAGCCTCAGATCAACCGTGTGAGGTTTATTGACGTTCACATTTCCAGAGGAGAAAACGAAGACTCAAAGAGGTTGTCACTTGCCTCAGTTGGCCACAGAGCTGGGCACAAAAGTGGATCTGGAGTCCAGTTTTTTCTGTTTCTGAGCCTAGCACCACATTATGCTGCCATGATAACAGTCACCTCTACCTTGCCAAGGTCATGGGCTGCTGGGAGACATTGTCAATGCATGACTTAACTCTGCCATAAATGTGCCACTCACTTGGGCCACGCCCCACTGCCAGTGAAAGGAAGTGACAGCTCCGCTACAGCCCGTGTGTGTGGCAACAGAATTCATAGGTTGAAGCCTATTCCCAATATGATGGTATTTGGAGGTGGGGCCTTTGGGAGATGATCATGAGGGTGGAGTTCTCATGATGGGATTAGTGGCCTTGTAAAAGAGACCCCAGAGAGCTCCCTTCCTCTTCTATCCTGTGAGAACATAGTGAAAAGCCAAAGGGACAACCATCTATGAACCAGGAAGTGGGCATTTGCCAGACACCAAATCTGCTGGCACCTTGACCTTGGACTTCCCAACCTCCAGAAATATGAGAAATAAATTTCTGTTGTTTATAAGCCACCAGTCTATTTTGTTATAGCAGCCGGAACTGACTAAGGCAAGTCTCTGGCTCTCATTTCCCCCACCAAGACTTACAGGCTGACTGTGGGACTATCAGTTTGGATTTGAAAACACTTACCCTGGTTTCATTACTGAACCTACTTTGAGTTAGTCTCACATTATGGTATGAAGGAGCTGGATTCTTCCTCTTCTTTTTCCTCCTCTTCTTCTTTAAATAACCTGTTTTTGTTTTTTAAGATTTATTTATTTATTCATTTTAGACAGAGAGAGAGAGAGCGCGTGTGTGCACACAGGGGGAGGGGCAGAGGGAAGGAATCCTCAAGCCCTCAAGCAGACTCCCTGCTGAGCAGGGAGCCCAACTCAGGACATAACCCGTGAAATCACGACCTGAGCCAAAACCAAGCGTTGGACGCTCAACCAACTGAGCCACTCAGGCGCCCCAGAGATGGATCCTTCTAATAACTACCCTTATCTAGTAGCCGAATCAGAATTCTCTGTTCCACCAGGTGTAGTCAGGAGAAGGACATATCCCAAAGGGAAATGGTGTGTTTTTAGATACTGGGAAAATGTTCTTTGGAAGAATAGAAAGGATATCCTTTTTCTTTTTATTTAAATTCTGCTGAGGAGATTGAAGCCCTAGGAGGTCATCATCATTCTTGTCCAGCCTACCAGAATTAGAAGGGGTTAGTTAGATGTGAGTGGTGAGTGAAAATGGTGGCCAGGTGCTTGGTGAAGGTGATGGAGGTGCTCTGGCTTGCTGGGACGGGTGCCCAGTGGCCCCACCTCGCCCGCAACCCCCTTCACTTTGTTCACCCGACTTAGCAAGGGCTACTTTGCTTATCTGATTCCTATTCACTAGGAAACAGATGTGGGGCCTGAATTCTCAATTTGGGCAGTAGGGTTGAGTGTTACTCTTCCAACAGATCTCAAAGCAATTGTCTTGATTTAAAAAAAAAAAAGTTTATTTAAAGAAGTTATTGAGATACTGGGGAAATGAGAGAACAGGAGTAGAGCTATTTGAAATGTCTGGGTGTCTAAGGAATGTGCCTTTTCTGGAGAATTCAGCTGTTTTCACTATGGAGGATGGGGGTAGAGGTGGAAGGGGCTTGGGGAAGGAGTCAATCAAATTATCACAAATCATAGAAATTCAAGATAATCTCATGCCATCATTTCTTTTCAACTTCCCCTGCAAAAAATTTTCCAAGGTCTGTTAAGTTGCTAAACTGGCTGATTTGGAGCTCTGTTTTCTTTTTCTTTTTTCTTTTCTTCTTCTTCTTTTTTTTTTTTACCCTATTTTTTTCAGGCAGGCTTGTTAATGAAGAGGGGGATGGCTAAGAAGCAGGGAAGAAAAAGGAGGAGTCCTGATAATCCACAAACTAGATAATTGGCCTGTGATTAATCAAGGGCAATATTTCAGCACTGCTTCTTTTAGGGGAAGCACGGAGACCGAACAGAGGGAAGAGCTGACATCTAAAAGCCCTATAGCGTTAATGAAGAAGAAATCTGTTCATTGGAGTGTTAAGGTGTATGTGATATCATAAGTACCCAATTAAGGAAGCCCTTGCAAGATTATTCATTTCAAGGAAGTATTAAGAAGGGTAGAAAATCTGTTCATTTAAGATGAAAACAACAACAAAATGCTATCAGTTTTACAGACATTTCATAGACATTTTGGCTGGTTCCCCAGTATCTCTCCATTCTCCCCTTCCCTTCTTAATAACATCCCCAGTTTCTTGTGGGGAGTCATCCTTCCTTCCCTTCTCAGCTGTATGCACCTAGGTGATTCCACCCCCAGTCCTAGGAGGGAGTGTGTGATCTGCTTTCAACCATCAGTGAATTACATTTCTCCTGGCCTTCTTGGTTGGCTCCCAGTTGGGAACATCATCCTAGTCAGCACATTGAGGCCAACAAGACTCAGTGTGGGAGTCTTGGCGGCCATGTTGGGGGTCATGAGAAGAAAACCTCATGTAGGAATAGTCAGATGAGGACATGAAGCTGAGAAAGGAGAGGGGGAAAAAAAAGGTCTGGTTGCATTGTTGGAGGCACTAGAACAAGCCTCCCTAGAAGCCAGCCCTACTCCCAGACTTTTCAGTTAAATGGAGCCAGTAAAGTTCCTTGCTTATTTGAGTTGATTTGGATTGGATTTTCTGTTGTTTGCAACTGAAAGCATCCTCTCTGAAACAACAGCAGACCAAATGGGACACAAAGTGAGCATCATTGCTGGGCAAGGATATGAAGAGAGGAATACCTAGTAAGAACTCAACAGTGCTTGTCTGTTATACCCCAGGTACAGAGCAGCTGACATAGGTGCAAGTTTTAGGACCTGTCCTTGCCTCCCACAGAGCCAGATGTGATAGAAGTCAGTCCACGCTAAACTTTGTATCGAGTTTAGCAGAGCTGTTCCCAGCCATAGCCTGTATCCCTAAACTGGCCAAGCATTAACCAACACCCACCCTTGGTGTGCAGGGTGTGTTGGGGCCCGATGCAAACTTATTTACACCTCCAGGAAAACTCTCTGATTGCAAACTAGTGGTTTCCCCTTGGCATGAAGAATCCCAGTTCTTCCTTCTGTTCTGACAAGTCACAAAGACCAAGCTTTAGCTCCTCCTTGGTAAAATAAAATAATTTTCATTGTGGCTCTGCATGATCCTCTGTGCCAATTGTCCTTGCCTGAGGTGGGCAGTGGACTTTTTAGAGGGAAATACTCACATAACTTGTCTTGTGAATGTCTGTTCCTGGCTTGTAAGTGACCCGAGGCAGAAGGTGACCCTTTCCCACGGCACAGGACCTAACACTGGTGAATGAATGAATGGGTGAATGAATGAATGAACTCCTTGGAACTACAGCCATAGCAACTGCCTCATCCAATCTCTTACTAGGGAGGATTCCTAAGGAAGGGGTACACAAGGCAGGGTGTACAACTAAACATCCCTGGGGAATGCTGACCAACTGTGTGACCTTGAGCAAGTGACCTGAAGTCTCTGAGCTCAGTGTCTTCATCAGAAAATGAAGTGCTAGCATCTTTGCTATGAGGGTTAAATAAGATAATACGTGAACAGTGAAGCACATATAGATGCTCAACAGATGACAGTTTCCTTCCACCATCCCTGCCCTGAACACTCCCAGTGTTGACCAGAGATGCAGTGCTCAGGCTGTGGGAATATCTGCCCAGAGTTGCACTGATGCTCCTTTTTGTCATTCAGGAGTCCCTCTGCCATAAAGGGAGACCTTGCATCTGGAGCATCCCCCCTCCCCCCCACCACCACCTCCACAGGAACTTTCTGAGTTTCCTATTACCACTGACACAAATTACTACAATTTAGTGGCCTAAAACAACACAAATTTATACTCTTATGGCACTTCCTGGAGGCCAGAAGTCTGAGATCAGCTTCACTGGACTAAAGTCAAGGTGCTAGCAGGACCCGTTCCTTTAGGAGACTCTGGAGGAGAATCTCTTTGCCTTTTTCAGTTTCTCTTGGCTGCCTTGTCATCTGGCCTGTGGCCCCTTCCTCCCATCTGCTTCAGTCCTCATATCGCCTTCTCCTCTTCTGGAGTCAAATCTCTCCCTGCCTCCCTCTGATAAGGATACCTGTGATTGCATTTGGGGCCCATCCAGATAATCTAGGATAATCTCTCCATCTCAATTTCCTTAATTTAATCACACCTGCCAAGTCCTTTTTGCCATATGAGGTAACGTTCACAGGCTTCCGGGATCAGGATCTGGATATCTTTGGGGGCCATTATTCAGCCACAGGAACCAAGCCCTGGGAGAGCCTGGTTGGTCCAGGCCACACTCCGGGGCTTGCTTCTTTCTGCCGTGGTGATGGCCATGCTACTAGGAGAGACAAAATACACTTCTCGAAGGGCTCCATGGCTGCTAAAGTTGTGTTTTCTTTGCTGGCGAACTCATTCTGCTACCCATTGTCGTTTGTCAAAGGCAACGGGCAATAAAAGTCCTGGCCACATTCATTTTGCCCTTCCTCTCCTCCCCTCCCCCCCCCCCCCCGCAGGGTGCAGCTCCATGAATGCCACTGTCCCCGCACAGCCCCACAAGATGCCTCTGAGGATGAGCAGTTGTTGCACCTGGCTGTGCTCCAGGCTGCCAGCCCATCTGTTCCTGAGGGGCAGGTCAGAGCTCCTTCCAAGCCTTCAAAGACATTGTTCTCCTCATTGGGTGGGACTGGCAGTGTTTTGAGCCTATGGTAGGTGTCCAAACTCCAGGAAAGTCCTTCTCACACAGGCCTGGGCTGGGCTTCATCGAGGAAGGGCATTTATGTCCGTGAAAACAAAGTGAAGCTGCAGGCCCTGCTTGGTGGGACTTTGTTCTGCCAAATCCTTTGGGCCACATGTCTCTGCCCTAACTTCCCTCTGCTAGGACATTCTGGTGTGGCTTTGCAAGAGCAATACAGCTGGTTTCCAGGAGGTGTGAGAAATGGCTGCAGAGGACCATCCTCTCTAGAGGATAGGGTAAATGGAGAGCAAATTCTCAACCCAGAAGGTGGGAGATAGTTCTTGTCACCATCAGGATTAAATTGAGACATTGCTCTGGCTGTTATTTCTGCGTGACTATTTGGGCTAAAATATTAATTTTTAACAGCAAGAAGGATGTACATGTTGTAACCACCTCTAAATAAAACAGGCTTAGGAAAGAATAATCCCAGATGCTGGGAAACGGCATTTTTTAAAATTGTATTTCTCATGTATGAATATAAACCTGTGTGTTTTATCCAATGATTTCCGAGCAGAAATGAACATGCTTTACTAATTCAGATTAATTGGGTGGGAGGAATAAGTGAGATGTCTGAATTACTGACTATTTTTAAACAGAGTTGCAGTTTTATTATTTTCAAGAGCTTTGAGTAACGAAGCTAACAAGATGTTACCTAGGAGACGTATTTACAGATTTATTCTTGAGGTAAAAAAGGCTCCAATTTAGAATTCAGCTATTGGGAGGGCAACATTGGCAAACTGAAGTTCTTACTGCAGGTGGGGATGTGTTGGTGTGTTTTGATTCACAGTAAACATTAACTTGTTTTGTGTTAATCATCCTAGACACTGGTGCTGCACATTGAGGCCCTAGCCACCAGGCACATACATACCATACTGTGTAATTCTGTACTACAGAACAGCCATGACATATTAGAGCAGAAAAGACCTCTGCAGCCATCTGGTCAACCATCATCTCTCAATCCATGGGGGGCATGAAGTCCAGAGAGGTGAGGTGACATATCCAGCAGCAGTCCACCTGGAGTGGGTGGAAGAACCAGAGCCGTATTAGGCTCCTTGCTCAGCGGGGAGTCTGCTTCTTCCTCTCCCTCTGCCTTTCCCCCCACTGCTTGTGTGCTCACTCTCTCTCTCTTACTCTGACAAATAAATAAATAAAATCTGAAAAAAAAAGAACAGCCCCATGAAGTACTATTATTAACCCCATTACATCTATGAGCAAACTGAGATACCGAGAGATTAAATAACTCAGCCAAGGTCACCAGTGACTAAGCCAGGACTCAAATCCAAGCCATCTAACCTCAGTGCCCTCTCCCACCTGGCACTGTTCTACCCTAACCATTTTGCTCTACTCTAGAGCCTCCCAATTTGTGGTATAAAATATTGGCCCTTCAGTCACTGGGTGTCTAGAGAAGGTCTGGAGTGGCTGGAGCCACCTGGTTGGTTGCAAATAACCTCATCTGTTTATCACAGATATTATCTTTGTGTTATCATTATATTGAATTGTCGTATCCGTGTGCCACAGGGTGAGGTGCTGGGAAGCACTGCTCTGTTCTGTAATATAGTCTTGATGGATGAATCAATCGCTTATTGTTCATGCTGTCTGGCTAGTTCAGGATGAAATAAGGTTGCAGGTTTAGCTGTGCAGGTTGGTGATTCAGTGCCCCCAGCCTCCGCTCACTCATCTGGGAGCCATCTCATAAACACAAGGGAGAGAGAGCAAGAAAGAGTATGTGTGGATCTGTGTAAACGCATCCCATCCCAGAAAGGCTGTCGAGCACATGCCTCTGGGTACAAGCCAGCACCCTCATCTGCATACATGAGGGACAGGATCTGCCCATCCAAGGAGGAGAAAGCTTCAAGGTTCAGGGTCACAGAATGTCCTCATTTCTCCATTTTTTTTTTAACTTCTCCTCCTGTCATATAGGGGCACCTGACTTTTGTCCTGATACTGTAATGAAATGTTCTTTGAAGAAGAACTACCTGTTCTGGAGATGTCAGGGTTAGAGGAGTTGGCAATTACGAGCTGATGAGACAATGACATGTGTGTTTAGTGTGATGGCAAATTATAACATAGAAAAGATTTTAAGATTCAGAGTGAACCATTTTCCCATATAAACTTACTGCCTCAGGGAAACTGTGGTTAAAATTATAAATTACCAGGAAACTTCAAATTTCCCCTAGAGAGCCAAAATAGAAGTACAAGAAGCAGCATTGTTGAAATCATCCCAACTTGGAAGCAATAATTATTCAATTAAAAATAAGTGTAGTTACACTTTCTGTTTATATGGTGTCTTCTAGCAGTTTTTAGCCACAAGGCTCAAAGGGAAATCTAGTAATCCTACACCTCAATCTTCTCATCTCCATGATGGGTATACTACACTACCCAGCGGGTAACCTATTTCCTACAGCTCTCCAAAGAAGTAGCTTCCTCTCCTCTTATGAATCTGCTTCAACTCCTTGTGGCCTTTGTGGTCAGAAAGTTCCTTCTAATGCTAATCCTGAATTTTCCTGCTATGATTTAAACCCACAATTTCTTGCTAGTCCTAGGGTAAATGACAGACACAGTTAACCCTTCACATCCTTAGAGAGTATAACTAGGTCAATCCCTGACCTCTCCCTCCACCTACAAAGACAGCTAGAGCTTGCTTCTCCTTGCTTCCATTTGGGAGGGAGTTGTCTCTGGGTTCTCTCCAAACCCACATCATAGTGGAGTTCCAGGGTCTACACCCGAATGCAACATGGTAGTGGACAGGGTGGTCTCTGTGGGTTCTACCAGTCTCCATGATTTACTGTTCCATCTGCAGAGTCAGGGGTTGGCCAGTGCCTAGCCTTATGGGAGGATAAACTTGTGGTTGCTTCATTCCATACACACGCAGGAAGTGCAGGGTCTGCAGGAAAGAGTGGAAGAGCCACCATTCTAAAAGGAAAAGACTGGTCCGGATACCACTGCTTGCTGGCCTGGGATCCTGGGCAACTCAGTTAAGCCTTCTGGATCTCTCAGCATCCTCACCTATGTAAGGGAAAATGGCACTTACCTCATACAACATCACAGGGTGTCGTTAAGAACAAATGAGATGTGATGTGAATGTTATTGAAAAGCTTACGGTTCCTTTAGCTCAGCCGAGAAAGGTTAAACTGGCCCCCTTTGGCCAGATCCCAGTGGCTGAGCTAGCTGGAAAAGAAAATGAGGTTACGTCTAGAACACAGAGGCCCAACCATCGGGCTATGGTCTGCTGAGTTAAAGATCACTGACAACTTTACAATTGTGTGATGCCTCCCCTTTATTTCATGTGGCCATAGCACAGTATGTGTGACAAGTCTTCTACATAGGAGGGAAAGGCAGTCATCCAGGGTGTTAATGTAATTGACCACACAAGACCTAAAACTCCCCATTATAGTAAATCCTTTGGGTCAAGGCTAGTCAACAGAAAACTACCCCCCCACCCCATCCAAATACAAATATTTTATCTGGGAGAGGTAACCCACTGACAGCTGTTTCTACATTGTCCCAGGTGAGTAAGCTAATTCCCTAGCTGATAGCTCTGGGACATGGGGCAAGGTAAATGTTTAGGGGGAGGGAGGGTGTTTATCTCCCTGCATGGGCAGACTGCTGGGGGGCAGGAAGTTTGGAGTGGGACAATGAACATTGAACTTCAGTCCCAGATCTGTCATTTGTAAATTGTGTGACCTTGGGGTACCTCAATTAACCCCTCACAGCCTTAGCTTTCTCTTCTGAAAAAAATGAAGATACACATATGCCCTACAAGGTGGTTCTGAGGATTAAATAGGGTGTGGGTGTCTGTGTTTTATAAGCCAGGAAGGGAAATGCAAATGTTGGTTATTACTAGGACATCCATCTGGTTTCCCAGGATCCGGGGCCAATGAGAGACAAGTGTAAATCATAAACTAGTTACTTTGCTAAGGGACGCTAGGTGTGTGGGGCAGTGTGTGTGTGTGCGTGTGCGTGTGTGTGTCGGGGGGGGGAGGTCTGTGAAGGGTGCCAGACACCAAGATCAACATGACTGTGATGGCTTTCATCATGGAGCCCCCACTGGTTGCCAGGCACTGTGCTAACCATCTATCCACATTTCTTTGAGCCCTCATAACAATCTGATATTATTAGTATTTGTGGTTTTTTGATGAGAAAACGAGCTCAGCGAGGGCAAACCATGGCCCAAGTTCACACACCTCATGAGGCATGAAGATAAGACTCAAACTAGGGCTGGGTGACTCCAAGGCCCGTGCTCTTTGCACTCATTCCCCTATATGTCTTTTTGGATTCTGTCACCTTGAAGCAATGGAGAGCTCGCTAGTCATCTCAGCTGGTGAAATGCTGAATGGCTTCAAAACCAACTCATAACTGATGCCAAGTAAAAGCCCTGGATACCCATTAAAACATGGTATGCTTGAAGAAATAAAGTACATTTGAAACCCTCAAAAACACACAAACAGGAGACGGGCAGATCCCCAGCCATCAAACCGGTCCTCCCCAGATGTTCCCTGGGAGGGCTGGGGGATGGCAAATGAGAAGCGACCGACCCGTGTTTGATGTTACCCCAAAGTACCTGTTCCTCATTCGGGCCGTTTGTGGTTGTAACAGAAGTAGTAATATTTCAACAACAGTGGTGATTAGTTATGGAAGGAGCCAAGTGGCCGCTCATGTCCATGTGACAAGCGCTGGGGGCCGCTGGGGCATCCTGGGCAGTGCTGTCCCATGTCAACAGGGTGCATGTTCCCTGCCTGGAGCCCAAGCGGCGGCAGCAAGGGTGCTTGTGACACAAGCCCCTTCAAACCCAGTGTTGTGCATCAGCCTGCAAGAGAGAGGACCACAGCCGCAAGCGAGTGGGGGTGGCAGAATTCCCCCCCACAGGGAATTAATCCTTCATGCACACAGGTCTCAGCTCGTGTGGCTCCCGCTCATGACTTTCCCTACCGAGAAGGTGTAAGCAGGGAGGGGGCGAGGAGGTGGAGATGAGCGTCTGGAAGCCCACACACCTATTTTCACATCGTGGGGTCTCAGCCCAGCCTTGATTTCCCACCACCGCTTCCTTAACTCTCAGGTGCTGGGCTCGGCTGGTGTGACTGGGAAGAGGAAAGAGGGTACGATTTGTTTCAATCACGTAATTCTTCATCCACAGGAAATGGAGGGACTGTTGGTTTCCTCTTGGGGCCCCCTGAACCAGAAGGCCAACTTTGGAGGTGTGCGCTTTCACACCCCGGGCGTCTACTGTCAGGGGACCGATGGGGCAGACGGGAAGGAAAACATCCCGCTCTTTGGCTGGGGTCGCCTCTTGCTCGTGGGAGGGTTGGGGACCAGCCAGGGCAGGGAGGGCTGTTACTGTGTGGCAGGAGCCAAGAACAAATGTGGGTGAAGAGGATGAGGTTTAATTTAGTAAGGGAAGTGCCATAACTGTCTCTTCAGTAACCACAAGGTACAAACTCTGGGCAAGATGACTGTCTGCAGCCCTTATTTAAAGATCTGTGTGTACCTGTGAGTATTAAAGTATTAATAATGCAAACAGGACTTGTTTGTTTGCTTGTTTGCTTGTTTGTTTTGGTGCCAAGATTTTTGGCCTAAAAATCACTTTCATGTTCACGATTTTTCTGAAGCTACCCAGTTGAACTCAAGATTAAAAACAACAATATTCTGCCTTCATTTTTCCAACTTCTGAGCTCTGTTTCTCTTGTCCTAAAGCTCGGATCATGCCCATGCTATAGTTTCTGTACATTTTCCCCAATGAAGATCTCAATCATTCAACAGTCTTTATTGGTCTAATAGAGACACCTCCAAGTTGATTGCATGTCAAAGCAGAGGGTGCCTGCATTAAAACCAAGTGATGCCTGTGCTCCAAGTGATGAGATAGAAACAAAGTATACGAGGTAAATGCTGAGATGACCCAAAGTCTGGCAAGATCCAAGCTCCCTTCTCTGCCCCCCAGGTGCTTTCTCTGTGACATCCTTAGTGACTTCCCACATTTAGCCTTATTTATGGTCTTATGTTTTATAACATTAATGTTAATTGCTAACACTATCGGGTGTTCACCTGTGCTAGGCACTACACTAAATGGAATACTCACATTTTCTCTCTGTTTTCATGTTAAGCTAGTACTCCTCTCCCATTTTTCAGATGAGGAAATAGAGGTTCAGAGGCACCAGCTGACTGGCTTGAAGGCACATGGCTCATAGTTTGGTGAGGCCTGTGCTTGATCCTCGGTGGCACCTATTCTCCAAATCCTATGCACTTTTTACTGCGCAAATACCTCTCCATGGCAACTT
The DNA here is from genome assembly GCF_037043125.1 of Eumetopias jubatus. Lineage (NCBI taxonomy): Eukaryota > Metazoa > Chordata > Mammalia > Carnivora > Otariidae > Eumetopias > Eumetopias jubatus. The sequence goes on from NW_028274809.1 coordinate 34,128,054, forward strand.
GGTGAAACAGGTATTGTTCATCCTGTTAGCCAATAGAGAAACTGAGGCTGAGAGAGCCCAAAGGATTGATTGTGCAAAGTTCTACTAGTAGGAAAAGGCAAAGCTGGAACTGGAACTTGGGTTTTTTGACTCCAAATTCAGTGCTCTCCCACTGACCCTTGTAGCAGACCCGGGTCACTGGCAAATTAAGAAAGGAGAGTAGGGTGAGTTCATAATTCCTCCAGAGACCCTTGCCTTGGCCTGTCACTACTTATGCCCTGAACTCAGGTGCCTGGGCCTTCTTAGGGCTTGGCAGAGCAAGCTAAGTCATGTGACCCTCAAAGACACCTAGCCTCAAAAACCACTTTCCAGTGCAATTTAACTACAAGCATTGACCTTGGTTTGGCTCTATTATTTATGTCTTAGGGTCCCTCTTGGGTCCTTTTCCATTAAGATTCCCCTTCAAAGTCCCACTTCTGGAGGCCTTCTTTCTCTCTTTGGCCCAGATTACTCTACTTGAAACCACCTTACCAAATTGGCTGTTTCCCCCTTCACTTTTCTGCCCTCAGTCCTGCACGAGAGTTTGTGCTGCATCCTGGACATGACCTCCCTACACTACAAAAGCTCCCAGCACCCCCTTGAAGACCCACATCTCTGGTGAAGTAGATAAGCCAATGGCATTCTCCCCCTGCACATGCTCTGGCCTGTCCCCTACTTCTGTTGCTAGCACCTTGGGTTCACCATCCTCCTGAAAAAAGGTTTAGGGTGATGATAGAATTAACGCAACCCAATCCTTGCCTGTGAGGGAGAGCTTGGTACTAGTTATAAACCCCATCCTTGCGAGGGCAGCCCTGTTCTCCATCATTCCCCGCTCCCTCTCCCTAATAAAATGACCCATTTAAACCAGATTTTTCTTATTAACAAGCTTCCTACTAAATGGCTTCAGCTGTGCTTGTTGATTTATAGGGCTTAGAAAGCACTGCTCGGCTGTGCCCCTCTCCGTCAGTCCAAGGGCCCGACTGAATCATCTTGTCCTGGTGACACTGTGGGAGGGCGGAAGCTGCTCTCCAAGTGGCAGCTCCAGAGGAGGCTTCTTTTTTCTTTCTTAATATTTTAATTTTGGGAATGTTCAAACACACAAAATTAGAGAGAATAATATAATGGAGTCCCTTGAACTCTCCCCTTGCCAATCTTGTTTTATCTCCTCCCTGTTTCCCAAACGGCCCCCACCAGCTAGATTCTTTTAAATTAAAAAATCCAACACATTTTATCATTTCACCCATCTCAGTATATTTTTTTAAGAGATAAAGACTATCTGGTCTTTTAACATAACCACAATGCCATAGTCACATCTGAAAATATTAATAAGTCCTTAATATTATCTAATATCCATTTGGCCTTCACATTTTCTTGATTGTCCTGTAATGTTTAAATATTTGTTCATTTAAGTCAGGATCTAATCAATGTTCCAGTTGCATTTGATTAATGTGACTCTTATGTTTCTTTTTAATCCATAACAGTTCCTCTCCACTCTCTTTTGTTTTTTTCAGGGCATCTTGATGTAGATAAGTTCCCCAAATTTGTGTACACCGCACCATCCCCAATAAGGAAATCCTGAAAGCAGAGACCTTCCTTAGACCATGGGTTAAGTTATTTATTCCCTTGGGTATGGCCCTAACCCACAGACCTCTGCTCACTGTCCCTCAGAACATCTTAAAAAGGTTAATCATCTTATCCCAGTACTGCTTGCGATAATGGGAGCCCCAAGTGCTGAGTTGTTACCAACCTATTCACCCCAGTAATAACTCAGATTTATTAGCATGTGTTTACTACAACCCACTCGGATTGGTCCTTTACTCTCCCTATTTTCCAAATAAGGAAATAAAGGGATCGAAGAATCTGTTTATTCTTTCCGCTCAGTGGATTGGGCTTTGATGAGGCTGTCTGAAGGATGCATCCACTTGTCCAACCATGGAGAGCCCTTGTGCGGAGATGCAAGGTTTTATTTCCCACCAGGGGTTTTTCGGGGCTTTTAGGCACCTCTCAAGCAGGGCCAGCTGTGAAAGATGAGTGATCAGTAGGATGTGCTTGCAGTTCTGGGAAAGTGTTGGGGCAGGGAGACAGTGGAAGAGGCAGGGCTGACACAGAGCTCAGGATCTTCTGTGGATTCCCTTTGTCCAAGCTGGGCTTGTGCTCATCACCATGAATTCCCGGAGGGAGGCTCTGAACAGGTCTCCCCACCTCCTCTCTTTCACAAGTCCACACAAACCCTCATTACCACACACTCTCAAGCCCACACAAATACCACATCCACATGCCCTCAGACCCACACCACTCACGTCCCAGGCCAGCCCCCACAGGACTCATTCCTACAAGCACAGACTTGCCTGCACACACACCTCATTGTGCTGAGTAAACACAGGCCCTGAAGGTGGTGGGGGAGGGGAGGAGGGCTGGTTATTTCCGAGAGGCAGAGCCGGAACTGAAGGCTATCTGACTTTAGATAGAAAGGTTGCTTATTTATCTATTATCTATCTATCTATCTATCTATCTATCTATCTATCTATCTATCTATCTATCTATCATCTATCTACCTATCATCTATCTAGCTATCAATCATCTATCTATCATCTATCTACCTATCACCTTTATTTTTTTAAATTTATTTATTTTTTTAGTAATCTCTAAAACCAGTGTGAGGCTTGAACTCACAACCCCAAGATCAAGATCTTCCAACTGAGCCAGCCAGGTGCCCCTCTATCTATCATCTTTAATAGGGCTTTAGTTTTGGAAAACGCAAAGGCTTTGGAGCTCCTGGTCCCTGCAAGCCCAGGGAGTATGGAAGGAGCTTAGGGGTGAGTGAAGCCAGGGTGGGGAGGCTGCAGTGGGGTGCAGAGCTGGCTGGTTAAATAGGGCTAAATCGAATTCCCCCCATCTGAAGGTGAGGAGCTCTCATCTGTGGTTCTGAGAGCTAGAAAAACACCAACTGCTAGCTAGATAATCCAATTTCCTTTCCCCCTCGCTCTGAAGGGGACTGCCCTGACCCTCCTGCTTCAGCTTCACGCTGGGGCTCAGTCTGGCTAGAACTCTTTACCCCTCCAGCAGAATTCATATCAAAGCCTCAGCCCCCCGGGGTTCATTAGGAGGCATTTATTTCTGCATATTCTTGGAGAGCAGGAGGGAGGATAACTTGATTCGCAATGCAAATTGCTTGGTCGTAATTTCAAACTCTCCCTCCTTTCTCACAGGGAGATTTTGCAGGTCATTAAAAATCTATGATTGCCTCCCAAACAGCGGTGACAGCTGCCGTGCGGGGCAGGGCCAGGGGCTGGTGCCGGAGGGCCACCGAACCGTGTGGAAGGGATGCCCCTTCCAGCCCCTGTGCTCCAGATGGCAGGGATGGTGGCCCAGTTCTGAGGCCAATTTGGGGACCCAGACCTACTCTGTCTCCAGTTCAGTTCTGCCTTCTACCGCTGTTGGGCATCAGGTTCTTGATTTCCTCTCACTGAGCTCTTGGTTTCCTCCTCAGTAAAAATGGGGAGAAATAAGGCCCTGGACCTAGAGCAGTTGGCACATAGGTGGTGGGCAGTCAGCTCTGCAGGCTAGCCCCTTCTCACTCCAGACTTGGTGGCTGGCTCAGTGACACCTTTCTTCATCCCATCGCCCTCCCCAACCTGGGCTTCTGGGACCCAACCATCAAGCGAGTATTGCCCGGATCTTCTGCTCATGATGAAGGTCTCACTTGGTGTTTCCTTTCCTGTGTAGCTTTGGGAATTCAGAAGCCCCAAAACTATGTAGGCCTTTGCCTTCAACCTAACTGATCCCATAGACATTGGTCCAGTGTTAGAGGGAGGAAAGATCTAATGGGTGTGTGTGTTGATCAGAGCCCGTACCTCTATATAAAACCAAGAAAAGAGTTTAGGCCAGGCAGGAAGGGAACTACTTCTCCATGAGTTTGAGGCACTGACCTGGGATTTCCCCCGGGAGGATGGAGATCCCTTTAATCTTAGCCCCACTGAGTTCCATGATGCTCCAACCCTGAACTGCAGGAATAAAAGATGTCTTGCTGATAGAAAGATAAAGCTAATTTTTATACTGGAACTCTCAGAAAGGAGGCCTGCCCAGGGCTCAGCCCACATCACAAATCTAAACCTGAATCAGCCTACTCTTACAGAGAACGCTTCACTGTCAAGGAAAACTAACGCCAATCACAACCCTCCAACTCAGCTTTCACTAGCTTCCCTACCCTAGCAAATAGGACCTGCTAGCCTTATAAGGAAATTCTCGACCTCCTCCCCAGTCATGCCCTATTTCCACAATGCCTCTGTGGCTTCTAACATATGGGAAAGCTCGCTCTTGCCCAGAATCCCTCAGGAAGAGCACTCCACTGTTGTGAGGCCCTGTACTCCCCCAACCCATGGATTGTTTTCCCTTGAATAAAGGACATCAAACTCATTACTAAATTGTTCTGGTTTTGCTATTTGACAATGATAAACACATAATCCTTGAGGAGCACAGATTGCTGTGCATAATTGTGAGAGGAATGTCATATATTTTGAAGGTTTAAAGTTACCTTTAAATTCAGATCTTAAAAGGTATCTGGAAAAACAGTTTGGCAGTTCCTCAAAATGTTAAACAGAGTGAGTATATAACCCAGCAATTCTACCTCTATGTCCATGCCCTGAAGAAATGAAAACATAGGGCCACATAAAAACTTGTATATAAATGTTCATAGCAGTATTATTCATAAGAGCTAAAATGTGAAAACAACCCAAATGTCCCTCAAAGAATAAATGGATAAATAAACCTGGTGTGTCTCTCTCTCTCATGCACACACGTGCACACGTGCACACACACACACACACTCACATCCCTGCCTGCATTCATGGGTTAGTTTCAGCAGTTTGATGAAAAACCCAGGAGTATTCTTCACAGAAGGGGTCTGGAGCCGGCTCCCCCAAGGAGTCTGGGAAGAGAGGTCCCTTCTCCCAGCTTCACTTCCAGCTGCTCTTCTGATGACCCTCCTCCATATCCACCTCATGCTTCAGCGTCTTCAACTTTGCAGTTCTGGAAACCTTCTGTGCCTTTGTGCATCCTGACCATGGACTGCCTCTCTCCTGCTTCTCTGCCCATTGACTACCCACTAGCCTTCCAGAGCCTTCCTGACCTTCTCCTTCCCTGGAGGCAGTTGATCTCTGCCTCCCCCTTGGGCAGTAGGAGAGCTTGTAACCTTAATCCTGCTGGATGGAGCTCCTCAGGCACAGGAACTGGCTCACTCAACTGGAATCCTGACATAATGCAGGACCTTGAATAGATGTTCAAGCCATGATGGGAAGAAAAAAAGAAAAAGAAGGTAGAGGGACAGAAAGAAAGGAAAATCATTTTCATATTATTTCTCTTTTTATACAATCACACTTAAGAAGAAGGAAAAGGAATTAATTATAAGAGGTCTCTGAGTTCTTCAATGTAATTTTTTGCTGGTGTATAATTTAATTCATTAATAAAGTAGAAAAGGAGAAATTCAGGCATATTTCACATTCTAATGAAATTCAAATAGATTTGAGAATTTAAGGAATGGTTTTCTTTTACAGTCAATATTCATTTCTCCCCTATAGAAAAAAATCACATTTCTTCCCCAGAATGACTTTGGGGTTTGATTGATCTAAGGACTGAATATGGAGCTCCTTTTTCTTTGTTCAAGTGGAAAGCACACACACAGTCATTCCCTTTCAAATCAGAAGGAGCTCAACTTCTTTTCTTTGGTCCAAACCCATCCCCCTCTACACTCCCTGTGTACAAATGCATCAAGTTTGTGGACTTCAAAGGGCGTTCCACATGATAGCTGCAGATATGGGGGTTCAGGAGGTGGGAATGGCCCCCTCTTTATTAGCTAGCGATTACCAAGACTTCATAATCATTAACTAGTTAACCCTGATGAAGTAATTCCCACAGGCATTGATGGGAATTGTCTGAACATAGCAGGATAGAAACTGACCCGCTGACTTGGTAATCCTATTCCTGTCCCTAAACTTACCCTTTATAAGGCCCTTTACAGAACTGGGGACAGTATGGTGCAGAGGAAAAAGTACTGAACTAATTCTTGTTCTAACTCTATCATTAACCAGCTGTGTGACCCTGGCTGTAGCCCCAGCTCTAGTGTGGCTGGCTTTAATCAGGGAAAGCAAATAGGTAGCATAAGCGCCAACATGGATGCCCTCCTGTCACTGGGGCAGACATTGCTAATCAATCGCAGCCCCTTTCCTGAGCCTGGACAGAGCTCCCTAATCCCACGCACCTATAATCGATTAGACTGCCTCATGAACCGCGGCTTACTTACCATGCCTGGACTAGATGGTCCCTTTACTGACCCTTCCAAGGCGGACGTTCAATAATTTTAAGTGTTACAGCTATTCATTTTGTTGTGGCAATCACTACCAACAGACTCCATCAAACTGTGCTATTCCATTCCAAGGATCACACAGAACTTCCCTCAAAACACTCCTAAGAAACAGGAAAATAAACATTCGATTCCAACCATCCCAGAGATGGAAGCGACCTAAAACAAAGGAGGTGGCCTGGATCCTCTAAGACAAGCTCCAAGCGGGGCTGAAAGCAAAGGCAACCACAACAAACACTTCCTACTCCTTTCCCTCGGGATGAAGGGCCAGGAGCCAGTCCTTCAATCCAAGGGGGAATTCCTATAGGAGTTAATGAGAATTTGGCATTAAAATGAAGAGGTTCCTCTCACACACTGCTGGTGGGAACGTGAAATGGTGCCACTGCTTTGGAAAACAGTCTGGCAGTTTCTCAAAATGTGAAACATAGAGATACCATATGACCCAGCAATTCTACTCCTAAGTGTACACCCAAGAGAAATAGAAATGTATGTCCACATAAAACTTATACACGAATATTCATAGGAGCATTGTTCATAAAAGTAGAAACAATCCCACAAAGGTTTTATATATACATATATGATATTTATATAACTGTCATATGATCTTAAATCTATGTATTTAATAAATATTTCTATTTACTAATATGTATATAATAGTATTATAATACCATATAAATGTGATGATATTCCTCTATATTCTAATTTTTTTCCAGCAACTTAAAGAGTCTCGCTGTGTATTACTACTCCCTTCCCACTCAGCCCCCTAATTTGGGGACCATCGACGTAACTTAGCACAATTCCCAGAAGCAGAGCTCGTTCTCTCCACTGAAGGATGAGAAAAATAAGGCTTAGTGGGTTAAAGGAACAGCCCCAAGTCCCCACAGCTAGTAGACGACAGAGCCAGGCCCCCAATCTTCCTAAATAAAGTCTCATGCTCATTCCACCCACCCTGGCCGTAGGGGAGGGTGAGAAGAGTCTGTAAGAAGTTGGTAGGACAGCTGCAAGTTGCGCAGAGCCAGAAATGCTGTGTAAATCATTTAGGAACAAATAGGAACTGATCCTCATCCCCCCTTTGAAAAATATTAGAAGATGCTAGTGTAAGTGTTCTAGTGAAGCATCTCCGCTTCCTACAATCTCAGCGCCTGAAACCTTACATGCGGGAAGCAAGGTTTGATGGAAAAGCAGCCTTCTGTGGTGTATATAGAGAATAAGTAATGGCCCCATAAAACATGGATTTCTTTAATCTACTGAGGGAGTGCCCCTGACAAGACACCACGAGGGCACAGCTGTGTTTACTCGAGGGTCACCCAGTGTCATTTATAATAAATGCTTTCGCTTTTGCACTCTGGTGACCACCTTCTCCTTTCCAGGATATGAAGTATGTTACCACAGACCCAGACATTGTTAATGGGCCCACGCGGCTATGAACAGCCCAGCCAGTCCTCGATTTTATAGCATCCATCACAGGACACCAGGATTCTTATTAAAGAGGAGAGCTTTCACGGCTTTTTTCAGAGCGCCGTATTTTCTAGATCCAACCTGCAGGGAGAGAGCTACCATGACTGATATTGCACTGTAGGCTGTTAGATGGGGTCTGGGTCACAATGGCGAGGGAAGAAAATCACCGAATGGTATTTACGACGTGCTGTCCTATGTTGATGCGGTGCTGGGGGCTGTCTGAGGTGAGGTAGACCGACCTGATGCTTTTCCCCTAGGAGCTTCCATTCAGAAAGAGAACACTGAGGCATATGTAAAAATTATGACCTGATTCACCACGTACAGTGTGGAGCAAAAATGTAATTAACTTTGATTTACAGAGTGTAGTACAAACCTTGGTCTACTCAACCCTCTGGGCCACCAGAAGTTCTTTCTCACTTCGACCCTTGTTTAATATCTTATCATTTGGTCGCAGGCCCCTTTTCCTATTTAGGAAGCAGAGTTTACCGAACATAATCTTATCTTTCTTTGAGGGTCAAGAATCTTGCAGTGTCAGATTAATGTTTGTAAACGTTACTTCGCTTCCTGAGACCTTGCTCCATGTGGTCTGTGGTGGGCTGGAGATGAAGTGGCTTGGCTCTGATGTCAAAATCTGGCTCTGCCCCTTAATGAGCTGGATGGTCTGGGACAGGTTGCTTCACCAGGCTGGGCTTCTGAGCCTTTAGTGTTCTCATCTGTAAAATGCAACAAGTCATGGTTACTTTGCTAGGACTGGAGGGGATGCGTGCAAAGTCCTTAAGGACAGTATCTGCTACACAAGAAGCATTAAACACGTAATAGCTCTTCTTATGCATTGTATCAAGACAAAATGGAATATAGATGGATCTCAGATCTCACAGATCTGGAAATATTGCTTGCTTGCAGTGAATATCATAGTGCTTACACAGATCCCTTCCTCAGGGCTGATCTACCAGTCCCCCAGCAGCTGGGAGGGTCAGCAGCTGAGGACTCACAATTGTGTTCCTAGCTGGGCATTGCCCTCAGCCACTAGGAACGCCCTAGCCCAAGATCATTCTCCCTCCCAGGCTGGATAATGTGGATACACAAATTTAGTCCCTTTGTCCCAATTTGGGACAATTGTGAAGGGCTGCCCCAGCTCCAGAGTTGCCTGTGGGATCTGCTAAGTGCTCAGATCCAGCTGCATTGCAGGCCAGCGTCTCCCTCTGCTGGGTCCTCACCCATTACAGGTCCATCCCCTGAGAGCTCTTCCTAAGAAACCAGGGAGTGGCTCTCAACTTTCCATGTCAGGGTCAGTTTCAAGAGAACCCCACGTAGGATCTTGCTTAAAAGTAAATTATTGAAAGTTTTCTTGAGATTTAGATTCGTCTCTTGGAAGCGATCAGCAGAAACAATGTCAGTGAATTGTATTTTCCGGTTATTTAGGTCCTAGCTAACTGTATTTTCTATCGCTGCGGTAGCAAATCACGTAATCATGAATGCAATGGCCTAAGACAACACGAGATTTTTATCTTAAATTCTGTAGTTTGTAAGTCTAAAATGGGTCTCAATGGGCTAAAATTAAAATTTTCAGCAGGATTGCATTCCATTTTGGAGGCTTTAGGGAAGAATCTGTTTCCTTGCTCTTTCCGGCTTCATAGAAGCGGCCCATTCTCCTTGGCTCATGGCCCTCTTCCTCCGTCTTCAAAGCCTGCAAGAGTGTGTCCGGTTCTCTATCACATGGCTCTGACCTCCTCTTCGGCCTCCAGCTCTACATCACATTGCTCTAAGCTCCTCTTCTGTCTCATGCTTTTGAAGACCTTGTGATCACATTAGGCCTCCCTGGATAATCCAGGATAATCTCCCTGTTTTAAGGTCAGCTAATTAGCAACCTTAGTTCCACCCATAACTTTAATTCCCATTTGCCATATAATGTGACATATTCACAGATTCCTGGATTAAGATGTAGACATCTTTGGGGGGGCACATTATTTTGGCTATCACACGAATCAAAGTTTTACTATTTAATGGATAAGACAAATGGGGGCTAGGCCAAAGTGAGGGAAGATGGACTTACTTGGACAAGTACAATGTGTATACCTTTTGTCATCTGGGATAGTTCAGGGTTGTGAACATTTGGGAAGCACAGTATGGTTTGGGGGAGGAAGTTTGTGAGAAACGGGGCAGCAGTGTAGGCCAAACTGAAATGACAAGAACTTAAAGAAACCAGAGCTTAAAGAAACCAAAGCCACCCTGACTCATCAAGGGTTGATGCCTGAGAAAGGCTGTGGAAGGACAGTCCCACGCGTCTGACATCGAACTATCAAATGGGAGGCCACGTAAAAATCACATGGAGAAATTTTGTCAAAAATGATCCAGCACCGCCCAGATCAGATGCAACACCTGGTTTCTGGCAACCGACAGGCATTTAAGTTCAGGATAGCTCCATGAATGAGAGAATTGCTGACTTCCTATCCCCAACAAAAAACAACTCTACCGATAGTTTCATTTGTCCCTTCAGAGCCCAAGAGTCTCTCTCTAGCTACCAACTGCCATTTCTGGCTTAGGGCTCAGCACCGCAGAACAGAGTCCTGGTGCCAGGTGTATGTGTGGGAGAACCCCTGTTTAGGCGGGGGGGCCTTTCCTCAATGAACGTTTTCGCTCATGTTTATAATCCACTGAATAAACGTTTAGAAGTCCAGGAAAGACACAACTGAAAAGGACTCAGTGACCTGATGAATGTTCCCTTGCCTTAATAGAATCGAGTGTCTGGGGCTTCCAGGCAACTTACTTGTGAATGTATATGAGGAAATTTAAGGTATGTTTTAAATAAACATACCAGAGCTTATGCATCCCACATGAGTCTCCCCTTCAAAGCAGTCTCCTTGGAAGACGAATCGCTTATTCCAAAAATACCGGTAAAAAACACTCTGGTTCGTTTCTTTTTTAAACACTTAAGTGCATTCTTTGGAGTATCTCAATGGGGACAAATATTTATGCTTTAAAGGTGGATTTGATTTTTAACAACAGCCAAAATTCATTTAGATCAAAGTCTGGGGAATAAGGTGAATAATCGAGGTAAGTAATACCATGTTAGATTAAAAGATGAGGCTGATATAATTGAATAAGACTAGTTTTCTCATGAGGGTTGTGGATGGTTCTGAGGGCCAAAGAGTAGGAACAATGGCAGCATTGATGGGATAAATTGGCACCTTTCAAAGCAATTTCTTTAAAAGATTATATAGCATTGAGTGTAGCAACTTTGGGGATTTTTTTTTTTTTAAAGTGTATTAGTTCAGAAAGACCTTGTGTATCTTAGTGACCAGAAGCATAGGTTATAAAGTCAGTCCTGGAGCCAAAGTTCAGCTCCAACATTTTTTTAGCTGTGTGACCTCAAGCGAGACACTCAACCTCTCTGAGCTTCATTTTCTTCATCTGAATAGAACGATTACAGTATTAACTACTTCAGAGGATGGCTACAGGGAATAAATAAGGTCGTACATATAAAACACCAGGTGATACATGTAAAGTACCTAGTCCACTGCATGACACATAGTAGTGCTCGATAATTAGTGGCTATGGTTGTTTTTCATGGGCACACGGTATACATACAAACGCACATCCTTCTTCACCCCTAGGTGGGAACAAATCTGTAATTTTGATTATATCTGTGGTGAGGTAATAATACAAGTAACCCTCATTTATTGAATACCCTTGGTGGGTCAGACCCTTCAAGCCTCACTATAACCTCCTTAGAGGTAGGTACTGTTATTGGACCTATTTTTACAGATGAGGAAATTGAAGCCTAATGGGGGTTAAAGGACTTGCCCAAAAGTATTTAGCCACAATGCTGTGAAGCCAGGCGTCTGACTCTGATACTGGCATGTGTAGGCCCTTCTCACGTGGCTGCTTACGAAGGCCAGTTGGACCGCTTCACAGGGACATGAGGACAGCGTGAGGAGGGGTTCAGGCATGGACTTTGGAACCACATGGGCTGGATTTGACTTTGAAGACAGCTTGCCTGCTTATCCCTTATCTGTCAGGTTGCCCCCCACAAGATCTTCCCCCGCTATAAAGTAGGGCTAATGAAGAGATGCTGCAGGAGGAGCGTCTAGCCCAGAGTCACTGTTCGGGAAACGGGCTGTAATTAAATGTGAATGAAACTCGCAATTACTAGGACATTCTGCACAGAGTGGTTTTGGTCCCACATCCCGCTACCCTTGAGATACACACGCCTCCCAGGGGGAGAGGAGTACTGCTGTTCTGAAAGCCTCTGGTGATAGCCTAAGTATGAAAAACAGCCTTACTGATAGTGGAAAAGTCTCCTGAAAGTAGGCAAAGTGTTTCCATCAGATTACGGCCAAATTCCAGTGGGGGTGGGGGAGGTGACAGACAAAACCACTTAGTGTTCCTACGCGGCCCACAAGTTGACACTCTGATCAAACACTCTTTCTAACACGTGTTCCTGGAGAGCAGCCCCGTTATCTGGGGCTGGGGGCTGCTTGCTGACCCCCACTCCTGCCTGGGGCCACCCCCCCCAATAGTGCTTTTTTACATAGCAACATTAAGAAAAACCAGGGTAGCCAGAGAAAAACAGCATTGTTTGTGACGTAGTGTCTGGCTGGTGTAGAGCATTCATTCATCATTCATTCATTCAGTCAGTCTGTCATTCATTTATTCATTCATTCTTCTTCTGCACGAGAGAAGTCAGCAGCCAGTCTTGCAGCTAAGAGGACCATTATGGGTGAATTGTGTCCCCTACAAAATCCATATATTAAAGTCTTATCCCCAATACTCCAGAATGTGACTGTATTTAGAGATAAGGTTTCTAAATACGTGATTAAGTTAAATGTGGATGGGCCTTACTGTCCTTTTAATAAGAGGACATGAGGGCACAGGTCACATATACCAAGAGATGACCATGTGAGGACACGGTAAAAAGGTGTTGTCTGCACGTCAAGGAGAGGCCTCCGAAGAAATCAACCCCGCACACAACTTGATCTTGGACTGCCTGCCTCCAGAACCGTGAGAGCATAAATAAAGCCGTCCAGTCTGTGGTGTTTTGTTATGGCAACCCTAGCAGCATAATATAGGGCCTAACTTTCATTTCTGGGCTTGCACACAAGAGTTAGGGGAGAGGGTGGGGACCCCCTAGGTAGGGTATCACGTGGAGATGCTTCCTGCGGACCAGGGCACCCATGCGAGTGGCGTGGGACGTTCGTCACAAAGAGCCCCCTGGATTTTCCTGCCACATACCTGTGACCAACGCTCCTGGATGTCACCAGAGCAGGCTTCTTGACTTCCAAGGCCAGTTCCTCTGGCTCACCCAGGAAACTCCACGCTAGATTGCCCTGGAAGCTAAAAGTAGCTTTCAGACCGCTTGGGAATGACTCAGATTTGGGGGGACACATCTATCGAGGTGATTTTTGAAAAGAGGCTTATTTCTGCAATTATATCTGCTCAACACTTTTATCTGTTTTGTTGTTGCTTAAATAAACACTTGTTAAATGACCCAGATTGTGTTTTCTGCCTGCCTTTTGAAAGAACAGAGTAACATAAATTTAAATACATATTGGGTAACAGATGCTTTATTTTATTTTATTTATTTTATTTTATTTTATAGTTAGTCTGGAATCAACAATACTCAAAGATGTCACTGTGATTTCTTTTTTTGCCCCTAAAATTCTTCTCAACCTTCCAGTTTCTCATCATGTAGAAAATCAGGTGCTGTCCTAGTTACTGTTCCCTCAGCAAGTCACTGGTAGGGCCAACTTCTACAAACATGGACTTGAATTCCTACTTGGTCAGCATCAACTCATAATCCAGAAATTCTGTAATAAATATTGAAATTAAAATAGCTTTCCTCGTTGGGTATCTGCATTTCCTCACCTGCAAATAAGGAATTTTAGAGATGTTCTCTAAATATCTTTCAACTGCCAAGATTGTGGATTCTGTTTGGTAAGTTGGGCAAATATGTGAGCCTATGCTCCCCATACAGCCCCCCTTCCTTCTAACCCAAATCTTATTTATTTCATTCATTAGCTTAATAAATGCTGTTGAGAAAGTGACTGAATTAATTAATGAATGCCTACTGTGTTCCAGCCCCAGAGAGCACACAGATAAATACGACAGTTCCTGCCTCTCAGGAGCTCACACTCTGAAGGTGGAGACAGATGAATAAACACGTGAGCTCCTCAGTTCAACTTTGTTTTCAGTTAGTTTTACTTGTTATGATAATAAAAATTTTAATTTATTTCGTGCCTACTCTGTCAAGCATGCTGCTGAGTGTTACATGATGAATCCTCATGCTTATTCTACAAAGCAGGAATTTTTTTTTATTTTTTATTTTTCTAGAGTTTTATTTATTTATCTGACAGGGAGAGGGGGAGAGAGAGAGAGAGAGAGAGAGAGAGAGAGAGAGAGAGCACAAGCAGGGGGAACAGTAGGCAGAGGGAGAGGGAGAAGCAGACTTCCTGCTGAGCAAAGAGCCTGACGCGGGGCTTGATCCCAGGACCCTGGGATCATGACCTGAGCTGAAGGCAGACGCTTAACCATCTGAGCCACCCAGGCTCCCCCCAAAGCAGGTATTACTGACTCTGTCTTAAAGATGAGCAAATGAAGACCAGCAAGTGACAGACCTAGGTCTGGTTGACTCCCTGTCATATATATAAATCAAGCTATATGAACTTTATTGTTTCTGGAATGAAAAGCAGGATGGTGCTATGATTTGATCTCAGTGAAAGATAGCAAGTGTTGCTGATTATGTTTTCAATTCGTGCATTTAACCAACATTTGTTGAACATCTTCTCAGTGTCTATACTAGACAATGGGGATAAAATTAGAAAGCTAAGCATTCTTCTGACCCGCTCCTGATGCAGTCAGTTTTAGTAAGGGAGGAAGAAGTGTCAACTCATAATTACAATCCTATGGGACCAATACCCAGATGTAATAGCAAAGGAATGCTCTGGGATCCCGGGGGGAGAGCAACTAACTGTAGGCTGGAGAAGTCAGGGATGGTGACTTTTGAGCTGAGTCTTGAAGATGACTAAGAATCCACTAGGCAGAAGGTAGAAGGATGTTCCAAGCAGAGGGAACAGAATGTGCAAAAGTCTAGGGCTGTGAACAGAATACTGCTTTTGAGGAATGATGAGAAATTGTGTGTGACAGAGTAAAGAGACTGCAGGATGATGGAACCGGCTAGAGACGTTGAAGCGTCTTATTAAGAATTATCCTGTGACTGATGGAGATTTTCCCAGGGGGATAGTGACAGCATAACAGGAGAACCCTGGCTCCAGTGTGGAGCAGTGATTATCAGCCCTGGCCGCACACCAGAATAACATGGGGAGCTTTAAAAACCCTGATGCCTAACGCTACACACCAGATTAAACAAGAATTCCAGGCACTGGGACCCAGGTATTGGTATTCAAAAAACCCCTCTCTAGGTGAATCTAATTCAGCCAAAGTTGAGAACCACTGGTGTGAAGTCTCCAGAGAAGAAAGAATTGGTGGCTGGGGGGCCAGTTAGGGGACTACTGGGCAAGGTCTGGAGAACACCACCAGAGCAGTGGTTCTCAGACTTCAGTGTATCAGCATCACCTGTGAGGCTTGTTAAAATGCAGACTTTCTGGGCCCCAGCCCCCAGCTTCCAATTATGAAGATCCAGGGTGGGGCCTGAAAATTTGCATTTCTAACCATTTCCCAGGTGATGCTGATGCTACTGACGCAGGGATCTTACTTTGAGAACCATAGGTCTGTGGTCTGGCAGTGGAGATGGAGAGGAGAAAACAGATTGGAAGTTATTTTGGAGGTAGGTAGGAGGGGGATCAGGCAACTGGGTGGATGGTGATGCTGTTAACTGAAATGGGAATGGAGAAGACCTGTTTGCTTTGTTTATGATATAGGGGAGAAGACATTTGCACCTATAGGACTTGACCTGTTTGTTGGAAACGTCTAGGTGAAGGCTCCTAGTTGGCACCTGGCAATCCTTTTCTATGAGGAAGAAGTGAGGCAGATTCTGGGACAAATCAGACTTCGGATTTAGCCTAATTCAAGGTAGATATGGACTGATTACTCTGTATAGCTTGAGAATATATTTTACTTCTATCTGAGCCATTTTTTTTTTCTGATGACAATGTTTAATCCGTGAAGGACTATGATAGTGTTTCGTTGGTCACTCCACAAAAAATGATCCACATTATACACAAGGCCTTAAACTTGGTTAAGTATATGTAGGTC
Source organism: Eumetopias jubatus (assembly GCF_037043125.1). Lineage (NCBI taxonomy): Eukaryota > Metazoa > Chordata > Mammalia > Carnivora > Otariidae > Eumetopias > Eumetopias jubatus. Next base: position 34,144,099 of record NW_028274809.1, read on the forward strand.
CAAAGGTTTAAAAAGCTTCCACCAGTGTTTTCCATTTATTTTCACACATGAATTTGAAAAGCAAATATAACCTCTATTTATTTATTATATTGATAGTTACTATGTTTTCTTCTTATTTGTGAGAAGAGTCCAAGGCATTTGGCTGAGCCTCAGTTTCCCCAGTGGTAAGAAGGGGGGGTTGGATTTAGTCCTGCCAAGGACCCTTCCAACTCCCGCATTCCATGAGTTTACCTTTGACTCTGTGTCAGTTTTGCCAGAAGGATCTCCAGGAGCTGCTCATATTGGAAAGTTTTTTTGCCCATTTTAACTTTTTTAGAGTACTTTTCTATCAAAAAATAGTAAGGCCCTATTGTCAAAACTATGTCTTAAAGGTATTTCCAAACTTGTTTCTTATTCCTCACTTGACAAGTCCTGTCACAGGGCTCCATCACTCCTGGACTAACAGCTACCAATAAACAGAAAATTATTTCCAACCAGCTAATATGCTGTTTACTTTCCAGAAAAATTGCACTTTCCAATCTGACAGTTGATCAAGGGGTATCCCGCTGCTGTCAGCAGGGAGAAATGTTTAAACACAGAGATGGGAGTTTAAACATTTTCTCATTATCACAGAATAAGGGAAAAAAACACACAAATAAATAAATAAGTAAAAATGGCATCCAGACTCTAACCCCCTGCTGGGATCGTAATGAAGCTGTGTCATGTGACCAAAAGGAGTGGGCTTTTATCTCTGGCCCAGTACCGTTATTCAAGTGACACCTGTCACATGACCCAACTTCAGTCTTTTATCTGCCTTCCCCAGCCACCCTTTTGGGGAATTGTCTTTTCTAGAGACGTGTGGCCCTTTACGGCCATTGTAGTGGGCTCTGTTAGTACGATTAGCCTGCCTTATGCATTTCTTGCCTCGAATCCCCTAGATCTTTCCTCAAATATTGTTTGAACATACTAAATTACAAAATACCTATAAAACTAAAAAAAAGGACAAATCTCAGAGGACAAAAAAAAATCAGTGCCATTATTTCATACAAGTTTGCAGGAATTGAAATTTGTCTGGAAATAAAAATATTTATATTTTAAAATACCTATCTTTATTTTTGAATGTTTATCAGAGCAGGAGGCTAATAAAACCCAAGTACACTTCATTATAAAAGTGCCTGCAACTGTGTGGCTCAGTTGGTTGGGTGACTGCTTTCGGCTCAGGTCATGATCTTGGAGTCCTGGGACCGAGTCCCGCATCAGGCTCCCGGCTCAGCAGGGAGCCTGCTTCTCCCTCTGACCCTCTCCCCTCTCATGCTGTTTCTCGCTCTCTCAAATAAATAAATAAATAAATAAAATCTTAAAAAAAAAAAAGTGCCTGCAACTCTAGCTAGCCAGGCTCACCAGAGTGAACCATAGTCACAGCCAACCAGAACCAGGTGTGGTCACCTTCCTCCTAACCCCTAACTTCACTCTAAACCCCAACTAACTCTTTTATTCTTTAACTTGATTTCTTTTTGCCCTCCTAGACTCCTGCCTTACCTTGTTAACTAGAATCCCATGGTCTTGGCACCTTTAATTTTCCTGGTCCCTTTTTCTTCCATTTTACTATGACTACTACCACCATGTAACTACTGTCACCATCACCATCACCACAACCATGACCACCACCTCCATGATCACCACCACCACCACCACCATCACCACCACAACCATGACCACCACGTCCATGATCACCATCACCACAACCACCATCACCACCACAACCATGACCACCACGTCCATGATCACCATCACCACAACCACCATCATCACCACAACCATGACCACCACCTCCATGATCACCATCACCACAACCATGACCACCACCTCCATGATCACCACCACCACCACAACCATGACCACCACCTCCATGATCACCATCACCACAACCACCATCACCACCACAACCATGACCACCACCTCCATGATCACCATCATCACAACCACAACCACCATCACCACCACAACCATGACCACCACCTCCATGATCACCACCGCTACTACTATTACCATCACCACCACCACCAGTACTACCACTAGCTAATTTGTATCATGCTTGCTATCTGCCAGGCACTGTTTAAAATACTCTAAGTATATTCACTCACTTAATCCTCACAAACCACTCTATGAGGTAGATACTGTTATTACCCCCATTTTACAAAGGAGACAGTCAGCACTGGATGAAAGACTTGATATGGGCAAGGGAGCTGGCTGTGTGGATGTTTGGGAGAAGGGGAGGAGCCAGGCAGAAGTCCAAGGAGCGAGCATGCCTCGTGTATTTAGACTATCCACAGATGCTTCCAACTTCTTTCTTTTTCCTTCAGCCATTCCACACTTTAGCTAGTACTCCATCTTTTCCATCCTTTCATGACAGTTTCTGAAAGATATTCTCTGCTTCTATTTTCTTACCACTCACTCTTTCACTGTAGTTTTCTATGACTACCATTCCATAGAAACTGCTCCCTTATAGGTCACTGATGACCAGTACGCACCACAATCTATGGCCTGCCTTAGTTTATAGCACCCTGACATTTTTCTTTGTAGGCCATTCAGTCTTAGAACATTCTTCTTAACTTTTGTCACCTAGAATGACTCTCATTTTTTGTTTCATCCCTCCAACCCATCAAAATCTAGCAACTAATGCTTTGTCTCCTTTGGTGCTTCTTCTCTCACCCCTGCACTTCTCTTTGTATTTGTTCTCTTGGGCAATTGCATCTTTGAGACTTCAAGGACATTATCATGTAGGTGATGCCCACATATAGCCGGTCCTCATTTCCTGGTCTCAGGTCAGCAGTTATAATTGTCTGATGCATACCTCAAACTCAAGATGTCCAAAACGAACTCATAGCCTTGTCTCTCAAACTAACTACCTGACTCTAAGTTATATAACAAGTTATCCAGTCCCCAGACTGGAAAGCTAATAGGCACTCTTCACCCCCACCCCCACCCCTGCTGCTCCCTGAACTCCAGACCCCACAATCAACTGTTGCTTGTCTGTTCAACAGTTGTTCCCACTTCTTCCTCAGTTATAAGAAAGTCGTGACTATTCAGGAATTCGCCCCTCAGGAAAGGTGATCCTAGCCTCAGATCAGGAGTAATTCCTGACCGTTCTAAAGCAGTCATCTCATTACCTTTGCTAGCAATTTAGGAGTGGAGATATGACAGTCTGATCACTAAGATGTGAAGACAATGGTGCTTTCTTTGCCTGGGTGGCTCAGTCGGTTAAGCATCTGCCTTCAGCTCAGGTCATGATCCCAGGTGCTGGGATCGAGTCCCACATAGAGCTCCCTGCTGAGCAGGGAGCCTGCTTCTTCTCCCTCTCCCTCTGCCTGCCACTCCCCTTGCTTGTGCACTCTCCCTCTCTCTCTCTCTCTCTTGTTCTGTTAAATAAATAAATAAAATCTTAAAAAAACCAAACCCCTCCAAAGTGTAAGAAATTAAATCAGATAAAATTTTATAGGAATAATATTGTATTAGTTTATTGTTCATTAGCTCTTTTGGTTTTTTATTTGCTTGTTTTTAATAGATTTTGGTTTTTAGAGCAATTTTAGGTTCACAGCAATATTTAGCAGAAGTTACAGAAATTCTCCCTAAAAAAGAAGTTAGAGTCTTCCCATATACCTCCTGTTCCCACACATGCATAGCCTCCCCCTACCAGAACCTGCTTTGACACATCATTATCATCTGAATATGATAGTTTACATTAAGAGTCGTTCTTGGTCTTGTACATTCTACAGGTTTGGATAAATTTATATGACATGTATCCACCATTATAGTATCATGCTAGTTTCACTGCCTTAAAAATCCTCTGCACTCTGTCTATTCATCCCTCCCTCCTAACTCCTGGCAACCACTGATGTTTTTTCTTAAATTATTTTCTTTATTTGTGGAGGATCTTGTGCATCACATTTTTGATCAGTGAAACAGTGATTATAATCAATGACCTACAGATAGTTATAAAGTACTTAGACTCCTGTATGAAAGACACTGCGCGAACAAAGCAAAATATTTATTATAGCTATTTTCTTACACACACACACACACACACACACACACAAAACCATAGTAGGATCAGGACAGTAGCAAACTGAAAGATAATGGCTTATTTAAGACAAAATGAAAAATTGTTTTTGTTGACTCAGATGACGTTTTTCACTCCCCAGATAAATTGGGAGTGGCTACATCTTTGAGGGTTTTTTTTTTTTTTTTGGTTTCAGAGGTACAGGTCTATGATTCATCAGTCTTATATAATACCCAGTGTTCCTTACATCACATGCCCTCCTTAATGTCCATCACCCAGTTACCCCATCCCTCAACCCTCCTCCCCTCCAGCAGCCCTCAGTTTGTTTCCTATGATAAGAGTCTCTTATGGTTTGTCTCCCTCTTTGGTTTCGTCCTGTTTCATTTTTCCCTCCTTTCCCCTATGATCCTCTGTTTTGTTTCTTAAATTCCACATATCAGTGAGATCATATGGTAATTGTCTTTCTCTGATTGATTAATTTCACTTAGCATAATACCCTCTAGTTCCATCCACATCGTTGCAAATGACAAGATTTCATATTTTTGATGGCTGCATAATATTCCACTGTGTGTGATACATATATCACATCTTCTTTATCCTTTCATCTGTTGATGGACATCTGGGCTCTTTCCACAGTTTGGCTATTGTGGACATTGTTGCTATAAACATTGGGGTGCAGGTGCCCCTTCGGATCACTACATTTATATCTTTGGGGTAAATACTGAGTAGTGTAATTGCTGGGTCATAGGGTAGCTCTGTTTTCAACCTTTTTTTTTTTTTTAAAGATTTTATTTATTTGTTTGACAGAGAGAGAGACAGCAAGAGAGGGAACACAAGCAGGGGGAGTGGGAGAGGGAGAAGCAGGCTTCCCGCTGATCAGGGAGCCCGATCATGACCCTGGGATCATGACCTGAGCTGAAGGCAGAAGCTTAACGACTGAGTCACCCAGGCGCCCCTGTTTTCAACTTTTTGAGGAACCTCCATACTGTTTTCCGGAGTGGCTGCACCAGCTTGCATTCCCACCAACAGTGTAGGAGGGTTCCCTTTCTCCACATCCTCGCCAATGTCTGTCATTTACTGACTTGATAATTTTAGCCCTTCTGACTGGTGTAGGTGGTATCTCATTATGGTTTTAATTTGGATTTCCCTGATGCCAAGTGATGTTGAGCACTTTTTCATGTGTTGGTTGGTCATTTGGATGTCTTCTTTGGAGAAATGTCTGTTCATGTCTTCTGCCTGTTTCTTGATTGGATTAGTTGTTCTTTGGGTGTTGAGTTTGATAAGTTCTTTATAGGTTTTGGATATTAGCCTTTTATCTGATATGCCATTTGCAAATATCTTTTCCCATTCTGTTGGTTGTTCTTTGGTTTTGTTGACTGTTTCCTTTGCTGTGCAAAAGCTTTTTTATCTTGATGAAGTCCTAGTAGTTCATTTTTGCCTTTGGAAACATGTCTAGCAAGAAGTTGCTGCAGCCGAGGTTGATGAGGTTGCTGCCTGTGTTCTCCTCAAGGATTTTGATGGATTCCTATCTCACATTTAGGTCTTTCATTCATTTTGATTCATTTTTGTGTATGGTGTAAGGGAATGGTCCAGTTTCATTCTTCTGCATGGGGCTGTCCAATTTTCCCAACACCATTTGTTGAGGAGACTTTTTTTTTTAAGATTTTATTTATTTATTTGACAGAGAGATAGCACAAGTAGGCAGAGTGGCAGGCAGAGGGAGACGGAGAAGCAAATTCCCCACTGAGCAGGGAGACCGATGCACAGCTCAATCCCAGGACCCTGGGATCATGACCTGAGCCGAAGGCAGACGCTTAACTGACTGAGCCACCCAGGTGCCCCGAAGAGACAGTCTTTTTTCCATTGACTATTCTTTCCTGCTTTGTCGAAGATTAGTTGACCATAGAGTTGAGGGTCCATTTCTGGGTTCTCTATTCTGTTCCATTGATCTATGTGTCTGTTTTTGTGCCAGTACCATACTGTCTTGATGATTATAGGTTTGTAATAGAGCTTGAAGTCCAGGATTGTGGTGCCACCAGCTTTGGTTTTATTTTTCAACATTCCTTTGGCTATTTGGGGTCTAGTTTCTGGTTCCATACAAATTTTAGGACTATTTGTTCCAGCTCTGTGAAAAAAGTAGATGGTATTTTGATAGGGATTGCATTAAATGTGTAGATTGCTCTAGGTAGCATAGACATTTTAACAATATTTGTTCTTTCATTCCATGAGTATTAAATATTTTTCCATTTCTTTGTGTCTTCCTCAATTTCTTTTGTGAGTATTCTATAGTTTTCTGAGGGCAGATACTTTGCTTCTTTGGTGAGGTTTATTCCTGGGTATATTATGGTTTTGGGTGCAATTGTAGATGGGATTGACTCCTCAATTTCTCTTTCTTCTGTCTTGTTGTTAGTGTATAGAAATGCAACTGATTTCTGTGCATTGATTTCATATCCTGCTACTTTGCTGAATTCCTGTAGGAGTTGTAGCAATTTTGGGGTGGACTCTTTTGGGTTTTCCACATAAAATATCATGTCATCTGCAAAGAGTGAGAGTTTGACTTCTTTGCCGATTCAGATGACTTTTATTTTTTTTGTTGTTGTTGTTGTCTGATTGCTGTGGCTAGGACTTCTAGTACTATGTTGAACAGCAGCGGTGATAATGGACATCCCTGCAGTGTTCCTGACCTTAGGGGAAATGCTCTCAGTTTTTCCCCATTAAGAATGATATTTGCTCTGGGCTTTTCATAGATGGCTTTTATGATATTGAGGTATGTTCCCTCTATCCCTATACTTTGAAGAGTTTTAATCAAGAAAGGAATGCTATACTTTGTCAAATGCTTTTTCTGCATCAGTTGAGAGGATCATATAGTTCTTGTCCTATCTTTTATTTATGTAGTGTATCACATTGATTTGTGGATGTTGAACCAACCTTGCAGCCCAGGGATAAATCCCACTTGGTTGTGGTAAATAATCCTTTTAATGTACTGTTGGATCCTATTGTCTAGTATCTTGGTGAGAATTTTTGCATTCATGTTCATCAGGGATATTGGTCTGTAATTCTCCTTTTTGGTGGGGCCTTTGTTGGGTTTTGGGAGTAAGGTAATGCTGGCCTCATAGAAGGAGTTTGGACGTTTTCCTTCCATTTCTATTTTTTGAAACAGCTTCAGAAAAATAGGTATTAATTCTTCTTTAAATGTTTGGTAGAATTCCCGTGGGAAGCCATCTGGCCCCGGGCTGTTTGTTGGGAGATTTTTATTACTGCTTCAATTTCCTTGCTGGTTATGGGTCTGTTCAGGTTTTCTATTTCTTCCTGGTTCAGTTTTGGTAGTTCATAGGTTTCTAGGAATGCGTCCATTTCTTCCAGATTGCCTAATTTTTTGGCATATAGTTGCTCATAATATGTTCTTATAGTTGTATTTCTTCAGTCTCTCCTCTTTCAGTCGTGATTTTATTATTTGGGTCCTTTCTCTTTTCTTTTTGATAAGTCTGGCCAGGGGTTTATTGATCTTACTAATTTTTTTCAAAGAACCAGCTCCTAGTTTCGTTGATCTGTTCTACTGTTTTTCTGGTTTCGATTTGATTGATCTCTGCTCTAGTCTTCATTATTTCTCTTCTCCTGCTGGGTTTAGGCTTTATTTGCTGTCCTTTCTCCAGCTCCTTTAGGTGTAGGATTAGGTTGTGTATTTGAGACCTTCCTTGTTTCTTGAGAAAGGCTTGTAGTACTATATACTTCCCTCTTAGGACCACCTTTGCTGCATCCCAAAGATTTTGAATGGTTGTGTTTTCATTTTTATTTGTTTCCATGAATTTTTTAAATTCTTCTTTAATTTTCTGGTTGATCCATTCATTCTTTAGTAGGATGCTCTTTAGCCTCCATGTATTTGAGTTCTTTCCAATTTTCCACTTGTGATTGAGTTCCACTTACAAAGCATTGTGATCCAAAAATATGCAGGGAATGATCCCAATCTTTTGCTACCAGTTGAGACCTGATTTGTGACCCAGTATGTGATCTATTCTGGAGAATGTTCCATGTGCATGCAAGAAAAATGTGTATTCTGTTGCTTTGGGATGGAATGTTCTGAATATATCTGTGAAGTCCATCTGGTCCAGTGTGTCATTCAAAGCCCTTATTTCTTTGTTGATCTTCTGCTTAGATGATCTGTCCATTGCAGTGAGGGGGGTTTTAAAGTCCCCTACTATTATTGTATTATTATTGATGTGTTTCTTTAATTTTGCTATTAATTGGCTTATATAATTGGCTGCTTCTATGTTAGGGGCATAAATATTGACAATTGTTAGATCTTCCTGTTGGCTGGACCCTTTAACTATGAGACAGTGTCCCTCCTCATCTCTTATTATAGTCTTTGGTTTAAAATCTAATTTGTCTGATATAAGGATTGCCACCCCAGCTTTCTTTTGATGTCCATTAGAATGATAAATGGTTTTCCACCCCCTCACTTTCAATCTAGTGGTGTCTTTGGGTCTAAAATGAGTCTCTTGCAGACAGCATATAGATGGGTCTTGCTTCTTTTTTTTTTATCCAATCTGATACCCTGTGTCTTTTGACTGGGGCATTTAGCCCATTTACATTCAGAGTAACTGTTGAAAGATATGAATTTAGTGCCATTGTATTACCTGTAAAGTGACTGTTATTGTATATTGTCTCTGTTCCTTTCTGGTCTATGTTACTTTTGGGCTCCCTCTTTGCATAGAGGATCCCTTTTAATATTTCTTAGAGGGCTGGCTTGGTGATCACAAATTCTTTTAGTTTCTGTTTGTCCTGGAAGCCTTTTATCACTCCTTCTATTTTAAATGACATCCTAGCGGGATAAAGTATTCTTGGCTGCATATTTTTCTCATTTAGCACCCTGAATATATCATGTCAGTCCTTTCTGGCCTGCCAGGTTTCCATGGATAGGTCTACTGCCAATCTAATGTTTCTACCATTATAGATTACAGACCTCTTGTTCCAAGCTGCTTTCAGGATTTTCTCTTTGTCTCTGAGATTTGTTTTTTTTTTTTTTAAAGATTTTATTTTTTTATTTGAGAGAGAGAATGAGAGATAGAGCACATGAGAGGGAAGAGGGTCCGAGGGAGAAGCAGACTCCCTGCCGAGCAGGGAGCCCGATGTGGGACTCGATCCCGGGACTCCAGGATCATGACCTGAGCCGAAGGCAGTCGCATAACCAACTGAGTCACCCAGGCGCCCCTGTCTCTGAGATTTGTAAGTTTCACTATTATATGTTGGGGTGTTCACCTATTTTTATTGATTTTGAAGGGGGTTCTCTCTGCCTCCTGGATTTTGATGCCTGTTTCCTTCCTCAGATTAGGGAAGTTCTCTGCTACAATTTGCTCCAATATACCTTCTGCCCCCCTCTCTCTTTCTCCTTCTTCTAGGATCCCAATTATTCTAATATGGTTTTGCTTTATGGTATCACTTATCTCTTGGATTCTCCCCTCGTGATCCAGTAGTTATTTATCTCTCTTTTTCTCAGCTTCTTTATTCTCCATCATTTGGTCTTCTATATTACTAATTCTCTCTTCTGCCCACTTATCCTAGCAGTTAGAGCCTCCATTTTTTTAAATTTTATTTTATTATGTTATGTCATCATACATCATTAGTTTTTGATGTAGTGTTCCATGATTCATTGTTTGCGTATAACACCCAGTGCTCCATTTAATACATGCCCTCCTTAATACCCATCACCAGACTAACCCATCCCCCCGACCCCTCCCTTCTAAAATCCTCAGTTTGTTTCTCAGAGTCCATAGTCTCCCATGGTTCATCTCCCCCTCTGATTCCCCCCCTTCATTTTTCCCTTCCTACTATCTTCCTTTATTTTTTTTTAACATATAATGTATTATTTGTTCCAGAGGTACATGTCTGTGATTCGTCAGTCTTACATAATTCACAGCACTCACCATAGCACATACCCTCCCCAATGTCCATCACCCAGTCACCCCATCCCTCCCACCCCCCACCACTCCAGCAACCCTCAGTTTGTTTCCTGAGATTAAGAATTCCTCATCAGTGAGATCATATGATACTTGTCTTTCTCTGATTGACTTATTTCGCTTAGTGTAATACCCTCTAGTTCCATCCATGTCATTGCAAATGGCAAGATTTCATGTATTTTTTTTTTTAAGATTTTATTTATTTGACAGAGAGAGACACAGCGAGAGAGGGAACACAAGCAGGGGGAGTGGGAGAGGGAGAAGCAGGCTTCCCGCTGAGCAGGGAGCCCAATGCGAGGCTCGATCCCAGGACCCTGGGATCATGACCTGAGCCGAAGGCAGACACTAAACGACTGAGCCATCCAGGCGCCCCATGATTTCATGTTTTTGATGGCTGCATAATATTCTATTGTATATATATATCACATCTTCTTTATCCATTTGTCTGTTGATGGACATCTTGTAGAACCTCCATTTTTATTGCATCTCATTAAAAGCCTTTTTTATTTTGACTTGATTAGATTTTAGTTCTTTTATTTCTCCAGAAAGGGATTCTCTAGTATCTTCTATGCTTTTTTCAAGCTCAGCTGGTATCTTTATATTCATTATTCTGAACTCTAGTTCTGACATCTTACTTATGTCCATATTGATTAGGTCCCTGGCAGTCAGTACTGCCTCTTGTTCTCTTTTTTGATGTGAGTTTTTCTGTCTTGTCATTCTGTCCAGAGAAGAGTAGATGAATGAGAGAATACTAAAATGGCAACAACAACCCCAGAGAAATATACACTAAACAAATCCAAAGAGACCTGAAACTGGAAAAAAAAAATAAAAATAAAAATAAGATGAAGAAAAAAAAAGAGAATATAATCAGACAGGTGAGCAGAATAGAGCAATAGACTGGATTCTGTGTATATTCTGGTCTGTTTTTTAGAAAACTAGACCCCAAGATTTTTAGGAAAGAAAAATTTACATATGTTCAAAAATAAAATTAAATACAATGAAAGGATAGAATGTAACTGTCAAAGTGGAAATTAAAAGACAAGAAAAAACAAAAGAGAAAAAAAACCCCAGCAACAACAAAAAAAGAAATGGATACAAACAGACAGGTGAACAGAACAGAGCAATACACTATCTCCTGAGTGTATTTTGGTCAGTTTGTTAGAAGAGACTACATCTTAAAATTGAAAGAAAGAAAAACTTACATATACAAAAATAAAATGTGATTTTTGGAAAGATCATACACATTGGAGACAGTCAGACATGAGCTTTGTACCTTAACTCTGGTATACCACCATGGTTGAGTTATATAACTTCTTTGAGTCTCAGTTTCCTCTTTTGTAAAATGGAAGTAATAAATTAATAATAATTACTTACTTCAATGAGTTATATGAATAAATTGTGTACCTTCTCTGATTTTATTTAAGTGATTAATACAAATATGTATTAATATTTGTAGAATGGGACTTAAGACTCTACCTTATACCATACCACAATTGGCTTTTGTCTAGGTTGAAAAACCACTTTCAAGACACACATATATTTGCCCCATAATCCAGCCCACACAGTTTCATCTTTCAGGTGTGTTTGGAGAAGTTTGGTCAAATACTAAGGTAGATTTCCTTGGGCTATTTGTATGCATTTTTCCTCTTCCCCATCTCAGACTTTGGGTGCATTAGTATTACTTTTTAATTCTTTCTTAATTAGTTCTTTCTTGTTCTTCTAAAGGATATATAGAAGTCTCTGGTTTCTAGGCTGCTACATATCATGAGTAGATGATACCTAGGTGAAGTAATTTGAGTTTCCCTGGCTTCTTTTAGAAGGAGTCATGTGGAAAATGATACGTGTTAGCTGAGACTGATCTCTCATTTATTTGAGGGTTGTGTGTGTGCACACGCATGTGTGTCTGATGGTGCAACAGGGCTTGAATTACATCTTTGGAACTCTTTGTTCCCATCTATTCAGTATCGCCACCATCAAATCAGAGCTTAGATTCCTCATCACTTTTTCCTATCATCACCAATAACTGGGATTCAGTAGAAGGAGATAGCCAAAAAATTTAAATCTAACCAGGATTTCAATCCAAACTTCTAAAATCTAACGGGAGTGGGATAGTAGTGTGTTTTGATAATCCAGTTAATGAAGAAAGAAGCACCTCCTAGGAAATCTTAACAAAGCGTCTCAAGCAAGTCCTTTCGTTGACAATTTTATCCAAGAAACCATCTTCCCTGAGATTTTTCTGAACTTTAGACTAATCCTCTCCTTGCCACAGAAGTCCTTTTGTTGGGGGAAATTATAAGTGAACACAGGAGGGACAGGCCTCTGTAAGCACCAGCTCTGTCTCCAGATTCTTTTAATCATTAGCCTTTCATCTGGCCTGTAGTCCTTCTGGCCCAGGGATCTCTCAATCAAATCACAAAACAGACGAAATTATTCAGAAATCCTCTTCTCAGACTATTTCAATCTGTTGTCTAATTTTTGAGTCAATCAATGTTAAATTCTAGGCAAATGACAAGAGCAATAATCAATCATTGCTTTTTCTTCAAGTATCATGTCCGTTGCCTTGGACCTCATATTTACAATATTCCAGGTCACAGGTGATGGTATGAAAACCCTGGTCCATTGTGCAGTTAGATTTGAAGCTTCTTAGTAAGGCAAAGCAAATTAAAACTGAAACAGCAGTAATGTAGCCCTGTAAGTGAATGAAGAATAAACAAAATCAAAATATACGAGTCAGATCAAGTAAGGAAAACCTGTTAAACATTTAGTGCAAAGTTATTGATGGGATTATATATATAGATGGAAAAGGTAATAATAAATTATAACAGAGACTACATCTTACCTCTGGCAATAAGAACCAAAAGGGCTTTAAAAAATAATAAAAAGCAATCTCCAGATATGCAAACTGCATTTGTACCATACCATACCCCATTGTTCACAACATGTCAAGCTTTGAAATAACATGTGTAAAGTGCCTGGCACATGATATGTACCCAGCAAATTTTAGTTCCCCTCTATATCTCCATTGCAGACATCAGTATACATTTTTTTTTTCCATTCCTGAAACTGACATCTTGAGGCTCTTATAAGAGTTTTAACTTTGAGGCATTGCTGCCAGTTACACGTCCTAATATCCCAATTTACATTTTGAATCTCCAGGAAAGTGAATATTTTAACATAAATTCAATTTAGTGGAAAAGATTTACAGGCCCCAAGTGTCCATGTGATTACCTTTAGTCTGTTTAACTCCAGCACACCCAGATTTTGCTGATCCCAAGCCATTTATTAAACAGTTTAATTGCTCTAGATTTTCCCTATTGTGGTTCCTCTCCTACGGGTTTTATCTCCTTACATTAATACCAAGGGCCTAGGGACATTATGAGGTTACTCCAATAGAAGTGAAAATTGCCTCCTCCCTTTCTCAGTTGCTGGCACAGGTGCCAAGTTTGACAGGCTGAATTTAATTGACCTTCTATGATGACCATTTTATATATACAGGTAATAATCCTTTGTGGAAAGTCACTGAAGATCAGAGAGGCAGGGTTATCTCCTTATCTTTTGATTGCTTAGTAAAATAAAATAACAACAGAACTAGAAGTAATAGTAATGCTAATGGAACACCACCGTCTGAGGCCATTTCCATCAATGTCTTTGATAATTTTATGAAGGGCAAATCCTCACTTTATAGAACATAGATAATGCACATCCTATTCTCATAACTAGCGGGTTTAAAGTGACATAATTACACAGCAAAATCTCTGCTTTAGAAAATACGGTGTTTGGGAAATACCATATTATTGTGTTGCCTGTTGTAATTCCAATAGCATATTGTCAAAATACAAACCTCATTATTGCATAAAATGCTGAGGGACAGCTATAATTCTAAACTTCCCTGACTTTTCCAGATTTCTAAATACAATGATCTTAGAAAATCCAGAAGGCAAACATCTCTGATATGTACATGCCTTGAAATATCAACAGCCAAAGAGAGATCCAAGAGGAAGTGGCAAAGAGCTGAATCCTGCCTTTTGAATGATATTACGAGGGAGCAGGTGTGGGGGGCATGTCTGTGGTTACCATCCAGGCCCCAAAATTTCTTTTAGGAAGCATGGCCAAGCTGTGGTTGCCAAAGGGGTGGTCAAATCATAGTCTAATTATTGTGGCTTGGGATATAGCCAGGGTCACCTACAGGGCCCGTTGACTGGCTGGCTTTGTGCATGGGTCTCACCTTGATTCCTCTATCTGGACTACTGTCCCCTCTCCCCGCCGGAGAAGGCCCAGTATGAGAAGTGCACTTGTAACATAGAGGGGTGTCTATATTATAATGGCTTTTGGGGTTGTCCCCCCGGGCTTCCTGTGCCTACCAGAACTCCTTTCAGGGTATGGTAGTTTCAGAAAAATTCTGCATAGCACCCTTCCTCCTCAAGATTACCTTGGAAGGCTGGGCTACCCTGGGCTGAGTGAGGAGAGTAGAGGTGTCTGAGACATTGTGGATGGCTCCCCATCCGGTCCTTGTTCTCCAGACTCACCCTGAATGAGAGAAGTCCCTGTAACCAACTGTGTAGAAGGGGTGGCCTAAGAAGTCTGGAGCAGTGATGACTAGATTCTCACAAGCATCGAAAACCATCCCCTGAGCAGGGCCAGGCCCTGAACCAGTCCTCTGGCATTTGGGGTCAGGCCAGGTTTTATTTGCACCAGTCTGGGGAACAAGCACCCTGGTTTACCCCAGGCTGGGCCGATTTTAGCACCGAATGTCCCACATCCCAGGACACTCCTCAGTCTTGAGCAAATGGGGATGGGTTTTGACCCCTGATTTGTCCTATCAGCTGACAGAGAGAGCTACATAATTAAGGGACTGCAACCTGCCAGTGTGGTACTTTGTTCCACCTGTATCAGTTAAAGGCCTTAGAATGCCTTGTAAGTTCTGTCTTCAGAGTCTTACTACTCCTCTGGGAGTGAGAGAGACAGGTGATGCACATTATCATCCTCCTTTTGCAGCCCGAAGAGGCTAGGCCCCCGTCCCTAGAGTGGGAATGAAGAGCCGGACACAGAACAGAGGTGCTCTGAATCTATGAACAATGTCCTCTCCCCCTGGCGGTGATGGATTTTCAATTCCGTCCATAAGAAGACTCAGAGTTGGGATCCTTACCCGAAAGGATGTTGGTGATGTCGCTCCCTCTTTTCACCAACATTTGCTAAACTGGGCTGGGTGGTGACCTTTCTGGTAAGACACCAAAAGGTCACACATTTCTGGCTTTAGCCTCACTCCCGAAACTGTAAACAAAGACTCCTCTGTAGGGAGGAAAAGAGAAAAGCACCAACGTATTATTTCCTGGAATGTTTCACGGTGTATTTTTTATGTCTGTTGTAGTATTTGTCACCTGAAAAGACAACATAACATGAGGCAGACTTACCCACCAACAATTCATACTGACTCATGGATAACTCGCTTTACTGAATCTACTAATACTTGTCAAGTGCCTCTTATTTGATTCAATTCAACACATACTTACCAAATGAGCACTTGGGTAAAGTGTTACGCTAGGTGATGAAGATCCAAAAACAGGAATAGGACTGGGGACACACACACTAACAAACAAGGGCTGAATGTGAGGTGCAAGTAAAGAATTACCATAGCTCCTCTCTCACGTTTCCACGGAGCACAGGAAAAGCACGGACAAGTGCCCTTTGAACCGTGAAGGAAGACGATACTTTCAACAGTCAAATTCCAGGGAAGATATTGCTGGCTGGAGGATCAGCATGAGCAAAGGTAAAGGGGAAGGAAAGTGTCTGAGTGAACTGCAAAGTGTTCTTGCACGGTTAGAGCAAGACAGACTGGTAGAGGAAGTCGGAAAAATGAGTTGGAACCGGATGGTAAAGGGAGTAAATATCAAGCCAAGGAGTCTGGACATTAGCCCCAGTGATGGCAGGCAATGAGCATCATGCTGGGCCTAGATGTGTTTTGGAAAATTTTAAATCCTGGTGTATTAGTTACATTAGGCAATCTATTTAAATAGACCCTATGGTACAACTTTTATAAATACAAAAATTTTTTTTGCAAAAAAAATACACACACACACACTACCTTTGCCCTCTGATTTATCGGGTTCGTTCAGTATGCTGGCAGTTGGCATTTTTATAAATGCCTGTGTTCAAGTGTGTGTTGTTCCTGAGTGCTTACTACACGAAAATTAGAGGTCAAGTCCTCCCAAAGTTAACGTTTTAAGGAGCTCATCTGCAAAATGGGGATAGTAAAACTTCCTGGCAGATAAACTTATAGCAGTAAGTTTAAAGGAGATAATATATTCAAAACATCTTGGGTTGTTCTTGATACGCAATATATTTTGAATAACTAGTGGCCTTTGTTTTTAAAGATTATTTATTTATTTATTTATTTATTTAACAGAGATAGAGAGCATAAGTAGGCAGAGCAGCAGACAGAGAAGCAGGCTCTCTGCCAAGCAGGGAGCCTGATGCGGGGCTCGATCCCAGGACCCTGGGATCAGGACCTGAGCCTGAAGGCAGACGTTTAACCGACTGAGCCACCCAGGAGCCCCTAACTAGTGGCCTTTGTTCCAAGCCCTCAGCATGCATACCATCTGGGAAAAACAACAGCCACGTTGTCACCAAAGCAATTGTCACCACAAACCTACTCAGGACCTCTTTTCACTTGGGCATTGCTTTTCCAAGGCTCACAATCTGCATGAACCTGGAGTGCTCTAAATATTGCACAATTTAACAAAACGAGAAGCGTCTAGCTTTGGCACACCAAAAGCCCAAGATGCCTTAATAATATTGTTTGCTGGAAGCTGCTCACCCAAAGAGCAGAAATAAACCTGCAGGGCCATCTCTGCCTCCCTTGGCCTAGACATCTGCCTTGGATGCCACGAGTAGTCTGGGGCCTTGAGTCCTTGGGTTTGGAATTACACATTTGCTAGGCTATAAAGGGGAGACGTCAAGTTTTGTTGGTATGCATAATACATCTTCACACGTACATTATAATACACAATTCTGTATTCTACTTTTGTCTAGCTCATGCCATAGCATAAATAAACAGCTAAAATAAACAGTGTGTAAACTTCACAGATTACTCTCAAATCAACTCAAACCCAAACCACTTTGGGAATTTCCCTCAGGGAGAAGTGTCCTCTTGCCTTGGGGACAGTGGCATGAAGATTTCCCTCGGGCCTCCTTATCCCTCAAAAGCCAGGGAGGAAGGAGAGAGGGAGGGAGGGAGAGTGTAGGAGGTGGGGAGAGGGAAAGAGGGAGAAATTCTCTGGTGGAACAGTGTTGGGAAAGCAACCAGTTCATCAAAGGGATTCCCATTTGGCCCGGCCCCCGGGACTGCCCGACTCTAGAAAAAGAAAACAAAAACAAGGAAAAAAAAAAAAGGAAGAAAGAAAGAAAAAGAGAGAAGGGAAAAAAGCAGCAGAGCGTTTCTCCCGCAGCAGTCCCACAAAAGCAAAACCTTCCATTCGACTGACTCCTCATTAGCTTACTGAATCTGACAGCATAATTATCACAGCTGCTTCGCACTTAGAATAAATAAATACGAAAGTGGGTGTTTAAAATTTTTTTGAGGGAAATTCAGTCATCTAGACAGTGAGTAGGACAAGTTTATTTAAAACTTTTAGATTCTTATGTATTTAGATCATTTAGGAAGGAGATAATGAGATAGTTGTCTTTCAGTCTAATTGAGTTCCTAAGCTCCTGGCTGTTGGTTGTCACCCCTTTCAAACTTTGCTTTAACTTTCCTTCCTTTAGAAATCCGATCCTGGTGTCTCCATTTACTCTTCCTGGACTGATAACCTGGTGAAGGCTGGGGGCACTGGAGTGCAGAAAGTGACTTAATGGGATTGAGAAGCTAAGTATCCTTTCACAGGAAACAAGATAATCAAATCTTTTTTACTTGCCTGTAATGGCTAAAAGAGAAAGCGCAAGCTGAAAAGAAAGCTTGGAAATTAAACCATCATCTCAAAATGTCTTGTAATTTCCCTGTCACGTGGTTTTTGCACTACCCTTACAGGAGGTCAATCCATCAGCTGGAGTTGCTTTGTGTATTTAATTATTCAGCGTGCACACAGCCTCGTGACTATGCGGTAATTTTAGCTCATGTGTATGTATAT
Organism: Eumetopias jubatus; assembly: GCF_037043125.1. NCBI lineage: Eukaryota > Metazoa > Chordata > Mammalia > Carnivora > Otariidae > Eumetopias > Eumetopias jubatus. Next base: position 34,162,215 of record NW_028274809.1, read on the forward strand.
ATAGGCTTCTATCTTCAAAGCCCAGAGGATCACACAGTACCACTTTAAGTTGAAGTTGCTAACTAACACGGAGTGCACTTAAAACTCTGACTGGGGGCACAGCACATAAGCATTTCCGATTAAAGCAGATGATCTTTCCTTTTAAAATTAATTAGTGCCTATTTATCTTTTCCTCTCCCTCCCACCTCTCATTCTCCTAGGACCACATTTATGTGAACCCTTGCATTCAGTGAGTTAAAAGATTTATAAAATAAACATTCTGTCAATCTGGGGTAAAGGAAACTAATGTTAACCCATTGTGTAGACTGAGAGATTGAGGTTTTATGAAGGCCAATAACGCATGTCCCGCTGGAAAAAAAGACAACTCAGGTCCTTTAACTCTCAGTCCAGAGTCTGGACTCCCTGTACCATTTGCCCTACCTCATTCTTTTAAACAATAAAAGCAATATGACATCAACATTAAAGAAAAGGTTGAAAAAGAAAAAAAGTTACCCACAATCCCCCTAAATGGCAGGAGCATTTTTATTTTTGTATGCTACCTTTCAGTTTTGTTGATATGCATAATATGTTTCACAGGTAGATTATAATATGCAATTTTGTATCCTACTTTCTTTTAGCTCACATCATAATGGCATAAATATTTCCATACTACCTCACACTCCTGTGAATTATCCTAAATGGTTATATAGTACAATATGCCGAGTCAATATAACATTATCCAATTGGTTCTCTTAGTGTTGAATATTTAGATTCTTTTATTTTTGTTTTGTAATTTTTTAAATACAATTATAGACAACACTGCAATGAACATGTTTATGCATCTAGGGTTCTTTTTTTCTTTTTCCTGTTCAATTGTTTCTTTGAATAATTTCCAGAAACCAAAGTACAGGGTTGAAGGTCGTTACCATTTTTATAGCTCCTGATATGCATGTCATAAGGCTTTGCAAAGGTTGCCCCATCTTACAACATCACCAGCAGAAAATGATTTTATCACAATCTTACTAACACTGGGAGTCATTAGGTTGAGGGGGGAAAAAGAACTACTTATCAGTTATTTGTGTTTATTTAATCACTAGTAAGACTCTTTTTATTCCATGTGTTGGTATACTTTTTTTGTTTTCCTTATGTAAATCGCTATTTTATGCCTTTGCCCAATTTTTTGTCGGATTCCTGAAATTACCCTAGAAAATTGAATGAATTTCAGTAAAACAAAAAAAGAACCATCATGGATGAAGAAGTCTTAAAACCCAAAGGTGACTGTGTATTACAAAACAAACCCAAAAAGCAAAAAAAGAAAGAAAAGAAAAAAAAAGGGAACAGACACTAAGACAAGGTGACATTGAGGATTAAGGAAGAGGTCGGGGGCAACTCTATTATTAAACAACAAATTGGGGGCGCCTGGGTGGCTCAGTTGGTTGAGCATCTGATTCTTGGTTTCTGCTCAGGTCATGATCTCATGGGTCGTGGGATGGAGCCCCAGCTGGGCTCTGTGCTCAGCAGGGAGTCTGCTTGAAGATTCTCTCCCTCTGCCCCGCCCCCCACTCGCGGGCTTGTGTATGTGCATGCGCTCTCTCAAATGAATAAATAAAAATAAACATGAAATTGAACCTTCTTAATTGTGAGATATCAAGCATATTACCTGGGACAAGTGGAATCTTTCTTGGGAAGGCTCTAATATAAACATAGAGCATAAGAGAGTAGAAAGGTCAGACTGGGGGGTCTAGACCTTGGTTCTAATCCTTGTTTTGCTACTAAGTTCCCATGTGATCCTTAGTAAGCAGCAATGAGTAGTGGGAAGAGTGGTTTAGGAGTCTGACTTGAAGTCAAACCTGGGCTCCCCCACTTACCGGTTGTGTGATTTTGAACAATCTCCTTAGCCTCTCTCAGTCCCAATGTTCTAATATATAATGTGAGGATAATAACTCCAGCCTCACCAGCTAGTTTACAAACGGAATGAGAATTTGTGTGAAGCACATAGATGCCCAATAAATGGCAGCCTCTATTCTTCCCGGGGTGGTCAGGGACTCAATCTACATAATGAAGATATGGAATAGCAAGTCCCTGAGATCCTCTCCCACTCAAAGTGTCTCTAACTTTTTCCTCTCTTTCCAGGATCTTCGCTAATGTACTGGAATCCCTTGAGAACATCTTTGAGCATGGAAGGTGAGGAAGTGTGTTAGGGAGGACACGTCCAAACTCCTTGTTTCTTCCTGTACTGCTTAAGTACTGAATAATGGAGGATTTAAAAGGTCCGAATGAGGTTACAAACTCCTAAAGGCAGAAAAGAGAGGCGTGGCTCAGAATCTCCCTTCCCTCCCATCCCCTGAAACTTGACCTCTAGAATGGCAAAATACCCCAGTTAAATTTTGAATGGACAATAAAAGCGAGCACAGAATGGATTTGAAATCATTAGCATATAAAGAATGAATTTCACTAGTATATGGTAAGGAATGTTTAAACTGGGGCACGTGGCTGGCTTAGTCTGTGGAGCATGTGACTCTTGATCTCGGGGTTGTGAGTTTGAGCCCCACATTAGGGGCAGAGTTTACTTAAAAAAAATGTTTAAGTTATTGCGAGAAGCCATACAATAAGGAGTAAAAACCATGATATGAGTCAGGATTGTGCCACTATTATTAAAAAGAGGACAACTTCACTATGATGTTAGATGTTATTAAGAGGAGGTTGACATTCCTCTCCCTGGATGTCCTTCCTCCCCAACCATCCACACCTCATAATCTTAAAGGCCCACTCACAAAGCCATCCTGTATCCCCAGAGCTGGATTTAATCTTACCTCCTTTGAATGCCCAGAGCACTTCACACCTGAACTGTGGCTGTTTATATACTTGTTTCATTTCCTTAAGGACTATAAGCTTTTTGAGGACAGACTCTCTGACTAATTCATTTTTGTATCACTCATTGTCATACTAATGACCCTCAGTAAATCTTTAATGAATGAACTGGAACAGAACTCTCCCACTATGTTAGAAATCTGAGTCCATGTGGGTCCAGAGTCTCAGAGATAAGCAAAATAATTGGAACGGGTTCAGAATAGAATAATGAAACAAAAATGGTTAAAGAGTGAGAGAAACAGAATCTATATCGGGGGGAAGAGAGGTCAAAGGAATTCAGCCTAGAGAAGTGAGCTTTGGAAAGTGATATCAAGGGATCTTCAAATATATTAAAGAGATAATTAAAAGAAGGCCTGAAATTCTTTTATTGGAGCAAAACAAAAAAATTACTCAGATGTTAATGGGGCAATATGGATAAGGCCTGCTGAAGAACTTGCGGAGTATAGACACTAGGGTGCTGTGGCGTATGGGAGAGGTCAATGCCATGCCTCTATGCCTGTAGTAAGAAAGCATTTGATGATGAGAAAGACTCTGGTAAGTTGTTTTTGCAAAATTACATGTGAAACAATCGTAAGCTTTCAAGTTTTAGGATTTTTTTTTTTTTTCTAAGATGCTGAAACCTGTTTTAAAGGAGAAGGGGGATTTAGTCCAGGAAGGAATGGGAGAGACTCAAGTCTGGGATTTGGAAAGTAAAATGGGACCAACCCACAGAGAGAGACAGCCTTTGATGTCCTGATGATCAAGGACCAGGGCTTAAGGACCAGACTCTTAAATCACGTGGCATTTACTGCCCCAGATTAAAAAAAAATACTTTCGTGGATCAGTGTCTATGGTTCAAAATGGCTAGCTTCCAAAATCAGTCTTAACTTTCCAAGGGTAACATTTGGAAGTCTCCCTGCAAGAACAGAGTGGAGCCAGTTTCTAGAAAGGGCAGCTTAATGATTTTCTACTCCCCCCACCCCCAAATCATTAAGCAGTGTTCCTTTCCCAGAGCCCAAGTTCATGCTGAGGGCAAAGGGAATTAAACGAAGAAGCTGAACCTGCAGCTAAGATTAGAGAGTTGCCAAGGACCTAATTTTAGGTCCTTGCTGCCCCAGCTGACATTCTGCGCTGCTGGCTCAGACACAAGGACCACAAGTGTGGCTGCAAGCCGATGACCAAGAGGGGAGAGCACCCCCCTGGCCATCTGCAGAAGCAATTAGCTTGCTGTTGGGTGTGTTTTGAGAGAGACTACCAATAATTTCTCCATCAACAAATGTTTCTTCAGGTGTTCAAGAGTCAAGAAGGGACCATGTCAGTGCTTGGCTGAAGTTCCCACATGCTTGCCGTTCTAATAGTGATGCTTCTCTGTATAAGAGTGTGCTCCAAAAGGGAACTAATCTTGGAAACCCTGAATTTGCATGGCGAGTAACCACCTGCTTTCCTCTGGCCATGAGCTTATTGCCACAACCCAGGGAAAGTCTCAGCTTTGGAGAAATAAACATGGGTAGATGGGACAGATTCTTGCACGTTGTGGGGAATTTCTCGGAATTTAAGCCATCCCTCCACTCTTCACGTATTTCCCAGCCACAGGTTTCATGCTCAGATTGTCTTCTTCAGAGGGCAGACAATAAGAGCTGGCATCTCCCAGATCAAAGGGGAAACAGAATATATTTTAAAGTGACAACTCTGTTATCCTTGCAACCAGAATAAAGCCAGAAGAATAAAATGATATAAATATAAGCTCCTAAATGCTTCCATACTGAAATGCCACCAGAGAGCAAAATTTCCTGCATAATTATGGCAGGGAAACTCTCTTTACAAACCACTCACAAGAGCATGTCTTATTTTTGCACAATTCTTATGCCTGGGGCAGCCCACCATGGAGACGGAGATTCTGTGTCCCTGAAGGTTGGGAACCGTGATAACTGTCTGGTGCTCTCTGTCTGCAAAGGAGGCTCTTAATAAAGGCTAATTGCCCCGGGCAATGAAGAAGTAGCGTGGCACTGACAGGCTAAGGGCTTGCATCCCTCTGTAGATGTGTCCTTGGTAAGGGCCACTGTTGTCAAGGTGCGCAAGCAACCGGCCCCGGCTGCTCTCTGGCTTCCTCTTTCTCTCCTATTTCCCTGGTAGCTTTGCTTTCCCTGTCTACTTGTCCCACGTCCTATCCATCGGTCTGTCTCTAAGCCTATTTCTGCACCCCCTCCCACATGCACACACACACACACCCAGTCCCGCCACCCCCTTCCCTGTCTCTTGGCGCTGGCCCTTTCATCTTCTCCCTCGGGGATTCGAGATGTCGCTGCAGGAAGTGCTTGTCGGCCGAGGCAGCAGCAGCAGAGCCCCGTGGCTTTGACAAACCTCATTTAATTGGGAGGAAGCCAGGAGAATTTGAAAGAACTGAAACATCCACGAAACTCCTTTTATCAGGCATAATTTAAACTCTGCATGGAAAAACCCCTATATGTATAAAGAAAAGTCAACTTCCCTCCTGCTGTGAGCACTCCTCGGCTCCCCCCCAGCGCAGGCAGGCTCCTGCAAGATTCCATCTTTTCATTTTTCTAGAAGTGTCAAAGTAGATTTGGGCTCTGTGGCTGGGTGAACAGAGAAGGAATGCAGATGGGTCTCTCTCTTACACCCGCACATTGGTGTGCGTGCTCGTGTGTGAGCGTGCGCACGTGCGCACACACACACACACACACAGCCCCTCTGTTGGTGGCTCTGCTTCAGATGGCCAGGAAGAATCAAGACCCAAGTTTCTAACACATTATTTTGAACAGTGGCTGTTTCTTGCTAATTCCTTTTTATCAGGTCAAAGCTTATGCCCAGGACATTTTCAAGGTCCCCAGTGGTTCTCAGTATGTGGAATAATAGATCCTGGAGGAGGGCCAGTGAGGGAGGTCTCGTTAAGTGGAGAGTAGGGAGCGTGAGTGTGTAAGCATGTGAGAGTGTGAGTATGCGTGTGTGCGTGCACTTCTAAATGTGTATGTTTGCCTGGAGTGCTGGTTAGAAGTCTTAGGCCCCAAGAGAAGAAAGCTGAAGAGGGACCTAGGGGCTTAGACTGGGAACAGCATATTGGGGTGGGAGTACAGGGGTACAGTGGGAGTTGAGGTACTGGAAAGGGAGTAAGAACTGTAGGTTGCCTGGGATATCTTCTTTTCCACCCATGTGCCAAATAGTGCTCCTCGGCTCCTTCCAAATTCCAACCCAGATTCATCTCCAGTCCAAACTCTCTCAGTTGCTTATTCTAGTTCCTCCAAAGAACTGCCTTTAGCACACACATATTCTCTCAACATCTGTAGCTGATTATGTGCAGACTTTAGCTGTTGAGATATGATTTGTGCTAATATGTGTACAAGGGTGCCCTGTTTCCTCTTCCTCGCCCCGTTTTCCTCCCACGCCGGAGGATCCTTGAGGTCAAGGACAAGCCTCTTTTTTCCCTCAATTTTTATAGCACTTAATATGGTCTTGACACTTAATGGCAACTTAATAAATCCTGATGACTAACTCTTCCTACGGGGTTAAGTAAGACATTAACCCCAGTTGTATGATTATGGTTATTTTTGGAGATCCTAAATAACTCATTTTAATAATATATGCCTCAAGAAGTCCCCAAGTCAGAGCTTTGGGCAGTGGCAGGACAAGGTCCTACATACAGTGGAGTCCCGTTTGTAGACCCTGGAGGCTTTGGCCAGACTGTAGGTCTCAGCCTCTTAGGCAGCAGCTCCCCACTCTACCCTCATTTTCACCCCACATGACATCCTTGGGCCCTCTTCCCAGTCTGAGCCCCTACACCTTCCGTATTAGCTTTCTTTTCTCCTGCTTAGGGCTTCAAAAAATTGTTTTCAGTTGCATGGTGATTTTTTTCCAAAGAAACCCCACCTAAGGATGGTCCCCCCCAAACAGCCAAGCCATGACCACCCTGCCCACATCCTCTGCCTGGCCCTTCCTAGGAGGCCACATTCTGAGAAACATGAGGAGAGCTCCAGGCACATGATCCCTCAGCAGATTTCAGATCTGGAGGATGACTTCAGGCCTAGGCAGCAAGGCTGATTTCAGGGTAACTTGTGTCTCCCTGTGGGCGATGGGCCTGCGAGGACGTGCCCCTCCCCCCAGCACCCCACGGGGCACTTCCCTCAGCAGCATCAAATTACCAATCAAGACAGGCCCGCCCTCCTCTTGTGACATCTCCATGTCACCCATCATTTTACTCTCTATAGAGAGGGAAGGGGGTTGTTGCCAACTTTGGTTGTGCTTCTCCTGACAGATGCTAGGGAAAACAAACAACTCAGAGGCAACTTTCATCTCATCCAGTTTCTCAGAGTGTCAATGTGAAATGTTTGGATCGTTACAAGGAGGTCTGTGTCACTTCAACCCACCAGTGTTTTTGAGTTTTAGGGACTCTCATAGAAAACTCAGGCAAGATTGGGTCCCCTCTTGCTTCTCCCAGCTAAATTGATCCCTAAGCTCATTTCCGGTTGCAAATACTATGATTCCCCAGTGCTCGGAGAAAACACTTAGACCCCGAGACTTACACGTGTGCATGTTCACACACACACACACACACACACACACACACACATACACACAGAGGTCCCTCACTCACCATCAGGGAGCTGGTGCAGCTGAGATGGCAAGGAACTGAAATAGTCATGAATCAGGGCCTCCTGGGCAGAGACGCGGTCTCTAGGAAAGCCTCTCAGCATTTGGGAGGCCAGGTCTTCAGCTTCAGGAGCCCTGCCCAACCTGGAAAAATGGAAGAGAAAAATAGTTTCTCCAAAGGCCTCCCTTCTGAAAAATAAAGGCGGAAGAAGAAAAGTAGAGAGAAGGAGATGGCTAGAAGAGCCTCAAGTAGGATTTTCCTGGGATGAGCAAAGTTGATGGCAAGTGGAAAGATAACCCCCGCCCCTGGAACTCTTAGCTATCCTCAGTATGCTCTCATTCAGCCTCCACCTCCCCATGGGCTCCGGGTACCATGTATACATACATAAAGGACCCAGAAATATAATTACAGAAGCAGAAATGTGTAACTAAGATACTGCTTTGAGGGACAGTGCGCACCAAACAGAAAAGCCCAACTGGATATGTTGCAACTGGATATGATGCAAGCGTAGCATCCTGGAGGAGAGGGAGGGAAAGAGATAATTTTGGAGGGTGAAGCTTGGGTGGAAAACACCCTTATTTACAGTGTTTCTGCAGCTCAGCCCCCAGGGTATTACCTAAGCAGCTCTCTTGGTCCCCCCTGAAATGGAGCGTACAAAGAGAGCTAAGTGCCCAGGTTACAGTGAGGACAAATCCTCAAGTTGACCTGTGCTGAACTGTAAATTTGGAGATGAGCAAATCTATTAGTTGAACAATGACCATGTGTGCTTGTAGGTCGTTGGCTCTGGAAGACACAGGGAAGACTCTGCCTTCTGGCAGCTTAGTCTAGGGGAGGAGTCGGACACTAACCAAATTATCATAGAGACACGTAAGTACGTGTGCAGAAAAGGCCCAGATATCTGACTCAGAGTGGGAAGAGCTGATCAGGGAAGGCTTCCCTGAGGAAGAAGCATTTGAGCTGAGTGCCAAGGGCAGGGGAGAGGCAGGTAGTGCAGGTTGTATGAGCACCATACAGACCCCAGGGATGAGGGGAGAAGAGTGAGTTTAAGGAGAAGAGGAAAGGCCAGTTGGCTGGCCTGGGACCAAGGGGGAGAGGGGACAGATATGAAGCTGGGAGGGTGGCAGGGGCTGATCTGCAGGACTTGAGAGTCTTAATTTCCCTATTTACTTATAATGTTTGAAAGTCTTTGCTAATCTAGTGCCAATCATTTAAATACATCTATCTCTAGAGCCCATAGTTGGGTTTACAAGTGGGAAGCCACGAGACACAAAACTGTGCAGGAGGCAATTAACCACAGGACTGATGGCTGACATTCAGAATTAGGTTGCACGGCCACGCAAATCCCCGACTGAGCAAAAATAAACCGACAAAGAACTGATACCCTTCCCCTTCCTGATGAAGGGTGCCATGATGCAGTGATGCTGGAAATTCTGGCCCAGAGATGTAAGTGGTCTAAATTTTGCATAAGATTTACCTAAGAAACTTCCAGGTATCTGATTCCCATGACATAAAACTGTTTCTACAAACAGATAACTTTACCCTCAAACTTAGTGGTCATTGCTTCATAGACTTAAGATAGAGGAAAATTTGCAAATCCCCAGTCCTTGCCAATTTCCAGGCTAGTTAAAAGGGAACATGGGGTGGAGGCCTACTCATTAGCTTGCAGCCTGAGAAAAGGCCAGAAGGTATTTTCTCCACCCAGGGTGCCCTGCCCAGGCACAGGTTTTTCGGGGCCAATGAAAGGGGGGTTTGGAATGGGGAAGGTGGTATAGATCACTAGGGCCTAATATCAATCTGGAGGGACATTCATGGAAAATCTTGTGAAAAAAATTTTATCTAGTCCACCCTAGCTATAAGGGATGGGGTGAACCCACTCTATGAAACTCCAGGGGGTGGGTGGGTGGGTAGGTGCTGATGGTCTGGCAGGGGGCAATGCATCTATCAGCTTTCACCTCCACAATCCCACCCCAATCAATGGTTGGTTCCCTCCACACACTCCTATCCATTGGCCCACAATAATGGAATCATTACAGAATTGCTCTGTAGACGGGGCTTAGGAGCTGCAATCTCATTGGACAAGGAAGACCAGGGGACCTATTTTGAACCTGTGTTAGCATGGCACACATACTCTTTGTATTTAGCCTGTGGTTATGTCGGGTGGCTGGGAAAGCCAGGGAGGGCTGATGGAACTTCTCACGGGGGTAGTAGGGACTCATCTAAGAAGAACTGGCCATTCCCACCAGGCAAATGAAAGAAAGGAGAGTAGGCACTGATCAGCAATATGAAGACTTCTTTTTTAGGACTTTCCTTTTCAACTAACCCAACTCTTCCCTCCAGGTTATATCAAGGCTTTTAATGGTGCCAGCATTCTGTTCCAGTCTCATGGCCTCTAGTCTGTGACTGCTACCACCCATTTCTCCTGCTCCTTCCTCCCATGGGCCAAGTGCTTGTTGGTCTTCCCTGTATAAACCACGTCTGTGCCCTCCTGAATATGAGCCTTTACTAGCAGCACTTAGAGTGGGACCACCCAATCTGGCCAAGAGTCCTGATGATCTCTACCTTGTGATTGGTATATTGCACTCTCATTTGGGAGCTGAGATAAGAGCCCCAGGAATACAAACGTTGCTTCTTTGGGCACAGATGCTAATTTACTTCCATGTTTGTATCATTCTGTTTCTCTCTGCCATCTATAATCTTGCTTACTGTCCACTGCCTTTATCGTCACATTTCTATAATTTGTCACCTCCTCTAACTCTTGCTAGGACAATTCTTCACTGGTTATAACCACTACTTCGGAAATGAAAGTTGGCATGAAAAGTGACATTAACAAAAGTTAATTTGCCACCAGCAGCTTTCCACATAGGCTAGATGTTAATAAATATTATATGTTAGAGGGAAACAAACCATAAGAAACTCTTAATGGTAGAGAACAAACTGAGGATTGATGGAGGGAAGTGGTTGGGGGATGGGGTAACTGGGTGATGCGGATCAAGGAGGGCACTTGTTATGATGAGCACTGGGTGTTGTATGTAAGTGATGAACCACTGAATTCTACTCCTGAAAACAATATTACACTGTTAACTAACTAGAATTTAAATAAAAATTTGAAAAAAAAGACAAAAAAACATTATGTGTTAGGATTGTGATGTTAAAAAGTAAACACACCAGGAGCATCTTGCAGAATTAGGAGAACCCATCCACCCAATTAATGAGAGTCTGTTAATAAAGACCAAAAAATCTTTTGATGAATCCCTCCTTCTAGTAACATTTCTAGAAGCAAAAAGTGTTCCATTGCCAACACAATACATATTTATTGTAGAACACTTACAAAATGCAGAGAAAAAAAAATTAAAACTATCCCATCACTCTGAGATAAGCCCCTTCACTCAAAGATGATCACTATTGCTTTGATGTTCAGTTTTTCTTCTTTAGTCCCTTAATTTTAAGTGGATATATTTTTTGTTTTACCAGAAAAAGGGAGATCATACTCTACATGTTGTTATAACCTACTTTTTCCACTTGACTATCTTGATCATCTTTCCAGGACTTTGAACAGCCTTCTAGGATATAATTTTAATAGCTGCATAGCATTCTGTTATGTGGGCATACCATAATTTTCATAGCCAGAACTTTATCAGAGTTGTTTCCTTTTTGTTGGGGGTTGCGAGAGGCTACCATTAAAATCATGCTGTGACATCCTCAATAAGAAATCTATTTTCTGCACCTGCACAATGATTTCCTTAGTATAAATCCTGAGAATAGAAATCCCCGGGTTGAGGGACATACAACATGTTCAAGTTTTTGATTAAGACTACTAGCCAGTTGTACCAATTTCCACTTCCACCAGCAGTCTGGGAAAGTTCCTGTCTCTGTGTCATGGAAAACAAATTTATTCCAGCAGCCCTGGATTGCCACAGACCTCGTTGCTCATAAAAGTTGCAAAAAGAATTAAAATTATAAATCAATCCTACAGGAAGTGCTGGGTGTGAAGACATCCACATTTAATTTTAGAAGTCCAGAATAGAAACACAAACAATAAGAAAAAATGAAAATCAGGCTCCGTGGTTGTGTGAAGCTCCATCCACTGGCCATCACTCGACACATCTAAAATCTGGCGGGTTCGGGCGCCTGGGTGGCTCAGTCGGATAAGCGACTGCCTTTGGCTCAGGTCATGATCCTGGAGTCCCTGGATTGAGTCCCACCTCGGGCTCCCTGCTCAGCAAGGAGCCTGCTTCTCCCTATAACCCTCCCCCCTCTCATGTACTGTCTCTCTCTCTCTCTCATTCTCACTCTCTCAAAATAAATAAATCTTAAAAAAAAATAAAATAAATCTGGTGGGTTCTCCGGGGCTTGAGGCAATAACCTTGATTTCCCGGCATAGGCTGGCTCGGAGTATAAAATTCTCCACTGCCATTTACCTTCCCAGTGGAAGAGAGTTAACTGTTGGCAGCGCAAGGCTGGTCATCATCAGTTCACCTGGGTTCTTTGTTGTTTTCCCCTAGATCCATAGAAAGAGGAAAAAGGGCAGGGATAGAGTGGGCTCTAGTTTTTTCCCCAATTTTTCAATTTGTTTTTATTTTGAAGTAATTTTGGTTTGCAGAAGAATTGCAGGAATAGTCCCCAGAGTTATATGTTTACCATTTCCCCCTAATGTTAGCATTCTACATAACCATAGTCAAATGATCAAAGCTGAGCAATTCATATTGGCACAACACTGTGAACTAAGCTGCAGGCATTATTCAAATATCACTGGTTTTTTTTTTCAATAATGACCTTTTTATTGTTGTTCCAGGAGAGTAGGTACTTTTTTAATGCTGCCAGTTTAAGACGTGGTAGAGCAGGCACCCACAATACGAAATATATCCAACGCTAGGAAGAAACAACATCAAAGAAGCTGTCCATTATCTTCCAATCCATCTGACAAATGAATGTGCACTTACTAGCCCATGTCAACCGGGTCACAATCAAACCCCAGGCATTGCCTTGAGGTGTATTTATGGCCCACGCACGGTTCTTCCATACCTTGCAGAAATCTTGTGATAAAGCCAGTGATGCCTCAGCTCCTCTTTATCCATCACACTTGCAACCTGACTCAGTTGACAAAGTCACAGAGCCTGTGTACCAGATGGATCTGGGCTCCACCTTACTTAGCTTGGTGACTGTGGCCAAGTTACTTCACTTCTTAGAGCTTTAGTTTCCACCTCTTGGAACTAAGACTTTGGTTTGTGAGGAATAAATGAAATAATACATTGCAAACATTGTACCTAGCGTTAGTTCAGTGACAAAGTCCTTCTCGGTTCCACGAATTTTCTCATGGGATCATCTAGACCAGTGTTGTCCAACAGAACTTTCCATGATGATGAAAATATTCTAGTTCTGCCCCCTCCTATGTGTTAGCCACGACTCGCATGTGGCTATTGGGCCCTTGAAATGTGACTCGTGCAACGAGCAACTAAATTTAAAATTTAATTTTAATTACTTTAAATAGCCACATGTGGCTAGGGGCTACTGTATCAGTCAGCACGTCTCTAGACATTATCCTTGATTCGAAGGTGTGAGCAAAGAGAAGCCAGAAGTCTGAGCTAAGGCACAAGTGTAGCTGGGATGAGGCAATGGGCGGAGGCGGCGGGTCTTGCGTGTGGCCAGAGAAGCCAGAGGGATACTCAGGGCATCCAAGTCCGGCTCAGCCCAGGAGGAAGGGCTGGTGCGGTGATAGCAGGAGGCTCTGGCACTTTCTTTGGCTTGTGCAACAATGCCAACAGCAGCTGCTTAGGGTATTGAGGTGGTTTGCAGGTTTGCAGTTACCATTTATTTTGGAAGCCAATAGTGAACTGGAAGAAAGCCTGAGAGCAGTGCTAAAATCCAGATATCTCTAGCGGGGGCTAGGGAGCTTGACTGTGCTGGCCAGAGAAAGTTTGCACATCTTGCATGAAAGGGTAAACAGTGGTTCTGGGGAACCTGTCTCCAAAACATGGTGGGGGGGTTTCAGGTGACACAGTGAGCTTGCAGATAAGAGCGGAGAGCATAGCCCTCCTGAGGAGACCTGTCCCTCCCAACAAGAGGTCCTTGGTAGCCCACAGCTCTATGATCTGACCTCTCTGTGCTCTGATATTCACTCTACATGGAGGCTTTTTTTTTAAGCACGTAAACAGTAAGCATGAAAAAATCAAACAAAATTCGGCTGGGTTAAACCCTACCACATTTTCAGGGAAGAACAACGTTCAAATGTTCAGTTAGGATCTCTTCCCCTCTCCCCACCTGCGAGAGTGTGTTTTTCTTTGACATTTGAGCTGTTTCCCCTGTCTCTGACGTTTTCCTCACTGCCCTTTTTGCCTCCTCACTGAAGCAAAAAGAACAGAGCCTCGGCTAATTACTCTCAGATCAAATAATACTGGTTATTGTAATTGGTCATTGTCCGAAAACACTGAGTTCTTCTTAGCCCTAAGGTTGCCTGGCACGGCTTAGTTAGCTAACTATTCCGGGAATGTCTCTATTATCTGTTTTACTTTGTAAAAGAAACTAGGGATTTGTTGAAAGCTGGTAATAAAAGTCTGCCCTGGTCTGAGCCGAGGCTGCGTGGAGAGGGCCTGGGAAAGCATGACCTCCATGAATCAAGCTGCCCGCCCCCTCCCCCCAATAGCCACTCAATGATGTTATTTGGTTTCTCTGTGTTGGAGAATAATAAACCCACTAGGTTTTCTTGCAGGCCAACACTCCCTCATTCTCAGGGCCTTGGGCATGGTCGAGGGGTACAAAACAATTTTAATGACCAAACTCACTGAAAGTAAAATGGTTCATAGAGAAAAACTGACACACTCACAGGTGGCTGGCTCTCCTGGAGGCATCTTCCTGGGCCCCATGGCCCCCAGAGATCCAGGTGCTCAGGGGCTGCGTGTTCAGTGGACTGAGGTCCAGGGGACCGAGGCCCTGCTTTTAAGAGAAGCTTTCCAAGGTGGTGCTTACCTGTTCCAGACATTCTGAAGGCTTTGAGGCTTAGGCAGTGGGAACCATTCTGGAAAGCATACACAGACACATTAAAAACCAAAAAACAACCCTAAAATCCTATTGCCAAAATATTATTAAAATTCTACATGTTCTTCTCGGCTTGGGCACAGGGTTCAGGCATCAGGTAGGCAGAGTGAACACTCTGAATTTTCATGATTCTGTGGGAGGTCACTATTATGGGTTGGATTGTGTCCCCCTAAAATTGATACATCAAGGTACCTCAGAAGCTGACCTTATATGGAAATAGGTCATTGCAGTTATAATTAGTTAAGATGAGGTCATGAGCATGGGCCCTAATCCAATATGACTGGTGCCCTCATAAAAAAAGGGAAAATTTGGACAGAGACAGACACATATAAGAGAAATGACACCAAAGGTCTCAAGGAGAAGACAAGCCAAGGAGAGAGGCCCTGAACAGATGCTTCCCTCAGGGCCCTCAGAACTGAAGCATCCCACCAACACCTCAACTTTAGATCTATCTAGCCTCCAGCAAATGAGGAGGTGGTACTTTGTCATGGCAGCCCTTGCGAGCTAATAGTCACAATATTCACTGAAGTCAACACACATTTAACATCTCCTGTGTGCAGAACATGTACCAAGCACTGGAGAAAATACAAAAGAAACCAACAGAAACCTCCCCACCCTTGCAGAGCCCACAATTCATTTGAGAACAAAGCATGCATGTGTGTACACAACACGCATGAAAAGTCAGATGATGAGCAATGGGGCTGTCTCAAAGGCTCAAAAGTGGTAAAAAGGAATGGGACTAATTTTATATGTCATTTGCAGTAAAAATGGAAGTGAATTCTGGCTTGAATAATCCAAAATGGATGATGATAAGATTTGTCATTTTCTTTGGAGCACTCTTTACAACGTTTACATGTGAACACATCTGTTTCTATTATTCTTGGTATTGACACTATTTAACCCAAAATAAAACCACCATAAAAAGGGACAATTTCTCATTCATTCAAGAAGTACTAACTGAAAACTTACTCTATGTGAGGGTGTTAAGAGGAGCTGCAGGGCTATAAGACGATGCTCCCTATCAGATTCCTCTATTTCCCGCTCCAAATCGAGAGAAGCGTGTTTTAACTCTCATTTAAAATGATGTTTCTGGGGCGCCTGGGTGACTCAGTTGGTTAAGCGACTGCCTTCGGCTCAGGTTATGATCCTGGAGTCCCTGCATCGAGTCCCGCATCGGGGGTCCCTGCTCAGCAGGGAGTCTGCTTCTCCCTCTGACCCTCCCCCCTCTCATGTGCTCTCTCTCTCTCAAATAAATAAAAATCTTTTTAAAAAAATAAAAAATAAAAAAATTAAATGATGTTTCTGCTTTATGCTTTTCTTGGGACTGAAATGTAAGTGTTTTGTTTTTTAAAAGATCTCTTCTTCCAGCTCCTATAGGAATGGAATACACCAATGCTGTTTATCCAACAAAGAATTTAATCCTAGTTGGGTAAAAAATGATTTTTTTTAATACTGGTATATTCATGTCTGTCTATGCATTAAAAAAGACCTGGAAGACTATCCGTCTGATAGTGATAATGGTTCTGAGGTTTACCTCTTTAGTTCCTTTTTCTTAATCTATTTTTTAAAATAAAAAACCACATTATTTTGTAAAAGAAAAAACCACATTATTTTGTAACTTCAAAAGTAAGTTCAATTAAAAATAGAACTTATAGTGCCAAGACTTGTAGAGTGAAAGGAGTGATCAAAGAAAGTGATTTCAGCGGAGTTTTCAAGGTCAGGTGTCATCAAATGAGAACCACTCAGTTGGCGGTTTCATAGTCCCATGTGGGTACAAAGGGGAGGGCTTGTAATATACAGCTTCTTTACCCTCTCTTCAGATGATTGTGCCTAAATTCAAATAATCAGTAAAGATAGATGAGAATATCTGGTATCTGTTTAGAATGTTTATTTCCAAGCCACTTTCTCCTGCCTATTTACGGTTCCTGCCTGGCCAAACAAAATTAAAGTATTTCCTCATTCAGTCATAAACCAATTTCCAGTCAACGTAATGAAATCCATTTCAGTGCTCTCCCATGTTTTGTTTTTCCCTTCCTAGAGCCCGTTGCTCTGTGTTTTGGGAGCCTTTAGTATTTTAAAACTATTTCCAACTTTAGCGTTGTTCTTGTGGGACATGGATTTGGGACTGGCTGAGTCAGGGCTTGAACATTGCACCTAGGGTTTGCAACGGTGGCTGCAGCTTCTCTGAGACCTCAAGCAAGGTGGTTTAACCATCACCACCTGTTTCCTTAACCCAAGTTGGAGGTCATATTCGCCACTCGAGGACAAAGTTATTCGTTGAATTTATTGGGATTTGTGAGATAATGAATGTCAAGTGCCTGCCTCTGAGCGAGAAACAAAATAATCCTGTTCTTCCTTTTCTTCCTTGGAGAAGTGGTGGAAAGCTCGTGCAGTTAGGACCCTGGAGCTGGGTTTTGAGCGTGTAGTGTGGCGCTTACCCGCTGTGTAACCTGGGGGTGTTGCCTGACCCCCCAGAGCCTCAGTGTATCTCATCCCGTCTACAGAAGGCGGATGATTATAGCTCCTGCTCATTGGGCTCTTGTGAGAATCAGGACGGCAAGGGTAACGTTAGTATTTCCTCACCCTTTGCCTCTTTCCTTTCTGCCTCTTCTCTGGTCTGATGTACCATGTATTCCTCTCTCTTCTCAGGTGTTTCTGCCCTATGGTTCTCCTCCAGTAACTTGCAGTTTCATTGCACTGAAATTCTAACATGCTCCGAGCTCTAGTTCTTACAAGCCCCACCTGATTTCTCCCGAGTCTTCAGTGTGGGCTGGAGGGGTGCTTCTTAGCTGCGTGCTAGAGTAACACGAACAGGGGCCCAGGTTCAAATCTCCCTTCTGCCACTTGTGAGCTCTGAGATTTGGGGGAAATTAACCTCTCTGGTTTAGTAACTCGGAAGTTACAAATCTGTAAAATGGGAATGCTTTTCTAGTTGCTTGGGAGGATTAGATAAAATGAAGCATTTGGTATATAGTAGGGGCTTGACAAATGTTAGTCTTAATCCTTTTTCTTTTTTTTTCCTTGTTTTCATCTCTCACTTTGAAGAGGCAGCGTGGTCTAACACAGTGGTTCTCAAGCCAAGCTGCATATTAGCATCACCTGGGAGAGTTTTGAACGGAAAGGAAGTCTTGGCCCCACCCTGCAGAGTCTGATTCGGTGAGCCTGGGGACAGCCCAGCATTAGCCTGTCTTTGTATTGTCATTATTGTTCTTAATAATCTCCAGATATTTCTGGTGTGGTGCCAAATGAGGCAGAAAGTGCTGGTCTCGCAAGGAGGGTAGGGTCGACCACTCATAAGTGACTTCCACACACTTCTCTGGGGCCCATTGCCTCAAGTGAGCTAGTTGTGAAAATTCAACCAATCAACATATATAAAAATTGCAGAACAGAGTGTCTGATGCATACTTATGTTTTCAAGGAGGTGAAGGAGGAGGCATGACAAGGGAAAGATCAGTCCTCAGGAATTCTGCCATTAAAGGGTGACCTGTAGGAGTTGTCCCAGGAGGCAGTGTAACGACATTGAACTTGGGGCTCCATGTCTTGCCAGACTGTGTCTTCCACCATCTGGTTTGTAGCTACATTAGATCAGATGGAGGGATTGATGGGCCCAGGGCAGAGTCAGGCTGCTGTTTGTGCTTGTTTGTGGTCGGCCCTCCCCCGCTCCTGCAGATAACCTGATGCCGGATGACCTTGCCTCTCTCCCATTGATTTTTCCCAGTAGTTAAGCTGCAAGTGATCAATGAGAGAAAGATCCACAGATAGGCGGTTTCCACAGCACCATTTCAAGAGGTGTTTGTTTCTCTGGCTTCAGGAGCCTCAGAGAGAACAGGGCTCTAGGTAGCTTATTTACCTTCTCTTTCCAAAAATGATGGTGAATCAATAGACCGAATTTTTCTCCATCTCCTTCTGCCTTTCTTTTTAAAAGAGTTCTCATTTGAATTCAACTGGAATTTGAGGTAGGAATAGTGAAGTTGCAAAAGGAAACTTAAAAAGCCGAACATAGTAATTTCCGAACTAAATGGAATAAAATTAAAATGAGGGCAGAAGTGTGGCTCCCATACTAAAATAATGCATTTTTTCATAAGTCTCACTTCATAAGTGAAATAAGAAAGCTCATTTACAACAGATCCAAGTCAACAGAGATTTGCTGGTTGATTGATAAAACATCACCAGAACCATCTTGAGTCTTAGCTCAAGGTAAAACATTTTCTGGTTTCTATAGTCTTACCACAATCACCCTAAGGTTATCTTATAATGCAGCCTACTGAACTACACCTCTGGAATTTCCCAAATACAATGCATTCTTGAGATACCATATATTTAAATAGTTGATAATGTTGTTAGCCTTATTTCACTATCTCAGGCAGTAACTTTAAAACTGCACTGCAAAAATTTGTAGCTCTTCTACTCCCCGCCCCCTCCCCACAACTTAACCACACTCAACGCCCTCACAGCCGTGGACTTCCTCAGTCTTTGGCTCAAGAAGTCTAAGCTTGGCTCTTCTGGTGCTTTACCAGGCTGTAGATTCTTTTTGGCTGCCATCATCAGGATGCTGAAAGCCAGTGCTCCCCCGAAGTACGCGCCTTGGCGTTTGAACCTGGCACTCCAACTCACGTTTGTAGCTTATCACTTTTCTAACCCTGCCTCAAAACTTTCTGTGGATTCTAAGAAAATATTCCATCCTCTGAAGCCTCTTTCTAAGGTAATGGTCTCTGCAGAGGAAGGGGAGGCCAGACCTTGCTCCTGGTGGGTGGAGAAGGTGAAGGGAATGGGCATAATCAGAAATCTCTCGCTTGTCTCCAGGGGGCAGGGGGTGGGGGGAGTACCATGTTTAACAATCTGTCCACCCCCACAAAGGATGTTTGAGCTATAGCTTTTTTTTTTTTAAGATTTTATGAAGTAATCTCTGCACCCAATGTGGGGCTCGAACTTATAACCCTGAGAACGAGAGTCACGCGCTCTACAAACTGAACCGGCCAGGTGCCCCGAGCTATAGCTTGATCATGCATTTGGTGTGTATGGTGTTTGATGATGCATCAGGTGACAACATTTACCACTTCCCTGTGGTCTCCACAAATATTTAAGAGCTGTCACGTGTGCTCAGCACTGGGCCGACACAGACATGGTATTGCCCGTCCCCCAACGAGCTTATGGCCATATGATATTCATGGTATTATGATTACTATCATCTCCTTGTCTTCTCCAGCCCCTCTGGCTCTTCCTTCTTAGCCTCCAAAGACCCCTTTCCCTCTGCCTGACCTTTCAGGACTGGTGCCCCAGGGTTCTAGCCTAGTCTTTTTTTTTAAATTAACTAATTAATTAATTAATTAATTTGACAGCGAGAGAGGGAGCACAAGCAGGGGGAGCAGGAGAGGGAGAAGCAGGCTCCTCACCGAGCAGGGAGCCCGATGTGGGGCTCGATCCCAGGACCCTGGGATCACGACCGGAGCTGAAGGCAGCCGCTTAGCCCACTGAGCCACCCCGGCGCCCTGATCGTAGTCTTTCTCTTCACATTTTCCCTTGGGTAACTGAATTCACACGGGGGCTTCAAATACCTCTTTAATCAGGTTACTTCCAATTTTGTATTTTTACACTGGACCCTTATAATCACGGGCTTGTATTTCTGACTGCTTTTTAGATATCTTCATTTGGTGGTCCCATAGGTATCATAGTCTCAAAATGTTCCAATCGTGTACTCCTCACTTTCCCCACAAACCTATCCTTCCCCCTTTCTTTTCTGTGCCAGTGAATGGCCCTCCCATTCACCCACCGGAGATCCATCGGTTCCTCCCGCACAACTTGAATCCCATCAGTTACAACCCCCCCTTGACTCTAACCACCTAGGTGCGGTTTAGGTCTGTCCCCTCCATTCCTTCTCCATTGCCACTGCTCTAGTTGAGACTTAGTATTTGTCTTCTAGAATCTAAATCATGGCCACATTGCTTCTGATCTCCTTGCTGCATACCTGCTGTGCATGGGGCAGATGGACTTGGGTTCGGATACACTGCCAATTTAATTCTACATATAGTATTCCCAGCAATTTTTAAATTTAAATCCTGCCATTTCACTTCCCTGTTAAAAATTTTCCAATGCCTTCTCTTTGCTTATTGGTCAAAGTCCAAATCCTTAGGATGACTACAGAGCATTTCCCAATCTGGTCCCCATCTACCCTTCCAGGTTAACCTCCAGCAATGTACCACCACAAAGCTAACATTCTGGCTTCCTTGAGCAATTTACCTGGTTGATACAATATCAAGTAAACCTGCTTTCTTGTTCCTTAGTGTCAAGTTCTTTTGTCTGGAATGTCTTCCCCCTCTTGCTCACCTGGAGAAAGCCCACTTAGTCATCTTTGAGACCCAGCTCTGTCTCTCTCAAACAGTCCCTAAATTCCCCAAACTAAGGGGGGCTTTTTTTCTTAGTGTTCCCAGAGGCCCCCAAGGGATGCTGCTATTATAATACTTTCCACGTTGTATAATTTATATTTTTCCCCTCCAGACTGCATTCTTTGAAGGCAGGTATCGATGTCTTATTTATTTTTTAATCTCCTAGTCCCCAGCACCTAGCATTCATAAATATTTGTTAAATGAATGAAAAATTGATGCTTGGATACAAAATAAAAGTGAAATAAATTTACTAAACTTTATCCTTGAAAGGTAAAAGTACCCCAAGAGAGCCTGCTTGGCGTGTCTTGCCCTGTGCCTTACAGAGGTGGGTGCAACTGGGCACTGGCTGTGAAGGTGGGGGAGGGGCCTACAGGTGGAGCCATTTCCATGATATTTGGAATCTTAAGGCTCCTTTTCTTGAACTGGAAAGGAATCTAGTAGGGTTTTACTTTATTTTTTTATTTTATCTTATTTTTTTAAGGATTTTATTTTTATTTATTTGTCAGAGAGAGAGAGCACAAAGCAGGGGGAGCGGCAGGCAGAGAGGGAGAAGCAGGCTCCCCACTGAGCAGGGAGCCTGATGTTGGACTTGATCCCAGGCCCCTGGAATCATGACCTGAGAGGAAGGCAGATGCTTAACGACTGAGCCACCCAGGCGTCCCAGGTTTTACTTTAAAAAAGATTTTTTTTTTACCTGCTTTCACTCATTTGCAATTTTTCCTAATCTTAACTACTTTAAGATCATCTAGTCCGCCTCAATAAAAACTAATAACTGCCACCAAATAAATTAAAGATGAGAAAACTAAAAATAAATGTAGAAACTAGAAGAAACTATTAATGAAGATCAAAGTAGGCTGTGTATCTAAATGAATTGCACTGACGGATTTGGGGGACGGGTTAATAAAGATGTTAATAGTAACTCCCCAGGAGCTTTCTGCAGCCTTGCAGAAGTGCAAAAGTAATGAGCCCAATCAGGGTTCACACATTAGCTCTGGCAAGCCAGGGCTGCCAGGGTCCCAGGATGGGGACTCCCCTCACATTACATTCCAAAAACATGTCCCCAAGCTCACAGACTCTAAAACCAAGTCTAGTTAGAAGGGCATAGTCATTTGGAAATGAACTTGGAGAGTTCATTTTTAGCTGCTCCCCACTCTAGGGCATTGTTTTATTACCATACTGTCATCATATTTGCTCTTCAGTAGCTGGAAAGTAAGGTGGATGCAGCTGTGAGCATCACCTTGAAATCCAACAGGTCTAGCTATTCTGGAGCACCCCCTTCCTGGCTAGGTGACCCTAGGCTTCCTGAGCATCAGTGTTCTCATCTGTAAAGTAGGGATGATAACACTGTCCCTATCTGATAGGGCTGCTGTGAATCAAAGTAAAATACTGTAGGTAAAGTGCCTAACTCAAGCTAGTGCTCAGTCGACAGGAGTTATTATTATCCAGAAATAAGGTGACTAATAACTTACATGTACTTTCTCGGCCAAGTGAGCAGAACAAGGATTATTAGAGACCTAAGACGGTGTGATTAGAAGTAGAATTGCACGTTTTCTAACTCCTGGTCACTGATTTCATTTAATAGATAGGTATTGGCTCGCTACTATGTGCAAGTTAGGGGACATGTATCAATTACTAGAAACCCTAGAAGTGGTCAAGGTTGCTCTGTAGAAATCTTTAGCACTGTTGCTACCATGCCAGGCTTGGGGTGAAATCAACAAAGATAACACTGATGTCTTCTGTGATTTAGTAGCTTTTATTGGCCACCCATTATGTAGCATGTAGACACTCTGCCAGGGAAGAGACCATGTCATAGTGGGCAGGCTTCTCACAGCATTTTAAGTGGGGCGGGGGGTGTACAGAATGGAGCCTTCATCAGAAGAGAGAGCCTTAACAGGTGCTCACACTGACTTGGGTAGAAATTGGAAAACTGAGGGTCTGCTCTTAGGGACAGTGAATTCAGGCAAAGTTTAGGCCCAAGCAAGCAAACAGAAGTCAGTTCTAGCACAGGGACATGTGCCTAACATCAAAGAATCGAGAATTCTAAGGGAGCTCAACATTAAATACAGGCATAACTTCGTGGGGCGCAGTCGGTTAAGCATCCGACTGGTTTTGGCACAGGTCACAATCTCATGGGGTGGTGAGATGGAGCTCCTTGCTCAGTGGGGAATCTGCTTGAAGATTCTCTCCCTCTGCCCCTCCCCCTGCTCTCTCTTTCTCTCTCAAATAAATAAATCTTAAAAAAAAAAAACAAAACAGGCACAACTTCAATTCTCACACACCTGCCTTGAGTCGGAACCCTGGCAAGTCACCGAACCACCGAATGAACTTCCATACTGGGCGAAACAACGGGAACTAACTTACTGTGTGCACCTACTAGAAGTTAGGCACCTTGGCAGATTAAGGTTCAATGATTTCATTTATTTCTCAGAACCACCCTGCAAAATGAGACTGAGGGATGCAGCATGGCTAATGCAAGGAGAACCAGGTTTGGCCAGGCGTTGACTCCTCTCCCAGCTAGGAAATGCCTCCGGGTGGACCTGAGAGGAAACCTGCTTCCTCATGCCTAACACCGCAGGCAGTAGCAAGAAGCAGCAATTATGTGTGTTCTGTGCCTGGGGCATGGAAACACTTAAAATGACAGGATTGCTCCCATTTTGCAGATTAGGGTACTTCCTCAAGTGCCCCAGGTAGTAAAAGGTGGAGCTTCGACTTGCCATTTTGTGCGGTGCTGATGTCCATAATTAAAACCTCTCTTATCCGTTGTTTTCCCTGTTGAGCCCACCGCATACCTCCCTCGGCTAACAGCTCGTGTGACACAGGGGATGCTGATGCAGATCTTACATCGTGCTCACAGCAAACACACAAAGACACACTCAGAACCCTTTGAGCCCAAAGCGTGGTAGCTCTTTGCCACCCCAGTAGGGACAAGGATCGTTTTAGATCGCAATCATCAGCTGTCCCATAGCGGTGTCAGACGAAGTGAAGCTCTCACACTGGATCTCAGGTCAAAAGAACATTCCGAGTCTAAGGTGAGATTGCTATAATGTAATGTCTGTATTCCACGCCCGTTATTTCTTGCTTCCACCTGGTGGTCAAGAGTTGAAAAAGCAGGCATCCTGAAGATGACTGGGCGTCAGCAGGATCCGTTTGCCTATGGTTTCTAGTACATCGGATTCTGGGTCCCTGCAGGGCTTTTAGTGCTGCTTTTCTGCCTTTTGATTTCCACTAAGTTCCTCCAGTGGAAAATCTTTCCATGTGCAGGGTTCTTTCCCGGGGCTGAAAGAACCAGGATAATCCCGGATGCTTCCCTGCAGCTGAGCTCATGTCACAAATCAGGCATGATTTTCAGCAGATATTTCTTTAAAAGTCTGCAGGCCTCTGTGGACTCTATTCCCTTCTCAATGGGAACAAGCATCAAAGAGACAGGAATAAAATGCTTTGCACGCACATCAGGAACTAATTGCCAATTTGGCAAATGCATTGACTAATGTCATGCACTGTTATTTCTAAATCCTCTCCTGTCCTTGACCCCCAGTATCTAGATGTAAACTTGGAACCATTAGTGGAGAAGGATAAAGTCTTCTGGTGCCTCAAATGGAATTGAGAGGGATTTAAACTCAGCGCTTTTGAGCGTAGTGAAATGAACCCAGCAGTACATTAATGCTAGGATTTGAGCTCACACAGCATGAGCGCTTTCAAAACCCGTGTTTAAGGAAGCAAACAGAGCCACGGCAGACCCTTTCATTGGAGCAAAAAGAGTTGGATGAAACAATCAATGACACATTACAAACCACAACTGGGCTGCAATCCTGTGGGCACACACACACAAAAAGTTTTTCTTTATCACAGGATCTTTGCATCTAATGAGATGGTGACTGGACAACCTCCAGAGGAATAAGGGCTCCGTTTACTTTCACTGAGAAACGTCTAAATATTTAGTTGGTGCTCCTAAAAGCCTTACATGATTCTGTAGCAAACTGGTCTCTAAGGTAGGATCGTATTAGCTCTATATTGCCATTGGAAAATCTATTTAAAGGGAATTCGGAAAAGAAAAGAAGGAAGATATTACCACTGAAAGTACAAATGTTGGCTTATTTTTTTTTTCTCTTTCAAAATTAACTCTTTTTTATGTCCTCCAAATACTTAGTTTAGGACCAATACCCTGCCAGTTAATATTTTCTCTTAATTGATTCTAAATGGTTCTCCACTTCTTATATATGCTTTATTCCTGTTGGTTTTAGTTGGATTCGAAGTGCTGGAGGCTCAAAAGGGGAGGGACTCCCGAGTGCATTTTTGGGGAGGGGGGAGGCAGGAGAGGAAGCTAAGAGGGCCAGGGAACTTTGTAAAATTGTCTATAGGGGTCCACCCTTTAAATTCACACTACTGTCTTGCATGAGCAGATTTTAGCCAAGACCAATATCCAGTCTGCTTTAAGCTTCTGGGATCCTCTCTGCCATAAACCTAGCACATCCCAGATATGGCATGAGCTGGGGCTTTAACCTTTTCAGGCTTTCTGTTAGTAGAATCCCCTCCAGCATGTTGCTCTTTATTATTGCTTCCTATGGACTCTTATTAAGGATCACCAAAACGCACGCCAACAGCCCCTCCTCCCCCAGAGGCCAGCACAGCCCCAGTTCACTGCCAGTTTGATTAATGTGTCTTGGCTAATTGTGTGAGAGATGGCAGGCCTTTAGCAAGTGTGACCAGTTTATTGTTCAGCCAATCACAGGCGCCTCAGTTAGCATGTGAAAAGGAGGTGTTTTGCCTGGGGAGGGTGAGTGTTCTGGCGGCTGAGTCAAAGGCAGAGCATTTTGGGGGGTCACAGAGCAACACCCACTTCTTTGAGGGGATGTTACTATGCTCTACTAAACCTGTAAACCTCGTACTCAAAGCACTTTTTCTCTCCTCCCTCTTTTTTCAAGATCTTTTTTTCCCATGGTGCAAGCAGGCAAGCCACTGGCTACCATGCAGATGGAGTTCACGTTCCAGGGTTTTTAATATTTCACTTTTATATTTCTGTTAGAGAATGATCCTGCTGAGAGTCTGGGAATCTGTGCTCGTCAGAACCCCCTTACTGACACTTGGATATATTGCTCTGAAAGCTATCCCAGGAGAAAAGATTAAACAAAAAAAAGCCTACTTTTCAAAGCCTACTTCTCAATCTGCCCACATCAAAATAAGACAACTGGCCCTTTGAAGTAGAGGACACAGAGTTCTCAGCCAGCTTGCTTAAAGTGGGGGGGGATGGGTGGGTAGGAGGAGGGAAGGAAGGAAGGAAGGAAGGAAGGAAGGAAGGAAGAGAAAAAGAAAGAGAGAAGGAAAGGAAGCCCAGTGTCTAAAATTGTATACCTCTTTTCCCTTGCCCAGATTTAATCAGGCACAAGAGTCTGAATTGATGGCTAGAAAACCTACAACCCTGCTCATCAGTGCCCCAAGAAAACAGGTAAATTGGCCAGAGAAACCTGTCCAGGTGGGTCAGCACCAGGTGTTTTTTTAAGCCTGTACAAACAGAAACTGTGTTCCCCTCATAGACATAGTCCAGACAAGGTCTGGGAAAGGGTAGAGTAGGCATTGATGGACATTGGATGGTTTTCCCAAGTTTTCAGCTCTCGTCTCCCTCAAATTAGTATATGGCTAAATTCAAAGTTTGGGAACTCTTACTACTACTGAATGAAAAGGAAAACAATGGAAGTCTCATCCAGAATGGTGTTACTATTCTCCTCTGTGATATTTTTCTGACTCCCATCCCCTCTTCTTTTCTCTTAATCCCTGGAGTTCAAACGTTGGGGAGCAGCAGCTCAGTGATGGGGGGTGGGCGGGGGGTGGTTCAAAGGGACTTCTCGATCGACATAAGGGGATGGTCCTAGAACACAGATGATGGCCCTTTTAAAACACAGTCCTTATGATTGAGTTATCAGTAGTACTGACCCCACGCTGAAGATTTATAGATCCAGAGTTAGACATCTTCCTTGTAGCTAAGGAAGAGTTACAATTCTCTTTCTTTCATAAGCTTAGCTTGGCCCACAGCTACACACTGCCCAAGCCCATGGAAGCGGGGCTCACAAATGATCATTCCCCCCCGCCCCCCCGCCGCAATAAGGAGAGCTGGTGAAAGAGTGTGGATGAATGAATACAAACCCAAGCTCTCAGACATTGAAGAATGTACCAGATCTGTCTGTGCAGACCCAATACATAATCTAGCACCTGGCAGATAGTAGGTGTTCAAAATGTTTTTTACTTATTTGAATTAAATTAAATCCCTACTAGAAAAACAATGCAGAATATGAACGCTATTGATGTTGGGCCTGGAGAATTCTCTTCATAAATAAAAAATTGCACATTACTTTGAAATGACAGCAAAATGAAAAATGCAACAAATTTCTCACTGTTTTATTGGAACCCAGTTTTCTTATTTAGTGCAGAATCTGGCAGGGAAGCCTTTTGACCAAGTTTCCATCATTATTGTTCTCACCAAGGCATTCCCTGTTAAGGATCACTGCTTATTCGCCTGAACCAACTTGAAACCCAAACGTTTGAAGTTTGGAGGAACAGCATATGCTCACCATAGCAGATTTGTATCAACACCATCCAAATTGTTTTCTACAGCCCATCTGTGACCCTAAACTTCTGCTTGCATCCATGGTAGGAAGCTGAGGGGTTCCATTTTCATCTGGAGAGGAAGGTGGGTAGGGAGAGGTATAGATGGGCAGGGTGGGAAAATAGAACCAGGTTCTCCTAGAGACCATGACAGCTGGAGATAAAACTATTACAGACTAGACCATGGTCTCTACAAGTGGCCTGTTCTTTTTTCTGTTTCAGACCAAAAGGAAAAGGTACTATTCCAAGCCTTGTGGCCAAAGTGGCATTTTTCTCAGGTGCTACACTCGAACAAAATAGTTAGAAATGGTAAATTATTTTAAATGACACTAAGGCCATTTAGCAATGCATATGATCTTTCATAAGGCAGCTGAAATGACTTTAGCTTGCTATTGGGTTTTCATAATCCTGGTGGGTTCAAGATGCCTGATCCCTATGTATAGCTGTTTGAGCAAAGGTATTATATGCGGGAGTAAAGAGGAAAAAAAAAAATCCCTGGCCTCTTATCTCTTTTGTTATCCTCTTTAATTGCCTTTTAAATCTTCCTACAATTTCTTGCTCTCATGAGACCCTTCTAGGATAATCTCATACCAAATTTAGTAATGACAACAATTTGGGGAAGGTCCATATTTAGTGATGGGTCAGTATGAGAACTAGAAAATCTGACTTCAGTCATAATCACCCCAATCTTGTCCTTATCTGTTCACATCTACCTCCCCTTTAATCCTGCCAGCAAGAGTCCAGCTTTGGTATGGCCATCACTTGCTCCCCCAGCCTCTGATACAGTCCTTCATCCTGTAGCTCCCTGCTTATCTCTTCTTCTGGCTCAACATCCTTGAAGTGACTACTAGGTAATCTGATCTCTCTGACATGGCCTTAGGACTATTTCTCAAAGACTTCCCCCATGGGCAACATGTCCAACACTTCCAAATCCATTCCCAGGAGCCAGTCTTGGAGGAACAAATGGGTGATGAGCATGACCAAGTGTTAGGTCCAGAGACAATGGATGGACTCTTCTGTAATCTAGAGACATCTTACTTGGCCTGTCCTAGGTCTAATGAGCCTGTACTTCCCCTCTGTTGTATCAGCTTTCTTTTTATATTTTATGAGGTACAATAACCAGCAAATAAAGTCAATAATAGTCATGGGGCTCAAAAGTCTTTTGAGCCATTTAATATTTGGAAATGGATTTGGAATCCACAGTTATAGTCATTCCAAATTCTTCTGCAGCTTTGCTATTGCTGTTGTACAGAGTTGGGGAACTGATCTAACCTCAACCATTCAGTGTCCTTCTCGTAAAAGGGTTAGCAGGGAATACACGAATCTAAAAATTCATCTAGACCTATCTTCACTGTTGAGTTAACAATAAAAGAAGGGCACCGTAACTGTGTGGCAAATGCCTTCACATTGCTAATTTTCAGAGCATTCAGAAGCTCAAGTAGATGTTACCTGGATTGTAGTTAGGTAGCTTGGAAACTCCAGGCCAGGTATCCTCTGTAGGGACTCCCAACACCTATACAAAGCCAAAGAAAGACAAAGAAAGCTGAGGCGGGAGACATGAAGGACAGATTGGGAGGAACAGGGAAGAATTCATTATACACACCACATTATGCTAGCTGATACACACATGAAAGAAACTTTAGCGTTTCCTACGTTTGTAGCTTCATGGACAAAACTGCAGTATATTCTTACAGTCCTGTGATGGTTAACTTTCTGTGCCAACTTGACTGGGAATAGAGATGCCCAGATAGCTGGTAAGATATTATTTTGGGGTGTGTCTATGGGGATGTTTCTGGAAGAGATTAGTATTTGAATCAGTAGACTGAGTAGAGAGATATGCCCTCTCCAGTGTGGGCAGGCATCACCCAATTGATTGAGGGCCCATATAGGACAAAAAGGTGGAAGAAGGGCAAATTCCCTGTCTCTCTTCTTCAGTTGGGACATCCATCTCCTGCCCTCAGACATTGGAGCTGCTGGTTCTCTGGCCTTCAGACTCTGGGACTTACACCAGCATCCCCTCAGGTCTCAGGCCTTTGGCCTCAGACTGAATTACACTGGTTCTCCGGCTTGCAGACAGCAGATCTCAGCCTCCATAATCACACGAGCCAATTCCCATAATAAATCTCCTCTTAGGTATCTCTATATATCCTACTGGTTCTGTTTCTCAGGAGGACCCAAATACAGATCCTGAGCCTGTGTCTTCACTAACTCACTTGTTATTCTGAGGCAGATCATATAGCCTTGCTTAAAGTCATAGTCTCATCACTAAATCTCTGTGGCATGGTCACCATATAACATGGTGCTATTTTGGGGGTCGGGGATACAAAGAGGTAGGGGTGACTGTCCCTCTGCCTTACATTAGATTAAATACACACACACACACACACACACACACACACACACACACACACACACACACAAGAACGTAGCCTGAATTATGCCTCAGCATGAGATTCAGCTGTTCCCCAATGTGCTCAAATTAAAAAGGATTCAAATTACTGACCTTTAGACAGTGGAATTTTAGCCAAAAATGATGCCAAACCTAACTCTAGTCCTTCCTACCAAATTCATCTCATCCTGTTTCTTTGGTGGCCCTGCAGCTTGGAAAATAGTATTTGGCTTTTAACTGGTGGACTGTAAAAGTAACAGCATCACTTGAGAGAGAGCTCACTTATACTGTGGATTACCAAATGGAAGCTCCAGTTTGTAATTAATATGAAAATAAAAGTCTTTTGGAGTACAAAGTCAAAACACTTCTGATCTAGAATGGTGCTTTTACTTCGAGTTCTTTTGTAGACATCATTTTACCATTCTTTTACTATAACCATAAAAGTCCAATGTCAGTTATATCTGGGAGCTAGAATAGCATGGTTTCTGTGAAATATTAGCGAAATACTAGTAGCTTTCACTACACCACTATACAATATAACTCTTCTTAGAAGCATCTCTCAACATAACTCTTTTTAGAAGTGTCTCTCATAGAAAGAATCTAATAACTGCAAAATGCTGGATATAGATGCCAGCCCAATTGTTATGGCAGGAAGTCAACTGCCCAACAATGACTAATAATAATCAATGAAGAATCCAGAATCTTTTTTTTTAAAGATTTTATTTATTTATTTGAGAGAGAGAGAGAGAGAGAGAGAGAAACAGCATGAGAGGGGAGAAGGTCAGAGGGAGAAGCAGGCTCCCCGCCGAGCCGGGAGCCCGATGCGGGACTCGATCCCGGGACTCCGGGATCATGACCTGAGCTGAAGGCAGTCGCTTAACCAACTGAGCCACCTAGGCACCCCAAGAATCCAGAATCTTAATGTCTACCAGCTTGCTGACTAGGACGCTGACTGAGGGGTACATTTTGTGGTGCCCGCTAAGATTGTCCTCAAACAAAAGACCCTGAAGTACTATTTTCTCTCATACAATAAAAAAATCATGCCACCCAGGAAAATTTTTCTTTGATCCATTCCCTAAACAAACTGAAAAGCTACTGAGAGGATTATAGGCTTTTCCTGTCAACCACCCTGAGCCTGAGGGAACACTAAGAATCCTGGGATCCATTTTGAAAAACCAACTGGACTAATTCGTCTTTTGTGGGAGAGGGCCAGAGGATAGGAAGCTGATTCTTCTTTTTCAACCTACTATCTTCTGTATTTGTACAGATGTGCACGTAAACAAGGGATTCACAGGCACCCATATGTCTTCTGGTGGCTGGCGAAGCACAGTGAAAATGTAGCAAAGGTAATAAAGAAAAAGCAACAAAGGAAATAAATAGCGACCACATCCATATGTTCTCTAAGGTGATAGTTACTAGAATTATTGGTTACTTTGTATTATGTTTAAATAAAGCCAACAAAATGGATACCAAACATTTTTAAATATTATACTGAAATCTTTAAGCTTGAGATTTTTAACGTTTAAATAAAAATCCAATATCCTTTATTTGGCAATTTGATGCTCAGTTTCTATCTGGAAGTTATTGAATTCATTTTCACTTGAGAAAATTACCAAATCTCCACTTCACTATCTGGGAAACTGAAAACCAAAAATTGTTGATCTACTCTCTCCCTGAAGGCTTTTAGAAGGCAGATAGTGAGTGCTATGTTTGAAATCACAGTGGGCTGCACAGGGCTGTTTTCTGCCTTTGTTGGAAAGGAAACCAAAGGCATTTTGATTAATGGATTTAAAGTCTGCATAGTTTATTTTATTCTGGTTTTAGAACTGCATCTGGGATTATTTGCTAAAAAACACTACAAGAATTAGATTTCTAAAAAATTGATCAGAAAGACGTGACAGTTATTCAGATGAAAACACAGACACACACACACACAGACACACACACACACACACACACACACACAGGCATTTTAGAAAGATGGTAAAATAAAGATTCAGGATTTCTCATTATGTCTTCATTCCTAAGAGTGAGATCTCAGGATAAATGTAAATAACAGTTATGGTTAAAGGTTGGGAGAGTAGAATGGACCCATTGCTTTCAAAGAGGCAATTCCTACATCAAATATCATAGAACCCAAAATAGCTTTCCTATTTTCATCTGTGTAGAACATGTTTAATGAAACACTAACTCAGGATTGGTCTGTAATGCTGAAGTTTCTACCCTGCTTGAACTGTAATAGTATAAAAGATAACACACCGCTGAATGTAGTGACGTGCTCTCACTTTGTCCTCAGAGTTTGGAACTGTGGTTGTGTTAACAAAACTGTGTTTCTGCCTCATAATTGTAAAGGAGTTCCAGAGAAGACGAATTTCCTCACCAACACAGAAAACCCCCACTCTGGCCATATCTCCCAAGAAACCCCTTATCAGAGGCTCTTAGCAAGAACGCTCCAGAAGCAAGCAAGCAAACTTGAAAGGGAGCAGGATCCAGGATAACAACAGTGTAGTTTAAAGCACTTTGACACACACTACAACATGGATGAACCTTTAAAATATAAGTGAAATAAGCCAGACACAGAGGAGAAATACTACAGAATTCCACTAATATGTGATACCAGGGATAGGCAAATTCATAGAGTCAGGGAGTTGATGAGAGCTTATCAGGGGCTGGAAGGAAGGAAGATGGGGAGTTCATATTTCATGGGTACAGAACTTCTGCTTCAGGTGATGAAAAAGTTTTGGAACTGGATGGTGGTGATGGTTGCACAACAAGGTGAATGTACTTAATGTAGCATATACTTGAAAATGGTTCGACAGTAAATTTTATGTATATTTTACCACAATGGAAAAAAATCACCAAAAAAAGTAAAATATACACATGACTGTAGTACGTGCAACATAAGCTACAAAGAGGAAGGAAAGAAGTACATCATGGCACAAAAGAGGCAGGGATAGGGGATCCCTGGGTGGCTCGGTCCGTTAACCATCTGCCTTCAGCACAGGGTCCTGGGATCGAGCCCTGCATCCGGCTCCCTGCTCCGCGGGAAGCCTGCTTCTCCCTCTCCCACTCCCCCGGCTTGTGCTTGCTCTCTCTCTCTCTCTCTCTCCCTGACACATAAATAAATAAAATCTTCAAATGAGGTAGGGATAGTGAGTCCAGAAAGGGAACCACACAGAAAAGCACGTTCACACCCTAGGGATGTGGTTTTGGAAGAGCATGATAAATAGTATGCTTCTCTCACACTGACACGGTAAGCCTTTGTTTAATCAGAGTTCTGTGGAAATTTAGTGTCTCATCTTCAGTTGACAAGGACCCAGGGCCAAATATATGATAGAGTTAGAGCTGAGGGTGGTGAGGCGGAGACGTGCTTGCGCAGTAACGGCAGAAATTGCCCTGGGAGGTTGAGAAAATTGTGACAGGGAGCAGGTGGATTCAGGGGCCGCTACGGGGCAACAGACGGTTTCCTGACCCCGCCTTCATTCCCAGGGTGTTTATACCTGTGGCAAATACCCCGGTTTCCGCAGCCTTAATACACAGCATAAAATCTCAAAACAGATGGACTACTTCATAGCCTCTAAAGCCAATTTGGTTCAAAGTTTGAAAAGTAGGTATTTCTTCTTCCTCAGAGGAATTCTCCTCTTACCTCCCAGATCTTCTCCAGCTGTTCAAGGATGTTGGAAACCCCAGGAAACAAAGGTTGACCCTGGAACATTTCAATAAAGATGCAGCCTGCGCCCCTAGCAAAGGAAACAAGAGTCAGCCCGACACGTTCAAGGAAACAATACATGTGAAAGTGAACCACTAGTATTTCTCCTCCCAGTAAATATTTGGGGGGGGTGTTAAATAGGGGCCACATGCTATTAAAAGTCTTGGGAAAGAAAAAAAGAAAAAGAAAAGAACAGCCTGCAGCTTTTAGTTAAAATGATATGCAACCAGCGTTTAGGAACACAGTAAAGATAGCAAACATTTCGGCTCATTCAAGTTCATTATCCATTTTATGAGAGAAGCGAAAGTACTGAACCTCCAAATTGAATGCTCTCTTTCACGGAATCTAAGATGCTATCATTCATTGTAAGAGGCACCCTTAGTGTAAATAATTTATTAAGAAGAAAAACTCCTGCAAGTTAAACCATGACACAATCAGAATGTTCCTTTTATAGCTATTGAAAGGGCTATTATAAATTTAATTAGACAGATTATTTTACCACATATCATACTTGTACATGCAACAAATGGAACATTAAGTGAAATAAATTGGTTTGGGTGCTCCCAAAACTTTTTTACATTAGCATTTGACTCAGACTCTTTGATGTCTGTTTTTATCCATGGGATCATCTTCTATATCAGGAGTTTGATGATGCAGCATTTCTTAAAATAATCCATAAGAAAACTAAGAGTCATCGGTCCTGGGTTCCTAAGCTGACCTTGTATTTACGTAGAGTTAACCTACTTTTGACTCCTGCTTTAAAGAATGTTACTAAACGTGTCTGATTCACTCCCTCTCCATAACCGTTTGGT
Organism: Eumetopias jubatus; assembly: GCF_037043125.1. NCBI lineage: Eukaryota > Metazoa > Chordata > Mammalia > Carnivora > Otariidae > Eumetopias > Eumetopias jubatus. The sequence continues at coordinate 34,196,569 of NW_028274809.1, forward strand.
TCCTAGTTAAAAAAGAAGAAAAAAAAGCTCTCCTGTCTGCAAGACTTTCTTCCAAGTCACTGACGACCATTCTGCAAACTTTGAGGCTGGCATTTGATGTTCACACATGTGCAATGGTACCTGCAGTCCCAACAGCAGCCTGGCTGATGGCCTTGTAAAATGCTACTGATTATAAGGTGTATCCTATTTAGCAGAGAGTGGGCATCTCAAAATGGGTGAAATATAAAATTTATTTCCTCTGTGGTCGAACTGGAGTGTAATTCCTGAGGGACAGTAAGAGGTAAGATTTATTTTGCTAATAATACATACATTTTTATTCATATAAGTCTTTTGAGAGATAAAAGTGGTCCAGGTGACGGATTACCCTCACGGTCCCACCCTTTCACTCCAAATTCTTTGCACTTAAAACACATAATTTTGCACACTCCCTTAATCATCCTGACATTTTCTTGTGTGGCATGATAAAGAAAGATAGTTAAGTAAAATACTTTATTATAGATGATCATATTATTAAAAATTTATTACCAAGTTCATTTTAAATACGGTCTTTAATATTATTCATATGTATTTATTACATATGATAACTTTTCATTTTTTCCATCAGATTGCAGACACATGCTATTTAATTTCACTTTAAATTGCTTGTGGAGGAGAAAGCAGATTTCTTGGTAAACAAGTTTAAGAATGTGTCTGGTTTGAGGATGGAATTTATATTAAAAAGAAAATTGAGGGGCGCCTGGGTGGCTCAGTCGGTTAAGCGTCTGCCTTCGGCTCAGGTCATGATCCCAGGGTCCTGGGACTGAGCCCCGCATCCGGCTCCCTGCTCTGCGGGGAGTCTGCTTCTCCCTCTCCCTCTGCCCCGCCCCCCCAACTCATGAGTGCTCTCTCTCCCTCTTAAATAAATAAATAAATAAAATCTTAAAAAAAAGAAAAAATGAAAATTGAAATATCATTGTATCTTATGTCAAAAAAGATAAAAACTGTTTTCATGACTATTTGGTTTGCATTTAAAATAACCGACTGGCTTAATTTTCAGAATTTTGCACATATGTAAATAAAAGATATCACATTATTGGCAATTTTTAAAAAGCCAATTTGGATACAGTGGCCACCATATTTACTTTTTAATTATTTTTCATGTGTTAGAGACATCTTGATATGTGATATAAGAATTTTGATCAGACAAATATAACTTAAGAATCTGGCGAATAGTATCTTGAGGTGAATTTTTAGAATTATTGCCATTGTAAATCTCCTCACTAGCTTGTATTTTAAAAATCCATTTTTTGTTTGTTTGTTTGTTTCTTGTCTTTAAAGCAACAGATATAAAAGGTAGGAGTTAAACAATATACGGAGGAGAATAAAAGTAATAGAAAACTGTCAAATGGTCAAAAACCATCCTGATTGCTAGCAATGGTCAATTATGAGATAAGCCAACTAGGAAATCGAGTTGGTGAATGCCATCAAATGGTCTCCACCCACTGCTTTCTCTGTATGTGCTTGAAAGGTCTCAAACCACTTCATTTTGAAATGAAAAAATGTGTGTGTGTGTAAAACATATATGTAATTGTATATTAACTGCTCTGAAATAGAAATGGACATGTGCTGGTTTTTGAAGACTTGAGCCAACCCTCCATTCAGTACCCTAACACCTACCAGAAACACCAGGGGCTCACAAGCCACCAGAAGGCCTGATGGTATATTTTAAACAAGGTTGAAAACCAAGGTCATTACCAGGTTTAAACCTGCAGTCCACTTTTTTCCTCTCTTCAAAAGGTTTTCATTGCTTGGGAAAAACTTGTTGCTTTTTCATAGTAGTGGCCTTAGGAAACCAAGAAGGAAGTCCCTTTGTGAGCAACTTCTCAGTGTCCTTTGTCTTCTACTCCCCTAGGACAGTGTACAGAATTATGTAAAATATTGGAGACATTCAGGCCATTATGCAAGTAGTACAAGGTGTTTGTGTTGCAGAACAATACGCTAATATTTGGTTGAAATTCTCCATTTGCATTTGTATGGTTGGTGCCTTAGAAAGAGACTTTCTTTTTAAGTTTCACCTAGGGGTAGATTAAAACCTTTCTCACCTAACAAATATAGAGTCTAAGGTTACTTGTTTATATTTTTAATATTTATATACACACACACACATATATATATATATATATATATATATATATATATATAGTCTGTGTGTGTCTGTGTATGCACACACACGTGGGTGCCCATGTGCTTACTTGGACACTTGCAAGACAAACAAAATTCCTAAATCAATTATATTTCAGTACCTGGAATACCCATAAGTACCATAAATATCAATGCATTGGTAAGAAAATAAATCCGTGCAATTTAAGTTTGAAAAACAAAAGAGGCTTTCTAGACGTAAGCTTTGTTCTTTAAAAACTATACAACTCGTCTTCTGATTTTTTTCATTTGTTCTTCAGAGCTATTGTATTTTTTAATTTGCTTTGTAAACAAGTTGAGTGGCTATTGTCTGTTTTGTCCACTCCCAGCCTAGCCTTAAGCAAACATTTAAAATATTGTAAACAGGGCGCCTGGGTGGCTCAGTTGGTTAAGCAACTGCCTTCGGCTCAGGTCATGATCCCGGAGTCCTGGGATGGAGTCCCACATTGGGCTCCCTGCTCGGCGGGGAGTCTGCTTCTCCCTCTGACCCTCCCCCCTCTTATGTGCACTCTCTCTCTCATTCTCTCTCTCAAATAAATAAATAAAATTTAAATAAATAAATAAATAAAATATTCTGAACATTTAGGTCCAGATAGGAAGCCAGCTCCGATTTCCTTCTACTCCTCTGCTTTGTTCTCAAATCTTCATCCTGTGGCTCTTCTTACCCCCTCTTCGTCCCCTTCCTATCTTTAGGCTGCTCAGAGGATTTCTGCTCTGTGGAGATACCCTTGGGGCAGACCGTGTAGATGAAGGGGAACTTCCTCTGCAGGGTAAAAAGACCCAATGGGGTCAACCAGTGAATCCTTCCTGAAAGGAGAGATGCACTGGGTCATTTTATTGCTCCAACTGTGGCTCTTCAGTCAAGTTAGAGGAAACAACTTATATGTTTTTTACTTCTTCTGGCTTTCTTCCTAACTTCTCCTCTATTCTGAGCATGAACAAATTCTTCCCTAAGAGAGTAAAAGATTCTTCAAATTCCTTAGGCAACCTCTGGGGAAATCAACCATCTCAGGAGTTTTAGGTTTTTCAGAGGTATAAAGAACATACAAAAATGTTGTTGGGAGAAATGGATCGGTATTTCATTTTTCACTGTTGAAATTAATTCAGAACAACATAACGTATGAGAGTGACATGACATTTCCATTTGCTTTTCCCTGGGCCACTCTTTATATTTGGAAGTTGCAGCAGGAAAAATCTGCAATCTCTCAGGCAGGAACAACTTTTCATAGTCCTAAAACCAGCAGCTGCCTGAAGTCAGTTTTGAATAGTACATGTCGTGTGCCAAAATAAATCCTTCTTTAAAACCCAGTTTACCCCAACACGGATGAATCTTGAAAACATCATGCTAAGTGAAATAAACCAGACATAGAAGAAAAATATTCTATGACTGCACTTACATGAAGTACCTAGAAGAGTTAGATTCATGGAGACAGCAGTTAGAATAGTGGCTCGCAGGGGCTGGGGGAAGGGAGTAATAGAGAGTCTTTGTTTAATGGGTACAGAGTTTTAGTTTGGGATGACAAAAAGTTTTGGAGATGGATAATGGCGATGGTTATATTACAATGTGAATGTACTTAACGCCACTGAATTGTACATTTTAAAATGCTTAAAATCGGGGTGTGTGGGTGGCTCAGCTGGTTAAGTATCTGACTCTTGATTTTGGCTCATGATTTCAGGGTCGTGGGATTGAGCCCTGTGTCAGGCTTTGCGCTCGGTGGGGAGTCTGCTTGAGGATTGTCTCCCTCTCCCCCTCCCCTCACTCATACTCTCCCTCTAAAATAAATAAATAAATCTTAAAAAAGTAAAATGGTTAAAATGGTAAATTTTATGTTGTGTGTATTTTAACACAATACAAAAAGGTAAAGAACAAAAACAAAATGGTGTAATTAGCCTAAAACATTGAAGTTGCTAATAGAATCTTTTCAGGTTTGAAAAGGTGGCAGAAAGAAAGAAGAAACGATGATGGGAGACGAGAGAGCATTGGTATTAAGTGCTGGGAATAACCAGTATGTCCTACTTGTCTGTTTTCCATAGTCTGTTTGCTCTGGGCCCCCACTGACACTGCTGTCACCTGGGTTCACTGTGAATGAGGGGCTCTGGCACTCTATGGTATCATTAGTTTCTTTAAGACGAAGGCTCTAATGCTCCCTCATGTTCATCTGCCTCTTAAAATGCACTCAGTTTGGGGCACCTGGGTGGCTCAGTCGGTTAAGTGTCCGACTCTGGATTTCGGCTCAGGTCATGATCTCAGGGTTGGGAGATTGAGCCCAGCATGGAGCCTGCTTAAGATTCTCTCTCTCTCCCTCTCCCTCTGCACCCTCCAACCAATAAATAAATAAATAAATAAAATGCACTCAGCTTGTACCCTATGGGGTTTCATGGCCTAGCACAATAGGATTTCCCCCCTTTCCTTCCTTTGTCAATTGGCAATCTTCTCCCTACTCACTTCCCCTTTTACCACTCTGAAAAGAAAAAAACATGGGGGAAGATAATCGTGGTGTAAACACCTGATACCTGACAATTATGTAGAGAGTAAACAAATAACAGTAAACTCAATGAAAGATGCCTATTGCTCTATTTTTGTATTACTTTTTGAGTTTTACTGGGAAAACAATAATAAGAATGGAATGAATAAGCAGTGACAATAATTTTAACTTAAAATTGAATTTCTATTTTGTGTTATTATTCATGGTTAAATTCATGAAACGCTTATCAATGAAATCATATACATTTGTGTATATCTTGTATATGTGAGGGATACGTAGCTTAAGACAGACTTAAAGGACTGGTTGGTGAACTGAAGAAATAATGCAGAAGGCAGCACAGAAAGTTAAGGAGACAGGAAATATGAAAGAGAGGATAAGAGCTGTGGATAATAAGAAAACATGGTCTGATAATCTTTCATTGGAGCTCCAGAAAGAGACGGGAATAGAGGCAACATTCAAGAAAGAAATGACCAACTAAAGACATGATTTGTAACTGGAAGAAGCACAATACATACCAAGCAGGGTAAGTAAAAGGAAACCCACACCAGACACCTTAAAGTGAAAACTCTATAATAATAATAAAGGCAAAAAAAAAAATCTTTAAAACATCTAGCTAAAATGAGAGATCACCTGTAAAAGTAAGACAATAAGGCTCAAAGCAAATTTCTCAACAGTTAGGCTAAAAGCAAACCTCACAACAGCAACAACGGAACACAAAGCAGGGGGATGATATCTTCAAAGTTCTGAGAAAAAATAAGCATCAACCTTGAATTACATCCCCAGCAAGTTTACCTTTCAACAATGAGAGTTTAAGACACAAAAGCCGAGTTTGCCACCGATAGGCCTACACTAAAGAACATTCTAAAAGATTTACTTCAAAAGAAAGGAAAATTATTCCAAAAGTAAGACTTGAAGTGCACAGTTTTAAACAGTTTTAAATTTCTAAACAGTTTTAAAGGGTTTTAAATTTATTTGCGCTTAACGAAAGTAGCTTTAAGTATATAAAGCAAAGATGAATGGAATTATGACAAATCAACAATGTAGTGAACAATTTCAACACAACTTTGATTGATAAGTTAAACAGACAGAAATGATATAAAGAAGATTTGGATAACACAATTAACCTTGAATTTTTGAATATATGTAAAAACCTGTACCCAACAATTCAGGAATCTGTATTCTTCTCAAACGCATGGGAAATATTTACAAATACCGATCACATACTAGGTCAGTGCTTCTTATGCTATCTTTGGTGGAACACCAGCTTTTTCTCAACTTTGGTGGTGACTTTTAATATTTAAATAATTTCAAACTTAAAAGTTGCAAGAATAGTAGAAAGAACTCTCTTCAAGCAGATTTACCAATTGCCAATGTTTTGCCTCTTTCATTTTTTCCTTTTTTTCTGAAGCAGTAGAGAGAGTAAGTTGCAGATCTTTAATTCTTCACCTCTACATATTCTCTCTTACATAACAACAGTGCCATTATCAAAATCAGGAAATTTAACATTGATTCAACACTACTCTCTGATCCACAGTCCAAATTTAAATTTTACCTTTTGTCCCAGTACTGTTCTTTAGGTCCATTTCCTCCAGGATCCAATCTAGGACGATGCATTGCATTTGTTGGCTTATCTCTTTAGTTTCTTTATTCTGGAACAATTCCTCAGTCTTTCTTTGCCTTTTAAAACCTTGACCCAGTAGGGGATCAAAATATGCCACCCCAAAATATGCCACTCTGGTATAAAGATTATTTTGAGCTGAAGGCAACTGAGCAAAAGCAAACATATGATGAGCTTTCTGCCTCCCCCTTTCTGCCTGAAAGTAGGGCATAAATTCCCCTTGTGAGGATGTCCATCCCACAATTTACTGTCCCTAAAGAGTCCAGAAACCCCTTATCACTTCCCTACAAATTTATCATCCTTTGTCAGAATGGTATTAAAGCCTCCAAGCCTAGCTGCTTCTTTGGGGGTTTTCTCTTCTTTCTATAAAGCCCCTCCCCCATGTCACATAAAACTTTTAACATCAAATAAAATTTACATGCTTTTCTCCCATTAATCTGTTGTCAGTTTGCAGGCTCATCCACAGACTCTAAGAGGACAGAGGGAAATTTTCCCTCTCCTACAACCCTTTACAAGAGGACGGGCCAGTTATGTTGCAGAATGTCCCTCTAACAGAGTTAATTTATCTGATGTTCGGGATTTTTTTGGGCAGGAAAACCGCATAAGTGATATTGTACCCTTCTCAGTGCTTCTTATTAGGAGGCACCTTGTGTCAGTCAGTCCCATTATTGATAATATTAACTCTAATCACTTGGTGAAGGTGGTGTCTGCCAAGTTTCTCTACTATAAATTACTTTTTTTCTTTGTAATTGATAAGTAATTTGTGGAGAGATACTTTGAGACAACGTAAATTTTTTATTACTCATCAAACTTTTTGCTCTAGTTTAGCATTGCTAATTCTTCTTTGAGCCAATCACTACTACACTGCAAAACAGTGGTTTTCTAAGTGCATCATTTCTTCTCCAGTTATTATTTGGTGTGCTACTGTAAGGAGGTGCTTCCTTTCTTATCCAGGTAGCCAGCTAACCTTAGCATGGACTTACACATTCTTATTTTATTCAGTGGGTTATAATCCATTACCCACATAATTTGCTTTGATTTAAGTCAAATTGTACTCAAATTGTACATCTGTGACCAGTGGACATTTCTTCAAGTTGCTTCCCCTGTCTTTTTTATATAATCCCATCATTTTTTGACTACTTTGTAAAAAAATGTTCTGGCCCACCAAGATGTTCCTGGCTCATCTTATACTTTCCCTGCCCTAGCCTTAGAATTGGCCATTTCTCCAAAATGTCTGAGTTCTTTTTAGTGGGGAATGGTATCAGGAAATCAAGATCTGAGTGGCAGACCAACACTTATATAAAATACAAAAATTAATTTCTTGAAAAATAATGCACATAACAGAACCAAATGCAAATCTTCCCTTGAAATCATTCAAGACCTCAAAAATATCCCACAAATTAAATTCCAAGGCAAATTAGCATATCGCTGTCAAAAACAACTAAACACACATGGAAAAAAAGATACCATATGCAAGAACCAAAAGAAACAATAAACAGTGGAAATAGACTTACAAGGACCTTTGCTCTAGATATGTAAGAGCTTAGAGAGAAAATGATAAAACTACTAAAAGACGTTAAAGACAAACCAAACAGATGAAGAGATATACTGTGTTTAAAAATTGGAAAACAATATTATAAAGGTGTTAATTATCCTGAGAGTTCTATAATTTCAATGCAATTTCTAATGAAAATGCCACAAGGATTTTTTTCATGAAACTTGAAACATTGAATCTAAAACGTATATGAAAAATCATGGGGCACCAGCTGGCTCAGTCGGTAGAGCATGCAACTCTTTATCTCAGGGTTGTGGGTTCAAGTCCCACAATAGGCGTAGAGATTCACAAAAATAAAATCTTCATAAATAAATAAATAAAATGTATATGAAAAATCAAAGGGGAAAAATAGCCAAGACCCTCCTGAGGAAGGAGATGAAATAGGTGGGGACACTTGTCCTACCAGATATCAAATATTATTATAAAGCTATAACAATTAATACAGTGGGACATTGGTGCAGGGACAGAGAAACTGGCCCCCAGTGGAACAGAATAGAGTAGAGAGCCCAGACACAGACCTCTGCATTTATGGAAACTTGATTTATGAGAGATTTGGCATAGCAGATCACCAAAGAAATTGGGGTGAGACAATTGGTTGGCACAGACAAAAATCAATTTCCAGTATATTAAACATTAAAATGAAAGGACAAACTTTACAACTTTTAAAAGGATGTATTGGAAAATACCATTCTGACCTCAAGGAGGGAAGAATTTTTTAAACAAGAAACAAACGGGCTAACCATAAAAGAAAAGACTGATAAGGTCAACAATATTAAAATTAAGAACTTCTGTTCGAAAAGACAACATAAAGATATGAAAGCATAAGCCATGAACTGAGGAGGCTTCTTGCAACACGTGAACCTGATAAAAGGTTCATATTCAGAATAGAAGAACACATATACATCAATAAAGAAAGAAAGAAAGGGAGGGAGGGATGGAGGGAGACAGAGACAGAGACCAAAAGAAAATAAGCAAAAGACACAAGTAAGTATTCATAGAGGAGAAGCACAAATGGCAAATAATCCATGAAAAGGTGTCCAACCTCATTAGTAATTAGGAAAATGCAAATTTAGATCACAATATGATACCATTCTATGCACTTGATTATAAAGTTGGTGCAGCTGTGGATAAGGGGCCGTAACACGTGGCTGGTGTATAAATTGTTACAACTACTTTGGAAAGCAACTGGCGCTATTTCCGGCAGTTGAAACTTCATATACCCTGTGACACTGCAAATCCACTAAGTAAGTACTATAAAGAAATCCTTAAATATGAGTACCAAGTATATTCATTACAACGAAAGCAAACAAAACAAAAAACCAAACTAACCAATTGAAACATCCATCAACAGGGAATAAAGCTACACGGGGCAACATGAATGATCTTAGACACGTTGAGTGGAAAACAGTGAGGCCCAGGAGGCTAAAAACAACATAATGCCATTTTTACAAAGACTCAAAAGCAGGTAAAACAAAACAATATCTTTAGAACACACAAAAAATGTAAAAATATGATTTTTAGAAGGGATAAGGGAATGAAGGTAAGAAAAAAATTCAGGTTTGAAGCTGGCCTGGTAGAGGGGCAGGTTGTTGGGAGAGGGGCACACGGAATATGACAGCGTGTTCTAGTTGTGATACTGGGTAGTGGGTTCATGAAGTTCACTTATCATGCTTCTTAAACTACATCAGGCTTCTCAATCTTGACACTGTTGACATCTGGGGCTAGATAAATCTTCATAGTGGGGGGCTGTCCTGTGCCTTATAGGAGCATCCCAGGCCTCTACCCAGTAGATGCCAGAAGCACACCCCATCCAGCTGTGACAATAAAATATGGCTCCAGACATTGCAAAATGTCCCTGGGGAGTAAAATTTGCCCTGGTTGAGAACCACTGATGTATATATATGGTACTTACTTTTTCATGTGCGTGTTTTGTTTTGTTTTGAAGTAGGCTCCACGCCCAGCGTGAAGCCCAGTGCGGGGCTGGAACTCACAACAGTGAGATCAAGACCTGAGCTGAGACCAAGAGTCAGACATCTAGCCGACTCAGCCACCCAGGCACCCCTATATGGTCTATCTTTGGAATGTTTTCAATGTTCCATAATAAAACAAAGTTTAAAAGTGATGAGCCGAAGTTTCACTCTGTCTGTGAAGCACGACTAGGAAGTAATCATTAAGCCCTGAGAAAGCCAGAGCCCATCGCAAGCCTTTGAAGTGACAGCGCAGAGCCCTGAGAGCTGACAGTTGTGGGAGGATTTTGACTAGCTGGTGATATTTCTAGAAATGGTACTGGGTATTGGGGAATCAATGACTCCAGATACACGGGAGGGATATTTCTGCAACCTTTCTCAATTCTTTGGGAAATCCAAAAGCTTAGTTTAGCCTTTTAGACTACTATTTAATTTTTAAAAAATCTATTATTGATTTTTTTTTTAAAACAAGGCCTTTTGTTTATATAAGACCTTCTAAGGAACTGAAGGATGTCCACATATTTTGTTACCTTTGAGGGGGTGGCTATGATTGCAAAGTCACCACACATTTCACTGTGGCCCACGGATGACTGGGATATTTCCAGAAATAAGATCTGATAACATAACATTGCTGCTCAGGATGATGAGTTATCCCATACTCACTGTAGCACCCCATTAATCCAAGAGCCTCCCCAGTGATGTGGTTCTACTTGGAAACACCTATCTGATTCTTATACTATAGCCCCTCTCATGGAGAGAGTTTATCACCCTCATTTAAAAAATGGAGAAACATAGATACAAAGAGAATACCTGCTTTTCAAGATAACATAATCCAGAGTCACTAATTAGAAATAGAGTTGGTGTGAAAATCAGGTTTATTGAATCATGGTCTGTATGCCTTTTTCTCTAAGCTCGGCATGGTGCTTGGACACATGCAAGTGTTAGTGTGTAGACGTGTGTCTGTGTGTGTATCTGTGGTCAGGGAGTATGTGTGTGTGTTTCTCTGAGGACAAGGGGGAAAGACGAAGGACTGAAGAGAAGAGCTAGGAAGCGAGAGGCAGGGTAGAAAGAACATCGGATTCAGAATATGCCTTGGGCCAGATCTCTCTGAGTCTCAGTTTCTTTAACCATAAAAACTCACAAAATGATTGCAAAAGTCAAATGAGATATGTATTTAAAAGCACTTTATGTTTCTGTATATAAATGTGATTGTCATTGTTAACATTATTATTTAAAATGCAATACAGGTGATAAAGGAATCCTCATAGGTAAAATGACTCACATTTTCTTCATTTTCTTGGCACTAGCGCTTACCATATGTCCAGTTCAGAGGAATATTCAGTGGCTCCGAGCAAGGCATCAGGAGGCCGATACCAGAGGGTCACAACTTCTGAAGAGTATGTCTGGCTGGGAATGGACTTTGCCCGAGCGAGACCTGAACAAAGAAGAAAAGCACAGAACTCAATGTCCTAGGTCTTCCTGGAGAGCCAGGAAGCGAGGCATGCAACCAAGGAGTTAATAACTGGCAGAATAAACAGCATTTAAAAAATAATACACAAACTTTGGGTGCTTTTAATAGAGTCACTCAACTATCTTGACCCTCGTGGACCTCCTTATCAAGTGAATTTCTCAAATTTTTGCCTACTTTGCAGCTTGATGTGGCAACATCCAGCATGTGGTACCTTCCTGGAAGCTAAGTATAGTGAGGTGACCAACTTCTTCCCTGTTTATATGCTATAAACAGAACTGTAGTGTGAGCTTCCAGATCATGCCCTTTTGGTGGGTTTAAGCATTCTTCGCTTTTCCTCTTTCTCCAAGCTATAATCAGAAGGAGGTGGCAGCCATCTTTAAATATGTAGTTGGGGCAATACCCTAAAGATGGTGGGGCCTCAAGACAGAAGGGACATGGGTCAAGACACCACAGGGCCACCATACAAGCTCTGACTACTTAGGTTAGACTGTTATATGAGAGGGAGTTAAACTTTTTTTTAAAATGATTTATTTGTCAGAGAGAAAGATACAGAGAGAAAGAGCACAAGCAGGGGGGAGCGGAAGGCAGAGGGAGAAGCAGGCTCCCCACTGAGCAAGGACCTTGGGATCATGACCTGAGCCGAAGGCAGATGCCTAACCGACTGAGCCACCCAGGGCGTGCTGAGAAAGTTAAGCTTCTAACATGTTTACAACCTCCAGTTTGGGGTCTTGGTCATGGCAACAGAACTCAATTCACAACTAACATGGTCACCCTCCATTTTTGCAGTCCAGGAATCCCCAGTTTAGTAAAATACAGGGTGGGGACTGCTAATCCAAATTAATTAGTTTGGTAGGACTTTGGACACATCATTCTCAAGTTTTCTTCTGCAATATGAGAGTACTTTTTTTTTTTAAGAGGTGGGGAGGGGCAGAGGGAGAGGGAGAAAGAGAATCTTAAGCAGGCTCCATGCCCAGCATGGAGCCCAAAGTGGGGCTTGATTACATGACCCTAAGATGATGACCTGAGATGATGACCTGAGTTGAAATCAAGAGTCGGATGCTTAACCAACTGAGCCACCCAGGCGCCCCTATTAGTACTTTTGTCAGTTAGCTACTTATCTCACAGAATCACATGATCTAGAGCTGGGGAAAAACCTCAGTAGATGAGTCCTCTGTTGCGGGGAATTGATAAATGAATATAATTGATAAATGCTTACTTGCCCAGACGAAAGCTACTGTTAAATGCTTACTTGCCCAGACAAAAGCTACTGTTAAATGCTTTCTTGCCCAGATGAAAGCCACTGTCAGAATAAGTGCTGCAGCTACAGTGCAACCATATGATATCTGCCAAACAGAGAAGAGTGGTTCCTCAGCTCCAATTTTTCAACAAATATTTACTGAGCACCTATGGTGGTGTCCAGCACTAGGGATACAATGATAAGCAAAATGGACTCAGGCTGCCTTCAAAATGCTTACAGTCCAGTGGAAGAGACAAAATCATCACACAAATATACATGTGTGTATAATTATAAACTGTGATAAGTGCTAAAACAGAAAGATACAGTGATACCCCAGGGAAATCCACGTCACTTAGATGGTAATAAAAACCTCAGTTACTCATACAAAGACAGCTCTATTGATAGGTGAGCAGGAGCAAGGGCCCTGGGGCCTCTATTCCAGCAGGAGTCCATCCTATAATCTGGGGTTTACGTCTTTATCCTGTCATCATGGGATCTATGTGGACAGAATTTTTCTATCCACTCACGTGTAGGAAAACCTCCCAGGTACAGTTTGCTCTATACATGTCTCTCTATAAAAAATGGCAATGGGGCGGTAGAGGTGCCCAAGTTTTTGGATCCGATTAGACTGGGGCTTGATGGAATTCTAGATGCTACCAATCTCACCCTGTTTCTTGCCTCACACTTCCTATAGGGTAGTTTGACATCCTCACAAAGCATCACATGTCACGGGCCTCCACTTTTCAAAGGCCAGGCCCAGTCAATGCTTTAAACATGTGCACACAAAAGCATCATTGTTCATAGCCCAGAAAGAGACTCGAGGGGAGACTTACCAAAATCAGCCAGTTTGAGCTCTCCCAGGTGACTGATGAGTAAGTTCTGAGGTTTCAGGTCCCTGTGAAGAACGTGTTGGTGGTGGATGTATGCCAGGCCCCGCAAAAGTTGAAACATGAAAAGCTGGAAGGAATGAACACCTTATCTAAGCAGTTTTGAGCCACTATGTGTTGATTTCTCCTCTAAATCAAAAACAGTCATCTGAAAGAATATAGTAAAAGTGTCTCTTGAGAGACAAAAAAAATATGAAGATTTTACATTCAGAGAGGGGAAAAAAAAAGACAAGGAAAATCAAGTAAGTAGACCATGTTCTAAACAAAGGGATTCTGCCTTTTCCTGACATCTCATTTCTTTGATACTGGAGGGATTACCCTTCCTTAAAAATCTAAAGGGAAACTTTGAAGTTTCCTTTGGAACACTAGTTATTGATTTAGATGTGAAAGATTTAATTTTTTTTTTCCCACCGATGAACTTGGCATATAAGATCAAAGTTGACCTGGAAATGATATTCTAAGGTTTACAACTGCTTCAGTTTTCCAGGCTCTCTGATATGAAACCCTTTTAAAAACATAACACAAGGAGACCAGACTGGGAAATATATCTTTAGATGGTAGTAGGGAATAAAGGAACCATTCTTTTTTTAAAACTATTTTTAAAGTTCAAAGTTGAAAACAAGCTTCAGTACAGCCATTTGATTAAGAGGGAAGAGAGACCCCTCCCCCCCTCAAAAAAAATTAGACCAAAAAATCTGAAGAGAATAAGGAATAAACAACAGAAAGAAGAAAGAAGAAAGAAGAGGGAAACACACATTCTAGGCCCAAATTTTTAAATGTTGCATGTGGTAAATAAGGCATAGAAACCGAAGACATTAGTAAGTTCTCACCAATGTAGAAGCTGAAGGAAAAAGAGAATGCTTAGGATTCCAATGTCTTTTGCTCTTTTCCAGTGCCACTGGCAATTGAGAATTGAAACACCAACATTAGTGTTTACAAAGACCTCTGCCAACTGAGAACAAGTTCTGGCAATTTAGAAGAGAAAAGCCCAGCTCTGGCATTCCTGGAGACACAGACAAAGTAGCTGATGTGGAGCTGTGCAGATAGATCCACTTTTCCCTTCAATTAGGAACTTCAGAGACGCTGGGACCTGTACTAGCCTAACAATGACTAGGAGACATTGGAGCCAAGCTGAGGGGCCGCACGGTCTGACCAGAGCAGGAGCCTGGGGGCCGTGTACTTCCATGCAGGTCCCACCTCGGGCTCACAAGCCATTTAAGAATGTGAACGATTTCTTGCTGCTCCTACTTCAAATGTTCACTGGTTCTTTGAGTTTTCCCAGTGCTTTCCCTTCTTGGTGCTTTGCATACACACACTATCTATTTTACCATTCATCAAACCACGAAGCTACCAAAATGCGAAATTCCTATACCAACATTTAAACCTTCCAATCAGCTATAAATACAAATGTTTCTGGAAAAGACAATATGAAGAAGCAACTAAAATTTTAGGAAAAAGAGAAGATGCTATGTTGTGTGCTTACAGATATGCTTTTCAATGTGAAAATACTAAGGAAGGAGGGAGCACGAGACAATTGAGGGACAGAGACAGAAAGGAGGAAGGGAAAACATTTTATTGAACACCTCGCACCTTTTAGAATCCTCAAGGTAACCCCGTGAGGGAGAGAGTCTTGTCCCCGATTTGCAGATAAGAAAAATAAGGCTCAAGGAAACTTTAAGAACATGTCAAGAAACAGTTGGGGTCAAAACTCAAACTCAGACCTGCCTAACTCCTCTACAACATTCTGAGAAACCAGAGAAAAGAAAATTAAAACGTGACAGGGAAAGGGAGCATCAGCTGGCTGAGTCAGAGACAGGGCTTCTTTGTGGGCCAGCCTGAAATGCCTTTCATGTTGGAGTACAGACTGCCCTCACTAATGAGTCACACCCGCCTCCTACCTCCTCGCTCTTCGGGCCCTTTCCTCCCCGGCTCCATGTGTATGTCCACCAGCATTCATAAATGGTAATGCACTGCAGTATTAATGGATGGTATTTTATAGCCACACTTCCTAAAACTGCGGTCTGCCCTGATTAACCTCACCACCCACTCGCTCTTGAATCCTTTGCGACCTGGATTCTTCCTTCACACTGGCCCAAGCTTCACCGATAACACAACCCAACCCGATGGTGTTTTCTCAGTCAACAAGCCAAGTCGTGGGTGATTCTCTCCAGAGAGGCTTCCCATACCCCAGGGGTGAGTCCTGTTTTCAACACGGTGAGGCTCTTGGGGACAAAATAATTTCACTGGGCTAGTGCCATCTGGGCCAGAGGGAGCATTTGCACTGCTGCTTCTGCTGTGGGGAACTCATCCCTATCCTCCCTGGCTTTGATTGGAAAACTTCTTCCTTTGTGCTTCCACACACCCCTAAGAAATCCCTCTATTTATTAGTGTAGCTCTCACAGATCTACAACGTAGTCAAGTATGATTGCAGTCAAGTATGATTTTCAACTGTATTCCTGGTGCTAGTGGCCCTCTTGACCATGGCCTTCCCTGAAACTGTCTCTTCCCTTGACTTCCATGAGAGCGTACTTTTCTGGATCCTCTACAGTCTGAAAAGCTGCTTCCTTTTGTCTCTTGTTGTCCTGTTCCTCTTTCAACCCCTAAAGGCAAAAGTTCTATAATCAGTTCTTTTATCTTTGTGCATTTGCTCTTTTGGTTATCTGCTCTCTTGTCTTGAACTACAAACTCCCTGCGCCAATTACCCCCAAGTCTACATCTCCAGCATATAGCTTCCTCCTGGGCACTAATCTCCTCTCTGATTGTCTGCTGCTCATTTCCCTTGGATTTCCACCTCAACTAGAAGCTCACCATGTCTAAAACAGGACTCTTCTTCCTCCTCTCCAAATCAACTTCTTCTATTTCTGTTAATAGAGTTAAAATTCTTCTGGTCAATCAAGGAGATTATGTTAGCAATCCAGAAGGTGAGGCCTCGCCCTAGACTTCCTGAATCAGATGCCCACGTCATTCGTCTGCTCATTGAAGTTTGAGAAGCCCTGGGCTAGCCCACATCAATAAACTCCTAACTGGAATCTCCTACTCTTTAATCCATCCCACAGACCACAGTTACATAAATTTCCTTCTGATCGTATCATTCTCTCTCAACTCAAACCCCTTTAATGACCCTACTGTCTAAGAAATATAGTCCACATCTTAGAAAATAAGGCCCTCAGCCACCTACCCAATCTATTTTTCCAGACTTACATACACCACCCATCTCACTAATATATTCTCTGTGTCGGGCCAACAGGACCAGAGATGCGGTACTGGTACTAGTGGAAAAAGATCTTAACCGAGAATCACGGTCAGCAATGGCAGAAGCTGGTTCTATAACCTCAGGCAAAATACTTGTCTTCTCAAACCTTGGATTCCAATTCTGCAAAATAAGGAAGTTAGACCAGCCCAATGTTTTTAAGGCTTTTTTTTTTTCCTGCTGCAACTTACAATAAGAAATACATATGTATCCCATATTCATACACAGGTACATGTACAGTTTCAACTGGACCTAAAGTTGCACAAAATAACGCTTATTCTTGCTAGGTGTAATGTACTCTGATATTTTCTATTCTTTTGTCATCTATTCCATTTCATTTTTTAAAATGCTAGTTGCTGGGGCACCTGGGTGGCTCAGTCGTTAAGCAGCTGCCTTTGGCTCAGGTCATGGTCCCGGGGTTCTGGGATCGAGCCCCGCATCAGGCTCCCTGCTCAGCGGGGAGCCCGCTTCTCCCTCTCCCACTGCCCCCGCTTGTGTTCCCTCTCTCGCTGTGTCTCTCTCTGTCAAATAAATAAATAAATCTTAAAAAAAATGCTAGTTACTAATCACCAAATTGATTTCATAACCCACGAGTGGGTCAGAATGTGAAGACTGAAGAACACGGTGGCTCCTCCGACCCTAAGGGTCCAGTACTCTGGGAGCCTGTTCCTTCAACACTTCCATACTGCTCTGCTCTGCTCTTCTGCTTCTCTGCTCTGTACCTTTGCTGAAAACATTCTTTCCTCCTGTGACATCTTCCCCCATTCTAGCCTCTTGAAATGCAATGCATCTTTTAACGTCTGGCTTCATAAAAGCCCTTAAGATGAGAAGATATCTTTTACTTTTTTGCATATCTACACTTAGGTCTTATTTCTCACTTGGTGTTATTCACAAATGTCCTGTAATAGTACTGGTGCATATTTCTTAACTCTTGTTTTTGGTTGTAAGACCCTTGACGGTAGGAATCATGTCTTCTATGTCTTTTTATCCTTCTAAGCCTTTAGCACAGTGCCCGGTATGAGAGTCACTCGAGGCTGAAAATGTTCTTTCTCCGTTATTCTTTCTCTGAGGGTTCATCACCTTAACCGATACCTCTAGTTCCTTGACTCTTCTGCTCTCCCCGAGCTATCAGCAACCTATCTTCACTTCCTTCCTTCAGATTAGACTCAGTTTAGAAGCCTGACCATCACTTGAAACTTTCTCTTGACAATCTCCTCAAATCTCTTACCGAACTATCTTTTTCTTTCACATGTCTGGCAAAATCCCAACTCTTAATCAATCCAACCGTCTACTTTTTCTATTCCTCTATCTGAATTGCTCAGCACTGCCATTAAAAAGGAAATCCCATGATCATGCAGATAATTTAATGTTTTTCATTCTCACCAAGAGTCCTCAACACACTACTAAACATTCTTCCTTGGTTTGCCTGGTTAGGTCTCTATCCCATCCCCACTAGCTATTTTAAAATATTTTCACTCTCCTCAACCCTCAAACCTTCTTTTCCCCCTTGCTTCCAAGACTGGATTAGGTCCCTTTACCATGAGTTCTCATAATATTTCTAGTTAACATGGCCATAGCCCCTGTCACTTTGCTTCTTACTACCTATTTAAGTCTGTATATCCTCCTGGGCTTTGAGCTTATTGAAAATAAGAAACACAACTCTTCATTATTGAAACCTCAGAACTTAATATAATACCAAGTACTCAATCATTCTTGAATGAATAAATGAATAAAAGAATATAAGTGTTAATTAAATGAATGAGTACATCATATAGAAATTTCATATAGGTTATACCAAGGACCAATTAATTAATTAATGCCAATAAAAACCATAGGGAATGAAAAGTATGAAATGCAAATGGTTTCTAAAATTTACAGCAGACATAGAATCACAGCGAGTTGAGAGTTTATTATTAGTTCTATTCCAGTGACTGGGAAATGGAACTAGGTCCCATTTATAACAGGATCTGATAGAACAGGCAAACAAGTAACTAATTTTGACCTGACAAAGGTAGTTTGTTTGCTGATTCTGGTGAGGAACTAAAAATACAACACAAACTTTATCACGGACCATAGTAGTCTGCCGTGAAGAATGTATTTATTTTATGATGACTTAGCTTCACTTCTTTCCTTTGAATGCAATTCTTTTTAATTGCTTTGTACTTCTGAAGACACATTTTCATGATAGCAATGACTGACAAGTTTAGGCTGCCTGGAAAATGGCTAGACATTGCTCTATATCTTGAGGGGGAACTTTTTTCTTTTTAAGATTTTATTTACTTCTTTTGAGAGAGAGAGAGAGTGCACATGTGAGAGGGGGCGGGGGGAGGGGCAGAGGTAGAAGGAGAGAATCTCAAGCAGACTCCGCCGCTGAGTGCGGAGCCTGACTTGGGGCTCAATCCCCACAACCTTGAGACCATGACCTGAGTGGAAATCAAGAGTTGGATGCTTAACCGACTGAGCCACCCAGGCACCCCGAGGGGGAACCTTTTTTTAAAACTTTTCTCTAGAATACCAATGATAGGCATCTTCTTATTTAGTATCATGGGACTTTGCTTTGGGATGACAGTCTGTTTCAAAATTCTTCTGCTGAGGGCAAGCCGGAGAGGAGTCCTGACTCCCACAGTACTCACCCTGACGTTGTGAGGATGAAGCCCTCCTGGGTGCTGAGACATGTACTGGGCCAGGTCTGTGTGCTACACCAAATGGTGGAGAGAGTGACATTAGCAGAGCTTGAACAGTGTCCTAAAGCAGACCACAGACGTGACTGTCAGAGGTATTACAGACTTCAGAGTTTTTGAGACTAAGTTACAAAAGATACATAACCAGGTTTCCTGAGACCTCACTATTAAGGTCAAACACAGTGTGTCTTTCTAAATGGCTGTCCGAAGAAGGAAGCTTGTTTCTCCTCACAAAAAGATGCTCATTTTAAACGACTGCCAGTGAACACAGTGATACAGGCATTTTTCACTCTCCTTGGAGGCAAGTCAAGTATACATGCCTTAGGATTTCTTTCTGCTAATATTTTGAATGGCTTTTCCCTTTCAAAAATATGAAAGTGAGTTATTATTTAGTAAACTAGGATACAATTTTTAAAAACCTTGTGATTTATGTCTTTATTGTCAATGAAAAAATGTTGGGTTCTGCACAGATGGTGATTAAAAATAGATAAAAAATAAGCACGAAAGTTTTCTTTAGGAGGCAAACTCAACGTGCTTATTTATTATTGCCGGTGAGGCGGGGGGTGGGGGGAAGACAGCAAATAGACTGGGTAAAGAAACTGGAGCAAAAAGGAGGGTAAGAACAATAGTCTCTAGTAATCATAATAATGAAAATTTCCATGACACTTTCCACATTGTAATGAAAGTTTTATCATGCCATAAAATATTAACAGATTCATTACATGAGCACTAGGCTTTTCCCTTACGCTTTATAAAATGCTGGGGCAACTCACCATGTATTCAAAAACAAATGTCAGAGTCTCTTTGGTGTGGATTATGTCATGCAGGAGCACAATATTGGCATGTTTCAAACCCTTCAAGAGAGAAGCTAGAAAAATTAAACAAAATGTTAATTCAATCATTGATAATGAAAGTACTGCTTTAAAGATATCAAGCAGTATTTATTTTTAAAATACTTCAAATCACTCGTTCTGGTTTTTTGTTGCTGGGAAAAAACTCTTGTGAAATAATATCTGAAATTACAAAGGACCTTCATGATTTGTCCAATGGCAAGTCGTTGCATTTACATAACTTATTTTCCTTACAGGCTAGAGCGGTTGCAAAAAAAAAAATATATGTTTCCATTTATCTAATCAATTTCATCAAAGCACTCAGAGCACTTTGCAAATGCTTCCCTCTGGGAATTGGGAATCTTATCTCCGTTTCAGAGTTACGGGAGAGGAGGCCTGGAGAGATAAAGGCCCTGGGAGGAGCAGGAAATGGAGTGTTCTGCCTTCCAGAGTAGGACTTTGCAACACGTGGCCGTTCTCTAAAATTCCAAGTGTCACAGAGGGTCAGCAGGGCCCGTGGATGTGATTAGCGGAAGGCAGGGCAAGAGTGTGGGATGACGAATTGTTGGAACACGATGGAGAGGATTTCTTAAAGGGAGAATTGCAAACCTCTGTGGAAAGGAGAAAATGCAAACTTGAAAACAGGACAGAGCCAAACCTGGGGAGCCCAGGGGAGTGTGAGTGGGGAGGTCAAAGGACTGTCTCTTGCATCTTTAATGACAGATTATTATTAGGTCACTAAAGGCAGCCTTAAAAGGGAGAAGTCACTGCAAAAGGCCAGTGAGTGGCTGGGAAGGAGTCTGAAAGGCTCTCGTTGGGGGCTTCAGGGATAGGAAGACCCTCTAGCTTCACAAGGGTGGAGACCAGAAAAGGCATAATGAGGAGATGGGGAGTCTCAGCTCAGAACACCCCTGCATGAGTGAATAGTGTCCTTAAGACTTACAGGAAAGGGAAAGTTAAGTGTAAGCATTCAGATCCATGTTCTGCAGGGCATGCTTGCGTGTCATGAAGCTCCTACACCAACTCTTTCCCAGAATTCCATAAGATCAAAACCAAACTCAAATACTACCTTCAAATTTTGGAACAAATGACTTCTTTCAGGAATCTTTCCCTGTTGTAAGGATCCTCTGTTGTTTTGCCCTCCTGATAGCCACTATTCTTTCTAGTGGGGACACTCAGTCCATGCTATTCGGTTGGGGCTGACCCCCATCCTTACCCGGGACTGAGTGTGTCACCCAGGCCTGGCCCATCGGAGCACAGCACTCTCAGCCCCAGCGATCGGTTCAGAGACCGGGCACAAAACCCTCTTTTGTCGATTTCACCAGAAGCTGCTCTGGCCAGATTACCAACACCTGGTGAGAGCCTGTCTGGGACCAAAACTCAGGCAGAGAAAAACAGTGCTGAGGATGGAGAGGCATGGATTCCTGGTGACATCATCTATACCCTGCTAGCCCATAGTTATCCGAACCATCGGCCTAATGAACTCCTTCTTTACTTTCCAACAGTTTGAGCTGGGAACCTCAAGTCATCAAAGAAGCCTTATTATACCCGCTAACCTTTCTTTGCTCTAATGACTAATATTCTAACTTTACTTTTTGCCCCCTGAATCCTTATGAGCTAAATTTATTATCCCACTTTTGCAAACATGTTGCTTTCTAAGTGTAGTGAACAGTTTCACAGGCATCTGTTTAATGTCCCGGGCCCCAGACCAAGGCTCCATGGGAATAGAGGGAGTGACTTTCCCTCTCTTTTGGATGCTGCTGCACCACCTAGCACAACACTCAGCCAAGAGTAAGCACTTAATTTGTCAAATATATTTATGGAATGTCTTCACAGAGGACTGACTCTGGAGCCAGAGGCCCTAATGGGAATCTTGGCCCTGTCGCTTTCCATCCCAGGAAGCTCAGGAGAGTATCTCAACCCCAGTCTCAATTCACTCCTACTGAAAAAGAGATAAGGCCTTTTCTGACTTGACTTCACAGGGTTGATATGAGGATGGAATCAGATGTTATGCGTGGAACCCTTGGAAAAATGGAAAGCATCACATGATTGCAAATTAGAATTAATACCCCAGGCATCAGCTTCTTGCCCCTCCCTTTTACCTTGAACTCCACTAAACCCCCATTCCCAGGTTAATATCTTTAAATTTTGTTTATGATTTGTTCCTGCTAGAGTTTTCAGCACCTTCCATATTTATAACAATGACTCTGACCATCAGTTGAGAATGCTGACTTTTGGGTATATTTTTATTTATGAATTATGTTCATTTTCTCTCCCTGTACACAGACACACAGACACACACACACACACACACACACACACATGCATTCAGGCATTACAAAGCACACACCAAAACTAGATTTTAACAGATATGGTAAAGCTGCAATTGCTAAGAATATTGTTAAGATATTTTATTTATAATACAATTTTATTCTTACTTAAGTTTGATATTAAAAACTCATGATGCTCATTTTTTTTCTTTTAAAAATTTATTTATTAATTTGGGCGGGGAGGGGCAGAGGGAGAGAGAGAGAGAGAATCTCAAGCAGACTCCCTGCTCGGTGTGTAGCCCAAAGTGGGGCTTGATCTCACCACCCTGAGATCATGACCTGAGCCAAAACTAAGAGTCAGATGCTTAACTGACTGAGCCACCCAGGCGCCCCTTGTGATGCTTATTTTCTAAAATCATGGTGGCATGTTTTCTTAATCATGATGGCTTCATACTCTCATTTGCTAAAAAGCTCAAGCAATAATATCTACTTAGGATGAGGCTCACGGCTAACAGTGGGTATAAAAATTTTATATAGTTTTCTTGGTAATTTCTATTTTATAGGGGTAGAAAAAGTGTCAGTTTTACAATCTGTATTGTGCACTTATATTTATATTGTTAGTCTTATTTTCAATTCACAATTTCTTTGCAGAAATCTTTTTACACTCATCTCAATTCTTTTTCTCACACCCTTATCCAATTCAGCCAATCTGTTGGCAATACATTCCAAACATGTACAGAGTCCCCCCCCCTTCTTGTCAATTCTCTGCTACCATCCTGGGCCAAGCCATTCTCCTATCTTGACTGAATCAGTACACATCCCTTCTAGCTAGTCTCTCCCTGCCTCCTCCTTCCCTACCTGCAGTCTGTTGTGCACAGAACAGCCAGCCGCTGTGGTCCTCCTCAGATGGAAGTCTTTCTTGGTTCCAAACTCTCCAGTGGTCTCTCATCTCACTCAGAGTAAGACCCAAAGGCCTCACAATGGCCCGTCCAGCCCGCATTACCTCCTTGCCCTCATCAGCTCACACTCCTGTCCTTGCTCACTTGGCTCTAGCATGCTGGCCTCTTAGGTGTTCTTTGGACACTTCCAAACACATTTCCTCCCTGAGTCTTACACTTGTCCTTGTCTCTGCTTATAACCCCTTTATCTCATTCCCTGCATGTTTTCTCCCTCGCTTCCTATAGGTCTCCGCTCAAACCACACACATAAAGTCTGAGCTTCCGTGACCCTTTTCAATGAAATAGCAGCCTCCTCACCTATGACCTACACTAATGATCTTCTGTCTCTGTGCCCTGCTTTTGTTCTTCTCCATAGCACTTACCACTTACTACCCCTAACCTATGATATGTTTATTTGTTAATATTCTATCTCCACCCTTAAGCAAAGACTTCTGTCTTTTTTGCTTGTTGCTATATCTCTAGTGATATAGAATATTATATAGTGTCACTAATCACCTAATATTTCTATACCTATAATTGGTTGGCATAAGGTGTTTCTGTGAGAGACACTTTCTTTTCGTTGTCTTCCTCATTACATTATAAATGTTATGAGTGTTATTGCCATGTCGACCCGACTGCATTTTTAGCACTCCAGAACTATCAAAATACTTGTATGGACACTGTGACTTTTGGTGAGTAATAATAGGCAATTTACATGAAAGAGTAGATGATGCTTAAAGCATTTATCTCATGGTATTGATATACTGTCGGGTCCATCTACCAAAGGAATCTAAAGTGCTTACAGCCTCAGATGTGTGGGTCTCAAACCCAAGACGAAAAGGTCTTTCTTCTTGTTTCAAGGCTGCCTCATAAACTTCACAGTAGGATATGGTGTGTTCTGCAGGCTAACAAGCTGAAGGATACAAAAGCTGACTGAGAAGGGGAAAGATCCTAAAATCAGAGCATTCTGATTCCTGTAAAATTATTGTTTTTTAATTCACATATTCTAAGTATACCTATCTTTGTTTTTCTTCAAAGAAAAGACACACAGATAAATTGGGGAGTCTTTAAAGCTCCAGACAAGTGGAATCACAATGGAATTTCTTTGAGTGCTTCCAAAATACTTCGGTGATCATGGCAATGATGATGATACCTCATTGAGCATTTACCACATGCCAGGCATTGTTGTAGGAATTCTGCATATATTAACTTGGTATGGGAACACTCAGAAAGCCAAGGAGAAAATCTGAAGAAAACAACTTAATCCCAAAGATCAGATCACAACTGAACATTATTCAGTTCATTTAATGTAATTTTATTTTTTTAAAGATTTTATTTATTTATTTGACAGGAAGAGACACAGTGAGAGAGGGAACACAAGCAGGGGGAGTGGGAGAGGGAGAAGCAGGCTTCCCACAGAGCAGGGAGTCCGATGCGGGGCCCCATCCCAGGACCCTGGGATCATGACCTGAGCTGAAGGCAGGTGCTTAATGACTGAGCCACCCAGGCACCCCTATTCAGTTCACTTTAAAAATGCAAAGTATTTCTTTCTTTCTTTTAAATGTCCAACATAGTAAGACCAACTGGTTGAACATTAAATGGCATTTAGTTTGATTCTCATATATGTAAGATATTTAATAATTTTAAAAATTATTTTCATCTTGCAATGATATGAGAATATTCAGTTTCTTGGTTTTGTTAAATTTCATTGGGGTTTTGGCTTAGTAAAGTTTTAGGAACACTGGTGCTTTCCAAGTGCAGTGGGTCATGACATTTTAATGTTACTCTACTGTGTTCTGTTTTAGTTTATGTGAAAGATGACGATGACAAGGAAGAGCAAGGCTGGCTCTCAAAGTCCTACGGCACAGCTGTATGTAGTGAATGGCTGGCTGGCTGTAAACTTTTGAAGGTCTGGACTGTCCCTGTCCCTGTGTTTTTATCTCTAGCAGCTGGCATATGCCTGGCATGTGGTGCTCAGTAAGTGCTTGTAAATTAGTGAAGACCAAACTGTTGTAATTGAATTTATGTAGGAGTTAATAGTGGAGTCACTTTCCACCCCCAACCTCCACTGGACATTGAATTAAAAAGAGTTTGTGGTTCCTGATGTTACATTTCTTTTGGCCCGGGTGTCACAAATCAAGTAAATGAGTCAAGTTATTCATTCCAAGAAAAGAAATCTAGATAATGTTAAATGCTAAGACAAATGTTAGATGAGTAGTCATCTGATTTCTTTGCAATTGTCATCTGATCCCATATCATTATCCTGACATCATTTTGTTTTATAAAAATGTAACTATGCATATGAAAATATGCTATGTCTGTGATGTGATTTGATTGTATCCAATGGAGGACTATCTTGTCAACCAGGCCTCCTGCAGTCTATTTGTAGTAACAGGCAAGTCAGCATTCTTATCTCTGATCGTATCCTCTACCTCACTGTATGACCTTGGGGAGGTTCCTTAGTCTATTTTTGGCTCAGTTTTCTCATGTATGGACTGGGAATAATTACTTTGTAATGTTTTCTATTAGAGAATGATCTTAAAAGATCCTCAGCTAAAACTGTTTCTAATTTAAACACTGAAATTACTGGGGCTATAAAGTACAGGATAGAATCAGAATTGACAAACATACAATATTATTTCCTTTAAAATATTTCTTCTGCATTTTGCTTAACATTTATACAAAATGTATCATAAAAACAGATTTCTATTTTTATTTTTACTTTTGCTAGAGGAGAAATGCTTGAGTTATGGATTTCTAAATTTATCATAATAAAGTAGGATGAGAGCAAAATGGATTCTAATACCTAACTATTCTGATTACTAGTTCTGAGGCCTCAGACAAGTTAACCTCTCTGAGGCTCAGATTCCTTCATCTGCACAACAAAAATAACATACTTTACCTCCTAGAGTTGATGTGTTTAAAAAAAAAAAAGATAATGAGGGGCAGGGGGAGAAAAGATTATGACATATGTCTAGTCTTCAAAAAAAATTTAATTATATGATTGCTTCCTAAACAAATGATGTTAAGGGTCTGAAAGTCCTGGGTTTGAACCAAAAGTCTGTTTTTTTGAAAGATATTTAAAATAATGCACATTATTAAGGTAATGATACACAGTTTTGTAAAACTAGGGAATGTATTCTTATATAAAAGCTGAAAATATGGGCGCCTGGGTGGCTCAGTTGGTTGAACGACTGCCTTCGGCTCAGGTCATGATCCTGGAGTCCCTGGATCGAGTCCCGCATCGGGCTCCCTGCTCAGCAGGGAGTCTGCTTCTCCCTCTGACCCTCTTCCCTCTCGTGCTCTCTATCTCTCATTCTCTCTCTCTCAAATAAATAAATAAAATCTTTAAAAATAATAATAATAAAAGCTGAAAATATTCACCCGTTCAAATGAAAGTATTTTCTCCTAGTTGTAAAAATAAACAGTTAAAATATAATTCTAGAGCCAATTAGGGAAGATTTTTTTCAGGTGGTTATGAAGGCAGCTAATCTTTTTAATTAGCAAAGGAATGAGGGCAGGGAACGTGTCTATTTTGTGCACTACTATGTATCCAGCAGCCATCCGAGTGCCTAGCCATAGTAGGTGCTCAATAAATATTTGTAGAATATCTGTAGAATATTCATAGAGAGTGTATAGATTTTTGAATCGGGGAGATTTGGTTTGAATCGCGGCTATCCATTGGAATAATAATAGCATCCATCTCCAAAGGTTGTTAAAAGGATTGAAAGAGGTAACACATGAAAAGTATCTGGCACATGTATTAAGATATGTTTCCCTTAGTGTTGTTCATACTTTTGCTAATTTCATCATATTACATGTTAAGATCAAATAGTTCTCCAAATGACCAGATTAATGAACCACCATATGTATTCTACTTATATAGAGAGAGACCATCCATGTGGTAAAATCCTACTCAGTAATTCTTTGGCTGATATCCCATCAGAGCAGCCAAACTGTTCAGGAAAAGTAATTCCTGCTTCAAGGCCTTTCTTAAAAAAATCTCCATTACTTGTTCAGTTTTTCTGCATGTGGCTTTCGGTTGCCTTTTTAGCTAGTGACCCTGGATTTTAACTAATGAACTCCAGCTGTTCTTATTTTGCCTTCCATCCCTTCTCATTTAACCTCCTGTCTCCCTAGTCTCACATCCTTAAAGTTCTTACAGGAAAAATGGGACAGTGCCAAAGTTTTCAAATGAGGCCTCATCTCTTCTTGAGGGGAGAAGGCTTCTCTAACAAGGGCTCCCAGCTTTTTCAGTGATGGAAAAAGAAACATTCATTGTTGGAAAATGGATGCCTAACAACCACCAATGTGTCAAAAATCCTCTTGCGGTTTTTAATATTATACAAGCAAAGCGTTCAGTAAGGTAAGTCCATAAAACAACCCAGAAAGTCCACAGTTGAATACTAAATGTAATTGCAAACACCTGGGAGGGAGAGTCAATTCCTCAGTAAATATGCAATAAAAGAAACATCTACCATACAGAACAATACAGATCCAGCTTTTCTGAACCATGCTGAGAGCCATCTGTTAGCAAAACTGGCAAAAATTTTTCATTGCTAAGTCAAATGTCAACCTGAAAAACTTGGCTGTGGGCAAAAATCTGAGCGCGGCAGGCCTGAAGTAATAGGCAAACTCGAACGCACAAAGGCAACACCATGAAAATGCAGTGAAGCTGGGCCAGAGACTCTCCCATTATATTGGTGACCTGGGGATTTCTATTATGTTCAGAAATACTATTCAACCTATCCACACATCTCTTTCTAAATCTGATCACACTTTCATGAGGACCACTAATAGGTACATTAGTAAATGCAGCTTCCATTATATTAAACACTTAAAATCTTGCTTTCCTCCAGAATGCACCTGATCCTACCAGGATGAATCCCCACCTAACCTGACAGCCATTTGGCCCCTCTACTCAAATTCAAAATGACATATTTCCCAGGGGCTATAAAAGACTTTTGAAAATGGCATCAAATTCAGTTATAAACTCATTTTCTAAATTGCTTTTTCCATGCCTCTTTGCATAACCCATCCTTCCAAGCTTGGTTCAAAATCTACTGACTCCATTAGCCACACTGAGACTCACTGGTTCTCATCTTAGTTTACATCTTTTTTTTTTTTAACCTCCATTATAACACTTGTAACTTGAATCATCTGCTCTGTTAAAACTAAAAATGATACAGAGCCAAATCAGGGCTTTTTCTTCTCATCCTTAACAAGGCCCAGCAAGATGCTGTGCATATAGTATGTGTTCCATAAAGAGGGGAAGGTAAAGCAGTTAAAAGGGAAGAAAATAAAAGGGAAGTGACATTTGTTTGTTTTTGCTAAAATGGATAGCAATCCTATCATCATTTTATTTTAAATAGTTCATGTAAAAGGTTAATAAATTGTATTTTTAATGATTTATTTTCACTATATTGCCTTCTTGATTTTTTTTTTTAAACCTGGGGCTTGAATGAATGACCCTGAGATTAAGACCCAAGCCAAAATGAAGAGTCAGATGCTTAGCTGACTGAGCCACCCAGATGCCCCCTTCTTGATTTTTATATTATAAATTATTAGTTATCCTGATAGTGAACAAGACATCATTAAAGGAAAGAAACAAGAATGGAATAATTATAGCCAATATTTGTTGAACTCTGAAAATGTGGTAAGTGCTTTAGATACATATTCTCATACCAACTCAATAGAAGAGGTACTATTATCCTCTTTCTGCAATAAATGGGGTCTAAAACAGGTAAACTAATCTACCCACGGTCACACCATAGTAATTGGTAGATTTAGGATTCAAACCCAAGTCCGTCTGACACCAGATGCCTCACCTACTTGCATGCAGAGACAACACTAAAAATTCATGCCTTCCCAAACAGTTTCTTAAATGCTATCTAAACAACTTATGATTTCCAGGTAAATTACTTACTGAGAATTTGTGTGGGTGTATTATTTTTTCTCTTCTATATGGATTTGTCTGGGGTTATATGGATATAGCCTTAGCACTTTAGGATGGGACCAAACACATAGAGGGTATTTAGTGAATACACATTGAGTTCATAGTCTTGGGCAACTAATAAGTGGTTTTGAATCTTAATTTCCTCAAGAATAAATAATAAAATGATAGTATAAATATACTCTGAAAACCATTAGGAAGAATACAGTTGCAATTATAATATAACTTCTAGAAATATTAAAAGCCAAATGCTGAATGGATAGACTCAACGGATTTTTTTACCAAATGGAGGACTTGTAAAACAGATCTCTTGGTTCTTACCTTCCCGAATAGCTGTAAATGGGACTCCTTCCTCTGCGTTCATGCTGATGACTTTTAGAGCCACTAGTTGTCCATTTATCCTAGAAGAGTCGGGGTGGGAGGGGCACACATTTATTGAGATGGTTCACAGCAGTTCATAGCAGCAGTTTATACTAAGGACAGTGTAACAAAGTGTAACAAAAGCAGTTTTTCCTTCCAAATATATTCCAGCATATGAATCCACAATGTTCTCGAAATAAACAGTTTTAAAAAGTCATATGTATGTATACCAAAATATTTTTTCTTTTTACCAAAGTGATAGAACACTGCAAAGCACAGAACCCTGCCCCTCCCCCCACCAAATCCATCCTCATAATATGTCGATGTATCATGTCCTTTCATTTCCATTTGTGCACTTTAAGCCATCCTTATTTTCCATCTGAATTGTTGTAGTGACCTCCTAACAGTTTCTCTACTCGCACGTCTGTTCCCCTACTGTCTACTGTCAACAGAGTAGCCCAGGGCATCCTTCTTAAGGGAAGGTCAGAACAAATCACTTCTCTGCTCAAAACCCACTGTTACCTTCACCTTTCACTCTGAATGAAAGCCAAATTCTTACAACCATCTCGGTGCCCCCTGATCTGCCCAGCCCTACTATTACCTCTTTCTCTTTATCTCCTCCTGCTCTCCCCTTATTCATCATTTTGTTCACCGGTGTTAGTGAAGTCCTGGAGAACCGAGATTTTCATACAAAGATAAATATATTATTTTTCTTAAAGATTTCATTTATTTATTTGAGAGAGAGAGAGAGAGAGAGAGCGCAGGAGAGCGAGAAGCAGGCTCCCCACCAAGCAGGGAGCCTGATGCGGGGCTGGAACCCAGGACCCTGGGATCATGACCAGAGCTGAAGGCAGAAGCCCAACTGACTGAGCCACCCAGGCGCCCCTAAATATATTATTTTTAATACAGTGGGATTCATATCATGTTATTAGTAACCTGCTTTTCCTCCAACTAATTTTTCTTTTATTCATTCTTTTTTTTTTTAAAGATTTTATTTATTTATTTGACAGAGAGAGACAGCGAGAGAGGGAACACAAGCAGGGGGAGTGGGAGAGGGAGAAGCAGGCTTCCAGCTGAGCAGGAAGCCTGATGCGGGGCTCGATCCCAGGACCCTGGGATCATGACCTGAGCGGAAGGAAGATGCTCATTAGTGCATATAGTATGTGTTCCATAAAGAGGGGAAGATAAAGCAGTTAAAAGGGAAGAAAATAAAAGGGAAGCGACATTTGTTTGTTTGTTTTTGCTAAAATGGATAGCAATCCCATCATCATTTTATTTTAAATAGTTCATGTAAAAGGTTAATAAATTGTATTTTTAATGATCTATTTTCACTATATTGCCTTCTTGATTTTTTTTTTAAAACTGGGGCTTGAATGAACGACCCTGAGACCCCACCCAGGCTCCCCTCTTTTACTCATTCTTGTACTATGTGATATTTAATAATGAGATATTTCATCACATAAATATACTACAGTGTGTTTATGCTTAGCCACCTCCAAATGCTTTTACATTGTTTCTTTGGGCCATTATAAAAATATAGTCACGGTCATGTTTGTAGCTCAATCTTTTCACACAGCCCCTATTCTTTTCTTAGGGTAGAGTTGGAATTGATAAGTCAGGGTATGCTGTGCACAAGTTTTTATTGTTTTGAACGCATGTTCCCAAATTATGCCACAGAGTGTTCACACCACTGACTGGCCATTCCAGCACTTTCTTGCCAACACTGGGCAGGCTTTTTGTTTTCTTGTGTTTTTTCATTTTTTAGAGCAGTTTTAGATTTACATAAAAATTGAGATGATCATACAGAGAGCTCTCATATATCCCTCATCCAGTTTCTTCCATTGTTAATATATTAGTATGATACATTTGTTATAATTAATGAGCCAATATGGATACATTATTATTAACTAAAGCTTATAGTTTATTGAGAATTCTTTAGTTTTTTGCAGTAAAATTGTATAACTTATTATGGGTTGCACTGTACATTGGTAAAGTTTGGGAGTAGTGCAACATGATAATACACAGGAAAAGCCATAAAAGTACCAGACCCAGGAATTTTTTACAATAAACTTATTTAATAATGATTTTTAAAATTCCAAATGCATGTAAGATATTCTCTACTATGTTATAATAGAACAAAGTAGAAATAGCTGAAATGATCAACATTAGAACAATTAAAAAATGTGTGGTACATCAATATGATAGAATACTTTGAATTCATGACAAAAGCTTAAATCCAGAGACATGTAGAAAGTAGAAAATATTCATGATAAAATGAACAATAGAATACAAAATAGCAAGCATACCATGTTTGTGACTTTAAATAATTTGTGTGAATACACAATTGCTGTGCTAGAGTGATGGATTATAGAGGATTTTTAAGTTTAAAAAATTTTATTTGCTGTTACATATTCCTTTTTTTCTTTTTCTACAGCACTTATAAGTTTGTTATGGTTTTCCAATTTGATTTCAAAATGCTTTCTTTTTATCTCTTTTAAAGTAGATATCACAGTAGATATGTATACATTTAAGAAATCAATCAATTTATCTTAGTCTTTTTTTTTTAAATTGAGTTGTAATCGACATACAGCATTTGGAGGTTAAAGGTATACAATGTATTGCTTTGATACATTTATATATTGCAGTATGACTATCAGGATTTCTTTAGTTTTTACCTAATGTCCTTTCTCTCTTTCAGGATCCCATCAAAGATACCACATTACATATAGTTGTCATGTCTCTTTAGGCTCCTCTTGGCTGTGACAGAGTCCCAGACTTTCCTTGTTTTTGATGACCTTGACAGTTTTTGAGGAGTACTGGTAAAGAATTTTGTAGGATACCTCTCTATGGGAACATTTCTAATTTTTTTTTTTATGATTAGACTGGGGTTATGGTTTTTGAGAAGATAAAGTGCCATTTCATCACATCATACTAAGGGTACAGACTATTGTCAGAATTTATGACTTTTGATATTGGCCTTAATCACCAGTTGAGGTAGTGAGGTTTCTTCACTGTGATTATTCTTCCCCTAGTCCCTTTCCACAGTGTACTTTTGGAAGAATGTTACCATGAGTAACCCACACTTAAGGTGTGGGGATTTATGCTCCACTTCCTTCAGTTATTTACATAAATTATTTGAAATTCTTCTGCACAGGAAATTTGTCTCTTCTCTCTCATTTATTAATTTACTGAGCCATTTATTCATAGCAGTGTAGACTCATAGATATTTATTTCACACTTGGGGTTATAATCCAATATTAGTTTATTTTGTTACTCAAATTTTTCCAGCTTTATCCTTTGGGAGCCCTTTCAATTGGCTCCTGTGTCCCTTTGACATATCCCCATAAATATGGGGTTTGTTTTTTGGGGTCATACTTCTATCTTCATTTTTTTTTTGCCTATTTAATTTGCCTAAAAAGGATTATCACATTTTAATTTCTATTTCTTTAACTAATTGTGGACCTGAATTTTCTTAAGTTTATTGGTCTTTTCTGTTCTTTTGTGATTTGCCCACTTGCCCACCATTTTACTGAAATGTTTTGCATATACTTCTTACCAGTTTATTTTGTCTGCTTTCACATGTCTTTAAAATTTTTATGAAGTTCAGTATTTTCCAAAATGTTTTACTCAGAGCATACCTCTGTGACATTCTCCTCATCCCCCAAAACAGTTTTTTGGTCAAATATGTTTAGAAAATGCTTTATGCTTTAAAAATTTTCTTAATCTTTCTTAGACAGTTGTGGTATACATTAACATTTTAAAGATGCTGAGAGCACTTATAATAAAGAATCACATTTTTACTTTTGTTTTAGGGTTCCCTGCAATGATTTGACAATGGTAAGTGTTTCAATGAAACATCTAGTAAGGTCTCTCAGAACTAGGGCTCCTTAGAACATACATGTGTAGATGGGGCACCATGGATGCTTCTAATCTTCTCCTAAGGGTTCTGACTTCAGTATTATGTATAGATAAATCTTTCCAGCCCAAAGGTGAGATAGAATTCCTTTACCTATTCTTCTAGTTCTTTTTTTTTTTTTAAGATTTTTATTTATTTATTTGTCAGAGAGAGAGAGAGCACAAGCAGGGGGAGCAGCAGAGGGAGAGGGAGAAGCAGGCTCCTCACTGAGCAAGGAGCCCGATGTGGGACTCGATCCCAGGACCCTGGATCATGACCTGAGCCGAAGGCAGACGCTTAAGGACTGAGCCACCCAGGTGCCCTATTCTTCTAGTTCTTATCTTTCCTTTTTAATTTACCTCTGTAATCTACTAGGAATTCATATCATGTATCTTCTTTTCCCTGATGATTTGACAGGTTACCATGATTATATATATATTAGATCTTACTAATACTTGGGTTTGTGACTATTCTGGACTTAAAAAAAATCATTTCTTTGATCTGTCTTTTCTTGTACTACACTATACTACACTATTTCTTACATTACACTATTTCCTTGATCTGATTTTTTTTATACTACACTTTCCTTATACTACACTAGTATTGTAGCTTTTCAACACATTTATAAGATAATAAAACTTGAAATTAAAGAATCATTGACATCTTTGCACTATTAGATTTTCTAACCCAAATATTCTGTACTTGACAAGGGTCTCTGGAATAATCCACCAGACCTTATACACCTAACCTACTGCAATTGCAGCTCTTCTACCCTCCCCTCCAATGTTCTGCCCATTCCTGCCTCAGGGAGTTGTTACTGGCTACACCCTCTGCGTGAGGCTCTCTCCCACCGCTCATGCTCAGGGCTTGCGCCTCACCTTTGTCAGAGTCTGTGTTCAAGTGTTCCCTTCTCAGCCCGCTAGTTAAAATAGTCCTACCACCCCACCCTGGCGCTCCTATCCCACTTCACTGGTTTATTTATTGATTTATTCTTAAGATTTTATTTATTTATTTGACAGAGAGAGAGACAGCGAGAGAGGGAACACAAGCAGCGGGAGTGGGAGAGGGAGAAGCAGTCTTTTCCCTGAGCAGGGAGTCCGATGCAGGGCTCGATCCCCGGACCCTGGGATCATGACCTGAGCCAGAGGTAGACACTTAACAACTGAGCCACCCACGCGCCCCTGTTTTATTTTTTTCCCAAGCACTTTTCACTCTTTGACAGACTCAGTCTTTCATTAATTTGTTTATTGCCTATCTTACCCTGACTAGTATGTACACTCCTAAGAGTAGAGAATTTTGTCTCCTTTGTTCTCCAATGACTCTTTATTGGCTGAAACAGTGCCTGGCGCATAGTAGGTGCTTAATAAATATCAGTAGAATGAGTGAATGCCTATCTGGCTAATTCTCAGGTCGAATGTCCCTTAGTAAATCTTAGCCCATTTTTTGATACTAATGATTTTTGTGGTTGATATTTAAGAGTCACTTCCCTTACTATATTTTCTATTAAATGGTTATTGCTAATACATAAGATGACTTTTGATAAGTGTATTTTAATGTTGTAACTGATCACCTTACTGTTCTAGCTTACTGCTTCTACTGGTTTCTTAGATGATTCCCTTCCCTCCCTCAGAGGAGGCAATTCTGTAATCCACAAAAATGATATTCAGTCTTTTTTTGTCATTGCATTGACTAGAATTTTTATGATAATCTTTAACAGTAAAGGATAATGAGCATTCTCACCCTATCTCTAACTTAACGGGATGTCTCTAAGTATTTAACAAAAAAAGTACGTGGATTGATGATTTGAAATATTCTACATCATAATGAGGAATTATCATTCTATTCCTATTTTGCTCAGAGTTTTAAAAACTAGGAACTGATGTTGAATTTATTTGGCATCTATCTCTATGACATTTTTAAACTTATTTTTAAATGATAAATGTAATGCCTTTGTGGTAAGGAATAAAGAGTTTGAGTAATTTCTCTTTCCCCACCACAGTTTCAACCACTAGAAATAACTACTTTTCATAATCTTGTGCATTTTTCCAGACTCCTATGCATATATAAACTTATACATTCATGGTACATTGGAATTTTTTTTTCAATGAGAATATAGGGTTTATATTATTCTAAACTTGCTTTTGTCTTTTAAAATGTTGGACATCTTTTCATATCAGTACGTCTACCTCTTACTTTAGATGGCTGCACACTATTTCACTGCACGGTGATTATTTAGCCCATCCTCCATTAGTGAGGTGACCAGGTTTTTACTTTTTCTATTACAATCTTGCTGCAATGAATATACTTGTACATATATTTCTATGCACTTAAACAAGTATTTCTTTTTTGTTTTTAAGATTTTGTTTATTTATTTGAGAGAGAGAGAGGGAGAGGACAGAGGGAGAGTGAGAGGGAAAAGCAGACTGCCCTCTGAGCAGAGAGCCCGACAGGGGGCTTGATCCCAGGACCCTAAGATCATGACCTGAGCTGAAGGCAGACGCTTAACCAACTGAGCCACCCAGGCGCCCCTAAACAAATATTTCTAATGTGTTTTTTATCCTATTGCTCAGGTGAGTCCCTTGAAGGAAATATTTTATATTCTTAGTTCCTAAGATAGTCTGTGGAATTCAATTAAATAATATATTTAAAATGATCGTTGCTTAAAATCCTGTTTCACCGTGTAAAAATAATAACATGATTACTAGGATAAATAATAAATAGTCTTGCAGTATTTATATTACATTTTTTAAATGAACACTTAACCACTGTTGAGCCATTATTTTTCTCCACTGGAGTAACATAAATTAAAGAAATCAAACCTCTGACTGTCCCATCTTGACTAAGGCAATGAAATTCACTTATGTTTAACAAACTTCATTAGCCAAAATGGGCCCGTGCCTTCTGGATTAGCATTATTTTTATTCTCCAGCCATTTTGTATGTTTTGCAAGTGTACAAACCCCAGGGCTAATCATTTTTTGCATATATC
This sequence comes from Eumetopias jubatus, assembly GCF_037043125.1. Classification (NCBI taxonomy): domain Eukaryota; kingdom Metazoa; phylum Chordata; class Mammalia; order Carnivora; family Otariidae; genus Eumetopias; species Eumetopias jubatus. The sequence goes on from NW_028274809.1 coordinate 34,233,133, forward strand.
ATGCTTTGTAGAAACCAACTTCAGTTTCCTCTAAGAAGGTAAAGCAAGAATGAAGGCGCAAACTCAAGGTTCTCTTTGCAAACCTCTGTCATTGTGTTTTAGGGAGAGATATGAAAAACCCTTTAGAGACTGCACTTGTGAAAAGTAGTACTTGTTCCTTCGGTACATAGTAGAAAGATTCTACTTTGAATTGAATAAAAGAGAGGAAAAGCTGATAAACATCTCAGTGGGCTGATTTTAATCGAGGCAAGAGAAATTCGTTTTTCTTGCAAGCCTCTTTAAATCATCATGTCTCTCCCTGTTGCCTATGATGTCTTGCACCGGTCCCGAACTTCTGCCCCGTGTCCCCCGGCCCTATAATTTCGAATCAGAGGAGTGAGATCCTCATCTGCAGAATCTCTCCCAGTTATGAGTCACTCACCTGCTAATCCCCTTGTAAACTGTAGCATAAGAACCTTCACCCAGCTTCTCCAAGTTCAAGTAAGATGAGGCTGCCCCAAAAGGGAGGCTCTTCCTCTGCTTGAGCGGAATGGGGAGGGGTGAGAGGTGGGAGAGAAAGAAAGAGCACTTTTTTTTTAAGGTTGACTTTTTTTCCCCCACAGAAATTAGACAGCATTGCCAGAGTATACTTGGAAAGGCCCTCTCCATAACTGCCCTAGAAGGAAGGGCCAACCTCCCTAGACAAGCGCATATTAAATTCTTCTTCATCCACATCAGCTGTTCACTCACCCACTGAAAACCCTGCCTCAGATCCTCTTCCTGAAAAGAATCACTGTTACTCCGTGACCTTTTACTCTTGAACTTCCGGGCACGGACAGCCTGAAGTCCCCTGGGGTGAAATGAAGTCATGGAACATGATGCTTCTTTTAGGTCTGTCAGCTAGAGAAAAAGGAAAGTACAGGAATAAAATGTATGCAAAGTCAAGACTCAGTGGCTGACAGAAACTATTTTTTCTTCATTTGTCTGATTGTCACTCTTCAGATGTTTTCTAAGCCTCCTACACCCCAAAAAGCAAGTCCTTTCCTGAAAGCCAGATCCTTAAAAAAGACCATGATGATATCAACTGCAGAAACTCTCCATTTTTTCTTCACTTAAAAAAATATGTCCTAAACATTTCGGTTAGCCTAAATCTCTTTGATGGATGGTTTCCAATTTTTCTGTTTAACTCGGCCTTTTTTTTTTTTTCTCATGTCCTCTTAATTTATCTTTTTTGGGGAATGATTTTCTCATATGTCATTGCTAACAATCACAAGCTAATCATCAAGATTTTGAATCCATAGCATACCAATACTGCAGCTTGCTTTGATGAGGCTCAGCTCTGTCATTTAGTACTTCGGAGATTACAAGAAAATAACTACTTTCTCAACTTTAAGTCAACTGAGTGTTGTGCAGCCCAAAGCACACGATTGTTTTTCCCTTTTGGTTTACAAGAACATCCACAAATTTGATAAAAACAGCCATAAATTCTCTGTGACTTTAATAGGATTTTCCTTTTATTGGTTTAGACCTACCACAGAAAAATCCGACCCTGCTTCAGAAACGGAGACTCTGAACTCCTTAGTTTATCAACAGAGGAAGATGCTCCTCCTGCGAGACAAATACCTCGGTCGCAGCCTCCTCCGGCTCAGGCTCAGGCACTGTCCTCTGGCAGCTGTGTGCATCATCTCCCTCCCAACAGTGATGGCAGTGCCTTCCAGGCTGGAGAGTCTTCGTACACAGCTCTTGACCCATAATCTTCTAGGTTCAAGGAGAAAACCCGCACTTGAACCTCTCCCCTCTGCCTCTCCTGTCCTCGTTCACAACCTTTTTGCCAGAGGTCAGCAGGGCTCGAGCTTTCGTATGACTCACATGAGGGCTCTGAGTGGAGCAGCCTCATGACTTCAGCAGTTTTTCCTGATCAGTGCGAGAAATCACATCGGAAAGGTGGCCGCCTGCATTCTTCTGTGCACAACTGAAAACAGGACAGCTGATTGTGGCTGGAATCAATTTTGGCACAAAGTTCTTCTTCCAGGCGCGAATTAGTGCTCTTATTGTACACAGCTTTGATGAATTTCCATTGCTTATCCGTGTGTAAATGATCATGATATTTATTAGGCTTCCCGGGTGCTAAAGTGGACGGGTTGAGGAGTATTTTCTCCCTGCCTTTCATCTGGAAGCATTTTGCTTCTCAGACTTTAAAATAAATTTGCAAGCTAGCCAACTTTTAGTAAAGAAACCAAGGAATCATAGAATAGGAAGATGCCTTCAAGCAATAGTGTACGGTATCTAATAGTCCCAGAGGTGTAGTCATTCATTCATTGATTCAAAAATGATCTAGTGAGCACCAGTGTTGTTTTTACTATACAGGTAATGATGTTACCCAATAGTGGGGAGAGAAGAGTTTGCCTGAAATATCTTCTTCTCTCCCTCTCTTCTTCCCGCTTCCCCGTCCCTTCCTGCCACATAAATGTAATTAATGGTTACCATTTTAATAGCGTGACATGTCAAGGACCTAGCTTGAGCTACTTTGTAGTCTTTGCGCAGAACTTTTTCTCTCATACGCTCCTAATATTGTTGCCGCTATAACGTACTAATCAGAGTGAGACAGAATGTAAAATACACACAACACACACAATATCAGTATCATTAAGGGAAAAAAATTAATCATGTCTATTACTACAACAATATTTATGTGTGTTTGATATCTGAACCTCAATAGTTAAAAAAAAGCCCCTTCAGAGAATTTAATGATGAGCATGTATTGAAGTTTTGTTTCAAAATTGCCATAAGAGATGTAAAACAGGCCAATTTAAAGATTCCCTTAGAGACAATTTTTTTCAAGATTTTATTTATTTATTTGACAGAGAGAGTGAGAGAGCACAAGCAGGGGGAGCGGCAGGCAGAGGGAGAAGCAGACATCCCGCTGAGCAGGGAGCCTGATGTGGGGCTTGATCCCAGGACCCTGAGATCATGACCTGAGCCAAAGGCAGACGCTTAACTGACTGAGCCACCCAGGCATCCCTACACTGTTGTTGTTGTTGTTGTTTTTTAAGATTTTATTTATCCATTTCACGGAGAGAGACACAGCAAAAGAGGGAACACAAGCAGAGGGAGTGGGAGAGGGAGAAGAAAGCTTCCCATGGAGCAGGGAGCCCGATACCGGGCTCGATCCCAGGACCCTGGGATCACGACCTGAGCCGAAGGCAGATGCTTAATGCCCCCCTCTACACTGTCTTGAAGTGTGACCACTGTTACTGCTACCTCCCCTGTCACCAAAGAGCCCCCACACATAGAGTGACTGATAAGGAGAGACCCTCATGCCTGGCCACCAGCCTGCCAGGGACAGGCAACACAATCAAGAAATGAGGAAGTCCCACGGAGTGCATTCCACCATTTTGATACCAACCATGGCTGTTGGGGAGGTGAGGCCAGATCAGAAACATACTCCATGCACTTGCTCTCCCTCCTTCTCTGCTTTGCTTCCGTTTCCCCTCACTTCTACTTCCCTGGGATTGCATGTGATTCCTCACCCTCAAAATTATTAAGTGTTAGCATGTAAGCTTTTGGATCAGGCTCAGTTTCCAGGGAATCTGTGTTAAGACAAATCGTCACCATTTTCTAACTAGCAGTAAAATTACAGGTTATAGACAAATTCAGACTAGATTCTTCCACCCTACATTTTTGGAGTCGTTTTTCCTTCTTACTCACTGGGAATTGAAACTAATATGTTTAGTTGAGAATTTGCATTTTGTTTCCAATATTTGCATTTTGTCTAAATTTAGCCAGATTATTAGGAATTATGGTTTAATCATAACCGTCCTAGAATATGTAGATTATCACAAGCATTCAACAGACAATAACATGAGGAATAATGTAAAGTTTGTCAGAAACATTAAAATAAACATCTACACAATGGAGTTATAGGCAGCTATAAAAAAGAGAGAGCTCTATATAATGACAGGCAGTGATCATCAAAATATATTGTTAGGTGGAGAAAGCAAAATGCTTTTGTGTGTTTTTTGTGGCAAAGAAATGAGGAGAAATAAATTGTAGTCAGTAATTTTACTAATATTGCTACTATTACTTTGAAACTGTTATTGGTGTATTTTAGGATTAAACATAAATAATTATGATTCTGTCATCAGAGCTAAACTTTTCAGCATAAGAAAAAATAGACAAATATCAAGTCAAACAAATCAAGTAGAAATCATGTTATTTTTTTTCTTTCTAAGTAATCTCTATACTCAATGTGGAGCTTGAACTCACAACCCCGAGATTCAGAGTCACATGCTCTACTGACCAGGCACCCCAAAATCATGTTATCTTAAGTTTGATTTGGAAATATTGATATGAACTTACGATTTTTTTCCTTAAAAAAAGCTCTGTCAGCCAAAAGACCTAGAAATAATGATGACTCAATAGTAATGAGCAACCCTAGTACTCAGTTTGTGATCTCTAAATACAATTTTCCATTAAAAAGAACCAAGCATCCATGGAGAAATGGTGGCTGGATATCTAGAACATGAAGTCTAAGAGGTTATCAAGAAAGATGTCCTTGAACTGATGGTCACCAGAAGAGAGGTGGGTGGAGGGTTGGGTTAAATGGGTGATGGAGATTAAGGAGTGCATTTGTGATGAGCACTGGGTGATGTATGGAAGTGGTGAATCACTATATTGTACACCTGAAACTAATATTACACTGTATGTTAACTAACTGGAACTTAAATAAAAACTTAAAAAAAAAGAGAAAGATGTCCCAGGCTCATCTTACATCAATGGGAGTCATGTCAAAAGGACATAGGAGCCAACTTGAAGGTACTCCCATTTGGCTCAAGATGGGACAATGTGAGTATCAAAAACAATAATAACTGCAATGGATTGGAAACAGATGAAATACACAAAATCCATAAATTTATCTAAACAAAATTGCCAAGTGGAGGTTTCTTGGTGTACCAGTTCATGATTCTGAATATTGATAAATAAAGGGGAAAAATCAAGTGTATCTTATCTTTTATATACAAATTGTTTTTCCAGGGTTATCAGATAATTAATGAGGGGGAAATTCTTCCTTACAGAAGAACTCCAGCTAATAAATGAAGAAGAAATGATAAAGGTAGAAAATTCACTGTTATGTAATAATAGAGCTAAGCAACAATCATCAGTGGAGGCTAAAATCAATGGAGGTGAAAGATTGATAAGGAACTTTGTAATGAAGGGTCAGGTTGATACCATCTGAGGCTACTGACCAATCTTAGCTCTACTAAATTTGGGATACCCAGACATTACGTACCAGGAAGTATACAGTGTCACCTGTGACGTATTTCTAGCTAAAGAAAAAAATTTAACCTGAATCTAATCGAGTGTCTAAGATCTGAAACCAAATTACAAGAAATACAGGGGACAGGGAAGTTAAATAAACCACAATAAAGCAAACAGCCAAATCAGAAAGGACAAATACCTCGATTTCTCTAACAAATCAATGGCATGCAAAAAGTGAATTATAAAGTCTTAAGAGACATAACGAACAGGCATTGTGCAGACCTTGTTTGGATCCTGATTTGAACAAATCAGCTGGGAAATGACATTTCTTTCTTCCCTAGCTTTATTGAGGTATAACTGACAAATAAAAATTGCATATATTTAAGGTGTACAAGACGACACCTTGTATAGATGTATACATCATGAAATGTTCACCGCAATCAAGCTAATTAACATCTTTCTCACCTCCCATAGTTAATTTTTTTCTTTTTTTAGTAAGAACAATGAAGATCTCTCCTGGGGGAAAATATTTAAAAAAAGATCTACTCTCCTAACAAATCTCAAGTACACAGTACAGTGTTGTTTAACTGTAGCCATCCTGTTATACAAGAGATCTCCAGAACTTATCCATCCTGAGCATTTGAAACTTTGCAGCCTTTGACAGACACTTCCCTGTTGCCTTGCCCCCAGCCCCTGGTAACCATTGTAAAACAACATTTCTGAAACAAATATGGACATTTAAATAGGGTATTCAGTAATCTTAAGAATTTATTTTTAGTTTTGCATGGTGAGTATGTTTTTAAAAACAATCCTACAGTTAGAGTTGCCTATTGAAGTATTTATGGGTAGAGTGACATAATTTCCTTGCTCTAAAATATTCCAGAAAAATAATGTTGGGGATAAAGAAAACAAAATTGGCGAAATGTTGATGGTTGTTTAAGCTGGGTGATGGCTATCTGGATGTTCATTTTTGTGTGTTTAAGAATTTTCTAGAAAGTAGAAAAAGAACCATATTTTTAAAACCACATTCACTTGAAATCTGTACATTTGCATTATTTATTTGTTTATATTCCTGCCTACTTCCAACAAGGCAGGGAGGCTTTACATAAAAGTACAGAAATAATAATAGTAAATAATAATAGCAACGGCAACCGCATCAGTGCCTTCTCTGTACCACACTCCATGCCGATCCTCCAACTCCACAACCGTGAGGAGGTACCATTATTACCCCCACTCGATCATGCAATAACTGAATCTGAGAGAGTTTAAGTAACTTTCTCAAGGTTACTGAACTAGCAAATAGGAGAAAATTTTATAAAGCTCCCCAGACTACCAAATTTCCCAAATTTTATTTAATGAGGACACATGGATAATAGTATTTGTACAAAGAGCACAAAATCTCAGTTTCGTTGCATTTTTCATTAATTATTAGGCCTGAATTTAAATTAGTTATTATATGCAGGATGAACCAGTAATAAATAGCTAAGTGATTCTAGTTCATGAATCAGGAGGATCATGACAGCATCTTTGCTCCAAATAAAAGCTATAGAGGGGCACCTGGATGGCTCTGTCAGTTAAGCGCTGGACTTTTGATTTCGGCTCAGGTCATGATCTCAGGGTCATGAGATCGAGCCACATGTCAGGCTCCATGCTGGGCATGGAGCCTGCTTGGGATTCTCTCTCTCCCTCTGCCCCTCCAAGCCCCACCCCCACCCTTGGCTCACACGTGCTCTCTCGAAATGTCTCTCTAAAAAGAGAAAAAGCTATAGCATGGGATTCTTAAATTACATGTCTTCTTTCTTGCTGGAGTAGTTTAACTTGAAACTTTTACATGCTGAGAGTGCTGTCTTCTGACAATAAACAGAACTGCAAGCATATGGTATCTGGGTCTCCTTCGTTCCTTTACATGAGCTATGGTCTTTATTTACATCGTATTACTATCGCATATTCGAGTGCTATTTGTCCACGTGTACTTAGTTTCCACAATGACGTTGATGGCATAAATTCCAAAGTTACCTTCTATCTCCAATGCCTTCAAGAAGGAGTAAGGTTCAAAACTGATGAGTTATTGAAAAAGTATGTGGAGCACAATGACCACATTCCCAAATTGCACAGATTCTTATTGATTTAGAAAACAATTTCTGGAGCCCTGGGAATTTCTGCTCAGAAATCCCAAATGCCCCAGTTACCAGTTTTCTAGCTTAAGTTCTGTCCTACTGGCTCTGATATTAGATTCCTGCCTCTCATTCAGGCTCTCCCCACATCCTAGCCTTTGCTTCTGAAAGAGCAGTTTACCACTTGTGGATCAAAACTGGGAACTACAGATGGAACGCTCAAGAATGCTGAGTGGTTCTGTATGTGTAGGTCTACACTCTAAAACTACTGGAAAGCAATGACAGGTTAAAAAAGACATTTCACGAACAGGTACATAAATCTAATTGCAAGGTGTTCTCGTGACAGGATGACGTAGCTTGCAAAATAATGCAATGATACTGAACACTATAACCAAAAAAGGACTGATTGTCTAGAACTGTAGGAATCCTTGGGAAATCTGTAGATGCTTCTATAGACCAGATATTTTCTCTCCGTTATTCTTTGCATTTGTATGATTGTTTATTTGTTTTAATTTCTTGAGTTTGAATGCATTAAAACAAATTCCAGAAATAACCTATATTGATGATTTGGTGCCCACTGAAATGGGGGACACCAATTTTATATTTAACTTTCCAGCTTCAGCATAGCAGTATGATTTTTAAAAAGAGTAATTTAATGTTCTTTTTACAAAAAAACAGATTTGTAAATATAGCAAAATCAGGCCCGATAGCAAGGCAACTTGTTACATGTTTAGTCCAAGTCCTCTGGCTATAAGTAGAAGAAAAAAATGACAATAATAATAAGGCAAAAACGTGGGTGGTTTATTTGTATTTACTCATAACAACTCTGCAGTCAGAAGTATTAAATAATTTGCTCATGGCCACATAAGCAAAAGACGTGGTGGAACCAGGATTTGAACCAAGGCAGAGCAGCTCCAAATCCATACTTTTAACCTACTTGACCATTTTCCTCCTTGATACAATTTAAAAATAGGGAGATAATCAGTCATGCCAAAGAATCTTCATGCTTGTGCTGGTCTTCCCTTCTTTCCTTAGCACCATTTTTTGGATCCTTTCTCACCAAGCACTTATGATATATTATCTCATTGAATTCTGTGACGTAGATAATTATTTTTCCAAACTTTAGTTGAGAAAACTGGGGATTGTCCAAAGTTTCTCAGAGTATAAGTGTTAGAATCAGAAGTTAAACCCACCGATACTGACCCTAGGGTCTACGCTCTTAACCATGTCTCTGCACAATGAGCCCTTAAGTGCTATGAATGCTCTTTCCCTTGACACACAGTGGGTGCATCAACTTAGCATACTATTCCCCTGTATGCAGAACGAAATTTTGCCTCTTGGTATTTCAGAAGGATATCTTAAGCCACATGAAAGAACTTCTCTGATAGGAAACATACATTTCTGAAAGTAGTGATGAGATGAGCATCCTCCATCTGCTGTCTTCAACTCCACGCATTTCTTTCTAGCAGCCCCTCACAGTCAGTGTATAGTCAGAACAATCAATCCACTACGGAAGTGCTCAAGCTAGTGAATAAGGAAGAAAGGTACCTATGGGCATTGTACATGAAACTAAAAACAAAGTATGAGTTTATAAATAGAGATAGAATTAAATAAGAAAAAAAGAATAATGGTGCCTTGTACAACTTGACATTGTTAATTTCTGTGGAATGCATTAAAATGCTCCCATAACCTTCCTTAACATTGCCCTAAAGTTTCTTGCTCTGTCAGAGTAAAGGGGTCTAGCCTGGAAACCGGTCCTTTTTCATGTTGAACTCTAGTACACTCTGCACTACTAAAAGCAGCAGAGTTTAGAACTGTTTGAAATGTCTCCGGCAAGTTACTATTACTTTAAAATATGCATATATTGGGGGTACTTAAATACAAATAAGCCCAACTTAAAAAACCTGACGTGTAAATTTCTGATCCCCACAAGCCCTGTGGCCAACCCTCTGAGACTTCTCCGTGTCTCTTTCCCAGGATGTCTGAAGCCCTCATCCCTCATTCCTGAAAGCAGCCAGTCTTGTACCCACAGCACCACTCGGTGGCCAGGACGCAGAACTGGCCAAATCCATTTTTCGTCCCTTTCAACTTCTTTTTCCTCAAGAGAATGACCCTCCCAAACCCCCAAATCTCTCCTCCCACCACACACTCACCCCAGTTTTCTTTGGACTTTGCCACTCACAGCCAAAGTGATTCCACCTCAGGCAATCTCTTTCTCACATTTACACAGTACATTTTTCTTTTAAATATCTTTTTTCTTCCTGTCCAGTTACTTCTTAAGTTTTTGTTTTGTTTTGTTTTTTTCCCTCCAACTACATTTATCATATACATAAGACTAAAAGTTTTTAGGTATGGGCAAACCAAACTTGGCCCCAAGGCTCTGAAATTTAGAGGGTTTAACCACATTAAAAAAAAATAGTATTTACTATTAATCGAAATAGATTAGGCCTCTTCCCCTCAGAAATACTGTGGCCTCCCCAGCTCCCAGTCTCCAAGAGCCAGTTGCCTCCTAGTCATGTCAGAGCCTTCCGTAACAGCCAGGGAATGTTGCTGGAGCTGGAGGCCCAAAGTAAGAAAAGCAGATTTTTAAAAATAAAAAAGAAATGGAAGAGAGGGAGGGAAGAGGGCGAAAGGGAGAGAGGAAGGCAGTAAAGTGTACTGTGGGGGTGCTGCCTGTGGGGCTTCCTTCCTCACTGCTGCTCACCAGTGCCTGGATTGGGATGAGGCATCAGGGGGCGGCAAAAACCCCCACAAAAACCCAATAATCAGGACAAATCAAAATAATAAATATTCTTAATGCTATATTTTTAAAAATAAAAAAATTAAATAAAAATGAATTCCAAAAAGAGCCTAAGGTCCTAACAAAGTACAGTATCAACCTTTTAATAAAGACAAGCTGCCAGTGTGTTTTCCAATCCCGCATCGCTGTGCGCAGGAACAGTGGTTTACCAGTCTGCCCGCGATTCCCGCTCGCGTGGCTGTCAGCCCCCGTGCCCAGTAGGGCGCGTTGTGAAGGTTGACCGGGGTGTGCGAACACATTGGCAACACGGGCTTTTATGTATAGGTGTTTTTCCAAGTCGTAGGGCTTTTATTAACTTATCCCGACTGATTCCGAATAGGATAGGATATTTTGATCCGTGTGCATAGAAGGAAGCACGTTTCCGCCGTGGCGCCAGGCTCCAATACGGCTGGGCGGGCGCCGCTTCCCGCTCACCCACCCGTTCCTCTGTGCGCTCCTGAGCTCCGCAACTTCCATCCAACTCTCCATCCTCGGCCCTTAAAACCTGCTTTTAAGTACCAGTATTCATGAAGAATTATCCGCTCCATACCAAGGGGTTTTCCTTCTTGTTTTTAAAATTATGAAGTATTGCAAAATTATTGCTTTCAGCTGTATTTTTTCGTTGCAAATGCACATTATTTGAACAATATCATAAATCAAATAACATTTGCGGATTAGTCAGGGACTAAACTATGATTTACCTAGCCGTTTCTGCGGGAAAACATGTTCTAAGTTTCAAACAACTCACTTGCAAATAAATATTTTGAGACACTATTTTTTGTAGGTTGGGACCTAAATGTTTTCTTTAAATGTTTTTAACAATTTACATGTATACATTGTAATACACACAAAAAAGGGGGCCTTTGGCCCAAACTACTGCTCTTGATTTTTAGCAAAAAAAAAAAAAAAAGCAACAATGCCCAGCTTGAGATCAGAATGCTAAGATATGTCAGTAGAACAGGTTTTGTCGACAAAAGAGAAACAAGAAACAGTAAGAGGCAGAAGTGTAACATTGTTAGGCACATATTACACTCAAGTAACTCAGATACAGAGAGTATTTAAATATAGATATTTACATTTTATTATAATATGCTTTAATGGTTATTTACATGTCATAATATAGAATTTATGAATATATGTCTCAGCAACGCTCATATAGCCATGTGCTTCCATTCTAAAAATTGCACATTAGCATCTGCTTACCTACATCTGGTGATTAGTCATTCAATCCAGTAATTATTCTTGGTATGAGATGAGTAGAAGCATTTCTATTTAAATCATTTCCCTAAATTACAACATGTCATCAGCAGGTCTTTGCTTCTCATTTGGGTCATTATCTTCTTTTATGAAGTTCAGCCACATAGTAAAGTGCTCCCAGATGTCAATGAGAGTTGGGTGCCCCTTATCTAAAATTTCAGCCATTTAGAATCTCAGCATCCATTTTTAAAACAAAGGTCTAAGTTATTTTTAACTATCCTTTTTATCTGGAGAGAAACCTAATATAATTCAGTAACAACAAAAAGTGTAACACACACAGAACCTCTACTTTAATGGTTAAGTAGAATAAGATACATAGACTGAAACTTACTGTTAAATGTTTTAAATTCCCCTTTGATCACTTCTGATCCACAGTGGTCCCGACATACCTGTAGAATCAAGGCTAAACTCCTCAGCCTGGCTTCTAACAGCCAGACTCTACCCTGCCCCACCCACCTCAGGTCCCCCAGTCATCCACCTCATCTTCATTGTGTTCACACCAGTAGCCTCAGGGTCCAACAAACTTTCTCTACTGTTGTCCCTAACTTTCTAGTGTTTCTCATCTGACATGTTCTTCCCTCCCCTGGACCTGTTCCTCCTTCAAGTCCTGCCTGACTGCTACAGCTCTGCTCTGAACCTTTCCTTGCTTCCCTGATCCCTCTCCCACTCCCCACCCCACCTCCATCTCTCTCAAGGCTGAACACCTGGATCACTGATTGTCTAAAGTGTGCATTCTAATCATTATTTTTTTTAAAAAGATTTTATTTATTTATTTATTTGACAGGGAGAGACACAGCGAGAAAGGGAACACAAGCAGGCAGAGTGGGAGAGGGAGAAGCAGGCTTCCTGCTGAGCAGGGAGCCCCATGCAGGGCTCTATCCCAGGACCCTGGGATCATGGCCCCAGCGGAAGGCAGACGCTTAATGACTGAGCCACCCACGCGTCCTTCTAATCATTAGATTGTTTTCCTAACAAGTTGGTAAGTACGTTCTTTGAGGGCATGAACTGTATCTTATACTCCATTCAGATTGGCTGTTAATTAAATAATAGCATTTATATACCTGCACTCCCCCCAACATGTATACATATAAGTGTACAGGGTGGGAGCCTAGAACCAGTGTTTTTCCTTGTTCATGTTGCCCCCACTCTGAGGCATGTCCCTGTATACTGCCCTCCTATGAGTCTTATTCTCAGTTTCTAATACTGGCTTTTACTAATCCTGTTACTTCTTTTCTGTCAATCTCAATCATCTCTTTTTTGAACTCTACTTTTTATCTTGGCCCTGAACTCTCTATTCTACATCTTGATCAGTAGGAGTTGAAGTAGGGGGAAGACAGGATTTGGAGTTTGAAGATCTAGATTTGGAGACCTGGGTTTGAGTCCTTCTCCCACTTAGAGTAGTTGGATTAACTTGAAAAAGTCAGTGGACCCTAGTTCCTCTGTCTGTATTTTAGGAATTTACACCGATCATGGGTTTTTGTTTGTTTGTTTTTCTTATGATGTTGTTTTGAGGATAAAACACACACGAAGCATTTTCCAAATAGTATCTTATACAATATATTGTATTGCAACATTATTAAAATTAGCCCCCCCCATACACATTCATACAAGCACCCACTGATTGCCCCAGGGCAGGTAAACTATTGCCTTCAATCCTTTTGCCGTTTGAGCCCAGGAGCATCCTTGCCTTCTGTGACTTCTAAGGATAAGATAGTTGGAGAATAACCTGATTCTCAGGTCCTCCCAGTGGCCAATCAATCAGAGGATAAGAATTAGAACCAATGTCAGTCAGGATAGCTGGCAGAAGGGGCAAGTACTTATGTCTATATCAAATGAACTGCATTTTAACCAATTTTTTTTTGAGAGCGAGAGAGAGTGAGAGAGCATGTGTGTGGGGAGGTGAGTGGAGGGGCAGAAGGAGAGAGAGAATCTTAAGTAGGCTCCATGCCCAGCGCAGAGCCTGATCTCACGACCCTGAGATCATCATGACCTGAGCCGAAATCAAGAGTCAGACGTTCTAACTGACTGAGCCACCCAGGTGCCCCAACAAATTGTTAAATTGCTAGATCTCAATAAATAATTTTATCAAACAATTACTAAAGTATAAGGTGCCGTGCTATTCTCTAGGGAATTTAAAAGTGAGAAAAACACTGACTGGGAGCTTAGAATCTAACAAGAATCTAACAAATACAGTTTTGCAAATTAGTATAATATATGCCATGCTAAAAGAGCTTATAAATAGATTCAACTCAGATTGTGTGCTGATAGTATTGAGTCTATGACAATCTATAGAAAGACATATCTAAATATCTTTTTTTTTTCTTTGCAAGGTCATGTTTTCTGCAATAGGAAATCTAGGTTTGCCATCGTATCAACTATTTGGGTTTTTTCATGCTTGGGTTTTAAGGATCTATTCTATACCTTGACTCCACACTCCCTCCAGCTACTGCCCCAAGTTTTTATTTCACTTCACAGAAAAACTTCTTGAAGTGGATATCTCTACTTCCTTACCTTTTACTCTCTCTAACTCACCCCCAATAAAGCCTCTGTGTCTACCGCTCCACTGAACCTGCTCTTGCCAAATCACAGAGATTCCATCTTATCAAATCCAAAGGCTTATTAGACCTAATCTCTACTGTTTAGCAACATTTAACACCATTTATCATGCCACTCTTCTTGAAAGCCTCTTTGATTTCTGTGAAGTGGGCACTTTTCTAGTTTTTTTTCCTACCTCTGTGGGGAGTCCTCTGCAATTGTCTTTCCTGCCTCCTCCTCTGCTCAACTTCCAAGTTTGGGCAACCCCAGGCTCAGTTCTTATCTCCACTTTCTTATCTCCACTTTCCTCCCAGATAATTTCATCTAATCCCTTTAGCTTTGAATGCCACTTATGTGCAAATGACTCTCAAATCTTTATCTCCAACCCTGATTTCTCCCTAGACACCAACTGCCAACTTGACATTTCCACTTGGATACCAAAAAGGTATCCCAAAGTCATATGCCAAAAACAGACCCTGAACCATGCCGAATTGCTTCTTCTTAGTCTTCTCTAGTTCAGAAAATGAAATTCCCATGAATGAGTTGTTCAAGGAAAAATCCAGACAGCAGGGGCACCTGGGTGGCTCAGTCGGTTAAGCGTCTGCCCTCGGCTAGGGTCCGGATCCCAGAGTCCTGGGATCGAGCCCAGCGTCTGCCTCCTTGCTCAGTGGGGAGTCTGTTTTTCCCCCTCCTTCCCATTCATGCTTTCTCACTATCTCTGTCTCTCTCAAATAAGTAAATAAAATATTAAAAAAAAAACCCAGACAGTATATGAATCAAATATCATGTTTAATCCATCATTAAATTATGCCAATTCTGCTTCCAGAGGATATCTCAAATCTATCTAATTCTCAATTTGTACTACAATCACCCTAGTCCAAGGCGTCATCATCTCTCCTCTGACTTAATGCAATACTCCCTATTTGAAAACTTGGTACTTCCTCCCCGTTTCCCCATACCTCTTTTCCTCAGTCTTGCCCATCTCAGTAAATAACAGCAAGTTTCTACCAGTAACTCAGGCTTTAATTTCTCTTTCTCTCAATGCTCATGCTTAATCCATGTGTAAATACTTAGGCTGTACTTTCACAATAGGAATCTAACTCCTTTTTGCCTTCTTCTTCATTGCCACTCCAGGCCAAGCCGTTATTTCTGTTTGCCTCAGCTATTGCAATAGTCTCTTTCTGATCCCTCTGCTTCTACTCAAACTCTTACACTCTGATCACTCTGCACAGAAGAGCAGAAGCCAGGGGTGCCTGGGTGGCTCCGTTGGTTAAGCGTCTGCCTGAGGCTCCATTCCAATCCAGCTGCACATGGGGATCCCTCATCTGCAGGGAGCCTGCTGCCCCCCCCCCGTTTGTGTGCTCACACGCATGCGCGCACTCTCTCTCTCTCTGTTAAATGGATGAATGAATGAATAAAATCTTAAAAAAAAAAAAAACCCAAAACAAAAACAGAAGCCAGATTACAACAATCCCCGATGGTGGCCCTGCAGTGGTTGCCCATAGCACTCAGATAAGCCCAAAGTCCTTTCTATGGCCCAAAGGATCTGTCCCCTCTACCAAATAATCATCGACCTGATTTTATCTTATTTATTACCTTTCAACCTTTTTTCATTCAGTTCTAGCCTCATTCAGCTTTTTTCAGACTCTTCTCATTCAACTCCAGCCACACTGCCCTCCTAGCCTTTGCTACTTGTTCCCTTTTGCCTGGAGTGTCAGATATCCATAAGGCTCACCCTCACTTTCTTACAGATCTGTCCAGATATGTCCCTTTAGAAGAGAGATTTTTGTTCTGCTTACCTTACCTAAAATTGCGCTCTTTCTTGTCTATTCTCTTACCTTTCTTTATTGTTCATAAAAACAACAGCAACAACCACAACATTAATACGCACTTATGTGCCAGGTATCATTGTAAGCAATTTGTCTTTAAACCTCACATCACCCTGTAAAGTAGATAACTTTACTATCCCTGTTTTGTAGATGAAGAAACAGAGGTACACAGAGGTTAAATAGCTTGTGCCAAGGTCACAAAGCTAGTAAGTGCTGGGGCTAAGATTTGAACCCAGGCTGTCTGGCTAGAAGCATGTGCTTTTAGCTACTACACTATTTTGTCTCTTTTTAAAACTCTTTATTTAAATTCAATTTAGTTAACATAGACCGTATTATTAGTTTCCGGGTTAGAATTTAGTGATTCATTAGTTGCATATAACACCCAGTGCTCATTACAGTAAGTGCCCTCCTTAATACCCATCACCCTATTATCGCATCCCCTCACTCCCTCCCCTCCAGCAACCCTCAGTTTGTTTCCTAGAGTTCGGTGTCTCTTAGAGTTTGCCTCCCTCTCTATTTTCATCTTATTTTATTTTTCCTTCCCTTCCCCTGTGTTCATCTGTTTTGTTTCTTAAATTCCATGTATGAGAGAAATCATAGGTTTGTTTTTCTCTGACTGACTGATTTCACTTAGCACAATACCGTCTAGTTCCATGCACATTGTTGCAAATGGCACGATTTCATTCTTTCTGATGGCTGAGTAATATTCCATTATATATTACATTTGCAAATATCTTCTCCCATTCTGTAGGTTGCTTTTTAGTTTTGTTGACTGTTTCCTTTTTTTGCCTCTGTATAGTCACCACCATATTTGTTTAGTAGCTCTCACTCTTCCCACATTGCTGCATAACAACCATCCCAGAGCTTAGTGGTTAAAAGCAATAATTTATTATTTCTTGGGAAATTGGGTCAGGAATTTAGACAGGGCTTGACTAGGCTGTTATGCTCCTCTTGGTACTGGCTGGTATCACTCAGCTGCATTCAGCCAGTAACTGGGTTGGCCTGGAAGGTCTCCGAATCTCCGCTCATGTTTTGGCACTTTAATGTTCTTCTGTGTGGCCTAACTCTTCATATTGTCTCTTATCAACATGTAGTACATTTGAAGCTTATTAAAGCATGGCAGCTGGTTTCTCAGAGGGGGATGTGGAAGCAGCCAGTTCTTTCTTTTTTTTTTTTAAAGATTTTATTTATTTATTCATGAGAGACAGAGAGAGAGAAAGAGAGAGAGAGAGAGAAGCAGAGGGAGAAGGAGAGGGAGAAGCAGGCTCCCCGCTGAGCAGGGAGCCCGATGCAGGACTCCATCGCAGGACCCCGGGATCATGACCTGAGCCGAAGGCAGACGCTTAACCATCTGAGCCACCCAGGTGCCCGCTGCCAGTTCTTTCAAAGACCTTGATTCATAGTCCCAGAACTTCGTTTCTGTTACATTCTATCAATTAAAAAAGAAAAAAAAAATCACAAACTTAGCCCATATTCAGGTGAAGAGGAAATAGAATCCATCTCTTGACATCCAGGGTGGCATTTATATACATGGAGGGAAGAAATGATGGCTGCCATCTTTGGAGACTATCTTTCACACTACCAGAGTGTAAGTTCCACTAGAGCAGAGACCCTCGTCTGTATTGTTCATTGTCATGTCTCTGTAGTGCCTAGAATAGTGCCTGGCACATAAGTATGCAATAAATATTTATATCGTCCAAGAATTTAAGGGACAGGTGAAAGAAAGAGTCTGAAAAGGCAAAGGAAACGTCTGAAGGAATAGGGGGAAGACCCAGAAGGAATGTGTCCCAGAAGTTAAGGAGAAAATGAAGGAAAGGAAAGGCTAGGGCTGCAGGTAGGTTTTGTAATAGTGGTTGGTGGGAGTTAGAGAAATTCATCCCAAGTGGTCGCATTTTCCTCAGAAATGTACGTAGGAGGCAGTTTTTAAATTTTCATTTTTAAAATTGTTTACCTAAGGGGCTGGGTAGGTAGAGTTCAGTTAGCAGTGTGTGCGGGTTGGGAATAAAAGGCGATGGGAAAGGAGAAATTCCTAGTAGCCATGTGTTAAGGACTGTTTTAGGCTTAGCAAGATTGCCTGGCCACATGCAAGTCCCGACTGAAGTTGGACACCTTTGGTTTGCAGTGCTGCCAATTCTCGAGGGTATGTTATTTTAAGCACTGGTGCAAGAGTGGACAAGGTTGGCTGAATTGTTGCAGACTAACGATTTTGCAGGTGGGCTGAGGATCAAGGAGGCAATGGGGCTGAAGATGAACGTGATAGACCATATGCATAGGAACTTCAGACCTTGACTGTATCTCTGTCGCTGATGGTCCGAATACAGGTTTGCAGGCTCAGGGATGGCACACTGCCTAGCAGCAGAGAGTTCGCATCCACTGTGTGGGTGCGGCTGGGGAAAATCTTCCTGAGAGGACTTACCAGCTGCGAGCTGAGTCGGGGTGGGGCTGTGGCTGCGACAAGCAGACTGTTGTGAAACTGTGTGCTGAGCACGCAAACTAGTTTTACTCAGATTGTACACTGGGGAACACTGTGGGGAATCATAAAAGATACCAATTCATTTCCTCCTACCCTCTTCCACCTTTCGGGGTTGCGACCAAGTAACAACAGTGTGGATACTAGGACCAACCGGTGCCGCTTGGCGATGACGTCAACGGCGGGGGCGGAAGCGACTACAGTTAGGGTACAGTCCATAGAAGCAGTTTGAAGATATTTTAGCCTTTTCCCTGTAAAGAGTAGCGAACTTATCCTTCTGACTTTTGCAGTTTGAGGTGGCAGCAAAATGCCTGCAGCTCCCACTTTCATCACTACCTGTTACCATGGAAGCTCTCGGGTAGTTAGGCCCCGGCGACTTCATGTTACGTCACCGTCCAAGCGCGTTTTAGGACCGGTGGCTCCGCCCTGTCCTGAGGGAGGGGCAGTATTCCTGAGGACGTCGTCGACAGTGCCTAAGGCCTCTTAGATAATTTTGATCGCTATCAGACGCCGTCGGCGTCTAATCCCACCTATTTCAGGGGCAATCCGGCCCGCCTTCACACTAGCTGGCTGCCCTGCAGCCCCGCCCCTTCCCGGGGGCCCCGCCCCCCGTGAATCAGCTGATCTCGGGGACCCGCTGGGCTGAGAAGCTCGCGCCGGATGCAGACCGCGGTGCTGCCGGTGGAGCGTCAGGTGAGCGAGGGTGAGTCTCCGGTCGGCCCTTGGCTTCGCAGGGCTGTCCGGCCCGGCTCTCCTGTGTGCGGGAGGCCGGGGTCCAAAAGAGAGGTGGAGGCGCAGGCCCAGGCCCAGGAGCGCGCTTGGTCACCCACAGAGACGGCGTCCGCGTCTTCCAAAAAACCTGCGTCCGACCGACGGCGCCTGCCTGCCAAAGAACACCCGACGCGGCCCCCTGTCCCGGCCCCAGGTTCTCCCATTCGTCCTCTACCTCCCTCCCCAGACGGGGTGCCACTGCATTGGTCTCAGCGGCGGGAAGTTCTTTCACGACCCCCTTTCCCTCCTCCACCCACGCTGCCTTTCCTTCACTCATTGATGAGGATTTATTGAATGCCCACTTTGGGCGCTCAGCACATAAACCGGAGTCCCTGGCCGCGAACCTTGGTGAGTGTCCCAGGCGGGTTTGTCCCAAGAATGCAGATCACGGTGGACGGTGGACCTAGTGCTTCGGTGGTTTGAAAGGGCGGTTGCAGAAAAAGGAAATGACTTTGAAATTAAGAATTTAATTGTTTAGTTGTTTAACCAAGTCCTTTGGCATGTCAGGTGAGCCATCAGAGGGTGAGAAGGCCTTTTGAGAGGCGAAGACAGGAAAGTAAGATAGGTCTATCATTAGGAAACGGTCCCGACGCTGGTGTTGGTCCTCTGCGTAATAGGGCTACTTTGGAGACATGCAACTATAGGTTGGCAGAATTGTTGTACTCTTGCTTACTTAGGGCTTTGATGATGAGGGAAGAGGAAAAACACACTGGCTGAAGCGGCATATTCAAAAACAGTATTCTCTCTAGGATGTAAAAGGAAATAACTGTTAAACACAAACACAGATCTTTATTGCCTTTTAGATTTTTTGGTGGCTGTAAATGTTCTTTAAAAGGCTTTAAAGAATAAAATTGTGTGATGTGTATTTTTTCTGAACAGGTATCAAAATTCAAGTTATTGGTCCATTTCCCCCCCTAGTTCATCATAAATATGAATGATTTCAAGTGACCACTTGACCCTTGAGTTAATGAGTATTTAAAGAATTTAAGGCAGGGCGCCTGGGTGGCTCAGTTGGTTAAGCGACTGCCTTCGGCTCAGGTCATGATCCTGGAGTCCCAGGATCGAGTCCTGCATCGGGCTCCCTGCTCGGTGGGGAGTCTGCTTCTCCCTCTGACCCTCTTCCCTCTCGTGCTCTCTATCTCTCATTCTCTCTCAAATAAATAAATAAAATCTTTAAAAAAAAAATAAAGAATTTAAGGCAGTGAAAAATTTGCAGTAAATTGCCAATATTTTAATCTTAATAATATAAGCATGGGCTTTGGATATGGACATACCTGACCTCACATCCACTTATTCTTTGATTTGGGGAAAGTTACTTCTCTGTATTATTTTTCTTATTTCTAAATTGAGGATTAAAGTACCTTCGTCATAATAGCACCTTTACATTTAATGGTTCATGTATTTATTACAGTGCCTGGCAGTGGTAAATATTCAGTACATATTTCCTATTTTTATAATTATTTCTTCCACTATCTCATGACCCACACTGACTCACTGTTTTCTAAATGGAAAAGAGAACAATATTTTTAGAAAAGAAATATAATTCACTTTTTAAATTCAAGGGATAGTTTCCAGATAATTTGCTGATACATTGATTTATAGTTACAGAAAATATGACTTCTGGTTGGTCTGTAGTAACTTTGGTGTTCAGTAAGGGTATTTTAATGTGAAAGAGATGCTTTTGGAATCTATACCTAGTTTAAATTTATTAGTTTGCAAACTGATTAGTATTGGCATATTTAGGGTTCATAGTTATAGCAAGAGAAATTCAAAGTTGTTTCACAGTATTATCTTTTAATAGATATTCTTTTTTTACATTTTATTTATTTATTTGACAGAGAGACACAGCGAGCAAGGGAACACAAGCAGGGGGAGTGGGAGAGGGAGAAGCAGGCTTCCTGCTGAGCAGGGAACCGGATGCAGGGCTCGATCCCAGAACCCTGGGATCATGACCTGAGCTGAAGGCAGACACTTAACGACTGAGCCATCCAGGCACCCCACAATATTAACACTTGAAAAGATAATGATCCAGAAAATAAAGTACCAAATAGGTCATTTTGGTGGAGGTGCGTGGGGGGTGGCGGTGGTGGTGGTCTGAATTGCATCAGGTCTCTTATTTTTTTAAGTAGATTGAAGCAGCATGAACTGGAATCCCTTCTGTCCAAATTTCAGCCTTTCAGAATTTAGTTGTCTTTTGAGACACTTAACTTTGGGCATTTTGACTGTTAAAGACACAAGAGTGTGTTAAGAATCACTGACACGATTTCAGTTTTGTGTGATTAGGTGGAGAGAGTACTATTAATCTACCTTTTTATGAAAAACATGGGTTTGATGTACTGCTGAGTCCATTTTAAAGGTATTTCTGAAGAATATGACTGACTTGTAAAAACCTTTTATAATCTTGTATTAAGATGACACTAAGTAAGGTATGAGTTAAAAAACTATGAAGAAAGGTAGAGACGGGTGATTTTTGAGATGGTGTAAAAGAAGGCTGCTTTTATGTAGTAAGAGGTTGAGCCCCTTTTTCAGACACTCAGAGGAGTGCTGTGAGGATTTTAATGACTTCTAGATCATTTAGCCCTTTTTATAACTTTGTGGAATTAAACCTAGCACATATTCCAACTATATTAGAGATTTTACTTGTAGAGCTTTTTTTTTAACCGTTTTTTTTTCTTGTTACTCTTCTCTGTTGATAACCAGATAATTCAGTCATCAGTAATAAGAGAGTAGTAGATTTTGTAGGTTATCAGTCCTTAAGAAAATGCACAGTAACCACAAATAAAATAGTAACAAACTCTGACATGGTTCTTTTGAGTCTTCCATTTATTTTCTTATACCCATCTCTTACTTCTCTATATATGTCATGGTGCTGTCTTTACGTTATGTCTTGGTGTTTGTTGTGTCACACAATTGGTAGATCAGCTGAGAAATTGGTAAAGTAGCTGAACTAAGTGATCCACGTGGGTAGAGCAAAAATATTTAAATCAGTGAAATAATGAGTACTTGTTTGGGCTCTTGTAGAGTTACTCTTTCATATAGATTTCTTTTTTCTTTTTTTTTTAAAGATTTTATTTATTTATTTGAGAGAGAGAGAGTGAGAGAGAGCACGAGAGGGAAGAGGGTCAGAGGGAGAAGCAGACTCCCCGCTGAGCAGGGAGCTTGATGCGGGACTTGATCCTGGGACTCCAGGACCATGACCTGAGCTGAAGGCAGTTGCTTAACCAACTGAGCCACCCAGGCGCCCTAGATTTCTTTTTTAAAAAGATTTTAATTATTTATTAGAGCGCTCGCACGACAGCAGGGTGAGGGGCAGAGGGAGAAGCAGACGCCCCACAGAGCAGGGAGCCCTATGCGGGGCTCAACCCCGGGACTCTGGGATCATGACCTGAGCCGAAGGCGGGCGCTTAACCGACTGAGCCACCCAGGCACCCCTAATATAGACTTATTTTTTGAAGAAAATGTATAGTTCTCTCAATTGCTATGAGGAAAAGACTGGGGCTGTTTCATAGAGTTTCAGTTGGCTACCAGTGAATTATGCTTGAAGAGATCAGCTTTAGTCTCATTAATTTCACAAATTAATCAACTCATGGTTCCCTTTTACATATAATGTAAATAATAAATAAAAATTATTAAGTAAAAATTATTGAATAAATTTGTTTTTCAGCGTCCTCATACGGTTCTTCATTTCACATGATCTCCCTTTTAGGAAGGTGGTGGTTAGACCCAATAATGGCATCTGGATGGGTAACTTTCATTTCAGGGTTCTTCTGCACCCTAAATTTTTATTGAGCTGAATTCTTAACTTAAGGCAATTGCCCAGGCAAACATGCAGCAAAGATGATTATAGCAGCTCTTAAAATAGCAATAAAGTAGAACAATCCAGCCATACTTTAGTAGGGAAATGGATAAACTATGGTTTATTTGTGCAATGAAATGCTATCCCCTAATAAAAATGAATGAACTAGATCCATACTTATCAGTGTAGATACATCTCAAATGTATAATAATGAGTGAAGAAGCAAGTTGCCAAAGGATGTCTGATATGATGCATTTATGTAGTTTTAAAAGAATGTAGCTTACTACATTCTTATTGCTTATGGATACATATGTATCTAATGAAATACATTAGAGTATAAGAACATATATGGAAATAAGACACATTAACTTTAGGAATAGTGGCTAACTCCAGGAGATAAGTTTGGGTGGAGCTCTTTCAGAAATATGTGTAACTTTTCTTTCTATTTTAAAAACAGCTGAAGCAAATATAAAAATATGTTAATGTTTGTTAGAACTGAGTGATGGGTGGGTACATGGATTTGTTCATTATTTTTACAGATTTATGTATAATTAAGATAGTTTGTGAAACTAACACTTGAAAATGTTTTTACTTTAGTTTTATTCTAATTTAAATTCTATATAATTAAATAGAAAAAGTTTAAAAATAAAATTTTTATTTATAATTAGGGCTCTCTTCCAGTATGCTTTCTTTATTTTACTTTCTAGTCTCACAGTAGTTGACTGTGGAAAAATAATTCTTTTCTTTCTGCAGTAGGAAAAGAATGTGCCACTGCAGCTCCACTGTGTAGAGCTTTTCTAAGGAGAGGAGACAGACCTATTATTTAATTTTATTTTGCTGTTTGACTTGTGCTTCTACAAAAATGGTTTTCTTAAGATGAGGAATATTTTCTTAAAAGGCTACAGAGGAATTTATATTCTAGAGACTCTTGGGGAATGCAAGCTTACACTGATTATGATCTCTCAAAGGATAGGGGAGCAGAATAGATCATAAAGTCCTAAAAAGAATTTGGACAGAGTGACTAAGATACAAAATTACCACAGATATTGTGTGGTCATGAACACTTACTTTTTTAAAGTTTGGGTTTGTTACATTTTATTACAGTGTGGTAAAAATGAATTTATACTGTGACTGCTGGTGTCCTAGTTATTGCTCAAAGAAAATCTAATTTTCTCTGAGAAAGGTATTAATAAGTAAACATGATGAGCATGTGTTAAATGGTTTGAGTAGTGAATAGTAAATTTAATAGCTGATCCCTAGTTTAACCTCAGTATTTAAACTTGAGTTAAATAACCTTTCATTCCTAGTGAAGAATACCTGTTAACGCAGGGCACCTGGGTGGCTCAGTCGGTTAAGCATCTGCCTTCAGCTCAGGTCATGATCCCAGGGTCCTGGGAACTAGCCTCAGCAGGGAGCCTGCTTCTCCATCTGCCTGCCGCTCCCCCTGCTTGTTCTCTCTCTCTCTCTCAAATAAATAAAATCTTAAAAAAAGAAAAGAAAGAATACCTTTTACTAGCACTTTCAAAATAAGTGAAACTTATCTCCAGAACACTTTTTTGGCATGTATACTCCCTGTTCAGTTGTATGGCCCCATGATGACCTTAAGTACTATTTGTTTTTGATTGGTAAAATAAACCATACTTTGAACTGCATTTCTGTAATATTGCCTTATTTTAAAAAAATGTGGCCATTTAAATGAGAGAATAGTAGCAAAATATTAAAGGAATAAACAATTTGTGTCAGAAATTATACTCTGTCAGGTAATAACAGACACAAATTGTTGCAGTACCTGAGAATTTGAGATTCAGTTCCTAGTATTATAATATCCATCAAAATGTTTCATGGGGATTTCATTAATCTGGAAGAATGTATTTTAAAAATTTTGCAGTGGATACAAAAAGGAGCTAAATGGGCATTGCTGGGCATTTATTTTACTATATTTACACTCCCTCCTCCCCCTGGTAGGTAATATCCATTCTAGAGGATTTTCACAATCAGAAGTGTAATTTTAGTAGTTTTCAGGGTGAAATTAGCAGGCCATAAGAGTGAGACTGTGAAGTGTTAGTGTCCAAGGTGGCACCAAAAACAGTCTCTATGGAGAAAAACTGAAACTAAGGAGAAAGAGACTGTTCTTTACTGGGTTCTATAACATTTGTGAACTGACATGAAATAATAGCATCTTCATAGTTAGGAAATACCATTAGCAAATTATGAGAGTTTCTATTATAAGTAGACACTTTTGTGTCCTATATTGACTTTTATTACAGGTGCTAGAAATCTACGTCATTTGGAAGTGCTGTCTTTCACTGAGTATTCACTTAAA
This sequence comes from Eumetopias jubatus, assembly GCF_037043125.1. Taxonomy (NCBI): domain Eukaryota; kingdom Metazoa; phylum Chordata; class Mammalia; order Carnivora; family Otariidae; genus Eumetopias; species Eumetopias jubatus. Next base: position 34,258,245 of record NW_028274809.1, read on the forward strand.
TGTAGCCCACTTGTACCTAGTGGTTACTATGGTTACAAGAATGAACCAATGAATAAATCATAGTTTCTGACCTCCAGGAATTTATAATATATTTTGAATCAATGACTTAGTGAGTGCACTATCCCATTAGTAACAACATTATAAGTAGTAAGTACTTTCTAGACTAGCCTGCTGACTTACTTTATTCAGTGCATTAATTTACTGAATTCTTGAACTCTGGGTCAGTATTTAAGGAGCTAGTCAGCTCCCATAGTGGTATCAGGCATTGCCTTCTGTGTTGCAATTAAGCCTGAGAGGGCTGCGATTTGAAGTGACTTCAACCTTTGATGGTGGTTGATTTGTCAAGGCTGCAGTGCAAGGTGAGTGTTCCTCAACCTTCATTAGTGGTTGGTAAAGGCTTTGGTGGTGGGATATCCAGGAAGTAGCAGTTATTGGTGTCTAGATTAGTTCTCAGTCAGGTGTTTGGGTCATAAATTGCCTTGATCCATATATAAATATATTGACTGAGTCTCTAACAGAAAATACTCATTGAGCATTTACCATGGGTAAAATACCATAGTGTCTTAAATTATTGTTTATTACAGTCATCTATAAGCTCTGGTTTACAACATCTTTAATTTTTTTTTAAGATTTTATTTATTCTTTTGAGACAGACAGATACAAAGAGAGTATGAGCAGGGGGAGAGGCAGAGGGAGAAGCAGGCTCTCCGCTGAGCCAGGAGCCAGACATGCTTGATCCCGGGACCCTGGGATCATGACCTGAGCTGAAGGCAGATGCTTAACCATCTGAGCCACCCAGGTGCCCCAATATTTTAAAAATGTTTAGAAAGATTTATTTATTCGAGAGAGTGTATGTGCACGTTGTGGGCTAGGGGCAGAGGGAGAGAGAGAATTCACAAGCAGACTCTACACTGAGCGCAGAGCTTGATGCTGGGGCTCGATCTGAGTACCCTGAGGTCGTGAAGTGAGCTGAAACCAAGAGCCCCTCAGCCAACTGAGCCACCCAGGTGCCCCTGGTTTACTACATTTCAAGAAAATGAAGCCAATTCAAACTTTAAAAAGAAAGTGTAAGCACCTGCAATTTTAAAGTTTTGCAGTGGATACAAAATGCAATACAATTTACTATTCTGTTATTTATTGTTCTATCTTAATGTCTTGTCGTTCTTACCTCCAATTATCATTACTCTTGTAGCTACAGTTATTGCAGTTGTTTTAATCAATATACCTATTTTAAAACAGTAAGTGAAACAAGAGAATAAGACTGGAAGTGCTCAGCTTTATTGGCTTTTTCTATGCTTTGAGGGTGCTGTCTACAGAGAGCCATCATTCTAGTCAGGAAGGCAGACCATGATAGCATGTAAACTCCTTAAGGACAGGAACTCATTTATTTATGTGGGCCCAGTCTATCCACAGATATTTATTGAGTACCTTTTATATATCAGGACTATGTTAAGCAGCTAGGCTATAATAGAGAATAAGATGTTTTTGGCTTTCACAGAAATTTTAGACTGGCATACCTGGAACATAGTAGATGAAAAAAATACGTGTGGTGTTGTTGAAATTTCAGCCTTTGAAAGTTAATATACTTATGACTTACAAATTTATCTCTCACTAAATCATTAAGGGAAAAGGACTTTATCCAGAGAATAAAGTTTCCTAGAGATGAATAAATAGAATCAATAGTCCACTAGCACATTTCTGTTCCACATTAAATTTTTTAAAATTTATCTTCTGCCTTGTCCTAAAAAGATTTAAGGCAGTTTACAAAAACATATAATATGGCAAGATAAAATAAAGAAACAGAATGACTGGAGCCAGGAGTGAGATTAGAATACAGAGCACACATATACTGTAAAGTCCTAGTCACTTAACAGATGGCATCATATGAGATTCATACTCTCTCACCATGAAATCTGTATCCTAACTGTATCTGTGTATCTGTCATCTAGGTCTGTTTCCTGTCTTATTAAAACGGAGACCCTTCCTCTTGTGAAAGATCAGTCCCAAAACACGTGTTCCAGATGCCGTCCTCTTTACTTTGTCCAGGACTTTGGTTCTTCGCTCTGCCCCCTTGCATCTGGGATTGGTGTCGTTGTCAATGCAAACATGTTCTGCTCTCTCTCATCTCCCCAACCCTGCACATACAAAAAACCTTTATCTTCACATTCTTCTCTAGCTCCATTTCTCTGTCATTTTGACAGTGTTTTTCAAAAGAATTCTTTACATGAACTTAATTTTCTTGTGCTCACCTCCCATTTATTTTTTACCTCCCATTTATAGTCAACCTACTCCAATCTGGTTTTCAGTCCCCTACCACCACTGAAACTGGCCAAGCTCAGCGTTGATATCTGTGTTGGCATATGCACTGGACACTTTTCAGCTCTCATCCTATGAAACCCCAGTGGCTTTGACCTAATTGACCAGGCCTTTCTCCTGGAAACACTCTGCTTTGCTTTTATGTGCACACATAGACTCATGCTTCTCTCACCTCTCAGGTCACTTCTCACCCAGTTGTTATTGCTTGTTCCTCATCCTAACCAACCTCTAGGTGCAGGAGCTCTTTACAGCTTGGTCCTGTTCCTTTCCATTCTCTTAATACACACCCAGTGATATTATGCATTGTCTTGATTTCACATATTATCCATATGCCTTTCCAAGTTTATATCAATAGCTGAGACCTTTTTTCTGAACTTCATACTCATATATTCAGCTGCTTTTGATAGATACTCTGGGATTTCTCACTGGCATCTTGAACTTAACATAAAAAAAATCTTAACCAGAATCTTCTATTTCAGAATCCTATCTTTTTTTACTCTTCTCCATTTCGGTAAATGGTACCACCAACACACAGTTGTTCACGGCAGAACCTAGAAATCATTTTTGATACCTCCTTCTTTATATCCCACTTGTGTCTAATATATCACCAAGTCCTAGTTGTTCCAGGGCAATGCACCTCATTTGTTTACCTCTTTCTCTTCTACCAAATTGGCAGCCTTATATGAAATTAAAGAGCCTAGGCTTCCTTCTTCCACTGAGACGATGAGCCAAGTGAGTATTTGCAGGCAGGATACTCCTTGCAAAATTAATTTGGGCACTGTATCTGAGTATGTTCACCATAAAATAGACTTAAAACTTTTGAGAGAAGTGTAAATCATCACCATTGGAATACATTGTTTAAGCACCTATAGAATGTCTTGTAAGCAATGCAACTTTCTAGTGTACTCTTCAAGATGAAGCTGATGTAAAAAGTACATAAAAGAAACTAAAGGAAGTATAAAATGGTTAAAAGTTGGGGACCTCTACCAAAAATGATTGTTGTTTGTTTTAGAATACAGGTTCCTGGGGCGCCTGGATGGCTCAGTGGGTTAAGCATCCGATTCTTGATTTCAGCCTGGGTCATGTTCTCGGGGTCCTGGGATCAATACCCTTGTTGGGCTCTGTGCTCAGCAGGGAGTCTTCTTGAGGATTGTCTCCCTCTCTCTCTGTCTCTCCCCCGCTCAAGCTCTCTCTCAAATAAATCTTAAAAAAAAAAAATAGAATACAGGTTCCTAGTCCCTTCCTTGGAACCCTTGAGGCAAGGTATGTTTTATTTATTTTTTTTATTTTTTTAAGATTTTATTTATTTATTCGTGAGAGACAGAGGGAGAGAGAGGGAGAGAGAGAAGCAGAGGGAGAAGCAGGCTCCCAAGGAGCAGGGAGCCCGATGCGGGACTCGATTCGAAGACTCTGGGATCATGACCTGAGCTGAAGGCAGACGCTTAACCATCTGAGCCACCCAGGTGCCCAAGGTATGTTTTAGAATTCAGAATTTTTTGATCTTTAAAATGATGTGCATAAACTATATATTATGTAACACTTTCTCTGGGACATTTGGTACCACCCCATAATCATATTAATATTTCTTTTTTTAAAGATTTTTAAATTACTTTTAAGTAATCTCTACACCCAATATGGGGCTTGAACTTAAAAGCCCAAGATCAAGAGTCACACATTCTACTGACTGAGCCAGCCAGTTGCCCCAGTCATAATTAATATTTCTACAGCAAAATACATGAATATTCACACTAAAGGGGCAAAAACTAACCTCATGTTAGTTCAGGTCAGGTTTGCTGTCAGATAAGTTTTAGTCAGATTAGATTTTGCCACTAAAAGAGTTATGAAAAAACTTAGTTTTCAGAGTTTTTTGGACTTTGGATTTCTTTTCTTTTTTTCTTTTTTAAAGATTTTATTTATTTGACAGAGAGAGGGGGGACTTTGGATTTCTGGTTAAGGTTTGTGGATCTGTGGATAGTTTGCAGCTTTTTCTAACAATGATTTGGACACCTAGACCACATTTTTTTAGGGCACTCTCGGATCATGGTGTTAAAAATATACCCTCTGCTTGTACAAGATAGTTTATTTCTCTGTTAAATGTAGCAAGAGGTTGTGTTTCCAATAGGATCTAAAAGTGGAGTCAGATTGTTAAGGACCAAGCTTTGGCTTTTGTTTTAAAGGGCCATCTGAGAGTTTAATTGCTTTACATTTCACTGTAAAGGAGATAATTTGAAGTGTAGAGTGGCATACCTTAATATGAATTTAGTTTTGTTCTGTGACTCATAGAATTTAAGAGCTGGAGGGGATGCTTGAGTCTGTTGTGCTCATTTTACAGATATCCTTGATCTCTGGAAAGGCCATGCAAGGCAAAAGAGGACCCCACATTTTTGACTGTACAACATCACACGGTTTCTTTATCAGAGCTAATTAATATAATAAAGGCCTATGAAGGGAAGTTACTATAACAGAAGAAAAGAAGCAGAGTTTAGGGATTCTGTCTCCCAAAGAAATGTAGAGTGAGAACCTTAAAGTTCACCTGGAGAGAACTATCCCCAGAAGCCCCATGATTAAGCAGTTTTATAACAATTAAAAATGTGAAGCAATGAGAGAGCTTAAGGAAGTTTTAAGTGCTATTTGAATGCTTGAGGCAAATCTTAAAGATTTCCTGATAGGGGATCATAAAAATAGAAAAACAAAAATTTCGGGTTTACTTTTTCTTATGGATACATAATTGAGAAATGTTAGGTTTTTGTTTTTGTTTTATTTATTTTTTTTAAAGATTTTATTTATTTGTTCATGAGAGACGGGGGCGGGGGAGAGAGAGAGAGAGAGAGAGAAGCAGAGGGAGAAGCAGGCTCCCAAGGAGCAGGGAGCCCGATGCGGGACTTGATCCCAGGACCCCGGGACCATGACCTGAGCCGAAGGCAGATGCTTAACCATCTGAGCCACCCAGGCGCCCTGTTTTTGTTTTTTTAATGTAGGCTTCATGCCCGAGAAAGAATGTTAGGTTAAATAAGAGTTGGTAAATGCCACTTATATTTAAGTATGTGAGAGAAAACTTTATAATACAAGGTTCCCACATTTAGCTGTAGTATTCTTTTTTAGTTATGTTTCCTTAGCAGTCATTTCTGTTTCTCATTACTCTATTTGAGTCTTAGGCGACCTATCTTCTTGGAAGAAGTCAAACATATTAAAACAAAATGAGACAGATTTATAATACTGATATAGAAAGATGTCCACCAAATACTGTATTAGCTAGCTTTCTGTTGCTATTTAACAAATTGCTACAAATTTAGTGGCTTAAAATAACACAAATGTATTGTTTTTGCAGTTCTTTAGGGAGAAAGTATGACACAAGTCTCATTGGGCTAAAATCAGTGTGTCAGCAGGGCTGCATTCTTTTCTGGATCTGTTTCCTTGCCTTTTCCAGCTTCTAGAGGCCACCCACATTCTTTGGTTTATGCTCCCCACCTTCCCATCTTCAAAGCCAGCAGTCTCTCAGACCATGCTTCCATCAGCACATCTCTTTATCTGACTCTCCTTCTGCCTCTTGCACTTTTAAGGAGGCTTGTGATAACCACACCAATAACCCAGCCTGATAGTCTCCCTATTTTAGGGTCAGCTGATTAGCAATTTTAATTCCCCTTTGCCATTAACCTAACCTATTCACAGGTTCTTGGCATTAGGATGTGGGCATCTTTGGGGACCATTATTCTGCCTAGCATATATAGTAAGTAACAAAAGAAAGTTGCAAAACAGTTTGTATGGCTTTAATTCCGTTTGGATTTGAAAAAATGTGTGGTGGTGAAAATTATGGCAAAAGATGAAATCTACTTTAAGAAAACTCTGTATTCAAAAAATGTGACACTAAAAGAGGAAAAAGGCTGACTGTTTTGTTCACTTCACCAAAAGATTCTCAACATTTTTGATTGTCAGGCACTAGGATAAAATTCAGTTTACATTCAGTGAACCAGTGATGGGAAGCAAAGTGTGCTTGTGTACTTAATACACCCTCCCAGAGAAATTCTCTGGTTTCTGCTGGGTATTGTTTAACTTTAATCAAGGGAACAGTTAGTTACTCCTTGATCTCTGATGAGTAAACACAGGTTAGATCTGGCCTCAGAATTTCTCTGTACATTTTCCTAACGGTTAATTTTCCTCACACACAAGGCATAGTACCACTTAATAATCATATTTATTATGTAAAAAATAATCCTTTATTAAATTAATAGCATTTATTAAGTATATTCAGGTATATGTTTTGTTTACATGGTACCCTTCATCCAACTTTGAATGATTCAAAATCTTTCTAAAATAAGCATTAGGGTAGAGAGCAATTTCCTCCAGATACACAGATGGCAAATGGTAAGAATTCACAGGCAACCTGGAGTAAACAGATGGATCTTACATCACTCCTGCTGGTATGGGCTGTTTTCAGAGTACAGTGACCATGCCATATCCTTTGCAGAAAAATCATACATTTGGTTTGGGTATTTTTATGGTTGACACAAATAATACCTCATTGCTATTATGTATTTTCATGAGTTTTGGTGCCCTTAAAAATATGAATTTTTATTTGAGATGTATTGAATATTTCTGTCTGTTTATATTTCTGTCTCTTTATTAAACATTGAGTTTCTAAACTGATGGGTCATAATATTTGTACCATAATTTCATATAGCTCTTTATTATTAGGTGGTGAATTTTGAAACAGACATTTTAAAACCCAAATTTCTTTATTCCAGCCTTTTGTACTATGGTTTCGAGTTGAGGTTGATTTGGGGAAAATACTTCTAGTTCCAGTAAATAGAAATCTTTCTGATTTTAATAATGTAATTTTTTGTGTGCATTGCTGAAAAATATAAATTAAAACTACTTGAATCTGATACATTACTGAAGAGGTTTTAGAAGTTCTTTCTTACTTAATTGGTATTTACATGTTCATGTGTTCCAGAAGCATTTTAAAAGCAACCCTTAACGTGTGAAATGAGTATTTAATGAAAAGAATTTTCAGATTGAGCTTCCTTCTTTATAATAAAAAATAAAATCTGTTGCCTGACAAGGTACAGCTTAATTGCAGGTAGTCTTGTCTTCCTTTGACATTGCATTTGATGGTCAGCAGGCATTTTTATAAGCTCAGTGGGCAGGCTCAGTCTAGATATTCAACTTTGGCAGGCAGGATATGAAATAGTTGAAATAGTTTCACTGCATATTTATTGCCCAGTGAATGTGCACTTGTTAGAGGGCTGCCATTTTTTCTTTTTTTAATCTGAGGAATGAAGTAGCACAGTATTCTTTCATTGCTCTTTGTGCTTACCTGTATTTTGCCATTTAGGTCTTTATATACTTTTCGCAAAGAAGAATTGATTTGGTGATGGAGTTCTCCCTCTGACCGATGGACTCAAAGAAGAGAAGGTAAAACCATTTCTTCTTCTACCTTCTTGTAGGAAAACACAACAAGCAATTCCACGAATGCGTAGCTTCTCTTCAGTTCAATTTTCTTGTTTGTGGTTATTAAGTAGGAAGAGTGACATTTATGTTGATTGGTAAAGAGAAAGATAATACAATAAAACTGATTAGTGATAAGCTTTGTTGCTAGTTTTCTTTCTTATGCATTAAAAAATGGCACAAAGTGTCTTCATCATTTTAAAGCTTTTGAAGCCATTTTTTCTCACAAATAACTTCAGGTCTTCAGACATAGCCTTATTAATTGTAATCCTCTTCTATCCTTAGAAAACTGAATTAAGTTTGTGGCTTTCCTTTCATATAACCATGGTTATGCCTAATCATAACTGAGAGGAATATTATTTAGCAAAAGTAGAGAAATTTCTAGGTATTATAAAATAAATAAAACCAAAAAACTTCCTGTGCCTTGTTAAAATTGGCATCAGTGTTCTAGAAAAAAGAATGTATCATCAGTGCCAACAGAGGAAACTTGGTATAAAGGAAACCCAGCGTATCTTAATACGCCCTTTTCTTAGAAGGGTGGCAGTTATGGTATGGTCATTATCATGAAGCTTGGTGTCTTGTGTTCTTTGAACCAGAATCATCACATGGATAGAATTCTTTGGCTAGAACATGAGTAAAGCACAAAAGATTTTACTGTTCCTGATATAAATTTGATTCTTAAAAAGTTAAATAACAATTATAGGGCTTACTCAGTGTAAAGTAAAATATGGATCTCTATTCCTTCTTATCAAATACTTTTTTTTAGCATTCAAAACTAAAATTTTAAAGTAAGACTCCAACATGGGACATGTTACAACTTTATTATCCAAATAAGGAGTTAATAAATGGAGAAGTTAGAATCTTAAAATTTTGTGCTATTAAATCTAAAATGTCAAAAAATAGTCCAGGTTTTGTTTACTTCTTAGATAGAGATAAGTAATTTGTGGGTTTAGATTGTGTCCTCAAGGCTTTTATGTAAATAGTTGTTTTATCTCTGCTCCTGTGTCCCAACCAAAGCATAAAATATGTGCTAAACGATCTGACCCAGTCACCCATGTGCTGGTAAAAGGTACAGATCTAATGAAATTAGTAAGAACCCCCAAAATACAGTTTTAATTGCAGGAACAATTAAGCTATTTTTCTTAACGTTTGTAGCTCAACAGAAGCAGAAGGATCCAAAGAAAGAGGCCTGGTCCATGTGTGGCAGGCAGGATCCTGTTCTGTAACACCAGAGAGACTGCCAGGCTGGGGAGGAAAGACTGTTCTTCAAGCAGCCCTTGGAGTGAAGCATGGAGTTCTTCTGACTGAAGGTATTGAAAAGAATGGCTTAACAAATACTAACTGAAATGCTAGCAGTACCTGGGTATGTAAGATCAGGTAAGAGAGTTACTGGATGTCAGGAATTCTTAATGAAGTTTGCTAGAGCTTATACTCTTTGTGTTTTCAAAATATGTTCTTATTCTCTATCAAAAATCAGATTAGTTCTTAAATTTAAGATCCATCATAACTAGAATAAAAGGGAGAATTATACAGTTGTAAATTTTATAGTAACAAGTACATGAAAAATTAACTTTTGAAAGATTACCTATTCAGAAACTCTTTTGCTGTACCCTTGTTCATTAAATGTATCAGAATAATCATGCTAATAATAGTTAATGTTTATTAAACAGTTATGGGTGCCTGGCACTGCAGTGAGCACTTTGTATGTACCACCTCACTGAGTCTTCACAACCACGTTGTGAAGTACGCTACTGTTGGTGTCCCCACTTCACGGATGAGGAAGCCGAAGGTCAGGAGGTTAAATAATTTCCCCAAGCCCACACAGCTATTGGAGTGTCAGAGTCAGAATTGGAATTCAGAGAGTCTGATTTCAAAGCCTGCTTTTTAAGCCACCTGGCTCCACTGCCTCAGTACAGTTTTTCTCAGGCATAAACAGCAGCTCATAAGAACATTTAATAAAATAAATCTATAAATCTATAACAGAAACATAGGCTATAATTTATAGAGAGAGTTGCCTTTAATTTGAGAGCAGTTTACCAACTCAATCATGGCAAATTTGGTTTGAGCCAGGACTGCCATCAACTAATTTATAAATTTCTGTTCCATAAGCATTTATTAAGTATTCAATAATGCTTTGATATTTTCCTCATAGGAACTAAGGGAAGACAAATTCTAAGAAGCAAAGCTTAAATCTGACCTTGGTAATTTTGTGGGGTAAACATGGATTTCTTTCTAGCCTCTTTATTACTATATCACTTTTATTATAATAATATAGAATAATATTATTAGGCCAGAATTTGGAAAAAGCTTTATTGTAAAAATGTGAACCATATTCAATAGATACCTGCCCTAGGGGCTTCAAAATATATCCTTCTCAAGCATATGTAAGTGGAATTCTGTTGTTTAATTTACCCTTCAGTAAGATATTTAGGAACCCTTCATGAACATATTCTTTAAACCTGTAGAATCATACCTTAAGTGGGATAACTGGGGGAAAACATTTTAAAAATATATGAATAGCCTATCATTGTTCATGTTTAAGCAATGTCCTGGTTTTAAGTGTCAAAGCTACCAAAAAAAAAACCCCCCCCAAAAACCAAAAAAAACCCTCATCTCACACAAGTGTGTAGTTTGAAATGGCAAAAAGATCTCCAGTGCTGTCTTTTCCAGATGAGAAAATGTTACTGATGGAATGCTGGAAATTTTCAAGTTCTTTTTCTCTTATTTAGTTTGACTATCAGCTCATAATTCAGTGAGGACACTTAATTGAGTCACTATTTTTGAGGTACTCCAGGTTGTAAAAAGGGAGGAGTTGTCTAAATATCCATTTCTCTGCACTATTTCTCTCTCTAGTGGAGTGATATTCACTGAAAGAGTTGGTGAGCTGTTGCAAGTTTATATTGCTGTGTCACTCGGGAAGAAAAGTTTAAATATCTTAACCAGTGAGCTTATTTTCTCAGTACTCTTTATCCAAACTTGAAATTCCCTAATAAAAGCTCATGTCTTCCCTCAAGCCTCTATTGTGTTCTTTCTTACATAGACGTTCTGGTTAGTTAATTTGAGTATATAAATATATTTACTGTGTATAATAGGCCATAGCTAAAGAATGCATTTTTTTCATCATCAGCTCAGTTGCTGCTTTGTGGGAAAAAATACTACTATAAATTTACTTCATTATTTCTTAATTTAAAAAAATGGGATGAGTCTCTGGTCATATGGAAAAGAAGGAATAGTGGGCTCGTTTTACTATTTTCAAAACCTATGGCCAAATCTTTGTTCCATTTGAATTTTTTAGCTAGCACAGGTCATATGCAGATGACCTCAAACTACCACAGTACTGCATGAGATTATGACTTGGTAGCACACCTGGACAGAAACAGGTCCTTATCAATCATGTGCCCAACTCACTGGTGCCTTTCGTTTTACTTCTAAAGCCAGCCAGTTGCCCTTCATTCTGAAGCTAGCCATCATAGCTCTTGTTGTTTTTTTTTGCTTTGTTGGTTTTGTTGTGATGATTTGCTTTTTAAACAAATGGCACCTCAGGAATGCTATATAGTGCACAATGTATATTATATATAACATTTAAAATTATACATAATGTTGTACACATCATGAAGACAGCATCGAGAACATTGGTGCTTTCTTAAAACCTGGAAGTATAAAGCTGATTTCTTAGTTTTGGCCAAAATGAATCTCTAATATTTTTATGCTACTGCATAATTTTCTGCTGCTCTGACTTATTCAAGTAGCAGTGAATGTTCTAGATGTTAGCGAATGTATCTATTTTATCCTCTGCTCATTTTATCTTATCATAGTCATTATTTTGCTTTGAACACTTGGAATCTGCTATCTATAATAGCCAACAATGATAGCCATTACTAGTGGATCCATGTAGGACTTTGTAGGATGAGGCTGAAGGAAAGGAGCAGTAACCCTCCATTTGAAAGTAGCCTCCTGTAGTTGGTAGAAATTCTAACTATTTTTCAGAATATTAAAAGATGATATTTGTTAAAAGATGAATAAATATGGGATATTATATGCTTGAACCAAATCTCTACAACTGCACTTTTGAAAATTAAAAACAAAACAAAAAACAGCCCTATTTTGTTGACCTAAAGGGGCCAAAAATTTGCTGATAAGATTTCTAGTTAATTCACTAACCCCCTTCTTTTTTTTTTTTTTTTTTTTTTTAAACCTTCAGATGGTGAGGTCTACAGCTTTGGGACTCTTCCCTGGAGAAGTGCACCAGCAGAGATTTGTCCGAGTAGCCCCATTCTAGAAAATGCCCTGGTTGGGCAATATGTTGTTACTGTGGCATCAGGGAGTTTCCACAGTGGAGCAGTGACAGAAAGTGGCATAGTGTACATGTGGGGGGAGAACTCTGCAGGCCAGTGTGCAGTAGCTAACCAGCAGTATGTTCCAGAACCGAATCCTGTCAGCATTTCTGATTCTGAGACCAGTTCTTTGTTAGCCGTCAGGATTTTGCAGTTGGCATGTGGTGAGGAGCACACACTGGCATTGTCAATAAGCAGAGAGATTTGGGCATGGGGTACTGGTTGTCAGTTGGGTCTCATTACCACCTCCTTCCCGGTGACAAAGCCACAAAAGGTGGAACATCTTGCCGGGCGAGTAGTGCTACAAGTTGCCTGTGGTGCGTTCCACAGCTTAGCACTTGTACAGTGCCTCCCTTCCCAGGATCTGAAGCCAGTCCCGGAAAGATGCAACCAGTGCAGCCAACTCCTAATTACTATGACTGACAAAGAAGACCATGTGATTATATCAGACAGTCATTGTTGCCCGTTAGGTGTGACACTGTCAGAATCCCAGGCAGAAAACCAGGCCAGCACTGCCATCAGCCCCTCCACTGAAACTCTTGACAATCAGGGAGAAGTATTCGAGAACACGCTTGTAGAAAATGATCTGCCTGTTGCTACTGACACGAACGTTGGAAATGTTCAGACGACAGGTGGTGATGCCATTTCCTCCCAACAAGACACCGTGGGAACAACTGAAATTTCTTCTGCCAGAAATGTACCATTGTACCCTGATACTCAGGCAGTAAATGAATACATGCAAAAACTGTCAGATCATTCAGTAAGAGAGAACTCAGAGAACGGCGAAAAGCCAGTGCCATCTCAGGTACCTGCTAAATTTTATAATATAAAGGTGTTTCTGGAGTTAGGAGTTCTTCTTTAGCAACTTTAAAATGCTTAAGTCTTGAGTTTGACTTTAAATCTCTTTTATCATGCAATCCTAGATAAGGGAAAACCCGGATTAATTCAAAATTACTGTTTATTTTCAAATTCTGCCCTTTGAGATGTTGAAAGATGTCATGATAGGCTTCTTTTATAAGTAGCAAAATCTCATTTATTTTTTCTAGTACTTTTCCTCCCATGACTAAATGTACTAAATTTTGGTACGCTCCTGAATACTATGTTGTTGTTTTTTTTTCCCCTGAATACTTTTAATGTAACTATACATTCACAAAGATTCGTCTCACCTGTATTTGTACGACTCCAGATTCCGTAGAGAGTAGTCCTTTCCTTTTTTATCAGGGGAGGTTGCTATGTGGTGAATCAATTGTAGGCAGATTTAAAAAAAAACTCCTGGTGTTATATATTGTTTGAATTTTTTTCAGTTTATACCTATGGTCCTTAGAGAGCTTTGTTGTGGGACAGGGGATTAATGTTTTCTTCATCTCATTTAAACTACTCTCATTTTAAAAACTCGTACATGGAGAAGAGCTGTTTACCAGTAGCATACAGTAAAGTTTGAGTCTCCCTGATTAAACAAATTGTTTTAAAAGGATAATTTGTTTTTTTACTCTTCACGTAAGCCTTTCAGTTTTGCTTTTATCAAAACTCTAAGAGAAGAAACGAAACAAAACAAAAGCCTTTAGTCATAAAAGAACTGTCCTCTGGTGTTTTTTTCAGGTTTTTGAAACCATATACCTCTTGATTCTTTATTCTTGTTCTTCAGTCTGTCAGGATGAGAACATGGCTTAGAGGTATTTTTAGAAATAGTTTTTATTTCACAGTTTACTCATTGAACCTTGTGGATATCTGATTTTTTTTTTTTTTAATTAAGAATAAGCTGTTTGGAGAAAGATACTACTAAAATCTAAAAACAAAAGTAATGATTTAATAGGAATGCACATAAAACATTCTTAGACTTGAACATGCTTATAAAAAATTTGGACTTTGACTTTTTAGAAGTCATTCTGCTAATTTATTAAATTTGAAGTTAAAAATTTATTGTATAGTTATTTGATTATTAAATAATTGTCATTTAAATTGCATTTTCCTTTGGATTTATTTTGTTAAACATGTAAATTTTTTGTTGCCTATACTAATTTTGGCAATGTCTGTTTATACTAAATTTAATTCAATTTTTGTAAATAGTGTCTCAATCAGCTAATTCACTAGGAATTTATATAGCCTAGGACAAGTTTTTTCTCCTCTGGCCAGAAACAACTGAAAGAGCATCTCATTTTTGTGAAATAAACCATAATATTGGCAATGAAGCCTATATCTCACAGTTGAATTTTATTATTGGTTGACCAGGACTTTTAAAATTATGTCTTTCATTAAATTGCTGGCTATGTATTTTTGTTTTGTTGATTTATTTATGTATTGTTAAACATAATTAAGTAGAGCAGCCAGAAAGAACAATAATTTAAAGTTTATTGAAGGTAGAATTTTGTGACTTTTCTCTTATCTATTGGTAGGAACGCCCTAAAATATTGACCCGTAAAGACCATCGCTGTTTCTGTTATGAGCCTTTATACACAAAGGGTGAAAATAGTGATGTTAATTCTTCTCAGCAAGTTATCAGGGAACTGTATCACCAAGGAATTAATAGGCTTTGTATTTATCTTTTGCTTAATACAGTATATTTATTTTTGTGAATATTTTAATTAAAGACTCATTTGCTCCTCTGAATTTAGTATTTAATTCAACAAAATGTATTGAGTACCTCTACAATCCAGGTACTGGGCAGGAAACAGGAATTATTTTCTTTAAGAGAATCAGAAGTCAATGTTAAAAAATTTGTTTTCATTTAGCTTTCAATTCATGACAAATTAAAGAAAGTGTATATACCCTTTGAGACCTTTGGACAGCATAGGAAGCAAATTTTTCGTAGTGACTTATGCTGATAAGCTAAAAGCTCTTTTTGTGTTTTTAATAGTTACATTTCATGACTTTTCTTTAAACAGTGGTGCTTGATTGCTCAGAGTAAGTTTCAACTGATTTTTTTACTAAGATATTAGAAAACTTTAGTTTGACTTTTAAAAAAATACAGCTATGAATAACACAAAGAACATTGGTCCCAAATGTTTAATTATTAACCTACCACATTTACTCTATCATAATGAGAGCAAAAGTAATCCTTCAGCTTACATAGCCCATGGATCATGGAAAATAACACATTCATGAGGCAGCGGAAGGACTTGAACTTAAGAACATAACTTGGGGACAGTTATATACTGCCCATGCCTATCCATAACTATAGGCCAGAGGTATAACTTACTTTTCTGCCTGTATATACGATATGTAAATTACCATTTATAAAACATTTCAGGAAAAGCCATTTTTAGATGTATTTTTTTCCTGATATTTCTTAGTAGTAATCTGTAAATTTTCCTAAAAGTGATCAATAATACTACTTTTATTTATTTTTTTATGTATTGTTAACCTTTTCAACCTTATATCCAGGGCTGTCACAGTGCACCTCATGTTAAACGCTATGTTTTCCAGACCTTTCCTCTCCTCTCCCCTCCTGTGCTTAATTTTATTATTAAAGCAGCTGGGGCTTATGTTTGAATAGCATGGAAAAACACAAGGCTCAAACAAAAGGAAGTACTTTTGATAAGGAGCTGTAGTTTGAATACTCATTTCCATATGATAAGTTAAATCCAGGACCAAGAGCGGATACCTTTTAAATTGAAGATAGAGACCTTTGTTTTAGATTCTTGTATTTGTAAGTAGGGATGGTTTTTGTTAAACTTTATCTTTATTGAGTGCTTGTTGTATAAGGGATTATATTTTTATATACTTTTTTATGTGTGTATATTTTAGCCTCTTGTAGAAGAAGCAGTTCCCAATCTTCACAGCCCACCAACCACAAGCACCTCAGCCCTAAACAGCCTAGTAGTCTCTTGTGCATCTGCTGTTGGTGTGAGAGTGGCTGCTACATATGAAGCTGGGGCCTTGTCTCTTAAGAAAGTTATGAACTTTTATAGTACAGCCCCTTGTGAACCTGGAACTCAGGCAGGCAGTAGTTCCATAGGCCCCGAAGGTCTGAAAGATAGCAGAGAAGAACAGGTTAAACAGGAATCAATGCAAGGAAAGAAGAGTTCAAGTCTTGTGGATATCCGAGAAGAGGAATCAGAGGGAGGCAGCCGAAGACTCTCCCTCCCTGGCTTGTTGTCCCAAGGTAAGGAAATAGCCAGGTGAATTGACTCTTGGTAAATCCAGAATGCTCCTGACATCATGTGCTATATTATAATAAATTAGTAGCTTTCCTAATTGCTAAAGCTGACCTATTCGAATGTCAACATTTATTTAATTTTGGTGATTGGGGTGGTTTTAAAAGAAAGTTATGTATTTCTCTGCTTTAGAAATGACTGTAGAAAGAACGTAACTTTTTTGTGATGTCTGCTTCTGCTTCTGAACCTTACTGTGAATCTTATTTTATTGTTCTGGAATGTAGCGACAGCCTCCTTATGTCCTAGCGGGGCCTGTAGTCCAGAGAGATGAAGTTGCAGATGTGACTATTGTTAAGTGGGGTATTTACTGTATTTGACCTGAGAGTGGAGATAATTTTAAACTTCAAGAAGAGGAAAGTTCATTTTCTGATACAATTAGCAACAAACTTCCTAGAATATTAAGACTATTACCCAGTTGGTTTTTCAACATTTCTCAGTTGGTTCAGGAATCTCAGTCATCTAGACTTTTGTTATCAAAATGTGACCTGCAGACCAGAAACAACAGCAGCATCTGGGCATTTGTTAGAAATGCAGGATCTCAGGCTTCACTCCAAACTTACTGAATTGGAATATGCATTATGCCAAGATCCCCAGGTGACTAGTGTGCACATTAAAGTTTAAGCAGCATTGGATTTAGACCAGGAGTTGGTAAACTTTTTCTGTAAAGAGTGAAAGAGAAATATTTTACAATTTGCGGGCCATACGGTCTCTGTTATATAACTACTCAACTTTGCCATTGTTGCTTAAAAGTAGCCATAAGTAAAACATAAATGAGCAAGGCCGTATATTCCTATAAAACTTTACTTACCAAAACAGTCAGTGGGCTCTATTTGACCTATGGTCTAGGTTACCAGCCCCCAGTTTACACCATTTTGTGCAAAGCTCTAAAATTAGGAATCCTACCTTGCACTTCTGCTTACTTACGGCACTGTTGTGTCACTGAGTATTTCTGTTATCATGCCTTCTAGTTGTCATTGCCACTAGATTTTCAGCTCACAAATAAAACCCTTAGTCCTGATTCAGTGTGTGTTTGTGTTTATAAAAAGAAAGCCCACGGATTCTATTAAGTCTGAAGGAGAACTTTGTGCCAAAATTGCCTTATTCTGAAATGTCCTTTCGTATTTGCAGCATAAATATATTTGAGATCTCCTGGAACCATAAATGTGGAATATTGATTTTTGTCATGTCATTAGGTCATTGAAATATCCAATCCCACTAATAGACCTTTTTCCTTTGGTTAAATTTTACTTAGTGACCTAAAGTATCTTTAGAAAGATTTTACGTGCACTCTTTTTCTCTCTGTATTTTAAAATTACCTGAAATACATCTTTGAGAGAGCTTCAAGTAGGTTTGAGTGTCTGTGTGTACAAATGGATGGCACATTTACCAGAAAAGATGTTGATTGTAGCCAGTGATGATCATCTTTTTGTACCCTCAAGTTAATGAGCAAGTCTTCACTTAGTGACATTCAGTGATTTTCTTCAAAACATATCCTGCCACCAAATCAGTGTACAAGATTTACATAGTGTTTGTATGCCATTATTATAATTTTGAATATTATAAGAGGTTATAAAAGATTATTTATTTACTTATTTTTAAAGATTTTATTTCTTTGACAGAGAGAAAGATAGCAAGAGCAGGAACACAAGCAGGGAGAGTGGGAGAGGGAGAAGCAGGCTTCCTGCTGAGCAGGCAGCCCGATGCAGGGCTCAATCCCAGGACCCTGGGATCATGACCTGAGCTGAAGGCAGACATGTAACAACTGAGCCACCCAGGTGCCCCTAAAAGGTTTTTTAAAACATTGTTTAAGTCCTTCATAAAATAATTTGAAATAGGCAGGCAAAATTCCAAAAGTTATTTAGTACTTCCCATTCATAATCTTTTTCCCTACCATAGACACTTGAAAATTTTATATCTAAAACAAGTCCTTTATTATAATATTTAAAATATGTTTGAACTTAGACCTTAATTTGGAGAGGCTTAACTTTTAACTCTGCTTTGAGTTGGGAAAAATATTTGTCAGCCTTAGTGTAGTATTTTGTTAAGCATATTCTGTAGAATGCAAGTTCCCGACATTCTATATAACATATATGCTATACAGAGAGGGATTCTGTGGCCAAATGCTTGGAAGTGGGGCTGAGTTAAACCTAAACAGGTCTTTTAATTGCAGGACTTGTCAGGGCCTTTGGCATGCTAATACTGTGTGTGTGAATCTATAGGGCAGGTAGAGTAGTGGATAGAATGTAGTAGGCAGCATTTACCAAACTCATCTCACTATTAAATCCCCATTTTTGCAGAGAACCTATAGAATATGCTTCACAAATACCATGTTAGTGTATTTCTTTGAAAATCAACAGGTGGTCAAAATGATATCTTTTTTACCCACCCATCTACTCCCTCACTCCATCTCTGGTTTGTTTTCAGTTTCCCCCAGGCTCTTAAGAAAAGCTGCACGGGTAAAAACACGGACAGTTGTTCTGACTCCTACATACAGTGGAGAAGCAGATGCACTCCTGCCTTCTCTGAGAACAGAGGTGTGGACCTGGGGGAAAGGGAAGGAAGGACAGCTGGGACATGGTGATGTTCTGCCTAGGTGAGTGCTGCCTATGTTCACTGTTAGGAGTTGGCTTTAACAAATAAATCTCTCTCCTGTGAAGAACGCTATATCATTTCCTCAGAGAGGAAATCTGGTCCTTTCTAGCTCCAAATTATTATATATCATTAACGTGGATTAAAAAAACAAACAAACAGATCTGTCATATTAGCCTTGAATTTGTACCTAATAATAAAGGACTTAAGTGTACCTTTCCATCTCTTCTTTGATGTATATTCATCTCGGAACAGAAAGGGATGTTTGGGATAAGATTGTATTTCAATGGGACACTTAAATAACTCACATTTTTACCTTAAAAAAAAAAAGAGCCAGCAATTTTTTTTTACCTGAAAGATGTCCTTCTGTGGCTGCCAAGATAACTATAATAGCAATATTAAACCATTAATGTACATCAAGGACAAACTTGTTTAAGAACTCATGATATTAACAGATTAGATATTTGTGAAGGTATGTAAATGGAATGATTATCTAAAACAGCCAGTTAATGTAAATGTCTCTAATCTTGGCAAAGTGAAGGCAACTGTAGTATTAAACAAACAAAGACTTCTCTCTGGTTTTATATTTCATTGTGTCCTAAGTACATTCTGCCATAATGAATCATTTAGTAGTTTTTGATTCTTAACAGATGCTGAATTATGGTTGTTAATTAGTGACTGATGGACAAAGATTAAATTAAAACCATCCAAAATTACTTATAATATTTAGGAGTAGATTGAACATATATTTAATATTTTTATTTTAATGTTTTTTTTGACATGTTTATTTTTACTTGAAAGCACTTGCTCTGTAATTTGATAAAGGTCATGATTCTTGCTGAGCCTTCTTACTTTGAGTTTGTGTGTATGTGTTTTTCTTTAAGGCTTCAGCCACTGTGTGTAAAATGTCTGGATGGTAAAGAAGTAATCTATCTGGAGGCAGGTGGTTACCATTCTCTTGCACTTACTGCGAAATCCCAGGTAGGAGACAAATTGTTAAAAGCTGATATTAATTTTGTGGAAGGTTAACATGACCATATTCGACCTTCATTTTTTGAGTGTCTCCTGTGTGTCAGGCAATAATACCATACCTCATTTGATCTTTCTAATATTTTACATTGTATTGTATTATTTCCATTTTACAGATGCTGAAAGGGAGGGTTAGAGAAAATTTGTAACTTGTGTAAAGTTATACATGTGATAGTAGGATTTGATTCAACACTGGTCTACCCAACAAAGAAGGTTTCTATAATGTGCTCTTATCGAAAAACAGAATTCAAGATTTTCTAGGATATTGATGGGTTTTTTTTGTTTTGATGAATTTTTATTTGTTTTTGGTGAAGAAAAATCTATAAGACACTAAGAAAAGAAAACAAAAGGTATTTTTCTTAAAATTGTGGGACCTGAAAGTGACCTCCAGAATCACTTAAAACCACACCAAGATAGATAAATTTTATATACATCATACATCCAAATACATAAAGTAGTTGTTTTAAGTTTTTTTTTTTAAGATTTTATTTTTATATAATCTCTACACTCAATGTGGGGCTCGAACTCACAACCCCTACATCAGGAGTCGCATGCTCTATGGACTGACCCAGCCGCCAGGTGCCCCTAAGTTGTTTTTAAATATATTCATATAATGATTCTTCATCAATCCTTTAATTTTTTTAGGAAAAGTCGATAAAGAAATCTGAACCCTGTAAGTATTTTAAATTTCACATATTAGGCTAGGAAAAAAAAACTAATATAGCTCAAATAAATAAAGGTAAATATTAGGAAAGAAAAGGATAATTTATTGTTATTAACACAGTGAATTAAAGTAAAGTAAGGGATTAGGAAGATGGTCAGTTACAAAACAAACAAAAATTGCTAGCTTTTTATATACATAAGGTAAAACAGAAAACATACTTAGGGAAAAAAGCTGTTCACAGTGGCAACAAAAGTAGTAGGAAAATAGGAATATTTTTAATAGGAAGTGTGTAAGCCCATATGATACAAACTCACGAACTCTTCTGGTAGGTTATAAAAGAAAAGAATAAAGGGAAAGAGATTTTATTTTTTAAATTTTTAAAAATTTTTTTAATTTTTGAGAAGGAGAGCGGGGTAGGAGGCGAGGGTGAGGGACAAAAAGAGAGGGAGAGAGAATCTCAAGCAGGCTCCACTCCCAGCTTGGAGCCCAATGCGGGGCTTGATCTCACAACCCTGAGATCACGACCTGAGCCAAAATCAAGAGTCAGATGCTTAATCAACTGAGCTGTCCCAGGTGCTCAGAGATTTTGTTTTTATTTTATTTTATTATTTTATTTTTATTTAAAGATTTTATTTATCTTAGAGTGAGAGAGAGCCCACAAGTTGGGGGAAGGAGCAGAGGGAGGGACTAGCAGATTCCACACTGAACGCAAGCCTGATGTAGGCCTTGATATCACGACCCTGAGATCATAACCTGAGCCGAAATTAAAAGTTGGCCGCTCAACTGACTGAGCCACCCAGGCATCCCCTGGGATTTTATTTTTAGATGAAAAGTCAATGTTGCAAAAATGCCATTTTTCTCAGTTCAGTATAAATTCAGTACAGTCCCCAAAATATTCCAAGGTAAGGTTTACAACTTGATAAAATGATCCCAAAACTATTCCAGGAGAATAAATACAGGAGGCGAGACACATAAATTCTGAAAAAGAACAGAAAGGAAGGGTGAGAATTTGCCTTATAAAATATATTATCAGACTACAAACAGATGAGTGAGATAGAAATATACCTGTGGACTAGAAATAGACCCAAGTATATATGAGAATTAATATATGATAAAAGTGGGTATTTCAAATCAGTTGGGGAAATAAGACTGAATATTCAATAAATACTATTGGAACCATTGGCTTCTTATTTGCAGAAGAAAATTAAGATAACTTCACATATTCTACTTCCAGATGGATTACACATGTAATGTTAAAAAATAAAACCTTACATGTGTAAGAACAAATTTAGGTTTTCTTTTTCTTTTTTTTCAATAACCTTAGGAGTAGAAAAGGACATGATGTCAAAACCAGAAATTAGAAAGTAAAGATATGTTTGTCAACCTAATAATTAAACGCTCATAAATAGCAAAAAACCCCACACACAAAATAAAAATACATAACTGGGAAAAAACATTGGTGACATATATGATAAAGTGTTACTACCTGATACTAAAGCAAAATTGTCAAAGAATACTTATATTCCATTCATAAAAGAAGAGCTAGAAATGGCCAGCAATGAATGAAAAGATGGTCAGCCACTTAGTAAACAAATATAAATGAAAACAGTAAAGGGGCACCTGGGTGGCTCAGTCGTTAATCGTCTGCCTTCGGCTCAGGTCATGGTCCCAGGGTCCTGGGATCAAGCCCCGCATTGGGCTCCCTGCTCAGCAGAAAGCCTGCTTCTCCCTCTCCCACTCCCCCTGCTTGTGTTCCCTCTCTTGCTGTGTCTCTCTCTGTCAAATAAATAAATAAAATCTTTAAAAACAGCAACAACAAAAACAAAAACAACAGTAAAATATTTTCTTACTTGCCCAATGAGCAAGGATCCCATTTAATACTGGTTGCTGGTGAGGGTGTAGGGAAAAGATACAGTGCTGGCAGGAAATGTACATTGGACCTTGCTGGAAGACAGTTTGTCAGTATGTATCAAAAATCAGAACGTCCAGATTCATGGACCCAGAGTTCTTTGCCTAGGAATTTATTCTAAGGAAATAAATAGATAAATATGTATATTCAAGGATTTTCAGTATTTTTATTAAAGAATTAGAAATGATAAATATGGTTACTTCATTAGGTAATTTATTAAACTACACCCACAATAGAGTTCTGTGTAGTTACTCTAAATGATGTTGTAGGTTGGGGTGCCTGGGTGGCTCAGTTGGTTAATTGTCTGACTCCTCATTTCAGCTCAGTGCATGATGTCAGGGTCGTGAGATCGAGCCCTGTGTCTGGCTCTGCATTTGATGCCAAATCTGCCTGAGATTCTCTCTCCCTCCCCCTCCGCACCTCCTCCTGCTTGCATGCTTTCTCTTTCTTAAATAAATAAATAAAGTTGTAGCTCAGTACTTACTAACATTGAAAAATGTCAAGGAATAGCATTAATGAAAAACATCAGTTCACAAAACAACATTAAATACTATAGTCCTATTTTGCTTTACATTTTGTGTCTACATTATATACCATAGACATTAAAATTTCTAGAAGCATGTATATGTGTGTTCCCAAAACAAAACAGCATTTATCTCTAAGTGATCAGTTCATCAGTTGTTTTCACTTTCTTTCATTTCTTTGTTCTGTGACAGTCTTCTACAGTGACCACGAATTGCTTTTCAAACCAGGAGAAAGAGAACCATTTTCATTAAGCATAGTCACTGTCATCTAGTTTCTTTTGTCTCTAGTGGAGCATAGGTACTTGGGTTTCTCCCACGATAACTCTTCATATATGAAAAGGTGTTCTAGTCATTTCACAGTACTCCTGTCTACAGAAAAAGAATCATGATTAATTTTTCTTTATAGCACTTACCTTTCTTTTTTATCACTTTCTTTGTAAGAGGCAGTGTAGGATAATTCCTGGGATTATATCCTGGCTCTGCCACTTAAAATTTGTGACTTCTCTGAGCCAGTTTCCTTATCTGTAAAGAAAGGATTGTCGTGAGAATTAAACATTAATTAATACAAAGAAATTGTCAAGAACAATGCTTGGCAGGTAGTAAACACCTGGGAAGGGTTAGTTATTGTTAACTCTTGGACTCTATCTTCCTATGTACTGTTTGCTCATTATCTCTGGTCTAGTTTAAAGATGAATTTTCTAAGTATTTTATTATAAGAGTGTAAGTAATCTATGTGTAACTATTGATGTGTGTGTGTACATATATATACTTACATATGTATATGTTGTAGACGTTCAGAAATGACATGCAGTCAGATTCACAACTCTTACCTACTTTCCTATGATTTTCTAATAGGTTTACTCATGGGGTAGCAATACCTTTGGTCAACTTGGGCATTATGATTTTCCAACAACAGTTCCTCGTCTTGCAAAGGTACTTTTGAGAACCTGATGATTTTTATAGCAACTTATTTCAGAATTCTAAGTTATAGCACTTTATATTTCTCCATTTTGTGTTTGAAAAATTAGTAGAATTCTTTATTTGTAATCTAAATTCGTTTTGGTGTACTTAAAATTTTTTTTAAAAAAGCACGAAACCTGTTATTTTCAAGCTAAGTGTTCTTTTTAAAAATATGTTTATATTTCTTTTGTTCTTCCATTGTTCATTGAATATTCATAGTCCTTTGTCTTTTTTTAAAAAAATGAAAAAGTTCTTTTAAAACAAACGTTTCTAGGACTTCTGAGCTTTATACCACCAAATAATGCCTACTCTTTGACTTTTCACTTAAGTTTGACTTTTACATAACATTATTTGGTGGTGTTATTTATTTATTTATTTTGCTTTTGTTGTTTTTTTTACATATATAGTCATAATAGTAAAACCTTTTTGTAAATCTTTTCATTGTAGTGAAGCTAAAAGTATAGATGATTTCTTCACTGTCGTATAAATTGGTTTTAGTTTATGTAATGCTTTTCAGAGGTTGGTGGCTTCTAGTCCCTTTGATGTGATTCTAGAGGGCTGTTTATCAGTCTTTTTTTCTGCTCCAAAACCCTGTGGAAATACTAAATTCTTATCAATAATATTAACTCCTTATACAAGATTTGTTTGGTTTTTTGGAGGGTAGAGGGCCGGGGCAGTACACATGGTGATAGCCTAACAGAATGGAATATGGAGCTCATCCATTTGTAGTTTGATTCTATCAACCCAGCCCAAGACATGCTCCCTCCACTGAGAGCAACAGAGCCTAAAAAAGGGTGGTTACCTCAAGTTCAGGAACACGATTCACATATAAACTCCAGATAATACATATTGCAGTAATGCATGTTTTCAGAGTGCACTGTGATCCATTGCTTCATAAGACTTGTACATGCTGCCTTTCCTTCCAATGAACTTCATTTCACCAAGAGGAAAAGATTTAAATAAAACATTAGGCAACAGTTACTACTTTCTAGTTCCAATCTTAAATGTTTTCAGTATAGAGTATTTCAGTGGTAAGCTGTTCAATTACTGATATTATGTAGCAAAAAAATATGGTAAATCATTGTTCCTTGTTTTTCACCTCAATGAAATAGAATGTACATTCTTACCAAGGAAATTTGTGTAACATAGAATGGAGATCTTGGAAAATCAAGTTTTTATGTCAGACAAAAGAGAATAAGATTTTAGTTTCATTACTCATTAACTGTACATAAAAAGAGAATAAAGATTTTACAAAAGAGAATAAGATTTTAGTTTCATTACTCATTAACTGTACATATAAAAATTACAGCATCAGGATTTTGGTTTTTTTATTTGGGGGAAGGATGAGAAAAACATTCTGATGTCATTTTAATTAATCTGTGAATTAAAAGTCAAGGTAGAATGAGATCTGAATTAGTTTTGATGGAGACTAAAGACTTTTGTCTCCTGCAAAAATTTTAATCCATTCTTCACAAAATTAACAGGAAGCCAGTTATTTGGATAGCCTGAATTTGAGAAGATAATGTCATGCCAGAAAGGACTAGCTATAAAGTAGGGAGACATGCACACACACACACAATTATCTAATCACCTAGGATTTGGAGCCTGTCTAGACACAAAGAATCTAACAGATAAGAGGGTTTTTGCTTATCAGTGTAGAAGTCATAGCTAAAGCTGGGGCTGGAGGTTGGGGCAGTAGTTTTCATAGCAGAACACTTCCTTCAAATGAAATCTTATGTGTAATCCCATATATAAAACGGATAAACATGGAACTACTTTAGTTGAAGGATGAAGGGGGATGGGGGCAGAGCCCTGACACTTGCCTTTCCATGGTGCTTCCTGAATCACTACATGGAATCCTGAGGCTTGAAAACTCTTGGTTTAAGGCAGTGGTTCTTAAACTTTTGCACACATCACCATCACCTGGAGAGCTTGTCAAACCAGATTGCTTCACCCCCAGTAGCTCTGTGGCCTGAGAGTTTGCCTTTGTAACATTTGTCGGTGATGGCTGCTGCTGCAAAGACTGCTTGTTGATAACCAGTGGTCGGGGGGATCCCTGCAGATGGGCTTCTAAGGGGTCCTGCCTGTTTCAACAACTTGGGAGTTGGTACAGTGAAGTTACATCAGAGAGGTAGTGAGTTCCAAGTGGGAAAACTGAATTTTCGCACCCAAGAGTCTAGTTGGCTAGAATGGAATTTTGCCTTTTTAGATTTTTTCTTTCCATCTTGATTTTTGTGCACACAGTTGAATATGAATGGATAAAGCTGTGTCCCAGCTGTCAGAATAGGGCTCTAGAAGTTTCTGTGCCTCCTGATTGTAGTACAGCCTAAGTCCTGTAGAGACTTCCAAAAATAACTATTAAAAAATTAGATCTATGGTTTTTCCTTTTTAAATCCCAGTTTTTCAGATTTTTATAAAAACAATCCAGTTCTAAATTTAAAAGCTGAAACACAGGATTCCTTCTTATCTCTGCATCTTTACTGCAGTTGATCGGGCCTATTAGTGGGTGAGTTTTGCCCTATTGAGATATGAGTGACTTTGCACCACATCTGTTTAAGTAACCTAACATTTCTGTTCTGGTGGTTCTGAATTTCTGTTTAATTCTTTCTTTCATCTTGGACAGACAATATCTTGCTGTCATTACAGGTGAGCAGTGAAAATGGAGTCTGGAGTGTAGCTGCAGGCCAGGATTATTCCCTGTTTTTAGTGGATACAGAAGACTTCCAGCCTGGGTTATATTACAGTGGCCGACAGGACCCTGCAGAAGGTGACAACCTTCCAGAGAGTCACAGTGGTACTAAGACTCCAGTACTTCTCTCCTGTAGTAAGGTGAACAGGAATTGGATCCTAAGGCCTCTGTAACACATGAGCAGTCTTTTGTTTTTGTTATTATTTGTATGTGTGCCTATTATTAAGTATCTCTGTCTACTGTATTTAAAATTGCAAGCCCTTCCTATCCCCCTTTACTCCTTATCTTCTTTTCTTGACTTATTTTTCTCCACAGTGCATGTCACCATCTAATACACTACATAATTTACTTTTTTTGGTCTGTTTTCTGTCCTCAACTATAAGATTCCTAAGAGTAGTGATTTTAGGCGTTCTCATTTACTGCTGTATCCTAATAGAAAGTACTTTATAAATACTTGTTGTATTAACACCCTCATGTGGGAATATTAAAAAGTACATTTCACAATGAAGTTTCCTAACTGCATTCATGGAGCCCTCAGAGGTGAATTAGAATAGAAATAGAGCAGATGAGGTTTTTTATTTTGTTTTATTTGCTGAAGATTTATTTATTTGAGAGACAGAGTGTGTGAGCGGTGGGGGATGGAGGGAGACAGAGGGAAAGGGAGAAGCAGATTCCCCGCTGAGCAGGGACCCCCCCCCCCCAACAGGGCTCTATTCCAGGACCCTGAGATCATGACCTGAGCTGAAGCCAGATGCTTTACTGACTGAGCCACCCAGGTGTCCCCGGAGTAGATGAATTTTTAATTGTAAATGGGAAGTAAAAATAACATAGACCCAAGGTGGGCTCATGGCAGACCTGACAGGCCACCAGCAGTGCTGTATTTCTCATTCCTTCCCCCTGTTAACTTGTAATTTTAGTTATTGCTGTTTACTCCCTTCTTTTTCATTTGTTGAATTGAATTTCTTTGCTTTCCTACTTCCTATCTCTTTTTCGTGAACTTAAATGATTGGCCTGTTCTTGGTTTTTTCTTTTTTTCTCATTAAAGTAACTTATATCCTCAAAGTGGTATGTTGTAAGGGAATTAACCCTCAAAGCTAGTACGTTCTGGATTTCTTCTTCTTACTGGATAATATATCTTATGGCTTGTTTTTTTATCTTTCATGTTTTTCTGGCTAAATGCATAAGCTATGAATGTATAGGGACAAAATCTTTCTTGCTAAAGGCAACACTGGCCAAGATTTGGCTCCTGACCTATATATAGGCTGTTATTTCAGACGTACCCACTGACTCTTTGTAGTTGTTGGCCCTTGCTCCACATTCCCCATGAAGGATTCCACAGCCCGGATAAATGATGAAATAGGCTGATGAGAGGAATGGGCCTCTAGTATGTATTGTTATTACCATGGATATTAGTCCACTTGGTCTGCAGCTTGGTTGCTGGGTTTATAGGGATCTGTGTATACATTGATTATTTTTGTTCAGTGGTATAATGGATAAATGAGAAAAAGTCCCTTTTAAAGAAAATCCCTTTGTGTTGTACTTTTTTTTGTTGTTGTTTCCTAGACCCTTGATATTCCAGTACACAGTGTAGAGATCTTCTCTGCTATCATTTATCCTTTTTCATAAAAAAGAGGATCCTGAGACATGTCTCTCTGTCATTTGGATCTTTGTATATTTAGGGTGTACATTTTATCTCATGTAATATGAGATAAAAGATATTGCAGCAATAAAAATATATATATGGTAATATATAGGTCCAGATATACATATATAACAATGTTGTACTGGTAAACCAGGTCTAAAAAAAGACAAAACAAAACAAAAACCCTGATCTGTAGTGTTTGCCATTTGGGTGGGGGGTAATTTTACTGTTGCCAATTTCAAGCTACTAGTGGTTTAATAACTAACTTGCAAGATTCTTGAATGTAAATATTCCATTTGGCTCCTGCCAGCTGATGTGAGCCAGCTTTAGCACCCAAATTACTGCTAGTAAATTATATTTTATCCTTAATCTTTTTCTTCTCTGTTTCAGCTCGGATATATAAGCAGAGTGACAGCAGGAAAAGATAGCTATCTAGCTTTGGTGGACAAAAATGTTATGGGATATATTGCCAGTCTCCATGAGTTGGCTACTACAGAAAGACGATTCTATTCAAAACTAAGTGACATCAAATCTCAGATTCTCAGACCTCTTCTCAGTTTAGGTAAGTAGAACATCCCCCCAACCCCCTCAGTTATCAGGTAGGACTCTTATTTTATCTGTTCTTCCTATGTCACAAATAAAAAAAACTTGAGTTACAGGTTTGTTTCTTTCTTTCCATTTTCTTATTTTTGTACACAGGCAGTCAACAATTTACAAACTGTTTCCACTTTGTCAGGAGCCCAGCTGCCCCTGAGTATTCTACCACTCCCAGAGCTCTTTCTCCTTGTGGAAATAGGAAGTGGAGCTTTCAGAATATTCACGGTAGAGAAGCAGAAACAGCTTTGGGAAAGTTGATCCTAGGAGTTAGACTTCAAAACAACACTTGCAGTCCTAAGATATCTTACGTTGTACTAGTCCTAAGAAATCTTATGTTGTACTACCTGACTTTTTCATTCTCTTTGTTCTAGTTCTTAGAATTATATCAAGTAGAGATTCATTTGGATTTACAAGTAGTCTCTTAAACTGTAATGAGAGTGTCCAGGTCTTATCCAACATTACCACGAATTGGTTAAATCTGATTCCTTTTCTTAGCTGCCATCAACAATGAGGAGGGATCGAAGATGAAGAGATAATACAGAGAAAATGAATTACAGTAGTTCTAGAGGGGGTCTACTGTCCAGATACACTAGATCCCTGGGTCTCTAGGAGGTTAGACAGGAATACAAATGGAACTGGGGGAAATGGCTATTGAAGATCAGATTTCACCATTTCAAAAATTTTTGTAGGTTTGGCCCTGCGCATAGAAAATGGAGAAGAAGTTTTCTTTCTCTTTCCTGCACTCTGTGGCCCCCTGTGAGGACCTAGAATTCAGAGCAATACTATAGTACTTAAATTCTGCCTTGTTAGTACATCAGTTTTTGCACATTAAGTTGACATTGGCTTGTGTGGGTCAGCCCATTTTTATAATGGGAAAACATTTATTTTTTCAAATAACTAATTTATAGTCTTTCAGAATGTGACCCTTTGTAAGTTAGGGACTGTGTGCATTTTTAAATTTCTTTATTTTATTTTATCTTATTTATGTTTTTAAAGTCTTTTTTTAGTAATCTCTACACCCAACCTGGGGCTCAAACTCATGACTTGGAGATCAAGAGTCACATGCTCTTCTGACTGAGCCAGTCAGGCACCGCAGTTTATTTTAGTTTTTAATATGTTTTGCCTTTTTAAATGTCACAGAGTGCCTGTTCTATAAATTTTCTTCCAGTGGGTAGGCCTAAGACCGCAGGAGATTGGCAAGGGAAAAGCAGCAGTCCAAGCTGGAAGCTTCCTGGATTGCTTGGAAAGAAAAGTGAAATTGTCCTTTTCCCTGTCCTGATTCATGATTTCTGTGTTGTTCTTGCATTGTCTGTTCATCAGCCTCACAGCTTAGAGAGAAGTCCTGGAAATTTTCCAAAGTTTCTACTTTGGACTGGGAAAAAGCAAATAATCTCCTGGTACCCTCTATAAAGTTCAGAGCAACCTGGTCAGTCTGATTTTGGGATTGCCCTCTCTTCACTGAAGTATTGGGATTGTCCAAGGGGCAGTAGAGCAGAAGTCAGTACAAAAAATTGAAAATGTTAACTAAAATGTAACTACAAAAGTGAGTTTAATTCGTGGCTGTCAGTTACCAGTTCTGTGAAATTAGATAACTCACTTCCCTTTTTCTGGCTTCAGATTATTTATCTTCAAAACGGGAGGAGAGTTGGATTTGCTCAGCGGTTCTCAAATTTGGCTGGTCTTCAGAATTTCATGGAAAGCTTTTCTGAATATATCCATCCTAGGATCTTAACCTTAGCCTACTGAGTCAGAAGCTATAGGATCCCTATGCATGTGTTTTTAATAAGTTTCTCAAATGACTGGATTCTATGATCTCTGAAGTTTCTTTCTTTAACAGTGTGATGATTTGAGTTCCATAGTCGAGACTACATCTCAGCATGTTAAATATTTTTAGAAAAGGGGGATTCATAATCTTGATCATAAGAAAGTATTCTGGTAATGAATCTTCAGGTTATGTCATCATCATCATCATCATCATCATCATCACTTTGTTACAGAAAATTTGGGCACTGCAAGTACAGTCCAGCTGTTGCAGGAGGTGGCAAGCCGTTTCAGCAAGCTGTGTTACCTAACTGGTCAGCATGGAGCCTCACTGAGCAGCTTCCTTCATGGGATAAAGGAGGCCAGGAGTTTGGTCATTCTGAAGCATGCAAGTCTCTTCTTGGATAGTTATACAGAGCAAGTATCCAGTCCCGTGTCATGTTCAATCTCTGCAGGGTTATTCTGCCAAGGAGAACAGCTCCTTAATCAGAAGAGACTAGATTAGGGACAGTGATATAAGGTAATAGAAATTGCAAAGCAGTATTTTAATCTTAAGCCAACTATAGTTCTGCATTGCTAAAATTTTAGTTTTAAGTGGAAAAAGGGTTTAAAAATAATGAATTGTATTTCTGTAGTCTAGCAGAATGATTGATAGTGTACTTAATTTACATGAAATATACTATAATAAATATGGTTCTTTAGAGGATAATTTTGCTTACTTAAGTAAATTATAATAAAATTAGAAGAAATGAATAACTAAACCAATTATTTTAAGACCAACTGCTAATGGTAAATATGGAGTTGTTACAATGTCTTTTTTATTGTTGTGTAAATGGAGGGTTTAAAGACCATACTATCTTCAAAATAAGGATATTTCCTTAATAAAATATAGCATAATTTATCGAAGATTCTTTTAATGTTTTTTTTTTAAATATCCTAAGTGTATTTGAAAATTTAAATATTTCTCACTTTTTCTTAATTTATACTTTGACATAATTTTGTTATTTTAATGGATATTAAAATAACATTAATGCTGTTTATCTGAAGTGACAGTTTTATTCTTTATTAACACCTCACCCATCTAGCAAATATTGACCGAGTACTCACTAAGTGCCAGGCACTGTGTAGAGCTCTAAGATCATACAGCCGCAGCCGGGAACCAGTGAAAGGGGGTTCATGTTCTATTGGTGTTTTGTTTAGGTTATTTTTAATATAAGTGAGATAGTGTTTATTATTGAAAATTATACAAATAAAGTAGTCAAAAAGATACTTAAAGTTGCCCATAATTCTACCACCAGAAATAACCATTGCTAATAATCTTAGTGTACTTCCTTTCAGATTTATACATGTATATGCAGATAGATGCATGTGATTTTAATTGTAAGCAGTATTAAATATATTTGAAGCTATTGTCTGAGAGGAAATACCCGAGTTGCAGTCTTTCATATTCTTTCAGACATGAAAAATAACATAATTTGATACCAGTTTACTTTTTTTTTTTTTTAGAGGTGGGGAGGGGCAGAGGAAGAGAGAGAATCTTAAGGAGAGCCCGATGTAGGGCTCAGTCTCATGCCCCTGAGATCATGACCTAAGCCAAAATCAAGAGTTGGATGCTTAACTGACTGAGCCACTCAGGCACCCCCAATTTACTTTTTTAAACTAGATTTTGTTTGTGTGAAGGTTTTAGCTTTTGCTGGTATAATTCCTTTTTGTCTTATTTATCTCACATTTTTTTTTTTAACTTCTTGTTCTCTTATACTTCAGGACTTAGAGATGCTTTTATTTTGATACCTTTGATACCTATCTTTTAACATAATTTATTCATATAGGTGAGGCAAGTAAAAAAATCTTGATTTGTTTATGAATTTTAAAAGTTATTTTTAACTGTGGTAAAATAAACATAACATCTAATTTGTCATCAGGATCTTTTTTTTTAAAGGTTTTTTATTTATTTGAGAGAGAGAGAGAGAAAGCATGAGTGGGTTTGGGTAGAGGGAGAGGGAGAAGCAAACTCCCCTCTGAGCAGGGAGCCAGATGTGGGGCTTGATCCCAGGACCCTGCGATCGTGACCTGAGCCGAAGGCCGACGCTTAACTGACTGAACCACGCAGGCGCCCCCCATCAGGAGCATTTTAAGTGTATAGTACCTTGGGCTATTTTGAATAGGAATTTGCCTTCTCTTGAAGTGAGTTGATTCCATTTTGCCATTCTGGAAGTATGGTAGAAATGTACATGAGTCAAAGCAGTATATCAAGACATTCTTTAGCAATAGATTAAAACTTAACTGACATTTTCTAACAGTTTCACTTGAGCTCTTTTAACATATTTTCTTCCCTTTGCTATTGTTTATTTCTGACGATTTAATTTTCATTAAAAATCCAACTATTTTAATTGTATTTTCTCAAGTTTGTTAAGTTAGAAAAGTAAAGGGGCGCCTGGGTGGTTCAGTCATTTAAGCGTCTGCTTTCAGCTCAGGTCATGATCCCAGGGCCCTGGGATCGAGCCTTGCATCAGGCTCCCTGCTCCATGGAAAAAAGTTACCGAAGTAATATTATGAAGTAAATTCTAGCATCTTCTGCATAATTTTAGTTGTATTTTAAATTTGCAATTATCTTTACTAAAATGGCTCTTTCCCCTCCTGATTATCGTGATTACCACATAATCTGCCCTTCTTTTCAGTCAAGTCAGTTCATGAATGTTGACATCACAAAAGTTCTAAACTTATTGGTGAGACCAAGAAGTATCTGCTCCAGATGCTTGTTATGTAGATTTGTTCTTCAGAATTTTCATTAATGCTAATGTACATGTGTTTTCTTTTTTGGTCAAGGTATTGCACATCTATTACAAATTTCCTGGTTATGGGAGGATTCCAGCTTCTTGCTAAGCCTGCCATGTAAGCAAATACATATCTTCCAATTATCATTCTAACAACCAAAGATCATGTTTTATAGTGTTCTTTGTTTTTGAGTGCCCAGGAAAAGCTTTGGCTTAATCATTTTACCAAATGTAGACTACCAAAATGTAGATTTTTGCTAACTCTTAAAAAAGACAGGTATTATTAGCCCCTGATTATCATTGGGAGTGGTATGGTATTGAAAAAACCACAAGATCTGGGTCCTTCTTTATTATCTCTGAGATGTTGGACAACTCTCTACAAAATTGAGCCTAATTTTTTTCATTTGAAAAATAGAAATGTTTTTTCCCTGGTTGTGAGGAACAAATAAAGTATGTGATGGTATAGAGAAAAACACAAAGTGTTGCACAAGCATAAAGATTTTGCATTTAGCTTCTGGATAATATAAAAGCCTCTTACATGAGGCTAATCATTCTGAACTATGTAGACTCTCAACAAGTGTTGACCTAGAGACAAAGGCAAGTTTAAAAAATTCAGTTATATTTTAATAGTGAACATATAAAATATATACTCACAACCCAGATTTAATAGACGTTAATGTTTTGCCATGTTTGCTTTTGATCTTATATCTTAATAGAGTAATAACATCCTTGTCTCATTTCTGATCTTCAAGGGGAATAGTTTTAGTATTTCTTCCTTAAAGATGATTGCCTTAGGTTTTTGGTAAATATCATTTATAGGGTTAAAAGGCTCCCTTATTAAAAAAGGAGGGGGAGGGTTCCCTTCTATTCCTGAAAGTTGAAGAGCAGTTGATTTTTTTTAAATGGTAAACATCCTTGAGTTCTCGAGATAAATTCAGTGGTCTGCCTGTGTTAGTTTTTCAGTACATTGCTGGACTCAATTTGCTAATATTTAAGATTTTTGCATCTATATGAATGTGAGGTTTTCCTTCTCTTCTGAACTTGAAGTTTTGATAAGAAGATTGCACTAGCAATCATAAAGTGAGTGTGGGAACTGTATTTTCTGGAATAGTTTGCATGACATAGGGAATATCTGTACTTTGAGATTTTGTAGAATTCATCTAAAATTAGTATGGCTTTTGTGGGGGCATTTCTGTAGGGAGTTTTTAAACTACTGACTTCATTTCTTTAATGAATAGATCTGTTCAGGTCTTTATTTCTTCTTGTGGCTTTAATTATTTGTATTTTTCTGGGAAATTATTGTATCCAAGTTTTCAAATTTATTGGCATAATATTCCTACAATTGTCTTAAGATGTTTTCATCTCCATAATAACTGGTTATATTCCCTATTTTTCATTCCTCTTATGTATTTGAGTCTTTTATCTTTTTATCTTGGTCAGTTTTGTCAGCAGTTTACCCTTTTTAATTTTCTTTTCAAAGATTAAGCTTTAGTTACTACTTACTTTTCTTTGTTTTCTATTTTATTTCTGCCCTTTTTTAAAAAAGATTTTATTTATTAGAGAGAGAGAGCAAGCAAGAGTGGGTGGAGGAGAGAGGGACAAGCAGACTCCCTGCTGAGTTCAGAGCCTGACATGGGGCTCCATCCCACGATCCTGAGATCATGACCTGAGCTGAAGGCAGATGCTTAACTGACTGAGCCACCCAGGTGCCCTGAATTTCTGCCTTTTATTTCCTTCTTTCTTTGTGTTCCCCTGTTAATGTCTCCAACTTCCTGAGTTTAGCATTTAGCTCATCAGTTTTCCAATCTTTGGATTTTTCTAATGTACTTATCCAAGGCTATAAATTTCCCTCCAAGTGTTGCTTTAGCTGTATCTTAAAACTTTTGATACCTTTTGTTTTTATAATCATTCAATTGTAAATGTATTTCTAATTTCCATCATGAATTTTTCTTTGACTCCTGTTATGTCCTTCATTTCCAAAGTACAAGGGTTCAGCCTTCATTTTTTTAAAAAATATTTATTAGAAAGTGGGCATGAGCAGGAGGGAGGGGCAGAAGGAAAGGGAGAGGGGAGAAGCAGATTCCCTGCTGAGCAGGGAGCCCAACGCGGGGCTCAATCCCAGGACTCTGAGATCATGACCTGAGCCA
The DNA here is from genome assembly GCF_037043125.1 of Eumetopias jubatus. Classification (NCBI taxonomy): domain Eukaryota; kingdom Metazoa; phylum Chordata; class Mammalia; order Carnivora; family Otariidae; genus Eumetopias; species Eumetopias jubatus. Next base: position 34,293,779 of record NW_028274809.1, read on the forward strand.
AAGACAGACGCTTAACCAACTGAGCCACTCAGGTGCCCCAGTCGCCTTCATTTTTTTAATGACAGGTTAAAGAGTGTTTCATTTTAACCTTCTGTAGTTAGTTTAAAATTTTTGATCTTGCTATTTTGTTTTATATTAATATAATGACACTTTCTATTCTATTACTTTTAACCTGCCTGTATTATATTGTAATATTTTTGTATATTTCTTGTAAACAGCAAATTGGTGGACTTACTGCTTTGTTGTTTTTTTGATCTGAGAGTTTCTGGCTTTTAACTGACAAGTTTATATTTATTGTAATTTCTGATTTTACATTTATTATACATCTATATATTATATTGACTAAAAACTTATTTAACCCTTAGTGTTGGTGAAATGCTGAATCTTGGCCAAAAAATAGGAGAAAATGATTGCAGCCAAACCAGTAATTAAATGAAGAAAGAAAAAAAAAAAAGAATGGTTATTTTCCCAAATAGTAATGCTTGAAGAAAAGCAACTTTGTTATAGGAGGATGCAAAAATAGGTGGAGATTTGTGACAATTTAAAAATGGGGAGGTTTCTGGGCTTCTTGAAGGACAAGGGTAGTTGGTGACCCTGATGCCTTATTTAGCTTTATTTTATTTTTTGTTAACCTTCCTCTAATTCCAGAGTTCACAGTACTCAGGAATTGACTTGACTCCTTATTAGAGCAGCTAAAGCAGATGACATAAGTGAAAGCCTCTTGCTAGAACCTAGGCAGGTGTTAAGCAATTAATAAACAATGGGTGACTTTAAGCTATGGAAGCAAATATTAAGTCTGGATTTGGGCAGCATTTCCCAAGCTGTGGTTCATGAACCCCGGGGTTTTACATATTTAAAAGGTAATAATAACATCTTTTTACAACTTCTATTTACACAGTATTTTAAATTATTTTGTAGTATTTATTTAAAAAGAGAACCTCTAGAGCATAGCTGGTGAGCCCACATGGCAGTTAGTAGGTCTTGGATGTTGATGCTCAAGCTCTCATCACTCAGCTGGTTTATCATTTAGCTACTCAACTCATGCTAGCCTGGTGGTTTGATCATCATGTAGGTTTTTTAAAAATTACTGTGCTAACATATACATACCATAATATTTATCATTTTAAACATTCCTAAGTGTATAATTCTGTGGCACCAAGAACATTTATGTTGTGTAAACCATAGCCACTATTTGTACACAAAACTTTTTAAAATCATCCCCAACAAAAACTCTTTCTGTACCCATTAAGCAATGATTTCTCCTTCCTTTCCCCACCCCTAGCACCTGGTAACCTCTATTCTACTTCCTGTCTTTATGAATTTGCCTATTCTAAGTACCTCACATAAGTGAAATCATATAATATTTGTCTTTCTGTGTCTGGTTTATTTCCCTAAGCATAATGTTTTCAAGGTCTGTCCATGTTGTGGCATATATCAAAATTGCATGGCTGAATGATATTCCACTACACACACACACACACACACACACACACACACACACACACACTATATTTGTTTATCCATCCATCTGTTGATGGACACTTGGGTTCTACCTTTAATGTATTAATTTTTTAAATTATTTTTTTAAAAGATTTTATTTATTTGACAGAGAGAGAAAGACAGCACACAAGCAGGACTGAGCAGGGGGCCCGATGCAGGGCTCAATCCCAGGACCCTGAGATCATGACCTGAGCTGGAGGCAGATGCTTAACTGACTGAGCCACCCAAGTGCCTTAATGTATTAATTTTTGAGTAACAAGTACAAACCTAGCCATGTAAAGGGAGAGCAGTATTGCCACTATTAGATTAAAACTCCCAAGAGAAGATAAGCTGAACAGTCCTTGGTTCAGGTTTCCTGAGAACATACAAGGGCCTTTTTGGGAAAGTCCATAGGCAAGGACCTGAGTGAGTACTGAAAAGTAATAGGACTTAAAAGAGTTGGAACATTTCTGGTCTAGTACTGGGCATGCAGAAGAAATGTCATAGTGGGTATGTGTTCAACATGTGCTATTTCAATCTCTCAGGAGCAGATTAAAGCAGAACACTTCTGTGGGGTTAAATGAGTGTTCTTAGCTGATCTCAGCAGCAGAACATGTAGGAGGAAGTAGGAACATCCACACAAGCCAAATATAAATAAAAATCTGGGTGACGTTCCCCAGGGCACTCTCAGGTCTCTTAATTGCATTATAAGACAATCCAATTTGTGCTATTGAACTTTTGGGTTCCTGGAAATTATTACATATTTTCCATTCCAAGATAATACTTCATAATTTCTGAGTTAAACATTTCTTTATTCTACAGTCCTCTGAGGGATTATAAAGTAATTCGTCCTTGCTTATAGTCTTGTGTGACATTGTCTAATTTGAAGCCTTGTAGGTAAGAATTGTAATATAATGCTTATAAAGCACTCAGGGTAGTACCTGATACATAATTATTGCTTATTAAGGGGCAGGTAATAATTATTATTCTGTCCCACCAACTCTTCTTTCACATCTTTTTTTTTCTTCTTTCACATCTTTTAAGTATTTTGGTCTGATCATAGTCTCAGGGGGTTATTGATCACCATTAAAATTTGCAATAAAATTTTAATGAACTTATATAAAACTGAATATAAAAACTGAATATAAAAACTAAATGTTGGCTTCAGTTTAAAATGCTTTTGAAGATCTCAGCATTGAAATCTTCACATAGAATTAGCTCAACTGTTTCCTGTTAATTGTAGTACTGGTACCTACAACTTTTCATTACTCTCATAATTAATTTTTATTAGGTGAAGAAAAAAAATTAGAAGTATTTTAATATTACATGCCAGTTGTGTTGGGGCAAAGAGCTTTCTTCTCCATTATTTCAGTTTAGTACAACTGATTAGAGCAATTAGTCTTGCCATTTATTGCTGTGACTTTTGGCTTGGAAATTAACAGGTAATGATGTCAGCTGGTCTCCAGTTATTCCCTGAAACTGTGATGCATGATTCATTTCCTAGAACTCAAGGCACAGTTTGTGATTAATCATCTCTATTATAGAGTTACTGTTGCTACCATATGCTGCTTTTTATATGTAAAAATCTATTTTCTAGGCAGGGAAATTCTTTTAATTTTATCTGTCTTATTTCATTGTATTTATATTCTACTTTCATAGCACCTAAAAACATGCATTCTGAAAAAAGTAGTATCTAGTGAAATATATCTACTCAATATACATTTTTCAATGCCAAAAAGATTAATTAAATTTCTTTTTTTCCTCTATCTCTAGTGATTTCCTAAATAAAAACCAGGAGCTGTTACAAGATTTATCAGAAGTAAATGATGAAAACACCCAATTGATGGAAATACTGAATACTCTGTTTTTCTTGCCAATCAGACGACTTCATAATTATGCTAAAGTTTTGCTAAAGCTTGCTACCTGTTTTGAAGTGGTAAGCTCCCATAAATATCTCATTTGAACTCTTGGGAAGCCAAGGATCATAGTTGTTTGTTTGGATTATGCTACCCCAAGATCTCAAACTCCATTAATTTACTATTTATATGTATCTAATTAAACTTATTTTTCTTCAAGAACATGAAAGAAGAAAGTTTGACCATAGGTAAATCTAGTTCTCTTTGCCATTGATTTAGTTTCTTCTCGGGACCTTATCAAGATTAATTTTGTATTCATTTTATGAAACTGTGTCACAAGTTGAGACCCAGTTATGTTACATACTCAGTAGTTGTCAAAGTTTATTGAGTGCATACTAGTACAAGTTACACAGAGCTTTTTAAAATCCTGGCTTTCTGTGTAATGAGATACCTGTAAGGCAGTGGAATTACCACCTGGCCAGGACTCAGGATAGACTCATGCCAGGTATTTGGGTCACCTTAGCATATGCTATGAGAAATCACAGTGTTTCAGGATTTTCTCAGATGTTAAGTGATCCACTTTCTATATGAAATTAGTTGGGTGGAGTCCTAGAAAATTAGCACCATTGTAGGATATGCGTGTATGTTAAAGCTGGTCCTGAGACATTGACCTTTGCAATTGTACTAAAATATGTAGTTTCATTTTGTTCCCACTCTGAAGGGCTCCAGAGAAACCATAATGATTCTAGGGTCTCATATACTTTAGAATCTTTTTAAATCCTGGAACTTACCTCCTTATTTGGACAAATTGCAGTCTCCAGAGTGACCCACAAACTGTTGTGGGCTTTTTATATTTGATTCTACTGTGGTCTCATAGATCTTTTCTTTAGTCTGATTTCAATTTTAACTCAAACTGATGTAGTTTTAGCAATGAAGGTTTGAGCTACACAAGTAACCCACTGAGATGCAAATGTCATCTCAATGTACCCTCAGTTAAACAAAGATCTTCCCTCCCAGACCAGCTTGGAACTATTCAGAGAGTCTGGTAGTACAGTTTCCAGTCTGAAGGGGCCTAATTCTGTGTGAAAAACCAGACTCTTTAGTTTGGCATTTAAGGCCCTTTATTATCTGATACCCTCTTTTGTTTCTAGCCTTATCTACCATTCTATGTCCTATATGCTAGTTCAGATCCCTGGACATACATGTTTTATATTTCCTTCATGAGACACTCTACCGCCATCCTCATTATGGGAAAATTTCAAGGCCTGGGTCAAAAGTCATTTTATCATGAAAATGAAGCCCTTTCTGGGTTACCCCTTTCTCTGTGCTTTGTTAGTACTGTCTTTGCCCATTATTCTCTTATGATCCCCAGTACTGGGGATCAAAATCATCTGTGCAAATTTTTCAAAACACATGGCCATATTCCAACACTGCAAATTGTTATTGAGTAAATCTCAGGTACAGCTTAGACATCATATATACATATAAATTTCTCTAGATAAAAATAATACCTAGTATTTATTAAATGCATTCCATGTGCCAAGTACTAAGCATGTTATATGTATTCATTTAATCCTCATGTCAACCCTGTGAAATAGGTATTACTATTATCCCTTTTCTACAGATGAAAGAACTGAGGCACATTGGTCAAGCTAGAATTTATATCCAAGGGTTCCAGAGTCCATTCTTTTAACCACTTTACTATATTGTCTCTTCTGATAGATAGCCTATTAACAAAACCATTGCATTATTCTGCTATGTTGTACGTTTTTCTATCTTTTTTGCTTTGTTTTTAAGCTCCGGGAAGACAAAGATTGTACCTTATTTTTTTTTATCCCGGACACCCAGAATATACTGTATGTAGTACATGCCATTAAATGTTTTTTAAATGAATGGAAAATGAATCTGAATCACTGTAAGAATTGTGGAATGTGAAGTAATTACTCATGAATGTGAGGGGTCATCCTTTTGTTTTACCTTCTGCTCGCTTTCTGCCTAGTGTGGCAATTATACCCTATCCCGTGGTTGGTTCTCCAAGCATGGCCCACAAACCCCCGGGGGGTTCCAAAGACCCTTTCAGAGGGGTCACAAGATCAGACTGTTTTCAGGACAATACTGAGACATTTGCTTTTCCACCAGTGGTGCAAAATTAAAGCTGGACAGAACTGCTATCTCCTTAGCATGAATCAAGGCAGTGTCACCAAACTAGTCATTGTGTTCTTTGCTGCCATGCACTTGCAGTTAAAAAACAAAAGAAGTAAAAATATGCCGGTTTCACTTAGAAATACTCTTGATGACACAGCAAAAATCATTAATTTTATTTAACCTCAACAAGTGAGTTTATATCTTTTTTTTAAGATATAATTGTTACATTCTATTATTTTCAGGTATCCAACATAATGATTTGATAGATGTATATATTGTGAAATGACCATCCATGATAAATCTCCTTAATATCCATCACCACACACAGAAGTATAGATCTTAATATTCTGTGTGATGAGATGGGAGTACGCAGAGGGGCTCTGCTGCATACCGAAGGATGGAGGTTTTTCCAGAAAAAGCACCAGATTACTATCTTTTTGAGTTGAGAGCTGCTTTTTTTTTCCCTTAACTTGAAAAAACAATTGACAGATAACTATGTTTATTCAGATTTGGGTATTAGGCAGATGTTTTCTCAAAAATGAGTAAATGAACCTGTCACTTCAAGGAGAACAACTGACAGTATTTGTGGCCAGTGATAAAATCTGAACTCTGAAGCAAAAAGTACAATGTGGGTAACATGTATGTGTCACTGTTGAGTTTGGCAGTTTCCCAGTACTTGACAACTTTTTCTGATGAGATTGGTGATAATATAGAACTTTTGATGTTGTATAATAAAATGTATCAACATTTGGAAGGTCTGCATTATTCAGTGAACCAGTATTTTTTTCAGATGTCTAATCCACATGCTATAAAATCATGCATAGGTAAAGTATCTATTCAAAGTGTAAGAGATCAGTGGATTTAATGTAGTAGAGTACGAAAAGTTTGATTAATATAGTTTCAGATTCTACATTTCAGCTACTCTTTAAGAACCTACTACTTAGCAACTTTTGGTTTAGTTTCAAAGAATATCCACTATTATTTGGAATGGCTATTAAAATAATCCTCCCCTTCCAACTATATATCCTCATAAAGCAAGATATTCTGCATCTATTTCAACCAACAGATTAAGTGCAATAACAGAAATGAAAATCTAGCTATCATCTTGTCAGCCAGATAAGAAAGAGATTTGAAAAAATGTAGAACAATGCTACTTTTCACAATAAGCATTTTGTTGTTGTTTTGGAAAATATAGTCATTTTTCATTTAAACTGTTACTGCATTTAAAGTGAGTTAATATGGATTAAAGGTTATTTTTATTTCTCTATTTTCTAATATGGTAAATATCAATAGATACAATCCATATAAGCAAAATAGAGGGATATCCCGAGACCAAAACATTTGAGAACTCTTGCCCTATGATGAGTTCTCTGCTTCTTTCCTCACTGATAACTGCCAGTATTTCTTTTTTTCCCCTGGAGTTATTCCTCTGTTTCATATGTACATGTGTATAGAATTTTTTGGAACCACTCTTCTTTCTGCTCAGCCCCCTTTAGTATACCGTGTCTGTTCTTTATTTGGATTTCTTTCCTAAATTTAATACTGTATATCTACACCATACTGAGGCTACAGATTCTGGACAATTGTTTTATATTCATTTTCTCCCCTTTATTATTGGCTTTCAGACATCTCCAGAGTACCAGAAACTACAGGATTCCAGTTCTTGTTATGAGTCTCTTGCTCTCCATCTCGGCAGGAAAAGGAAGGAAGCTGAATACACACTGGGCTTCTGGAAGACCTTTCCTGGGAAAATGACGGTAAACCATGCCAGTTGTCATTACCCCAGCAAACAGTGGGCATATCCATAACTGTCATAATTTTCTCCATTCCTCATTTGTTTATAATAATGTTTTAATGAGCCCTTTTCTAAGGGTGGTCAAACGACCACAGCAGTAGTTGCTCTAAACCTCAACACCTAGCCTCATTTCTAGAAATCCTCTCTGAACACATACCACCTTTTGTTTGTTCCTGTCTTTTTCTTAATTAATTTCCTTTGAGTGCTTTTATTAAATTTTCAGATCCTAACTTCAGGTTTAACACCAAGCTAAGCCATGAGCAACAAATTCTCCAACAAACTCTCCTGATTTGTGTCTTTTTCATTTTCTCTTTGCATGTTAACATAATTCTGATGGTTCAGTTATGTATCTGTTTTCAATTCCAGGATTCCTTGAGGAAGCCAGAGCGTCGGCTGCTCTGTGAGAGCAGTAACCGAGCCCTATCTCTGCAGCATGCTGGGAGGTTTTCTGTGAATTGGTTCATTCTCTTTAATGATGCCCTAGTCCATGCCCAGGTATGCCAGAGTTCTAACTTTTACTTAATTAAACCATCAGTTTGTATTAAAAATATTGTGATTTTGCTGGATTATTGAATAAAAGAATGTTTAGCTTGCATTTGTTGTTTGGACCAAATTTCAGCAAGCTCTTTTTAGTTTCCACCTTGAAAATGAATATCAGCCATGTGAAGGGGTCCTTGTAGCGGAGATGTCAAGACCCACTGGGATTAGCTATGTTATGGGGACTAAGTGGCTGAGATGGTAGCACTCATGTGGACTTAACCATTTGAAAGGGGTTATATAGCGGACGCCCCAGGGCCCAGCCGAGCTTTCTCAGATGTGTTTCCATGTTTTCTTTCAGTTCTCTACACATCATGTTTTCCCTTTGGCCACGCTATGGGCAGAGCCACTTTCTGAAGAAGCTGGTGGTGTGTAAGTATGTCCCCTTTCCCGGACCCTCACCCTAACTCTCTCCCTCTGCTACTAGGTTGTTTCCTTAGACATGAAAAAAAGCTCAGGAGTCCTTCCCATTCTGTATAATGAAGCTTACCTTCCCAGCCTATAGATAGTAAAATGGCCTGTTGTGAAGATCATGGCTGATCATGATAAATGGTGGAGGGCTTCTCCATTGCTCACATCCCCGTTGTTCAACACAGAGCAAATTGACTCTGTGTCCTTTCTGTCTCCTACTGTGAGAGCCAAACCCAGGGCATGTCTGCATTTACATTTAATTGACTTCTACTCCTCTTGAAATAAACAAGTTGCTTTTCATATTTGAGGAGTGATATTATAATGACAGGTTGTCATACCTACTGGTATTTATCCTTGTGAATGTTTTAGGAATGGCTTAAAGATAACTACACCTGAGGAGCAGTTCACTCTCATTTCATCAACACCGCAGGAAAAGGTTAGTCCATTATGATATTTTCTTTTGGTCTTTTGGCCTGGCTACTTCTGTCTCTTATGCTAGGAAAGAAAAGATAAAAATTGTTCTTCCTTGGCTAATGATCCATAATTATGTCTGGTAAGTCTTCGTTAAACCAAGGCTATAGGTTTTGTTTGTTTGTTTGTTTTTAATGTGACTTGAAACATACAGCATTGAATTCCAAGAGCCAGTCAGCATTACTCAGTAAGAAAAACATTAGGAGACAGAAAAATTATTCATAGAAAGGAAAGCTATCAGGATTTAAAGCAGTGCTTGATGAGTTGTTGCCTTAAGCTTATTGACATTTACTTTTTTGTTCCTAGACTAAGTGGCTACGGGCTATAAGCCAAGCTGTGGATCAGGCTTTGAGGGGGACATCTGACCTTCCACCTTACGGAAGTGGCAGCAGTATTCAGAGGCAGGAACCACCCATTTCACGCAGTGCCAAGTACACTTTCTATAAGGATCCTCGCCTGAAGGATGCAACCTATGATGGACGCTGGCTTTCAGGGAAGCCTCACGGCAGGTGAAAATGTTTAAGATTTATGCATGGGGTGAAGATGATAGTCTGGTTCAGTACTGAAAAAGTATCAGTTATCTGAAACATTCATTGATCTGAATTATTTTTTGCTTATGCATTTCAGGGGGGTTTTGAAGTGGCCAGATGGAAAGATGTATTCTGGCATGTTCAGGAATGGCTTGGAAGATGGGTAAGAAGATCATGTAAAACTAAGAGTAAATTCAGATTCAGCCACTGATGACATTATTATGTATTGAGAGTTATTTTCAAAACAAATAGATATTTGTTTTGTTTTTTAAGAAATGCATGCAGTGTACTAGGGCTTACAATGCAGGTGTGTGATCATAAGAGGGCTGGGAATATAGGATGCAGCCTTGATTTACCTGGGGTGAATCATTTACCTTGATAGCCTTGTGACCTCAAATGACACAGCCCTTCTGTATGTTAAAATGGGACTGTTTTCTGTCCATTTCTCAGTGGTGAAGACTGAAAACCTGGGGTAATATTGATGGTGAACTGCCTTTTACACAAAGAACAGAGACAAATTTTCCTTTCAATAGTTTTACTTTTTTTTTTCCTTTCAGTAATTTTAAGTCATCTTTAATTTCAGTGATGTGGTAAAGGAGAAATCTTCTAGATGCTATATTATCTAATGGTACTTAAGTGACAATATTTTTGTATAAGCTTGTCATGTTTTCTAACACTGTGAAAATATTTGCATGATAAACTTATGGCAGTGAAGTATTTTATATCATGTTAGAGAAGTAATTTATTTTACTGTATGAAAAAGATTATTATACAGATTGGATAGATGATTTTTGTGTGTGTGATATAAATTTTTGTAATGTCTTTTAATCTCCTTTTAATGGAATTTTACGATGAAAGGAGTCTTTAGATAATCTCATTTGCCCCACCATATGTGGGTAAGGGAGCTGGGTACCTGCACTTATGCAAGGTGATGTGGCTAATTAGTAGCAGAGAGGCTTAGGACATAAGTTTTCTGTTTTTCACTGGAGTTGGAGTGAAACACGTAATCTCTGTCTAGTGGGATTGAGGCCCCAGTCCCCTAAGACTTGCCTGATAGCCTAGGTAATAGATACATTTTAAACCAAAACCCCATTGACCCCTTTCACCCCATAGGTAATTCTTTTTCCTGTTCTCGTTGTTAAAATGTTTATAAGTGCATCTATAGAAAAGGTGAATATGTCCTAAATGCATCTTCTAATGTTTTTATTCTCCTTGTTAGATATGGAGAATACAGAATCCCAAACAAAGCATTGAACAAAGAAGACCATTATGTGGGCCATTGGAAAGAAGGAAAAATGTGTGGTCAAGGAGTCTATAGGTAATAACATTGGACAGGTTGTTGGGCTGGTGTTGCTTTTTCAAAGAATCATGTAGACTTAAATGTGTAGCCAAAATTTCCAAGGAGTAAGTATATTTTATTCTTTTTATGACTGAAACTGTTTAAAAAGTCTTCTTTTAAAGGTAACTTCATATCACAAAATGAAAATATTAGGTTGTTATTTAGTTTTCAACAAAACTGTACAAACCTTTGAAACCATAACTTTCTCATAGAATCTGTTAAATGTCTTTCTTATAAATTTATATCTTATGTTTATTAAACAACTCTAATATGGACAAAACCTATCATTCTTTCAGAGATTACTCATTATTTCATTTTCCCATGTGATTAATACACATTTTCCCCCATGTTAACACAGAATACCATCCATGATGTCTTTAATTTCTACGCTTCATTCATTCAAATACAAAAAATTGAGATTGGTGAAAAATAATCATATAAATATTATAGCTACCAGTAGGACATGAGTATAATTTTGAATTTCCTAAACTTTGTAAAAATGAGCATCAGAGGGCGCCTGGGTGGCTGTCGGTTGGGCGGCTGCCTTCGTCTCAGGTCATGATCCCGGGGTCCTGGGGTCGAGCTCCACATTGGGCTCCCTGCTCCTTGGGAGACTGCTTCTCCCTCTCCCACTCCCCCTGCTTGTGTTCCTTCTCTGGCTGTGTCTCTCTGTCAAATAAATAAATGAAATCTTTTTAAAAAAAAATGAGCATTAGAATTCAATGTGTTTGTGATCTTCATCCATTCTTTGTAACTACAGTTATGCCTCTGGTGAAGTGTTTGAAGGCTGTTTTCAAGATAACATGCGTCATGGTCATGGTCTCCTGAGAAGTGGAAAATTGACTTCCTCTTCTCCCAGCATGTTCATTGGCCAATGGGTAATGGATAAGAAAGCAGGATATGGTGTCTTTGATGATATCACTAGGTACAGTATTCTGCTTCTAATCTCAGAGTTGAGTGTGAGAGGATAAGGTTCCTATACTTCTCCAGTAACAGCGATGCTTTTATGAAGGCTGAGCATCTTAATTGGACAGGATTGAGACTTTTTTTTAATAAGACACAGTTGTCAGGCATCATTTTATCCATTTGCTTATGAACCAAATAATAGGTTACTTCTTTACAAGATCAGAACCTTTCAGAATTAACCTTGGTACCATTTTCCTTAAAGCTCCATGTGTACAAAGCTTTTAGTGTTAACTATTATAAAAAGTAAAACCTTTAAAACAATCTGTAGCTAATAGGAGTAGAAGGTCAGAGGGAACCAATGGAAATTCCCTTTTGGGCTCATAGGATGGCATCTAAACACCTTTCTGCTTAGGTCTTTCTTTAGGTCAGGGACTTGTTACCATGCCAGCAACCGGGAAATCAAGCTTAAATTCAATTAACTAAACCTTGGGGAGGATTGTATTTCTTTTGCCTCCATATTTGATTTAGCCTGATTTGCTTTTGGACTTAATATATACTTTTTTCCCCTTCATGTTATTTTTATAATGTGGGATTTTAAAATTTAGATGTTATTACTAAACTCCATGATTATTTAACAAGCAGTTTATACTTTTTTTTTTTTTAGTGGAGATTAGTAAGATTTCTCTGAGTTTGAGTTTGTGAAGAATGAGACTTTTTATATGATAAACCTCATTTCTTTTTTTAAAGTTAGTAAGTTTTGGAGTAGGAAAAATGCATAAATTTGAGTCTACATATTACATTTTGAATGAAATTATTTAGAGTTGAATTCTTGGCATTCCTTTTTTCAGTTATCAAGGACATACATGGAATATATGCAGACCTATGTCAGGTAGACTATATTATTTAAATTCCTGAGAGAACATTACTCTGAGTAAGATGTCTTTTGTTAGCACATTGTCCCATGTTTGAAGAGACACAGAGTTAACCACTTTAACCAGAAAAATGGAACAAATACTAACATAGGGGTGCTGTTTGGAATCTTCCATGTTATAATTGTTTTTTTCCATCTCATCCTTATCATCAGTTTTTCATTTCATTTCTTTTCTATTTCCATATAGGGGGGAAAAGTATATGGGAATGTGGCAAGATGACGTATGTCAAGGGAATGGTGTGGTAGTTACCCAGTTTGGATTATACTATGAAGGCAACTTTCACCTTAATAAAATGATGGTGAGTAGAATATTTTGCATATAATTACTATTGACTTTTTTAAACTCCCATGTCCTTAACTTTTAAATCATCATTTTATTAATGTTCTACCTTCTTAGTACTATCTTTCTTGGCTTTTAAGATTATGTAAGGCTTTGAGGGGTATGGCTCTATGAACTTGAAGTTACTTTGCCTTTTATCTGTTGTGATTTTTGTTTTGTTTCTTCACATAGGGAAATGGGGTTTTACTTTCTGAAGATGATACTATATATGAGGGAGAATTTTCAGATGACTGGACTCTTAGTGGAAAGGTGGGAAACTTTCTTCTTCCTCTAATACAATCTTCTAATTTTTTCTTGACCTTTAAAAAAAGCTACCTTACCATAAAATTCACCTGTTTTAAGAGTACATTTCAATGACTTTTAGTAAATACAGAGTTGTACAGCCATCACCACAATCCAATTTTAGATCCTTTCACATCATCCAAAAAGATTTCTATCACCATCTATTGCTCATTTGCAGTCACTCCCAGTTTCTGTCACCAGTCCCAGACAACCTCTAATGGACTTTATAACTCTGTAGATTTGCCTTTTCAGGTCCGTCCTTATAAATGGAATCAGATAATATGTGGGCTCTTCTCTGTGGCTTCCTACACTTAGAATAATGTTTTTGAGATTTTCCCATATTGTGGCCTGTATCATTCCTATTTTTGCTGAATAAAATTCTAAAACCACATTTTGTTTATCCCTTCACCAGTTGATGGGCATGGGGTTATTTCTCACTTCAGACTATTATGAATAATACTACTATAAACATTTGAATACAACTTCTTGTGTGAACATATGTTTCATTTTTCTTGGGGAAGAATTTAGGAACGCAATTGCTGGGTTGTATGGTAAATTGATATTTAACATATCAAGAAACTGCCAACTGTTTTGCCAGAGTGGCTGTATCATTTTACATTCTCATCATCAATGTATGAGGAATCTCATTTCTCTGCATCTTTGCCAGTATTTTTTATTTTCTGTTTTTTTTCCTTTTGCAGTTCTAATAGGTGTGAAATGATATTTCATGGTTTTAATTTACATTTTCCTAGTGACTAATGATGTAGAGCATATTTTCATGTTCTTATTAGTGATTCCTATATCTTCTTTGGTGAAACACCTCTTCAAATATTTTGACATTTTAAGAATTTGCTTGTTTTTATAGTCTTATTGAATTGTGAGGGTTCTTTATATAAATATTCTGGATGTAAGTCCTATATCAGATATAGGATTCACAAATACTTTCTTGCAGTCTATGGCTTCTCTTTTTATTTTCTTATTAGTGCCTTTTGAAGCACAAAACTTTTTAATGAAGTCCAGTATATCAGAAACATTTTTATGAATCAGGCTTTGGATGTCATATCTAAAAAACTTTTGCATAACTCAGGGTTATTAAGAGTTTCTTCTCAGGGTGCCTGAGTGGCTTAGTTGGGTAGGTGTCCAGCTCTTCGTTTTGGCTCAGGTCACAATCCTCAGGGTCATGGGATCAAGCCCTGTCTCTCCCTCTCCCTCCCTTCTGCCTCTCCCCATGCTTGCATGCAAAAAAAAAAAGTTTTCTTCTAAAAGTTTTATAGTTCTAGCTTTATATTTAGGTCTATAACTCATTTTGAGGTACTTTTGTGTATGGTGTGGGTTAAATATCTAAATTGATCTTTTTTGCATGTGGGTATCCAGTTGCCTCCAACTTTTCCCATTGAATTTTCTTGACAACTTTTCTGAAATTAATTCACTATAAAATGTGGGGGGGGGTGGACTCTTGAATTTTATTCCAGTGATCTACTTGTTTCTCATTGTGCCAGTACCGCACTGTCTTGATTACTGTAGATTTCTAGTAAGTTAGGAAATCAGGAAGTACAAGTCTTCCAGCTTTGTTATTTTTAAAAATGTTTTGGCTATTCTGGATCTTTAACCTTTCCATATAAATTTTAGGACTGGTTTGTTAATATTTGCAATAAAGCCTACTGGGATTTTGATAGGGATTGTGTTGAATCTGTAGATCAATATCGGAAGAATTGCCATTTTTAATAATACTGAATCTTCCAGTCCATGAACATGGAACATCTCTCCATTTATTTAGATGTTCTTTAATTTCACCAATATTTTGTAGTTTTCAGTGTATCTCTTGCACTGGTTTGGTTAAATTTGTTCCTAAGTATTCTTTTTTAATGCTGTTGTAAAGAGAATTTATTTTATTTTATTTTTGGATTGTTCATTGCTATTATATAAAAATACAATTGATTTATGTGTTTTGTTCTTGTATCCTGAAACCTTGCTGAACTGTTTATTCTACTAGGGGTTTGGTGTGAAGTGTGTGTGTATTTCTTAGGAGTTCTTTTATACAGGGTCATATTGCCTTCAAATAAAGACAGTTTTACTTTTTTCTTTGCAATACGGAGGGCTTTTTTTTTTTTTTTTTTTTGTCTGATTACACTGGCTGTATTCTCCAGTAAAATGTTGAATTAGAAGTGGTAAGAGTGGATGTCCTTGCCTTGTTCCCTATTTTAGAGGAAAAGCATTAAATCTTTCACCATCAAGTATAATCTTAGCTAAAGGTATTTCATAGATTAACCGGATTGAGATAGTTCTCTTCCTAGTTTGTTGAGAGTTTTTGTCATGAGTACATCTTGGATTTTGTCAAAGAGCTTTTTCTGTGTCTGTTGAGATGATCATATGGTGTTTGTCCTTTGTTAATATGGTGTATTATAGTCATTGCTTTTCTGGGATAAATCATAGTTGGTGTATAATACTTTTATATTTTGCTGGGTTTAATGCTAATATTTTGTTGAAGATTTTTATATCAATATTTATGAGAGATAATGGTCTATAATTTTTTCTCATGATGTCTTTGTCTGTCTTTGGTAAAACTGGCCCCATAGAATGAATTCAGAAAGGTTCCCTCCTCTTCTGTTTTCTGAAAGAGTTTGTGAAGTCTTGGTATTATTTCTCCTTCAGATGTTTTGGAGACTTCACCAGTGAAATCATCTGGGCCTGAGCATTATTTTGTGAGAATATTTTTAGATTTTAATTCAATTTCCTTCTATTCAGATTTTCCATTTCTTCTCGAGTCAGTTTGGTAATTTGGTTCTTTCTAGGATTTTTCTGTTGTATCAAAGTTAACAGTTTTGTTGGCATAAAGTTGTTCTCTTTAGTATTCCCTTGACCTTTTTAAATTTCTGTAAGATTGCTATAATACTCCATTTCATTCTTGATTTTGTAATTTGGTCTTTTTTTTTAATTAATCTAGTTGAATGGCAATTTTGTGTATCTTTTCAAAGAAGCAAATTTTGGTTTCACTGATTTTTCTTTTTTAAAATCTCATTGCTCTAATGTTTATTATCTTCTTCCTTCTTGTTTTGGATTTATTTATTTTTGTTGTTTTTTTTTTAAAGATTTTATTTATTTATTTGAGAGAGAGAGGGAGAGGGAGAGAGCGCACAAGCCGGGGGTGGGGGGAGAGGCAGAGGGTGAGGGAGAAGCAGACTCCCTGCTGAGCAAGGAGCCCGGTGCAGGACTTGATTCCAGGACCCTGGGATCATGACCTGAGCTGAAGGCAGATGCTTAATGACTGAGCCACCGAGGCACCCAAGGTGAAATTTTAGATTGCTGATTTGAGATGATCATGTGGTGTTTCTCCTTTGTTAATATGGTGTATTATAGTTATTGCTTTTCTGGGATAAATCATGGTTGGTGTATAATACTTTTATTTTTGGATTGTTCATTGCTATTATATAAAAATACAATTGATTTATGTGTTTTGTTCTTGTATCCTGAAACCTTGCTGAACTCGTTATTCCACTCCCAGGTGGAATTTTAGATTACTGATTTGAGGGCTTTCTTATTTTCTAAATAGACATTTATAGCTATAAATTTTTCTCTGGGCACCAGATTGGATAAATTTGGAAAGTTTTGTGTTCATTTCATTCAGCTCATAATATTTTATCTGTTTTTTCAGTAGTTTTTTTTTTCTTTTACCTGTGGATTATTTTCATACAATCCTTTTGCACATGCCTGTACACATATTCTTTTTTTTAGAGAATTGGGGACTGATAAAGAGTTAAAAAGGAAAAACATTAACCATTTGGTGCTTTTTTTCTTTTGATTTTTAAATTGGAAATACTTCTATATTTGACATTTTCTTTAACTTTACCTAGGGAACACTGACTATGCCAAATGGAGATTACATAGAAGGCTATTTTAGTGGAGAATGGGGATCTGGGATAAAAATCACTGGAACCTACTTCAAGCCTAGTCTGTATGAGAGTGATAAAGACAGACCCAAAATTTTGTGAGTAACTAGTGTTAATTGTGGATTCATTATTAAGTGTTTTGAGTTGCCTTGCTTTTATCAAAGCTGGTTAATATTTTAATTACAGAACAAATTTTTTTTTAATGCAGAACAAATTTTTGAAGTCATTTTTTAACAAAGTGTAACTTCCTTGTATTGCCAGTTGCTGCTATTATACATAAACTATAGTCTTGGTTTAGATTATAGCCTCATAGCTTTAAAATAAAAGTTCTGTGTGTGGGATTAATTTTACTGTTAATGGTGCAGATACCCAAATTGATTGAAAGAGAGCATTCTTAAATGGAATCCCTACACAACTTGATTTTGAAAAGTAAAAGCCAAGCCTATATATAGCATATATATACTCTACATATGTGGGAAAGAAAAGAAAATCTGTATCTCTAAGTGTATTATATTCTTCCTCCCATGTTTTTGGCACATATCTGTTTTCCTTTATTGATTCCAGCATTAGCTTTGTTTTTGTATTTTGGTAGCTTCTCCGATTCTTCTGATGGATGCTTGATATATTTTTAGAACCCAGTATTATATCATGCATTTTAGAATTCTCATTATGAGATGTGTAAAGCACAGGAGAGCCTTGTTTTAACAGAAATCAATTTTACAAAACCAATTATGTGGAAATGTAGAAAGCGAAGGAGTCAGTTCTGATGTGCTCATACTTAACCAGTTATACACTTTAGTATCTGATAAACATTAAGTAGCTAAAAATCATTTCTTTAAAATTTTCATTCAGTGTTTATAAAATAGAACCACTGCCAGTCTAGGCAGTTTTGTTATGGAAGCATTCCCAGTTGTATATTAGAAAGTTTCTTTCTTCAGGAATTTGGCACAAAAGTGATTAATAAAAGTTTGATGTGACTTTATTAGCAGGAAGCTGGGAAACCTGGCAGTGTCAGCTGATGAAAAGTGGAAAGCAGTATTTGATGAGTGTTGGCATCAACTGGGCTGTGAGAACCCAGGCCAAGGGGAAGTCTGGAAAGCATGGGACAATATTGCTGTGGCCCTGACCACCAATCGGCGCCAACACAGAGACAGGTGAGTGAATGCCTGCCCAGCATAGGGCAGAGTGTTATAGGAAGTTGAAACTTAAGAAGTAGTCAAGACTGGACATATTTAGCTTAATATAATTTAAAAGTCAATGATGTACTTCTGTTTCTGGGTAATATGGATAAAATACACCTCCCTTTATCTTCTACTGAACTCAGCTATAAAACCCAGGCGGAATACATGGTCAGCTGTTCTGCAAAGAAAATACCAGCCAGAGTATTGAGGAAGAAGACCTGAATTCAAAGTGCCATTGAACCAGTTAGGAGTTGTTTTTGTTTTAGTTATGAGTTTTTTTAACTTCAACATCCCTCAGCCTGAACTCAGTGTAACCTGAAACCTTGATGTAAGCACTATGGTATATGGACAGAGCTTCAGAAATAACCCTCTGCTTCTGGCTCAAGATGCAAATAAGAGACTCTTAAAGCTCAGATAGAGTGGAGGAGATACACTGTGTTCTTTCTCTCTCTTTCCTTCACTTTCTCAGGCTCCAGCCTCCAGGTGCTTCTGTGGCAGGGGTGACAATGCCATTTGCTTAGAGCAGCCAGGAATAGGAAAAACTCTTGGGGAGTAGAAACTTCTTCCTCTGCTTGTGGATCCTCAGGTCCAGTAGTCATGGCCAAATCCCATTGCTTTTTTTGGCCTCTATCTCTGTCCTTTCAGCTCTTGGCCCTAGATGTGGCGTGTTCACAGAAGTGGGCAGTTTCTGGCCTGAGGATCTAATAGGGGACCCAGAAAGTTCACGGGAGGTAACAGAGGAAAGCTCCAGAAAGCAACCCTGGAAGGTTGTTTATGAACTCCTGGGCCCACCCTAGACCTGCACTTGTGTGGATTTGGTCCTAATTAGCATACCAAACACTTTGCGAACTGAGCTAATAGGTAGACTTCCACCCAGGTCCCAGACTGAGCACTGAATGGTATGCTCACAGACAGACCTAAATCGGACTGCCAAGGCTTTGAGAAGTTGAACTGACATTGAAACCACTGCCCACAGAAGGCTGAAACAAAAATATCAGCTGTTTCAGAGGTTTCTAAGATCAACTACATGTTCAGTGATCCATAGAGGGACTCACAAGACTCAGTCATCCAGGTAAAAGTTACTGCAGCAGCACAGTGAGGACCTACAGCTGGATCATAAGAGAAGACCCAGGCAGAGTCTGGAGGAATCCATGTGCAAGCTTCCCATGCTCTCTCCCTTCTGTGAGGGGTCTCACAGAGCGCACTGTCGCCCCCCAGCAGTAAAATGCAGCCACACATGTACAATCTTCCTGCCCAGGGAAGCCCATTAGGGACTGAGTGCCTATGGTTTTTATTGGGGTTGGTCACATAAACGCTCTGTACTTAGCAACTATCTGAATTCCGCAGTCCCAGAAGGAAAGCAAATATTCACCATAAATCACATTGTTAGCCTAGTTGTGGACAGCAAAATTACCCTTATTAGTTAGGGAATAGTTCATATCAGTATAGGGGACTTTTAGGAAGCAAATCCTTCTAAAGATAATAGTTTTAAGCCTACTATGTTTATTATGCCTATCAAAATTTTTTAAATTTTATTTAAATTTAATTCATTAACATATAGTGTATCATTAGTTTCAGAGGTAGAGTTCAGAGATTCAACAGTTGCACATAACACCTAGTGCTCATTACATCACATGCTTTTCTTGATGCCCATCACCCAGTTACCCCATCCCCCTTCACCTCCCCTCTAGCAACCCTCAGTTTGTTCCCTATAGTTAAGAGTCTCTTAGGTTTGTCTCCCTCTCTGATTTCATCTTATTCTATTTTTCCCTCCCTTCCCCTAGCCTGTCAGTATTCTTCATAGGATATAAACAAGACCCAAAGTGTCATAACAATACTCAGAAATGTCCAGAATATAAACTAAAATTACTTGGCAATCAAAGAACCGCTACCTCATTTTGGAAAATCAATACATACCAAAGACTTCCCAACATAAGTTTTGCAATAATGACAAGAACTTTAAAGGAGCTATTACAAAAATGCCCAAAGGAGCAATCACTTGAAATAACTATTAAACACACGTGAAATAACTATTACAATTGGAAGTATCAGGGGCGCCTGGGTGGCTGAGTCGTTAAGCATCTGCCTTCGGCTCAGATCATGATCCCAGGGTCCTGGGATCGAGCCCCGCATCGGGCTCCCTGCTCGGTGGAGAGCCTGCTTCTCCCTCTCCCACTCCCCCTGCTTGTGTTCCCTCTCTCGCCGTCTCTCTCTCTCTGTCAAATAAATAAAATCTTTTAAAAAGATAAAAATAAAAAATAAGTAAAATAAAATTGGAAGTATCAGCAAAGAAAAAGAAAATATAAAGAAGAAACAAATCAAAATTTTAGAATTAAGAAATCTAATAACCAAAGTAAGATCACTGGGTGAACTCAGTAGCAGAATAGAGATGACAGCAGGAGAGTCTGTGAACTTGAGAATAGATTAATAGAAATTATCCAAACTGAACAACAGAGAGAAGATACATGGGGGGGAGAAAAAAAGGAACAGAGCTTGAAGGACCTGAGAGTCTAATATTTGTGTCCTTGGAATCCCAGAAGGAGAGGAGAAAAGTTATGGGGCTGAAAAAAATAGTTGAAGAAATAATGGTTGAAAACTTCCCAAATATGGTGAAGGACAAGCGTGCTGATTCAAGAAGCTAAGCAAACTGCATCCTGAAAAAAACGATAGCCGTGAACAGACACTTCATAATCAAATTGAAAGACAAAATTGGACAAGCAGCTAGAGAAAAGAGGCATTACCTGGAGGGGAACTGCCATTTCGTGCTTGCATAGTTGTCCTCAGCATCCTCTGGAGACCAAAAGGAAGTGGCACCACGACTTTGAAGTACTGACAGAAAAATTACAGGTGTACCTCCTCCTTTTTTCCTTTTTCTTATTTTCTCCCTTTCTTCTGCTCCCCCCTCCCGCCCCCGTCTACTCTCTGCATATTTCCTTATTCTTTAACTTGGCCAGTAACTCTCACAAGCATTGCCTGGTGTTTGGACCCAAAGAACTTGACAATCCCTGCCGTATAGAAAGAAGTTTGGTTTTTTCCTCCCCCCTCTATTTGGTATAAACAGGAATGGGTTATAGTGTTCCATTCATGCAGTTCATGATTTTTACCTTACAATCTTTCTGTTAGCAGAAGAAATGGAAACTCCTAGGACTGATTGAAGCTGTGGACTTTCCCTTGCATGTGATGCAGATGGTCAGCCTTCACTGTTACAGCCTGTCAGTTTAAACATTGAGACTTTGGTCCTCTAGTTGACCTTTGGTCCTCTAGTTGTTGGGTGTTTCCAAGGAATGAGAGTGAATGAACTTTTATATAATAAAACATGTTGCAACTGCAGAGGGCTTGTTTATCTAAAATAGTATAATAATAATGATTGTGGACCATTTCTAATTGGCTGTGATCTAATAATAGAATACCATTACCAAAAATGGCTGTTGATTACTAAGTATGTCTTGTATCATGGCCTCTTCATCCAAAGCTTCTCTTTAGCCATTATGTGCTTACCTCACCACCAGTTAGAGCGTCCTCATTATCTCCTTACTTGAGCTCATTTCCCTTCTTCCTCTGCCCTTTCATGTTTTCATTTTTCCTCACCGCTTCCTCTCTCTTTTATTTCATTTTTCTCTTGTCACTAACAAGTCTGTCACCAGTTTTCTCTTCAGGCTAACATTATAGTATCTCCTAATACCATCGCTGATGTTGAAGCAAAATTTTCATTAATGTAGTTGGTACGAAGTAACATTAAATGACATTGGAATGACTGTTAGAAAAATCTAATAGCTAGCAAGTCGGTTACCACTTATGAGCTCATTTGGGCCAAACACTGTCCTGGGTACTCCATTGCATCCTTATTTGGTGACAGTGTTTCATGTGCACATTACCATTATCTTGCTTTCTTGATATGAAATACATAATGGGCTTTCTTTTGTCTTTTTACAGTCCAGAGACATTAAGTCGTTCGCAGACTCAGACACTAGAGAGTTTGGAATTCATTCCTCACCATGTTGGCGCCTTCTCTGTGGAGAAATATGATGATATCAAGAAATATTTAATAAAGGTAGAGTCAAAATTACAGTGGTCTTGTGCATTAATGACACAGCCACTACAATGTATCATTGTGCTCACAGCTTATTGGTACCCTAATCCTATCTTTGCTTTCTAGGTATTTCTTTTGCTAATTCTCTGACTACTAAAAGCACATTTCCACATGAATATTGCCCTATCATGGTGATAGAACTTTTTTAAGTTTTGTAAAGTGCTCAAGGGAGTTCTTGAGAACAAGGGTCAAAGTTTAAAATGGCATTTTGTTAGTAACATTAGCAGACTAGAGACTGTATAAATAAAGCATGCTGCCCTCACCCCATGGTTATGCTCTTTGCTTCCTTCTCAAACCCTGTAAGATTAGCTACAGTTTAAAGTATGACATGCATTGATAATGGGGGTTCCAGGAAACAGTATTAAGAGAAATCAAGGGAACTGGAGAGTGACTGTATTAAAGCATAATCAACTGTCATTATTTAGTTTGCTCAAAGGTAGCCTGTTTTTTTGGTGAAGTTTATAGCTTAATTTAGCAGTATATCCAAAGCTATTTTCCCAAGATGCTAAAAGGATTCTTTGATTAAGATTAGGAACTCCTATTCCATATAATTTGGGTAGACTCAACACTTTCAGAAAAGTTTAAGTATTTGAATTTTCTGATCCAAAAGTTGACTCCTGCCAGTTTGAAAATTGTTTATCGTTTATGAAATTGTTTTATTTGTTGGTTGATTGTTTCTGCTGTTAGTCATTGACTGATTTCAGCGATCCTCTTCCTGTTCAGGCCTGTGACACTCCTCTGCACCCCCTGGGCAGGCTTGTGGAGACACTAGTTGCAGTTTATAGAATGACATACGTGGGTGTGGGAGCCAATCGCCGATTATTGCAGGAGGCTGTGAAGGAGATTAAGTCTTACCTTAAGCGAATTTTCCAGCTGGTGAGGTAAGAGGTCTTTCTCGTTGAAGTCTGCAAGCTGTGGATTATGCTAATGCTTGGGTGTCTTCATCCTGAGTGTAGAGATTACAGCTTTGTGAAGAATCATTAAGGTTCCTCTTCCTTGATGAAATTATTCATCAAGAAAATGATTTTTGTGCCACAGATTCTTAAATAGATTAAATAACAAAAAACATGTTTTTACTTCATGCAAGAAACACAGCAAAGGAAACCATCAACAAAACAAAAAGGCAACCTACTGAGTGGGAGAAGGTATTGGCAAATGATGTATCTGATAATGATTTGGCTAATATCCAAAATACAAAAAGAACCTATATATTCAACACTAAAAAAACACTAATAATCTGATTTAAAATGGACAGAGGACCAGAATAGACAATTTTGCAAAGAAGAGATGGAGACGACCGCCAGACACCTGAAAGAAAGCTTAACATCACTAATCATCAGGAACTGTGTGTATTCTCATAGACTTCCATTCTAGTGGGACAGACTAAATACAATACATAGTGTGTCAGGTGATGGTAAATGTGACAAAGGATGGGGCCTGGAGGTAAGAGGGTGCTGTTTTAAACAGAGGCCTGACGAATAAGGTCATATCTGAGCAGAGACTTTAAAAGAGGTGAGAAAGCAAGCAAGTAGAACATCTTTAGAAAGAGAGTTTTAGGTAGGAAATTTGGAATTTGTAAAATTCAAGATCTTTTACTGGGGTTAAACCAACAAGTAAATACTATAATGTAAGGTCATTATATAAAAGTTTATGAATTTGTCCCAGAAAACTTCCTTATCTTATTAGCTTCAGAATTGATAGATGCATTTGGAAATGTCTTCAGTTTTGAGGGGACAGTGTAATCCACTAAAAGGCCACTGGCTGGGAGTGTTTCAGCTCTGACATTAGTTAGATGAGTATAATGAAGATAAGTTTTCTGACTTTTTAGTTTTCCCAGCTATAAAATTAGGGGCAGAGGCAGGGGCAAGGTATAAGTCTACAAAAATAGAGAAGATTGCAAACTCCCTTTAAAGAGTCAAGGTTTATGTCTAAAAATAAAGAGGACAATGAACTTGTTTATAGTAGAGCCCACCATTTGCATATAAGAGGTCAGAGATAAAATCTAGGGCAAATTCAAAACCTAGGGAAAAAAAATCCTCAATAATTTAGCTTGATCAATTGGAAAAATTTTTTAGCAACTTGAATTTTTGTTTTAAAGATTTTATTTATTTGGGGCACCTGGGTGGCTCAGTCATTAAGCATCTGCCTTCAGCTCAGGTCATGATCCCAGGGTCCTGGGATCCAGCCCCACATCAGGCTCCCTGCTCAGTGGGAAGCCTGCTTCCCCTTTCACACTCCCCTTGCTTGTGTTCCCTCTCTCGCTGTGTCTCTCTCTGTCAAATAAATACATAAAATCTTTAAAAAAAAAAGATTTTATTTATTTGAGAGAGAGCGAGCAGGGAGAGTGGCAGCAGGGGAGGAAGAGGGACAAGCCGACTCCGTGCTTAGAGTGGAGCCCAAGGTGGGGGCTCCATCTCATGACCCTGAGATCATGCCTGGAGCCTAAACCAAGAGGCAGCTGCTTAACCAACTGAGCCACCCAGGTGCCCCAGCAACTTGAATTAAAAAAAAATTTTTTTTAAATTTTACATTAATTAGATTTTCATTTTTTCTTAATGTTGAACATTTAGGTAGTTTCCAATTAATATTTGTTTATGCTGTGAGAATAATGGTCTCTGCTTGAAGAGTCAATACAAATTGACCTCAGATGAGATTGGTCAGGAAGAAAAACATATAGATAAGAATTTTTCACTCTTTAATAACCAGACAGGAAAAAAAAAAACACATGAAGATTTTTTTAGCTACACCCTTAATTTTATCCTGTAATTACAAAGCATCAGTTAAGAATCCTAGGGAACTAAAATATTTAGTTGATATAAAGTTTGATTTCATAGGTCCTTAAATAGATGAAATAATAGAAATGGGTAGAAATGTATTTTTGCTCTTTTTAACCATTCTAGAGGTATAAAATTGTGTAATTGTATTTTCTGTTATTCCTTAGATTCTTATTTCCTGAGCTTCCTGAAGAGGGCAGCACGATTCCTCTCTCTGCTCCCCTCCCAACAGAAAGGAAATCCTTTTGTACTGGGAAGTCAGATTCCAGATCCGAATCGCCAGAGCCAGGGTACGGTGTTGGGTAGAGATAGTGAAGAGAGAGGGTGGGTGGTCCTATCTAAAGAATCCCTAGGAAAAGTTTTCTCTAGATCTCAGTTTCCCTATTTTTAAGACAATGTGATTGGACTGGGTGATCTCTGAGGTCCCTTTTAGGTTGTATTAAGTTGGATTAGCCAAACCCCATGGAAGTGCAGTCTCAAATGACTGGGTGCAGAGGCTGCTGAGCGAAGTAACATTATGCTAATCTAGAATAACCACAGAGAATCATTTTCAAAATGGAAACCAATTGGGTTTTCAGTTAGATTTTGAGTTAATGAAAAGTATTCACAGTTGGTCCAAGATAAAACTCTGGGACCGTAGGTAAGTTCCTCATGTTAGCTCCAAATGTAAAAGCAGAATAATGTTATAACTGTTTCTTTTCTTTACTTTTTTTTTTTGTAAGAGGGAGAGAAAGAGTGTGAGGGGGGGTGGGAGGAGGGAGAGAATCTTAAGCTGACTCCTAGCTGAGCACAGAGCCTGACTCGGGGCTGAATTTCACCACCCTGAGATCTTGAGCTGAGCCAGAATCGAGTCAGACCTTAACCGACTGAGCCACCCAGGTGCCCCTGTTATAACTGTTTCTTTACTCAAAATGTCCATCTTTACTTTCAGCTCTAGATTCTGTACTCAATTTTAATATGAATGCTTCTCCAATATTTTGTAGTTATGTGGTAACAAGTTCTGGGTTACTGCTTCCTGTACTACTACCTCGGCTCTACCCACCTCTGTTCATGCTCTATGCCCTGGATAATGATCGTGAGGAAGACATTTACTGGGAATGTGTTCTACGACTGAATAAGCAGCCAGATATTGCTCTCCTGGGCTTCCTTGGGGTACAGAGGTAAGTACAGTAGCTAGGAGTAGAATCAAATGGTTTTAATTTAAAATGCTAACAGCATTATCAAGAATTTGGTACTTTAATGGAATATATGCTTTGCAGTTTATTTACTTATTTGCATATTTGTTATTCAGCAAAATAGTGATATTTAATCTTTATTTTTGAGAATTTTTGGAGTGGAGTGTAAAACTTGGTTATTCTTCTGAATGTGTGTTTTATTTTGTGTGTGTGTTTTAGCTATCCTTTCATATTTTGCAGTCCTTAAAACAAATGTTTACAGTTTCAGAAAAAATTAATTATGTTTAGTCTTTGACATTCTTCCTTTCCTTCTTTTTCTTTCCTCCCCATCTCCAATTTCTAATTTAAAAGTTTTAGAAGTGCTCTTTGTTGTGGAGCATTGTTTCTTGTTATTCTAAGGGAACACATTATGCTTTCTTCTAGTGCTGTGATAAAGCTGGTCACCCCAACATCCAGTAATTATGTATATGTGTAATCAAAAATTACCAATCCTTAATCAGAAAATAATTTTTTTCAGTAGGATAATTTGACAGTAAAAATACAATAAAACTGAGTGAAGGAAAGATTTTGGCTAAACCTGGTAATATCCGTAATGTATGGGGAAATTGTAGTATACATTGATAGGTCCCCTTAGGAACACGATAGAAACCTTAAACTACTTCTGGAATGTTTTTTAAAACTTTATCTTTTATTTTAAATGGGACAGGGAAGGCAATATAGCCACCAACTGTTTTTATGGGGATTAATCTATCACAAGTAACAACTTGTATTAACAGTGTCTGGATTCCATTGTAGGAAATTTTGGCCAGCGACCTTGTCAGTCCTTGGAGAGAGTAAAAAGGTATAGTAAATTATAGTACATTTTAGTTTCCTCAGTAAATATGCTTTTCTTTAATGTGGGGTATTTGAAATAGCAAAACATTTCCATTTTACTTTGATAGACTAGTAGCCAAGCACGAGTTACTCACTAAAGAACCGCACCCTGGCATCAGTATCATTTATTTTTTACAGTTACTGAAGAAGACAGCTTTCCTCTTTGACCTTCATAAATTCTCTTTTTGCAGGTTTTGCCAGCTACAAAAGATGCTTGTTTTGCCTCAGCTGTAGAATGTCTACAGCAGATCAGGTAATCACTGATTTGTTAAAAAAACACATCAAGGTAATAGCTAGTCTATTAAGATATTAATGAGATCTTATCTTTACCTAAGCTCTAAGTGCCCCCTTCACTCCTAGAAGGTGTCATATTCAGCCTGGAGATCAGAAAAGGCTCTTTTGAGACATTTGGCTTACCTTTTACTCTACAAGGCCATTGTATTTTCAAAAGATGTGGAGAGCCTACCCAGAAATGTATCTACATAATCCCATCTTTAGCCAAATGGAAATTAACCAAACTTCATTACTCAGAGAAGAGCATATATTAGGAGAATAAGGTCCTACATGGTTAAAGGGGGTAGTCTTATGATTTAGTGAATTCTTCCATGTGAACCATAGATAGTTGAGGCATCTTTTCTCAAAGAACCAAGGGATTACTGTAGTTATCCCTTCCAGCAACTCATTATGCCTGATGTGTCCAACTTAAGACACATAAGTCCCAGGAGGGTATATTGTCAAACAGTTAATATTTAATATTAAACAGTTCTATTAAGAAAAATTATAGGATTTTTTTTTCTTTCAAATAACAACAGCACAACATTTACCCCGTCAGACAAACTTAAGGTCATCCAGCAGACTTTTGAAGAGATCTCTCAGAGTGTCCTGGCATCACTTCAGGAAGACTTTTTGTGGTCCATGGATGACTTGTTTCCTGTTTTCTTATATGTGGTGCTACGGGCCAGGTGACCAACCTTTTCTGACTTGATTATTAGGGACTCATTATTTTAATAAGTGCTTTTTCTGAATTGATGACAGTAATATGCTCCCCCACTAGAAAAAAAACCATTTCTCTTTACCCATTCCACTATGGTGAGCTGTTCTTTATTTTCCCTTACATAGATTCAGAAGGAGGATGTACATATAAATGGATATAATTCAGTATCTTTTTCTCATTGGGGCAGGATTAGGAATTTAGGCTCTGAGGTACACCTCATTGAGGATCTAATGGACCCATATCTTCAGCATGGGGAACAGGGTATAATGTTCACCACCTTGAAGGTAAGTATAAGTAGTATTTAATTTTCTTTTATCTTAAAAATCTGTCCTTAATTTACCATATTATAAATCTGTGATTAACCACTATTTTCTTTATACAGACGTTTAATGAAAACATTAAATGCCTTTAGAGCATATATTTTTAATATTTTAAAATATATTAAAATAGAATCAGTTACTTATTCTTCAAAATACTAAAGCAAATTACCCAATCTTCCCTATAAACTGGTAATTCAAATCATTAGAAATGCTTATAAAGGTAGACTATCTATATAAATGTAACTCTAGAAAAGAAACAGTAAGGATTCATAGTGTCCAAAAAAGTATCCATCACCAGAGCTATTTGATGGAAATGAGGGTAAAACAGAGAAGGCAGTATGTATATAATGAATATGAATTGCATCTTCTTTTTTCCCCATGAATTTACTGTAAGCCAGTATGTTACAAATGAGGTTCAGTAATCTGAATACTCTCTAGGGATTGTTGGAAGTCATTTTAGTTCCCCACCTTGATTTTTCTTAGAATTTTAGAATAATTCTGAAGTATGTTGGAAGAACAACAAATAGAAAATGGCATAAACACTTCTGAAAAAAAAAGGGAGAATAGACCCACTCTGCCAGTTAGTAAAATATTATAAAATTACAGTAATTAAGATAGTATGTTACTGTCACAAGAATGGACATTACCCCTAACAGAAGGAGTAGACAGGCAAATCAAAATGAGAAAAAACCTAGAATTTAATGTCAGGTTTAGAGCTTGGGTTACTTGTTTGAACTTTTCAACTGAAATACCATTTTCTATTAAAAGGGCTGAGAAAGGTGGAGGGGCGCCTGGGTGGCTCAGTCATTAAGCATCTGCTCAGGTCATGGTCCCCGGGTCCTGGGATCGAGCCCTGCATCGGGCTCCCTGCTCCGCGGGAAGCCTGCTTCTCCCTCTGCCACTCCCCCTGCTTGTGTTCCCTCTCTCACTGTCTCTCTGTCAAATAAATAAATAAAATCTTTAAAAATAAATAAAAGGGCTGAAAAAAGGTGGAGAACCTGGGGGAAATATTGGCCACCAATGACTTACATTTTTAGTATTTATGTTATAGAAGAGTATCTCTCAACATATCAGCAAGGGAGAAACAACTGGTACATTTATATGTAGGGAAATGCTCAACCTCACTGAAAATTACAGTACTACAAATTTAAGCAAGATGCCATTTTGTGCCTACTACATCAGCAAGGATCTTTTAAAATTATACCCAGTGCTGGTAGGGGTATAGTGAAATCAGAATTATGCCCATATTGCTGGTAATGCATTAAATAGCAGTCACCCTTTTAGAAAACTGTTGTTGTTAACATCGATATCAACAACATCAAAAATGTTCTTGGGGTTTGAGTAATCCCACTCCTGGAGGTTTGTCCTGAGGAGTGAAGAATGGAAAACATACATGGTTTGGCTGAGCTGTTCTTTGTAGTGTGAGTAACTTCCAAACCTGGATACTTCCAGAATCACCTGGGAATGCTTCTTAAAAATTCATTCCTGGAAATTCTGACTCACTGGGTCTGGAATGATGCTTACTCTTAATTTGTAGTTTCTTAAACATACTAGATGATTCCAATTACAGTTGTTTGTATACCTTCTAATGCTCAGCATATTCTAAATGTCCACTCAGTAGTGGCTTAGCCAATTATGGTATTTCTGCTTAGTGAAGAATATTAAACAGCTGGTAAAACGTTTGTTTATTTTAGAATTAGTAGAAGGTGTGCAAAGTTTTCTCTCTACTAATTTACAAGTATGCAAAATAGACATTGGATGGGGGACTGGAAGTAAACAGGGAAAAATAAAGCAACTAACTGATTTTGTTGGAGCTAACAGGATTAATCAGACATTTCCTTTCTTTAGTCTCCTGGGCACTGCTATGTTTATGTGGCTTCTTTACAAGTAAATTTTAAATTGTTTTGAACTTTTTTTCAGGCATGTTACTACCAGATCCAGCGTGAGAAGCTTAACTAGGATGCACAACAGCTTGACAACTGGATTATCTGTAGGATGTTTTAGCACCATCTGGCGTCTTCCTATAGTGGCGAAAAAGAATGGTGTTGAAATTAGGACGTTGTGTTATTTTGGTCGTTATTTCTGAGCCTTACTAATGATGATAGCCCTGAGCCCAGGAAAAAAAAGACTGTATGATCTAAAGGGAGGGTTGAAAAGGAGATCAAATTCAATTAAACCAGTCCCTTGCCTACGTTAAGTCCCCCAAATATCACACATTTACTGTTTGGAAAAAGAGGACATCCGTTCCTACAGTAAGGAGTACGCCAGCTACGTGAAGTTGTAAGAAGAATTTTCAGTATAGCTTCTTACATTGAAGAAGTTAATAATTTTTTTGAGTTTCGGGTTTGCCTGCAGTTACCCCAGACCCCTTTGCAAGGAGCAGATCGTACTTGAACCTATAGTAGCCACACTATGCCTTCCTGAATTCCTGGTAGTCACGTGTGCATCATGCTTCTTTGCTGAGGGAGGGGAAAGAGGACCTTCTAAAACTGCAGTTTTAACTTTTTCTAAGTTTTTCCACCAGGGTATTCATGATGGGAGAGGTTCTATGCAGTGACTACCGCACCCCAACTCCAAACATGGAACACATATAAATAGGAGTCTTCTGCCTCCTAAGTAGAAAGAACATAGGAGTTTTGTTCATGGATTCCTTTCAGTGCTATGGAGTGAATACACTGGAATTCAAACACTGACTCTGAGCTGCTATGGACCCTCACTCGTCCGTGTGCAAATGCTGTATTGCGAGGCCTGTGAATGAGAGCCCGAAGAGCTTTTGCATGTGGGCTGTGTTTTGGAGCAGGACTGAACTCTGGGAAATACTGAAGCAGGGAACTGCATCCATCCTTGACCTAGTGTTCTGGTTCTTCCCTGTACCTCACACTGAACTCACAGTGGGGAAGAAAAAGGAAACAAGCTTTGGCTTTTCCCATCTCAAAAGTATTGTAACACTTCAACATTTTAGTGTTTTGCCTTTCACCTTTTTTTTTTTAATGTCCTATTGTAAATGGTTGGTTTACACTGTACAAGTAACACTAGTAGCTGTTTTGAATAACATAGGTGCTCTTTCTCATCTCATCTCCTACACACCGTGGTGAGCATATGGAGTATCCTCCAGATTTATGTTAACATCAGCAGGTGTTAATCAATTTTAAAAAAGGATCATGGTTTCTGCTCTACTTTATAATCAAGACATGTTTATTAAAATACTGTTTCGGAATGTTGGCTGTAATGTAACAGCAATTTTCATAATAAAAGACATTCATCTCTATGAGGTTGTTTTATGATTACATAAGAAATGACTCAGGGGCAGCTTAAAAATTTAAAAGAAACCCAGGCCTGGGTGTTTTATTTATTTTATTTATTTTTTTGCCCGAATTGTAATCCATGCCTCTTTGTATTGGCCTCAGAGGTCCCTCTGGGGTTTTAGAGATCTCTGTCTTTAAAATAAACATAAAATCATAATTATAGCACCTTCGCTGACAAAAAAATTGACTTTCTGATTCTAATATCCCTAGGACAGGGGTCTTAAGTCTATTATTTCTTTGAATAAAAGGCATATTTTGATAATCACTGTTTTTTTTTTTTTTCCTCCTGAACAGATTCAGGGAAGGGAAGAGAGAGGATTTAAAATTCTCTTTGGAACTACTATGCATTGATTAGCTACCTCCCAGTTGTAATGTCTTCTCAAGAAGCCTTTCCATGTCACCACTGCTCTCTACCAGAAGGTGGCTTCCCATTATTGGAAAGGAGCCAACACTTGATTAGTTTCTGTTAAACGCCCTGCATTTCCATTAGAGATTGTTTTAATTTTAGGATAAACACAGATTCCACATTTGGCTTTTAAAGGCAAATTTACTGAATGTCTTTGATCCCGTAAGAGAGATACAGGGGTAGTTCTAGAAATGAACAAAGACT
Source organism: Eumetopias jubatus (assembly GCF_037043125.1). NCBI lineage: Eukaryota > Metazoa > Chordata > Mammalia > Carnivora > Otariidae > Eumetopias > Eumetopias jubatus. The sequence goes on from NW_028274809.1 coordinate 34,326,010, forward strand.
TGAGACCCACCGAGAAATTCTCAAATGATGGTAGACTGTCTCAGTTCTAAGAAAAACATGTTTTAACTCATCTTTTCATTGGAGTTTTGAGTGGAACTTTCCAGTTACTTTAGGCTCTTGATATTATTTATACCTTTCAGATACCTTTTTAGATACCTTTCAGATAGCATAGTAAAACCATAAATTTTCAAATTCTAAATCTAAATCTCCAGGCCCCTGTCTATAAATAGAAATACCTAGCACTCCTGCAACAGGTTACGGATCTTTCACATGTGTGGTGAATGCTCATAGCAGCCCTGTGGGGCAGATATTAGCCCCACCAATTTTGTAGACAAGGAGTGGCTGGGATTTGCTCCCTTAGAGCTGGGACTCTAACCTAGAACTTCCCTAACTCTAATTCCAGGGCTCTTTCCTACTACTGCCAGAGATGGCACTTCATAGCTGGGTTATGCATTAAAAGATCGTAAGGTGGGGGCACCTGGGTGCCTCAGTCGGTTGGGCATCCGACTCCTGATTTCCGCTCAGGTCACGATCTCAGGGTTGTGAGATCCAGCCCTGTGTCTCAGCAGGGAGTCTTTTGAGACTCCCTGTCCCTCTTCCTCTGCTCCGACCCTTGCTCACACTCAGGTATGCACTCTCTCTCGCAAATCTTTTTTTTTTTTTTTAAAGATCGTAAGGTAAAACATGAATTGAAAACTTAATAACAGGTGTTTATGGTAAAATATGGTGTGCGCAAAACGGTCACAGATGTAGCACATTCCCAACTTGCATTTTCATCAACAGTGGAAAGCAAATGAAAGCCAACTGTTTAATTTCGAGTAAAGGGGCTGATAAACCTCTAACAAGAGTCATTTGGTCTTTATTCTGATGTGCCCTGCTGTGAGCAGAACCCTTTAGTTTTATTCTGGATTATCTACTTCCCAGTGTGCTTCCCACCGACTTTTGCACTTAATGTGCTTTGCTGCAATATAAAATTTTCAAATAAAGAAGTAACTCCAATCTGAGATAATGGGTAACTATTGAGGACAGTCACTTGGTAGCAAACCTTCCAGAAGGAACTGTTTTTACAGGCGTCATTATTATTGGCTGAAGGATCTTCCATCATATTCTTCTCATTACGTGAGACAATAAGGTTAATAGGTCAGCTTACTCTCTGGTATCTCCACAGTTTTTCCTTTCATTAAAAATGCTGTTGTCTTTTGGGGGGTGTCTGTTATGGAATGGTCAACAAAAATAATTTTTTTTGGTGTTAACTATGTGGTGGCATTTTGAGAGAAAATACCACAGCGAAGGTTGAAAATGATATAAATTAGACCTCCCAGTGTAAGGAATACTTAAGATTTGTGACAGGGGAAGCTTATGAGTAACTTAGTGGTTAGGCTGGGTTAGGCTTCTGTGGATTAAATCAAAGAGGATGTGCAGAGATTTTGTCTAGAATAGTGAGGTGACTTTGGCAGCTAATAGCCCACTAGTATTTTCTACCAAAGCTTTTCTCTGGATAGGAGCAACATTGCATGTTTGCGGTCTTGCAGGTGAGAGACTCTGTCAAATGATCCTCAGTTACCAGAAGAGATGTATAAATGTCCGTGCTTCTGTCAATTTTTAATAGCTACAAATACAAATCTGGGTAATTCAAATGATTTAGTTTCATTGTAACCCAAATCATATGGAGAACTGTGTGATTTTGGAAGAGCAGGTTTTGCTTTGGGAAACTGTTTAAGTATGGAATAATGAGTTGTCATGCAGACAGTAAAACTGACCATTTATTCTAGCCCTAGTCAACAGCATTTTGACCCACAGGAAGCTGGGCCATTTTTGTACGGGCTGTTACTTATTAAGTTTTCAAGTGCTTTTTCAGGTTTTGTCTAGTAGGAAGCTTTTTTTTTTTTTTTTTTGAAAAAGCTTAATAGGGGTAGGGGGAATGGCATTTAATAGTAATCACTACATTTTAACAAGTTCATGGAAATACTGATTTTTAAAGTAATATTTAGGACAAATTCTTTATGAGTCCATAACACTAATGCACCTTCTCAGTTAATAAGACCTGGTGATCCTTCCTCTGTTACTTAATTAGTCCAGAATTGCATATTGTTGGGTATCGACTTACTTGCAGCCTCAATCATGAATTCTCGTTCTCATGACAGCAGAAATAGGTAAGTTCTAACTGACAAACTTGGTCCAGAAGTCATGAAAAGGCAAGGAAGAGGGATTCTAGTCCTTTGCCAGGCACTCACATTTTTCAGGGCTAGTCCTGGAAGCAAAAGAGGAAAACTTTTGATTTTACTACTTGTTCACTCTACCGAATACCCCTTTGGATGTCAGATTCCAGGTCTGAAAAATGAAAGTTTTTCAAAGTTTGATAGGGAAGGAGGTTGAAGTCAGTATAACCAGGCTGAGGAAGAGAGGAAGGGCACAGGCCTCTGGAGTCAGCGGCTCCCACCTCAGGATTGACGTCCCAGCCGCTCTTGAACTCCCTGGGGAAGTATCGGCCTTTTACTTCCATGTTTTGGCCTCCCATTTCTTCGCCCCTTCTCAACAACTGGAAAAACAGCCCAGACCCTGCTACAGTTGTCGAGGCTTCTGCATGAACCAGAAAGCACGAGGTCCACCTTCCAGACCCTCTGCAGACATGATCCACACAGAAGCCGGACACTGAGCGGGTTAATGCATAAGAGAATTGTGAAGCGGTTTGTGAACTGAAGCACTGCCGTAGTTTTCATAGACATCTAGAGAGGGAAAACCATTTTCTGAGGTTTCCTTCTATGACTTTTTGTCTTACCTTGGGCTAATACCAGGGACTCCATGGCTTAAACAACAGATTTTTTTTTCTCTCAGTTCTGAAGGCTGGAAGCCTGAGATTAGGGTACGAGCATGGGCGGGTTCTGGTGTGGTCCTTCTTCCCAGCTTGAAGAGAGGCTCCTCGCCGGGTCCTCACCTGGCAGGGAGACTGACAGAGAGCAAGCTCTCTAGTGTCTCTTCTCACAAGGGCATTAATGCCATCATGGGGACCCCACCCTCATGGCCTCATCTCAGCCTAATATCTCCCAAAGGTCAAATACCAGCACAGTGGGGTTGGGACTCCAACATCTGAGTTTGGGGGAACACAATTCAGTCCACAGCAATTTGTCCCAGGAACCTGACAGTGACCATCATGTTTAGAATTCACCTAAGTTGTGGAGATGAAAATCACTGTTTATGCCTCCATGGGTGAGGAGCTTTTAGTCAACATGAGCTTTTGAGAATATATGAATTCGTTATCTGCAACCCTAGAGTCAGCAGTAGATTTATTGGAAGCTATGTTAATAATTAAAACTCACTAGAGAAATCACAATCTATCTGTAAATCTCCCTCACAAATCAGGTCATCTCAGGAATGTGCAGTCTGGTGTCCCCGGCTGCAGCATGGACAGGCCTAGTTCGGCACACTGGCATTTGGGCATTAATATGGAAGAAATGTGGTCGAGCTTACTTACGATGCACAGATAGCAGTTGGCTCGTTTAATCTGTACTTCCTCTCCAAGGATGTAATTTGTGAACCTCCCTTTGGGTAGCATTTCCAGCAGCTTCTTGAATATGATGGCTTGGTGTCAGACCCATCTGTTTGCTCTGACTTTTGTCTGTCTGGAAGACACTCCACCTCCCTTTTCAATTCCCTACACTCCATGCTCCCCTCTTGGGAGAAAGGTGAATCATACATGCAAATGTTGTGCTAAATGATTCAACAGAGGCTCAAAAACTAGAACACGGGAAAATGGCAGGGTTTAACCTAACTCAGTTGAGGCTGGACAGGGCAGGCAGTGGTGGGCATGGCAAAAGCATGTGATGTCAGGTTTTGGAAGAGTCTAGCAAACTAGAATACTTCAGTGTGACTGGGAAAGAATGTGTATGGGAGAGTTGTTTAAAATTCTCTAACAGCTTGCTTTCTCACTGGGAATTTAGAGACAACACAATAATGATCTGTCTTTTTCGAGATAGCCTCTATGGTTTCAACCCCACAATCTGTCTAAATTCTAGGCAGGGGTTCTCAACCATATCAGATGCAATATCCCAGTCTCTAACAACTAATTTGCAATACTCCTTTTTTAAAAAAATCCTGATTTATCCTTTATTATCCTACTTGGATAACAAATGTTGGTGCCCTACCCATAGACCGTTGGTCCTTACAGTTTTGGTGCACCCCAGGCCAAATTCGAACAGCCAGCCCCTGCACTCACTACCTGAGAGCATGCATGTGGGAGGCCGGAAGGACTAGAAGTAATGTTCGCTGGCAAAAGCCCTCAACCGATGACCAGCAGCACTGGTGTATAAATACCCCCACTTTCTTGTACCTTATTCCCCCAAGGGCTTAAGCTCCATAATGCCCAGAGTGGTTACTTGCTTGATACACCTGTCACTGGCTTTTTCCCCTGGCCTCGTCTCAGTATCCCACTCGGCTACTGGTGTTTCCTGGGATCACTTTGCAAACAAACCATCCCACTAGAATCCTTGCTCTGATTCTGGGGAAACCCAAAATAAGACACTTCCTTACACACAACTTCAAAAATAGGAAATCTGTATCGTGCCCTAGTAATAAGAAGATGTTAAATAAATGTTGTCAATAAGACATTGTGTATTTCAACATATAAATATGAAATACCACTACAGATATAATACAGATATAATGAAACAACATGTTTGCACTTATAAAAAAAATCCAGCCAGGGACACAGATACAGCCTGATAGTGGTGTGTTATAGTGATACCCTAAATGCTGTGTTTTTAGGATTCTAACGGGATGATTTGTTCGGAAAGTGATCCCAGGAAACACCAGTAGCCGAGTGGGATGTTAAGACAAGACAAGGGGAAAAAGCCAGTGACAGGTATATCAAGCCGAACAGCTTTACCGTTATTGACGTGATTTTCTGAAACGGTGAACAACATGATAAAGTCCAAGCAAAACAAAGTAAATTCATTTCTCAATTACGGTAGTAGCATTTCAGAAAATTCAATGTATGTTGAAATAATGCCAAAATACTTTGTGTTTTTAGGTAAAGAAAATTTGGGTTCTAGGCTCTGATAATTATAAGGGTGTTGGGTTTTGTTTTTTTTTAAGCAACATGAAAGTCTAGTGAGGTGTTTTCAAGTTATACCAGGGTATAAGGTGATTTTTCATCCTATAAGGCGACTTCTGTGAAACTTCCACAAAGGGCAGTGAGCATGTTCCCTTTGCCCTTGTTTTCTTTCATTTTTTTTTCATATTGTTCTGTTTTTATTCAATAATTACAGGCATACATAGACTTCATTTTTTTCCCTTTAAATTTTTTATTGTTATGTTAATCACCATACATTACATCATTAGTTTTTGATGTAGTGTTCCATGATTCATTGTGCATAACACCCAGTTTGCCCTCGTTTTCTTAATCCTCATTTTGCTGGCTGAAGAGTAGAAGTGATGGTCAGAGCTCCAGCCACCATTTTGGAACAGGAAGATGGGAACCACACCATACCCCAGGGAGGGGGAGCAGCGAGCTGGAGGGAGCCCATTCTCTGAGCACTTCACGGAGCAAGGCTGCCCTACCAACCCTGAACTGTCTCTGCCTCTACACTTTTACATAAGCAAGATATAAACTTCTACCCTGTTTAGCCACTATTATTTTGGGTTTCTGTTTCTTGAAACTAATCCTTCCCAAAGCCACATAGAAAATAACCCTTAAGAGTATGCCTCAGATGTAACCATGCCTCTTGCCATTGTGATTGCTGCCACGAAGAACTGTAGGTACAATGAGAGGGAACACAGCACCTGAGTGGCGTCAGGCCAGGGAAGGCTCTTCTGAGCTCTGAAGGATGGTAAAATTAACTGGGTGAGAAATAAATATTTGTCACTTGTTTAAAAAAAAAGAGAGAGAGAGTGGGAGGAGTGTTCCCTGAAATAGTAATGCTCTCTCATAGGGCTGGTTAGTTTAGAGAGTGAGCTCTACAGGGCAGGTGTTTTGTTTGGTATGGGTCCCTGGGTGTAGCACGGTGCTCGACTTGCTCAAATAAATGCTGTTGAAAACATATTCCAGTGCGTGAGAGCTGCAGGGCCAGTGTGACTGGAGTGAGCTGTGTGCTGTTTACGGTCTGCTCCCAGGGCTGAATTCCATCCAAAAGCTTGGGCGGGAAGGATACAGTCAGACAAAGGAGCAGATCCACTGGACAAGGAGGACATGAAACCCTCTACAGCAACCAATCCGGAGAATGGTATGTGGTGCCTGGACTCCTTTCTGGATCAGAAAGGCCTTATAACATCACTGTAGATACGAGATCATATTTAGGGGCAGGGGTTCTGATAGATTTATTGTGATTCTTTTAAGGAACTTGTTGGACACTTCAGAGTGTCCTACTACCTCTATTAGTGATGATTCTAAGCAGTTTTCAAGGCAGGAAGGAAAGAAATCGTCACAGTGGGTTCAGAACCTCCTTTTTTCTCTTATCCCACAATGTTTTATTTAAACTTAGAACTTCACAACTTGTTCACATTCAAAATATCACTACAACAAACAGAATGCCTAGGAAAACATGTAAAAAAAAATCCAGCATTCACTAAAATCTGTTCAGTTTCTTTAATCAGTGGAATCCTGAGATTTGTGTTAAACACCTATTGGCAGTTAGAGTCAGTTTTTTTTTCTTTTTAAGATTTATTTATTATTCATTTGAGAAAGAGGGCACAAACAGGGGAAAGGGCAGAGGGAGAGGAAGACGGAGAGAGCATCTCAAGCAGACTCCCTGCTGAGGGTAGAGCCCAACTCAAGGCTCAAATCCATGACCCTGAGAGCATGACCTGAGCCGAAACCAAGAGTCCAACGCTTAACCCATTGAGCCACCCAGGTGCCCTGGCCATTAGAGTTTTTCAATAACACTTTCAATAAGAACTTTCAGAAAGGGTGAAGACAAATGACTATGTTTGAATTAGAGAAGGAGGATCCAGAAAACAATGAGATAATTTTGGAATAAACCAAAGGCTGATAAGGTGGGGGGAGGGAAAGACGATTGCTCTCATAAAATCTGACATCTGTAAATGATCTATTATTTCATCTGATGTTAGCCACAACCCTATGGGAAAGCTAGCATGTTATTTGCCACAAGGAAACTGGGTTTCAGATAGTTGGATGACTTTCCGAAGTTCACACAGTGATAGAACCAGAGCTTTTGGCCCTAAACCCAGCATCATCTCATTCCTCAGGAGCCCCTGTGGCCCATCCCAGCTGTCTGAGTTGTCTTTCACACTTAAAACACCTGCCTTTCTTCACCTCCACTGGCCACTCCATCTCTGCCCTCTCCCTTTTCCAGGTCTCTCCCAGATCCTGAGGCTTGTGCTGCGAGAGCTGAATCTGTTCTACAGCCGAGATGTGAATGGAGTGTGTCTCCTATATGATCTTCTCCATTCCCCGTGGCTGCAGGCTCTGCTAAAGGTGTGCACCCCATTACCTAGAGGCCTCTGCTTACTGTGGGAGCTGAAAACTGCTCACCCAACTGTGCCACTCACTCACTGGTCAGGTGGCAGGAGATTTCAACTTGGTAAAAGTTCTTAGAAGGCAATTCTTTTGTGTGTTCTGAGAATTTCCAACATGGGTGTGGGGGTGCCCACACCAAAAACAGTTGTCGGGGTACTAGTGGATGTCTGTAATTCATCTCAATTCTGACACTATCTAACCGGAGATAGCATCAGATCCCATAGGGTAAGGGCTCTGTCTCCCAGGACTGCTGCCCCCTCCCCCCATGTCAGACGCCAGTCACAAGTCCAGGCTGTTACCTGTACTTCTGACCAACTGTCTATAAATCAGAGGTTCCCCAGACCTCCTCCTTGGGTGTGATTAATTTGCTACAGCCCACAGAACTCAGAGAAACATTTTACTTGCTAGAGTACCAGTTTATTTTAAAAGGATATTACTCAGGAACAGCCAGATGGAAGAAATAAAGAGGGCAAGGCATGTGGGAAGGGGTGCGGAGCTTCCATGCCCCCTCCACTCTCCCCTAGATTTCCACAAGGTCACCAAATCAGAAATTCTAACAAACCCAGTCCTTTGGGGCTTTTCTGGAGGCTTCGTTACGTAGGCACCGGTGATTAAGTCATTAGTCAATGGGGATTGATTCAACCTTCAACCCCTTCTCTGTGTACCGGAGGTGGAGGTGGGGGTAGGGGGTGGACTGAAAATTCCAAGTCTAATTACATGGTTGGTTCTCCTGGCAACCTGCCCTTAACCTTAGGTGCATTCCAGAAATCACCTCATTAACATAAAAAAAGGCATCTTTGTCACTTTCCTCACTTAGGAAATTCCAAGGGTTTTAAGAGCTCTGAGCCAGAATCAGGACTAAATATATAATTCTTATATAAATCACAATATCACAGCAATCCTCAGAGAAGAGCTACATAAACCTCTTAGCTTACAAAGGATGAATTTAGGTGGGAAAGTATATGGCTGTTCCTCTTTTCTCCCCCAGTTCCTTTTCTTCCAGTGGACCCTGGGATCACAAAGTGGCCACCACAAATGGCCATCGACAGCACCCTTAGCATCTGTCTACAACCCTTAGCATCAATCTCCTCCAGTCCCGTCCATGTTGATGCAAATGTTGGGTATTCATCCTTTCTGATGGCTGAGTGATATTCCATTGTATATATGGACCACATCTTCTTTATCTGTTCATCTGTTGAAGGGCATCTCGGCTCTTTCCACAGTTTGGCTATTGCGGACATTTCTGCTATGAACATTGGGGTGCATATGGCCCTTCTTTTCACTACATCTGTGTCTTTGGGGTAAATACCCAGGAGTGCATAGGGTAGCTCTATTTTTAATTTTTTGAGGCACCTCCACACTGTTTTCCAAAGTGGCTGTACCGACTTACATTCCCACCAACAGTGTAAGAGGGTTCCCCTTTCTCCACATCCTCTCCAACATTTGTTGTTTCCTGTCTTGTCAATTTTTGCCATTGTAACTGGTGTAACGTGGTATCTCAATGTGGTTTTAATTTGAATTTCCCTGATGGCTCATGATGTTGAATATTTTTTTCATGGTCTGTTAGCCTTTCGTATGTCTTCTTTGGAGAAGTGTCTGTTCAGGTCTGCCCATTTTTTGACTTGATTATTTGTTTTTTGGGTGTTAAGTTTGAAAAGTCCTTTATAGATCTTGGATACCTGCCCTTTATCTGTAGTGTCATTTGCAAATATCTTCTCCCATTCTGTGGATTGCCTCTTTGTTTTGTTGACTGTTTCCCCCATTGAGGATGATATTCGCTGTGGGTTTTTCATAGATGGATTTTATGAACTTGAGGAATGTTCCCTCTATCCCTACACTCTGAAGAGTTTTAATCGGGAAAGGATGCTGTATTTTGTCAAATGCCTTTTCTGCATCATTTGAGAGGATCATATGGTTCTTGTCTCTTCTCTTATTAATGTGTTCTATCACATTGATCGATTTGTGAATATTGAACTACCCTTGCATCCCAGGAATAAATCCTACCTGGTCATGATGGATAATCCTTTTACTGTACTGTTGGATCCTATCAGCTAAGATCTTGCTGAGAATTTTGGCATCCATATTCATCAGGGATATTGGTGTGTAATTCTCCTTTTTGATGGGGTCTTTGCCTGGTTTGGGGATTAAGGTAACGCTGACCTCATAGAATGAGTCTGGAGCTTTCCTTCTGTTTCTATTTTTTGAAACAGCTTTGGGAGAATAAGTATCATTTCTTCTTTGAATGTTTGGTAGAATTCCCCTGGGAATCCATCAGGCCCTGGACTCTTGTTTTTGGGGAGGTTTTTGATCGAGGCTTCAATTTCATTACTGGTTATTGGTCTATTCAGATTCTCAGTTTCTTCCCGTGTCAGTCTTGGTAGTTTATAGGTTTCCAGGAAGGCATCCATTTCTTCCAGGTTGCTTAATTTATTGGCATATATTTGTTGATAATAATTTCTACTAATTGTTTCTATTTCCTTGGTGTTAGTCGTGATATCTCCCCTTTCATTCATAATTTTATTAATTTGGGTCCTTTCTCTTTTCTTTTGGCTAAGTCTGGCCAGTGTTTTATCAATCTTATTAATTCTTTCAGAGAACCAGCTTCTAGTTTCACTGATCTGCTCTACTGTGTTTCTGGTTTCTAATTCATTGATTTCTGCTCTAATCTTAATTATTTCTCATCTCCTGCATGGGTTAGACTTTATTTGTTGTTCTTTCTCCAGTTCTTTAAGGTGTAAAATTAGTTTGTGTATTCGGACTTTTTCTATTTTTTTGAATGAGGCTTGGATGGCTATGTATTTCCCCCTTAGGACCACCTTTGCAGTATTCCATAGGTTTTAGACCGATGTGTTTTTGTTCTCATTGGTTTCCATGAATTGTTTAAGTTCCTCTTTGATTTCCTGGTTGACCCAAATATTCTTAAGCAGGATGATCTTTAGCTTCCAAGTGTTTAAATTTCTTCCAAATTTTTTCTTGTGATTGAGTTCCAGTTTCAAAACATTGTAGTCTAAGAATATGCAGGAAATAATCTGTCTTTTGGTATCGGTTGAGACCTGATTTGTGACCTAGTATGTGGTCTATTCTGGAGAAAGTTCCATGTGCACTCAAGAAGAATGAGTATTCTGTTGTTCTAGGGTGGAATGTTCTGTATATATCTATGAGGTCCATCTGGTCCAGTGTGTCATTCAAAGCTTTTGTTTCTTTGTTGATTTTTTGCTTCGATGATCTGTCTATTGCTGAGAGTGGAGTGTTGAGGTCTCCTACTATTAACGTATTATTATCAATATGTCTCTTTATTTTGGTTAAGAGCTGGCTTATGTAGTTGGCTGCTTCCATGTTGGGGACATAGATATTTACAATTGTTAGATCCTCTTGTTGGATAGACCCTTTAAGAATGATATAGTGTCCCTCTGGATCTCTTACTACCATCTTTAGCTTAAAATCTAATTTGTCTGATATGAGAATTGCTACCCCAGCTTTCTTTTGAGATCCTTTGGCATGAAAAATGGTTCTCCATCCCCTCACTTTCAGTCTGGATGTATCTTTAGGTTCAAAATGGGTCTCTTGTAGACAGCATATGGATGGGTCCTGTCTTTTTATCCAATCTACAACCCTGTGCCATTTCATGGGAGCATTTAGGCTGTTCACGTTGAGAGCGATTATTGAAAGATATGATTTTATTGTCATCATGTTGCCTGTGAAGTCCTTGTTTCTATAGACTGTCTCTGTAAAGTGCTGTTCTATATCACTTTTGGGGCCTTTCTCTTTTTATAGAACCCCCCCTTAATCCAGTCTTAATATTTCTTGCAGGGCCAGATTGATGGTCACATATTCTTTCAGTTTCTGCCAGTCTTGGAAGTTCCTTGTCTCTCCATCCATTCTGAATGACAGCCTTGCCAGATAAAGTATTCTTGGCTGCATGTTGTTCTCATTTAGTACCCTGATTATGTCTTGTCAGCCCTTTCTGGCTTGCCAGGTCTCTGTGGACAGGTCTGACATTATTCTGATGTTCCTCCCTCTGTACGTAAGAAATCTCTTCCCCCTCGCTGCTTTCAAGATTGTTTCCTCGGATCTAAGATTTGTGAATTGTACTATTGTACGTCGTGGTGTCGGTCTGTTCTCATTGATCTTGGGAGGGATCCTCTCTGCCTCTTGGACACGAATGCTTGTTTCTTTTCCCAGATTAGGGACGTTCTCAGCTATGATTTGCTCAAATATATCTTCTAGACTTCTCTCTCTCCCCCCACCCCCAAGGGATACCAATAATTCTGATATTAGAATGTTTCTCTGAGTCATTAATCTCTCTCAATTTGATCCCTTCGGCTTTAATCTGTTTTTCCTATGCCGCCTTGGTTTCCTCTAGGTCACTAATTCGTTCTTCTGCCTCGTTTACCCTAGCAGTCAGAGTATCCAGTTTAGACTGCATTTCATTCATAGCATTTTTAAGTTCAGCCTCATTAGATCTCATTTCTGCCCTTAGAAATTCTATGCTGTCATTAATATTTTTCTCAAGCCTAGATATCAACTTCATATTTGTTACTCTGAAGTCTATTTCTGACATCTTGCTTATATCCATATCCATTAGGTCTGTGGCAGAGACCACAGTCTCTGATTCTTTTCTTTGTTGGGGGTTCCTCCTCTTAGTCATTCTGTTGAGGGCTGATTGAGGGAATGTACAGAGTCCAAATTATTGACCACAACCCAAGCAAGATGCACCTGTTTTATAGGGATCTTAGGGTTGTTGGCCTCTTGTTCTCCCAGCCTGTCTTCTGGGGGAGGGGCCTGCCGTGCTGTTACTCAGGCAACCGTGTTTGGGCAGAGTTGCCCTGCCCCCTCTCGGGGGAGGGGTGGGATGGGCTCTGTGAAAACTGGTTTTTTGGGGCTTTTGTTCTCTGGTGGCTTTCCCTGGTGGTTTTCTGCGCCTCTTCCGAGAGTCAGAGCAGAAGTGACCGTATCCAAACCTCTGTCTCAGAGCAGAGAGATCGCAGTCTGCTCTTCACTGAGCTCTCCAGGCCACACTGTCTCCCTTTCTGTCTGTGCCGCTAAAAAACCTCAGTGTCCTGGGTTGTGCACCCCACAGGAGCACTCCCAGCCCTCACTCCCAGGGCCAGGCACATCTCTGCCCTTTGTGCTTCTAAAACCGCCAGCTGCCCCCAGTTCGTATTTGTGCCCCTGCAGCTCCTGGATCCCATCCGGGGGGCTGGACTAAAATCCTTTCCCTGCCACTACCAGTCTGCGAGTCTGCCCGGTCCCTAGCGCAGGAGGTTTTTGCACTCTGGTGTTATCTCACCTTCCTGACACAAGTTCTCGGAAGCTCCCTCTCCCTGCTGTTTATCTTCCGATAACTGCCCAGAGAATCACAGCTCCCCACTTCATACCTCGAGACCAACTGCAGGAGATATTTTGCTTGTAGAGGTCCAGATATACCTTCTTACATCTCAGGCTGATTTTGTGGGTGTTCAGAATGGTCTGGTAGATATCCAGCTCAATTCAGGGGACCGGTTGGAATAGGGTTCCCTACTCCTCCTCCAGCTTTTTTCCTCCTCCTCAAATACTATTTTTAAGAAAGATTCTTTTAAAGTTATTTTTTGGGGATGTGGGTGTTTCCTTCTGCTAAGTGTGAAATGTGGTCAATCTTTTGATGCATGTTAATACGTTCTTCAAAACACAAGGAAGTGGCAACATCTTTAGCATGAACAAAGAGGTACTCCTCACAGTAGTTGTTTTAAAACCCTTGATTTCTTCATCTATTCGTCTACTGCTGGACACTTAGGTTGGTTCCATGTCATGACAACTGCGAACAGAGCCGCAATGAACATGGGGGTGCAGATACCTCTTTGAGCTCATGATTTCGTTTCCTTTGAATACATACCCAGAGGTGAAAGATACAATGGGATAGTATTTAGCCATAAAAAGAAAGAAATCCTCCCTTTTACGACAATATGGATGAACATCGTGCTAAGTGAAATAAGACACAGAAAGACAAGTATCATGTTTTCACTTGTATGTGGAATCTAAAAAAGCACAGCTCATAAAAACCGAGACTAGGGGCTGGGGCTGGGGGAAATGGGGAGATGTTGGTCAAAGGGTATGGTTATGAGAAGCGCCGGTTATGAGAAGAATCACTCCTAGGGATGTCATGTGCAGCATGATGACTATAGTTAATAATACTGTATTATGTACTTGACAGTTGCTAAGAGAGTAGATCTTAAACGTTCTCTCACACACACCCAGTCATGATTATGTGAGGTGATGGAGATGTTAACTTATTGGGGTACTCGTTTTGCAGTACATACATATATCAAACCAACATGCTGTGCACCCTAAATTCATACAATGTTATCTGTCAATTACATCTCAAGAAAACTGGGGAGAAAAAGCCCCACCCAATTCCTCTCAGGCATGTTTTTCTCCTGGGATTAGCTAAAACAGCTCTCCGGTCACTAAATGGATTCCCTTGCTCACCTGTGCAGGCTGCGTGTCCCCCCTACAAGCCCTGCCTCAGTTCATCTGCCTTATCACTTCCAGGCCAACCTGAGCACTGGCTCAGAGGTGGCCCAAGGAAGCACTGTCATCTCGGATCTGGACGGAGGAAGGCTGGGCCTACCTGGCCTTTTGGGCCTCATCGCTCCATCTGTGAGAGAAAGCAGATTCCTAAAATAAGAAGGGCTGTACCGCAGAGCTAGGCACACCTTGGTGTCCTCAGCCAACTCCAGATCCCACTACGGAAAAAATTCCTCAGGTCAGCAGAGATGAAGTTGAATTTTTTTTTTAAGATTTTATTTATTTATTTGATAGAGAGAGAGAGAAAATGAGTGAGAGGGAGCAGAGAGAGAAGGAGAAGCAGACTCCCCACTAAGCAGGGAGCCCGATGCTAGACTCAATCCCAGGACCCCGGGATCATGACCTGAGCTGAAGGCAGACGCTTAACCGACTGAGCCACCCAGGCGCCCCAAAGTTGAAATTTTTGTAAACGAAACTTTCCTGGAGGATTAAGGGAGGAAAAGGAAACAAACAGAGAAGAGTACAATCAGCATGCATAGTGTGCCTGGTCTCTTGTTCAGATCCTCTGCGGAACCCGAGCCACAGAGCGCATGCCCTGGCCTTTGCCCAGCACAGAGGTTCCTACAGGTCTCTGGCTCCAAATCCCTATTGGTCTCAACCCTGGAAAACCCACTTGTTAATTTAATAAGAGGAAACCTTTGAATTTCTTTTTATCAATGATGTTGGCTGGGGAAGATCATTTTCCAGTGGCAGCAATAACCAAGCCCCTGGAGGATAGGAGCCACCTCACGTGAGCCCGTTTCTGTCGGACAGTGACAGATACCTTCAGAAAGGCCAGCACGCCCTCCGCTCAGCCGCTGGCGCTGTGACCCGGGCTGGCTGTCCCCTCGCAGGGCTTTCAACCCCAGACGTTAATTGTCATGTTATCAATATGTCATTCTCCCACCGCTGCTCCTCTGCAGGTTTATGATTGTCTCCAGGGATTTAAAGAAAAGAAACTTGTTCCTGCCACAACTCATGCACAGACATTATCCTGTGAGGTAAGGTGGTTTTTAATCCACAGAATAGTGGGGCTTTAATGAATTAAACGATCTAATGGCAAAGTTGGGTTGATGACTATGCATCCCGTAAGTGTTTCTAACTGAGCTTTAAAAGAAGGAAGAAAATGGGTCGGCACTTCAAATTTAAGCAAACAAAAAAATAACATTTTTAGCATGTGTCCATTTCTCTCTTTTCTTCTCTAATCCTTAGACTCCGTTGATCTGTGTAATCCGAGAGTAAATGTTGTTATAGTATATGTTTCCCAAATGTATATCTCTAGTTGGGCGCTTTGCCTGAACTCCAGACTCCAGACATATCCAACTGCCTCCTCTCCATCGTACTTAGATGCATACTTAATGCACCACTCAAACAGCATGTCCCATGAGCTCCTGATCTTCCCCACACCCAAAGCCACTTCCCTCCCAGCCTTTTCCATCTGAGTAAGGACATCTTTGTTCTTGCAGCACTCAGACCAAAGTCTTTGGTTATCTGTAACTTTCTCCTTCTCTCATACCTCGCACCCAATCTGACAACAGATCCTGTAGCTCCTGTTTCAAAATATATCCAGAATCTTATCACTTCCACTCTGCCACCTAATAGAAACCATCATCATCTCGTATACAGATATTTGCAGTATAGCCTCCTACCTGGTCTCCTGCTTCTACCCTTGAAGAGACCCTCTTGAAGGTGTGTCAAATTATGTCACTTCTCTGCTCAAACCCTTCCAGTGATTTCCCGTTTCAGGGTACACATCATAGTTCTTAGATAGCCAAACATAATGCAGTATCCGTTCCCTCTTTGACTTAATACTCACTGCTCTAGCCCTTGTTCACTCTGCTCCAGTTAGATAACCCCTTGCGGTTGTGTGAACCAGACATGCTCCTGCCACAGGCCCTTTGCACTTGCTATTCCATATTTCAGTACTGGTCTTGCCTCTATAGCCACATGATTTGCTTCCTCTTCTCCTGGTCTCCACCCAAATGTCACCTTCTCACTAAGGCTTTCTCTGGTCACTTGATCTAAAATTTCAACCCCTCAGAGCACTCCCTGTCCACCTTCCTGTTTTATTTGTCTCCTTAATTCTCTTCATCAAGTAAAAATGGGGATTTTTTTTTTTAGAATGGGGATTTTTGTCTGCCACTGTATTTGTATCACTAAAAACAGTGCCTAGCATGTAGTAGATACTCAATAGATATTTGCTGAATGGATAAATAAGTGTAATCCATTTTATTATTATTTATTGTCCAAACCATATTAAAAGAAATAGAAAAAAAAAAAGAAGAAAAACTGTACCCTCAGTTCCAGTAATCAACGATTCAAATTGTTCTCAGCTGTCCCCAGGAAAATACATACATATTTTATTCAGTTGTAATCCTAGGGAATGGAGGTAAAGCTCAGTAAACTCCTTGTTTTCATTTGACTGTACATAACGAGGCTTAACTGCTGGGGTCTCATGGGGCTCAGTGAAGTCTTGAAAAGTCTTATGTCCTCTCAGAAAGCAGGTCTACACTCACACAGAAAGGAGATCAGAATTGGAATGTTTAACACTTTTTTATTGCAATAAATATTAAAATTGGTAATCAAATAATAAGTCCTAAAATACAAATTACTATTCCCATTTTCCACATGACAAATGGAGCATCCCATGGGATTAAGCTACCTGAGTTCTCCAGGCACTTGAGTCTGTACCTGGAGAACTCTGACACCTTAACCTGCCCATAAAGATCCACATTAACAGTTGTTTTTAGCACCACTAGAGGGAAATTGCCTTGGAACATATATTACAAAATTATGTTATTTCCTCCTCCAAGCCTCTGGTATGCCAGGATGGAGGCACTGGGTGTTAGACCTATCCCACATCTTGGATCCTACCTGCTGTAGTAAAGTTGAATGAATGAGGAAAGATACTAGGCCCTGACTTTAAAGATAAAAAAGAAGGTTTCAATAATAGTTTTCTTTGGTCAATGTCGTGCTAGTCAGTGTATCTGTTATCCAGCTCAGGTGATGTTAACTAGGCGATGAAGATTTAAAAAAATTTTTAAATGTCTGCTTTTCCACCACCCAGGTAGTAGGGATATTACGTGAAACTCCTAAATCCCCTGAGATCCAAGAGCTGAAACAAATCCTCCAGGATCCACACTTTAAGGCAAGTGCTTGCTAAAATAGACAAGATATGCCCATCTGGCATGTGGGCAAAGTTGGCAAGAAGAAATAAGGGTGATAGGAAATGTACTTTCTGAACAGACATTCTATTACTGTACGTGGGTGACCAACAGATTGTTCTTAAAGATGTGGGACTCAGCTGTGACTGGCTCTGTGTTGTTAGCCATGGAGCCAAGCCTGCCATATTTATGAGGAGACATCCAGAACTTCCCATGATGTCTTGTTTCCACCCTGCAAAGCCATTGTCCTTCTAAAATTCTGGGGGAGAATCAGGGTAGTATACTTCCTTTCCAACTTGGAAATATTTTAAGTTTTGGATGAAATGTGTGAAGAGGTTCTGAAAATATAGTATAAGGATGATTAACTCAATGAGGGAGTATATGAAGGACATTTGATTGAAGAACGTTTGATCGCAGAACAGAAGGCTATCTCACAGACTTACAGAGTTGGAGTTCAGTTTATCAACAAATGAGAACTTTAAGAGAATATCTGCACTTGGAGCAATAGGATTTATGAGTCAAATTTTCAGTTCACAAGATAACCCTAGAGAATTTTCTCTGAGTTCCAGAGAAGTTTTGTCCACCAATCTATGGGATGACTACTTCCCCACCCGATGAAATAAAAATTTAACATAACGGGCCATTAGAAGGAACTCTTTGATCACACCCGAAATCAGGAAACTACTTTTTCTCATTCTGTTCCTCATAGGCCCTTGGGAGTCACTGACAAATTAAACCAGCAAGATGTTTTGATTACTGTCTCCCACTCTGCCTTAATTAGGGAAAATATTATAAAAGTTAATCTGTAGTTCAAGCTTATGGAAGCACCATGGATTACATGAGTTTGCAGGAAATGAGAAAGTGACAAAATACATTTTAGCAGAAATGCAAGAATATATTATATATCACTTAACCTCTCTGTGCCTCGTTTCTTTATGAAAAGGGGACAATAAATATACCTGCCTCATGGAGTTATTGTGAAGATTGGGTTAATCCACATAAAATGCTATGCGCAGCACGTATGTGTTGGTTGTTGTGGTGATGGTGGTGGTTTGTCTTACAGAGTGTTAGCTCACCGTCTTCTAGAAGGGTGTGTCCTGTGTGTGACCTTTGTTCACCTTGCCTTCTCTGTTCCTAGGCCTTGCTCAGTGCCCATGACACCGTGGCTCAGAAAGATTTTGAACCCCTTCTCCCCCCATTGCCAGACAATATCCCTGAGAGTGAGGAAGCAATGAGGATTGTTTGTTTGGTGAAAAACCAACAGCCCCTGGTAAGGAAATCACTTTATCTTCCCAGTTAGAATGATATCAGGGCTAATTGTGAACCAAGGGTTAATTGTGAACTACATTATCTCTTGTAGTTATTTAATATAATGTTAAATATTCTTGCTTGTAGTCACAGGTATAGTTTGAGGCATTCAGATAATGTGAGGGCATCCATGATAATGGCTAGCGCACGATGTCCTAACAATTTTTGCCTGTGGTTTCAAACACATTATATGTTATAATGTTGTCATGAGGAAAGACTTCTGCTTCGTGTTTTTCTTTGTTGAAAAATCTGTAAGAAAAAAGAGGTTTATTTTATTTTATTTATTTTATTTTATTTTTTGAGGGGGAGGGAGAGAGAGAGAGATGGAGAGAGAGAGCACGAACTAGGGGAAAGGCGGCGGGAGAGGGAGAGAGAGTCCCAAGCAGGCTCCACACTCAGTGCAGAGCCCAACGTGGGGCTTAATCTCACAACCCTGAGATCATGACCTGAGCTGAAATCCAGAGTCAGATGCTTAACTGACTGAGCCACCCAGGTGCCCCATGTTTTATTTTATTATTTGGCTCTCTGAAGTACATAAATTTCACTAAATTCCAAGGTATTTACCTAAGTTTTTTTTTTCTTTATTAATTAGAAGCTAAGTGAGGCATTAATTTGATTTTCTAAGAATAGTCTCTTTGATTAGGTTGTAATGGTGAGAGCTTTCTTTATCTTTGGAAGGATCTAAATATTATTTTGTATTCATGTGGTTGGGTAGAGACTTTGGTAGGTCAAGGTTGAACGAATGGCCCTGGCTGGTATACTCTCTTCTGACCAGACCAGAGCTCTACTGAGGGAAGCCACCAGAAAAATGGTCATGTTAGGTAAAAGAGGGATTCCATTGTGCTCTCTCCTCAGGGAGCTACCATCAAGCGCCATGAGATGACAGGGGACATCCTGGTGGCCAGAGTCATCCATGGTGGGCTGGCTGAGAGGAGTGGTAAGCTGGAGCTGCAGGGTACACACGGGACCAGAGAAATCGGAAACCCTTAGTTGTTTAGTCTTCAGGGAAACCCCTCTTTCCTAACCATGGTCAGGGCTTCTCTGCATGACACTGCTTGGTTACTAAGAAGGAGGGAATAAATATTCCAGAAAACCCTGTTCCCTTCCTTCACTGAGGCCCCATATTCAAATCCACTCAGTTTACATTCTCGTGGTAACCTAACCAGCTAAGTATCAGCATGCCATTCTGTACAAAAAGAAACTGAGGTTCAAAGAGATCAAGTAAGTAACGTGCTCGAGGTTGCACAATTTGAGTCAGGATGCAAGTCCAGGTTTGCCCGCTCTATATTCCCCACTCCTGCTCTTCCCCTGGTCCTTCTGCTTTCAACAGGCATAGCTCTGCCCCGACCTTGAAGTGCCCGTTGCTTGCCCTTTCTACCAGCCAACCGAATGTCCTTCCTTTTACTGCCGCGTTTCTGTGCCTGCTGTCCCCCTCCTCCTCACTGCCCAGGGCCCTGCAGAGCTGGCATGGGTTTCATACCCCAACGTTCTTAGAGCAGTGACCCCAAGGATTTCCTAGTCGCTAGGTCCCTCAGCTCTTCCTTTGGCCTCAGTTTTATTTTTACTTCTCTAGCACATTCGATGTCAACCATAACGGTCTTGATGTTTTCATCGTCCTTGGTTTCTATTCTGTGACATCATCCTACATCTAATCTCCTCCCCTGACAACTGTCCTGCATACTCCTGTTTTTCAAAGCTGAATCGTGACCCCCACATTCCTCCACATTTCCTCTTGGAAGAATGCCCCACCCCCTCTCTTTGTCATCGATCATTTACTCATGACGCTGACATCTTTACTTTTAGTGTTACCTTCATTCTGCAACATCAGATTAGCAAAAATGAAAATATCACCATCACTTAACACCCAGTGAAGAGGTGTAAAAATGCAGTTCTCTGTGCTTGGTGGAGGTGTGCCCTACAGTAACCAGCCTGGATGATTAGGGTTAGGATTATTTCAGAGTAAATTTTTAAATGTTAGAGCACGCTTGGGTCAGGGAGTTTGCTAAAAGTCTTTGGTGTAGCTACCTCTATTTTTTTTTGCAAATTTCCTTGTGCCCTTCTTTGTTTTGTGTTCCTTTTTGCCTAGGGCTGTTATATGCTGGAGACAAACTGGTGGAAGTGAATGGAGTTTCAGTTGAGGGACTGGATCCTGAGCAAGTGATCCATATTCTGGTAATAGTCTTCTGTTTGCCTTCTCAATGACTCAGCACAATGCTGGGGCTGCCCTGAGCCTGTCTGGCCCATGGTGTGGGCACTGTTACATGAGGGGGATTTGGTCCCTTATGGCAGCTTCCTTTCTCCAGACCCCCAGACCTTTTCTGCTTCTGTGCAGCTCAACCCCCAGCCTCCCACCCCCATCTGGTTTCTGCTGGGACACTTCTCTTGCCAACCTGCCTTTCGGCCTCAGGAGGGCTTCCAGTTTCCCCAGGCCAGGTCCCTTGTTGCCTGGGTTGTTCCTTTGGAAACTGAGCCTGGGGTGGGCAGAGTGAGACTTTGGAGGGGAGTCTGAACTTGAGCAAACTACCCTTGCTCCCCTACCATTTTTATACAGCCTAAATCTATTTAACATCCCACTTGAGGTAGCTTCTGGGTAGGAGAGATGTCCTGGGAGGCTAGCCTATGGGGAGGGGATTTCCTTGCTTGCCCTGCCACGGATCTTGGTGGTTGAACCTGGGGATTTATGACCAGATGATGGTTTCTTCTAGGCCCCTATGCCCACTTTTCAAACCTTTGCCTGAATCACAGTCATAGTGGCATGCCCCTGCCATCTCCCCCATGTATACCCCAAGTGTGGGGCCCGAGGTGGATGACTATTTATCATATAGACTAGTGGTTCTCAAACTCGGCTTGCGGGGGCGGGGGGGAACGCTAAATTTTCATAGATGTGCCTCAGGGACTGAGATGAGAGGTGGTATTATAAGGAGTATACCAGGCGCCGAAAGATTTTGCAAATGACCCCTGCTGCAAGATGCTGCATGGCACAAAGCACTGCAAATGGAGCTTGAAGTCCTGTCAATCGCAGATGCACGTGGCTCTGCTTCAGCCATTTTGGTGGTAGCTGCAGAGCCAGGATGGTGGGGTTGTGAAATTTCTAGGAGTGAGGACAAGGTTTTGCTCATCTCTGGATTCGCAGTGCATGTGTCGGGAAGATCTTACCTTCTCCATCAGGCTGAGAGATTCTCTGTCTCCTCAAAATGTTTGAGGGCCCCCATTCCCACCATTAGCTTGGCGCTTGTCAGTCCCCTCAGAAGACTTGGGAGCCTCTTCTCCCCATCAGACTGGGCTGCCAGGCGCAGGAACAGGGGCTCAGGAAGTCATTACTGACTGAGGTTTGAGGAAGGGAAGTCAGATCAAGATCTCATCTCCTTCCCCAGCGTCTGTAGGAAGAAGACCTTGCTGAAGAAGGTTGCAGGTTGGAGTGTTCCTGGGAGAGGCTGGGCCTCAGGGTGGGGCTCAGCAGGCCAGGGACTCTGGAGCCCCACAGCCGAGCAGAAGCTGAGCTGCATTTCTTCCTAATTTCCACTTCTGCATGGTGATATGTAGCTGTTGAACTCTTGTAAGAATCCCTGTGGGGGATATCACCCTTAAAGCTGGCCACACGGTGTTGTAACTCCTTCTGCTGAACCCCAATAATCCAGTGAATCCTGTGACTTGTTATTCCCTCCCCTTTGACATTTTCTAGGCCATGTCTCGCGGCACAATAATGTTCAAGGTGGTTCCAGTTTCTGCCCCTCCTGTTAATAGCCAGAAGATGGTAAGAATGTACTGAGTCTTCATAATCATACACAGTAAATTCTCAAATAACAGTAAGAGTGACTTAATATTTTGTATCATACTGCCCCTCTCTATAATGTGTTACACATTTTTCAATACTGATGATATGAGGGGCAAATGAGTGAACGAATACGATAAAAGGAGATGGCGGTACAAGTTTAAAAAGTAACATCAAGAATGGGAAACACTTGAGCAAAAATTTCTCAGCACTAAGAGATTCTGTTGCCAAAGTCACTTTTCTCATGGATCTTAGACTCGGTTAAAGAGAAGAGTATGGGGAGACAAGATAGCAACAGTAGGTGGAGTGGAGAAATGGTTTTAAGTCTTGACAACCCATGGGCAAGGGTTCTTCTGATGGGGCCATTTTGCACCTGCTGTCAGGTGTACGTTCGTGCCATGACCGAGTACTGGCCCCAGGAAGATCCCACCATACCCTGCATGGACGCAGGGTTGCCTTTCCAGAAGGGGGACATCCTTCAGATTGTGGACCAGAACGATGCCCTCTGGTGGCAGGCCCGGAAAATCTCAGACCTTGGTACTTGTGCTGGACTAATTCCTTCTAACCACCTTCTGAAGAGGTAAGAAAACCCTCACTCCTGGTCTCAGGACTGAGCCATCAAGAAATAAAATGTTTTTTCAGGCTTCTGTTATTGCAGTTAAGATGCGGTAAGGGAGACAAGCAGATGGATAAACACATACACTGGTCTATAAAACCAAAAGTCAACTTTCCATATACCCTAAGCATCTTAAATACCAAGGGGATCAGAATAATCATACTAGCTAGAAAAGAGAGAAAAGCACTTGTGAAACTCAAACTTAAGAAGATAGTTCTAACTCCCTCTATTAATCATTCGAGGCTGAGTTGAAACCTCAGCTACTGAATCTGAACCCATGACCCTCACTTTTGTGTTCTTGAGGTCCGAGGGAATGAGTAAAGATAGAAGATAGAAAAAGGTCCAAGGCTCAGCCAATGATAAGAAATCAAGAAGAAGGAAAGGAACGAACAATAGAAATTAAGAAGGAGTGACCAATGAGGCAAGATGAAAATCGACCACATCAGCTGCTGTAGAGTGGGTGGAGAAGTAACCATTGGATCTGGCAATATGGCAGTCATAGATGATCCTGATAAAAGCAATTTCAGTGGAGGGATGGGACCAAAATCCTAGCAGAGTGGGATTTGAAGAAATTGATGGCATGAGACATTTTAGTACAAAGCAGAGCAGAGCAATGGAGAAATAGCTGGAAGGGAAAGTGGAGTGGTATGAGAGAACTTTTTTAGATGAGGGACATAATGCTGGTGGGGCCAGTCCAGTGAGAGGGAAAACTTTTATGATAGAGAAAACAGAGGAAAGAATTGCTATGGTCAATGTCCTTGAGCAGACAGAAGGAGAGATGATCTAGTACAGTTGACCATTGAACAACGCAGAGGTTAGAGGTGCTGACTCTCTGTGTAGTAAAAAATCTGCATATGACTTCTGACCCCCCCCCAAACTTAACTACTGATAACCTACTGTTGGCCAATAACATAAACAATGTATTCACACATATTTTGTATGTGAAATGTATTATATACTGTATTCTTACAATGAAGTAAGCTAGAGAAAGAAAATATTAATAAGAAAATTGTAAGGAAGAGAAAATACACTTGCAGTACTGTACTATATTTATTGAAAAATAATCCATGTATAAGTGGGTCTGTTTAAAGGTCAGTGATATACAAGTAGAGGGGTTGATCTTATACCAGATCATAAACAGTAATAGTAACAGCAGAGAATCCAGAGTGTGTGGACACAGTTGAAGGTGAGGGATATGGTGGGAGCTTGTGCAAGTTCTCTATCAACCACTCTGATTTTCTCAGTGAAATAAGAAGTAATGTCATCTGGGTATTGTGTAAGAATCACAGACCCATACCCCTGAAACAAATAATACATGATATGTTAATTTTTAAAAAAGAGAGAAAAAAAAGAAGTAATGTCATAGGCTGAGAGTCAGGGTGGGTAAGGAGGTGCTGGGAAGGAGAGAGAAGAAAGTTTGAGATGTTTCGATGAGAACCTGAGAACAGATGCATTAGGTAAATTTAGTATGATCAGCAGGAAGGGCCCACTTAAGGCTAAATGCCACGCATTTGAAATGATTCCAGTTAGCTTCCTGGTGGGCAGGTCCAGAAGAGGCAGAATTGGATTTAACAGTAAATCTAGAAAAGGCCATGGGAGTGATGGACCCTGATGCATAAGCTAGTAAGGAGAGAAATGAGGGAGTAAGGGTCAGTGGAAAGGAAGTAAGATCAATGGTTATAGGCCCATAGGAGGTCAGCAGATTATTGGGGCTGGGAAGGCGAGGTGTTGGGAGAAGAAAGGGATGCTGGAAGATGAGATTGAGTTACTGATACTGAAAAGGTCTGCGGTATGACCCTGGGAGGCACTGGCTGAGGTCGAACGAACACTGAGTAAGAACTGGGAGGCAGGAGATCAAGGAACCCAGAGGCCAGGGTGTTCGGAGGGGCATTTATATGCCTAATGGAATCCTGGAAAATCCTGACAGAACCATGTTGAGAGCGTGAGAGTGAGCAGGTGTAGTCGGGAGATGGGCAAGACCCCACCTCCGGGCCTGTGGAGCTGAGGCCAAGCGCACCGAGTGGTGGCCTGGAGCCAGCTACCAGAGCCCGTGTGCACCTGTCCTCATGTCCACATGTCCACAGTCGGTGAGGTCAACTGGCACCTGGAAATCTCCACCGGGAGAGTGCTGACGTGAAAGAAATCGGCAGACCTGCTTGTCTACTCCTTCCCTTCCCCCAGAGCTGGTTTACCAGCAACCCACTGGCGGTGGGAGCAGAAACAAGCCACCTCTTGAAAGGTGCAGGGGAGCAGTTCCCTCAGGAGACCCGGGCTTGGGTTAGAGTGAGGTGAAGGGCTCACTTACGCACAGTAGAGGCTCAAGTCTGGGAGACGTGGCTGAGGACTGACATCGAGATCCACGGGGTGTGGGAAAGGGCTTTGGGGAGGGCTGGTGGTGGACGGAGCCTTACAGGAATTAATGCGCAGAGGATAAGGCATGACCCGAGCTGTAGGGGCTGACACGAACAGGGATAAAGTCCTCATGAGATTAGTCCTTGCGATCTCAAGACACAAAACAGTGAGGAGGCTCAGTGGGGGTCTTGCAAGGCACCCTCAGAGATGACAGGTTTATTGGGTTAGTGCACAAATAAAGGATACAGAAGGAGCAAAATCCATGTGGCTCTAAGGGAACTGTGGAGCATCAACAGCCAGAGAGGGGAACCAGGACGTGCTGTGAAGACTCAGAGGCAAGGCTAAGCCGCTGGAGAGGCAGGGGCCCCTGGACCAGTTACTGAAGCTCTGGGGCCTGTGAACACTTGGTCACCGGCCAGATTTTCAGTAGAAGTCAAAGTTGCTCTGAAAGGATCTTGTGAGGCAGGAAAAAAGTGCTAAGAAAGCCTGTGTATTTGGAGAATATTTGATGATGTGTTTGGAGAAGAACTCTCCCTCTTCACATGGGTGGAGGCAGCAGAATTCTAGGAAACACTGGATCTATTTCACCCCGGTTAACCTGGGTTGACTTCTTTTTTTCCTCATGGTGTATTTCTTTGTGCATAGGAAGCAACGGGAGTTCTGGTGGTCTCAGTCATACCAGCCTCACACCGGTCTCAAATCCACCATATGTGAGTGTGCTGATCCCTCAAGCCCAGCGTGTGCATCACAGGGAAGCCTGCTCCTTCTCTTCCAGGGCTGCCTTCCTGCCCAAGAGAGGATCTCTAAATGTGCCCCCTGCCCAAATAACCTCCTGGCAGCCATCTGAAATCCTACTCTGCACGTTCATTCCTTTGGATTTAGAAGAGTTTATGAAAATGCACATGTTCCTGTGTTGGTGACACCTTCAGTGAAGGCGCCCCAGCTTTGGAGTCCCCCAAGGTCTCTACAGCTATAGCATATACGTTACACCCATGCTGGCGAGCAAGGCTGCATGGCTGCACACAAACCTTCATCCGTACTCTATGCAGGGGCGTGAAATTTCACGCTATTTGGAAGCTCTGCTGAACAGTGCTATGTGCCTTTGATGAATAAACATGGGACTGAATTATTACTTAATCAGTGCAGCTTGCTTGCCATGCAGTCTTATTCAAATGGCAGCGGAGGAATGGCTGGTAAAGGGATCCATGGTGGCAAAGGCTTGTAAACTGCTCCCTGCCTTAATACGTGGGGGCTGCAGCTTGGCAGAGCTCCGCGGGAACCGTCTGTGTGAGGCCCTTCAGAAATGGCCCGCATTCCGGCCCCTGGGAAGGAGGGAAGGAAGCGGGTAGAGCAGCCGGTGGAGGGAGGGGCGCCTGGCCCGAGGCTGCAGGGGGACATATCTTAGGCTAACACCTGCAATACCACTTCCTATCTTTTTTTCACCTAACATTTTATGAGAAACATTTTTCATGATATGATCTTCATAGGATATTTTAGCTATCCCCCCTGTGTTTTGGAGAAGTTTTTTTGTTTTTTCATATTTTTGTTTTTTACCAAACCAGACTGAAGTGCTTCTTTAATTTGCTTTCCTATTTCATTTCTCAAAGGCACATGGAAATGCTGCTGAAGCTTCTAATCAGCATCCGATAACTAGTACGCCACTGGTTGATGTTTAATTTGCTCATGTAGCCTAAGTGCAATTTACATTAGACTCCCGGAGAAGTCCATCCTGAAAAAGAATCTGCAGCCCCTATTATTATACTCACATATCTCTAACTCCAAGAACTCCAAGGACAGAGTTGCTGACTTAAAGGGTCACCTCTCACAGGGTTGTTTCTGATGGAGCTTGATCAGTTTCTAAGCTATTAGATCATTTCTTTTCTTTTTAACTGTTTTAGATGGTGCTGCCGTAAGTATTATTTTGTATCTTTCTGCTTAATGTTACCATAGGGAGAACATAATCTCAGGAGCAGTTTACTGACTCCAGAGGTATAGGCAATTTTATTTAACAAGACTTAATGAAAAATTTGCAGGGAACTATTAAAAATATATTTATTGAAGATGCACATACAGTTGAATGGTCGCCTTTCTCTTTTCTTCCTTCCTCCCTCTCTCCCCTCTTTCTTTCTCTCTCTCCCTTTCTCTCTCTCCTTTTCTCCCTTTCTTTCTTCCTTCCTTCCTTCCTTTTTCTTTCTTTTTCTTTCTTTCTTTCTTTCTTTCTTTCTTTCTTTCTTTCTTTCTTTCTTTCTTTCTTTCTTTCTTTTTCTTTCTTTCCTTCCTTCCTTCCTTCCTTCCTTCCTTCCTTCCTTCCTTCCTTCCTTCCTTCTTTCTTTCTTTCTTTCTTTCTTTCTTTCTTTCTTTCTTTCTTTCTTTCTTTCTTTCTTTCTTTCTTTCTTTCTTTCTTTCTCTTTCTTTCCTTCCTTCCTTCCTTCCTTCCTCCCTTCCTTCCTTCCTTCCTTCCTCTCTTCCTCCCTCCCTTTCTTCCTCCCTCCCTTCCTTTTATTCCAGTCAAAATTTGAGTTCCTAAAATATGCTGAAAGTGCATTAACTCAGAAATGAGTGGAACACAACACTTACAGAACTTTAGGGTGGGAAGGGAGTAGATTTACCAGAAGCAAGATCTCCATTTCCAACAAGATTCATAAATGTATCAGTTTCTATAGGATATTTATTTTATCATTTTGTTACCAAATCTCTACCAAATTTCTATAGATTAAGCCCAGAATATTAATTACTATAATTAATTTATATTTTCTTATTATAAGTTAACCTGAGAAACTATAGCATTAACCAATGTGCTCTCTTTCTTTCTGCTTCCATTATTTGTCTGTACACAGCAATTTCTATGGAAGAAGGTAAGAAATAGTATTTGAAAAAAAAACCCAACAAAATAAACTCATCTCCAAAGTCTCATAGAAACTTTGTATAGTTTTCTTAATTTACTTTAATCCAGTTCAGCTATTCATTAAGCTCTTCCTGTATACCTATTAGTGTGCCAGTCACTAATACCCTAATTTGTAAAAAAGATGTCAGTCAAAAGAAAGCACACATGATGTTATTGTCCTAACACAGAGAGGAATAGGAGAAAAGAGAGATAACATTTAGATGCAGCTCATGGTAAGAATTCATTAAAAGTTGTGAAACTGGTTCACTGTTTTGTGTCACCTGTTTTACACACATGGTCTTAAAAATAACCCTGTGAAGAATTTCAATTGTTCCCATTTTATGGATGAAAAGATTGAGGTTCAGAGAAGATAAGAATATTGGGAGGTATTGCAGGCAGTGTAATCTGGATTGAAGCTTCTGTCTGAAGGGCCCTGCATCAAGGGCAAATGGAACTTCCAGGTATTATTTTTCTCTTTCTCCAAGCCCAGACATGCAGGTGACTCATTATGACGCCAAACACACACACTCACAAAAGCTGGAAAGCAAGATGCTACCTGCTTGTGAAGCGGGAGAGAAGAGAAGAGCAGTCCCCTAGGCATCCCCATATTTCAGTCCTAAAATTCAGTCCTGAATTGGGCCACCATCACAAGACACCACAGACTGGGTGCCTTAAACAACAGACACTTATTTTCTCAGGGTTCTGTCAGCCCGAAGTCCAAGATCAAGTTTCGGTGGGTCTGGTTTCTGGTGAGGCTTCTTTCTGGCTTGCAGATGTTTGCCTGTCCTTTTGGGTTGGGGCCCCAATCTTATGACCTCATTTAACCTTAAAGGCCCTGTCTCCAAATACAGCCAAACTGGGGGCTAGAACTTCAACATATAAATTCAGGAGGGATAACAATCTGTCCATAACATGTACCCTCGACAACAGTGTAGAACTGTTGATTTTGAAAGAGTAAAATCAGTGTCTGTCTTAGATCCCAGAGTTGCAAGTTAGAAAAATCAGGGCTACTTGTGTTGTTATTAGAAATTCACTCCTGTCCTCTGTAAAACAGGAATAATAATTGTAGTTTTCCTTTGCTTAAACAAAAAACACATAAAACCTCTAGTTATGTCTTGGGAACTAATGGATTCACTGTTGTTATAAAAATACTGATTTGAAAAATAATCTCTCAATAAATAAAAGGAATTGAATGGCAGCTATTTTACTTGTTTACCTGTGTCCCTATCTCTATAAAGCAGTATTATTTTATAAAATTTTTTATATTGCACATTTTACTTAGTTAATGATATGGTCTGTAAGGAGGTGGTGATAAGTTTATTATGACTTGATAATATTATAGCTTATTATACAGACAATTATTTGCAGTTTTGGAACATGATAAGAATTATTTATTAAACCACTATTTATTGTGGTGCCCAGGTGGCTCAGTTGGTTAAGTGACTGGTTCTTGATTTCAGCTCAGGTCATGATCTCAGGGTCCTGGGATCAAGCCCCTCATTGGGCTCTGTGCTCAGCTCAGAGTCTGCTTGAGATTCTCTGCCTCTCCCTCTGCCTCCCCACTAAATAAATAATCAATAAAATCTTTTTTAAAATCCCTTTAAACTATTTATTGATCACTTGGGAAGTGCTGGGCACTGTGTTAGGCACAAGATGTACAGTGCTAAAAGAAATTATTTTTCCAAACATATATTCAAATCAACTATTTTGATATTAAAAGGAAAATTCAGTTCAATTTAATAATTTATCAGGTACCTATTACGTGCAAGACACTGTACTAAACTCTGTAAAGTATAAAAATTAGCAAAACAGTTTCTGTTTTCAAGGAGCTATCTAGGAGGGCAAATAAAGCAAATATGCAAATGATTATATTACAAGGTGGAATAGATGTGCAGTAGCAGCGAATTCAAGGTAGTAGGAAGAAAATGCTCTGCAGTTCCTGGCAGAGATATTCATTTTAGTTAGTGTTTGAGATGGACCTTGAAGCATTACAGGCAAAGGGAACAGCATGAGCAAAGGCACAGAGGAGGCCTGATGGAGGCTACTCTAATGGGGGTACAAGACATGGGAAGGAAAGAAGTAGCTAATAGCCTTCAAAGTTGGGCTTGGGTCATGTTGTAGAGGGTTTTGGATATTAGGATGGGATGGGTGGTTTTAAAAATTTTATGCTCTTATCCTGTTATGGATAGCCCAGCTAAAGGTAAAAATAGTTAACATTTATTGCGTACTTACCATCTGTCTGAGCTTTTCATTATCTCAATTAATCCTCTTATACGGTAAGATAAGAGGATTTTTTTTTTTGAGGGGAAAAAAGCCTTTGTTGATAAATAGATTACAATGAAATAAATAGAGTGACAGTATGTTGGGGAATAAAAACTCGGGCAGGATCTGTGTGTCTCCACCCCAGCTCTAGCTTTCAGCGTCCGCCTTCCTACTGGCCAGTTTGGACGATGAGGCCTTGGTGGGCATGTCCAGCCTCCTTGGGCCCTTGGGGGCCTCTATTTTCCTGGCCAGGGGTTCAGGCACCATCTTAGACCCACCAGCCCTGGGAAGAGTAGCGGCCTTGGCTTTGGGCCCCCCTTGGCCGCATGGGCAACGACCTCTTTAGGGACGTGATTTTCCTTCTTTTTGGCTGGAGAAGCAGTACCATTCTTGCCCTTGGGGACCGTGGGTTTTGCACTCCGACTCCCAGCTTTTGTTTTTCTGTGGGCCTCACCACCCTGGCTCTTCCTTCTGCCTTTGACCTTTGACTTCCCACTGGGCCCAGTGGCACTGGGAGGGGCCCGTGTGGCCTTGTCTGGCTGTTGGGAGGCTGATGGTAGTAACATTACTATTATAGATAGAAAACTGAAGCTTGAGGTAAACTAGTTGGTCCACTCAAAAAGATGATGCTTTTTTTTTAAAGATTTTATTTATTTGTCAGAGACAGAGAACACAAACGGGGAGGGGCACGCAGAGGGAGAGGGAGAAGCAGGCTCTCTGCTGAGCAGGGAGCCCGATGCGGGGCTCCATCCCAGGAGCCTGGGATCATGACCTGAGCCAAAGGCAGACGCTTAACTGACTGAGCCACCCAGGTGTTCCAAAAAGCTGATGCTTTTAAAATTTTAACCATTTTATGTTATGTAGCCTTCTATACCATAGATTTGCATTTTCATTTAATATAGTGGAGTCATTTTTCTCTCTCCAAGTGAGCAAGCATGAGGAATAGTTGTAAGAGTAATGTTATTATAAGATGGCCTGAGTTTTACTGACATAAATCTATACATTGGGAATTTTGTTTGTGATACTAATACATTTTAAGTTCTATTTTTCCCTTTCTATCTTCTCTTAGATGACATGAAGATTGATGAGAAGTGTGTGGAAGCAGGTAACATTTCCTCTTGACAGATGTACCACCAGAAAGAATATGAAGCACCTCAGCTGTAGATTTTCTGAAGCAGAGTTAGCGAAATGGGGCCACAGGCCTTTCCTCTGAAAGAAATGTGTAAAATGAACCCCTCCTCCCTCACCACATCCTTCCTCTGTGGTTCTGGCACTTGGAAGGGAAGCACAGCTGTGGGAATGTATCCAGGCTCTAAACCAACCTTCTAGAAAGTGTTCTAGAAAGCAGTGTCTTGGAAGTGATCACAGGAACACTTAGTAATACTCAGGTGTTAAATTCAGTAACATTCAGTGGAATGTCTGGAAACTGCCATGCTCTTTGTGAAATACTATAAAATATTGAAATGCCAATTTTTAAAAAGCAACATATTTTTTATTATTGTTTGGTAACATCTTCTGATAGATTCTAGTATAGTTAATTAGTAGTGGGTTCCAAATTTTTGAGAAATATATGAAAACTTTTTATGTTTCTATACTTAAATCTTTTTTGTAAATTGGGGAAAGATTTCCCAAATTTAGTGATAGAACTGAGACTGGCTCAAGAATCATGTTGATTGTTGATGTTAGGAGACTATTGGAAAGTCTTTAGTCCGATAGGCGAGTTTGTCTTGGCTTTCTGGGCTAATCTAGTTTTCAGAAATTAAAGAACAATATGAAATCTTTAAATAGTGGATATTTCAAAGATTCACATATACTTCCCAGAACTACAGAATAATGCTGACACCATATTTTTTCTATCAAGTTTTTAAAATACTTGCACCAATATTCATTTCTTTCTGTAATTTAAAATTTTTATTAGGTAATATGTTCACATACTTTAAAATTCAAAAACTACAGAAGTATAGAGTTCCTCCTTTTCCCTGCTACCCTGCTCAGTTTTAACTTCTTGAGGCAACAAATGCTCTGTTTCTTGTTGATCCCTCCAGACATATTCTGTGCATATAAAAGCAATGATGTGTATTTTTTCTCCTCTCCCCACCATCATCCTCACCATTTTAAAAAAAAACACACTTAAAAAAAAAAAAACACTTTTTTGATGGTATGCTATACACAGTATTCTGTTCATGGCTTTTTTTCTTAGCATTGTATATGATTCCATCTTAGCACATAAAGAACCTCTTTGTTTGTTTTTAATAGCTTATTGGTGAAATAAATTATTGTGCATTTATACAGTCACTTATCGGTAGACATTTGAGTTACATCCAATCTTTTCTATTACAAAGAGTGCTACAATGAGTAGGGTTGTAAACACATTGCCTTTGTAAACACAGCCATGTAAACACATGGCTGAGTATGCCTAGACGCAGTATGGCCTGATCCAAGGATGAATGCGTTGGTAGTGTTGCTACATATTTCAAACTGCTCTCCACATACATTCTAGTTTCTTAATCTTTAATATTTCTTTAAAATGCTAATAAAGGGGTGCCTGGGTGGCTCAGTCGTTAAACGTCTGCCTTCGGCTCAGGTAGTGATCCCAGGGTCCTTGGATCCAGCCCCGCATCGGGCTCCCTGTTCCGCAGGAAGCCTGCTTCTCCCTCTCCCACTCCCCCTGCTTGTGTTCCCTCTCCCACTCTCTCTCTCTCTGTCAAATAAATAAAAAATAATAAAATAAAATAAAATGCTAATAAGAACTGGTTTAACTGATGAGAAAGTTGGTTTATATAAAATCTTTCCTCATCACCTAAACAAGCCTATCCAGTCAAACCATTTATATACTCAACCTCCTCGCCACGCTCCTGTTGCTTATGCACCCGTCCCCACAACGTCAGGCAGGGCGCGTCCTTCCTCCGTCTGTCACAGCAACGCTGTGCGCTGTCTGACGTCCATCGAAGCTTCCTGTGACATTCTACCTTTCCCTTCCCTCTGAGCCTCTTTTACATTCTATTTGTTCTCTTCTAATTTATTTATTTTAAGCTCCTGCAGCACCCCTGATTAATGTCATGGCTCAACTGCGTTAATACCATGTATCTCATTTAAGGTTTTACTATGCCTTAGAGATCCCACTGACTTGGCCTTGATTTAGGAAAGAATTTTAAAAGTTGGTGAGTATGCAGAAGCATAGGGTCAGTGAATTAGACTGTTAAAATATAGACTCAGTATGGATAGTAATATAATGACACTTTTGATTTTTTGTCTCCATGGGACATCATAGATGAAGAAACATTTGAATCTGGTAAGTAAAAAATGAGTATTTGGTATTGATTTTTAAGAGTCTATTCTAAATTTTGGTGTCATTTAAACACACATTTAGGGACATCATACAATAATTGTTTAAATACCTCAACAGTATAGTGGTGAGATATTATGAGCTTCACCTTCACTGGTGCTTCTTATTAGGGACATTTTGGAGCTCTGTGGGATGGACAGATGGACTTGGGAAGTGTGCACCTAACTGATTTACTTCCCATTTATGTTGTTTCTAAATTTCCTGTTTTCAGTTAGATAGTTGGTCATGTTAGGGTATGTACACTTGGCTCAGTGTTTGGAACTGGTTTAATTTTTAATGCCTCTGGATTATAGTCCTCCTTTGCTCTATGTTCAACTCCTCATTTTTTGGGAAGACAGTCTACACACTAACACTGTGATTGAGGCTCAGAGGTATTTGTGGTGTCTCTGAACCGAAAGGCAGTACGGTGGAGTGGTTAAAGCTGGGGACTGGAGCCAAACTGTCCAAGTAGGAATCCTGCTCCCTTCCTCATTACCTGTGGGTCCTCCATCACTTCACCCCTCTGCCCTTCACTTGCCCCACGTCTAAAGTAGGAAAAATAATTTATATAAGTAAAGTGCTTAGAATGTAAGTGATACATGAGCGCGCTAGCCAGCATTATTGTGAATCTTGCTCTGGACGGGCGTTCAGCAGCTTACATCTCTAGTAACTGCAGAGGAATGCTGCAGCCGCCCTTAGTTACTGGGAGGTGCCCCTTCTGGACTCCTCTTAGTCAAATGGTTGAGAACTCCCAAGTACATTCTGAACCCAACTCACTTAGGAGGTCTATTAAGGAACAATTAGCACCCAGCTGTCATGTTTCCTAAGTAAAAAACTCTTGATATTTATTCATGAGGCTTAATTCTGTTACTTAGAGCTCTTAGTGGGTGTTCCATCCTTTCAGTTTGGGGCTCAGCTCTTCTCTGAATGTGGTATCATGTGACCTCCTTGAATTTCTTCAGGGGGTAATGATATAGTCTAATTAGGAATTCCATTTAAAAAAAAAGCAACAGAGAAGATGGATGTTTTAAGGCATCTAGAAAACGCTTTGTGTTCAGTTCCCCCTGTCTCCAGTGGGGCAGCTGGAGAAGGAC
This sequence comes from Eumetopias jubatus, assembly GCF_037043125.1. NCBI lineage: Eukaryota > Metazoa > Chordata > Mammalia > Carnivora > Otariidae > Eumetopias > Eumetopias jubatus. Next base: position 34,360,801 of record NW_028274809.1, read on the forward strand.
GTGAGTCACTGGACCCAGTGAGGGGTAAGGCATGAGGATGCTCAGGCCAGAGGCTGCCACAGCGCCCACCCCAAGGCCCTCTTCACCAGACTGCAGCATATGGCCTCTGGGAGAGGAGACAGGAGGCTCACAGCAGTTACCTCCCTATAATTTCTCTCTCTCGAGCCCTATTTTGTGCCGACCAGTAGAGAGGAGTCTCCCTAGACAAAAAGCCCTCAGGAAGAATGTAGATAAGAGACTCGTAGAAAAAGTTGTTGTTCTCCTAGCAGTACAGTCAGGTCCAGTGAGTTCCTGGACCCCAGTTGTATGTTGCTCATTTGCCTTGCCAGGCCTGGCAAGGTAACTCAGGCCTGTAACCTGAGTTACAACCTTCTCTAGGGGCAACATGAATGCCTCGCTTTTGTCACTGGTATTTATTGGATGGCCAACTTGATCTTCTCAAAGACCTAACTTTGTCATGTCTGTTTCTTCACTTACCCAAATATCCAGAGGAGCTTTCAGAAGGTAACTGTTTTCATTTCCTGGGTAAGCCACATAGAGCTATATTTAAGATCTTTCAGTGCCTCAGTGTGCATGCTTGACAGGATACATTTTAAGATAAGAAATATTTTAAGGGTGAAATTGGTGATGAGATAGTCAATTTCATAGAAAAATATTTAAAAATGAACAATGAAAGTAGTTAAGCTTTATGAATATATTCCTAAGTAAATGTTTCCATAAGAGACTCTTAACTACAGAGAACAAACTGATGGTTGCTGGAGGGGAGGTGGGCGGGGGAATGGGCTAGATGGGGGATGGGCGTTAGGGAGGGCACTTGTGTTGAGCACTGGGTGTGATATGTAAGTGATGAATCACTAGATTCTACTTCTGAAACCAATATTACACTATATTTTATCTAACTAGAATTTAAATAAAAATTTGAAAAAGAAAAACTAAAAAAAAACCTTACTGACATATTTCAGTTAGAAAAATGTGCTTACTTAACAGAAAATGGAATTGATATTGGTGCGTTTTCTTTGTATTTTAACATGTATGTTTAAAAAAAAGGTTAAGAAGAAAATGTTGTATATGTCAGTTCATTCTACGGACAATGGCTCTTTATATATTTCAATGATCAGAACAGAGTTGCATAAGTGAAAAGGAACATATATTCGTAAAAAGTAATTTGAAAATGACATTTTTATAACATTTTTTTCCCCTGGAGTTTATAAGAATTTTTCTGAGACCCCAGTGGAAGCCAGGAGTTTAAATAAATTCTAGGTGCTTCAGAGCCACTGGGATTAGTGTTCCTCACCCTTGTCTCTCAGATTCCTGGTCAGTCACAACAGGCAGCTATAGAGGAAGTACTAATTTTATACAGAATAAACCATTTTATCAGGGAGAAAATAAAAACCCACCTCTCACACAGGGACTAATTATAGGTCCTACAGAACACCATTTCTACGAGTTGAAGCCAAAGCCAATTCACCTGTTTCCTTTTTGAAGTCAGTTTTCTTTGGGCATGTTTAACAATGTGTACCTAATCTTTATTTGTTTTTATAGTGACTCAATATCTTTCTTATAACTTGAAACAAGCCTAAAATAACTTTTTGTTTCAGTTGTACTTGACAGAATAGATTCAGTGTATTGCTAAAATTCTGAAGAGTGTTTCCACATAGTTTGGGTGCATGTGATAGACTGGAAGGTGCTTAGGACAGTCTTCAAGAAGCCACTCAAGATGAAGTCAGCCGTGCTGACATCTTCTGAAATGGTGTCACTTGCAGATTTGAAGATAGTTTCATGCATCTGTTCTAAGTAACCTTCTCCTTCTCCCCTTTCACATATTCTGGTCCCGCCATTCTCTGTGTTCCAGACAAGGAGGAATTTGTTGGCTCTGGCCAGAAGTTCTTTATCGGTAGGTAATGATTAGTAAGAGGCGGGTCTTTGTCACTTGTCAAGTTTTGTTCATACCATCCTGACTCTTCTGAAAGCTTCTTTTGCCAATGAACATTTCCAGACTTGTTCCTTGTTCTGCTTTCCTCTACCCCCCAACTCCTTTTTTTGGGTCCATATTTTGCTGTGTTGATCATTCATTATAATTCATCTGGTTTCCACTGGATAGCACTTAATTATTCATCAAACACAAATCCTTGGTTCTCTTCCAGACTGTTTCATGACATACTTATGTTACTCTAAAGAGACCAGTTCTCTGACTACTAAACTTGGTGTTGATGTCCACATTTCTGTAATCTGTCAACCAGGCAGAGCTTTCTGAAGGACCCATTTAAAGGTTCCTGTAAAACCATGCTGGGCCTCCTCCAAGAGACAGTGCGGGAACAGCAGGGTCGGTAAAGTGAAATGTTGGTTCCTCAGGCCTGGATACACATTGGAATCATTGAGAGAGCTTTTTGAAAACAGAAAACCATGGGGCCACTTTTCTGCATCCCTTCGAGAATACCTCAACCCCAATGCCATTAAATAAGCCAAAAGAGCAGACGTCTGCACAAAGGTGGGGAAGAAGCAGCCTGGGGTGGGGTATCACTGAGCCATGTGAGGAGAGCGTTTGTGCAGGGTCAAGGGTCGACTGGTACAGGTCGTCAGGGCCAGAGCAAAGTGAGGAGGACCGCTGCCTCCCTTGGGCTCTGACACTTCACAGCCTCTACAAAGATGGCCTCCTCACCTAGCGTGGCCTCTGACGCTTCCTGCCAGGTTGCTGATACCATCTGTCCCTTGTCTTGAACAGGTGCTTTCGATTAATAGAAGTAAAAGTACTGAGGACCATTGGTCAGGTTTCTCACTGTTAGAGAAAGGAGTTGCATGTACGGCCAGGGTGGGGGCAGGTGGCTGGAATGAATCCTGTAGTGTTGAGCTTGCATTGTAGGTCTTGGTGTGAACTCCTGGTGTGCAACATATATAGACAGATATAGATGTGTGTGTGTGTGTGTGTGTGTGTGTGTGTGTGTTTATATATACACACAGAGTCCAGAACTCTATCTCTGGGAAGGACCTGGGAACAGCTCTTTTTTGAAAATACCAGAAGGCCCTGAGATTTGGGAGGCAGATGAAGCAGGATTCTAGAAGTTCAGAAACCAAGGCTGGTGTCCAACTGTACCACTGATCACACCGTTGTGAGCAGCCACCTGACCTGTCTGTGTCTTAGAGTGTCCATCTGAGAACTGTGGAGAATCAGCCTGCTGCACTGTTCCCCTCCTGGCCCAGGCCACTGTCCTCCCTCGTCTGGGGCACCGTAAGGGCCTCCCAACTGCTCTCCTGTGAAGCTACACTTTATGTCCTCCCCACAGCAACGGAGGACTTCTTCAGAAACATAAACCATGTCACACCCATTTCTCTATCACCCAGTGACTTCTCAGCGCCCTTGGACCACAATCCAACACTCGGCTGGAGCCCCCTTGCCACCTCCCCAGCTTCCTCACCAGCCCCATTTACTACCATTCTCCCTGCTGCTCACCACCTTGCCTCACGAGGGTCTCCTTGTGCTTCCCCCCCAACACTCCGGGAACACTCCGTTCTCTGCACCTTAGCAGTTGCTGTTCCCTTAGCCTGAGGTGCTTTTTCCCTAGACGCCTCCTCACCTGGCTCCATGACTTCATTCCCACCTCTGCTCAATGTCACCTTTTCACACACACTTCCCTTGAACCACCTGCGTAAAGAAGCACCCCTGTCACTCTCTAACCACCCACCTTCTAAGCCCTTATTTCTGTTGATGTATTTGCTTTTCTCTCTCCTCCTCCATAAAATGTAAATGTCAGGAGGAAATGGGTTTGAGGTAGTGGACCACCAGGTCCCCAGCACCTGGCACATGGGGGGGCACTGGGTGCAGCCTAGAGGCAATATGTGGGGCATTCTGCTATTCTTCCTTCGCGTTGCTTCCTCTTTCCCACCTTCAGACAGACGTGATGATGCTCGTTAACACTTGCCGATGGCAGTCACCACGGGCTCCATCAGGCGTGGAGGAGAAGCGATCTCTCCTGCCTGCATGTGACGTCCTGTGCCTTCCCACCCTCGCAGCTGGCTTCCGCCGCAGCATGCGCCTTTGTCGCCGCAAGTCCCACCTGGGCCAGATGCGCGCCCGGCTGTGCGGCCCCAGCGCGCCGGGCGCGCCGTACGAGGAGGTGGTCAGGTACCAGCGCGGCCCGTCCGATAGGCACCGCCTCATCGTGCTCGTGGGTACGTCCCTGCTCACGGTGGCTCTCCTCCTCCATAGTGAGCTTTTCCTGCTAAGATTCGGCAGTTTGGCCTTGGGAGTAGCGGCAAAAGTAGCATCCTTTAGCGACTCCCCTATAAACGCCTGAAAAAAAACCCTGTTTTATTTGTGTGTGTTTATAAATAAGACTTTGTTGTCTCACGCTTTTATTGCCTACAGTTGAGTGTGGTATGCCCCGGTACGTAGGTACTGGGGTAATAACAGATTGTATTATGATATTATAAAAACAGATTGTTTTTTTTTAACCTGTTTAGAGTTTGTTTTCTAAGCATAGATGAGTATTCCCCCAGACTGCATTATCAGTCTGTATCAGAAATGAAAATCCTTTTGATCTATTTCCCTAAGATATTTGTAATCACCTTCTTTAGAAAAGTGTTTAAAGTCTTTTGGACTGTATCTCTTTTGGACTGTACTGGGCGACCTGCTTTTGTGACCAAGAGCTCTGCAAAGCCGGTCCCTGCAGCAGTAGGGACGTAGGTCTTGCTGCCATCTCTGTGTGTATTCCACCTGTGACCAGGGGAGGCCCCGGCAGAGTAGAACAGTGTGCCTTACCGCCAGGCCCGGCTACAGAATTGACAGGGCTCAGGGCAAACTGAAAATACAAGGGCTTCTTTAAACATGACTAACATTTTGGGGTGCCTGGGTGGCACAGTTGGTTAAGACTCCAACTCTTGGTTTCAGCTCAGGTCGTGATCTCAGGGCGTGAGATAGAGCCCCACCTTGGGCTCCTCGCTGGGCGTGGAGCCTGCTTAAGATTCTCTCTCCCTTTGCCCCTCCTGCTCATGCCCTCTCTGTCTCTCTGTCTCTCTCTGAAATAAAAAAATAAATCTTAAAAAAAAAAAGTTTAACATCTCAAGATGGCAAAGGAAGAACATTAAACCAAGTGCAGTATCCTAAGCATGGACCCTATGTAACTGCATGAAGTCAGCCCTGACTCCAGTTACACACGGGGTGCTGACACACAGAACTCGTAAATCTAAGGGCTGATTTCCGGGTTGTGATGTGATAGACACTTCATTAGATAGGAAAGGTAGGTTGTCTTGGTAGATTATCTGAAATGAGGCCAGAGAATTCTCAGAGTGCCCAACATTAGATGACGTTTGCTGGTGTGACCAATTCCTGTAATTCCCCGGCTTATTTCTGGGATGTTGAAGAAGTGTGGGTTACTCCATGGGTCCCCAGGAAAATTCCTAAGAGCTTTCTGGAATTGTTTCAGTTGGTGAGAAGAAAAGATATGTAATTTCCTGAAAAACATTTGCTCAATTGTCTTCAATAGAAGAACTGAAATGGTTATGTCACCACATAATTATATTTATCCACGTCTAATTATTTCTGTATGTGGCCTTTTATGTTTAGGACCTTCCGGTGTTGGAGTCAATGAACTGAGAAGACAACTTATTGAACTTAATCCTAAGCATTTCCAAAGTGCTGTGCCACGTACGTGTAGTTTTTCTTTCCTAGCAGCTCATGTTTTGGTCAAACTGTCTTTGCCTCCACAGATGCATCGATCTCAGTTAACTATGCCATACCATCTTTGTTGTAAAAACAAAAGACACAAAGGATAGTCCTTATATAATATTTCTAACTATATTTATTTTAATAGAGGGAACTGATTCATGGCCATGTAGCTCGCTAGGCTTTTAAAAGGTGACTGTCTCTTTCCCATTTCTTAACAATCATATAGATGACCCTTCAGGAAAACTAATATTTAGTAATAATAGCTAAGTAATAATAGTACTTACTGTCTTCCTGGCACTGTGCTTGGCTCTTTAAATACCTTATCTTATTTTTTAAAATTTTAATGTACGCAGATGTAATTTTATATAAACTGTAAGTATGATCATACCATCCATGGCAGGAAAGAGCAAGTGCACATGGGTGCTTTCCCTTCACTTTGGTTCAAGAGAGGAACTTAGAGAAACACTTAAGAGCTTAGTAGGTGTTCCCTGCAGTCTGGGGCACACAGAAGACTGGTGTCAGATTTATACTTGAAAAATCTAAAGAATTTAGAGGAGTGGCCAGGGGCTGTAGTTTGGGAAGTAGCTGCCCTTTTAGAAATCACAAATGACGAGCTGGAATAGAGACAGATTTGAGATACTCGGCGGTGGCGGTGGTGGTGGTGGTGGGGAGGTTTGCAGAATAGCCCATGAGTCCTCCAGGAGGGCAGAGCCACATTTAAATATCTGCCAAGTCTAAAGGAAACCTATAGTATCCAGCATCAGCGTCAGAAAGTAAAAATTTTCCTGCTCTTTCCTCTCTTCTCTGCATTCTAGCCTTGGATAGCTGTAAAACTGGGGAGGAACAGTAGAAAGGCAATGAAAGGGAAGGGAAGAAGTGAATCCTACTTCCTTTCCTGACTTCTAGCTTCTCTGACTGCAGCTTTTGTGGCTGCAGCAAGTCTGAGCCAGGTGTGGGGAGGAGGAGAAGTCCAAAATAGAAATGAAATTAATAATTTTGATTATTACATAGAAATGGAGTTTTAGTTATTACGTTGAGACTGCGTTTTGTGGCACAAAAGATGGTACCCCCCTTTTTTTTAAACTAAGAGTAATCAGAAGAGTCATGGTAACCGCTAGATTCTCATCCACGGCCAGGGGAAGGTCTTGTGCCACAGAAGGCAGTGGGTGACAGAAAACGTTGCTTTATGATCACATACCTTAGGTTATGCTTTCCAAACACTGTTCACACATGTAAGAATGGACATTGATCTCCAACACAAAATCTACAAAGGAAGCACCAGTTTTCAATAATCTGGATAAAAATAAAATTCCCATAGAACATAGAGGAACTGTACGAAGTATGACTAGCCATCATTCAAAGTGAGAAAATGTTGCGCATATTTCGCTTTTTTAAATTGAATGCATAGTTTCTAAGTTTAAGATGAATATCTCTAGTTATGCACCAGTTCACAGATTTTTAGCCTACCATATAAAATATAGTCCAGTAGAAGCCACAGAGAAGGACTCATCTTAAGTTTATATTTACATAATTTACTATAACCTGAGAGCTATAGTGTTTAATTATAATTTTTTTCAATACAAAGCTATAGGAGAAGTGGCATAACTGTAGAAACTCTAACAATCTGCAGAGAGGCTTGAGTAAAGAAAAAACAGGGCCATCTGGGTGGCTCAGTTGGTTGAGCATCTGACTCTTGGTTTTGGCTCAGGTCGTGATCTCAGGGTCCTGAGATCAGGTCAGGCATCATCTGTAACACAAGCAAGTTAGCTACTCTCTAGAATCTTCAGTTATGGGGCACCTGGGTGGCTCAGTTGGTTGAGTGTCCGCCTTTGGTTTGGGTTGTGATCCCAGAGTCCTGGGATCGAGCCCCACATCGGGTTCCCTGCTCGGCAAGGAGTCTGCTTCTCCCCCCCCCTCTTTCTCTCTGCTCCTCCCCCCCAAATAAATAAATAAAATCTTTAAAAAAATAAAATAAAATCTTCAGTTACTTATCAGTAAACTATGGATAATAACATTTCATCTGGCTAGGTGGGTGAGGAATGAAATGGGTTCTTGGGAAATGCACTATTTAAACAGAAGATATCTTATGTGCTGAGGGCCTTTAGGCATCTTAAGCCTCACACATAATTCACTCATGCCTATTTTGAAGTAAGAGCAGGTACCCCTTAGGGCCTCCCCATCCTGGCTTAACACTTAACACATTCATGTCCACACTATGAGCACTTAATAAAGGTTTCTAGATGAACTGATTTTGATATGAGAACTTCTTTCTTATCCCCAATTCAGGATCCCTCTTTTTGGTTCTAGCATTTTATTTATCTGTTTATGTATTCATTTATTTATATTGATTGGACATCTTTATCCCGATGCATATTTGTACTAAATCAAAACAATTTGTAGATTCTAAAGACTTTTTAAAAAATTCCGTATTTTGATAGATACTACTCGCTCCAAAAAGAGCTATGAAATGGATGGACGTGAGTATCACTATGTGTCAAAGGAAGCATTTGAAAGCCTCGTGTATAGTCACAGGTAAGCTAGACGTTCAGAATCTAATTCTCCCCTTTGGTTATTTTACCTTCAAAATGGATCCACTATTTTTATGCGGTATCCAAATTCCTTTTGGGGTAATTCCTTTTGTTTCTGAAGAGTTAAGCAAGAACATGTAAAGTGGTAGGCTTGTACACTAACTCATTGGGTTTGGAGTGGGAGCAGAATTGAATTGCAAATTTTAGAGGATTTGGAGAAAGAGTTAAGTCCTAGATCCTTTAATATTTTTTTTCCTGTCAATTTTCCACTTGTGCTAGCAAAGTCCACATATTTCCATCCTATCTATGTTACTACTAGTAATATTTTACCTGTGGAAAGAGTTCTTGTTTTCCTTGCGGCACCCTTGCAGGATGCTCGAGTATGGTGAGTACAAAGGCCACCTGTATGGCACCAGTGTGGATGCTGTTCAAATGGTCCTTGATGAAGGAAAGATCTGTGTCATGGACTTAGAGCCTCAGGTAGGTGTGTGCTGGAAGGTTTCCCATCTCCCCAAAGTAATGAATGAATGTCATGAGTTTTGTGCACTTGCTGTAAGTTGTAGTTGAGACATTTTATTCTCTTAGCCTTTTAGGGATAAGACCACTTACCATATCTAAGGGCCAGGATCTTATGTGAAGGAACAGTTCACCAATATGTTGTCTTTAGGTAGGAAAGGAGTCTTGCTTCTCAGATGAAAAAAAAAGAGAACTGAGCTGGTGGCTATAAAGAAAAGTTCAAATCCTGCTTTGACCTTGATCACAAAGGCATCAAGGAAATTGGTGGAGGGAATAAGATGTTGCTTGACACAAGGAGGTGAGGTTCCTATGTGGTCGTATCTACAGCTACGTCTAAGACCATATGTGGAATGAGGCAGGAGTGAGCCAGTTAAGATAAAGAGCACACAACGTGTAGGCTCCATTTTTTTTGATCCTTGTATTTTGGGGGTTTTTTGTAGTCATTTAAAAATAGACCACATGCGCTAAAGAGAATCAGGGGATAAGACAGTTGTTCTTCCTTGGGTCAAGGCTGGTGGTCAGTGTGAACATGTCAGTAGTATCCAATATAAGATAATAACAAGAGGAAAGAGAAGTGAGGATGAAACAGAACTGATCCACCTTTAGAGTTTGTCTTTGTCTTTGTGCCATGAGATTATGGATAGAATCCTATTCTCGGATTTCAGAAGGGTGTCATGACTAGTAAGAGGAAGAGCCACAGTTTAAACTTAGTTTTGATGCTCTTAATTATTAAAATGTTTATTTTTTAGAGTTGAGGAATTGGGGGCAAAGGAGAATAAATAAAAATAAATTGCTAAAAATAATTGATTTCTTTTTTTTAAGATTTTATTTATTTATTTGACAGAGAGAGAGAGAGACAGCGAGAGAGGAAACACAAGCAGGGGGAGTGGGAGAGGGAGAAGCAGGCTTCCTGCCGAGCAGGGAGCCCAATGTGGGGCTCGATCCCAGGACCCTGGGATCATGACCTGAGCCAAAGGCAGATGCTTAATGACTGAGCCACCCAGGCGCCCCAATAATTGTTGATTCCTGATCTGAGAAATTTTGAGAACATTTGTGTTTACTCTAGGAAATTAAGACTTCTATTTTTAAATGTGCACTTAATTTTTCTGCGTAGGGTATTCAAGTAGCTCGAACCCAGGAACTAAAGCCTTATGTCATATTCATAAAGCCATCTAACATGAGTTGTATGAAGCAATCTCGGAAAAATGCCAAGATCATTACAGACTACTTTGTGGACATGAAGTTCAAGGTAAGATACAGAGGAAATAGATGAATGTATTTTTTGTCTAGTAAAAAGTCACTGTATTGTTTCCCCAACATCCCTATGTTAAAGAATGTGATTTTTGTTTCTAATGAAAAATGCCCTTATGATTTATCCTTTTTACTGGACATGATTTGTAGACATTAAAATAAAATATAATAAATGCTATGATGCCGCTCTTATTTTTTTCTTTTTTCTAGTCTAGCTTAAAAAACAAAAAGAACTCAAACCAAAGTTTGCAAAGCTACACAGAAATTGGGTATGCATAAGACTGATGTTTACATTTTATTATTTATTGAATGAAAAAGTTTGAGAATTTACTTTAAAAATGCTGTAGTGAGTGGGGCACCTGGGTGGCTCAGTCGGTTAAGTGTCTGCCTTAGGCTCAGGTCATGATCCCGGGGTCTGGGGATTGAGCCTCCACCCCCCTTGAACTCCCTGCTCAGTGGGGAATCTGCTTCTCCCTCTCCCTCTGCCCCTCTCCCCCTGCCTCTGCCCCTCTCCCTGCTCGTGCATGCTCTTTCTCTCAAATAAATAAAATCTTTTTTAAAAATGCTGTAGTGAATATATCTTATCTATAATATGAGGTATCTATATAAAATGTATTTCTAAATGCAAACATTATGTATTAATGATGATGGAAATTATAGAGAGGCCGGGACAGGTGGGATTAATCAGTGAACTCTTCCTAGAATAGGTAATTTTTTTCCAGTTTTTTAAAAAATTAAATCCACCTTAACTATTTTAAATCATCATAAACATTCAGCAAGATGTATAAATCTTATATGTAACAGCTCAATGAATTTTTACATGTGCATGCACCCAGATAACCATCACCTAGATCAAGATATTATATTCACTTATTTTGTGTGTGTATGGTAAAAACACATAAAACACAAAACTTACCATCCTAACCATTTTTAACTGTACAGTTCAGTAGTGCTAAGTATATTTACATTGTGAAACAGATCTCTAGAATTTTTCATCTTATAAAAGTGAAATTAAACATATAGAATGCATCACAAATTTGCATGTCTTGCTTACATAGGGACCATGTAAATCTGTATTGTTTCCAATTTAATACATGTGCTGCTGAAGTAAGCAAGAGGTATATTTATATAATCCCTTGTTATTATTTCTATCTTCATATTTTTTGCGACTACTGTATGAAAGTCTGATTCTTCAGTTTGCATTTCAGGCAGCGGAGTCCATGGATATATTCTCTGAATCTTACGGGCATTTAAAATTGTGTTCTCATTTTTATGGTGATCTAAACAAATTAACAAAATTGTTTCTGGGTCATGAGTATGGTCATCTTGTAAAGGAGTACTGCTACGACATTTCAGCGCCTGCATTTGTATTTGTGTTTATGATTGCACTGGCAACAAGTTGTACTATTTTAATTGTTGTGGACAAATAAGAAAATAACAGCAATGAACTTAACGCATAGTGCCAAATGAAGGTCAAATGACCTTCACTAAATGAACATTTCATATTAGTGGAAATGGATAATATTAAAGGTGAATTAGGTCATGTCAGCATGAAGCAAAGGACAATTAGGGTATGTCTAATTCACTAGAACCAGGTCATACCATCCTCATGTTGAAAGTAGCAAAATAATGTCATTCTTATCAGTATTTAATTTCAGGAACTGTATTTTACTTTATAAAATTTCATTTGCAATTTATGTAAAAGTTTTCTATTTAACTGGTAAATTTTTCTTTCTCTTCCTTCCTTCCTTTCTTCTTTTTTTTTTTTACATACAGTTTGAAATCTTCAAGTGTTTAGATAATTGAATAAGAATATTTAAGTCCAAATGGGAAGTTGAGGGGATTGTTCTGGCTACCATTACTAGTTTTGCAAAACCTTGACCAGGGAAACATTAAGTAAGGCTAAAGATAGAAACATGAATTTTGTGGTTTAGAAGAGAGGACGTTTATTTGACCTAAGTGTTTTCATAAATAGCTTCATACCTGAATGTAACGACAAAAGAAATTGCATATCATTTCTATTTATCTCATTAAGTCTGTGCTATCCATATTTTTTTTATCTCTCATAAAGGATGAAGATCTACAAGAGATGGAGGATTTAGCCCAAAAAATGGAGGCACAGTTTGGCCAGTTTTTTGATCATGTGATTGTGAATGACAACTTGCAAGATGCATGTGCCCAGTTGTTGTCTGCTGTTCAGAAGGCTCAGGAGGAGCCTCAGTGGGTACCAGCACCATGGGTTTCCTCGGATAGTGAGTGTTAAGGAAGCCTCCTGCTTAGTGCCGGAGTTTTAATAATACCCATCTGTAACAGAGCTCTGGAATAACAGCTGCAAAGCAAAACAACAGTATTTGCTCCCTTTGTAATGTATGCAAATTTAAACGTGGTGCAGTTTATTCATTAAGCTTATTTGAAAAAAATATTTGCTTTGTATGCATGTAGAATTACCTCCTTGGCTTTCAGGAAAAAAAATGTTTTCCTTTACCTCATATGCAGCAGTGGTAAGAATACAAACAATGTCAAGCCACTGAGTGTGAAGACCTTTTATAGATTTCGTATGGTCTTTGTACAATTCAGATAAAAGAGCTTCCCTAAATAAAATAAGTAGTACTTAATTTCAGAAACTGTATTTAACCTCATACAATTTCTGTTTTATGAAAACGGCTTTTACAAAAAGTGCCTTCATGACTGACTCGGCAAGAAAAAAGGGTTAATGTACACATTTCACATCTAACGTGAAAACTTACAGAAAGGGCGCTACCCTCATCATTTATACATCAGTCTACAAGGAAAAAATTATTCTTCTGATCAGAGCTATAACCAATCATTAATTTGCCTAAAAGCTGATATCCACATCACACCTAAATTAGGAAAGGGCAATTGACTTTAGTCCTAGAGATCCATATCTGAGAAAACCGTAAGACAAGAAGGCTATTCCAGGAAGTCTTATTTTTCTTTCTTCCCTAGGTCTTGAGACTTCCAGTCAGTCTTGCTGCCCCTGTACCTGTGCTCTGCATCATACTCTAATGTTCCCCATACCCACACTCTACCCCTCTACCCCTCCAATCTTTCCTAATTATAAAACACACCAAGTGCATACTTCAAAATATTTTTAGTTTTTTGCTTGATCTTTAAAAAAAAAAACCCAAGAAAAAATTAAACCCAACCAAAAAAAACCCAACCAAAGAAAATTAAGTCATTTTTAATGATACATGAACTTGGATTTGATTTATGCTGTGGGTTTGTTTGTTTGTTTGGATTTTTTTTTTTTTTTTTTTGAGAAAAAGCTTTCCCAAACGTGACTTACCGAGATGGAGGATAAGCAACTGGTAAAATTTTGAGAATTGCCTGTATCAACACACAGACACACAAACACACAAACACACACACACAACTGGAAGAAATCTGGTATTTGTATCAATACATACCCATCCTCAAACACTGGGCTTGGCGGGGGGTGGGGCGGAGAAGGCGGCATCTCTAGCACCCTACAAAGGCGGTGCACGAGTTGTGTCTTTCCACAATGTCAGCTTTATTCACTCATAAAGCAGGGTTTACACAATTTTAACAGGTGTAGGATTCCAAACTGAATGACATTTCACTGCCTGTTTAACTTGGCTTCACATACGCCACACAAAAAACGATACAAAGTCACACAATAAACGAGATGCAAGGGTGAGAAGTTCAAGAACCAAACGCAAGTCAGTCAGTGAGTGCCTAGTTGAGAGGAAAACTCAGTCTGGTAGGGGTCAGCTCTGGGTGCTTACTGCTTATTATGTTCAAGCACTGGAGGGGTCTCTATTTTGTCGAGATCAGTCGGGAGGTTGCCTTTCAAATGCAGTCAGGCATGGAAGACGAATCAGCGTCTGGAGAATCTGACAGTTTGCTACAGAAGTCCTCCCCTTTTATTTTTATTTTATTTTATTATTATTTTTTATCTAAAGGAGTTTAATCGGTTTTTAGCCCGACCAGACCTCTTCTGGTTCTAGTGGTTATCAGTTCCTGGTTCTTCCAGGCAGTCTTGGCCTTGCTGATCATCAGTTCTTGGTACCAACAGCATGTTTGGATTTTAGCAGTATCTATACTCACTCGTGGCCCTTGGCTGCCCTCCCGATTCATTACGTCACTGCTTGAAAAGAGTGATTCCATCCTGCGGTCTACAGGGCTAACCCGGCCCCTCCCTAACTCTGACGCCTTGAGGGCGGGGCATGGCCCAGCGAAGGCAGGCGGAGACCCAGCCCCCAGAGCTGCGGCCTAACCTGACACCGGGTAGCCCCCGCCTCTCGCAGGTCCCACAGGCAGAGGCGCGGGGAGCGAAGCTCCGGCCGCGGGCAGTTGCGCTGAGGGAGCCCGGTGGGGAGAGCGCCATGAGAGCGGACTCGGGGCTTCGGCTGGAGGCCCTCCCGGTGAGCGGTGAGGGGCGCTTTCCGCCACGCGAAGTGTCGGAAACAGAGGGTGCTGTCCTAACGCCTCGGCTGCCCCTGGGGCGGGGCCGATGCCCAGGTCTGGGGCTCGCAGAGGGAGAGCCCTGCTCCTGGTGTCTGCGCGTCCGCCCCTCTGATGCTCACAGGCTTGGACCGGAACGGGCGATGGAAATTCGTCCCGAGGCCGGGACCCTAACTGCCGGAGCCCGGCGAGGACCCGGGCGTCAAGTTTCCGGGGGCCTAAGTGTCCATGTTGCTATGACGACGCCTCTCTACGTTGCCTTCCCAGCCCCTGAGTGTTCCGGGACTGCCAGTTCGGTCTGTCCTGCGGACTCCTCCCGGCAGGCGTTTAGCCACCCAGGAAAGAGATCGCAGTTTCCGAGTGGAGACTTTTTAATCATGGTCTTTTCCCACCTCCCTCGAACAAATCACTGCAACCACTTGGAAAACCATGGGTAGAACCGTGATTGCTGCCCCACGCCCGCTGGAGTCTCTCTTCCCAGGCATGTCAGCCCCTACTCCGACGTCCCCCTTTCCACAAGGCTAGACCGCAAAGGCCCGACCAGCTCCCTGGGCTGGCCCTCGCCCACCTCTTGCAGAGCAGGGGCTGAGCGCCACCGCGGCCAGTGCGGCGCCGTCCGATGACGCATGGCGCCTGCGCGCGGCCCGCCGGGGCAGGAGCCCGCACGGGGCGGGCTGTGAGCTCTGGGCCCCTGGCTGCCGGCGGGTGGCTGCCGGGAAGCCCGGCTTTAGACGCAATGGGAAAGAAGCAGGTGGTAAGCGAGCCTTAGTTACGTTTGAGTTATTAGGATTTTGTGTTCAGTTGAGCCGTCCGACTTTTGAGGGGCTCAGAGGTTGGCCTTGTGGGTGGGTGACACGTCATTTTTGCGGGACTTTTGAAATGTGGAAGTGTCGTGTGAACTGAATCCTTGGACAGAACGCGATCCGTAGCATTTTTGCGCTAGCTCTTTCTTGTGACTGTTGTTCTTCTCCAGTTGTGATTTTAATGACCGGATAGTGTTAAGACAGCCTGCTTTGTCCTAATCTCGTAGCATTTGTATTAGTACACCGAACGAAAGGATTGCTAAATGGGACGGTCGTAGAACAAACTAAGAGTATCTATAATGTAACCCTTTTGAGTCAATGTACTCTGCAAGCCGCATGAGACACTTGGAACATTAAACTGATTTCGAGGCATTTCTGTTAGCATTTTATTTTGAAAGATTCCAAAATGCTTCTCAACTGTAATCTCTCTGAACTGCAAACACAACCTTTCTTTTCATGTAAAGTATCATTTATAAGGTGTGTCTTTTTTAATTCTCTGTGCCCTGAAACGAATTCCTCATGCTGTATGCACAGTGATTTTTTTTAAAAAAAGTATGTTACTGTGTGGTTTAAAACCTCCGTTGGCTTCTCATTGAATTAAAACGAGCTCTGGACATCTTCCTTTTGTCCTCAAGAGCCTAATTAATCTGGTCCCTGCCTACCCTTGGTAACTGCTACAGCTTTACTGGCCTCTTATCTGAAACCTTTTATCTCTCCTAAAAGGCTTTGTATTTACTCCCCTTTGTCTCCTTCCTTATTCAGGTCTCAGCTCAAATATCTCTGAGAGACTTTGCTTAACTAAAGAAGCACTCCACAGCCTCCCTCGTGTGTGTGTGTGTGTGTGTGTGTGTGTGTGTGTGTGTGTGTGTGTGTTCGTAATCTTCTAATACTCACTCCACAGCCTCCCTCGTGTGTGTGTGTGTGTGTGTGTGTGTGTGTGTGTGTGTGTGTGTGTTCATAATCTTCTAATACTTAACCAGTACAATGGAAGTACCATAAAAGCAGGGATTTCTCTGTTTCGTTCATTAATGTATTTGTAGTCCTTAGAGCAGAGCCTGGTCTCTGGATAGAAAGGAGTGTAGGAAGGAAGGAATTTTATATGAAATTTAGAAATGGTAGAACAAATTTAGAATTGCCCATCTGATTCTCATTAGTACTTCCTAGGTTTCATTGGATGAACAAGGTTATCAAAAGATTTGAAGTACATGAAGTAAAGATGCTCTGAGACTTTTACTTACAAGCAATTTTCTTTTCCCCATAGCGTCCTCCACGAGCCCTTCCACCTGTGCCAAGGTAAAAATAAGTTACAGTAATTTTATCATTGAGTTTTAAAAATGAAAAATGAATCAAGTGAAAAAATTGACTAGTACCATTGCAAAATTAATAATAATTCAGAGAAGACTTCTTGAAAATTTTAGGATAAGGCTTCCTAAAAGCTTAAAGGTAAAAAATCCTTGAATCATTAGGATAACAGTTGTAATTAAATGTTCTGTTTCAAAGCCTGAATGTCAACATGGTTAAGATATTGGATCCATTCTGAATGTTTTAATATCTTGTTTATCAGACTTTTGATCCTCTTTTGTTTGCTAGAATAGTTTCCTCAGAGTTTAAGCTGATTTTAATTAGTGACAAAATAAGAATTCTTAATCTGCTTAATCCACTTTATTAATAGACAGTAGGAAATATGTATATGTAAGTTCAGAAAATATTGGGGTTATTTTGTTAGCAGTTTTATTTGCTTTTTACTTACAAAGAATAAGCTAGTTTATAAACTAGCTGACTGTGTGAAAGCTTACTTTATTTTAAATTTATAATGACCTAAGTCAGTTTTCAGTCTGACAATATAATAGATTTCTAATTAATAGTTTCTTTTTTTGTCTTTGTCCAATTAAATTTGGTCGGTGTCATGTAAAGTGCTAATCAAGGTGAGTTAGTTCACTTTTAATGTAAAACTTTTAAAATTTGGAGTTCAAAAGTTAATTTGATTCCTTAATGTTTTTCTTAAAGTTGAATCTGAATGGTATAATTTATAATATTGCAATATCCTTTTATCAAAATAATCTTATGACTCCTATTTTTTAAATGAGGTTTGATATGTAACAGTAGTTGTATGATATTTGATTCATTCCTGAATGGAGTCACCCAGAACATAACCATTGGCTAGTTTATAGTTCTGTAATAGGGACTACATTTTCTTTTGTCTCATTTAATCAGGATAGACTGGGTTATGCTATAGTAACCTCAAGATCTCTGACTTAATATCATACAGGGTTATCTCTGGTTAATGCAAAGTGCACTGTGGCAGGAATCCAGGGCAATTGTCTTTCACCATTCTTCACTAATGATGTAGTGATTCAGGCTACTTCCATTCTGTGCTTCTGCCATCTTAACATGCTTCAGCAAAGGAAGAGAAAGCTGGAGAGTTACTCACTGGCTCTTTCAGTGTTTTGGCAGATCGGTTCTGCTCACAGTGTATGGCCCAAACCAGTCACAGGCCACATCTAAGTGCAAGGGGGCTGGGAAATGTAGGGGATCAGATGAATATTTTGTGAGTCCACTTTTCTGATATTAGAAATGTCACAGTTTCCAATATTACTGACCAACAGTGAGCTACTGGCACCACACTATAGGGCTTTCTTTGACTTTGTCAATTTCTTCCTTTTTTTTTTTTTTGAGTAGGCGCCATGCCCAACATGGGGCTTGAACTCTGGATCCTGAGATCAAGAGTCGCATGCTCTACTGACTAAGCCAGCTAGGCACCCCCAAATTTGTCATTTTTCTTGTCTTCTTCCCCTAATGTGTAGAAGTTGGCTGGACCTAGGGAAGAGAGGGAAAGGTCTTCCCTACTAAGAGTTCCTTTTGACTGTTCCCTGCATTGAATTTTAGGCAGCCTTTTCTGTTGTTTTTTCTCTTTTATAGATGATATTCCACTTAGTCGTCCTAAGAAAAAGAAGCCCAAAACAAAAAACACACCAGGTAAGAAGTTGTTCTTTTTTGTGTGGGATCACAAGTCTTTCAGGACCTCAGGAATGACAAACATCACAGATCAGGGAGAGGCAAGGCCCCAGCAGTCCCAAGTCACTGCTGTGTTGAGGCTAGAATCAAGGTCAGTTTAAAGTAATAGGATTCCAGGTGGTAGTGAAAAGTAAGGCAGTGGGCAGCCTGAAGGGTGTCTAGAAGCATCCATGAAATAAAGAATTGTGCCACTTAAACTCTTATTTCCACAACATTCATGAACTCTTTGAGGTCTTTTATCCCTAGAAAGCATAAATTGTCTTAAGCTATGATTGGTTCCAGACCTTTGAATGGGATACTGGACACAAGGTCCTTGGATCCCTCGTTTCAGTCAGAGGATCTCTGTTAGAGCAAGAGTCTGAAGGCAGGGCCATTGCATCCATGTATTGGAGGTTCTGTAATGAGCAGGTTCTTTGAACTTCTTTTTGTCTTCGTTATCCACTAATAATCCTGGATGTTCTGTCAATAACTTAAACTCAGCATGTTCAGAATTCATCATTACCTTCAACAAGAAATCAATTTTTACCTCTCACAGATTTCTGTTCATGGAATTCCCCACTCTCCTGCTCACTCAGGCTTGAAACCTCAGTCATTTTTTTTCCTTGAGAATCCCTTTCTTTTTATTTATTTTTTATTCTTTTTTTTATTATTATTATGTTATGTTAGTCACCATAGATTACATCATTAGTTTTTGATGTAGTGTTCCATGATTCATTGTTTGCTCCATGCAGAACGTGTCCTCTTTAATACCCATCACCAGGCTTTCACTGGTCCTTTCACTCTGTTTGCTGCCTTTTATAAGTCTTAAGATGTGAAAATATCTGGATCTGTATGTAGTGATATAGTAAAAAGAAACTTTGAGTATTGGGCGCCTGGGTGGCTCAGTTGGTTAAGCGACTGCCTTCGGCTCAGATCATGATCCTGGAGTCCCGGGATCGAGTCCCACATTGGGCTCCCTGCTCAGCGGGGAGTCTGCTTCTCCCTCTGACCCTCTTCCCTCTCGTGCTCTCTGTCTCTCATTCTCTCTCTCTCAAATAAATAAATAAAATCTAAAAAAAAAAGAAAGAAACTTTGAGTATTGATTTGATATACCAAGTACTGAATTTATTATAATTTATAATTTGATATAAGTGTAGGTTAAGACCAATTCTTATAGTTATAGGTAAAGAGGTAACAAAGGACAGTTAATCATCCTTTAGGAACCATTCCAGTTCCCTTTTTTTTTTTTCATCTTTTTAAGACTGAGTGTGATCTCTGCTCAAATTGTCCTGTTTTCCCACTCCGCTTTTCTGTAGGTAGTGCTTCTTTGGAAGGCCTTGTTCAGGCTTCTGTTCGCAGGCCATCTGAGGGCAGTGAGCCACCAACTAAAGAATCCACAGAACATCCAGAAGAAGCTCCTGTTCAAAGGAGACAGAAGAAGATGAGGCTATCTCTTGGTATGTGAAGAAACCAAGGTTAGGTTGTGATAGTAGCTGTGATTTTGGGGGTATGATTACAAACTTCTCTGTTCCCATTTTTTCCCACCCACATCCCTTTGGTTTTTTTTTTCTTTATAAAATTTTTACCATTAGTGTAACTCCAGTAGTTTAAGTCAAGAACACTGGAGAGGGTCTCTTTTGGTCATATGTCCATATATTATGAGGGAAGGGATACAAATTCAGGATTAAAACAGAAAGTTCAAATCTTGGTGTGTATAAGAATTTAATATATGATAAAATGGACATTTCAGGTCAATAGGGTAAGGATAGATTCAGTATTAACAATAATACAATGAAAGAAGAGTCATCATTTATTGAGTCTTACATTGTCCCAGGCACTATTCACAAGGTAAACAAAATAGTAATTGGCAATCTTTTTTCAGCATATAAAATTCAAAAGTGTTAGATAAAAAATGTTGATCAGAAAGGAGTACATTCATCTACTGCTGACAGGAGCATAAATTGGTATAGCCTGCCTGAACTTTTAGGAAGAGAAGTAACTATAGTAGCTACCATAATTGAAGGATGTTAACTGTGCCATCATTTATAAGAGTACAAACTGGTAATAACCAATAGCTAACAAAGTGGTACTGGCTAAATAAATCACGTTTTATCTATTTAATGTGCTTCTGTGTCCATATCTTGCTCTTTTTTTTTTCAAAGATTTATTTATTTGAGAGAGAGAGTGCATGGGCATGTGCAGGGGGAGGGGCAGAGGGAGAAGGAGAGAGAGTCTTAAGCTGACTTCGTACTGAGCGTGGAGTCTGATGTGGGGCTCGATCTTGTTACTCTGAGATTATGACCTGAGCTGAAACCAAGTCAGGTGCTTAACCAACTGTGCCATCCAGACACCCCCATATTTTGCTCTTCTTATAAGGATACGAGTTATTGGATTTCAGGCCCATCCTAATCCAGCTTGATCTCACCCTAAACTGATTAGACCTGCAAAGACCCTATTTCCAAATGAGGTCTCATTCACAGGGACTAGGGTTAGGACTTGAACATACCTTTCAGGGGAACACAATTCTACCCAAAACACATTGTATAGATAGTAAAAACAATGGAAGGTTATAGCAAAGTGTTGACAATGTTAGATTTTTTGGAAGGAAGAATTAGGGATGATTTTTTTTTTAAAGATTTATTTATTTATTTGACAGAGAGAGAGAGAGCACAAGCAGGGAGAGCGGCAGAAGGAGAGGGAGAAGCAGGCTCCCCGCTGAGCAGGGAGCCCGATGTGGGGCTCGATCCCAGGACCCTGGGATCATGACATGAGCCGAAGGCAGACGTTTAACCGACTGAGCCACCCAGGCATCCCTAGGGATGATTTTTATTATCTTCCTTTCTTCATTTATATTTTATTAATTTTTCATAATAATATTGAGCATTATGACTTATAGTAACTAGAAGAAAGACGATTTCCTTAGAGTAAAAGAAAGGAAGGAATAAAGATTGGGAGATTAGCTCTTTCCTACTAACATCGGCCCCTGATGAATAATTTGTTACAAAATAATTTCCCTGACCAATTACTTACTCTTAGAAAACAGTGAGTCCTGATTGGATGAAAGAATTATAGGAGGAGAGGGCAGAAACTGGAAAGTCCATAGAATGGAGCACAGTTTTTAGAGGCAAGTTGAAGTGGGATACTGTAGTGCCTGGGCAGAAGAGAGGAAAAAGAGAGAAATGATGCTCAGATAGTTTTATGATTTATTTCATTACTGGCAGTAAAAATAGTTGAATTAAAGCTACCATCTTAGTTAATTCAGTTAGGGTACAAATGTGAAAATCAAGATGGATACCAGTACCTAGTTTTACAATTTATGAAAAATGTATTTACAGAAATGAGTTGACCATTTTTAGAAAATTCAGGACCCAACCAAGTTCTGGGCCAAAGAGCACCTGTCACTGTCATTCCAGAATGTACCCACCTGTGCAGGTATAGGTTTATAGATTTCTGGGTTTATATTTTTGTTTTATTTTTGTTTGGTTTGGTTCTGGATGACTGTGGTAGGCTCGACTTCTGTTGTATTTCCAGTTTGAGCTGTAAGTATTTTATTAAAATAGAATTCTGGGGGCTTTGAGGACCTTCCAGGAAGCCATTACCAGTATTTTCAGATTGGAGGAAGTAGCTACCAGATGAGAAGACTCCATTGACTTACTTAAACTTAATACCCTGTGCTCAAGAAGGAGTTAACATAGCAGACCTGAAACTGCTCTCATTAGAAAGGCTGCTTGCAAGGTTGCCTCTTCACTGGCCTCTGGAACTTGGCTGGTAAATAGTTCCTACATTGATATAAAACTTTCCCTAAATTATAAGGGTGGTTTACTGTGCATTTGTGTACACAATAGGATTTTGTTGACCAGATGCTGACCACCTGCTTTGCTTCTGGGATTCTGGAATTTTGGTATGTGCTAGGCAGGGGGTGCCTTTGTGATCAGGTGCCAATAAAAGCCTTGGGTACCGAGTCTGTAATGAGCTTCCCTGGTAGAGAAAGTGTCACACATGTCAACTTGTTGCTGGAGGAATTAGCACATCCTGTGTGACTCCAATGATAGAGGACTCTTGGAAGCTTATACCTGGTTTCCTCTGGACTTTGCTCCATGTGCCTTTTCCTTTTGCTGATTTTGCTTTATGTCATGTCCCTCTAATAAACTGTAACTGAATGTGAGGACTTGTGAGTGTAATGACTTCTGAGTTCCATGAGTCCTTTGGGTGAATCACTGAACTGTGGGTAATCTGGGGGCTCTCCCAACATTCTGGGTGTTGGATTAGTTAACTTTTTCATATTTTTTGGCATTGCAATTTCAAAATTTTTGGTGTTTAGAGGTATAAAATTACAAAAATTAGTAAAATGGCAAAAAAATTTTGGCCCAATTAAAATTTTTAAAGTTGTCTTGTAAGTTTTATATATTACTTTTCTTCTTACATGATAGTAATTTGAAAAGTTAATCTACTTTATTTTCAGAAGTGGAGACTTCCTTAACCCAAAAGAAGACATGTAGCTCATCTTTATTACGAAATGAAAATGGTATTGATGTGGAGCCAGCTGAGGAGGCAGTTATTCAAAAACCTCGAAGGAAGACAAAGTAAGAATTTATTTGTCCTAAATATTCTTCAGGGATACTGTGCTACTTAATTCAGAGCTCTCAAAGTACCTTTTGATAAATTTGAAAAGAGTAAACAACTGAAGAAGTAAAATACTTAAATTATAGATCCTAGGAGCTATCTCTAAAAAAGAGGAACATCAATAGAAAATATTATATAAGTAGCAAAAATTAAATACTAAAGATACTGAAATTTGAAGATAATATTAATAAAGTAGGCTATTGTGATATATTTTCTCATGTTAATAGAATTCAGATTATGATTATTTCAGCAATAAATAAAAATGTGTATTTTAGTATAGGAAATTAAGTGTTGGATAAAACAGAATGGCATACTTTAAAGAAGTACACTGGAAGTTATATAACACTATTGTTTGTATTTAGAAATCACCCTATAAATAGTGATCAATATTTATATGGAATCCTATCATTTTAAGTTTGGAAAGAACCTTATAAATCTAGTTCAGTCACTTCATTTTCCAGATGAGAAAACGGAGGCCCACGGAAATGTATGTGACTTGTTGCACATAACAGTTAAGAACAGATTCATTTGTGTTATACACAAACAAGGAATCGTGTTACACTACGTCAAAAACTAATGATGTAATGAATGGTGACTAACATAATAAATTAAAATTTAAAAAAAAAAGAACAGATCCATTTAAGTAAAAACCAAATATCTCGACTCCCAAGTCCAAGCCTCTTTTACAGGTACCTCCTTATGTGGGTCTGTAAAAATTCAACAATAATCCATTTTCTTACATTCTTCCTGATTATAGGAAAACCCAGCCAGCAGAATTACAGTATGCCAATGAACTGGGTGTAGAAGATGAAGACATAATTACTTATGAGCAAAGCGGCCCAGAACAACAGTCTATATTCACTGCGCCCACTGGCATTAGCCAGCCAGTAGGCAAAGTGTTTGTGGAAAAAAGCCGTAAGTTGTTCTTGTTTTGGAACATGAGCTTTCTGGGATTTACACAAGGATATCCTTTGATTTAGGAATGATATTTCTGGAGATCTGAATTAGGGAAATAAAGATATGGACAAAAATTTAAACACAAAGCTAATCATCATACTATTCTTGAGAGTGAAAAACTGGAAACAAATATAAAATAGAAGGTGTATGATTTCAGTCAGTTATCGTATATCTATATAGTAAAATCTGCATCATTAAAAATAATGTTTAGGGAGAATTTTTTATTTCCTGGAAAGATTTAATGAAAAACAAACACACACATAAGTAGTTTGATCTCACCTATAGAAAAATGTGTAGGACAAAAGACTGGAAGGAGATATGCCAAAATATTAATGCTTGTTTTTTCTGGTTTATGGGGTTGTGGGTAATTTAGAAAATCCCCCCCGAACCCCCCCTTAATCCATTCCTTTGTTCTTGTACTTTACCAGTTTTCCACAATTGGGGGGGGCAGGTAATAATATAAATGATATAATTAAAAATAAATGAGAGAAGATACATGATGGTATTACCATATTAAATAAGAAATACAACCATATAGCTCCAGATTCTTTTGGAAGGTAGTTCTGACATTGTATAGTGTGCATGGATTATAAGACTGCATTTGCAGTGTTTAAGAAAAACATACAGAAAGCATGATCATGACTATATATATCTCGTGGATATGCTATGAGTGTGCTGCCTAAAGAACTCAAATGAACCATAAACATTAGTCCTAAAACTTTATAATTTAAATTTCATGTACACCATTCTAGAATTTCTATTCTGTAAGATGTCATCTAAGGGATCTTCAAGTTCTTGGCCAGTGAGAAACTTCTGATCCCGGGAGGCTGACTTCGCCAGGGTCTCACAGTTGGTTAGTGCGGAATTGGGACTTGAGTGGAGGTTTCATGGCTTCTAGTCAAGTGCTTTGACTAGTATACTGTGTTGCTTATTTATTTACTTCTCTTTTTAAACAGTATCACTCAATCCTCATTTTTAAGCACTATCTTTTTCATAGTCTGTTTATTAAGCAGTGTCATTCAATCCTCATTTTTACTCTTGTTTTCCTTAGCACAGAAACTTCCCTACTAGAGTAACTGACCATAAAAGACACCTGTTGTCTGCCCAGAAGTTCTTTTCTTAGGGAAAATTAGGTGTTGCACCTCTCTTTCATCCTCCAAAATACTTGACAGCCAGATTTGGCAAAGGTAATTGAAGAACCTTTCCTGCTTCCTGTAGTTCATTTGTAGATTGGTAGATCTGCAAGAAGGAGCCTTGTGAACAGTACAAGGAGAAAGCTGTGCACACGGCGTTGCGGTGCTGACGCTTGAACTGACACTTGTCAAAGGAATCTTCTCAAGTTTATGAGACAACCTCTTTCTTTTCTGTCGTCACAGAATGCCATGCTATACACACTGGCATCTTTTCCTAGGAAATTCAAAGTGTTTTCAAACATCGACTTAACTTTGTAGTGTTGACATTTAATAAACTTCTAAAGTCTCAAAATTAGACTTTTGTAGATTATGTCATGTTAGGGGTTTCTAGACTTTGTTCTGAGTGGGAAGTTCCTTTTTATATTTCATTAAATATAAATGATTTCCAAAAACTGTTACTTTAACATCTGTTTTAGGATGAGAGGAGAGTATATGGACTTTGTTTATTTTCCCTAAAGATAAAAAGATAGCATATTTAAGCAACCAAAAGAAAAGAGCCTTCTTAAATAGCGACTAGATCGGGGAGAATTTTTAGATAGAAAAACAGACAAATCTCAGTCCCAGGGTTCTAATGGTGTGAAATAAGATAAAAAGATGGCCAGCGTTCTCTGTTGCTAGTTGTTAATAATTGTGTAATATGTACGTAGGGCGATTCCAGGCTGCTGATCGTTCAGAGTTGATAAAGACCACAGAAAATATAGAGGTGTCAATGGACATGAAGCTTTCCTGGACAACCAGAGATGTGGCACTGTCGGTGCACCGGGCTTTCAGGTGGCTGCTTGTGTTGGACTTTTCTTAAAATAAATATTCCATCATTTTTAAAAAAAAAACTGTTGATAGCTCAATATTGTTAACAAAATTGACAACTTAAAACAGTCAATAGGTATATTTTTAAAACATTTAATTGGAGTTAAATCATCTGCCTATCAGTGTAATAAAAAGAAAAGGCTTGTTTTTACTTTTTTGAAATGTTGAGTTTTATACTTATATGTGAAGATTTAAAAAATATTTTAGCTTTTTACTTTAGTCATACATGTGTAATAATTAAACCCTTTTCCATTCAGGATGATTGGTCTCTTTTCTCATGGCTTCTTGGCCGGCTGCGCTGTGTGGAACATTGTTTTCATATATGTTCTAGCAGGAGATCAGCTTTCTAACCTCTCAAACCTTCTGCAACAGTACAAGACCTTAGCATATCCATTCCAGAGTCTTCTCTACTTGCTTTTAGCTCTAAGTACAATTTCAACTTTTGACAGGTAAGACTATTGTGACTGTATATCCCTCTAACTTTTCTTCAGGTGGAAATGTTGAGCAAAATATGTCCCTGACTATGACAGTTTTCAAAATAGAATTACAATATATTAATACTATTTTGACTTTTTTTTAAAAGCCCGTCTGTTTCTGTTGGGGGCGGAGGGGATGGGAATACTCTCAACGAAAGCATCCTCAAAATCTAAACCCATTCCAGCATCAACTCTAAGTCTAAAATTTCATCCAAATATAATCAACAAAAACAGTCCCAAATATCATCTTCCAAATCACCTGAACCAGGTATAGGTGAGACTCTGGGTAGTGTATGAGTTTCCTAGGGTTGCTGTAATAAAGTACTGTTGGTCCTTGAACATCGCAGGGGTTAGGTGTGCCGACCTCTTGCAAGTCAAAAATTCATGTATAACTTTTGACTCCCTCGGAACTTAACTAATAGCCTGCTGTTGACCAGAAGCCTTACAATAACATAAATGGTCGATTACCACATATTTAGTATATGTATTATATACCATATTCTTCTAAAAAGGTAAGCTGGGGGTGCCTGGGTGGCTCTCTTGGCTAGGCGGCTGGCTCTTGATTTCAGCTCAGGTCATGATCTCAGGGTCCTGGGATCCAGCTCCATGGTGGGCTCAGCGCTCAGTGGGGAGTTGGCTTGAGGATTCTCTTTTTCCCTCTGCCCCTCCCACACTGGTGCATGCATGCGTTCGCTCTCTTTCAAATAAATCTTAAAAAAAAAAAAGAAAGTAAGCTAGAAAAAACAAAAATTATGAAGAAAATCATAAGGAAGAGAAAATACATTTACAGTACTGCACTATATTTATTGAAAAAAATCTTTATAAGTGGACCTATGCAGTTCAAACCTGTGTGGTTCAAGGGTTAACTGTACTACAAACTGGGTGACTTAAAGCAATAGGAATTTATTCTCTCTCAGTCTAGAGGCTAGAAGTCTGAAGTTAAGGTGTCGGCCCGGTTGGTTCCTTTCTGGATGGCTGGTGGGAGAGTCTCTTCCACACCTTTCCTTAGTTTCCAGTGGTTGCTGGCAGTCCTTGGAGTTCCTTGGCTTGTAGGCACATCACTCCAACCTCTGCCTTTGTAGTCATATGGTGGTCTTCCCCGTGTGTCTCTTCGCTTCCTTTGAGAACACCAGTTGTATTGAATTAGGGCCCCTTCAAATAACCTCATCTTAACTCGATACATCTGCAGAGACCCTATTTCCAAATAAGGTCACGTTCACAGGTACAAGGGGTTAGAAGTTCAACATGTCTTTGAGAACATAATTCAACCCATTAAGAAAAACAGCAACTTATACAGCCTGATGATATGGGTAATAGAAAGAGGTAGAATCTAAAGAAATTTTGCAGATCAAGGTTAATTTGTTTTTTTAGAGTGTCTAACTCCAAAGGAATGTTGACTAAATATTAATCTAGTAAATGTTTTGTGTCTTTTGTAATTAAGATATTCTTTCCTGTGTATTTAGTATAAGGTGTAGCTACTTAAAGCTTAATAATAGACTATGTGGTAGCATTAGAACAGAGAAGGAAAAAACTGTAATCAAGAGAGTTTTATGAGAAGTTTACCAATGCACTGTGACAGGAGGCTTTTGTCTTTTCTAGGATCGACTTTGCTAAAACATCAGTAGCAATCCGAAATTTTCTTGCCCTGGATCCAACAGCTTTAGCATCTTTCTGTGAGTAAATACTTTCATTTGATAATTGTGTAATACTTGAATTAGATTGTAATTTTGAACCAGGAAAAGTTTAATTTTACTTTTAAAAAGATTTTATATTATTACTACTTATAAACATTACTTACAGATGTTCAGTGGAATTTGCAATTAAGAAAACATGACCGGTGTAATTTTGATAGAATTATTTTTCAGTAGAGGTAGATCTAGATAACTGTTAAAAGTTGAATTTGTTCTGTTTCTTAATGTTTTGATTTTGTAATCTCTACTTGATAGCAAACAGATTCAGCTGGCATGACATTTCAGTAACAAATACTATTTTGTATCTTTTTGATAATTTAGGATATGTTTTGTTCTAAGTTATGAGAATATTAATAAAACTAGTTTTAAGACCTTGAGTAAGTCATTTGCTTTCTTAAAAGATCTTCTAGGTTCTTGTAATTTCTAATGATGAAATAGTGAGCATCTCAGAATACCCTTCTGTACCTGTATTCTTTAAAAATAAAATAAGACTAGCTAGCCTACTGAAATTGATCAAATGAATTTCTTTTATGTCATCATCCCCCAAAGTATAGATTATTTTTGACCTTACAGTAATCTATAAATTCAAAATAAACTGAGTTGTTAAAAATACATTATTAGTAATTTCATTTGTCTTTTTCTCAGTGTACTTTACTGCTCTTGTATTATCTCTGAGTCAGCAAATGACAAGTGACAGAATCCATCTTTACACACCTTCTTCTGTTAATGGTAGCCTCTGGTAAGATTCACAATAGCATTAGCAATTATTGATGGTAATAACAGCAACAATGGGAGTAATGGTACTATTCTTATCCTTCATTCTTTTACATTTTCTCATTTATAAATAATAATGAAGGCCCTGTTTTTGTTTCCAAAATTATGGCAAGAAAATATCCATTACGTTGGTTAGTGGATAACTATTGTTATTTATCTTTGCATTTTTAATGAAATGAATTCTTTTTATAAAAATCTATTTTAGATCTGTTAAGTTACGGTTATAAGATCAGTCATACACAATGAACTAGAGAAGCCCTATACCCTCACTCCCAGTCAGGAGGTCTAATACCCCAGAGTAGTGATGGCAGTGGGTAGCTGGGATGGAGTCAGAAAACCAAGCAATGCTAGAAAGAGGGCAATCTAGGGAGAGCCAACCTCCATAGATCAGAGTCACGAGGCTCACGGGCGAGTTGAGAGTCCAATTCACAAAAGTCAGAGGGGCAGTCTTTTTTTGGGAGAGTGGCTAGGGACATGAGTAGCATCACAGTAGTTGAAAGAGAAACTTAGAAAAATTGGCAATACTAAATTTTCACTTACGTCAATGTATAAAGCATATTTGTTTAGAGTTCAGTAACCTTTGAAACTTTGTTCCCATGGTGTGTGTGTGTGTGTGTAGTTACTTTATAGGGAATTATATAAGATATATTTATTTCATGCTTTACTTGTTATTTCTCTAGGTGAGGACTGCTGTATTTTTAAAGTTCATTAAATAGATATATTTGGATATATGAACCCAAATGAAGATATTGCTAATGAGTATTTCTATACCTTTAGGGCAGCAGGTGTCGAGGAACAGGTTCTCCAGCCCTGGATTGTGGTGAATCTGGTGGTGGCCCTTCTGGTTGGACTGTCTTGGCTTTTTTTGTCTTATATGCCAGGCATGGATCTTAGTGAAGGTATTAAAGAAAAAATAGTGGGCCACCTGGGTGGCTCTGTCGGTTGAACGTGTCTGACTCTTGATTTTAGCTTGGGTCGTGATCTTGGTGGTCAGGTCATGATCTTGGGATTGTGGGATTGGACAGTGCTCAGTGGGGAGTCTGCTTCTCTCCCTCTGCATTCCCCCCACGCTCATGTGCACGCTTGTGCTCTCTCTTACAAATAAATCTTTAAAAAAATAAAGAATAAAGAAAAAATAGCATAAGAATATCATGAAATCTGTTGGATTTTATAAATGTTCTTTTAATGGATCTAGCTTATGATATTCTGATAACAAAGAGGTATTTAAAATAAAATAATATAAGGAGGAGTGACAAAGTAGAGAAACAATGCCAAGATAAGCAGAGTATCTAAGAGAGTCGGAGCCTCAAAGTACTTAAAGAAAGTTACCTGTCACCCATGTGCATAATTGTATTTAAGAGGTATTTCTTTTCTTGGAATCCTTCAAGTATTTTGTAGTCTTTGCTCTTCATTTCTCCTAGTTTCCTTCTGATCAAAGTATCTCTTAATTTGAAATAAACCATGCTTCATCTGTGTAGCCGTTGTCAGACACATATTCGTTCTTACGTCCTCCTCTACCTGACCCAGGTTCTTCACCCCGCATTGTCTAATGAAGTATTTGGTAATCCTAGCTTTAGCGTGCTCAGTACAAAGTGAGATTTACTAATCTATAGTCCCTAGACTCCTTTTGGAACACCTGGAGAAGAGGAATCAATCGTATTAGCAAACTGAAAGTCCTTGAGCACGCTGCTTTAGAAGTGCTAAATTTATTTCCTTGGCAGATGTTCCGCAGTTTCATCATTGAATCTCTTTGATATTTTCTGGACTTTGGTTATGGTTTTATTCTTGATTGGTTTAAATCCTGAGCCTTTTACTGCAATTTGATCAACTAATTACAACCTCAGAAGTCTTAGAATTGAGAACCATCCCAATATTTCCATTTGTAAAAACCAAGACAAAACATGTAATCTGGTGCATTTTTATTCATGAATGTAGCTTTTTGCATCATAATTCTCATGTTCCTTCACTGAATATTCAGTTGCTTTATTCCCTTTGGTATATTTAAAGTCTTTTTAAAAGTCGTCTTAGGCTTTACCTATTTTGCTGTTTTTTGTTTTCACTCAGCATAGTTTTTAATCATTCAAGGAATTTTTCATCTAATATTTATATCAAAGGACTTTATTTTATTAAATTCCTAAGGTCTTTTTCTATATTTCTTAGTATTTTGATAAATTACACATCTATGCTAAGTAATAGTTTAAATGTAGATATGTCAACTAATAACATTCTACACTGTGGTTGGGATTCTGCAGTATTGAGCCTCAATCACAAAGAGTGTGTTACTTACTAAATATTTCTAGAATCCTGCTCTCTTTTGTGAGTCATATAACATTTTATTTCCATGTGGATAAAAAGAGTAAATATAAAATGAGGATGATACACTTTGCTTATTGGGTTGTTGTGGTGATTAGGTGGGATAACACATTTAAGATATCCTGGCACACGCCTCATGTTAGTTCCATGTGCTTGGTCTGCATGTGTCCCTCCATTGTAGATTACCATGGTCACTGTAGAATTAGACCTTTCAGCTGTTTAATGACCCTGGGTTAGCTAAGTGACTTAAGTTTTCTGGTAAGAGTTATTATATTGTCTCCATTATATATGTTTTATTTTTCAGCGGTTTACAATACATTTAAAACTTGAACATTTTAAAATGCAAAACTTGCACATTTGTCATGCACTCACCTTTTAAATCAGATTTCATTATCAAGAATTGTTATTTGTACTTGAGGGCTTTCTATTATATATATTAAATATGTCAATATTTCGAGAGACTGTTTAAAACTAAACTTTTTGAGGTACTGGGAAACCATTCTGAGTATGATCTGTTCATTTTCTCTCCCAGAGTTGATGTTCTCCTCTGATGTGGAAGAATATCCAGAAAAAGATAAAGGACTCAAAGCCTCTTCATAATGCCAGCTCACCTTCAGTGTAGTAATGGTCCAGTATTTAGAATTTTTCCTATTCTTGTTTTTAAATGTATTTTTATAAGATATGTACAGGTATATTTGGAATTGATTTTTTGATTATAGAGTACTGAAAATTTTCTCAAGATTATGGAAAATGTTAAAACTTGTATCTGCAATTCATAACCAAACATTAATCTCTCTAGCATTATCATCTTAATGACAAAGGAGGTAATGAGCTCGAAACCAGCAGGTGAAAGTGTTTATTTCCTGTTTTCTCAAATTAGTTGCGTTTATAATCATTATCTTAAAAAGCTCTTCTACAGAAACAGCCATTACTTTAGTGTTATAAAATATATATCAGGTTTAAACATAAAATTTAGGGAATAGGAAAGAAGGGGGCAAAGACCTTTATTTATTTTTAATGCCTCCTTACTGAATAAATTAAAATATGAAATGTGTCTTTTTTCAAACTGGCTTGGTTGTGGTTATGTATCATGTAATAAGTATAATGTAATTCAGCTTGAAAGATGCTTTACTTCATGACTAATAAAAAGAAAATGTACCTTTTCTGTTTGAAAAGTTTCATATTGGGACTACACCAAAATAAAAAGCTTTTGCACAGCAAAGGAAACCATCAACAAAACGAAAGGCAACCTACTGAATGGGAGAAGATATTTGCAAATACTTGATATATATATAATATATTATATATATAATATATAATATTACATATATTATATATATTTATTATTAATATCCAAAATATATAAAGAACTTATACAACTCAACACTAAAAAACAAATAATCCAATTTAAAAATGGGCAGAGGACCTGAATAGACATTTTGCCAAAGAAGGCATACGCATGGCCAACAGACACGTGAAAAGCTGCTCAGCATCACTAATCATCAGGGAAATGCAAATCCAAACCATAATGAAAATTCATCTTACACCTATCAGAATGGATAACAAGTGTTACAGAGGGTGTGGAGAAAAAGGAACCCTTGTGTAATGGTGGGAATGCAAATTGGTGCAGCCACTGTGGAAAACAGTATGGAAGTTACCCAAAAAATTAAAAATAGAACTACCACATGATCCAATAATTCCACTATGGGGTATTTGTCCAAAGAAAACAAAAACCCTAATTTGAAAAGATACATGCACCCTTAAGTATATTGCAGCATTGCTTACAAAAGCCAAGATAATGGAAACAGCCCGTGTCCGTCCACAGATGAATGGATAAAGAAGATGTGCTATATACATACAGTGGAATGGTACTCAGCCATTTTTTTTTTTAAGATTTTATTTATTTATTTGACAGAGAGAGACAGTGAGAG
The DNA here is from genome assembly GCF_037043125.1 of Eumetopias jubatus. Taxonomy (NCBI): domain Eukaryota; kingdom Metazoa; phylum Chordata; class Mammalia; order Carnivora; family Otariidae; genus Eumetopias; species Eumetopias jubatus. The sequence goes on from NW_028274809.1 coordinate 34,393,766, forward strand.
AGGGAACACAAGCAGGGGGAGTGGGAGAGGGAGAAGCAGGCTTCCCGCCGAGCAGGGAGCGCGACGTGGGGCTCTATCCCAGGACCCTGGGATCATGACCTGAACCGAAGGCAGATGCCTAACAACTGAGCCACCCAGGCGCCCCCACTCAGCCATTTTTTAAAAAATAATGACATCTTGACATTTTCAACAATATGGATGGACCGGGTGCCTGGGTGGCTCAGTTGGTTAAGCGACTGCCTTCGGCTCAGGTCATGATCCTGGAGTCCTGTGATCGAGTCCCACATCCGGCTCCCTGCTCAGCAGGGAGTCTGCTTCTCCCTCTGACCCTCCCCCCTCTCATGCTCTCTCTCTCTCTCATTCTCTCTCAAATAAAATAAATAAAATCTTTAAAAAAAAAACAATATGGATGGACCTAGAGGGTATAATGCTAAGTGGGATACATCAGTCAGAGAAAGACATATACTGTATGATTTCACTCATGTGAAATTTAAGAAACAACAAAGACCAAAAAAAAAAAAAAACCTGACTCATAAATACAGAGACAAACTGCTGGTTTCCAGAGGGGGAGATGGGTGGGCGGATGGATGAAATAAAGGGGATTAAGAGGTACAAGCTTCCAGTTACAAAATAAGTACGTCACGGGGATGGAGAGCACAGCGTAGGGAAGATAGTCAATAAGGTGGTAAAAATGGTGAAGAAGGGGTCCACAATCAAGGGGCATGGGTGATCTCTAGAAGCTGAGAACAGTCCGTGGCTGACAGCAAGGAAATGGATGTGGGCTCAGTCCCACATCTTTAAGGAACTGAATTTTGCCAACATCCCAGATGAGCAAAGAAACAGATCTTCCCCTAGAACCTCCACAAAGGAATTCAGCCCTGCTGACCCTTGATTTTAGGGTGACCCATGTCAGACTTCTGATGGACAGAATGCTAAGATAGCAAATGTGTGTTGTTTAACCTGCTAAATTTGTTGGAATTTGTTAGGGCAGCAATAGAAAGTTAACACAAAGTTGAAGGGAGTTTTGCTCCTAACATCCTACAGAATTAAGCTCTGGAGCTGCTGTGAAATGCAATTGGGAATGCTGGCTGTGTTGATTAATAGTGTACCTGGCATGGGCGTATCACCTTTAAATTCTTCAGGTCTGGGAAGTACGACCTGGACTTCAAATCTCCCGATCACCCCAGCGAGTACCTATTCCCTGAGCAGCTGGTGGACCTGTATGAGTGTTATCAGAAGCTTTGGCCGTGATGATCGAGAAACTTTGAGGAAGTTCACTGCCAATTATGTCTCCATAAGTGGCTCAAAGTCATCTTTTTTCTCACCTTTCTCTCTCCATCAAGTGTGGGTAGGGTGGCTTAGTGGAGTTTCTGAGGTGTCAGTAGGCAAGATCCCCAGTGAGGTTTTTGTTGTTTTTTGGGGGTGCAAACTATTCAGTAATTAACACCTACCTCTCCCCACTCCCCATAAGCAGAAGAAAACATAGAAACTCCTAGGCCCATTACCCAGAGATTCAGATTCCATAGGTCTGAGGTGGTACCTTGAAAACAGCTGTTTAGAAGATGTCCCAGGTGATTGTGATATAGCTAGTAGACTAACCAACACGTGGGACCTCTGGCCTATATACACCATCTGTAATCAATTATGAAACGTAAAGCTTGGATTAAGATACATGATTTGATTTCAATCAAATTGCTAGGTTTGTGAGAGGACAAAAAAAATGAGAAAAGGCATAAAACATACTACCTGCCTTCTAGAGGCTCCTAATCAAGTCAAAAATAGATAGGCAAAGGAGTTACAGAATCTAGGAAAGTATGGGTATGGGTTGGGTGTGGGCATGTCCTTTATAGGATGGATGGCATTTCTACTTGTGGAGATGGGGGCAAGGTAAAGGCCATATGCATGAGTGAGCTCTGAGGGCTTTTCACTTGGAAACTATCAAAAGTAAAAATGTTGAAAGACTAGTGTTATAGCAACTGTAATGTAGATTAACCTAGATTTAATAATTGTTAAAATTTTGCCACGTTTGCTCATTTGTTTTTCCTTATACCCCCCCTTTTGTTCTTGCTTCATCTTTTTTTTTTTTAAGAGAGGGAGAGAGAGATGGAGAGGTGGGGAGCAGAAGGAGAGAGAGAATCTCAAGCAGGCTCCTTCACTCAGCGTGGAGCCCGACATGGGGCTCAACCCCACAACCCCGAGATCATGCCCTGAGCCAAAATCAAGAGTGGGACACTCAACTGACTGAGCCACCCAGGCACCCCTGTTCTTGGTAAATCTTTTGAAAGTAAGTGGGAAACATCATGTCACAATATGTAAACATGCATGCTCCAAAAATAAGAACATTTGTTTACATAGCACAGTATCATTAAATAGTCTATCCTCAAATTTCCCCAGTTGTCTCTCAAGAAGTAGTCAAGGTTTGCATATTTCATTTGCTTGTTTTATCTCTTAATTTTATTTAATTTTATTTTTTTAAAGATTTATTTATTTGAGAGAGAGAGAATGAGAGAGAGTACATGAGAGGGGGGAGGGTCAGAGGGAGAAGCAGTCTCCCTTACTGAGCAGGGAGCCCGATATGGGACTCGATCCCGGGACTCCGGGATCATGACCTGAGCTGAAGGCAGTCACTTAACCAACTGAGCCACCCAGGCGCCCTTATCTCTTAATTTTAAATGGCCTTCTCACCTTCTTTCTCCTCCCATGACATTTTTAACTGAAAAGTTTCCTGAGATAAATGTAGATTCATGCATATTTGAGAAATAATACAACGAAATCCTTTGTACACCTTGCCAGTGTCTCTGAATAATATTTTACAAAGCTGTAGTATAATATCATATCTGGAATATTGACATTGTTAAAACCCACTGATCTTATTCAAATTTCCCTAGTTTTACTTACACTGGTGTGTGTGTGTGTGTGTGCGTGTTAATTTCTATACAGTTTTACGAGTCATGTAGGTTTGTGTATCTACCTTCTCAGTCAAGATACTGAACAGTTCCCCAAACCATGGAAATCTCTCACTGTTGCCCTTTTATATCTCCCTCCCACATCCCCATCTCTGCACCTCTAACTCCAATCTCTGGCTGTCTAAGCTGTCTTCTATTGCTGAAATTTTGTCATCTCAAGAATGTAATCTTTTGGAATTATCTTTCTTCTGCCCAGGAGATTCATCCAAGCTGTGTGTTCATTTCTTTTCATTGCTCAGTTGTACTCTGAGATAGATACCTGCTGCAGTTTGTTTAACCATTTCCCTCTTGGAAAACATCTGAGTTGATTCCATTTTTTGGCTGTTATGAATAAAACTGCTAAGAACATTTGTGTGCAGGTTTTTGTGGGACTTGTGTGTTTTTATTTCTCTGGGATACTGCCCAGGAGTGCAATTGCTAGGTTGTATGGTAGTTACATGTTTAATTTTTTAAGAAATTGCCAAACTGTTTTCCAAGTGGCTGTAACCTTCTATATTTCCTCTTCACATTTTTTTTAAAGAATCCAAACCATTTTGTTTTCGAATGTCCCACCTACATTTTGTGTATTTGTTTGATTTTTTCCTAATAGCATCATTCAATTTGTTCTCTATCTCCTGAATTTCCTGTACACTGGAGGTTAGGTCTAGAAGTTTGACTAGATTTAGGTTAGATATTTTCTATGTTGCATCACATGAGCCCTAAGGAAGTCATCATGAGCTGGTGGGCAGCATGTCTCTTTGGCACAGTAAACACCACACAGCACAGACCCCGATGACAACAAACATGTATTGAGGGTTTTGGGCTCTTGTGCCATGAGCCCTGAGGGGTACAAGCTGAGGATCAGGTTCCTGCCCCCAAATAACTATCTTTTGAAATTAACTAATTCTGATAGCATGAGTCCACTAATAGTGATATGCCAGGTTGTAGCTTAGAGACAACAGTTAATTCTGCTTTGAGAGTATGTATATGGGGTTATAAGATTTAACTGAAAGCTGAAGTTTGAGCTGGCTCATGAATAAAAGAAAAATAGATCCCAAGTAGAATAGTAATAAATAATGATCCTGAGATAGAGTGCATTTTGGATACCCTTCATTTCCAAATTAAGGAATTCAAATTTATGGCTAAAAAAGAAGCTCTAAAAGTTTCTAGTTTTGTTTCTATTTTTATTTTTTGGTTTTGTTTGTTTTTAAAGGTAACCTGTATTAATATTGGGGCAGTGGAAAGGGTGGATAACAGCAGGCTGGGAGATCCAGGATTAAATCATTGCAGTTGTGTATGTGAAGTGTCTTAAATTAGGTGCCATAAAAAGAAAGAATAGGGTTCAAATATTTAGGGTTAGAATTTAAAAAAATGTCTGAGGTTTTAAGCTTTTGTGGCTATGATATTGCCATATTAAATGAGTTTGGAACATACTAGAGGTCTGGGAGGGAAGATGATTATTAATGTGTATTATGAGTGTATGGGACAGTAAAGACGTCCAAGTAGACTGTTGGAAACATAATATCTGGAGCTCAGGGGATAGCATAAGGAAGTGATTATTGATATTGTAAATCTTCCAGAAGGAATTGGTTTAGGGAAAAGAGGCTTACGATGGTTTAAGGGGCAGACAAGAAAATGAACTAAGGTGTTCAATCACAGTGCTGAGGAGCCTTGTTCACCAGCATGCTATGACTCCCTTGTAAGGGAGACTGAAATGGCTTAGGCAAGTGCTTGCAGCTGATCCTCCAGGTTCATTAGGCTCACAGTCTCCCGAAACCAGCTCTGGCAGGTGAAGGTGTGTGTGTGGGGGGGTCACACGTGTGTACGCATGCGCGGGAAAAGCCCAGGCCAGGTGACTAGAGGACTGCGCCTGCGCAGTAGCAGGCCGGCAGTTAAGCGCAGACCCATCCCGCAGAGGATGGAGGAATGGAGCTTCCCCCAAAGTGGCTTAAGGGTTCTAACGCCGCTGATAACCGCGGCGGGCAGGTCCATTCCCTGTACACAGCCCCTATACTTCAGAAGAGTTCGAATGCTAACCTGGAAATCATGCACAGCAAAGCGTCAGAGTTTTCTTCGGCTCCTAACTTCCAGGACCATAACAAGACCATGATTCTGCCCAAGGATGAGAACAAGGAGGGCGCTGGGTACCGGCTGCTGAACGTGAGTGGGGGCCCGGCCGGAGGCGTCTGTCCCCTACTTGACCACCTAGAGGGCTGGGGAAGGACCGAGGGGTCAGTGCATGCAGATGGGAGGGAAAGAGACCTGCCCCAAGTTGGAAGGTGTTAATAACTGAGGAAGCGCTTACTTGTGGGACCTTGAAGATTATTTAACTTGTCAGAACCTGTTAGATTAAGACAATAATTTAGATAATAATTATGACAATCTACATTACTTATAGGGTCGTCTGAAGATCTGAGGGAGCTAATGATGTAAAGTGTTTACCACTGCAAAGCACAGAGTCAATAAGTGTCAGCTGCTGTCGTCGTTGACGTCAGTGATGCTGTCCTCACCATCATTAGGTTTTCATTTATATGGTTAAAGGGCTAAACTCCAGAAACTTCAGTTACCTTTGTTTTCAATTCCTGAGGTTCTTACAGATGAACTTACAGGAGCAAATCTGCGTCCTTTCTGCAAAGTGAATTGGCCTCCTGTTATTAATTAGAAAGATTAATTTCTATTTGAAATGTGTGAAATGCTTGAGTTTACCATATAGTGGTATAACCAGAGGATGGAGGAAATGGAAAGCGAAAATCAAATTGAAACTCACTTTTTCAAAGTGTTAGAAGATCATTAGGAAATTTCACATTCTCCGTTGGTCTTAAGTTATTAAAAAATAGTACAGATAAAAGTATTAGGAGCAAACGGTATACAAAAAGATGATGTCCTCTGTAGAGTTAGGAAGTTGAATTACTTGATCTCTATAGTACCCTAATTCCAAAAACTTCGAATACTCTTGATTCATTGATAAGATAAATTGAGAGCATTTTAGGATTTAGCTATAACAGTAGGAAAAATTGCAAAGGTTGTGTAAGAGGGATGTGCTTGGAAGTTTAGGCCATAGAAGGTGTTTGTTGTATGTCGTTTTAAGGAATATGGACTTTACTTTGTGGAACGGTGATTTCCACAATTTTTTTGAGTATGAGGATTCGTTTTTATTGTGAAAAAGGAAAGTTTCTCACCGAAGAGTAACTGGCTCTTTACTGTCTACTGACTGGGAAAATCTATAATGACAAAAAGCTACCATGCAGCAGTGTTTTTAATTTGCTTATAGGTACAACAGCATCTACATACGTTCAGAGGAGTAGTGCACCTATATGCAAGGTACAGTGTTTACCCAAGTTTGCTTTCCCAAACTATTTGACCATAGAATATCTTAATATTTTGGCAGAACAACAAAAAGCTTAGGAAATGAAATGTGCACTTGGATTTGGTTATAATGACCTCATAGAGGAATTCTTTTCAGACACAGATGCAGAGGAATGAGTTTATGTGCTAGAGATGTTCATTATACAACAAATTTAGAGTAATACAAGTATATGTTATTAAAATTATTATAATAGCTATAAGATACACAATGTAGACCATTGAACACAGAATGGAAGGCCCTCTCTATTAAATCTGCCTATGCATCAGTACACATGGAACATTGTATATTTAGGCAACAGGTAGTCTTTCTATGATTTCTTGGCATTTTATGGCACATGATTTCTTGAAAGCAGATCATCATAGGGTAATACTATATAAATGTGTTTAGCATTTTCTGTTCAAAACAAAACTTCTGTTTAAAACTTGGAAGAAAATACATCACTGAGGTATTTCACATCTTTTGGAATACATTTTAGAAAACAGTAGTTTGCAGATAATGCTTAGGATACATTTGACTTCAAGGATATTCAAAGTTGAGAACCATGGCTACAGGAGATAGGAAAAGCTGGTGGGTTTTAAGCAGGGAGATGACATGGATCAGATGTGCTTTGTTGAAAAAATTGACTATTCAGGTTTAAGGAGAGATTAAAGACCTAGCAGTCAATGAGGACAGTAAAATCTCTGAGGGGATGGAAAAGCATGGGCTCCAAAGCACAAGTAGCAGTATCCTCTTTGGATAGGAAGAAGGGCATCTCTTCCTCCAGACCAGTGTTTATTTTATCCTTGGATCACCCGTATCCAAATCTTTGGGAGTGCTTATTAAAATCTAGATCCTTGGGGTGCCTGGGTGGCTCAGTCGTTAAGTGTCTGCTTTTGGCTCACATCATGATCCCAGGAGGGATCGAGCCCTGCATCGGGCTCCCTGCTCTGCAGGAAGGCTGCTTCTCCCTCTCCCACTCCCCCTGCTTATGTTTCCTTACTCGCTGTGTCTCTGTCAAATAAATAAATAAAATCTTTAAAAAAAATCTAGATTCTTGGGCCTCCACCTTAGACCTACTGAATCAAGAAGGCTGGGGCCCCAGGAATATGCTCAAATCTTAAACTACCCCAGCAGTTCTTAGATTCATGTTTGCAAATTACTATAGATAGGTGGCAAAAGATAGGCATGGATGTGGGGATTGTAGATTGAGGGTGTAGGTTGGAGAAGAAAGCAACTGGAACCAGAAGAGTTTCATGAACCGGGTGAAAGAAAAAGAAGGGATAATTGGAGGTCTCAGTGAGATTAAAAGGTGTATTGAATGTAAAGTACTAAGGGAATTGGAAGGATTAACTAGAGACAGTGCTCAGATTGAGGGATAGTGCAGCTTATGACTTGAGTAAAAATGTGGATTATGTACCCAGCACCTTAATGTCAGTTCTTTAAACCTTGCCCATTCCTTTCAGCAGCTCACTGCCTTTCTGCATCTTGGACCTTGTCTTCCCTCTGAGGATTTCACCTCTAAAATCCTAAAATCTAGTTTGCTGCTTCCTAACCTCTCATTACTTTACTTTTATTACACCTGTGCTTTGAAATATGTACCAAGTTTTGTGTTAGACGCTGAGGGATGCAATGGTGAACCACACAGGCAAAGCATCTTCCTGGAGGAAGCTAACTTTCAAATTGGAGAGACAGTTACAGATTATGATTTGGACTGGGGATCAGAGAAGGTCTCTCTGAGGATGTGGCTTTTAAGTGAAAAGCTGAAGAGGCTAGCCATTGAAAGAGTTAGCGGAGTTGGTGGAGAGAGCACAAGAGGGAGTAAATAAGCGTGAAGTTTTTGCAGAGGGATAGTGTGGAATATTCACGGAACATGGTGAATAAGAGGCAGAGTGGTGTGAAGTGGGGCCATAGCATATCTTTTTGTGTGTTTAAGATCCCTTAAATTTTTTTTTTGTGTGTGTGAATTTTCTGTTCACATGATTTTCTTAAGAGAATTTTGTTCTCCACCCCCCTTCACTTTTCAAAAGTTCTTTATTAGGGATATTAGATCTCCATCTGTGCTATGTGTTACAGATATTTTCTCACGATTCAACAGCTGTTATTTTGACTGTTGATGGTACTTTTTGCTATGTAAAAGGGTTCTTAATCTTATGAGGTCAAATTTATCAGTCTTTTATTGCAGCTGAATTGTGTTAAATTAAATTAAATTAGTTAAAAACTGTGTACATACACCCAGGTCATAAATGAATTTACCTGTTACCTTTTAGTACTTGTATCATTTTTACACTTAATCTCTTATTTAATCATTTACATTTAAATGCCTGATTTCTTTGGATTGCATGTATGAGGTATGGATTTAATTTTTTTCTTTCTCAAAGTAGATGTCTCTAAACCATTTATTAAGGAAAAAAATCAGTCTTTGCCCCAGTGATTTAAGATGTCACCTTTATACTAAGTGACCGTATTTATTTGATTTTTTTTTTGGACTTTCTATTCCACTGGTCTGTTTATCAACTCATATACCAGGACCATTCTATTTTATTTTAAAGACTTATACTATGTTTTAATGTCAGGTAAGACTGGTTCCCTGCTTTGTAATTTTCCTTTTCTAGTGATATCCGGGCTATTTTCACTTCTAAAAAAACACTATTATTAACTTGTTTATCTCAGTAAAGAAGCTTGTATTCTTCTATAAGGATTGCATTAAATTAATAAGTTAGGTAACTGACATCTTTATAATGTTGACTTGCCCTATCTAAGAACAAGAGATATCTTTCCATTTATTCAGATCTACTTTTGTGTCTTTCAGAAGGGTTTTAATGGTTTCCTTTTAGGAGTTTTACATAATTCTTGCTAAGAGTATTCCTAAGGTGGGGCTTTTTCTACGCTATATCCTTACTTAATTTTTGTGTATATTAAGGCTGTTGATTTCTGTATGTTAATTTCATAACCTGCTTCCTTATTGAATTTTTAAACATTTGAGCTAGTGTTACTATTAATTCTCTAGAGTTTTAGATACAATCAGATCATCTTCAAATAGAGCTATTTTATGTTTTTTCCCCCAATTCTCTTGCCTTTAGTTGATTTATCTAATTGCTTTGGCTCATGACACCAGTAAGATGTTGAAGAGTGATGGTGATAGTAGGCAGTCTTGCTTTGTTCCTGATCTTAGTAAAGTGCTTTTTGTATTTCCCCAGCAAATGAAATACTGGCTTCAAGACTGGCTTAATTCCTACTTTTGAGAGTGTTTTAATCGGGAAAGGATATTGAATTTTGTCAGAGGCCATATAAACATGTATGGAGATAATCATATAATTTTTCTCTCTAGATCTATGATGTATGGTATATTAATGATTTTCTTAACATTAAACCAATTTGCATTCCTGGAATTAATTCCACTTGGTTATTGCATATTATTTTCTTAATGTAGTGCTTGATTCTGTTTATTATTTTATTTGGTATTTTTGTATCAATATAAGTGATATTTGTCTATAATTTTCTTTATCAGTTTAGGTATCAGTGTTATGCTTGCTTTCACAGAAATAGTAAAATTTTCTTTAATATTCAATGGGACAATTTATGGTGCCATGGGATATCTGTTCTTTGAAGATTTGATAGAATTCCCTGTAACACCTCCTGGGCCTGGCGCTTTTTTTGTAGTGGCAGTTCCTTGCTAATTTTCTCTATTTCTTTTATGGGAATTGGTCTGTTTAAGCTGTTTACCACTAATGAGGTAAATTTTGTTAAGTTTTATTTCCTTAGGAAATTATTCATTTCACTTAGATTTTAAATATATTTGCAGGTCTGCAAAGGTCTTCTATGATTTTTCAAAGTCTTCTGTGTTTCATTAGCTATTTCCATCTTGTTATTTCTTGTGTGGGCTTTTTTTTTTTTTAGTTATGATTCTGTTAAAGATGGTTTTCTTTGAGTATAGCTGACACACAGTGTTACATTAGTTTCGGTTGTACAACTTAGTGATGTGGCAAGTTTATACATTGTGCTGTGTTAACCACAAGTGTAGTTGCCATCTATCCTGATACAGTGTTACTACAGTATCATTGATTGTATTCCTTAGGCTGTGCCTTTTATTCCCATGAGTTATTCATTTCATAACTGGAAGCCTATATCTACCTCTCCCTTCACCCCAACCCCTCTCTGGCAACCATCAGTTTGTTCTCTGTATTTATAAGTCTGATTTTACTTTTTGTTTGTTTATTCATTTTATTAGATTTCACTTATGAGTGGAATCATATGGCATTTGTCTTTCTCTGACTGACTTATTTCACTTAGCGTTATACCTTCTAGGTCCATCCATGTTGTCTCAAATGACACAATTTCATCTTTTTTATGGTGGTGTAATATTCCATTGTATGTATATACTACATCTTCTTTATCCGTTCATCTGTGGATGGACACTTGGGTTGCTTCGATATCTTGACTATTGTAAATAATGCTGCAATAAACATAGGGGTGCATATATCTTTTCAATTAGTGTTTTTATTTTCTTTGGGTAAATACCCAGTAGTGTGATTGCTTGATCATCAGGTAGTTCTATTTTTAATTTTTTGGAGGAACCTCCATACTGTTTTCCACAGTGGCTGCACCAGTTTTCATTCCCACCAACAATACATGAGGGTTCCTTTTTCTCCACATCCTCACCAACACTTGTTTCTTGTGTTTTTGATTTTAGATATTCTGATAGATGTAGGGTGATATCCCATTGTGGTTTCGTTTTGCATTTCCCTGATGATGGATGATGTTGAGCATCTTTTCATGTGTCTTTTGCCCATCTGTATGTCTTCTTTGGAGAAATGCTAATCAGGCCCTCTGCCCATTTTTTAATTGGATTGCTTGTTTTCTTTGTTGGTGAGTTGTATGAATTCTTTATTTTGGTTACTATTTTTTTTTTAAAGATTTTATTTATTTGACAGAGACTACAGTGAAAGAGGGAACACAAGCAGGGGGAGTGGGAGAGGGAGAAGCAGGCCTCCCGCAGAGCAGGGAGCCCGACGGGGGGCTCGATCCCAGGACCCTGGGATCATGACCTGAGCGAAAGGCAGACGCTTAACGACTGAGCCACCCAGGTGCCCCAGATACTAACTCTTTATCAGATATGTTATTTGCAAATATCTTCTCCCATCTCATAGATTGTCTTTTAGTTTTGTTGATGGTTTCCTTTGCTGTGCAGAAGCTTTTTATTTTGATGTAGTCTCAATAGTTGATTTTTGGTTTTGTTTCCTTTGCCTTAGGAGACACATTTAGAAAAATATTGCTACAGCTGATGTCAGAGAAATCACTGCCTTTGCTCTCGTCTAGAATTTTTATGGTTTCAAGTCTCACATTTAGGTCTTTAACCCATTTTGAGTTTACTTTTACGTATGGTATAAGAAAGTGGTCCAGTTTCATTCTTTTGCATGCAGCTGTCCAGTTTCCCAACCATTTGTTGTAGAGACTGTCATTTTCCCATTGCATATTCTTGCCTCCTTTGTCAAAGATTAATTGACCATATAATCATGGGTTTATTTTTGGACTTTCTTTTTTTTTTCTCATTAAACTTTTGTTTTAATGGGTCTCAAAATTCTGTGACAGATTTTTGGTCAAGTTGTTTCCATTAAAAAGTACTGATTTTAAAAACTAATAACTTAAAACTGCCACACACACACACACACACACACACAAACATAGTCCACAAAACATTCTCCTTTCCTTCTGAAGGTTTTATGATGCATTGTTATCATTAACCAGTCTTTTACTATTAAACTTAAATGGCCAATTGACACAAACAGTTCTGAGACCGTTCTTCCACCACTGATTAAGACTGGGGTGGCAGGTATTGGGGATAATATTCATTTAGCCTTCTGAGCTTTCTGGGCAGACTTGGTGACCTTGCCAGCTCCAGCTGCCTTCTTGTCCACTGCTTTGATGACACCCACAGCAACCGTCTGTCTCATGTCACGAACAGGAAAACGGCCAAGAGGAGGATAGTCAGAGAAGCTCTCAACACACATAGTCTTGCCAGGAACCATATCAACAATGGCAGCATCACCAGATTTCAAGAACTTGGGGCCATCTTCCAGCTTTTTTCCAGATCAACGATCTATTTTCTCCTTCAGCTCAGCAAACTTGCAAGCAATGTGAGCCGTGTGACAATCCAGCACAGGTGCATATCCAGCACTGATTTGGCCTGGATGGTTCAGGATAATCATCTGAGCTGTGAAGCCAGCTGCTTCCATTGGTGGGTCATTTTTGCTGTCACCAGCCACATTGCCACGACGAACATCTTTGACAGATACGTTCTTGACATTGAAGCCCACATTGTCCCCAGGAAGAGCCTCACTCAAAGCTTCATGGTGCATTTCAACAGACTTTACTTCAGTTGTAACATTGACTGGAACAAAGGTGACCACCATCCCAGGTTTAAGAACACCAGTCTCCACTCGGCCCACAGGGACAGTACCAATACCACCAATTTTGTAGACGTCCTGGAGAGGCAGACGCAAAGGCTTGTCAGTTGGACGAGTTGGTGGCAGGATGCAATCCAGAGCTTCAAGCAGTGTGGTTCCACTGGCATTCCCATCTTTACGGGTGACTTTCCATCCCTTGAACCAAGGCATGTTAGCACTTGGCTCCAGCATGTTGTCACCGTTCCAACCAGAAATTGGCACAAATGCTACTGTGTCAGGGTTGTAGCCAATTTTCTTAATGTAGGTGCTGACTTCCTTAACGATTTCCTCGTATCTCTTCTGGCTGTAGGGTGGCTCAGTGGAATCCATCTTGTTAACACCAATAATTAGTTGTTTTACACCCAGTGTGTAAGCCAGAAGGGCATGCTCACGGGTCTGCCCATTCTTGGAGATACCGGCTTCAAATTCACCAACACCAGGACAGCACAGTCAGCCTGAGATGTGCCTGTAATCATGTTTTTGATAAAGTCTCTGTGTCCTGGGGCATCAATGATGGTCACCTAATACTTGCTGGTCTCGAATTTCCACAGGGAGATATCAGTGGTGATACCACGTTCACGTTCAGCTTTCAGTTTATCCAAGACCCAGGCATACTTGAAGGAGCCCTTTCCTCCTCCTCAAATTTTTCGATAGTTCTTTTGTCGATCCCACCACATTTGTAGATCAGATGACCAGTAGTGGTAGACATGCCCAAATCTATGTGTCCAATGACGACGATGTTGTTGTGAGTCTTTTCCTTTCCCATTTTGGTTTAGGTTGAGTGGTGGTTTTCACGAGACCTGTGTTTTGGCGGCAAACCTGTTGCAAAAAAAAAAGCTATTTTTGGACTTTCAATTCTGTTCTATTGATCTATGTGTCTGTTTTTCTTTTTAAATTTTACTTAAATTCAATTTAGTTAATATATAGTGTATTATTAGTTTTAGAGGTAGAATTTAGTGATTCATCAGTTGCCTATAACACCTAGTGCCCATCACATGATGTGCCCTCCTTAATGCCCATCACCCAGTTACCCCATCCCCCACACTCCTCCCCTCCAGCAGCCCTCAGTTTGTTTCCCAGAGTTAAAATCTCTTATGGTTTGCCTCCCTCTCTGCTTTTATCTTACTTTATTTTTCCTTCCCTTTCCCTATGCTCATCTGTTTTGTTTCTTAAATTCCACATAGGAGTGAAATCATGTGATATTTTTCTTTCTCTGCCTGACTTATTTCGCATAGCATAATACCCCCTAGTTCCATCCATGTCATTGAGGTTGACAAGATTTCATTCTTTTTGATGGCCAAGTAATATTCCATTGTATATACATAACACATCTTCTTTATCCATTCATCTGTCAGTGGACATCTGGGCTCTTTCCATAGTTTGGCTGTTGTGGACATTGCTGCTATAAACATTGGGGTGCATGTGCCCCTTCAATCACTATTTTTGTATCCTTTGGGTAAATACCTAGAAGTGCAATTGCTGGGTTATAGTGTAGTTCTATTTTTCACTTTTTGAGGAACTGCATACTGTTTTCCAGAGTGGCTGCACCAGTTTGCATTTCCACCAATAGTGTAAGAGGGTTCCCCATCCCTCACCATTATCTGTTGTTTCCTGAGTTGTTCATTTTGGCCATTCTGACCAGTGTGAGGTGATATCTCATTGTGGTTTTGATTTGTATTTTCCTGATGTCAAGTGATGTTGATCATTTTTTCATGTGTCTGTTGGCTATTTGTATGTCTTCTTTGGAGAAATGTCTGCTCATGTCTTCTGCCCATTTCTTGACTGGATTATTTGTTTTTTTGGGTGTTGAGTTTGATAAGTTCTTTATAGATCTTGGATACTAGCCCTTTATCCATAATGTCATTTGCAAATATCTTCTCCCATTCCGTAGGTTGTCTTTTAGTTTTGTTGACTGTTTCTTTGCTGTGCAAAAGCTTTTTATCTTGATGAAGTCTCAGTAGTTCATTTTTGCTTTTGTTTCCCTTGCCTTTGGAGACCTGTTTAGCAAGAAGTGCTGCAGCCTAGGTCAAAGAGGTTGCTGCCTGTGTTCTCCTCAAGGATTTTGATGAATTCCTGTCTCACATTTAGGTCTTTCATCCATTTTGAGTTCATTTTTATGTATGATGTAAAAAAAAAAAGGTCCAATTTCATTCTTCTACATGTGGCTGTCCAATTTTCCCACACTATTTGTTGAAGAGACAGTCTTTTTACCATTGGATATTTGGTTTGTTAAAGATTAGTTGACCGTAGAGTTGAGGGTCCATTTCTGGGCTCTCTATTCTGTTCCATTGATCTTTGTGTCTGTTTTTGTCCCAGTACCATACTGTCTTGATGATTACAGCTTTGTAATAGAGCTTGAAGTCTGGAATTGTGATGCCACCGGCTTTGGTTTTCTTTTTCAATATTACTGTGGCTATTTGGGGTCTTTTCTGGTTCCATACAAATTTTAGAGTTGTTTGTTCCAGCTCTGTCAAAAATGCTGGTGATATTTTTATAGGGATTGCATTGAATGTGTAGATTGTTTTGGGTAGCGTAAACATTTTAACAATATTCTTCCACTCCATGAACATGAGATTTTTCCTTTTTTTTGTGTGTCTTCCTCAGTTTCTTTCATAAATGTTCTATAATTTTCAGAGTACAAATCTTTCACTGGTTTGGTTAGGTTTATTCTTAGGTATCTTATGGTTTTTGGTGCAATCTTACGGTTTTTGGTGCAATTATAAACAGGATTGATTCCTTGATTTTCTGCTGCTTCATTTTTAATGTATACGAATGCAACAGACTTCTGTGCATTGATTTTATGTCCTGCAACTTTGCTGAATTCCTATATCAGTTCTAGCAATTTTTTGCTGGGATCTTTTGGGTTTTCTACATAGAGTATCATGTCATTTTTGAAGAGTGAAAATTTGACTTCTTTGCTGATTTTGATGCCTTTTATTTCTTTTTGTTGTCTGATTGCTGTGGCTAGGACTTCTAATACTATGTTGAACAGCAGTGGTATGAGTGGACATTCCTGACCTTAGGGGGAAAGCTCTCAGTTTTTCCCTGTTGAGGATGATATTCACTGTGGGTCTTTCATATATGGCTTTTCTGATGTTGAGATACATTCCCTCTACCCCTACATTGTGGAGTGTTTTTAATCAAGAAAGGATGCTGTATTTTGTCAAATGCTTTTTCTGCATCAGTTGAGAGGATCATATGGTTCTTATCCTTTCTTTTATTAATGTCGTGTCTCACATTGGTTTTCTAATTTTATTTTTTTTAAAGATTTTATTCATTTATTTGACACACAGAGAGAGATAGTGTGAGAGAGACAGAGCACAAGCAGGGGGAGCGACAGGCAGAGGGAGAGGGAGAAGCAGGTTCCCCGCTGAGCAGGGAACCCGATGCAGGGCTCGATCCCAGGACCCTGGGATCATGACCCGAGCCGAAGGCAGATGCTTAACCAACTGAGCCACCCAGGCGCCCCTCACATTGATTGATTTGCAGATGTTGAACCACCCCTGCAGCCCAGGCATAAATCCCACTTGGTCATGGTGAATAATCCTTTTAATATACTGTTGGATCCTATTAGCTAGTCTCTTGGTGAGAATTTTTGCATCCATGTTCATCAGGGATATTGGCGTGTAGTTCTCTTTTTTAGTGGAGTCTTTAGTTTTGGGATCAAGGTAATGCTGGCCTCATAGAAGGAGTTTGGAAGTTTTCTTTCCATTTCTATTTTTGGAACAGTTTCAGAAGTATTGGTGTTCTTAAAATGTTTGGTAGAATTCCCCTGGGAAGCCATCTGGCCTTGGACTCTGTTGGGAGATTTTTGATTACTGCTTCAATTTCCTTGCTGTATGGGTCTGTTTGGGTTTTCTGTTACTTCCTGTTTCAGTTTTGGTAGTTTATATGATTCTAGGAATTTAGCTGTTTCTTCCAGATTGCCCTTTTGTTGGCATATAATTGCTCATAATACGTTCTTATATTTGTATTTCTGTGGTGTTGGTTGTGATCTCTCCTCTTCCATTCATGATTTTATTAATTTGGCCCTTTTTCTTTTCTTTTTGAGAAGTCTGGCTAGGGGTTTATCAGTCTTGTTAATTCTTCAAAAGAACCAACTCCTAGTTTCGTTTATCTGTTCTTTTTTATTATTATTATTTCTATATTATTGATTTCTGCTCTGATCTTTATTATGTTCCTTCTCCTGATGGATTTAGGCTTTATTTGCTATTCTTTTTTCAGCTCCTTTAGGTATAAGGTTAGGTTGTGTATTTGAGACTTTTATTGCTTCTTGAGGAAGGCCTGTATTGCTATATAAACTTCCCTCTTAGGACTGTCCTTGCTGCATCCCAGAAGTTTTGAATTGTCATGTTTTCATTTTCATTTGAGTCCATGTATTTTTTTTAATTCTTCATTAATTTCCTGGTTGACCCATTCATTCTTTAGTATGATGTTCTTTAACCTCCATGTATTTGTGGTCCTTTCATATTTTTTTCTTGTGGTTGACTCCAAGTTTCATAGCACTGTGGTCTGAAAATATGCATGGTATGATTTCAGTCTTTTTGTACCCATTGAGTCCTGTTTTGTGACCCAGTATGTGATCTATTCTGGAGAATGTTCCATGTGCACTTGAAAAAAATGTATATTCTGCTTTAGAATGAAATGTTCTGAATATATCATTTAAATCCATCTGGTCCAGTGTGTCATTCAAAGCCCTTGTTTCCTTGTTGATCTTCTGCTTAGATGATCTGTCCATTGCTGTGAGTGGAGTGTTAAAGTCCCCTACTATTACTGTATTATTATCAATGAGTTTCTATAAATTTGTTATTAATTGATTTATATATTTGGCTGATCCCAAGTTAGGGGCATAAATATTTACAATTATTCTTGTTCTATTCATCTATTCTTGTTGGATAGACCCCTTTATTATGATATAGTGTCCTTCTTCAGGACTTATTACAGTCTTTGGTTTAAGATCTAATTTGATGTAAGGATGACTACTCCAGCTTTCTTTTGATGTCCATTAGCATGATAAATTTTTCTCCACCCTATCACTTTCAATTTGGATGAGTCTTTGGATCTAAAGGGAGTGTCTTGTAAACAGCATATTGATGAGTTTTTTTTTTTTTTTTATCCATTCTGATACCCTGTGTCTTTTTATGGGAGCATTGAGTCCATTTACATTCAGAGTAATTGTTGAAAGATATGAATTTAGTGCCATTGTGTTACCTGTAAGTCACTGTTCCTATAGATTGTCTCTGTTCCTTTCTGGTCTTTGTTACTTTTGGTCTCTCTTTACTCTCAAAGGGTCCCCTTTAATATTTTTTTGCAGTGCTAGTTTAGTGTTCACGAATTCCTTTAGTTTTTATCTTAGAAACTGTTGATCTCTCCTTCTGTTATGAATGACAGCCTTGCTTGATTAAGTATCCTGGGCTGTATATTTTTCCCGTTTAGCATGTTGAATATATCATGCCAGTCCTTTCTGGCCTGCCAGGTCCCTGTGGACAGATCTGCTTCTAGTCTCATGTGTCCACCCTTGTAGGTTAAGGACTTCTTGTCTTGATCTGCTTTCAGGATTTTCTCTTTATCTTTGTAATTTGCAAGTTTTACTATAATATATTGTGGTGTTGACCTATATATATGTGTATATATAAATATATATTATTTTTTTTAGGGGAGTTCTCTGTGGCTCTTGGACTTGAATGCCTGTTTCCTTCTCCAGATTAGGGAAGTTCTCAGCTATAATTTGTTCAAATAAAACTTCTCCCTTTTCCCCCTCTT
Organism: Eumetopias jubatus; assembly: GCF_037043125.1. Classification (NCBI taxonomy): domain Eukaryota; kingdom Metazoa; phylum Chordata; class Mammalia; order Carnivora; family Otariidae; genus Eumetopias; species Eumetopias jubatus. Next base: position 34,412,263 of record NW_028274809.1, read on the forward strand.
CTTCTTCTGGGACTCCTATAATATGGATATTATTTCGCTTTATGGAATCGCTGAGTTCCCTAAGTCTACCTTTGTGATGTAATACTTTTCTTTCCCCCTTCTTTTCACCTTCATTATTTTCCATAATTTTATCTTCTATATCACTGATTTGCTCTTCTGTTTCGTTCATCTGCATTTTTATGGTCTCCACTTGGGATTGCATCTTGGTTAAAGCATTTTTAATTCTGACCTCAGAGATTTTTACTTTTTTTCTCTCTACAGTAAGGGATTCTCTAGTGTCTTCTGTACTTTATTCAAGCCCAGCTAGTATCTTTATACTCGTTGTTTTAAATTCTAGTTCAGACATCTTACTTATATCTGTATTGATTAAATCCCTGGCAGGAAGTACTACCTCCTGTTCTTTCTTTTGGGGTGAATTTCTTAATCTCATAGTTTTGTCCAGAAAAGAAAGGAAGGGAGAAAAAGACAAAACAAAACAAAAAAACAATAACAACAACACCACCACCAACAACAAAAACTTCAGGAAATGTTTCTGGTATATGCTGTGTACACTCTGCTGTTGCGTTTTGGCTGCTCTTTCCCACTGGTCCATCCTCTACAGAGTTCCTCCTTGCTTGTAGTGGGGAGTGTTCGGACCTTTAACTAGGTGTGCTTTGATTTGTCTGTTAAGCCTGGAAAAGTAAAGAGGGGGAAAAAAAAAAAGCCAGATCCAAGACAAGAGAAAAGGAAAAGGAACAAAAATGCAAACAGACAAAAATAAACTTGATTCCAAAGAAAAAGAAAGAAAAAAGAATAAGGAAAGAAGAATAGGAAAAAAAAATAAGCCTGATCTGAAAAATAAGAGAAGGAAACAAACCAACCAACCAACAAGTGAACAAAAAATTATAAGCCTAATACCAAAAAAATAGAGAAAAAAGGAAAAGGTATATAAAATAAAGGATAAAAAATTAAAAATAAATAAAATATAAAAAATTTAAAAATAAGAAAAAAGAAAAAGCAAGCCTGGTCCTACTTCCACGAGAAGCTGACATTGGAGCCCTTTTTAATCAGTAGACTTGGTACATGGGGGGGCCTGTGTTGGTCTTCCAAGGGAGAGGCCTGTTGGACTGGCTCACAAGCTGACTTGCCCTAGTAAAGATACCCCTGCCAGGTACAGGGTGCGGGCTTTAGTGTAGGGGACCCCAGCCTCCACTGGAGGTACTGTGTTGCTCTCTGAAGCCCACCTGTGCTGGCGGGCGGGGGAAGGAGGAGTGGTGGCAGAGGAAGATGGCATCATCCTGCCCTCTCATCCGGGTGGGGAACTTCTGGCCACTGTTCAGGAGGCCCTCACAGGAAGGCAAACAATCTCCTGTGTCCTGGACTTTCAGCACATCCTTGCCCGTAACCTGTCTGTTCCTGGGGCCATTGGCATGCCCAGCACCACAGATCTCCTGTATTTTATCTCTAGACAGTGGCTGGGATACAAAACTCCACATTTTAAAGGACCTGGCAAGGTGCAGACCGAATCCCCTCCCCTAGAGGAGAGCCTCGAGGCCCACCCAGCACCATCCTGTCCCAGAAAAGCAGTTGCACAGTGCGCTCGGAGGCTGGAGTTTATCGTGCTGCACAGTGGAAAGCTGCAACCGGGTTATCTGCCATCTGCATGCGACTCAGTCTCCTACTTTGTTCTGTCCCAGAAAAGCAGTCACACAGAGGCTTGAGTCTATTGTGGCAGACAGCGAAAAGCAGCGCCCAGGTTATCTGCAGTCTGTCCGTGTGTCTGCTCTCTGCTCAGTTCTGTCCAGAAAAGCAGCTGCTCAGCATGCGCATGGGGGTTTAAGTCTATTGTGGCTCACAGTAAAAAGCTGCTACAATGTTCTCTGCCCTCTGCATGCACCTCTGTCCCTGTTGTTGAGTGCCACTCAATGGCTCCCAGCTGACCTTTTGTCCTTGGAGAGGCAAAATGCGCTCTTCCAAATGTATTCCGGGAAGGGGAGTGATCTCCCCCAGTGTGACCCAGGGCATCTTTTCAGTGCTGCTTATTGTGCCATCCCTACCTGCTGTACTCTCTCTTGCTCTCTCCCTCTCCCTGACTTTGCACCGAGGAAAGGGTTCCCTTCCCTTTGCAGTCCCGTGGCTTGCCTCTCCCCTAGTTCATGGCTCCGAACCTCACATCTGCCATGTTCTCTCCCTCCAACTGTGCAGATTGTTTTCTTAATCTTCAGATAGTATTCCTAGTTGTTCAAAATCATTGGATGTTGATCTAGCTGTTTGAGGGATGAGGCCAAGCCCAGGGTTTCACTGCTATTCTGCCATTTTAACCCCAGAACCCTATGTGTCCGTTTTTGTGCCCATATCATGCTGTTTTGATTACTACGGCTTTGTAGTATAACTTGAAATCTGGAATTGTGATACCTCCATTTTTGTTTTTCTTTTTCATGATTGCTTTAGCTATTTGGGGTCTTTCATGGGTCCATAAAAATTTGAAGATTGTTCTAGTTCTGTGGAAAATGTATTTTGATAGGCATTGCATTAAATCTTTAGATTGCTTTAGGTAGTATGTATATGAGCATGGAATATCTTTAGTTTGTGTCATCTTTAATTTCTTTCATCAGTGTATTATAGTTTTCAGAGTGCAGGTCTTTCACCTCCTTGGTTAAGTTTATTCCTGCATATTTTTTTTTAAAGATTTATTATTTGTCAGAGAGAGAGAGCACAAGCAGGGGGAAAAGCAGGCAGAGGGAGAAGCAGGCTCCCCACTGAGCAAGGAGCCTGATATGGGACTCGATCCCAGGACCCTGGGATCATGACCTGAACCGAAGGCAGACGCTTAACGACTGAGCCACCCAGGCATCCCTATTCCTGCATATTTTAAAAATTATTTTTGGTGCAGTTATAATTGGGATTATTCCTTAATGTCTCTTTCTGCTGCTTTATTACTAGTGTCTAGAAATGCAGTAGATATCTATACATTGATTTTTTTATCCTTTGACCTCACTGAATTCATCTATCAGTTTTAGTAGTTTTCTGGTGGAGACTTTAGGGTTTTCTACATACAGTATCATGTCATTTGCAAATAGTGAAAGTTTTACTTCTTCCTTACTCATTTAGATGCCTCTTCTTTCTTTTTCTTGTATGATTTCTGTGGCTAGGATGTCCAGACTATGTTGAACAAAAGTGGTAAGAGTGGACATCTGTATTTTGTTCCTGATGTTAGTGGAAAAGCTCTCAGTATTTCTCCGCTGAGTATGATCTTAGCTGTGGGTTTTTCATATATGGCCTTTATTATGTTGAGGTATGTTCCCTGTAAACGAGTTTTCATCACAAATGGATGTTGTATATTGTCAAATGTTTTTTCTGCATTTATTGAGATGATCATATACTTTTTATCCTTCCAGTTGTTGATGTGATGTATCACATTGATTATTTTGTGAATATGGAACCACCCTTGCCTCCCAGGAATAAGTCCCACTTGCTCGTGGTGAATGACTTTTTAAATGTATTGTTGGATTCAGTTTGCTAATATTTTGTTGAGGATTTTTGCATCTGTGTTCATCAGAGATATTGGTTTGTAGTTCTCTTTTTTGTAGTGTCTTTGTTTTTGGTATCAGGGTAATGCTGGCCTCATAGAATGAATTTGGAAGTTTTCCTTGCTCTTTTATTTTTTTGGAATAGTTTAAAAGAATAGGTATTATCCCTTCTTTAAATGTTTGGTAGAATTCCCCTTGAAGCTGTCTGGTGCTGGACTTTTGTTCAGAGTTTTTTGATTATTGATTCAATTTCATTGCTGATAATTGGTCTATTCAAATTTTGTATTTCTTCCTGGTCCAGTTTTGGGTGGTTGTATGTTTCTAGGAATTTATCCATTTCTTCTAGGTTGCCCATTTGTTGGCATATAATTTTTCATAATATTCTCTTACAGGTTCTCTTTCATTTCTGATTTTGAGTCCTTTTTTTTTTTTTTTTTGCTTGTTGAGTCTGGCTAAAGGTTTATCAATTTTGTTGACCATTTCAAGGAACCAGCTTCTCGTTTCATTGATGTATTCTATTTTTTTTTTAGTTTCTATTTAACTTATTTCTGCTATAATCTTATTATTTCCTTTCTTCTACTAATTTTTTACTTTGTTCCTCTTTTTCTGTCTCTGGTAGGTGTAAGTTTGGGTTGTTTGTTTGAGATTTTTCTTCCTTCTTGAGGTAGGCTTGTATTGCTATAAACTTAGAACAGCTTTTCTGTATTCCAGTGGTTTTTGACTGTTGTATATTCATTTTCTTTTGTCTCCATGTGTTTTTTGACTTCCTCTTTGATTTCTTGGTTGACCCATTCATTGTTGAGTAGCAGGTTATTTAACCTCGATGTACTTTTGTTCTTTCCAGATTTTTTCTTGTGATTAATTTCTAGTTTCATAGTGTTGTGGTCTGAAAAGATGAATGATATAACTTTAGTCTTTTTGAATTTGTTCATACTCGATTTGTCACCTAACATGGTATCTATTCTGGATAACATTTCATGTGCACTTGAAAAGAATGTATATTCTGCTGTTTTGGATAGCATGTTCTGAATATATCTGTTATATCCATTTGGTCCAATGTGTCATTCAAAGCCACTTGTTGATTTTCTGTTTGGATGATCTATTGAGATAAGTGGGGTGTCGATGTCCCCTCCTATTGTATTGCCATCAATTACTTCCTTATGTTTGTTAATAGGTACCTTATGTATTTGAGTGCTCCCATGTTAGGTGCATAAATATTTACAATTGTTATATCTTCTTGTTCCCTTTATGAATATGTAGTGTCCTTTATCTCTTGTTACAGTCTTTGTTTTGAAGTCTATTTTGTTTGAAGCCTACTAAGTATCACTGCCCTGGGTTTCTTTTCATCTTCATTTGTATGATAAATGTTTTTCCATCCCTTCCTTCACTTTCTTTTTTGTTTGTTTGTTTATTTTTAAAGTAGGCTCCATGCCCAGCATGAAGCCCAGTGCAGGGCTTGAACTCATGACCCTGAGATCAAGACCTGAGCTGAGATCAAGAGTCAGATGCTTAACCAACTGAGCACCCAGGCACTTTCATCCCTTCACTTTCAATCTGCATGTGTCTTTAGGTCTGAGATGAATCTCCTATAGGCAGCGTATAGGTCTTGCTTTTTTATTCATTCCATCACCTTATGTCTTTTGATCAGAAAGTTTAGTCTATATCCAAAGTAATTATCGATAGATATGTACTTATTGCCATTTTGTTGTTTTATGGTTATTTTTAAAAAATATTTATTTGACAGAGAGAGACAGCGAGAGAGGGAACACAAGCAGGCTTCATTTGGAGCAGGGAGCCTGATGTGGGGCTCGATCCCAGGACCCTGGGATCATGACCTGAGCCGAAGGCAGCTGCTTAATGACTGAGCCACCCAGGGGCCCCAGTTTTATGGTTATTTTTATAGTTCTTTTCCTTTTCTCTCTTGTTCTCTTCTTTCATGGTTTGCTGGCTTTCTTTAGTGCTTGGATTCCTTTTCTTTATTTTTTGCATATCTATTATAGGTTTTTGATTTGTGGTTACCATTAGGTTTATATATAACATCTTGTGTGTATAACAGTTTATATTAAGTTGATATTGGCTTAAGTTTGAACCAATTCTGAAAGCAATAAATTTTTACTCTTCTCCCAACCCCTACATTTCAGATATATAGTGTCATTGTTTGTTTTTATTTTTTTCCATTGAGGCATTTTATTTGCACGTATGTACTACATCCCTAGAAAAAGAATCCCAGGATTTTCCCTCCTTTGTGTTTTTGTCTTGCTTCTTCATGGTCCATGATGCCAGCTGAGGTTGTCAGTACAGTGAAAGCAAACTGGCAGGATGGGAGCAGGTTATTCTGCCATTTTTCTAGATCTTTCGGTTGTACATCAAATCTGGGACTGATCACTCCACACTTGTTTAACCTGTCTATGAGGTTCACAACAATTTTCCCCATTCTGTGATCATCAGTGATTTCAAATTCACCAATGTAACCATGCTTCATCATCACAGTGAGAAACTGGATGATGACTTTGGAGCATGGCCTAATAAGAACCTGGCGTTTGCCTCTGTTTTCAGCATTGTTAATGCTCTTGAGAGCATCTTCCAGGACATTCATGCGCACTATTATGGTGGCATAGAAAGTTGGTGGAAAGAGGACAGGAGGGGTGAGTGCACAGTTATGAAAAGCAGGTGGCCTATTGCTATAGTGTCATTGTTAAAATACTTTTATGACTCTCTTCACCGATTTTTACAGATATACTTAATTTTACTGCTTTTGTGCCTTCTGCTTTTCTTACTTCTGTTTATGGTCTTTTCTTTCCACTCAATCCCCTTTAACATTTCTTGTAAGACTTGGTTTAGTGGTGGTGAATTTCTTTAACTTTTGTTCATCTGGAAACTCTATCTCTCCTTCTATTCTGAATGATAGCCTTGCAGGGTAGAGTACTCTTGGTTGCATATTTTTGTTTGTTTGTTTCAGCACTTTGAATATATCATGTTACTTTCTTCTGGCCTGCAAAATTTCTACTGAAAAATTAGCTGATAGACTTAAGTGGTTTCATTTGTATGTAACTGTTTTCTCTTGTTGCTTTTAAAATTCCCTCTTTATAATTACTTATTGCCACTTTAATTACCCTGTGTCTTTGTGTGGGCCTCCTTGGGTTGATTTTGTTGGCGGCTTTCTGTGCGTGCTAGATCTGGATATTTGTTTCCTTCTCCAGATTTGGGTTGGTTTCAGATATTTTTTTTTGCAAATTTTCTGTTCCCTTCTTTCTCTTTTCTCCTTCTGTGATCCTTATAATGCAAACATTGTTACACTTGATGGTGTCACTGAGTTCCCTTAATCTATGCTCATTTTGGGGGGGCACCTGGGTGGCTCAGTTGATTAAGTGTCTGACTTCAGCTCAAGTCATGATCTCAGGGTCCTGGGATCAAGCTCTTTGTTGGACTCCCCACTCAGCAGGAAGTCTGTTTCTCCCTCTCCCTCTGCCCCTTCTCCTCCCCCTGCTTGTGCTCCCTCTGTCTCTCTCTCAGGTAAATAAATAAAATCTTTAAAAAAAAAAATCTTTTCTCATTTTTTATTATTTTTCTTTCTCCTGTTCAGTTTGATTTTCATTATTCTGTTTCCCAGCTCACTGATCTGTTCTTTTGCTCCCTCTAGTCTACAATTTATTCCCTCTAGTGTATTTTTAAATTCAGTTATTGTGTTCATCATTTCTGATTCATGCTTTTTTATGTTTTCTCTCTCTTTGTTGAAGTTCTTGGGGTTCTCTCTTTTCTCAAGTCCAGTGAGAATCTTTGTGACCATTACTTTAAATTCTTTATCAGGCATGTTACTTATCTCTGTTTCATTTGGCTATCTTTTATTTTGTCCTATTCTTTAATTTGGGACATATTCCTCTGTCTCCTCATTTTGCCAGGCTCTCTGTGTCTATGTGTTATGAAAGCCAACTACATCTCCTGCTATTCAAGTAGTGGCCTTATGAAGAGGAGGACCTGTAGTGGCCTATACTGCAATGCCCCCTGTTCCCTAGAACCAGGTGCTTCAGGGGTATCTCCTAAGTGTGCAGTGTACTTCCTGTTGTGGTTAAGCTCTGTTTGCCTTCAGTACGATCATCAGCAATGGCCTTGTTTGCTTGTTGTGGGCAAGGTTTAGTCCCCATGCTGTAAGGGGCCAGTCTGTGGTCACCTCGGGCTTGAGTTGGGTCAGACCAGATGTCTGCACTCAGCTTGTTTGTTAGAACTACAGTTGCAGTGAAGTGCAGAACACTCTCCCTGCATTGTCCCTTGGAAGGCTTTGTTGGTGGGCAGGGCCTACAGTAAGACCAGATGTTTGCCCCAGTTTCTCTGTTGGAGGTTGCAGTGACCCTGAACTACTGAGTGCTCTCTGTGTGCTGCCCTCTGTGAGGTTTTTGTTGGTGGTTGGGGCCACTAGTCAGATTATATGTCTGCCCCCAGCCTTGGGCCACAGTTGAACTGGTGTGTGTGGTTAGCTTCTCCTCTCCCCAGGGCAGGAGTTACTTTGGAGTGGTGCTGGCCACTAGGCTGCTTGCACAATGCCATGTTTTTGGCACCTCCTTGGATAGACTCCTGTCTAGTGGGGAGAGTTAGATGACATGGATCTGCAGGAGAAAGTGGGGGTGTGGTGCACCGTTAGCAAGCTGGTGGAAAATATTTGGGCTGCTTTCCACAAGTGTCAGTGAATGTAGACTGGTGGGCAGGAGAAAGAAGTGGTACCAGCTAGCTCCTTTGTTCTTAGATAAGCTTCACAAAGGAACTTGCCCTTCCTGTGCAGGCTCTGAGACCAGCAAAGAATTCTTTCGGGATACACCAGGTGCCTCAGAAACTTCTGCTTCTGTGCTCTAACTTGGCAGGGTTTTTGTCATGCTGTCTTTTTAATGCCAAGGACACAGTTTTCTATAGCCCTTTGGCTCTTGCAGAGCCAAGCCTGCCTATTTTTAATGTTCCTGGTCTTTAGCCCCACTGATTGTAAAAACTTGCAAAGTTAAGCCCCTCTAGTTTCAGAGTCAAATGTTATGGGGATTCATCTTCCCAATGCAGGTCCCCCATGCCTGGGGTGACTGATAGGGGATTTGCTCCTCCTCTTCTTCATGCCTGCAGTGTCCCTCCCACCTGCAGTCAGTCTTGCTGGTCAGTTTGTTTCCTGATTGTGTCTCTAGCCTTCCTACCATTTTTTGATGTGGCCTCCTCTCTACAATTAACTGTGGAAAGCCTAATCTGCCAATCTTCCCATCATTTTCTGGGTTAGTTACACTGATGTGGGTGTTATCTTGGTGTGTCTGTGGGGGCAAGATGAGACTAGGATCCTCCCACTCCACTGTCTTCCCCAGCATTTGACATTTTAAGTATTATGTGCCATAATGTGGACCTCCTTGGGTTCATCTTGTTTGGGACTCTCTCTGTTTCTTGGATTTGGATGCCTATTTCCATCTTCAGATTAGGAAAGTTTTCTGTTATTATTTCCTCTAATAACTTTTTTTATACCTTTCTCTCTCTCATTCACCTGGGACTCCTATAATGTTTGTTCACTTCATGTTGTCCAAGAGATCTCTTACTCTATCCTCAGTTTTTTTTTTTTTTTTTAAGTTCTCTTTACTGTTCAGCTTTTGTGCTTTCTATTACCCTTTCTTCTAGTTCACTGATACATTCTTCTGCATTTTCTAATTTACTCTCAAGTCCTCTAGTGTGTTTTTCATTTCAGTTATGGTATTCTTTAACTCTGATTGGTTCTTTTTAATATTTTCTATCTCTATATTGACAGACTACTGAGTTCCCTCTTTGCTCCAGTCCAGTATGTTTACAATTATTACTTTAAATTCTTTTAGGCATCTTGCTTATCTTTGTTTCATTTAGTTTTTTTTCTGAAGTTTTTTCCTGTTCTTTCTTTTGGAACATATTTTTCTGTCTCCCCATTTTGCTTGACTTTCTGTGTTTATTTGTATGGATTAGGCAGAAAGACTACTTCTCCTAACCTTGAAGGAATGTTTTTGTGTATGGTGTCCTCTATGTAGACTGTGTGTCCCTGGTGACTATTGGTGGCTGGCTGGAGCTGTGGCAGTATATGCTAGTTACTGTTTGAAACTGTGGCTTTTTATGGAATAAATAAATAAGCCCAAAAAGAATTTTAAAAAGACAAGACAAATTTTAAAAACTTAAAAACATAAAAATAAAGATAATTTTTAAATAAAATTTATACATGTAGCTTATTTTCTGTGCCCCAGCACCACAGAGGCTGGGGCACAGAAAATAATGTTATGGGGATTCATCTTCCCAATGCAGGTCCCCCATGCCTGGGGTGACTGATATGGGATTTGCTCCTCCTCCTCTTCATGCCTGCAGTGTCCCTCCCTCCTGCAGTCAGTCTTGCTGGTCAGTTTATAGACTCTGGGTTCACTGAGGTTGTGAGCTCACTGTGAGCCAGATCCCTTACTGGTCTGGGCTTTTAAGGTGGAAGGAGAGAGAGCATTCCCACATCTCCTTGACCTTTTTAAACCTTGGATTTTTTTTTTTTTTTTTTTTTTTTTTTTGTGCCCCAGTGCAATTGGGACTGGTGTGGTCTTGTGGATCCTGGGCTTGCTGAGGTCACAAGCTTGCTGTGACAATTGGATCTGCCCATTATCATGTCCAAATACTGCTCTAGTCTAGGCTTTGTTGTCTCTCTTATATACTAGTTCCTCTTTTAAACTGCAGGTTTTTGTTTGTGCCCAAGGACAGAGGAATCTGTTTCCAGTTCCTCAGTACTATCCCTTCCCACTGCCATTCGCAGTATCCTGGGGGTGGGGGTTATCTTTGTTACCACATCTCTGTTTATATTGCTGTTCTCCCATTCATCTCTCTCTTTTTGGTTTTCAGAAGCTGTTCAGTCAGCCTTCAGTTTTTCTTCAGGAGGAATTTTTCTATTAATAGGTATAATTTGGTGTATTCTGTGGAGGAAGTGAGTTCAGGGTCTTCCTGTATCACCATCATGGACTGGAATGTCTTTTTTTTTTTTTTTTAAGATATTTATTTGAGAGAGAGAATGAGAGAGAGAGAGCATGAGAGGGGGGAGGGCCAGAGGGAGACAGCAGACTCCCCGCTGAGCAGGGAGCCCGATGCAGGACTCCATCCTGGGACTCCAGGATCATGACCTGAGCTGAAGGCAGTCACTTCACCAACTCTGCCACCCCGGTGCCCGGACTGGAATGTCTTAATTGTGTTTTATCCCCTTTTCTTGTTTAAGTTAGTGCTTTGTATATTTTATTGGGAATTGATATCCTACCAGTATTGAATCTTTCCATCTGTGAACGTGTAATATTTGCCATGCATTTAGATCTTTAATTTCACTTAGAAATGTTTTGTTGTTTTCAGTGCACAAGTCTTAATGTTTTTTTCTGTTAAGTTTATTATTTTATTATGCTTCTTTTAAATTTATTATATTTCTTCTGTTAAATTTATTCCTAAGGATTTTGTTATTTTGGTGCTATCTCAAGATATACTTGTTTTCATTGCTATTATATAGAAATACAAAATATTTTTTTGTATTTTCTTGTATCCTGATATTTCATTGAGCTTGTTTATTAGTTCTAGTAATTTCTTTTTGTGTGTGTGGATTTCTTTAGACTTTCTATATATATGGGAGTGTAATGCCTGTATATAAAGACCAGTTTTACCCCTTTCTTTCAAATGTGGATACTTTTTATTTCTTTTTCTTGTCTGACTGTTTTGGATATAACCTACAGTACAATGCTGAGTAAAAGTAGTGAGTGAACACTTGCCTTACTGATCTTAGAGGAAAAGCATTCAGTCTTTCACCATTGAGTGTGATGTTAGGTAAGTTCCTTCCTATTCCTAGTCTGTTCAGAGTTTTTATTAAGAATGAATTTTAGATTTTGTCAAATATGTTTCCTGTATCTCTTGAAACGATCATGTGATTTTTGTTGTTTTTTTGGACATTTTTATTAATATGGTTTGTTACGTTAATTGATTTTCAGATGGAAAAATCCCACTTTGTCATGGCATATGGTCCTCTTTATATGTTGCTGGATTTGGCTTACTCATTTTGTTGAGGATTTTTGCCTCTATTCATGAGGAATATTGACCTGTTGTTTTCTCATCTTGCAATATCTGTCTGGCTTTGGTATGAGCATAATTTTGACCTCATAGAATATCTTGGGGAGTGTTCCTTCGTCTTCCTCCCCACCCTCCTTTTTTTTCCCTGAAAGAGTTTGTGAAGGATTTTATAATTTCTTCTTTAAGTGTTTGGTAGAATTCACCAGTGAAAGAGTCTGGGCCTGAGTTTTTCTTTTTAGGCAGTTTTAGTTACTAATTCAATTTCTTTACTTATTATAGGTCTTTTCAGATATTCTTTCTTCTTGAGTCAGTTTTGGTAATTTGTGTCTTTCTAGGAATTTTTCCATTTCACCTAAATTGTCTAATTTGTTAGCATAAAATTTATAGTTTTAGTTTATATGCCTTATATGGCAATAAGCTTGGAGATAACAATGAATTTTAGGATTTTGAGATGGGGAGATCATCCGGATTATGAGTTGGGCCCTAAATGTAATCACAAATGCCTTTATAAGAGAGAGGTAGAGGGGTACTTGCGTGGCTCAGTCGGTTAAGCTCTGCCTTCGGCTCAGGTCATGGTCTTGGGGTCCTGGGATCGAGTCCCGCGTTGGGCTTCCTGTTCAGCAGGGAGCCTGTTTCTCCCTCTGCCCTTCCCTCTGCTCATGCTTTCTCTTTCTCGCTCTCAAATAAATAAATAAAATCTTTAAAAAAAGAGCGGTAGAGGTATGCTGTTGAGGACATATCTAGTAATGGAATTTCTGGGTCATAATTATATATACGCTCAAATTCAGTACATAATACTAAAGAGTTTTTCAAAGAAGATAGGCCAATTTATATTCTTACTGGCAGTGTATTAGAATTCTAGTTACTCCACATCCTTGCCACTTGATATTGTCAGTGTCTTTATTTTTAACTATCCGAGAAATATGTTAGTGTTATCACTTTGCGTTGTTAACTTTTTTCCCCTGATGACTAATGAGGGTGAGTTCCCTTCCAAATGCTTACTAACCATCACATAAGCTCTTTTGTGATGAAATGCCTATTGAAGTCTCTTTTTCATTTTTCTTTTGGACTGTTGGTCTTTTTCTTATTAATTTGTATAAGTTTGTATATATATTCTAGTTATAGGCTCTTTGTCACTTGTATCATACATGTTGTAAATATTTTCTTCCAAATATGTATGACATCTTTTGATAAGCAGAAGTTATTAAATTTAATGGAGTTTACTGTATCAAACTTTCTTATTTATGGTTATTGCTCTTTGTGTTCTGTTTTGGAAATATTCTCATGTATTATCTTGTTATTGTTTTTCCTTTGACACCAAGATCAACAATTCACCTGTAATTGATTTTTGTGTATATGGTGTGAGTTATAAGTCAGATTTTCTTTTTTTTTCTCTCACCTTCTTCCTTTTATTCTCTCTCTCTTTTTTTTTTTTTTGGCATGGTGATTTCTACTTGACCTACCTTAGAGTGTTTTTTCTCTACTATTCTGCAGTACCAACTTTGTCACAAGTGAAGTGCCTGTGTCAGGGTCTATTTCTAGACTCTAATCAGTTTCTTTGGTGCATTTATCTATGCTTTTGCTATGTCTTCAAACATTAAGAAATGTCCTTATTTCTTTAATTTTTTAATACCTTGTTTTTCTTCAAGATGGTCTTAGCTATTCTTGGATTTTTCCATTTCCATATTAATTTTTGGAAAATCTCATCAATTTCTGTAGGAAAACTTTTCGGGACTTTGACACTGACCTCCATGCAGTTGAAAATCCATGTATAACTTTTGATTCCCTCCAAAATTTGATACTAATGTCTACTGTTAACTGGAAGTTTTACTGATGACATAAACAGTTGATTAACACATACTTTTTATGCTATATGTATTATATACTCTATTCTTACAATAAAGTAAAGAAAGGAAAATGTTAAGAAAATCATAAGGAAATGAAAATACATTTATAGTACTGTACATATATTTATTGGAAAAAACTGCTGTATAAGTGCACCCACACAGTTCAGATTCATGTTATTTGATGGCCATCTGTGTGTGTGTGTGTGTATGTGTGTATATATATATATATGTATATATATATATAGTGAAGCAATAATATTTACATATGTAAATATGTAAGTATAATATGAACATGTATATAATAGTATTTATTTATATGTAAGTATACATACTTATTATACCTAAGTATATGTATCTCAGTATAATATACATATGTATATTAATATAATAATGTAATAAAACTATACCTTCTTTATGCTTTTACACTTATTTACTCTGTCTAGGCTTCTCTCCCTCTAGTTCTTAATTTTTTTCCTCTTCAAACTCACTTGAAGTAATCATCACCTCCTTCCCTAACACTTTGTCCCCACTCCCCTTATTTGCCACGTATTTATATGAGATACTTCGTAGGCATCCTGGATGGGGCTTGGTACTGGAATCTTATCTCTTGCTCCTCTTTTGCTCCAGGATTGTGGCCATTAATATTTGCTAAAAAGTGGACAATCAAATGAGGAACTAAGTATCAGTTTTATCTAAGGCTTTCTGGTAATGAGTCTAAACTGGGAACTATTCTGGAACCCCCTCCTCCATCTCAAATTGAAGGCAGCATGTATGAATTGGAGAAGGTAACCTGCTTCATTCTAAGCAGACTGTGCCTAGGTGGGAATATGCATGGAAACTGGCAGCTTAAAGCCTCCAGAAAGGCAGACTTAGGAAAGTGAGACAAATTATAGGCATTTAGCTGTGATTCTGTAGAAGAGGTCTCCAAATTGCTTTGACTGCACAGTCTTAACAGTAAAAAACATATGAACATCTATCACCACTGTGTATTTATTTATACATTACATAAATGTACTGTAATTTACTATATACATTTTACAATGTACAAAAAGTTAAAAATGATAAGCAGTATTTTGAAAAATGATTTCCATGTTCTTAGTGGAACAGAGCTCAATAAGCACTACTATTTTTGAAAAGCGTGATTTAATATTTGTGATGTAGTAATTTGAAGGTCTCATTCTAAGGCAAATTAATTATTTCAATATTTGGTTTTTAATGCTATTGTATTTGAAAAAGATACTTTCAAAGATTTGAAATTTCAAATGGAAGAGGTGCATCCTGGTTGTGCTTAGTAAAATCACATTTCTCATTTTTCATTTCTATTCTACTTTTCAAAGTTTTTAGTCCAGATTTTATCAGTAAAATGTCATCTTTTCTGTGTAATTAGTTCTGGCAAACTAATTGGAAGGCATTACATTTTTATATTTGAAAGGAAAAATGGTCTTCTAACCTGCTGAAACCCTTCTTTTGTGAGATTTTTAAACAGATGAGGAAATGGTTTCTAAGTTGTTAAAGTGTGATACCACAAGCTTGTAGGGTGCTCATAGCACATTTGCACACACACAATATAACACTGGATGAAAATACTTCAATACTTTTCAAAATATTAACATGAGTTCATTTCAAAAAGAGTTATTTTCACACTTATTAAAATGTCACTCCCTTACTCTGAAAAGACAGATTAAGAAATATCCATTTTAAAATATTTGCTAGTTTATATACTGTTGATAGTTATTTGTCATCCCAGAAAAGGTTAGCAAATTTGGAACATTTGTCTTTTTCTAAGACCAAAGTACATGGTATATCTTTATGTTTGCCAACTTTTGAAAAATATTTTGCCATGAAATTTTTTATCCTCAGTCCTCATCTATTTGTAAAGCACACTGAATATGCTACTTAAGGTAAGTACTTCGTTAAGAGGTCAGTCCACTTAACAAATGCAATACCCTGAACTCATGAAGGCAGTAGTACGATCTCTCTGAGTATAAAACTCACACTTTTCCTCAGAATATTTGTCTACTGCTTATAGTTAGTTGTATGTGCTTACTTTCTTATTTGTTAAAGAAAGTTGTTGGATTCTAATATTTTCTTCCACTACTTTAGGGGATAATCCCTGGGCCTTGCTATGAGTGTCCTTGTTTCCTGTGGACAGAACCACAGAGAGTAAAAAAGAGTCATTGCTCCTGAGTTAGGTGGGGGAAAGAGGATTTAAAAAATATTTTTTGGAGTTAATAATTCCAGGTACTTGTAGTTTACAGAATGAATGGGAAGATCTGACCAATCAAATAAGTTATTCTTTTTTCCCATGTAGGAAATCTGGGTTGGATAAAGAAAAAGTAAAGATAAAAGTCTCTTATTTCAGCCGTTGTTCTTCTCATAGAGAAACTGTAATTGTTTTTTTGTTTTTGTTTTTCCCACCTCTCTGTCTTCAACACCAGACTGAATTTCCTAAGGACAAGAACACTTCAAACTGGAACCAGCCCAGTGCCAGGCATATAGTTGTGCCAGCACATAGGAAATGTTAATTAATGTAAAGACACTGAGGTTTCTTTTAGGGCTAAGAAGTAGGATTATACTGGAAAAGCTAAGCGTGTAGACTAGTGGGTTTCCAAATACATCTGTAATGGGGGAGAGTAGGTCAAAAAGGTCATTGGGGAAGAAGTGCAGAACAATGTAAGTGAGTATATAGACTTTTAAAAGATGTGCCATGAGGGACTTTTACTCAGAGTGGGGCCATAAGTGACATAGTAGAATTAACTGAAATAAAAATTCTCTTCAGGTTCAGGAGAAATTCTAGGTGGTATGAGTAGGCCTTATGAGACTAGCCTTTAGAACATTTGTTCAAGATTCTAATAGAATTTAGGCAAAGAGTTGTTTTGCTCATGTTGCGGCCACTAAAGAGAACTCTGCTCAGGTAAGGAAAGGAAAGTAAAAAGGTAGTGATCTGAGGGGGGAGAAGCAGTATTTTTGCCACGTAGTTAAGGATAAATTGAGCATGAGTGTTCTAAAGGATTTTCCCCCTATTATTTTGTATTTATTAAAATGCACATTCAAAGTAGACTTCCATAGTAAGGTTATCATAACATTAGGAAGCATGAGGGTCCACACTGAATACACATATAATGTACCACAGTTTGGTGTTTTTGTGACAATATAGTAATTGTCACTCAGTTACCTTAAACTACGAATTATACAAATACATAAAAATCATACATATAAAACCCATTAAGCCAATCAGATGCAGCAATAGCAAAATGACCCAACATATGTACAACAAATTTTTTCAGTACAACTCATGTGTTTGTTATATACCTTGAAGCAAAAATTTCAACATAACTCAGGATTTATTACATATATCAAAAATTGAAAAGACACAAAACAACAGATTCCTGGGAAGTTAATGTTTATAAGTAAGGCCATGTTGATTCAAGTTAGCAAAGGTTGGGGATAAATATAATTCTTTTCAAGGTAGATTTGTAATAGGTTTTCCCTATTCCCCTCACATCTCCCCTCCATTCACCTTCCTTCTCTTTCTCTTTAAAATCTATGCAAAAATGTCTTGTAATTTTTAAAAGTTAACTATCATGTGTAGCGACCAGAGCCCTTAGGAACAAAGTTAAATACCAACCCACAAATATCTGTTAGTGAAGTGGAGGAAATGACACAACTCAAAACCAAAAGCCATTTTTCCATTGCTCCATTCCCATTTACCTGCTCTTCCAAAGTATTAAATTGCCGTTCCTTCTGTGGCTGATTAACTGAACGAATATTGGAATAACTTGCAAGCAGGATCACTGCCATCTGTGGGATATAGTTCTTGGTCCACATCAGATTAAGACTAAAATGTGGTAATGATGGTCATTTTTAGTTAGCAAGCAGAGCTCATTATTCATGGTACTATGCCCTTCTCTTCTCTCTTGATTCCCTGAATGATTTTATATTTGTTTACATTTTGCTTCTCTGCTAACTTACTGGTAACCTTATTGAGGGTAGGGATGAGATTTCTACTCATATTAATATTCCACTGCCTAGAATAATACCTTTTACTTAGTAGATACTCATCAGATATTTGTTGAAATGAACTTCTATCTATTTGTTCTTTGCCTTCTAAAGTCTAATGTTAATTTATTCACATTGTAGATGCTGAGAAAAACTCTTAAAGGGTCTGAAAGTAAAGAACTGGAAATAACACCTGAAGTGCCAACTTTGATACCATTTGGGGACGTGGTATGTGAGATTCATCCTCCACAAACCTGTACAGATTATTTCTTAATTTATGTGAAGACTAGTTAATATTTATTATTTGATAATCAAAAAGTACATATAGAAAATGGTTCTCTCTGATAACATTTATGAATTGTTCATTTTTTCATCAAGTCAGAAAAGCATTCTGTAATCACTGAAATTATGGAAAGCATCTTGATTCACAGAAAAAAAAAATGTTCTCTATATAGGGATTCCCAGACTCTAGTTACATCAGAATCGTCTGGTATACTTTTTAAAAAAACATTGATTCTCGGCCCCCACCTAAGATCTGCTAACTTAGAATCTGGGAATGGGGCCTAAGATTCAGTACTTTTATTGTGCTGGTCAGGTGATTGTATTTATTGTCAGATTTAGGAGCCTTTGAGCTATGATTGGAAAAGGTGTGGACCCCACACCTTTCCCTCAAGTCCCAGGAACAAAAGCAAACATACTCATGAATCATACATACAGACAAACACACAGGTGGGACCAAATATCTGGGCTGAGAACCAGAAAAAAATCTATTTTTTTCTTTGGGTGCTACAGAATATAGGACATGAGGATCTGTGTACATTCAGAACTATCAAATATTGTGACATTCTTTTACAGTTCTCTCTCTTCCCGAACATCATTAGAATAGTTAATGGATATGAAGTGAGAGAGTTTCTCTTGGCCTTCTTCTCTAGAGCCTATCATATACTATACATTTTCTTGATTAAAAAATATATGATTTAATACCATGATTTTTGGGGGGGGAAAAGTAAAATTGTATTAATGTATACATTTTGTTTTTACAAAACGAGCACAGTGTGCATTTATCCACATAACTTTATAGTGCTTTCGTATATCACAGTCAAAGTCACTGTTCGAATCTACTTAGAAAAAGATTACTTGAAATCACTTTTGGCTGTAAGCTATCATGCGTGCCATTATGTTGACGTACTGATTTCTGTAACCCATACTCTTGAGTGTGACATCTACAGTCCTTCAAAATTGATACTTTAATTTCATTCACACTTCCTAACTTCGTAGTTTGTATTTTCCTTAGTTGAATTACATATTGCTAGATATTAATAACCTTCTTTTAAAAGTCCGCTGGAAGTTTTTGACAAGTGTTTGGCATGTGATAGCTCCTCTCAGTGTATGATTTGTCATGTGACTTTCTCTCTGAAAGTTCTGTGATTTATTCTGAGGTATTTGGCAAGGCTTGTCCAAGTGTCTGCAATGAGAGCTACATCACAACCCACTATTCCTCTTTCTGATAGACCCCTTTTTCAGAAAAAATGCATAAAAGCCTGTCTTAAAATCGGACACCTAAAGTGCTTTTGCGAACACCTTTGAGTTGCTTTCCTGTTTTACATGCATGTTGGCGGGTTGGTGAAGTTGTTGACATGGTTATAGTGTTGGGCCACAGATGGGTCTCAGAATTTGTGGCAACATTTTTCATCTATAGCCTGTGAGTGGTCATCATTATGTTTTTAAGTGTTAAAAAGTTTTCTCCATTTGAAAAACCATGAGAGACTCAACTCTAGGAAACAAACTGAGGGTTGCTGGAGGGGAGGTGGGTGGGAGATGGGGTAACTGGGTGATGGACATTAAGGAGGGCACATCATGTGATGGGCACTAGGTGTTATAGGCAACTGATGAATCACTGACCTCTACCTCTGGAACTAATGATGTACTTATTATATGTTGGCTAATTGAGTTTAAATAAAAATATATTTGAATAGAAATTTTTCTTTTTTATTTTATATGGATCTATGATATAAAAGTATAAAGAGCTATCGAAAGATGAGGAAAGTTAGGGTAGTTGCCCATGGCTTCATGTTAAATACTTGGCAGGCAGGCAATGATTTATGACAGAATGTTAATGTATAGCATTATGCAATACAAAATTGTAGTCATACTGCCCTGTTTTACCCTCTTCATGTATAACTCCAATTTTAAGAAATAAAAATGATTCATGGAATCACCTATGGCAGTACCATTTAAAATCCTGCCTAGATCATGTAATATGCCTTACACCCCTTTGCATTTGAAAACTTAGAACCTTTCCTTATAACATTTCATATCAAAATTTCCTTAAGAAGTAGACCACAGTACTTTCTTCGTAGGATTTCATCATTCACATGACATAGTCTTTTGCTTAAATACTGGATGCTAATTTCTTTTTCTGTATTATTTTAAAACTAAATCTTTAAAATTATTTACATACATTTAAAAATACTATTGGGTCATTTATTTTGTTTTACAGTGTTTAACATAATATTGCTATTGTTTTTACTTGGTTTTTAAGACCAAACATGGCTAAATATATTTGGCTGATAATGCAAATCAGTATTCAAATATTCCCGTATTCATTTTTTATTTGATTTTATGCTTAAACAGGAGATATAATTTTCTTTAACATTTAGAAATACTTTGTACAGAGAGAAGGAATATTTCACAGTCCTTGGGATGTTGTAGTGGATGAATGATTGTTGAATGAATAGAGTGGTTTTAGGATACTGGATAAAAAAGCTCATCTGAGGCAAGGCGTATTTTTTATTATTATATACAGGATGCTACACTTCGTCAGTTCTCACCTAATATAAAATAACAATGATTCAAAGAGTGATGGTTAGATTTAAGTAAGTGCTTTTTTCTTTCTTCTTCTTCTTCTTTTTTTGCTTTCTATTCTTGTTCGTTTTAGTTTTACTTTGAATAAATCCTGCCTATTTTTCTTCTGTATTTTGTTTTCTGGTGTTTTCCCTTAACTAGATATTTCTAATGAGAAACAATATTTTTAATAAGAGAAATTAGCAAAGTGGAGCTTTTAAAAATATATAGTTTGGTATAGAATAAAATGGAAGGAAAATTAACTTTTAAAAACTCATTTGCTGTGTTTTTATTTTGATTGTTTTAGGTTGGCTGCCTTGCTGTTCATATAAAGAACTGCAGACATTTCACGCCTAGGAGTATCCTTTCTTTTGATTTAAGTACCATATCATGATCCTATATGTCTGTTTCAGTTACATATTGCTGCCTTAAAACACTCCATGACTTAGTGGCTTAAAACCTTCACCATTTTATTATCAATCACTGTGTGTATTCACTAGGCGCCCTTGTCCCCATGATCACAGCAAGCTGTGCGGTCAGCTGGCAGTTTAAAAGGGCTAGAAATTAAGGTGTCTGGTGTTTTAGTGAGGATGCCTGGAAGACTGGACTTAGCTGGGAAGCTGAAATGGTTAGACCTTTCTCTCTTTCCATAGAGTCCCAAGGTCTTGTTTTTCCATCATATTTTTTTCTGCATTAATTTTGGTCTTTTAAAAATTTACATTAAAATATTATTTTTATTA
Source organism: Eumetopias jubatus (assembly GCF_037043125.1). Taxonomy (NCBI): domain Eukaryota; kingdom Metazoa; phylum Chordata; class Mammalia; order Carnivora; family Otariidae; genus Eumetopias; species Eumetopias jubatus. The sequence goes on from NW_028274809.1 coordinate 34,433,251, forward strand.
CTAAAGTTTTGGGTGTCCCCTTAAATTTTGGACCATAGCTGGTGCCTCTCTTACCCTGTCCTAGACCCAGCCCTGGTCATGTCCAGTGTATATTAAAGTAGTCACAGGGCCAGGCCAGATTCAAGAGCAGAGGAAAATAAACTCCATCTTTTTATGTGCAAAGTGATGAAAGTTTTTCACCCATCCATAATCCACCTCAATCGCTATATGAGTTAAAGGAAAAATATATATCTTACCAAAAAAAGGAAAAAATACATATCTTAGATGATAATACTAATTATTTCTAAGTAATAATTGTACTATCTTAAACATTGTTTGAAGGATTTATTTATCTTGGTGCCTTTAAATAAACTGATTGCTCATCATCAGATTTTTCATGGCATAAAACCAGTTTCATTATGAAGACTTGGTGTTTCTTTTTTATATAAAGTGAATTATTTTTTTTAAAGATTTTATTTATTTTTACGAGAGAGAGAGCACGAGTGGGGACGGTAGAGGCAGAGGAAGAAGCAGGCTCTCTGCTGAGCAGGGAGCCCGATGCGGGACTCCATCCCGGGACCCTGGGATCATGACGTGAGCCGAAGGCAGGTGCTTAATTGACGGAGCCAGCCAGATGCTCCTATAAAGTAAATTATTGAAGAGAATTCTGCATAAAGAGATTTTTGAAGATAATTAGTTAAATCATAAAAACAAAGTTTTATTTTTATTTTATTTTAATGTTATCTTAGTCACCATACAATACATCACTAATTTTTGATATAGTGATCCATGAACACAATTGTTTTAATGCATAGAGCGCTACGAAAGATAAAAATACAGTATAGTGTACTGAAGTATATAGTGAAATGAATAAGAGAAAACTGCTTTAAATTTTGCTGTCTTAATGTTAAAAATAACTCATGACTTTTGAATTTTTGCATTTCTACATAATTATGCTTAGAAAAGTTTTTAGCTATATATTGCAAATATTTAGTCACCTTAAAAATAATATGTAGAGGGGCTCTTGGGTGGCTCAGTTGGTTAAGCATCTGAGTCTTGATTTCGGCTCAGGTCATGATCTCAGGGTCACTCACACTGGGGTTGGAGCCTGCTCAAGATTCTCCTCCCTCCCCTCCCCCCTCCCCACCACCCCACCGCTAGCACTCTCTCACTCTCTCTCTCTCAAAAAAAAAAAAAAAGAAAATATAAAGAAACATTTGCAAAAGATTGTAATGGAAATATGAGGATGGAAATACGAGAAGTGATCTAAAGAATAATCAACATCCCTTTTCCTACTTACGTTGTGCCTACCATCGATGGGCAAAAATACTATTTTAAAAGACTTTTAAAGTCATTAAATATGCTCTACAATTACCTTCTTTATTTGTTTGATTCTTAGGTTTTACCTGAATTGCTTAGTGGATTAATTTTGTAATGTGTTACTGTACAATTACAACAAAATTTGTTTCCTCAATATCTGTGTATTTTCAGTCAGTTTACATTACAGTAACTTGTTCATTCGCATCTCTATAAACAACATTGTGAAATGTACAAAAATGTGTAGCTTGCTATCCCGAAATGATGAAAAGAACACTACAATTAATTTTGACGACATAAAGTACTTTTCTGTACAGGTAATGTTAAAGTTCTCTTCTGGATATAAGAATGCATTTTTATAGTTTCAAATTACACTAATTATATCCCTTTTTAGGGATAGGAGAGAAACAAATGCAGTGCCCCTTTCTTTGATATTTTACAGTATTTTACTTCTGTACTATGGGCTATATATATATTTTTTAATAACTTACTAGAAAATGCATAATCTTCACGATCTTCTTCCCTAGGAACTTACTGTCTGTGGTTCTGCATGTTCGTCACATGCATTGTTCTCTGTCTTGCTCTCCTCCTCTCTATCCGCCCCCCCCCCGCCCCCCTGCCCCTTCTTAGCTTGTGCTGCTGTAACGAATGACCATAGGTGGGGTGGCTGAAACAGCAGACATTCATTCCTCAGCTTTCTGGAAGCTAGGAAGTTTCGGGATTCTGGCAGATCCGGTGTCTGGTGAGAGCCTGTGCTCTGATTTCCTGATGGTCATCTTTTCATCGTATAGTGACAGGGCGGAGAGCAAAGAGATCCTCTTTCTTGGGTCTCTTCTAGTAAGGGCACTAATCCAACTCATGAGGACTCTACCCTTATGACCTAACTCCCTCCCTAACCCCACACCTACACATACCATCACATTGGGGATTTAGGCTTCAACATACCAATTTTGAGGGGATGCAAAGGTTCAGAGCGTACCCTTTCTCTTTTTTTCATTTCCTCCTCACTTCCCTCCTTTCTTCTTATATAAACTCTAATATTTTTGCATGGATTAACTGATTTACTCTTTATAACAACCCCCCAAAATATATATATTCTCTTACTATAATCCTCATTTTGCAAATGAGGAAACAGGTACTGTTAGGTATAAGAACTTTCTTAAGGTCCTAGAACTAGTAAGTGGTGGAGCTGGGAATGGAGTCAGTCTGGCTTCAGACTACACTTTATTAAGCTTCCTCTCACACCAGAGCTTCCTATGCTGAGTTTGCATCTCTTTATAGCTAAGCTTCTTAGAATCTTAAATGTATCTCAGAGTTTTCTTTAAGTGAGCAACACTATTTCATGTAGCTGTAGGATTCATTGATTAGCCCAGTTGTTAGTCCTAAGAGTTTTATTATATTGGTTAAAATTCAGTGAAATCCTAAAACATTTCCTCAATGCTCTATATTTTTTAACCTTCCATTTTAATCTTCAGAACTTAATTTTGCTTAAGTTTTGAGTACTGAAAATAGTTCTTTAAGCGTAGTTTAAAAAAAAACACAAAAGACAGGCATAGTTTGGCTAAAGGCAATCTGTACTATTTGTTTTACTTTGCAAATAGTTTTCCTGAGCTTGCCAAATTTTTAAGAATTTTGTGGGTGTATGTCCATTTAAATAAAACTTGAAATTAATACTGGAAAATAATATAAGTTAATAGGGTGCTTATCTTTATTAGCATAATCAAAATCTTATTTTAAGAGGAGCTGTTTGAGCATGTTAGGAGGAGAATTGTAATGGAGCTCTAGTGGAAAGTTTGGGGATGAAGCAGTAATAACTACACAGAAAACCGCACAAGGAGACAAACATAAAGCAAAACACATATTAGCTCTAAGGGAAATTAAGAGGTAATAGAAGAATGGGGTGCCTGGGTGGCTCGTTAAGTCGTTAAGCATCTGCCTTCAGCTCAGGTCTTGATCCCAGGGTCCTGGGTTCGAGCTCCACATGGGGCTCCCTGCTCGGTGGGAGGCCTGCTTCTCCCTCTCCGATTCCCCCTGCTTGTGTTCCCTCTCTCACTGTGTCTCTCTCTGTCAAATAAATAAATAAAATCTTTAAAAAAATTTTAAAAAAGAGGTAATAGAAGAAAATGTAGTCATAATTGTATTGTTAAACTCTGCAAAATAGCTGCATATACACAGTAATGCTAAGTGTTGGTCTAATTAAAAAGTATGATCTATATATAATATGTTGGAGGAATGTGAAAGGAAGAGAATGTGAAAATTGTGGGGGAGGGTGTTGAGAGTTAATATTTTTCTTCCACAATAAGCAGTTAATTGATAGTATCTAAAACTAAAATATCACTTAATAACAATATAAGCATGTTACTTAGAAACATGATTTCATGGCAAAAACCAGACAAATCACTTTAAAAGCTTGAAAGGTGATTTCTGAGGAGTGGAGATTAGGGGCTGGCTAAGGTGGTGTTGTAAAATCCTACCCAGGACTTACTTTATAGAGGTATGACTGAATGATGACACAGAGAAGCTGATGCCATAGAAAGAAGGGAAGAAAGGGACCCACCACACTACATAGGGCTGCAGGGGAAGCATGCGGGTGATCAGGAGACAGAAGACGGAAAAGAGAGAGCCTAGGCTAAAGCCCTTATTGGGGTTTTCTTGAGAAAGCAATGCAGAACAGAGTCAAAAATTTAGGATTGGCTAGTTTGAATAATTCCCTGCAGTCTTTAGGCTGTAGGGTCATCCCTTGTTGCTTGGTTCCTGGTCTCGGGATGATTTAGGGCCAGGGAAATACTGGCTCCATGTGAGAGTTAGACAAGGGAGTGGTTAGGGCTGTAATTTTGGGATTAGTTTGCATATGAAAGAAGTGCTTCCATCTCATTAAACCCTTGCTGTCTCTAGGAGCTGACTAGCCCAGGGAGAGAAAGTGTCTCTGGCCAGGCTTTTTAAGATGTCAAAACATCATAAAATTCAGAAAAGAAGATTAAACATGGGAGAAAAAGTTGTTTTTCTTTGCTTTAACCATTGTAGAGCTGTTTGATTTTCAAACTGTGTATTTACATAACTAGGATAAAATAAAATACATTTTATACCTTGGGATACTTTTATCAATAAGTTATTGAACAAAGACTGAGAAGGATGTTGGATGTCTTTTGACATTGACTATTTGTATTGCCTAGATTATCTGGGCTAGATATTGGATTACCTTTTATAATACAGTTTCAGTAGAGTGTTGAGGCTAAACTTTTGTGTAGAGTTAGAGAATGTAGGCAGTGCATGTTTCAGAAGACTGTAATTGATGTTACACATAAACAAGATCCTGATTTTTGTTGACATTAGTGTATATGCGACCATGCAATTGAAAAGTTATAAGGCTAATAACATGTGAAAACTAACCATTGAGCATGTATATAACAAAATCTAGTTTATGGATATACTTATTCAGAAATTATATCTGAAATTCAGACTGAAAATGTGATCATTCTTTCCACATGTATTTTGTATCAAGGTTCCCAGGCGTCAAGATGATGAGCGGAATAATATTTACTTGGAACTAATGCAATATAAAAATACAGAAAAATATCCTCTCTTTTTAGGGAGTGTTCAGGTACACCTTTATGATGTAATTCAGGTAAGTATCAAGGTTATTTTTTTCACTGTGGTATCACATTGTCCAGTTGGTATTTGTAATTATCTGTATCTGTATCTGACAGACTCCTTTTGGTTTATTATCTACCTTCAAACTTATATGCTTAGGAAACAATGTCTCCCTCTGGCTATATTAAAAAAAAAAAGAGTTGACTTGGAACAGCCTAATATTTTAAAAAAATTGATTGTGTGGAAAGGCAACCTAGAGGACTAATAAGCATGTTTTATTATGTTTTCTGGATTGTTTTTAAACAGGACTCAGACCACAAACTCTCTTAGTTGACAGCCCAAATTTGAGTTCTTTTCTCCTTAGCTGGGCTGCTTGCAGTCTATCGGGGACCTGAGTTGTTTGGGGTCAGCCAGAGTTGGGGGCAGGGTTTGTACACACATTTTGTCGTTCCTTCTCTCTTGCTTTCTCCTATCTAGGATTACCCTCTCCCTTTCCAGCAGCCATACTGCCCTGGACTCAAAGGAAGAGAACTAACTGATTAGTGAACAAATATAAACCATCTGAAGGATTTTCAGGGATATTTGTTAGGAGGCAAAGCAAGGGAGCCTTCGAAGACTAATGGAGTTACATCAAAGGACATAGGAGCCAGATTGCAGGGGCTCCTGTTGGCCAATTTCAGGATAATTTAAATATCAAAAACATCATTACAAATTCTGAATAAAGAAAAATCCATAAATCTTGGTGATCTTAAGAAAAAGGACAGGGGAAGAAAAATGGAATTTAAAAACTTTTAAACAGAAGAATGTGTAGAAAGAATGGTAGAATTACAGATTGACCATTTTTGCAATTCTTTATAGTGAATGATGATTAGTTCAATCAAGACTTAAAATTCTATTTAAAATATTAGGAAATATTAGGTAAAAGGTTATTGGGGAGCAAGATATTTTCACACCACTGTAACAGTCTACAGGTTAATTGTTGCAAAGGGGGAAATGTGCCTCTACAGTAGAGAGACATTTTGGTTACTCCTTCAACCAAGAGCTTGAACTTAGCATAAGTAATTGTGGACAACTTAACATCATATGCTTTCTATGGCAGTACAATATGAAGTATACAGCATTACCTGTGAATCGTTCTCATCAAAAATGTTTACCCCAAATCTAATCAAGCCGAGTCTAGATCTTTTAGTTTATAGGAATTTAGGGGATAGGGAAAAACTTAATACCATGATGATACATGACAAATACATAATGTGGAACATACCAGCTTAGATTCTTTAAAAAGTTAAGGTCAGGGGCGCCTGGGTGGCTCAGTCATTTAATTGTCTGACTTTTGATTTCGGCTCAGATCATGATCTCAGGGTCATGGGATCAAGCCCCAAGTTGGGCTCTGTGCTCAGCAGGAAGTCTCCTTGAGATTCTCCTTCTCCCTGCTTGCATGCTCACTTGCCCTCTCTAAAATAAATAAATAAAACTTTAAATTTGTAGATGGCTATTTGGATCGTTTTCTGTTTTTTTACTATTCTCGTTGTTGCAGTGAATTTTCTTGAACCTACCTTACAGTGCATTTCTGCAAAAAGTGTCTACATTATGAATTCCTCTCTATGAGTCTTTGATGAATTGCTACATCATATGGTAAAAAGACCATTATTATTTAATGGACAGAGTCGTCAGGGAAAGCAATTTTGGTTATTTATGGATTTCCCCAAAAAGTCTTAGGATTTTAGCTGTGATGTGTTCAAGATATGCTGTCTGTGTGTAATATCTGTCAGCATCCTTCTGTAGGCTCTTCTACCTTAAGAATTCTGTCATTTTACTTATTAGAATTCCTCAGTTACCCTCTTTTGGTCAAAACTCAGATCCCAGAAGTACAAAGCTAACCATAAGGAGTTTGGTGTTTTTTGGAGTTTTTGTTTTTGTTTTAGTTTTGATGCAGTTTCATTAGCTGGATGTTACATTGGAGAGATGACTGTATAATAATATCTAAACATCTGGACATCAGACAATAGAGGAAAACAACTATGAGACAATCACAAATATAATTTTTTTTTAAGATTTTGTCAGAGAGAGTGTGCGCAAACAAGCGGGGGAGTGGCAGGCAGAGGGAGAAGCAGGCTCCCCGCCGATCAGGGAGCCCAATGCGGGGCTAGATCCCAGGACCCTGGGATCGTGACCTGAGCTAAAGGCAGATGCTTAACAGACTGAGCCACCCAGGTGCCCCAATAACAAATTTTTTGAATCCACTTTGTATCCACTCTATTTAGGCCTAACGGAGAATAGGTCCCATGGATAAATTTGGCCCACTATAAACAGGCACGTGGCCTTTAAACAACAACAACAACAACAATTTCTTTTGAGATAATTGTAGATTCACATGCACTTGAAAGAAATAATACAGAAAGATCCTTTGTATCCTTTACTCAGTTTCTGCTGATGGTAACATCTTTCAAAACTACCGTACTGTATTGCAACCAATATATTGCAACCAATATACCAAACGTGCCACCTCCACTAGGATTTCTCATGTTGTTGCCTTTTATAGCTACATCTCCTTCCCTCCTGCCTCTGCCCCCTCCTTAACCCTTGGCAACCACTAATCTGTTCTTCCTTTCTGTAATTCTCTCATTTCCAGGATATCATATAAATGGAATCACGTAGTATGTAATCTTTTAGTGTTGGGTTTTTTTCACTCAGCCTGATTCTCCAGGATGGTGGATGATTTGGGAGGACTGGTCGCACAGCAGAGATGCCCAGAGGTGGTGACCAAGGAAGGATACCCAGGGTTTACCTGGTTAGGAAGATCCCAGTGGTCCCCAAAGATGAGAGAGGCCCTCGGTTCTCCCACGAGTCAGCTACTCATGCACATTTATGTTAAACCCCACAAAGGGAGTACAGCTGGGGCAGTTCCTTTAACACTTGGAGAAAGGGCAACTACAACTAGCAGGAACATTTTTGTCTAAAACGTAAATATTAACATTTGTTTTTGGTACAGCCTAGAATTTTTCTTTTCTTCCAAATGTTTGGTATAGTTGTATTTTAGCTATCAAGTTAACGTGTGCATTAAAAATCATTACCTGATTTTTCAAAATTTATGAAATGGTTTAGATTATATACAGATGACTACATGAGTGACTCTGTATTTGAGAATTTTATTACTTTTTTCCAGAAAGGGTGCTTTATTGAAGAATTTGAAATGTTGAATAAAAGCACGGTAAGAACTTTACTGAAATTTCCAAAGTTTTGTGCATACATTTAACTTTGCATATAACTTTACTCTGATATTGTTTTAATATCTGATAGTGTTTTTATTCTGTTACCCTACCAGTCACTGTTCAAATTAAAGGAAATGTATTAAACAGAACAATATTTGCTCACAAAATCTTCATCTGCACCTTTTTTTTTTTTTTAAATGCTGCTACCTTACTGCTAAACAATGACCAGGAAAATTGAAATCATTGACTAAGAGAGGAAAAATGCCCTCGTGGCTGCTTTGTGCAGCTTTAATTGAGGAAGTATTTTTCTCTTGGAGGAGATTCTAAAGAGTTGTTTACAGTTCTCACTTAAATTTCTTTTTAAATACTTAAAATTATTATTTTGATTAATTGATCTCTTCAGAGAGACCTCTGCCGCCAATAGCCAGAACAGAGACAAGGAACTTTATAAAAAAAAGAGAGAATGATGGACGTTTGAGGTCATAGCCTCTGACACCCTCCTTCATTTCTCATTTGAGCAAGCTGGGGTTCAGAGAGATGAAATCGCTTATCTGAATAAAAATTTTATCTGAAAATGGAAGTGGAGGTAGGGGAAGTGTGAGTAAATACTTTAAAAACGCATGTATACACATATACACACACATATGTATGTGTATCTCAGGGTAATCCTATTTATTATAAATTGATATTTTCTATATTATATATCCTTTAACAAAGTTTTTAACATTTCAGGAACTCCATATAACAGTTCCTTGTGTGAATTTTTTTTTAATCAGGAGATTCACGCTTTGGTTTTTCTAACACAGATGTGTGAAATAAAAATATTACTTGCTATCCCTTTTTCATTAAAATATCTTTCTGATCAAACAATAAAACTTGCTGTGTGTTTAGCTTATCTGCAAGGTGGAGGTGGAATTTATGTTCTCCTACGGGAACTTTGGTTACGGATTTTCACATCAGGTTAGTTCTTCTCTTTTAAAAATTATTCTACAACTCTTCAGTCAAATCTCTTCTGAGCCTCTATGCTTTCCAGTTTGATAAAAATTTTAAAATATGTATTTTTTAAAAAATATTTTTAAGAGTGCTGTTTTTCTCCATTCTAAGGAAAAATGAAACTACCATTTTTATTTGCATATACATTTAAAAATAATCCTTTATTCAAAATGCCTTTATCAGAAAACTTGCTTTTGTGTGTCTGTGTTTTCATGTGGTTGAAAACAAAATTATTTTAAGTATATAATATAAGGAGTGTGGATTTTTAGATCTAAAAATGCTTATTGGAAATGGAGTCATCGATTATATTCACATTCCATTTTTTACTCTGATAACATATGCTCCTTACCCCTGTGGTTATTTTGATGTCTGGTGTTATGTGAGCCCTCCTTGATTTATCAAGAGTTCAAAGAAGTTATCTTCCTAGGTTTGTCCTGCCCCTTTAAATTCATTACATATATCCATGTTCCAGTGAAAATTTTTGTATATTAACCTGTGTCCTGTCCTTTTATTATGTCCTTAGGCCAGATTCCTAGAATGGAAATTATTGTCCAAAAACAATGACTTTGTCAAAGAATTGCTTTAGAAATGTACCAACATATATTCTCTCTAAGTGTTTGAAAGAGCTCTTCATACCCGTGGGTATTTTCACCCCCCGGGGGCATTTATAAATTCAGTCCCATCAGTGCTGCTGTTATATAGGGAATATGACCCCTATACTTGGCATAGAAGCTTTCATTTCCATTTTTTGCTAATTTTTATAGCCTTGGTTGTTTTTTTAATTAGGAATTCAGAGTGGGTACATTACTTTTATTAAATAAACCTACCATTATGTTGATTATGTTGACTGAACAGCCCCTGGTAAAATGTTGTTCTAAAATTTTGCCTATGGTATATCATAATGATTTTTAATGCATTTTGAATCAAGTAAATAACACAGAAGAAAGCCACGAGGCACAATCTTTTTCCATCTTTTTTCCTTCTTTGCTTTGATTTTTCTTTCTTTTCCTTCTGCCTCTTTTTTTTGTTTGTTTTAAAGATTTTATTTATTTGAGAGAGCAAGAATGAGAGAGAGAGAGCACATGAGAGGGGGAAGGGTCAGAGGGAGAGCAAGGAGCCCGATGTGGGACTCGATCCCGGGACTCCAGGATCATGACCTGAGCCAAAGGCAGTCACTTAACTGACTGAGCCACCCAGGCACCGTCCTTCTGCCTCTTTTATTCATAATCTTATGAACTGGGCCTTATGGGACTTGAAACTGTTGAGTCCCTTTCCTGACATAGTTTATAAGCACCAACTTGAGAGGTAGGTTTTGTGTCTGAATATAAGTAAAACATGTAATAATGACATTCTTATGGGGATATCTCCTTTTCAGATAAACTAGGCAAGTATTGTTTTATGTAGGTAGAGTCTACCAAAAACAAGGAACTGAGATATTGTGTGGAAAAGAGTGGGAAATATAATAAAAGTTCTTGATTTTGTCTATGAACTTTTCGGTAATATAGTCCCCGTCTCACCTGTCTTGATAATGTAAAAAGGATACTATGCTGGGGGTGCAGATAAAGCTGCATTCAAATCCTGGCTCTGATGTCTTTTGGGTAACCTTGAACAAATTACCGATCCTCGGCATTTTCTGTAAAATGGCCACAGTTATCTACATCAATAGGATTATTGAGAGGATTAAAAATAATCTTACAGAGATAAAGGTTCCGGGCAGATATCTAGGGCTCAAAAAATGTTAGTTCTTTCTTCCTCTCTTAATTCCATTTCTTTTTATATGCATTTAAGGCCTATTCTGTAGTCCTGAAGCATAGTAGTATTAGAATGAACTATAATTGTAACTAAGCAGTGTTAAAATATACTTACCATTTTCTTCAGTTAAAACCTCTTCAGAAAATTATTGAGCCATCCATGTTTATGAATATTGCACCACCTCCAGAAAGAATAGATCCTGTGACGTAAGTGTTTGAAGTCTTATTTGCACAATCAGAATATGTGACATTTAAAACATTTAATCCATTTGAGGGACCATTTTGGTTGTCTTAAGACATAGCCAGAATGGGCTAGACTCTAAGGGAAAGAGAGCAGTGAATTGTTTTGCTTAATAAGGTGAGAGAAATTGGGGGTTTCTGGGGATAGCCCTGGCGAGAGGAGGTGAGGAGGCCTAGAGAGAAGATAAAGGAGAGAGGAGAGTGCCGGCTTCATGGCTGAAGAAGGGAAGGCAGGGTTAAGCTGATAAGGAAAGTTGGCCAGTGAGATACCCCTTTCTAGAAAGAGGTGAGGGACTTTTAAGATCAAAGTGTCTAATAGTTGGCCGTTTTCTTCCACAGTATAGTAGTGTTACCTCTATCCCACACATTCTGTTATTTCCAAATCTTCAGCAAAAAGTCTGTTTCATAAATGGCATTAGCAAACCAAAAGTAACTTAAAATATACCAACCAGTCTTAAAATTTCAACAGTAAAAATAGATTAAAGAGAAATGAGCACCTGAGATGGAAATGTAATCTCTAGTGCTGTCCCAGAATAAGAAATGGAGAAATTGGGATTGAGGGAATTAGGTATAGGATGGGAATTTATGTTCTGAAGCTCTTATTGTCCTATAGTCTCACCAATACTGGGTATTATCATTAAAAATAAATTTTGTCCACTTGATATTGGTCATTTGTTGAAATAGTAAAGTTTGAATGTTTTATGTTTATCAATCATTATTTCTTTATTCACTAATTGATTCAATAAACATTCATTGAATGTGTCTGCTATACCTCCAAGCTATTGCAAATACTAAAATAAATGAGGCCTGGTCCCTGCCCTCTGGTAGCTCATGGTTTAGTGTGCAAAGGTAACTTGCGAAAAGAAATGATTATAATACAAATGAGATAAAAACCTTCCTAGAGGTAAACGTAAGGAACTGTAGCACATAGGGTGTGGGATAATGGTGGGAGGAACATAAAGTTGGGTCACAGCAAATTTATTGATACGGGCTCACTAAGCAGAGATTCTGCATTTAATTTTGCAGATTAGGGGGTTAGAAAAGACGTGATTTGGTTGTTTGGTTGCAGAAACATGAACCAAAAGATGCCCACTTGGGTGGATTGGAAGTGCCAGACCTGCCTTGGTTTAATGTAGAAGGAAGGTGTTCAAAGGGTTAGAGAGATGGTGATGTTGGTCTGGATTTGTTTTTAAGACCTACTCACTCACCCTGGGAGTTTGCACCTTTTCACCATTTACACCTTTCACCATTACTGTGAGAAGTAAATGTGTGAGGGGAGCCCCACCCTTGAAGAGCTCTGTGATTGTTCTTCTCTATTAGGCAGACCTTACAGTGGGAACTGCAGTCACTGAACTGGGAAACCTAAATGCAATGGGAGTGTGGCATCCTGAAGTGGCAGAGCCCAGTGATGGCGCCACCACCTAAGGCAAGATGGCCGTGGTCACTGTAGCGGACAGTAGAATAGTTTGACTCACGAAGACCTATAGCATTGGCTAGTTGATCATGATGTTCCTAGAAATATATAAGAAGCCTCATCAATTCTTACTTAATCTGTATAAGCAGAAAAGTTCTAGGTGATAAAAACAGAGTCATAGCTCCTCAGTCAATTCCCAGATTTGAGCCAGTTTGCAGACCCAAAAGCCTTCGAATGAAGGGGAGGCTTGGTCCCCTTAAGGAGAGACGCTAGTATGCTGTCAAAAATTTCTAAGGTTAATCTTTCTCCCAGCTTTCCCAAAAGGGAAGGAGAGCCTTTTACCAGGGTAATTATGCATTAGGGAAAAGGAAATAACCAGACCTTTCAGAGACTACTGGACACTCGCTCTAAACTGACACTAGTTCCAGAAGATCCAAACGTCACTGTTGTCCACCAGTCAGACTAGGGACTTATGGAGGACAGGTGATCAATGGAGTTTTAAACCCATCCTGTGATTATTTCCCCAGTTCCAGATTGCATATTTGGAATCAACACACTTAGCAGTAGATGAATCCCTACATTGGTTCCCTGACCTGTGGACCAAGGGATATTCTGGTGGGAAAGGCCAAATGGAAACCACTAGAGAGCTACCTCCACCTAAGAAAATTGTAAGCCAAAAGCAATACCACATTCATGGGAGGATTGCAGAGATGAGTGCCATTATCAAGGACTTGAAAGATGCAGGGGTGGTGATGCCCATCATATCTCCATTTAGCTCACTTATTTTGGCCTGTGCATAAGACAGAGCTTGGAGAGTGATAGTAGATTGTTGTAAGCTTAACCAGGCAGTGATTCCAGTTGCAGCCACTGTACCAAATGTGGTTTCATTGCTTGAGCAAATTAACACATCCTCTGGTACTTGGTATGCAACTCTTGATCTGGCAAATGCTATTTTCCTCATATAAAAACCATCAGAAGTAGTTTCTTTCAGCTGGTAAGGCCAAGTGAGACACCTTCACTGTTTTACCTCAGGTATATCAACTTCTCCAGCCCTATGTCATTAATTTAGTTCACAGGAATCTTTTTTTTTTTTTTTAAGATTTATTCATTTTAAAGAGAGAGCATGAGCAGGGGGAGGAGCAGAGGGAGAGGGAGAGAAAGTCCCAAGCAGACTCCACACTGAGCACAGAGCCCGACACAGGGCTCAATCCCAGGACCCTGAGATCATGACCTGAGATGAAACTAAGAGTTGGATTCTTAACCAACTGAGCCACCCAGGTGCCCTATAGTTTACAGGAATCTTGATTGCCTTTCCCTTATACAAGATATTACACAGGTCCATTACAGTGATGACCATTATGCTTACTGGACCTAGTGAACAGGAAATAGCAACTAATCTAGACTTCTGATAGGACATTTGCATGTCAGAGCGTGGGAAGACTTCTGACAAAAATTCAGGGGTCTTCTACCTCATTGAAATTTTGAGGATCCCCTGGTATGGGGATTGTCAAGATAATCCTGCTAAGGTGAAGGATAAGTTGTATCTGGCCCCTCCTACAACCAAAACAGAGGCACAACACCCGGTGGGCCTTTTTGGATTTTGGAGATAACTTACTCCTTATTTGGGTGTGCTACTCTGGCCCATTTACCAAGTGACCTGAAAAAAATATATATTTATATAGCAAATATATTTTCTTCCCTCTCATATTTCTTTATCATGTAACAAAAGGTATATTGACTTTATATTGTAATATTTAAGTATTGTTAAACTTACAGCATACTACTTAAGTTTCAGGATATTAAGATGAGTAAACATCACCCAAAGACTTTATATTCTTCTCTGGGGAAGGGGCTAGTGAGTTTTTGGTTGTATGCAGGATAGTTATATCGTGTTAGGTGGAATTATGACCTGTTATTGTTCTCATTTGGAGATTAAATATGTTTTAAAGAGATGCTTATGGGTGCCAGGTTGACAAGGGGTGGGTGGACTTGTGATGATTAATTTCACGTGTCAACTTGACTGGGCCATAGAATAACGATTTGTATCTAAAGATTGGGAGAGAGGTCTGGGCTCAAACACTTTCTACTTCTCTTTAGAATTTCAGGTCCTTATCCCCTTTCCCAGCCCTGCTGCCCATCTTAGTAGTAAAATTATTCAATAGAGCACTTCTGTCAGGATTTTTGACCTTTGTCTTCTTTCCTAGCTCTACCCTCTGATGGTCTCAGGTAGACAGGTGAACTTACAGTCTAAAAGAGAGAATGATTCAAATGTGATAGCGACCACTGATTTTAGAAGTGTGCTTTTGTTTTGATTGCCATATTTAACATTATAACCATTTTGCAGAAATGTTATTACACCACAACCAATAGAATATCCAGCATTCCTATCCCCAGACCTGAATGTTACTGTTGGGATGCCAGCTGTAGTGCCCCAATCCAACCAGCCATCCGTAGTGAGACTTGAAAAACTTCAGCAACAACCTCGAGAAAGGTATGTATGTATGTATGTATGTATGTATGTATGTATGTATAAATCAATCAATCAAAAACCAACACAACCAAAACAATCTTCATCTTATTTATGTGTTAGTGGTACATTAATTTTTTTTGGGGGGGGGACATGGGCTTTAGGTATTTGTTTAGAAAAGTCAATGTCTAGTGCCCCTGTAATGCATATGGTGGTTCACTTTGTATAAGTCCTTTAAACTATCTGCACTCTTTTTCATTCTTTTTTCTTTTTGCTCTTCTGATTGGATGAATTCCTTTGCCCTGTCTTTGAGTTTGCCAATCCTTTCTTCCACATCATCTAGTGCTTTTGAATTATTCAGTCCAGTTATTGTGTTCTTTAGCTCTATGATTTCTGTTTGGTACTTTCTTATATTTTGTATCTCTTTGTTGCAATTCTTATTTTGTTTACGAATTTCTTTCTTGACCTCAATGCACATCATTATGACCATGATTTTGAATTTTTTTTCTTTTTTAAGATTATTTATTTATTAGAGAGAGAGAAGAGTGAGCAAGAACACAAGTGGGGCAGGGGGAGAGGCAGAGGGAGAGGGAGAAGCGGGATCCCTGCGCAGCAGGCTTGATCCCAGGACCCCGGGATCATGATCTGAGCCAAAGGCAGACACTTAACCGACTGAGCCACCCAGGCGCCCCTCAGTATTTTGAATTCTTTATCAGGTAGGTAAATCACTTATCTCTATTTCATTATGGTCTGTTTCTGGAGTTTTTCTTATTTATTTGTTTGGAACTTAATGTTTCTGGAGTTTTATCTTGCTACTCTGTTCTGTTCTCTTTCTTCCTTTACCCTCACTCTCTGTATTGGTTTCTGAGCACTAGATGAAACTGTCACCTTTCCTAGCCTTGATGAAGTGGTCTCATGTAGGAAATGAACCTCATCAATGAGCCCAGCCCAAGCTCTTGGGTGTCACTTAAACCTTTGTGATTGTGCAAGCTGCTTTCCTTTTTTCTTGGTGGCTTCCAGTTGTTGAGAGTGTGTCAAGATTTGTCAGTATCCCAAGAGGAAGATCTCAGCATCTAGACTCAGGCTGACTGGAAGTTGAACCTCCAGGCAGCTGCTGGGAAGGTATGTAGCTAGAGCCCTTCCATGGAGAAACCAGGAGATGGGCTTTCTTGCCTGCTCCCTTTGTGCCCGGCCTGGGGGTATAGCCATTGGGGTGGAAGTCATTCCTGCACCCATTAAGAACTGATTCTTTGTGTGCTGAAGTTCTGTGGGACTGGTGAATCCAAACCCCATTGGCTATGACAGCTAAACTGTCTAAGGGCCCATCTCTTTGGCAATGGTCACAAAGTCTGGGGTGCCAGATGTCTGTATAAGCTCCTTCCAGGGAGATACTGATGATTTGGATTGGGCTAGAGGGAGGAGGAGATAGTGTCTGCTGGCTTCCACAGGTCTCTAAGAAGGATTACAGTCAACCCCTGGATGCATACTAAATTAGGAGCCTGACCTCCAGATAACAGCTTTTAAAGAATGCAGTGGGCCTCTTTTGGAGAATAACTGGGAGATGAGCTTATTTTTGCACTATTCCTTCTGTGCTGAGCCCTGGGCAGATAGCATGGTAAGTCAGAGCAAACCTGTTAAAAACTTTTATTTTTCTGTAGCCTTGTGGGTCTTGTGGGCACAAGCTGTCTTAGCTTTCAGAAATAGGTGTTTTGGGGGCCTGTCCTCAGATGGGAGTCTTGAAAGGTGGGGTGCCGTATGTGTTGTCTAACCCTTTTTTTCTCAGGGAGATGCTGGGAGTTGAGGGTTCTGTCCCAACTGTAGGGCACTGTGCCAGGGGTGGGGTTTATAGTATTTGCCTCATCCTTTCCACCTTGTTTTGATGTGGGTATTTTCTAATTTGCATGATGTGTAGGAGTTGCTCAGCTTATTTCTAGATTTCTTTTAGAGAGAATTGCTCTTTGTATAACCATAGGTACTGTACATACATGGGAGGAGGTGAGTTCAGGAGCCTCCTCACCATCTTGAAGTGGAAATTGCAAATTTCTTTAATGTCTTGCCTAATAGTACACAACTGGATCCTCATAACGGCTTCTGCATCCAAACAGAGCAGCTCCAGCTGCAGAACCTTGACTTATCTGGCTCACAGTGACAGTGACAGCCACTGCTCTGATTTCCCTCCTGGAGCTTCACCAGCTGATCACCTTCTTCCTAGCGAAATGGGTCCCAGTGAGTCATCTTGTCACTGTGTTCACTTACTCCACATGTATTTTTCTTGCATGTTTTCAGAGTCTAGGGTTGTTATTCGGCTCCTTATTCTTTCTTCTTATAACTACTTTGGAATTTGGCACTGATAGTTTTCTGTTGCTTAGTTTTATATGGAATTAATTTTCCTGATTTTTTATTTTTTATTTATTTATTTTTATTTTTATTGTTATGTTAATCACCATATATTACATCATTTGTTTTGGTGTACTGTTCCATGATTCATTGTTTGTTTTTCCTGATTTTTTAAATAGGAGATTTGGTTTAGAGAGCTTCTTGAGTTTCACAGAACTCCCACTATTGATGTTTTCATTTGGTGTTTAAAAATATGAGTTGCTTTCTAAAATTTTCTGGGGCTGTGCCTTGGACTAGAAACCTGGTTGGTCAGTTTTGAGCATTCACAGTGGTTAGACTGTTCCAGTCCTTTTAATGTTTACCATGAATCTTTTGTACTCATTTGCTATTGGAATGAGCAAAACCTCCCAGTTTCAACTGCTTTTCTCAAATTGGCCTGCTGTAATTTCCCATCCATGACTACCTGTTGGCTATTTTGGGGTTTTCTTATTTTCAGGTCCTTCAGATGCCGCCCCCCCCAGTTTATTTTAAGATTTATTTATTTAGAGAGTCCGAGCAGGGAGAGTAGGGGCAGAGGGAGAGAAATCCAGTCAGACTCTCTGCTGAGTGCAGAACTCCCCTAGGGCTCAATCCCAGGACCCTGAGATCATGACTCGAGTTGAAATGAAGAATTGGATGCTCAACCAACTAAGCCACCCAGGCACTCCCAGATGCCCCTTTTATGCCTGTTGCTTTCTGACATATATACACTGATACCTTAAAGGTCTTATGTATATGTTTTGGGGTTCATAGAAACGCCTTGTCACATGATTGTGTTGTAAATGTTGCCCATAGGTTCTTGGGTTTGCTACTGAGCTACTCTTTTTATGTAGAGATTTGAGAAGATTCAAAAACTACGCTACCCCTGCTGGCCTTCTCTTCTAGAATTTCCCCCTTTTGTTAAACTTTCATATTTATAATAATTTATCTGTAGCATCATTTGGGAGAATTTATTTAAACATTCATGCCTACAAATAACAATTTTTTATCCCTAGTGCTTATTCTTTAATTTTGTTTTCTTGACCTACTATGCTAGCTAGAAGCTCCAGTCAATGTCTGATATAAATGGCAAGGGTGTACATCCTTGTTTTGTTCATGATCTTTAAAGGCTACACCTCTAGCATTTAATAGTTAAGAGCATATACTTATATATGTTTTTAATATATAGATATGCTATACCAGGTTAAGTAAATTATTCCACTTTGTTCCTAGTTTTCTAAGTTTCTTTAAAATCATAAATGGATGTTGGATTTTGCCAAATGTTTTTTCTCTTTTAATCAGTTAAATTGTATTTATGTTTTCTAATGTCAATGTCAAAATATCCTTGTATACCTGGGATAAATCTAACTTGTTTATGATATATTATCTTTTTTCTATACTACTGGATTTTTTTGTATTAAAATTATATTTTTAACATTTGCATCTATGTTCATGAATGAGATTAGACTAATTTCCTTTTTTTATAATGTCCTTCTTAGGGTTTATCATCAAGGTAATAGTGTCCTCATGAAACAAATTGGGAAACATTCCCTCTTTTCTATTTAATTCTTGTCAGTTACATCTTTAGACGACCAAAGCCTTTTGAAATTTCTTGGATTAGAAGCTAAATTCCTACTTTTTCTTTTTTCTGTTGCAGAAAATATCATGAATATATTAGGTAATTTATAAAATATATATATGTTTAAATAATGAGACCAATATATATTGAATAACTTCTAAAACATGTATGTATAGCTTAAATAAAAATAATAAGACTGATGCCTAGATATTTATGATTCAGGTTAAGAAATACAACAGCGGGGCACCTGGGTGGCTCAGTTGGTTAAGCTTCTGACTCTTGGTTTTGGCTCAAGTCGTGATCTTAGAGTCTTGAAATTGAGCCCTGCAAGGGGTTCCATGCTCAGCGTGGAGTCTGCTTGAGATTCTCTCCCTCTCCCTCCCCCTCTGCCCCTTCCCCCACTTGCATGCTCTCTTTCTCAAACAAACAAACAAAATCTTTCAAAAAATAAAAGAAATACAACATCACAATATTGGATTCCTAGCCATAGCAGTCACACAATGAAAAGAAATGCATCCAAGTTGACAAGGAAGAAGTAAAACTATCACTCTTTGCAGATGACATGATACTTCATATAGAAAATCCAAAAGACTCCACCAAAAATTGTTAGAATTGATACATGAATTCAGTAAATTAGCAGGATGCAAAAATTAATATACAGAAATCTGTTGCATTCCATACACCAATAATGAAGCAGCAGAAAGAGACATAGAGAAATCAATCCCATTTACGATTGCACCAGAAACCATGAGATACTTAGGAATAAACCTAACCAAAGAGGTAAAAGACCTGTACTCCGTGAAAACTATAAAACACTGATGAAAGAAAATGAAGATGAAACAAATAAATTGAAAAACATTCCATGTTCATGGATCAGAAGAATGAATATTGTTAAAATGTCTATGCTACCCAAAGCAATCTACACATTTAATGCAATCCCTATAAAATACTAACAGCATTTTTCACAGAGCTAGAACAAACAGTCCTCAAATTCGTATGGAACCACAAAAGACCCCAAATAGCCAAAGCAACTTTCAAAAAGAAAAGCAAAGTTGGAGGCATCACGATTCTAGACTTGAAGTTATCTTACAAAGTTGTAGTGATCAAGAGAGTATGGTACTGGCACAAAAACAGACACATAGATCAATGGAACAGAATAGAGAGCCCCAAGATGAACCTACAACTATATGGTCAGTTAATCTTCGACAAAGCAGGAAAGAATATCCAATGGAAAAAAGACAGTCTCTTCAACAAATAGTGTTGGGAAAATTGGACAGCAACGTGCAAAAGAATGAAATGGGATCATTTTCTTAAAACTATACACAAAAATAAATTCAAAATGGATTAGAAGCCTAAGTGTGAGACAGGAATCCATTAAAATCCTAGAGGAGAACACAGGCAGTAACCTCTATTACGTTGGTCATACCAACTTCTTACTAGATATGTCTCCTGATGCAAGGGAAACAAATGCAAAAATAAACTATTGGGACTTCATCAAGATAAAAACCTTCTGTGCAGCAAAGGAAAGAGTCAACAAAACTAAAAGGCCACCTACTGAATGGGAGAAGATATTTACAAATGACATATATCTGATAAAGTGTTAGTATCCAAAATCTATAAAGAACTTATCAGACTCAACACCCTAAAACCAAATAATCCAGTTAAGAAATGGGCAGAAGACCTGAATAGACACTCTTCCAAAGAAGACATACGGATGGCTAACAGACGTGAAAAAATGCTCAACATCACTCATCATCAGGGAAATACAAATCAAAACTACAATGAGGTATCACCTCCCATTTGTCAGAATGGCTAAAATGAACAACACAAGAAACAACAGGTGTTGGCAAGGTTGTGGAATAAAGGGCAATTTGCTTACACTGTTGGTGGGAATGCAAACTAGTACAGCTATTTTGGAAAACAGTATGGAGTTTCCTCAAAAAATTAAAAGTAAACTACCCTATGATCCAGCAATTACACTACTAGGTATTTACCCAAAGATTACAAAAATACTAATTCAAAGGGATACATGCACCCCAATGTTTATAGCATTATTAACAATAGAAATTATGGAAAGAGCCCAAAAGTCCACTGACGAATGGATAAAGAAATCTTGCCATTTGCAACAACATGGATGGAGCTAGAGAGTATTATGGTAAGCAAAATAAATCAGAGAAAGACAAATACCATATAATCTCACTCATGTGTGGAATTTAAGAAATTCATAGGGGGAAAAAGAGAGACAAACCAAGAAACAGCTTCTTAACTGGAAAGAACAAACTGATGGTTAGCAGAAGGGAGCTGGAGTGGGGTGGGGGGCATTAAATAACTGATGGGGATTAAGGGGGCATTTGTGATGAGCACTGGGTGTTGTATGGAAGTGTTGAATCACTAAATTGTACACCTGAAACTATTACTACACTGTATCTTAACTGGAATTTAAATAAAAACTTAAAAAAGAAATAGAACATCATCAATATAAAAAATGTGCTTTGTGTGCCCTTATGAGAGTCCATCTTTTCCCCAACCCATCCTTTGGTAACCACTGCCCTGACTTTTTTTTTTTTAATTTTACTTTATTATGTTATGTTAATCACCATACATTACATCATTAGTTTTTGATGTAGTGTTCCATGATTCATTGTTGGCGTATAATACCCAGTGTTATACGTGCCCTCTTTAATACCCATCACCAGGCTAACCCATCCCCCCACCCCCTCCTCTCTAGAACCCTCAGTTTCTCATAGTTCATAGTCTCTCATGGTTCGTCTCCCCCTCCGATTTCCCCCCTTCATTTTTCCCTTCCTACTATCTTCTTCTTCTTTTTTTAACGACATATAATGTATTATTTGTTTCAGAGGTATGGGTCTGTGATTCATCAGTCTTACGCAATTCACAGTGCTCACCCTCCCCAATGTCTGTCACCCAGCCACCCCATCCCTCCCACCCCCCACCACTCCAGCAACCCTCAGTTTGTTTCCTGAGATTAAGAATTCCTCATATCAGTGAGATCATATGATACATGTGTTTCTCTGATTGACTTATTTTGTTTAGCATAATACCCTCTAGTTCTATCCATGGCATTGCAAATGGCAAGATCTCATTCCTTTTGATGGCTGCATAATATTCCATTGTATATATATACCACATCTACTTTATCCATTCATCTGTTGATGGACATCTTGGCTCTTTCCATAGTTTGGCTATTGTGGACATTGCTGCTATAAACATTGGGGTGCAAGTACACCTTCGGATCACTACATTTGTATCTTTGGGATAAATACCCAGTAGTGCAATTGTTTGGTCATACGGCAGTTCTGTTTTCAACTTTTTGAGGAACCTCCGTACTGTTTTCAAGAGCGGCTGCACCAGCTTGCATTCCCACCAACAGTGTAGGAGGGTTCCCCTTTCTCTGCATCCTCACCAACATCTGTCGTTTCCTGACTTAATTTCAGCCATTCTGACTGGTGTGAGGCAGTGTCTCATTGAGGTTTTGATTTGGATTTCCCTGATGCCAAGCCATGTTGAGCACTTTTTCATGTGTCTGTTGGCCATTTGGATGTCTTCTTTGGAAAAATGTCTGTTCATGTCTTCTGCCCATATCTTGATTGGATTATTCTTTGGGTGTTGAGTTTGATAAGTTCTTTATAGATTTTGGATACTAGCCCTTTATCTGATAGGTCATTTGCAAATATCTTCTCCCATTCTGTTGGTTGTCTTTTGGTTTTGTTGACTGTTTCCTTTGCTGTGCAAAAGCTTTTTATCTTGATGAAGTCCCAATAGTTCATTTTTGCCCTTGCTTCCCTTGCCTTTGGCAATGTTTCTAGGAAGAAGTTGCTGTGGCTGAGGTCGAAGAGGTTGCTGCCTGTGTTCTCCTCTAGGATTTTGATGGACTCCTGTCTCACATTTAGGTCTTTTATCCATTTTGAGTCTATTTTTGTATGTGGTGTAAGGAAATGGTCCAGTTTCATTCTTCTGAATGTGGCTGTCCAATTTTCAGAGACTGTCTTTTTTCCATTGGACATTCTTTCCTGCTTTGTCGAAGATTAGTTGACCTTAGAGTTGAGGGTCCATTTCTGGGCTCTCTATTCTGTTCCATTGATCTATGTGTCTGTTTTTGTGCCAGTACCATACTGTCTTGATGATGACAGCTTTGTAATAGAGCTTGAAGTCCAGAATTGTGATGCCACCAGCTTTGCTTTTCTTTTTCAACATTCCTCTGGCTATTCGGGGTCTTTTCTGGTACCATATAAATTTTAGGATTATTCCATTTCTTTGAAAAAAGTGGATGGTATTTTGATAGGAATTACATTAAATGTGTAGATTGCTCTAGGTAGCATTGACATCTTCACAACATTTGTTCTTCCAATCCGTGAGCATGGAACATTTTTCCATTTCTTTGTCTCTTCCTCAATTTCTTTCATGAGTATTTTATAGTTTTCTGAGTACAGATTCTTTGCCTCTTGGGTTAGATTTATTCCTAGGTATCTTACGGTTTTGGGTGCAATTGTAAATGGGATCAACTCCTTAATTTCTCTTTCTTCTGTCTTGGTGGTGGTGTATAGGAATGCCACTGAGTTCTGTGCATTGATTTTATATCCTGCTACTTTACTGAATTTCTGTATGAGTTCTAGCAGTTTTGGGGTGGAGTCTTTTGGGTTTTCTACATAAAGTATCATATCATCTGCAAAGAATGAGAGTTTGATGACTTCTTTGCTGATTTGGATGCCTTTTATTTCTTTTTGTTGTCCGATTGCTGTGGCTAGGACTTCTAGTACTATGTTGAATAGCAGTGGTGATAGTGGACATCCCTGCTGTGTTCCTGACCTTAGGGGGAAAGCTCTCAGTTTTTCCCCATTGAGAATGATATTCACTGTGGGTTTTTCATAGATGGCCTTTATGATATTGAGTCACGTACCTTCTATCCCTACACACTGAAGTTTTAATCCAGAAAGGATGCTGTACTTTGTCAAGTGCTTTTTCTGCATCTACTGAGAGGATCATACGGTTCTTGTTCTTTCTTTTATTAATGCATTGTATCACATTGATTGATTTGTGGATGTTGAACCAACCTTGCAGCCCAGGAATAAATCCCACTTGGTCGTGGTGAATAATCCTTTTGATGTACTGTTGGATCCTATTGGCTAGTATTTTGGTGAGAATTTTTGCATCCATGTTCATCAGGGATATTGGTCTGTAATTCTCCCTTTTGATGGGGTCTTTGTCTGATTTTGGGATCAAGGTAATGCTGGCCTCAAAATGAGTTTGGAAGTTTTCCTTCCCTTTCTAGTTTTTGGAACAGTTTCAGAAGAATTGGTATTAATTCTTCTTTAAATGTTTGGTAGAATTCCCCTGGGAAGCCATCTGGACCTGGGCTTTTGTTTGTTGGGAGATTTTTGATGACTGCTTCAATTTCCTTAGTGGTTATAGGTCTGTTCAGGTTTTCTATTTCTTCCTGGTTCAGTTTTGGTAGTTTGTACATCTCTAGGAATGCCTCCATTTCTTCCAGATTATCTAATTTGTTCATAGAGTTGCTCATAATCTGTTCTTATAATTGTTTGTATTTCCCTGGTGTTGGTTGTGATCTCTCCTCTTTCATTCATGATTTTGTTGATTTTGGTCATTTCTCTTTTCTTTTTGATGAGTCTGGCCAGGGGTTTATCAATCTTGTTAATTCTTTCAAAGAACCAGCTCCTCATTTCGTTGATCTGTTCTACTGTTCTTTTGGTTTCTATTTCATTGATTTCTGCTCTGATCTTTACTATTTCTCTTCTCCTGCTGGGTTTAGGCTTTATTTGCTGTTCTTTCTCCAGCTCCTTTAGGTGTAGGGTTAGGTTGTGTATTTGAGACCTGTCTTGTTTCTTGAGAAAGGCTTGTATTGCTATATATTTTCCTGTTAGGACTGCCTTTGCTGTATCCCAAAGATTTTGAACAATTGTGTTTTCATTTTCATTTGTTTCCATGAATTTTTTAAGTTCTTCTTTAATTTCCTGGTTGACCCACTCATTCTTTAGTAGGATGCTCTTTAGCCTCCATGTATTTGAGTTCTTTCCGAATTTCCTCTTGTGATGGAGTTCTAGTTTCAAAGCACTGTGGTCCAAAAATATGGAGGGAATGATCCCAATCTTTTGGTACTGGCTGAGACCTGATTTGTGACCTAGGATGTGATCTCTTCTGGAGAATGTTCCATGGGCACTAGAGAAGAATGTGTATTCTGTTGCTTTGGGATGGAATGTTCTGAATATATCTGTGAAGTCCATTTGGTCCAGTGTGTCATTTAAAGTCTTTATTTCCTTGTTGATCTTTTGCTTAGATGATCTGTCCATTTCAATGAGGTGGGTTTTAAAGTCCCCTACTGTTATTGTATTGTTGTCAGTGTGTTTCTTTGATTTTGTTATTAATTGGCTTATATAATTGGCTGCTCCCATGTTAGGGGCATAGATATTTATAATTGTTAGATCTTGTTGGATAGACCCTTTAAGTATGATATAGTGTCCTTCCTCATCTCTTATTAGAGTCTTTGGTTTAAAATCTAATTTGTCTGATATAAGGATTGCCACCCCAGCTTTCTTTTGATGTCCATTAGCATGGTAAATGGTTTTTCCACCCCCTCACTTTCAATCTGGAGGTGTCTTTGGGTCTAAAGTGAGTCTCTTGCAGACAGCATATTGATGGGTCTTGTTTTTTTATCCAGTCTGTTACCCTGTGTCTTTTGATTGGGGCATTTAGCCCATTTACATTCGGGGTAACTATTGAAAGATATGAATTTAGTGCCATTGTATTGCCTGCAAGGTAACTGTTACTATATATTGTCTCTGTTCCTTTCTGGTCCATGTTACTTTTAGGCTCTCTCTTTGCTTAGAGGACCCCTTTCAATATTTCTTGTAGGGCTGGTTTCATGTTAGCAAATTCTTTTAGTTTTTATTTGTCCTGGAAACTTTTTGTCTCTCCTTCTATTTTCAATGACAGCCTAGCTGGATATAGTATTCTTGGCTGCATATTTTTCTCGTTTAGTGCTCTGAAGATCTCATGCCAGTCCTTTCTGGCCTGCCGGGTCTCTGTGGATAGGTCTGTTGCCAATCTAATGTTTTACCATTGTAGGTTATAGACCTCTTGTCCCAAGCTGCTTTCAGGATTTTCTCTTTGTCTCTTAGACTTGTAAGTTTTACTATTAGATGTCAGGGTGTTGACCTATTTTTATTAATTTTGAGAGGGGTTCTCTGTGCCTTCTGGATTTTGATGCCTGTTTCCTTCCCCAAATTAGGGAAGTTCTCTGCTATAATTTGCTCCAGTATACCTTCTGCTCCCTCTCTCTTTCTTCTTCTTCTGGGATCTCAATTATTCTAATATTGTTTCATCTTGTGGTTTCACTTATCTCTTGAATTCTGCCCTTGTGATCCAGTAGTTGTTTATCTCTCTTTTTCTCAGCTTCTTTATTCTCCATCATTTGGTCTTCTATATTACTAATTCTCTCTTCTGCCTCATTTATCCTAGCAGTTAGAGCCTCCATTTTGATTGCACCTCATTAATAGCCTTTTTGGTTTCAACTTGGTTAGATTGTAGTTCTTTTATTTCTCCAGAAAGTGTTTCTCTAGCATCTTCCATGCTTTTTTTCAAGCCCATCCAGTATCTTTATAATCGTCATTCTGAACTCTAATTCCAACATCTTTGTTGGAATGTGTGTATTGATTAGGTGCCTGGCAGTTGGTACTGCCTCTTGTTCTTCTTTTTTTTTTTTTTTTTTTGAGCTGAGTTTTTCTGTCTTGTCATTTTGTCCAGAGGAGAATAGATGAATGAGAGAACAAAATGCTAACAGGGTAACAGTGACCCCAGAACAATATACACCAAACAAATCAGAAGAGACCGAAACTGGGGGGAAAGAAAGAAAAAAGAAAGAAAAAGCAAAAAGCAAAAAGAATATGATCAAATATGATCAGACTGGTGCATAGATCAGTGCCGCACACTAGATTTTGGGTGTATTTTGGTCTGTTAGAAGAAACGAAATTTTAAAGAAAAACTTGTACAAAAATCAGGGTAAATATGAAGGGATGGAATATGACTGTAAAGATGAAAATTATAAAAGATTTTATAAAAGGAATTGATAAGTTGGTTGAAAAAAAAGAGAAATTAAAAAATTAAAAGGGAGAGAATGGGATCACACAGGAGACTAGAACAAAGCCATACACTAGAGATTCAGGGTATATTTTGAAACTTTATCCCAAAATTTTAAAGCAAGAACAACTCATAAATATACCAAAAATAAGGTTAACTACAATGAAGGGATAGAATATGACTCTAAAAATGAAAAATAAAAAAGATTTTTAAAAGAGGGATTGATAAGATGTTGGTTCAAAAAGGGGAAAAAGAAAAATTTTAAAAAATACAAAAAGAAAAAAGAAAATTAAAAAAAATTAACTTTGAAAGACTAAAGAATCATGGGGAAAAAGGCATGAATTCTATGTGCAGTATTCCCCTAGCGCTGGAGTTCTGCCCTTCTCATTGATCGGTAAACTTGGTCTTGGCTGGCTGTTCTTGCTGATCTTCTGGAGGAGGGGCCTTTTGCCATGGTTCTCAAATGTCTTTGCTCGAGGCAGAATTGCCCCGCCCTTGCCAGGCCCGGGCTAAGTAATCTGCTTGGGTTTGCTCTCCGGAGCTTTCGTTCCCTGCAAGCTTTCTGTTTGGCTTTGAAGGATTAGAGTGAAAATGGCGGCCTCCCAATCTCCACCCCAGAGGAGCTGAGAACTTGGGGCCCCACTCCTCAGTGCGCCCTCGAGAAAAGCAGTCAATCACTCCTATCTCCCCAGTCTCCGGCCACACTCCGTGCTCACCTGACCTGTGACTGAGCATTTCTATCTCTGGCACCCCACTCGGTGTGGAGTCTATAAACCCAGCAGATCCCTGTGGTGCGCTCCCGCGCTCCTGCTCCCAGGGGAGGAAGAGGAGTCCCCCTGGATCTGCCGCTTGTTGTGTCCTTGCTGGAAGAGCAGTGGCCCGACTGTGCCGCAGATCACCATTTATGGCAACCCTGAGCTGAGAGCCTGCGCCTTGGCTCCATCTCTGCAGCCGGCTTCCCCGCTCCGATACCTGGAAGTTGTGCTGCACTCAGTCACCCCCGGTCTTTCTGTGACCCTGAGAGTCCTACCCCCTGCTTAGCCACTGGAGCGATGTCCCTCAGTGAAGCAGACTTCTAAAAGTTCCGATTTTGTGCTCTGCTGCTCTATCACTTGCTGGTAGCGGCTGACGGAGGCCCCCCCACCCCCGCCCCGCCCCAGCCGCTCTCTATCCTCCCAAATATCACCTCGGATTCACTTCTCCACACGTCTTACCTTCCAGCAAGTGGTTGCTTTTCTGTTCAGAGAGTTGCTGCTATTCTTTTCTTGGATCTCCTGTTGAGTTCGTAGGTGTTCAGGATGGTTTGATCCCTATCTAGCTTAATTCCTGGGACCAGACAAAATTTAGGTCTCCTACTCCTCTGCCATCTTGCTCCTCCCCCTCCTACTGCCCTGACTTTTGTTGGAATCATTCCTTTTGTGTCCTTAAACAATATATTGCTGGTTTGCCTCTCTTAGAAAATTTTATAAGTGGATCATACTGAATGTATTCTCTTGTGAATCATACCATATATGTTCTTCTGTCACTTTTTAAATGTATAACTCATTTCTTTCTTTAGGCTGGAAAAAATGAAAAAAGAATATAGAAATCTGAATACATGGATTGAAAAAGCTAGCTATTTAGAAGGAGTTCTTATCCCAAAATTGGCCCATAGCGAACATAAGGTAATTAACATAATACATTCTCCATATATATAACTTCTAATACTTTTTATTTTAAAAAGATTATAATAAAAGTGATGATATTGCTTATTCTTGATATATAAAATGCTGTTCATGGCTCATGTACTTTTGTATTTTGCTAATGTGACATTTGATAAATATTGACTAATAATTTGTAAGATTTAGTTTTTTAACAGCTTTAAGATATAATTCACCTATTCAAAGTATACAGTTCAGTGGTCTTTAGTATATTCACAGAGTTGTATGTCCATTGCTATGATCAATTTTCAGGTATTCTCATTAGCCCCAAAAGAAACTCCTACCCCTTAACCAAACCTTCCAGAACCCCCGTTCTCTAGACAATAACTAGTCTACTTTCTGTTTCTATAGATTTGCTTATTCTAAACATTCCATTTGAGTGGAATCGTACAATATACAGTTCTTTGTGACTTTTGCTTCTTTCACTTAGCATAGGGTTTTCAAGGTTCATCCCCATACAATGGGGATGAACAAAATGTCAATACTTTGTTTCTTTTTTTTTTTTTTAAGAGTTTATTTATTTATTCATGAGAGACGGAGAGAGAGAGAGAGAAGCAGAGGGAGAAGCAGGCTCCCAAGGAGCAGGGAGCCTGATGCGGGACTCGATCCCAGGACCCTGGGATCATGACCTGAGCCGAAGGCAGATGCTTAACCATCTGAGCCACCCAGGCGCCCAATACTTTGTTTCTTTTTACTGCCAAATAATATTCCACTATATGGATATGTACCACGTTTTGTTTATCCTCATCAGTTGGTGGACATTTGGGTTGTTTCAACTTTTTAGCTGTCATGAATAATGCTGTGAACATTCATGTGCAGGTTTTTATGTGAGTGTATGTTTGTAATTCTCTTGGGTATATACCTAGGAGTAGGATTTTTGGATCATACAGTAGTTCCCTCTTTAACTTTTTCAGGAACATCAAACTGTTTTCTTTTTCTTTTCTTTTTTTTTTTTAAGATTTTATTTATTTATTTGAAAGAGAGAGCACGAGCAGGGGAAGAGGGAGAAGCAGGCTCCCCACCAAGCAGGGAGCCCGATGCGGGGCTCGATCCCAGGACCCTGGGATCATGACCTGAGCCAAAGGCAGACGCTTAACTGACTGAGCCACCCAGGCGCCTCTCAAACTGTTTTCCATAGCGGTTGCACAATTTTACATCTAACCAGCAATGTATGAAGGTTCCATATCTTCTCCACCACTTGTTATTTTCCTTTTTTGTTTGTTTCAATTATAGCCATCTTAATGGGTTTGAAGTGGTATCTCATTATGGTTTTGATTTGCATTTCCCTGATAACCAATGAGGTGAACATCTTTTCATATGCTTACTGGCCATTCGTATATCTTCTTTGGATAAATGTTTACTCAAATCCTTTGGTGTTTTTTTTTAATTGGGTTACTTGTTTTTTTATTGTTCGGTTGTCAGAGTTCTTTATATTTTGAATACTAGACCTTTATCAATATATAAGTAGGTTTAATATTTAGAAATACAATCTGACCTATACATTTTCACCTGGCAGTAGGGATTCATAGGGGTTTCAGTGAATTAATAAAACATTACTGAGATCACAGCCTTGAAATAGTAGTCATGACATACTGATATATTAATGTTTTTCAGTGCCTTGTTATAATTTGGCATAGTGGTACTGCCTTAGGATAAATTAATTAGCACTTATGTAGAATTAGTATTTTAGGGAAAATTTGAGGGGCTCTTCATTAAAGGAACTATGGACTTGGGGTTCTTATTAAAAGATCAGTATTTTATAAGAGTCAGTGATCACTCTACCTTATAATTCCTCTTGGAATTTTTTTTAAAGATCCACATCACTTTGCAACTCATAGGTCATAATGTTTTCCAATAAAAAAGTAATAGTTTTCTTGGGGTATCCTCTTTTATCCCTTGAAGTTACAATATTATGTCATTTATCTCATAATCTTTTTCTCTTACACATTTGCCACTCAAATACCCTATCAATTCTTGGATAGCTTCTCTCTGGAACATTAACTCCTAGCCAGGGTATGCTTCTCTTTAAAATAGTGTTGTTTAGATGGTTTTTCTCCTAAACCCATATTCTTCCGTAAATTTTAAAGAGGGTAATGAAAGAAGTTATAAAGGCAGATTGGCTCTCTAAACATTTCTGCAATATCTTTCTTTTTTTTTTCTTGTTTCTAGGAAATTGATACCAACCAGTTACTAAAAAGCCTACATGAAGAGGAGTCTGAAGTTTTTGAAACATCAGGTTAAGAAACTAATTGACATTTCTGTTTATTAGATAATTAAAAAGAGGGTAGTTGTATCACAAAAAGAATTAGTAATTTGCTTTAAGTGGATTTCATTTTTTGTTGGAAATAAATATGCATCTCAGAGTCTTAGTATATGGTATTTATTTTGTAACACTCCAGAGAAAAGACTTTGACCCAATTAAGAGTTTTTTTTTTTTTTAAGATTTTATTTATATGAGAGAGAGAGAGAGACAGCATGTGCATGAGCAGGGGATGGGGCAGAGGGAGAGGGAGAGGGAGAGAATCTCAAGCAGACTTTGTGCTGAGTTTGGAACCTGATGTGGGGCTTGATCACAACCGTGAGATCATGACCTGAGCCAAAACCAAGAATTGGATGCTTAACCAACAAAACCACCCAGGTGCCCAAGAGTGTTTTTTTTTTTAATGTTCAAATTTTAACTGATCTATGAAAAAGTATTTTTCTTAAACATTAGCTGTAGGGCTATTGGTCTCTTTTAAGTAGAGGTGTGTGTGTCTGTGTGTGTGAGTGAAAGGAAGGACAGAGAGAGGGAGATGGTAAATTCAATTAGCATTAAATTTGAGAACTTATCACAAATTATCAGTAAGATAATGGAAGATATTATTTGGCAGTCTTTTTTTTTTTAAAAGATTTTATTTATTTATTTGAGAGAGAGAGACAGTGAGAGAGGGAACACAAGCAGGGGGAGTGGGAGAGGGAGAAGCAGGCTTCCCGCTGAGCAGGGGGCCTGATGCGGGGCTCAATCCCAGGACCCTGGAATCATGACCTGAGCCGAAGGCAGATGCTTAACGACTGAGCCACCCAGGCACCCCTATTTGGCAGTCTTTTAAAAAAATCTCTGTTAAAAGAGTCATGGAAAGTAAGTTAAAATAGTTGCATAAACTGTATCTGTAAAATCTTGGATTCTGCAGGTGTGGAATAACGACTTACTGTTACAGGACTTGTGCCACAAGTTACGTCTCTACTTCCCCTATTTCTACTTCCTGGCTACCTCAGCCTTTGATATGTTCATTTCCTAACCTCTGAGAATTAGCCAGCCTAGCAGAGCTATGCTGTCTTTAGCCTACTCTTTACCTTGAAATGTTCAATTTCCAGGTGTAGGAGAATCACAATTTCCATCTTCAGTATCACTATTGAAGATTTGAGGTTAACACGCCTCAGTCATTGTTGGTTGCCAACTTTTTTTTTTCTCTTTTTTTTCTTATCTGAAGAGTTTGTTTCAAGTCTAGTGACTTCTTTTTTCTGGTATTCCTATAGTTTCTTATAGCTTCAGCTAACAGTTATTGACCACTGTATTGCAGGCCTTCACCTGGATTATATAAATCAGTCCTCATAGCAGTCAGTTGAGGGTGCTATTATTTATCCATATTTTACAGATGAGAAAGCTGAGGATCAGACAGATTAACCAGTCAGAAGTCACACAGCCATCAACTGATAGGAATTAAATTTGAACCTTGTCCATTCGACCCAAGAGCTTAAGCATTTAACCATATTGCTGCTCATATCTTATATATACTTAATATCAGACCTGTAAGATAAGCCATTATTAATCCTATTTTACATATGAGAAAACCAAGGCTCAGAAAAATGGGCTAAGCTGACCAGTCACACAGCTAATGACCATAATAAATTTTGTGTTATACTAGACTTAACACATTCCTTTGTATCTCAGTTTTTTATTCCATCTCTCTTCCTTTAGGGTTTTCCTTTTCTACTTGCTAAATATATAATCTTCATATTTGTAGGAAAATTTTACAAGTGCTTCAATTAGCCTCTTATTTTTTAAAATTTTATCTTATGTTAGTCACCATACAATACATCATTAGTTTTTGATGTAGTGATCCATGATTCATTGTTTTCATATAATACGCAGTGCTCCATGCAGTACATGCCCTCCTTAATACCCATCACCAGGCTAACCCATCCACCCACCCCCCCCAACACCCTCAGTTTGTTTCTCGGAGTCCATAGTCTCTCATGGTTCATCTCTCCCTCCAATTTCCCCCCCTTCATTTTTCCTTTCCTTCTCCTAATGTCCTCCATGCTCTTCCTTATGTTCCACAAATAAGTGAAACCATATGATAATTGACTTTCTCTGCTTGACTTATTTCACTTAGCATAATCTCCTCCAGTTTCGTCCATGTTGATGTAAAGTTGGGTATTCATCCCTTCTGATGACTGAGTAATATTCCATTGTATATATGGACCCCATCTTTTTTATCCATTCATCTGTTGAAGGGCATCTCGGCTCTTTCCACAGTTTGGCTATTGCGGACATTGCTGCTATGAACATTGGGGTGCATATGACCCTTCTTTTCACTACATCTCGATCAGCCTCTTTTAAATGGTCCTACTTTCTCTGGTTACATGCAACTTTATTCCAGTCTCTTTTTTCCAATCCCAACTCTATCACTGCCCATCTGGATTTATTTTATTTCCTCTTGACTTGTAGAAAAATATACTGTATATCTGTTTTTATGTCTTACACTGATGGATCTGAAATCTTACCACTTAATGCATTTTTCATTTTATCTCCACACTTTTTCAATTTACCACTCCCCCATCTTCCCAGAGATTCATCAGCCTGTTTTTACTAAATAGTATTTATGTTTGAATAGCTCCTTTATTTAAATTATTCTTTATTCTTGGTGAGAAAAATTAAAATAGTATTTTATTAGTGTACGTATGTATAAATGTGTTTATTTTATATATAATAATAAAATACTTCTATTAATTTATTAATAGATGTCCCTTTTATAATGGAGGAAGCTGAAACTGTTCCAAGTGAGGTAAGGGAACTTGGAAGAGAACTTCTAATAGTCACTATTTTATAAGGGGATGAAACATTTATTTATTTATTTATTTATTTATTTAAAGATTTTATTTATTTATTTGAGAGAGAGAATGAGATAGAAAGAGAGAGCATGAGAGGGTCAGAGGGAGAAGCAGACTCCCTGCCGAGCAGGGAGCCCAATGCGGGACCCGGTCCCGGGACTCCAGGATCATGACCTGAGCCGAAGGCAGTCGCTTAACCAACTGAGCCACCCAGGCGCCCGGGGATGAAACATTTATAAATAGAGAAATATTTATAGATGGAAAAATAAGCACCCAAGAAGTTATTCAGGTTTTTATGGTTATTTCTATTGTGGCAATATCTATACAATTACATTATTTATTTAAATTAAATTACACTCTTAAAAGGGAAATTACAGCATAAAATGGTAATATTTAAAAATACA
The DNA here is from genome assembly GCF_037043125.1 of Eumetopias jubatus. Classification (NCBI taxonomy): domain Eukaryota; kingdom Metazoa; phylum Chordata; class Mammalia; order Carnivora; family Otariidae; genus Eumetopias; species Eumetopias jubatus. The sequence continues at coordinate 34,467,459 of NW_028274809.1, forward strand.
TACAAAGATAGGGGACAAAAGATGAAGAGAAAGGGGGCAACAAGTAAAAATAAAAGCATAAAATTCTGCAAAATCATCTTGGAAATGGAAGCCACAGACTTTACCACATTCTTTACTTTCTCTATGGATTTATAATCTACATTTAAAATAGAAGCAAAAAAAATAGAGTTCACATAATATTATTTGATTTTATGATATTTTTTGTGCTATTTTGCTATTAGAAATTCCCTTATTTTTATTTTTTTAAAAAGATTTATTTATTTTGGGGAGCATGCATTTGAGTGCATGGTGGGGGGAGGGACAGAGAGCGAGAGAGAGAGAGAGAGAATCTCAAGCAGATCCCCAGCTGAGCACAGAGCTTGACATGGGGCTCAATCCCATGACTCCATGATCATGACCTAAGCTGAAATCAGGAGTCGGAAACTCAACTGACTGAGCCACCCAGGTATCCCTAAAATTTCCTTTATTATGATATATTAGTGTAGCATAATAACAGCAAAATGTTGGACCCCTCAATTTTCTTAAAGATGTTGCTGATTTATAAAATCTGAATATATAAGAACCACTGCTTTATAAAGCAGTATGATTGGGGCGCCTGGGTGGCTCAGTTGGTTAAGCATCTGCCTTTGGCTCAGGTCACGATCCCAGGGTCCTGGGATCAAGTCCCACGTCAGCTCCCTGCTCAGCGGGAGTTTGCTTCTCCCTCTCCCTCTGCCTGCCGCTCCTCCTGCTTGTGCTCTCTCTCTCTCTGTGTCAAATAAATGAATAAAATCTTTAAAAAAAATAAAGCAGTGTGATCATGAATAATGAATAATGAATATTATTCATTTTAATGAATAATATTCTGTAGTCCATGGTTTCAGGCAAATAGAGAGTTTAACTCTTTTAATAAGGAATGTAATAATTGACAGATATTGATGGTCACTTTTTATGATAACAGATAAGGGTTTTTAATTCCAATTTTATTATTTTTAAATATTTCCTAGTCAGTAATGATTAATTGGTAGTTTGCTTTATTCATATATTTTCTAGTTGCCGGGTAATGATGATAAGAGAAGTATGACTCTACCAACTCTGAACCAGTCAAATCAAGATAATTCAGATGCTGTTGCTCCTGAAAGTGATGAATCAACAAAGCAAACAGATGAGTCAACAAAGCAAACAGTTGAGTCAACAAAGCAAATAGATGAATCAACAAAGCAAACTCCATTGCCTGTTATTACTATCCCGACAATAACAGAGGAGAACAAAACATCACCTTTAGAGGAATACCAATCAAAAGCTGTGCCAGAGGGAAAAATGAAAAATATGTTCTTTCCACCAGAAGTAAAATTGAAAGATAGATATCCAAGCCTTTTAAAAACGGACTCATCTCCATCAGAGGTAAAGTTGAAAACTAGCTATATATATCCAGGTAAAATAAAGAGGAGGATCTTAGATTCATCACCAGCAGAACTTAGATGGCAAAGCAACCATCTAAGCTTAGCTAGAAAGAAGAGCACAAACTTAGTTTCCCCAGATTCAAAATCAAAAAGTAGGTCTCAAAGCCAAGATTCAGAGGAAGACTTTGAACTAAAGGTAGCTGCCCTCATATTAAAAGTATAAAACTAGGGGGCGCCTGGGTGGCTCAGATGGTTAAGCACCTGCCTTCTGCTCAGGTCATGATCCCAGGCTCCTGGGATGGAGTCCCGCACTGGGCTCCCTGCTCCTTGGGAGCCTGCTTCTCCCTCTGCCTCTCTCTCTCTCTCTGTCTCTCATGAATAAATAAAATCTTAAAAAAGAAATAAAAGTATAAAATTAGGGAAAACTAAATAATTCATTAAAAAAAATTGAAAATGCATTCAAAAGTCTTCAAGGGGAAGTGTGTCTAAGTATACTAAACATTTCCTACCCTACTTAGATTCATCAAGTGAGGAGGAAAAAAAAAACCCTTGAAGGAAAAGCAGAGTGATGTGAGATACCCGTAGTACAAACTAGTCTCATGGGTGGGTATAAAATTCAGCTGAAAGTTTAACAAAAGTAAGATGTAAATTCAAAGAAAATTTAAAAATCTTGGGAAGTTATTTCAGTGAAAATTTTTAATAAAACTTATAGGAAATAACAGATTATTCTTATTACAAATAATTTTCTAGTTTAAAATGAGAATGATCTGAATATAAATTCAAAGGGTTAAAGCATTTCTCAAAATGACATTCTACTTAGATCTTTACTTCTTATTTGAATCACTATTATAGGTAGCTCATAAAGTAGTGTAAAAATGTGTACTGGTCAGTGGGTAAACAATCTGAATTCTAAGTAAGTTTCTGCCTCTAAATACTTCCAACAAGTTTGGGCACCTAAACCTCTAGACTTACTTCCTCATCTATTGAATGGTAGATCCTATCAGGTCATTTCTAAATTCTCTTTCTAATTCTAAAAGATAATTTTATTAAATATCTCTAGTTGGGGAATTATTCTTTTTTTAAAATTATTTATTTGGTAGAGAGAGTGTGTGTACAAGCAGGGGGAGTGGCAGGCAGAGGGAGAGGGAGAAGCAGGCTCCCTGCTGAGCAAGGAGCCTGACGCGGGACTCGATACCAGGACCCCAGGGATCATGACCTGAGCTGAAGGCAGACACTTAACTGACCTAGCCACCCAGGTGCTCCTAGTTGGGGAATTATTCTTAAATACCTAGATCAGTAGCTTAAACCAGTGTAACTTAGAAAGAATAACATTCTTATTTTTACTGAATGTGAAAGTAATACAGTTATAGAAAATTTAGAAAATAAACACATAAAAGACCAAATAAAAGTAGTTATAATCCTACTGCAATTTTAACCATTTTTCCCTTTCAGCTTTGTTATTTATATATAACCATATTTTTCATTTATTTTAAAAAACTTGGATCAAATTATTTATGTGTGTATATATATAATTTTGTGCTTTTCAAAACTTGACATTATAAGCATGTTACCTGATTTTCTTCAAAATCTGCAAGGTGTAGAATATCCTTAAATATAGATAGTAATTCCTTTAAACATTTTCTATATTGTTGGACATTAGGTTTGAAGTTAACATCCTTTTACGTAACTATTTATTTGGATCTATGATTATGCCCTCATATATTCATAGAAATGGCATGTTGACAAATTTGCTCTCCAGAAAGATTTTGCCACTTTACCTTCTAACCAATAGTATTTGAATATTAATAATCTTTTAAAGAATGATTAGAACTTTTTCATACTTATTAGCTGTTTTGATTGTCCCTAGTAGGAGTAGATAGATTGTATCCTTTGTCCATTGTTTTCTGGTGAGGACTTGGTGATGATGTTGAGGTTTGGTAGTGAGCTCTTTTTCATTATAAGGATATTAACCATTGGTATATTCATGGCACATACTTTTTCTTTTTTTTTTTTTAATTAAGTTCCACTTTATTTATTTAAATTTTATTATGTTAGTCACCATAGTCATCATTAGTTTTTGATGTAGTGTTCCATGATCCATTGTTTTCATATAACACCCAGTGCTCCATGCAGTACGTGCCCTCCTTAATACCCATCACCAGACCAACTCATCCTCCCACCCCCCTCTCCTCTAAAACCCTGTTTGTTTCTCAGAGTCCAGAGTCTTTCATGGTTCATATCTCCCTCCAGTTTCCCCCCCTTCCTTTTCCCCTTCCTTCTCCTAATGTCCTCCATGCTCTTCCATATTTTATTTTCTTATGTTAGTCACCATACCATACATCATTAGTTTTTGATGTAGTGATCCATGCTTTATTGTTTTCGTATAACACCCAGTGCTCCATGCAGTACATGCCCTCCTTAATACCCATCACCAGGCTAACCCATGCCTCACCCCCCTCCCCTCTAACACCCTCAGTTTGTTTCTCGGAGTCCATAGTCTCTCATGGTTCATCTCTCCCTCCGATTTCTCCCCCCTTCATTTTTTCCCCCTCCTTCTCTTAATGTCCTCCATGCTTTTCCTTATGTTCCACAAATAAGTGAAACCATATGATAATTGACTTTCTCTGCTTGACTTATTTCACTTAGCATAATCTCCTCCAGTCCCATCCATGTTGATGTAAAAGTTGGGTATTCATCCCTTCTGATGACTGAGTAATACTCCATTGTATATATGGACCACATCTTCTTTATCCATTCATCTGTTGAAGGGCATCTCGGCTCTTTCAGCCGAGTTTGGCCATTGTGGACATTGCTTTTTCATAGTTAGTAGTTTGCCTTTTACTTTCTCTATTGAGTCTAACTTCCAAAATACTCAGTTTCATTTGATAAATGAGTTACTGCTGTATAACAAATCACTCCAAAACTCAGTGGCTTAAAATAACCATTTTATTATCTCATGATTCTATGGGTTGATTGTGCTCAGGTGGGAAGTTGTTTGCTCCACTTAATTTTGGTGAGGCTCATAATCATCTAGGAGCTCGACTGGGCTGGAACATTCATGAGGTTCACTTACATGTCTTACACTTTGATGGGGAAAGCTGTAAATCTGGGCTCAGTTGGGATGCATGAACATCTGGTTTGATGTATCTCTTCCCACTCCCCACCACCACCCCTGTATCACCTTAGGGATTATCCCTTTCCATGCTGCCTCTTCATGTGGTCTCTCTTGCAGGGCAGCTAAATTTCTTATGTGGCAGCTTGGGGCTTGCAATACACAAAAACAGAAGCTTCAGGTCCTCCTATGACTTAGGCTTGGAATAAACACAGGGTCATTTCTACTGAATTCTGTTAGTTAAAGCAAGTCTCAGGCTCAACCCTGATTCAGTATGGAAGGGGACTACATAAGGGCAGGAATCTTAGAAAGTGATGTTCATTGGGAACCGTATTTGGAGATTAACCACCATTAATTATCTCTACCCACAAGTAATTCATGTACCTCCTACATGCAAACTATACTTACCTTCTAAGATCCTTGGCTAATGCTATTACTACATCAGGCTTAGGCGTGAACTATAGAATTTATCCAGGTGGATGAGGCTTCTTGAGTATGGCTCCTTTCAATCTTAAGACCTGTGAATTGAAGAGACCAATTATCTGTGTCCTATATACATGGTGAGTAAGGAACAGGAAAACAGGAGGTACTTAAATTCCAAAGGTGGAAAAAGGGGAAAGTGAAGCATACAGCAGTGAGTGGGCCATCATTTTGAAGCTCTTGCCTCTGCCCTTGGGGCTTGGCTTTACCTTCTTTTTCCATGGGAAAGAGCTTATATTTGTAACTGAGTAGCTTTGCAGCCTATGTCTTCTCTGTAGAAAGTTGAGAGTTCAAAAACCTCTTTCCATTTAAATTGTCACTGTTCCTGTCTCAGATGCTATGAATCTTACAGATTTTGTAGGCTTTCTGTATATCAAATTATGATCTTAGCCAACTGTTACACTCCTGAATATCTTTAAGACAGACCACTATTTACCTTTGGTTGAGAGCCAGGGTGCTGTAGTACAATATCCTTAAGAATCTTAGAGGCTCTCCTATCCAGCAGAGAGGACCTAACAGGTCATCCTAAGATACTTAGAATATTTTTTGTTTAGCTGAATGGGTCTGTGAAACACTATCTTAAAACTTTTTGAAATCTGAACAAGAGATCTTAGAGTCACACCCTTGTGATCTTGACCTTGAAACCACATTTTCCTGGCAAGGCCATTGAAGCCCCATCAATGAAGTCATGAGGCCAGGATTTCTGTCATTGGTTCAATGGCTTAACAGTGTCTTCAAGGACCCAGTAACAGGCTCTTATCTTTCCTCTTTTTCATGCTAATGCTGGTCACTTTATGATCACAAGATGTTTGCTTCAGGGTGCCTGGGTGGCTCAGTTGGTTAAGCGACTGCCTTCAGCTCAGGTCATGATCCTGGTGTTCCAGGATCAAGTCCCGCATCGGGCTCCCTGCTCAGCAGGGAGTCTGCTTCTCCCTCTGACCCTCCCTCCTCTCATGTGCTCTCTCTCTCTCTCTCTCTCATTCTCTCTCTCAAATAAATAAATAAAATCTTAAAAAAAAAAAAGATGTTTGCTTCAGTCCTAGGCATCATATATAGATCAAGGCAGGTGAAAGAATGTGGGGGTTGAGTAGTTAAGTTCTTTTGTACTGGCCTCTTTTTATTTCTACAAAGAAACAAAAATTTACCCAATCACCCCCCCAGTAGATTTTGTGTCTCATGACTAGAATTATGTAACATGAATACTTCTAGCTTTGAAGAAGAATGGGAAAACTAGTATTTGGCAAAAGGGAATGGGATTTCCAATGATTCATCATTTTGGACTGGATAGGTTGCTGTTAATAGCAAAATTCAGGTTATGTTAGTAATAAGATAGCGTGGGGAGTGGTTATTACATAATCAATTAGCAGTAGTACCACAATTATTCTCTCTGATGGGAATGTTCTTTCCCCAAATCTTCACAGGGTTCATACATTCACAACATTCAGGTGTCTACTCAAATGTTAACCTCCTTAGAGAGGGCTTCTCTGACCACTCTATGTAAAATAATTAACCACTTACTCACCCTATCTCATCCCTATTACTTTCTCTTCAGGTATCATTACATGGTATCATATGTTTGTTTACTTATTTACTATCATTCCCAGTTGCCTTTTAAATTCCAAGTGATAGTGATTTAGTCTTACCACATTACCATTTAGAATAGTGATGAGTCAATAACAGACACTTAATATTTGTTGATTTGATTAGTTAAAAATATTGCAGGGTATTGATGGATTTGCTTTGGAATCTCTGAATATATTGTTTTATTATGTTCAATTAGCCAACATATAATACATCAATAGTTTTTGATGCAGTGTTCAACAATTCATTATAGTTGCATATAACACCCAGTGCTCATCACCGTACGTGCCCTCCTTAATACCCATCCCCCAGCTATCCCATCCCCCAACCCCCTCCATTCTGTAACCCTCAGTTTTTTTCCCCGAGTCCAGAGTCTTTCATTTTGTCTCCCTCTCTGATTTCTTCCCATTTTTCCCTCCCTTTCCCTGTGGTCTTCCACACTATTCCTTATGTTCCACATTATGAGTGAAACCATATGATAATTGTCTTTCTCTGCTTGACTTATTTCACTTAGCATAATCTCCTCCAGTTCCATCCATGTCAGTGCAAATGGTGGGTATTCATCCTTTCTGATGGCTGAATAATTTTCCATTGTATATATGAACCACATTTTCTTTATTCATCTGTTGAAGGACATCTCGGCTCTTTCCACAGTTTGGCTATTGTGGACATGGCTGCCAAGAACATTGAGGTGCATGTGCCCCTTCTTTTCACTACATCTGTATCTTTGGGGTAAATACCTAGTAGTGCAATTGCGGGGTCATAGGGTAGCTCTATTTTTAATGTCTTGAGGAACCTCTCTACTGTTTTCCAGAGTGGCTGTACCAGCTTGCATGCCCACCAACAGTGTAGGAGGTTTCCCCTTTCTCCACATCCTCACCAACACTTGCTATTTCCTGTCTTGTTAATTTTTGCCATTCTAACTGGGTAAGGTGGTATCTTATTGTGGTTTTGATTTGTATTTCCCTGATGACTAGTGATGTTGAACATTTTTTCATGTCTGTTAGCCATTTGTATGTCTTCTTTGCAGAAGTGTCTGTTCATGTCTTCTGCCCATTTATTGACTGGATTATTCATTTTCTCGGTATTGAGTTTGAGAAGTTCTTTATAGATCTTGGATACTAGCCCTTTATCCATAATGCCATTTGCAAATATCTTCTCCCATTCCATGGGTTGCCTCTTAGTTTTGTTGACTATATTTTTTTAATTGAAGTATAATTGGCATATAACATTAGTTATAGGCATACAACATAATGATTTGATATTTGTATACATTGTGATTTGTACACACTACAATAAGTCCAGTTACCATCTGTCACCATACATAGTTAAAAATTTTTTTCTTGTGATGAGAACTTTCAAAATCTACCTACTTTCTTAGCAATATTCAAATAGGCAATACAAGAGTACTGACTATTGTACATGCTGTACATTACATCCCATGACTTACTTGTTTTATAAGTGAAATTCGCTCCTTTTGATCCCTTTCTCCATTCCCTCCTTCCCCCCTTCCTTCTGGCAACCACCAGTCTGTTCTTGTATCTGTGAATTTTGTTTTGTTTCATTTTGATTTTTAAATTCTACATGTAAGTGAAATCATACAGTATTTATCTTTCTCTATTTGACTTATTTCACTGAGCATTATATCCCCAATGTCCATCCATGTTTTCACAAATGGCAAGATTTCATTCTTTTTTATGGCTGAAAATATTCCTCTGTGTGTGTGTGTGTGTGTGTGTGTGTGTGTGTGTACACACACCTTATTCATTCATCCATCAATGAACATTTAGGTTGTTTCCATACCTTGGTTATTAAATTAATGCTGCATTGAACATGGGGGTGCATATGTCTTTTGAATTGGGGTTTTCATTTTCTTTGGATAAATACCCAAAAGTAGAATTGATGGGTCATATAGTAGTTCTGCTTCTAATTTTTTGAGGAACATCCATATTGTTTTCCATAGTGGCTGCACCAGTTTGCATTCCCACCAACAGTGCACGAGAATTCTTCTTTTCTACATCCTCGCCAACAATTGTTATTTCTTGTTTTTTGATTTTAGCTATTCTGACAGGTGTGAGGTGATATCTTATTATAGTTTTGACTTGCATTTCCCTGATGATGAGTGATGTTGAGCATCTTTTCATGTGCCTGATTGTTGTCTGTCCTCTTTGGAATAATGTCTGTTCAGATCCTCTGCCCATTTTTAATTCAGATTATTTGGTTTTTTGTTATTGAGTTGTATGAGTTCCTTCTATTAACCCTTTATCAAATACATGATTGCAGATATCTTCTGACATTCAATAGGTAGCCTTTTCATTGTGTTGATGACTTATTTCTCTGTGCAGAAGCTTTTTAGTTTGATGTAGTCCCCTTTGTTTATTTTTGCTTTTGTTGCCCTTGCCTTTGCAATCAGCTACAAACAATCATCACAAGACTAATAATGTCAAGGAGCTTACTGCCTATGCAATCTCTGAATATATTATAACTCTCAGGACTCATTGTATGTAATTAATAAAAATCACCTAGTCATAGGAAATGCAAATAATTTTAGTACTTCTAAGGAGAATGAAGCCCCTAACTCTGGCATACCAAGTATCAGGCATAAGGCAGAGAGATTAATTCCACACTCCATAAAGTGTAGTGATAAGGGCTTGATTATGTATGTCTTTGAGTTTAAGCTTCTAGTGCCTACAGAAAACTAGGATTAAGGAAGACAGGGAATTGTGTATGTGATACCACTAACCTTTTATTCATTCATTGAATTTAACTGCCTTCATTATGCTATGAATTTCATTTATGAAATGTAAATCCTTTCATGATGATTGATGAAACTGGTGGGAAATATTCTGTGATCTCCCAAATTCATTGTCTTTGCTAATTCTGCACTTTGAATCAACCCAACTCATGCATATATGAAATGTACCTTTACAATTACTTTATCCACTTTCTTTTTTGATTCAATAATTTTTTCACCTAGAAGTTTTTCTAATCTAATTACATCTATGAATTCTTGAAACTAATTGAGACTATAAAAATAGAGATAAAAATAGTTTTCATGATTTTTGGAATAGGAGAACTTTTCCAATTGATTAAAGTAGATCTTCTTTTGAAACAGATAATTTTAAAATTTCTAATTATTTTTCTCTTTGCTCATACTGTTCTCTGGAAGGTATGTTTTTCCAGTGGTATCTGAGATGGATTTTGTCGAGATAGTTTACTTAAATCTTTGGGTGCCAGAAAAAGGGAAAGGAGTCATTTTATATTTTCAGTAATTTTGATATTGCTGCATTAAGCTTTTATTTGCCTATGAGGAACAGAAAAAAAACAGTATATAACTGGAAGCAGTACATACTAGAGAACATCACTGAGTTTTCAGTGTTTTCATATTCATTGGGCCAGCATTCCTTAACGTAGCTGGGCACCCTAGACTAATTGCAGGTCCTATGAGCTTGAAAAAATATGTGTCTCCATTGAGGAGTAGAAGGTTCTGTCCACTATCTTCCAAGTCAGTCTTCTACTTGAATGTGGTAAATTACAGGTGGATTGGTTAGCCTTTTAATCTGTTTTCATCTTGACTATATCTAATACAAACATTTTTGGACTATAGAGAGTACCTATGCTTATTTTCCATCTTGTGCCCACCTTAGTCTGTTGTCTGCCTGTCTTTGTTTTACGCCCCAAGACGATGACTGCTATGGAATGCCTTACAAGACTGTCCTTCTGGCTGATTTCTAGGTAGGTCCAGTAAATGGCAAACACTGGCAGAACATTGTAGGTCAATAGCGAAAGAAAGGTTAGGTTTTTCTGTCCTATTGTTTTCCCACTTTGGTGCTGTGGTTCTGGCAATGAATTTTCCTTCATATGTACAGCTTCTGCTGAGTGACCCCAGCTGCATGACTCCAGCTGTTACTAGGCTCTGGCTGGAGTGGTAACATCTTTTCAGTGTCTCCCTCAGCATTGATTATTGGTTCCTTATCCATAAATATACCTTTCATTAATAGTAAAGCTTCTTTTGTTGAACCATTTTAGAGGAATTCTAATTCCTGCCCTAACTCTAGTAATCTTCCCAGTTTTCTAGTATGCATACATATTTTCCTCTATTTTTTTAGCTCTGGATTTTTTTTTTAATTTGCAGTATAGTTGATACATAGTTTCCTGTGTTTTTATGTTTTTTTGCTCATTTCACAGCCGCTTTGTAAAAATTCAAATGATCATATTGATCTGAATGTTCATTATGCATTTTTAAAGTACAGAGTTGAAAATGATGCATGCTTATTATTAAAATTCAAGCAATCCTCCCAAAAGTAAGAAAGAGCCCAAAATTCCACCATCCAGAAATTACCAGTGTTAATAGTTAATATTTGGTGACATCATTTCATAAATCTTTCCATATTTGGGGGAGACAATCTCCATGGTTCTTGTGAGAGGTATAGGATTCTTTTCCTATAACATAATCAGTTGCATGTGATCTTGTTATCTGGCCCACTTTGCATTACCTTGGGAATCAGGGCTTGAGGAACTGATGTAAAAAGGTTTATATCCTGGCTACTGCGATTGCTCTGAGTAATAAACTTTTGTTTCTGACCCAGGAAACTCATTTCTTCTATCAGCCTCCATGAAACTGTGGCAGGCTGACTAGTTAGCTTACAAGCATAGTACATTCTTGACAGCTTTGGTTACAAGATGGGATACTGACAGACATGGCCTTCTGAAAGATGAAGGACCAGGACCTTGTAGTCTGATCAGTTGCATTTGGGGGAAGCCCATGGGAACTGGTGGAAAGTGATGACCAAGTTGTATGATCAATCAGGCAATAAGTAGTCCTTTACTTTAGGCTAATGGAGAGATGGTTGCAAGTTAAGTGTTGGGAACTAGGCTTAAAAACAGCTGCCTGACCAGTGCCCTGGTTGTTGCTAATTATCCTCCAGGTAGGGAGACTTCTTTGCCAATCTGATGATTCACCTCAGTGTCTGTCCCATTTTAACAGTACTAAGATCAGTCCTGATTGAGGAGAAGATTCTGCTCTTTGGCAACAGTTACAGAGTTGCATACCTACACTCAGGATGGTAGAATGGAAATTTATGACTGTTATGGACGGAAACAAAGTGAATCATTAAAACTTTGGCTGGTTTTCCTGGGAGATGAGGATGTAGGCTAAGTAATACCTATAAAGGAAGGATGGCAATGGCTGGTCCATCTTATGGGTAATACTCCTCAGTATATGGTGATAATCTTATAGCCATTCCAAAATAACAATAAAAGATCTGTTTTTTGTCTTGAGTTCTGGCTGCTAAAAGGTTTGTCTATCCTGAGACAAACCCGAGTGGGAAACCATAATAGGCATTGACTAGTATTTGGGCACTTATTGCCCTGAATTGTGTACACATTGCTGATGAGAATGATCCACTGACTCAAAGAAACTGACCCAAAGAAATATAAATTCTTGAAGTCAGCTCTGGTGCCTTGGAAAACTCCTTCAACCCTTATGTTGAAGCTAGGGAAGAATTTGAGATGTCATCATGGTAATGGGACAGCAGATATCCTGGATTGAAGTGGACTCCACAAAGTAGGTCACTACTGTGCGAGCCAAGCTTAAGTCACCTGAGGACACACAAACCTCATGGCCCTATCCAGAAAGCAGTGTGGCTACAGCTCTCAAGTCAAATAATTCCCAAAGATGAAATAGATGGTGTCAACTATGAAGACCTTGTTGCCTGATATAGTGTGCTGGGCAGACCAGCAGTTCATTTGATTGAACCACAAATTGCTGTTAAACCACTCAAAACTGAAAGTAAACATGAAGTCTTGTTAGATGGCATGGAGTTGCCTTCCTCTTCTGAACCCCATGACACCTTCCTTTCCTCTTAACCTGATCCCAGATGCTTTACAGAGAGACATGATTAAAGGTGGAGCCAAGATCTTCCTGTCCCTAAAGGGGATAGAAGGTTCTATACAGCCATTGAAGTTTTCTGGTGAATCTCAGGGAGGGTAGGGACCCAATCTTTTATGGCTTTGTTGGTTATGAATGTTCAGGTCTCTATCTTACCCAGACCTAGGGAAGGAAAAATTAGTTGGATTCAACTTACAGGATTTGGGCAGCGTTCACAATAGGGAAGGAAACTAATATAACCTTCTGGATGGGACTCTTTAGGCCAATTGAATGTACTGTTGTTTCCACATCTGAATATGTGGTAGGGATTATTATGTTATATACTTGTCTGTCTCCATCCCATAGAGCCACATGTAGAGAAGTGCTGGTGGGACATGTAAATTGCTACCCAACTTGTCTCCCTGTGCCCTTTCAGTTGGTCCAACAGAAACACTAGAATCCTAGAAGGAAAAGGGAAATCACAGCCTTCATTAAGGACTTAAAGGTAGCAGGGAAAGTAAGAGCTCCATTATCTCAATAACACATCCCTGTATGGCCAGTGAATTTGCTATCGAAGTTGGAGACTTAAGTTATCACCAAATGAATCCAGTTGTTGGCTCTGTATCCCAGCTGTTTCAGATATTTTGATTATAACTATCTATTACATAAGCATGATGGCACTTGGTATGCTATCTTGTACATTGCCAACACAACCTTTGCCATACCACTGACACTTGAGGGTCAAGCTAGTTTGCATAGGATTTTCATACTTAGCCGGGGCACCTACTTACCTGCTACTTTCTACCAGTGAGTGGGTCTGAGCTCCTGAGCCCAGACACACTCTGAAAGCAGGGTGGTGCATGAGGGAGGCGGGGGTACCGATGCTGTGATAAGATAAAGGGCTAAAATAAAAACAAAAGCCTAGGAGCAACTGGGTGGTTCAGTCAGATAAGCACCTGACTCTTCATCTCAGCTCAGGTCTTGATCTCTGAGTCCTGAGTTCAAGCCCTGCTTGGGCTCCACACTGGGCATGGAACCTACTTAAAACAAAACAAAACAAAAACAAAAACAAAAGACTTCTAGTTGCTCTAGATGTCCTCCACAGGCTAGTCTCCCTCACACCCTTGTTCTTCCAGTGCTCCCAGTCTGGAAATAACAATCTTCTGATGGCTATTCTCGCTGTTGTAGCCCTTCATGTAGCATGAAGGAAAGTCTGTGTTACAGGAGGGGAAAAAAAATACCTGAAATCAACTGATTGGGTTTGCGCAAAACTTGCAATGGGGAAAAAAGTTAGTGACCTTATGGGTAGGGCCCTCTCTTCTGATTCAGTGTACTATTAAAGTTCTTCCTACTAACCCTATAATGAAATGTGTTGCATGCTTACAGTGTAAACACTCATAAATTGTCAGAAGACATTCTCCCATTCAGGGTTACTGCCACAGGTACAGAAGTCCTTGTCATTTGCCACAGGTGGGTGGTGGATCAGGATTTATGTGAGTGCCTCCACCCTCTGATTTCTAAAGATGTTCTGTTGGTTGGCAAGTCAAAAGCCTCAGTCTCAGTGGCCCAGTGGTCACCCTTGGCTGACCATCAGGGTGGCTGATAAACCCTGAAAATTTCAAGGGCCTGCTTGCCAAATATATTTTCCTGGGACTATTATGGGCAGATTCACAACTCTCAATTCCTTTGGCAGTCAAAGAAAAAGTGCTGTCTCTTCAACCACCTATCACCCAAAAGGAGGCCCAGCATATTTTTAAACTATGGGTATGAGACACTGTATATACCTCATTTAAGCATTCAACATGCTTTGAGTGGGGCCTAAACCAGTTGGTTTTGCTGGCCAAATGGTGGTAGTATGTTAAGGGGTGCATCTGACTTGGTCCTAGCATCATTTTGGTTTTGCATGAAAAAGTAGCAGCTACTGATTTTGGCCCAAAACTTACCTTCCATTTTGCCACCTGAAGTAAAGCCAATGGCTCAGTGGAGCCCTGAATTCACAGAGGTACCCCTAAATGTCTAGGCAAAAGTTCACTGACGGTTCAGCTAAGCTGAAACCTGATGGTGTCAATGAGCTACTGTGACTGTTTAGTTTAAGGGCAAGCTATGCAGAAGCAAAAATGGATGTGGTTACTTGACTCAGTTGGGCAGAACTCTGGCCAGTACTACTCTTAAGAACCTTGTTATATTTTTACTTATTTTTGGGCTATTGCCAATGGCTTAGCTGCTTGGTTTGTCATTTGGAAAACCACAGACTGCCAGATTAAAGACACCTCTTTGGGACTGCAAACTATAGAACCAAATTGCTACTATGAACAGAACCATCTGGGTCACTTATGCAGATGTATACAGTAAGGGCATGTTCTTGATGAGACTGACTGGAATCAAGCTCCTGATTGAGCCTCTACTTCCCAGATTGCCACCTTTGTTGCTTGGATTTATCATTATACTGGATACAACAACACAGCCAGCTATGAATAGCTGGGAACAAAGTAAAGAAGTCAACTTTGGTGAAGTTTCTGATGTAGACTAGGTTACCACTGCATGCCCAACTTGATTCCTGCCAAATGTTGACCCGTATTCTTGTGGTAGGAGAACTTACATTGCAAGTATCCCACCTGCTCCTAGCATTTGACTTTGGGACACCTTTGGTGGTAATTGGTTGATAATTTTCAGGTTATGGTTTTACTTTCAGTCCAGTCAGATGACTCCAGCTACATCCACATCATTGTAAGTGGCAAGATTTCATTTTTTATTCCTAAATAATATTCCATTGTATATGTATGTGTGTATATATGTGTGTGTGTATATATATAGATTTATGTGTGTGTACACACATATATATATGTATATATACACCACATCTTATTTATCCATTCATCAGTCAGTGGACACTTGCACTGCTTCCATAATCTGGCTACTGTAGACACTGCTGCTGTAAACATCAGGGTGCATGTATCCCTTTGAATTAGTATTTTTGTATTCTTTCGGTAAATATCTAGTAGTGCAATTGCTGGATCATAGGGTAGTTCTAATTTTTAACTTTTTGAGGAGCCTCCATACTGTTTTCCACAGTGGCTATATCAGTTTGCATTCCCACCAAGAGTGCACAAATGTTCCTTTTTCTCTGCATCCTCACCAACACGTGTTGTTTCATGTGTTGTTGATTTTAGCCATTCTAAAAGGTGTGAGATGACGTCTCATTGTAGTTTTGATTTGCATTTCCCTGATAATGAGTGATGTTGAGCATCTTTTCATGTGTCTGTTGGCCATCTGTATGTTGTCTTTGGGAAAATATCTATTCATGTCTTCTGCCCATTTTTTAATTGGATTATTTGTTTTTGGGGCATTGAGTTTTGTAAGTTCTTTATATATTTTGGATACTAGCCCTTTATCAGATATGTCATTTACAAATATCTTCTCCCATTCCATATGTTGCATTTTAGTTTTGTTGTTCCCTTCGCTGCACAGAAGCTTTTTATTTTGATGTAGTCCCAATAGTGTATTTTTGCATTTGTTTCCTTCGCCTCTGGAGACATACCTAGAAAGAAGCTGCTATGGCTAATGTCAAAGAAATCACTGCCTATGCTCTCTTATAGAATTTATTTTTGTTTCAGGTCTCACATTTAGGTCTTTAATCCATTTTGAATTTATTTTTGTGTATGGTGTAAGGAAGTGGTCCAGTTTCATTCTTTTGCCACATTTTATGTTTTTGTCACAATTTACCTCTTCTAATATTGTGACTCCATTAACAAATTATTATATAGTTATTTTTAATGCTTTGTCCCTTAACCTTCATACTAGAGTTAAGTGATAATACACCATTATATTACAGTATTATACGTTCCAATTTTGACTGTGTACTTACCATTACCAGTGTGTTTTATATTTTCATATGTTTTGTTATTAACTAGCATCCTTTCATTTTGAAGAACTACTTTCAGCATTTTTTGTAAGGCATGCCTAATGGTGATAAACTCCTTCAGCTTCTCTTTCTCTGGGAAAGTCTTTATTTCTCTCATTTCTGAAGGACAGTTTTGCTGAGTAAAGTATTTTTGGTTGGCAGGCTTTTTCTTTCAGCACTTTGAATATAGCATCTCATATTCTCCTGGCTGGCAAAGTCTCTGCTGATAGCCTTATGGGGGTTCCCTTGTATGTGAGGAATTTTTTTTCTCTTGCTACTTTTAAAATACCCTCTTCATCTTTGATAATGGACAGTTTTATTATAATGTGTCTTAGGAAAATCTCTTTGGATTGAATTTATTTGAAGACTTATGAGCTTCATTAACTTATTGTCCAAATTTCTCCACAGAGTTGGAAAGGTTTCATCCATTATTTCTTTAAATATACTCACTGCCCTTTTCTCTCTGTGTTCTTCTGAGACTCCAGTGATATGTAAATTGTTTGACTTGATAGTATTCCATAATTCACACAGGCTGTCTTCACTCTTTTTCATTTTTTTTCTTTTTCCTCTTCTCAATAAATTTCTTTCTTTTTTTCTTTGTTTTTCAAGATCAAGCGGATTCCTTATTACCCTCAATTTTTTAAATTTAAATTTTAATTCCAGTATAGTTAACATAGTGTTATATTAGTTTCAGGTGTACAATATAATGATTCAACAATTCTCTCTCTCTCTCTCTCTCTCTCTCTCTCTATTTCACCTTCACCTATTTCACCCATCCTCCAACCTACCTCCCCTTTGGGAACCATCTATTTGTTCTCTATAGTTAAGAGTCTCTTTTTTGCTTTGTCTCTTTTTTCCCCTTTGTTCATTTGTTTTGTTTCTTAAATTCCACATATAAGTGAAATCATATGATATTTATCTTTCTCTGACTTATTTCATTTACCATTATACTCCCCAGATCCATCCATGTTGTGGCAAATGGCAAAATTTCATTCTTTTTTATGGCTGAATAATATTCCACACATACACACACACACACACACACACACACACACACACACACACACACGCACACACACACTCTACAACTTTATCCATCCATCTCTTGATAGACACTTGGGTTTCTTACATTATTTGGCTATTGTGAATAATGTTGCAATAAATATAAGGATGCATATATTTTTTTGAATTAGTGTTATATTCTTTGGGCAGATACCCAGTAGTGTGATTACTGGCTCACAGAGTAGTTCTATTTTTAATTTTTTGAGGAACCTCCCTACTGTCTTCCACAGTGGCTGCACCAGTTTGCATTTCCACTAACAGTGCACAAGGGTTCCATTTTTACCACATTCTTGCTAACACTTGTTTCTTGTGCTTTTTATTTTAGCCATTCTGACAGATGTGAGGTGATCTCTCCTTGTGGTTTTCATTTGCATTTCCCTGATGATGAGTGATGCTGAGCATCTTTTCATGTGTCTGTTGGCCATCCCATGTGTCTTCTTTGGAGAAATGTCTCATATCTTCTGCCCATTTTTTAATTGGATTATTTGGTTTTTGGACATTGAGTTTTATAAGTTCTTTATATATTTGGATACTAACCCTGTATTGGATATGTCATTTGCAAATATATTCCCTTTCTGTAGGTTGTCTTTTAGTTTTGTTGATTGTTTCCATTGCTGTGCAGAAGCTTTTTATTTTATTTTATTTTATTTTTTAATTAAAGATTTTTTTTACTTGAGAGCAAGAGAGAGCACAGAGGAAGAGAGAGAAGCAGACTCCCTGCTGAGCAGAGAGCCCAATGTGGGGCTTGATCCTAGGACCTTGAGTTGATGACCTGAGCCAAAGGCAGATGCTAAACTGACTGAGCCACGCAGGTGCCCCAAGAAGTGTTTTATTATGATTGTAGTCAAAATAGTGTATTTTTGCATTCATTTCCCTTGCCTCAGGAGACATATCTAGAAAAATGTTGCTACAGCTGATGTCAGAGAAATTACTACCTGTGCTGTCTTCTAGGATTTTTATGGCTTTGGGTCTCACACTTAAGTTCTTAGTCCATTTTGAGTTTATTTTTGTATATTGTGTAAGAAAGTGGTCCAATTTCATTCTTTTGCATGTAGCTGTCCAGTTTTCCCAGTACCATTTGTTGAAGAGACTGTCATTTTTCCATGGGATATTCTTGTCTCCTTTGTTGAAGATTAAGTGACCATATAATTGTTGTTTATTTCTTGACTTTCTATTCTGTTGATCTGTGTTCTATTTTTGTGCCATAGCTAATTTCAAATAATCTGAGTTCACAGATTCTTTCTATGTTCTCTACTGCATTTTTCATTTCATTTATTCCTCAGCTTCAGAATTTATTTGGTTCTTTTTTATGATCTATTTCTCTATGAAACTTAACCATTTGTTTTTATATAGCTTTTCTGATTTTGTTGAATTGTCTTTCTGTGTTTTCTTGTTGCTTGCTGAACTTTCTTAAAGCAACTATTTTGAATTCTTTATTGGGAAGATTGCAGATCTCCATTTTTTGGTCAGTTATGCAGAAATTAT
Source organism: Eumetopias jubatus (assembly GCF_037043125.1). Lineage (NCBI taxonomy): Eukaryota > Metazoa > Chordata > Mammalia > Carnivora > Otariidae > Eumetopias > Eumetopias jubatus. The sequence goes on from NW_028274809.1 coordinate 34,486,331, forward strand.
TGTGTTCCTTTTGTAGTGTCACATTTCCTTGATCTTTCATGTTCTTTGATGTCTTGCATTGCTGTCTTTGTACTGGAGGAAGCAGTCATTTCCTCCAGTTTTTACTGCCTGGCTTAAGGAGAGAAATAGCTTGTCAGCCCTGGCAGGGATTCTCAGGCTTTCTTGGACTTTTTCAATGAATAGTCTGCTCAACACTTTTTCCTTCTTGGATGGCGGTGGGGGGAGGGGCAAATTCTTAAGATTGTATGCATTCTCTTGATTCTGTAAAGCCAGGATGGGTGCTGACAGCCTTCCATTGGTTTCCTCTAGGGCAGAGCTGAATGCTCAAGTTTCCGTGCTTTTTTCCAGTCCTGCAGAATCAAGCCAGCTTTCTGTGTGTGTTCATTAGCAGATTGCAAAGCTCACACTCACTGCTCCCAGGGCCTTGCATGAGGAGCTGGTCATAGCGTGTGTGTATGTGTGTGTGTTTGAATGTGAATGGTTCACACAGTGTTGAAGATGCCGGTGGACCAGTTGGAGGGATCTACAGGCAAAGTGTCCCCAACAGCTCTGGGGTGGGCTTCCTGATGGAACTTGGAAAGCAGCTAGTAGGATACACATTGCTTTGATGTGTTCCAAGCTCTGGCTGCTCTTCTCCCAGCCTTTCTCTGTCCCTCAGTCACACAGCTTACCTTAGTACTCTGGATAGGTGAGAAGGAAGTGGAGCTCTTTGGTAGCATCCTACAAAGCTGGGAAAGCTGGGGGTTCACTCATACATTCTCTTTTCTCTATGGGAGAAATTGTGGGCCCAGATGGCCTCTCTTGACATTGAACTGTTCTGTCTTGGGGACAGAGAGGTGATTCAAGTGAAGTAAAACTCTTCCTTCTGCTCTCTTCAGTGTGTCCAGTCTTGGATTTTTTGCTCCAACAGTGTATTAGAACTCCTCTGCTGGATTTCCACGCTTCCACAAAGGTATTTTCATATGTGGGTGATTGACAAAATTTATTTTCTTTGAGAGGAAAGTGGTAGAAAACTCTTCTGCCATCGTGATGACATCACTCAGTATATTGTAGGGTTTTCATAAATACCCTTTAGTAGGTTGAAAAAGTTCCCTTCTAGTTTGTTGAGAGATTTTATCAAGAATGGGTGCTGCATTTTGTCAAATGATCTTTCTGAAATTATTGAGATGATCATATATTTTTTCTTTTTTAGTATATTAATGTGATAAACTATATTGATTTTTTTATTGTTAAATCAACTTTGCATTCCTAGAATCAGCTGCACTTGGTTATAATGTATTATCTTTTTCATATATCATTGGATTCACTTGCTAAATTTTTTTTTTTAAGGTTTTATGTATTTGACAGAGAGAGACACAGTGAGAGAGGGAACACAAGCAGGGGGAGTGGGAGAAGGAGAAGCAGGCTTCCCACTGAGCAGGGAGCCCGATGCAGGGCTCAATCCCAGGACCCTGGGATCATGACCTGAGCCAAAGGCAGATGCTTAATGACTGAGCCACACAGGTGCCCCTCATTTGCTAAATTTTATAAAACAATTTTTCCAAATATATTCATGAGGAATTTAGCTCTTTAGCTTTTAGTCTTTAGCTTTTAGTCTTTAGCTTTTCTTGTAATGTCTTTAGTCTTTAGCTTTTCTTTTAATGTCTTTTTTACTTTTTTAAAAAAGATTTTATTTATTTACTTGAGAGATAGATAACACAAGCAAGGGGAGGGGTAGAGGGACAAGCCCGGATGCAGGGCTCACTCCCAGGGTGCCAAGGTCATGACCTGAGCTGAAGTCAGACACTTAACAGACTGAGCCACCCAGGTGCCCCTGTCTTTGTTTACTTTTGCTATCCAACAGAGACTCGTATTATAGAATGAGATGATAAATAGTCTTACCAAAAAGAAGAAGCAGGAGGAGTAGTAGGAGGTGAAGAAAGAGAAGAATAAAAAGGAAAAGGAAAAAAATCTGGATGCAGGAGAGGAAATAAATATACACTGAAAAAGAAGTGCACAATTTGATCCAATTAAACTTGTGATAAATGCCTATATTAAGAAAAAAGAGAAATTGTAAATAAAGCACCTAACTTTACACCTCAAGGAACTAGAAAAACAAAGAACTAAGGCCAAAGTTAGCAGAAAGAAGGAAATAAGAAAGATGAGAGAAGAAATAAATGAAATAGAAACCAGAAAAACATTGGAAAAGATAAATGAAACTAAAAGAGGTTTTTGAAGAGATAAACTAAGAGAAGACTCAAATAAAAATTGGAATTGAAAGAGGTGTTAACAACTGATATCACAGAAATACATAGACTCATAAGAAACTCTTGTGAACAATATATGCCAACAAATTGGAGTACCTAGAATAAACTAATTCCTAGAAATATACAACTTACACTGAATCATGAATAAATAGAAAATTTGGATAGACTAATAATAAGATTAAAATAATAACCAAACCCTCCCGACAGAGAAGAGCCCAGGACCAGTTGGTTTTAGTGATGAATTCAACCAAACACTTGAAGAAGAATGAATAGAAATCCTTCTCAAACTCTTCCAAAAAATTAAATAGGAAGAAACTCCCAAACTCATCTTACAAGGTCAGCATTACCCTGATACCAAAGTCAGAAAAAGATGCTACAAGAGAAGAAAGCTGTAGACTGATAGCCCTGATGATTATAGATGCAAAAATTTCTCAACAAAATCTTAGCAAATTGAATTCAGTAGTACCTTAAAAGGGATCATATTACCATGATCATGTGGGATTTATCCTTGGGATGCACAGATGATTCAATACATGCAAATCAGTAAATGTGATACACCACATTAACAGAATTAGAGATAAAAATTATATGATCATCTCAATAGATGAAGAAAAACATTTGACAAAATACAACCTTCTTTCATGATAAAATGTCTTAACAAATTGGGTATGGAAGAAACATACCTCAACATAATAGAGGTCAAAATATATCAAGCCCAGAGCTAACATCATCCTCACTGGTGAAAGTTTGAAAGCTTTTACTGTAACATCAGGAATAAGACATTTTACCACTCTTACTCAACATAGTATTGGAAGTCCTAGCCAGAGTAATCAGGTAAGATAAAGAAATAAAAGACACCTAAATCAGAAAGGAAGAAGAAAAATTGTCTTTATTTGCAGATGATAACATTCCATATGTAGAAAATCCTAGACTCAACAAAAAAAAATCTGTTAGAACTAATTAATGAATTCAGTAAATTTGGAGGATATAAAATCAGTATACAACATCAATTGTGTGTCTATAAAACAAATATCTGAAAAATAAGGAAAACAGTCCTATTCCCAATAGCATCAAAAACAATAAAATACTTAGAAATAAATTTAACCAAGAAGGTGAGAGATCTGTGCATTGAAAACTATAAAGCTCTAGTGAAAGAAATTGAAGACAAATAAATGGGAAGATATTCTATGTTCATGGATCAGAAAAATGAATGCTGCTAAAATGTCCCTATTATAAAGCCATCTATTGATTCAGGGCAATACTTATCAAACTTCCAAAAGCATTTTCAGAGAAAAAGAAAAAACAATCCTAAAATGCATATGGAACCACAAAGGACCCTAAATAACCAAAGCAAACTTGAGAAAGGACCAGGCTAAAGGGCTCCCACTTCCTGATTTTAAACTGTATTATAAAGCTATAGTAATCAGTATAGTGTGGTATTGGCATAAAAACACACACAAAATGAATAAGATAGAACGCCCAGAAATAAACCAACACATATACAGTCAACTAATATTAGCCAAGAATACTCAACGAGGAAAAGATAGTCTTCAATAAGTGGTGCTATGAAAATTAGATAACCACATGCAGAAGAATGAATTTAAACCCTATCTGAAACCACTCACAAAAATTAACTTGAAATGGGTTAAAGACTTAAATATAAGACCCAAAACCACAAAGCTCATAGAAGAAAACTTGAGGGAAAAAGCTCCTTGACATTGTTTTTGGCAATGATTTTTTGGGTAGGACACCAAAAGCAAAGGCAAAAAATTTTTAAAGTGTGGCTAGGGGACCCTGGCTGGCTCAGTTGGTAGAGCATGCAATTCTTGATCTCAGGTCAAGCCCCATGTTAGGTATGGAGCCTACTTAAAAAATAATAAGATAAAAAATAAAAAATGGCTAAATCAAACTAAAAAGCTTCTGCACAGCAAAAGAAATAATCGACAAAATGAAAAAGCAACCTATAAAAAAGGGTGAAAATACTTGCAAATCATATATCTGTGAAGAGGTTAATATAAAAATATGTAAAGAACTTATGCCCAATACCAAAAAAATAAACATTCCAATTAAAATACGGGCAGAAAATCTGAATTGATATTTTTCCAAAGAAAACATACAAATGGCCAACAGGTACATGTAAAGATGCTCAGCATCAGTAATCATCAGGGAAATGCAAATCAAAACCATGATGAGATACAACCTTAGACCTATTAGAATGGTTGTCATCAAATAGACAAGAGATACCAAGTGTTGGCTACTATGTGGAGAAAGAGGAATCCTTTGTGCACTGTTGGTGGGAATGTAAATTGACATAGCCACTATGGAAAACAGTGTGGAGGTTCCTCAAAAAATTAAAAAGAGTTACCATATATTCCAGCCATCCTGCTGCTGGGTATATATCAAAGACAATGAAAACAGGATCTCAAAGACATCTGCATTCCCATGTTTATTGTAACATTATTCACAATAGCCAAAATATGGAAACAATCTAAGTGTCAACGGATGGATGGATAAAGAAGATGTGATTATATATATATATATATATCTATATATATATATCTTATAGAAGATATATATATACACACACATATATATGATATATATGTGTCATATATATGTCATATATATGTCATATATCTATCTATCTATCTATCTATATATATATAGATATATCTCATAGAAAGAGTAAAATGGTGGTTACCAGGGGCAGGGGTGGGGGGGTGGAGTAAGGAGATGTTGGTGAAAGACTACTTGAGAAAGGACTCTTTCCAGTTAGAAGATGAATAAGTTCTGGTGATTTAATGTACAGCATCGTGATTTTAGTTAACAATACACTTTATACTTGGAAGTTGCTAAAAAGTAGATCTTTAATGTTCTCACTACAATTAAAAGAAATGGTGACGTGATGGAGGTATTAGCTAATTCTACAGTGGTAATCATATTGCTATGGTGGTAATCATATTGCAATATATAAGTATATTAAAACATTTTATACCTTAAACTTAATGTTATATGTTAATTATATCTAATAAAGCTGGAAAAAATACTGGGTCCCAAATTATAGCTCTAATTCATGGGGATCTCACTAAATTTAAATGTTACTCAGATAATCTTAGGAGAGAGTTCCTGAACATAAAATAAAGGAGAAATAGGTATGCCTTACCTTAACCATTGTAACCATTGTCTTCCCTAAATTCCCCATTGTCATAGCACCCATTGACTTAAAATATCTTATAGTGGGCATGGATGCTCCGACTTGTTTGGCAAAATAGGATTCCATGAACCATCCCTCCCAGTTAAAATGGTTAATATGGCCCAATGTAAATTAAAACAGGGCCCTTTAGTATTGAAACTTGTTGCAAGAGACCCACATAAAGTAAGAGTGATTGTTATTACTTATTCTTTATTTAACAGTTCAGTTTGGTCTGTTCTTAAACTTGGAAAGAATGTGTGGTGCCTCACAATTGATCAGCAATTGATAAATATTTTGCTACTGTACATTTGGCTGTGCTGTTCTGTGCCTATTTCAACAGTGTCTCAGCTACACTTTACTTTCATCTCCAAAGAGGCACAATACACTTTACCTGGTTACTGGTGGGGTACCTCAACAGCCTTGCCCAATCACACACAATCTTTGCAAACAGGATCTTAACTGCATTTAGTTTTCTCCAGGATGACATATACCTCCAAGGAAATTCATTTGACACACTCATTCAAATATTCACAAAGCAGTTTATGAAAAAGGGATGGGCCATTGCCACACATAGTGCAAGGCCTGCCACCTTGACTAGATTCCTAAGGATGGTTTAGTAAACTGAGAGCTGTTCCATCTTTGACACAGTCAAGAAACAATTTTGACACTTGGCACTTGAAATATTGAAACAAGCTCTATATATTTTAGGCCTTTTTGGGTTCTGGAGGCAATTATAAATTTTAATTAAGCCCACTTATGCTGTTACTTGCAAATCAGCCTCCTCAAATGGTGCCCACTCCAACAAAAGTTTCAAGAATCCAAATCACAAAAATAAAAAAAAAAAGTCACTTCTGTCAGTGACTCCACAGACTTTATTAGAGAGGCTTTTGCAATCTTCATTTATGATAAGTTTCCTTTGGAGACTCTGGACCTCCCATGATGGCCATAAGCTGTCCATGGGCTTCTGATGCAAGAAATAATCTTCCTTTGCCTTAAGCTATACACCACTAGGTGGCAATTGCTGGCCACATACTGGAAATAGAGATTCTTACAGGTCTTGAGACTGTGACCCTCCAAACTCAGCTGCCCACTGTGCCTTGGTCATGGAATTAGCACCTTGACAACTTATTCAACACAGCCACCCAAGCCTGCTTGCTGTAAGATGGAACCAAACCTGGGCCCTCTGGAATATCCCCTCTGTACTCAGTCCCTTGCCAGGTGCCACAGTAATGGAGGAGATCACCCCTCTCCCAAACCATTTGGTTACTTGAGATCAACTTAGTGAACAACAGTCCTCTCTTTATAGCTACTTTTTGACATTTTAATTATTATGTGTGTGAGTATGGACCTCTTTGGGTTGATTTTGTTGGGGTTTGCCATGCCTCCTGCATCTGGGTGTTGGTTTCCTTCCCCAGATTCTGCAAGTTTTTAGCCTTGATTTCTTCAAATAAATTTTCTCCTCCTTTTTCTCTTTTATGGGGCCCCTATAATGTGAATGCTATTATGCTTGAAGATGTCACTGGATTCCCTTAACTTATTTTCATTTTTTATTATTCTTTTTTCTTTTTTCTGGTCCATTTGGTTATTTTCTATTAACTCTTCTTCCAGCTCACTAATCCATTTTTCCGCTTCCTCTATCTGATTTATTCCCTTTAGTGTATTTTTAATTTGTTATTGAGCTCTTAATCTCTGAATGGTTCTTTTTATATATTTTCTATCTCTTTGTTGAAAGTCTGAGATCCTCTACTCTTAAGTCCAGTATCTTTATGACCAGTATTCTGAATTCTCTCTCTGGCATATTGCCTATAGCCATTTCATTTAGTTCTTTTGATGTGATTTTATTCTGTTCTTTCATTTGGGACATATTCCTATCTCTTTTTGTCTCTGTTTCCATGTATTAGGTAAGTCTTGATCTTGAAAGTAGTGATCTTAAGAAGAGGTACTGTGGTGTCCTGTAGTGATGTTCCCTGTTCACCAGAACCAAGTGCTTCAGGGGTGTCTCCTCTGTGTGTTGCATGTGCCCAACTCTTGTGATTGAGACTTCAGTCCAATCAGCTACAATGGCCCACTTTGCCTATTGTGGGCAGGGTTTGGTCTTAGTGCTGTTAAGAGACTAGTCTGGGGTTGCCTTGGGCTTGTAGTTAAGTCAAACCACATGAGTGCCCTCAGTCCATTTGCTAGGACTGCGATCACACCAAATGGCAGGGTGTTCTCCCTGAATTGTTCCCTGAGAGATTTTCATTGTTGGGTGGGTCCTGCAGTTAGACCAGATCTCCAACTCCAGTCCATCTGTTTGGGTTTCAGTCAAACAGCTATGTGTGGTTATCTTCCCCTCTTCCCAGGGTAGGAGTCACTTTGGAGTAGTGCTGGTCACTGTCAGGTACCACTTTAGAGGGACTTCTGCTGAGTGGGACAGGTTGGATGGGGAGCCCACAGGAGAATGTGGGGGTGGTTGTGCATGATATTAGCAAGCTAGGTGGAGAGTGTTTGAGCTGGTTCCTGGAGGGTCCAGGTATCTATGCTGGCCAGGGGAATGGGGGAGGAGAGAAATGGTGCCCACCAGCTCTTGTGTTCTTGGAGAGGTCTCCTAAAGATCCCTCCCCCTCCAGTGTATTAGTGTAAAAAAAAAAAATAAATCTCCTTCCCACATACCCCATGCTCTTTTCAAAATGCTGCTCCAGTGCTGTTATCTCAGTGGGATTGTTTGTTATACTGGCTCTTTAAGGTGGGGACTCAGTTTCCGGTCACCCTCTGGCTCTCCCAGAGCAAAGCCTGCTGATTTTTAAAGTTTCCAAAGTTAAGCCCTACTGACCTTAAAAACTTGTAAAGTTAAGGCCTGGTTTTCAAAGCCAAATGTTCTGGGGATTCATCTTTCACATGCCAGTCCCCCTTGCCTGGGGTGCCTCGTGTAGAATCTGTTCCTCTCCCTTCTCTGTACTTGTGGTGTCCCCCAAACCTTTTGTGGTTAGTCTCTCTGGGTGTTTGGACCCCACCCCATGTCTGCCCCTTCTGCCCTTTTTGATGTGGCCTCCTCTCTATGATTAACTGTAGAGAGTATGTTCTGCCAGTTTTTGGGGTTGTTTTCTGGATTAGTTGTACTGGTGTGGATGTTATCTAGATGTATCTATGGGATGAGGTGAGCTTAGGATCCTCCTCCTCTGCCATCTTCCCATGCTCCTCTTTGTCCTCCTTTTTTTCAAATGGGAGCATTTATTTTCATTATTCTGTCTGCACTAATGTATGATTAAGAGAGGCTGGTAATTTGCTTGTGATCCGTAAGACTAATTCAAGGGAGTTGCATCTAGACTTGTATTTTATGCCTGATGCTGTGACTGAATGAAGCTTTAAGAGAGCTTGACTGGTAGTAAGCATATTTTATATTTGAGGAAGATATGAACAATTATGGCCAAGAAGGTGGACTGTGGTAGAATGAATGATTGACCCAAACACATTACCTTTTCCTGTACTCATGCTCTTTTCTTTTAAGATTTTATTTATTTATTTAACAGTGTGTGCACAAGCAGGGGGAGTGGGAGAGGGAGAAGCGGTCTCCTCGCTGAGCAGGGAGCCCAATACGGGGCTTGATTCCAGAACCCTGTGATCATGACCTGAGCTGAAGGCAGACACTTAACCAACTGAGCCACCCAGGCACCCTATGCCCTTTTCCAATTAACTTTTCAGTTTTTTCTATTAGGTGGAGTGTACTTCTTTCCCTCTTGACTTTGAGCTTGTTCAAGTCATGTCTTCTTATGGAGACAGCCAACATCCAATGATAGATCAATCCAGAAGTAAAATGCTCAATCCTCTTGCCCCAAATTGGAAAAACTCTTTAGAACCATCTCAACTCTAGGACTCCCTGCAGGGTCTACTGAGGCCTAAATGGGACTACATTGCAGGTCAATATCTCTTCTTTCCAATCCTGTTTCTTTACCCTCCATTATTCAGATGTTGATTTCAATAGTACCCTCTAATGCATGTCTTAAACATACATTTTCATCACAGAGTTTTCCTCCCAGAGAACCTAAACTGTGAAAAGCAACAATAGAGGACAAAGAAAAAATAAATACTGAGAAAACACTAAACCTAGAATTCTACACTCACCAAAATTAATCTAAATGATCATTCAAAAAAATAAAAAATACGTGATAAAATTGAAGGAAAAAATTAATTTTAAAAATGTACATATTCCTGGGGTGCCTGGGTGGCTCAGTTGTTAAGCGTCTGCCTTCGGCACAGGTCATGAATCCAGGGTCCTGGGATCGAGCCCCACATCGGGCTCCCTGCTTGGCGGGAAGCCTGCTTCTCCCTCTCCCACTCCCCCTGCTTGTGTTCCCTCTCTCACTGTGTCTCTCTCTGTCAAAAAAAAAAAAAAAAAATATATATATATATATATATATATATATTCCTCCAAACCTGGTAGAAAGGGAGAAAATGTAAAAAACCAATCTCGTAGAATACAGAAAAGGAGTACAAAAGGATCCCAGGGGAAAAAAAGCATTTTAATAGGAAGAACAAAAAATGGAAGAAAGAAATTCAAACATGTGAGTTATCACAATAAATTTATAAATGAATGCCGTCTTTTAAAATATTTTGAGTTTGCACTGAAAAATCGACCAAGTAGACATAACCATTGATATAATTTCAAAATATACACAGCTGAAAATAACAATTTCAAATAAAAATTAACAAATTCACAATTGTAGTGAGATAATCTGGTTCTTTTTGAGATTAATATTTGTGTTAATAGAGCTAGCAAGCAAAAACTTTAGTAAGGATGTAAAAATTTGGACATACTTAAGAACTTGATGTGGACATATAATGAATACTGCTTCCAAAAATTAGAGAATATATAATTAAAGGATATAGGAATTTTACTTTGATGTAATCCCACTGGTCTATTTTTGCTTTTGTTGCCTGTGCTTTTGGTTTCATTTCCAAGAAAACACTATAAAAAAGCAATGTTGAGAATTTTTGTTAATATGTTTTTTTTCTAGGAGTTTTGTGATTTCAGGTCTTAAGTTTTAGTGTTTAATCCATTTTGAGTTGTTCTTTGTGTATGGTGTGAAACAAATTTCATTCTTTTTCATGTGGATATCTAGTTTTCCCAACACAATTAATTGAAGAGATTATCTTGTCCCTATTGTGTATTCTTGGCACCCTTTTCAAAGATCAGTGACCATATATGTGTGGGTTTATTTCTGAGCTCTCTGTTCTGTTCCATTGGTCTGTATGTCTGGTTTTATGCCAGTAGCATACTGTTTTGATTACTGTAGCTAACAACCAACAAAATGAAAAGTAAACTATGGAATGTGAGAATATATTTATAAACCATATCTAATAAAGCATTAATATCTTAAATATATAAGAAACTCCTATGACTCAATAGTAGAAAAAAACCAAAAGCCTGATTTTTAAAATGAGCAGAGGAAGTGATTAGACATTTCTAGAAGGAAGATATACAAATGACCAACCAGTATATGAAAAGGTGCTTACCATCATTAATCATCAGGGTACTACAAATCAAAACCACCATGAGATATTACCTCTCACCTGTTACGGCATTTATTTAAAACCAACTAAAGAAAATCTGATAAATATTGGTGAGGATATGGAGAAAAGGGAACTCTTGTACATTTTTAATGAAAATGTAAATTTGTATAGTCACATTAGAAAAAAGTATGGAGGTTCCTCAAAAAAACTAAAAATATAACTAACATATGATCCAGGAATCCCACTTCTGGTCATATGTCCATAGAAACTGAAACCAGGTCTTGAAGAGTTATCTGCATTCCCATGTTAATTACAGCATTATTTACAAGACATGGAGGCAGCCTAAGTGTCTACTGAAGGACATATGGATAAAGGAAATGTGGTATATACATACAATGTAATATTAATCCTGAGAAAGAAGAAAATTCTTTTTGCAACAATATGGATGGACCTGGAGTACATCATGCTAAGTAAGAGAGAACAAGTACTGTATAATAACATATGCTGAATCTAAAATAGTCAAATGCATAGAAACAGAGTGAAATAATGGCTGCCAGGGTTTGGAGGAGGAAAACAGGTATTCGTCAAAGGGTACAAAGTTTAGGTCATACAAGACTTCTGGAGATCTGTTGTACAACATAGTGCCAATAGTTAAAAATGCTCTGTTGTATACTTAAAAATTTGCTAGGAGGTTATATTTTAAGTGTTCTTATCACAGAAAATAATAAATGGGGGGCACCTGGCTGGCTCAGAAGTGCATGTTACTCTTGATCTTGGGGTTGTCAGTTTGAGCCCCACACTGGATGTAGAGATTACATAAAAAAAAATTGGAAATATAAATTGGTGCAGCCACTATGGAAAACAGTATGGAGGGCCTTCAAAAATTTTAAAACAAAACTAACATATAGTCCAGCAATTCCACTTCTGGTATTTATCCAAAGAAAACAAAATCCCTTTCTGGAAAAGATATCTGCATCCCCATGTTCATTGCAGCATTATTTACCACAGCCAAGACATGAAACAACTGAATTGTCCATTGACAGATGAATGGATAAATAAAATGTGTATATATACAATGGAATATATTTGGCCATAGAACAGAAGGAAATTTTGCCATTTGCAACAACATGGAAAGACCTTGAGGATGTTATGCTAAATGAAATAACTCAAAGAAATATGATGTGACTTATATATGGAATCTACAAAGAAACCAAACCACAGATACGGAGAACAAGTCGGTATTTGCCAGAGGTGTCAGGTAGGGAGTGGCAAAATTGGTAAATGTGGTCAAGACAAACAAACTTCCAGTTATAAGAGAAATAAGTCCTGGGGGTGTAATGTATAGCATGGTAACTATAGCTAATAATACTGTATTGAATATTTGAAAGTTGCTAAGAGAGTAAATCATAAAAATTGTCATCACAAAATATAGTAACTCTGTGGGGTTGGATGTTAACTTATTGTAATCATTCTGATTATATATATATTTAAATGTAATATACTTATTACATCTAAAACTAATACAATGTTATATGTCATTATATTTCAATAAAAAAATAAAATGTTTAGAAGCGTGTAGGAAATATAGTTACAAACCAAAAGTACAATAATACCGGCTTTTGTGCTTACCTATGTAATTACCTTTTCCAGAATTCTTTGTTAATATGGGTTTGAGTTACTGTCTAGTGTCCTTCCCTTTCAGCCTGAAAGACTCCCTTAGCATTTTTTGTAAAGCAGAAATATTAGTGACAAATTCCTCCAGCTTTTGTTAATCCAGGAATGCCTTAATTCTTGTTCATTTTTTTAAAGGATAATTTTGCTTGTTAGAGAATTCTAGTTGACAGTTTTTCTTTCAGCTGTTTAAATGTGCCATTCTACTGTCTACTTATCTACATAGTTTCTAATGAGAAACTGACAATCTTATTGAAGAAGTTTTGTATGTGATGAGTCTTTCTTGATTCTTTTAAGTTCTCACTTTGTCTTTTACTTTTGGCAGTTTGATTTATGTTGTGTCTTGTGTGTATCTCTTTTAAGTTTATCCTCCTTGGAGCTTGTTAAGCATTTAGATGTGTAGATTCATGCATTTCATCATATTTGGGAAGTGTTTGGCCATTATATCTTCAAATATTCTTTCCAACCCTTTCTCTTCTCCTGTGATTCCCATAAAGTGTACATTGGTATACTTGAAGGTGCCAAAGTTCTTTCTGATACAGAATTTCTATTAGGTTCCTTTTTATATTTCCAGTATCTTTATATTCTCATTTGGTTCATACAAAATTTTTTTGGTTTCCTTTATTTCTTTGTCCGTGGTTCCCTTTAGCTCTTTGAGCACAAAGTTTAAAAATCTTTGTCGGGATGCCTGGGTAGTTCAATAGGTTAAGTGTCTGCCTTCAGTTCAGGTCATGATCCCAGGGTCCAGGGATTGAGTCCTGCATTGGACTCTTTGCTCAGTGAGGAGCCTGCTTCTCCCTCTGTCTCCTCCCCCTACTCTCTGTCTCTGACAAATAAATAAATAAAATCTTTTAAAAAAATCTTTGGTAAGTCCAGCTTCTGGGTTTTTTCTGGGGTTATTTCTATCCATTTATTTTTTTCCTATGGCCATATTTCCTGTTTTTTTCATATGCCTTATAATTTTTTGCTGGATATTGGGAATTTTAAATATTAATTCATAATGCAACTCTGGAAATTAGATTCTCCTCCTTCTCCAAGGGTTACTGCTGTTGATTTTTTGAGGGCTGCAGTCATCTGTTTCTTTAGGGACCTATCCAAGCTTCCCCCACCCAAGACTGCATTCCTTGTCATTTATGGTCAGTCACTGAAGTTTCTGTTCCATTATCTTGGTGGCCAGCTAATGACCCAACAGATTTTCTTAAACATCAAAATTTAGTTGCCCTTTTCTTTATTGACCAGTCCCCTGGATGCTCTAAGTTTTGTATTACATTCTGGAGTTGAAATAGTTGATCTCAGTCTTTAACAGTTTATATTTGTTTCAGTGGAGAGAACAATTTTCTGAGCACCCTACTCCACCATTTTCCTTAATGTCACTTCTCCCTTCTCTTTTGCTCTATGTCTTTGGTATTAATCTTATTTTTATTTTATCTTTTTAAGTTACTGTTTTTGTTTCCTGTGGCTTGGAGACAACAAGAAGAGGTCAATGATATACAAAATAATGGCACTTTCTTTATGCTTGCCATTTCCTACCTCAACAACCTACTAAGACAGTGTTTTAGCTATGCAAGTTATCTCACCACCTCCGGTTGCACTGGTTAAATTGTAAATGAATTCTTTTCCTTAATACAATAAGGCCAAGTGGTAACATTGGACCTCATTTTATTACTTATAGCCATCAATAATGCTGTTTAAAAATCATACTGATATTTAATTTTCTGTTTTTATTTCAGAGTCCCTATTGTTCCATTAGCACAATGAATGAAAATATAGATCTTCCTAATACTGTAGGTAAGTTATTTGTATATATACTGTTTAGATTTTCAAATATTCAGTGAAATAGAGAATATGAACTCACATAAAGTAATAAATATCAAGACTTTCTTCCAAAATGTAAATTACACTATGATGTTTTGTGGTTATTGGCATGAAAAACCAATGGAATTAGAATATTAATTGGAAATCAAGCAAAGCAAAATATAGGTCACCTTAAAATCCTGGATAATACTCATTTTACATGTTTATAATATTAATAAACCATTTACTAAGCTTATGTGTGTTTACAAACATTTCATCTACCCTGTAAATCTACCTAGTGAAGAGATTTTTCTGATTCAAGATGTTCAGTGATATCATTATGAAGACACATTTGACATATCACTAAACCCAAAGGATACAATCAAAGTATTTAACAACCAGTACATACATAAGCATGAAACAACCAAATTTGGGTCAGAGTTCTGGAAGGACCCCTACTGTAGTGAGATGAAAGGAAATGGTAGATTTCTAAGGGAACCAGGTAACCAAAGCAATGAAAGTAAGGTGGGCATTTGAACATCTTGAGGCAGCAACTTTTTATAAATTAGTACAGAAATGTTTTAATATTTATAATTGTATAGTGATTGAATATCCATCCAGAGGAGATTACAGTAACCTAATTAAAATGAAGAGAGAAGAAGATAACAGAACACTTAACAGGAAAGATAAGCAAGCAAGCACATTTCTTTGTAACAAGCAAAAGTTCTCCAACGCTCCAACTTACGGGCTGATGAAAATGTGATTGACAAGTATGTTTTTAGAACAGAGCTTTGCCCCAAAAGGGAAATTTTGCTTATTTGAATAGTTGAATATAATGAAATAAAGATGATTAGAAATTAATGATTTAGGCATATGTTTTTGTATTTATACATATGTACACTAATGTATATGCATTATACATTTATTCTGTACATTAATAGCAATTCTAGGAACATATATTGGGGTGCAGGAAGCTATTTTGGAACATAGGATGTCAGTTTCAGGAACTAATATTTTAAATGTCAGGAAAGTTTTAAAGTACACCTAAATTATTATTTATTCTAAAAGAAAAATGATTTGGAATAACATTCAGGAGTAATAAGACATCTTAGGAGAGTGGGATGCTTGAGTATTCATAATAGGATTCCTACAAAACTTTCATTCTAATACCCTTTGGATTCTACTAACCATAGTAAATCTGATACAATTGCAAGCAGGCTCCTTATTCTATTATTTCCAACTATCCCCTGAAAAGAGGAACTACTCTATCAAATAATAGAAAATATTCAGGGGATAAACTGGACCTCACCCCTGCCTTGGTACTAACTCTGTGACCTTAGGCAATCATTTGTCTTACAAAAACCTTAATTTTCCCATTTTCAAACGAAAGTGCAGAACTGAATACTAAGAATAAATGTTTCAACACTTTCCTTGCCATTGCCTGATACTGCCTTATTTAATCTTTGTAACTTTGTAAAAAACTTTCTATATATTTATTTAATCTTCATACAACTGTGTAAGGTTCACACTACTATCCTAGTTTTACAGATGAGGCAACTGAGGCATGGAAAGGTGGAGTAATTTGAAAATTATGTAAAAGAAGCATGTGAAACAAGCCAGTGATCCAGTTACCTCTGAAGGGTAAAGAATCTTTATAAGCAGCGTGAAATCAAATACAGGATTGGAAAGAACATCTATAGTATATCTTTTATTTTTTAGATTTATTTATTTATTTGAGAGAGAGAGAGGGAGAGAGACAGCAAGCTGGTTAAGGGGCAGAAGGAGAGGGAGAGAGAGAGAACCTATAAGCAGACTCCCCACTGAGCATGGAGCCTAATGCAGGGCTCTATCCCAGGACCCTGAGCTCATGACCTAAGCCAAAACCAAAAAGCCACTCAACCAAATGAGCCACCCAGGCACCCCTATAGTATATCTTTTTTTTTTTTAAATAAATGCTTAGAAAACAGGACTTATTTCCTTATTGCTCACTTCTATCTTGCTCTTGGGCAGGTCACTAACTTTTCTGGATTTTTCTCATTTTTAAAATGGGTTTTAAGATGATTAGGTCTCCTATTTCTAAGTCTATATTCCTAAATTTATATCTGAATAGAGTCTTTTAAAAAACTATATAGGATTCCTAAGTATACATTTTATTTATTTATTTGAGAGAGAGAATAAGTGGGGGGAGGAGCAGAAGGCAAAGCAGACTCCCTGCAGAGCAAAGAGCCCAATGTGGGACTCAGTCCCAGGACCCTGGGATCATGACCTGAGCCGAAGGCAGAGGCTTAACTGACTGAGCCACCAAGGCACCCCTAAATATACATTTTAAACGTTTCTGTTACACTTTCAAAACAAGGAAAAAAGAAACAAATTTAAAAAAACTGACTCAAACATAGAGAACAAACTGGTGGTTACCAGAGGGGAAGTGGGTGGGGAAATAGGTATAGGGGATTGAGAGTACACTTATTGTGATGAGCATAGTATAATATATAGAATTGTTGAATCCCTATATTGTATACCTGAAACCAATATAATACTGTATATTAATTATACTACAATTTTAAAATAAATACATAAATCAAGAAAAAAATGGTTTGTTATACTTTGAACTCTACTTTTCAGTTTACTCATGCAGACCAGTCTTATATAATTAACCCAATACTTTTATAAATACTTTATATGAGGGGGGAGCTAAGATGGTGGCATAGTAGGAGGACCCTAGGCTTGCATCAATCCTTGAACATAGCTAGATAACTATCAAGTCATTCTGAATACCCAAGAAATCGACCTGAGGACTGACAGAACAAACTGCACAACTAGAGGAAGAGAAGAGGCCACATCGAGGAAGGTAGGATTGTGGAGACATGTTTTGGGGGAAAAATGGAACACAGATGCTGTGGAGGGGAAGGAGCCCTGGTCAAGGAGAAAGGTGAGAGAGAGAGAGGAGCACAATTCCCCAAAGCCATTGACTGGGAAAATGAAAGGGGCTGATTTTTGTGTTTTTGCAAACAGCAGGGCTCAAAGATTAGAGTTTTAGATGTCATGGGCATGGCTGAGATAAAGTCCTGAAGGTGCCGCCCTACCCCTGGAGAGAAGACATGCAAGCAACCCCAGGGCAGATGGTATCATCTGAGGATCACCTAAGGCACACAGGGAGAGACTGTTCATTCTACTTGAAGCACATCTGTGAGAGGTGGCATTTACAGAGTTGCCTATCTGAGGATAAAAGAACTGGTGGGCACCATTTCCCTTCCCCCACCCCCCAGCATAGGTGAAGAGACATCTTCTGAGGGCAGTGAACTCAGACACTGGCTGTTTAGCCTGCTTCCTCCAAATCCCATGCCCCTGAACTCTGGCATGACTGTCCTTCTTGGTCAAACTTACATCAGTTCCAGTGCAGTGAGACCCACCCCCAGAAGACCAGTGCATATCCCCACCACACCAGGTCCCTAAAATTTGGAGTTTTAAAAGTCAGCAAGTTTGGCTGGGATAGAACCTAAAGTGGCTCCAGGCAGGCAAGCAACCCAGAGACAGATAATATGAAAATAGTGATCTGAAAAACACCTGGGACACACGAGGAAATTATTCACTCTTCTTCCCTGAGAGCAGCAAACACAGAATCCCAACTCTGGGGACAAAGGAACTGGCTGGTGCTATTTCCCTCCCCCGCCCCTCAACATAAACAAACTTCATTAAACAGCACAATGCCAACACTGGCTGCCTAACCTGATTACGCCAAGTCCCACCCCCCTGCACTCTGCTGGTGCTGCTTTTCTTGGATGAGTGTGCCTAAGGACCAGCATAGCAGGCCCCTTCCCTAGAAGATCAGCAGAAACTCCCACATGCACCATGTCTTTCAACCATAGAGTTCTGCAAGGCTTCAGTTCTAGTGGAAGTGGCATCAGGTCTCATTTAACAAGCAGATCAGAACACCCCTAATTGAAACTCACCAAACTTTGCCCAACATCCAAACACTCCCCACTGCAGGCAAAGAGAACCTCTGCAGATGACTGACCTGTGGAATAGAGAAGCCAAAACACAGCAGCAGAATGCACACAGCACACACCAAAAACCCTGAAGTGCCAGGCCCTGGACACAGTATGACCTCTTCTTCATAAAGGCATTACTCTAAGGAGCAGGAAACATAACTGGCTTTTCTAACACACAGGAGAAGACAGAGACCTAGACAAAATGCCAAACGGAGGAATTCATCCCAAAAGAAAGAACAAGAAAAGGTCATGGCCAGAGATCTAATAGAAGCAGATGTAAGTCATATGTCTGATGGAGAATTTAAAGCAACAGTCATAAAGACTGGACTGAGAAAAGCATGGAAGACATCAGGGAGACCCTTACATGAGAGATAAAAGAGTTAAAAAAACAATCAGGCAAAAATGAAAAATGCAATAACTGAGATTTGAAATACTGGATGTAATGACCATAAGGACGAAAAAATCAGAGGAAAGAATAAGTGATATAGAAGATAGAATAATGGAAAAGAATGAAGCTGAACAAAAGAGAGAAAGAAGAATTATGGATCATGACAGTAGACTTAGGGAACTCAGTGACTCAATCAAATGGAGTAACATTCATATTTTAGGAGTCCCAGAAGAAAAAGGGAAAGGGGGGGGGCAAAAAGTTTATTTGAAGAAATAATAGCTGAAAACTTCCCTAAGCTGGAGAAGGAAACAGACATCCAAATCCAGGAAGCACAGAGAACTCCCATCAAAATCAACAAAAGCAGGCCAACACCAAGACATATGTAAATAAATTTGCAAAATATAGTGATAAAAAAATCCTAAAAGCAGCAAGAAAAAAGTCCCTAACTTATAAGGGAAGACCCATAAGCCTAGCTGCAGATCTCTCCACAGAAACTTGGCAAGCTTGAAGAGAGTGGCATGATATATTCAAAATTCTGAATGGGAAAAATCTGCAGCCAAGAATACTCTATCTAGCAAAGCTACCATTCAGAATAGATGGAGAGAGAAAGAGTTTTCCAGCCAAACAAAAACTAAAGGAGTTCATGACACTAAACCAGACCCACAAGAAATATTAAAGGGGACTCTTTGGGAAGGAAAGAACAAAAGTGACAAAGACTAGAAAGAAACAGAGAAAATCTCCAGAAACAACGACAAAAGCAATAAAATGGCACTAAATACATACCTATATGTATTTATTATCAATAATTACTCTGAATGTAAATAGACTAAATGCTCCAATGAAAAGACATAGGGTGTCAGAATGAATAAAAAAAAAAAAACCAAACTGGGCCCACCTATATGCTGCCTAAAGGCACCTGCAGATTGAAAGGGAGGGGATGAAGAAACATTTATCATGCAAATGGACATCAAAAGAAAGCCGGAAGAGCAATACTTATATCAGGCAAACTAGATTTTAAACCAAAGACTGTCCAAGAGATGAAGCACACTATATCATAATAAAGGGGACTGTCCAACAAGAACAATGGTAAATATTTATGCCCCAAGGCACCCAAGTATTTAAAACAATAACAAACAAAGGAACTCACTGATAATAATACAATACTAGTAAGGGACTTTAATACCCCACTTACATCAATGGACAGATCATCTAAGCAAGGAAACAATGGCTTTGAATGACATGCTGGAACATGGACTTAAATGATATGTTCAGAACATTTCATCCTAAAGCAGCAAAATACACATTTTTTTTCAAGATTTTATTTATTTGTCAGAGAAAGAGTGCACGCACAAGCAGGGTAGTGGCAGGTAGAGGGAGAAGCAGGCTCCCCACTGAGCAGGGAGCTTGATGCGGGATTCGATCCCAGGACCTGAGCTGAAGACAGACGCTTAACTGACTGAGCCACCCAGGCATCCTGCAAAATACACATTCTTTTCAAGTGCACATGGGGCATTCTCCAGAATAGATCACATACTAGGTCACAAATCAGGCCTCAACAAATACAATACGTTTAAGATCATACCATGCATATTTTCTAACAACAACGCTATGAAACTTGAGGTGAAACACAAGAAAAAATTTGGAATGACCACAAATCATGGAGGTTAAACAACATGCTACTAAAGAATTAATGGATCAACCAGGAAATCAAAGAAGAAATAAAAAAATACATGGAAACAAATTAAAATGAAAACATAATGGTCCAAAGCCTTCAGGGTACAGCAAAAGTGGTCATAGAGGGAAGTATATAGCAATACAGGCCCACCTCAAGAAGCAAGAAAAAATCTCAAAGAAACAACCTGACCTTACATCTAAAGGAGCTAGAAAAAGAACAATAAAGCCTAAAGATAGCAGAAGGAGGGAAATAATAAAGATTAGAGAAGAAATAATTGATACAGAATCAAAAACAAAAACAGTAGAACAGATCAAATAAACCAGGAGCTGGTTCTTTGAAAACATTAATAAAATAAAGCCCTAGCCACACTTATCAAAAAGAAAAGAGAAAGAACCCCCCAAAAATAACAAATGACAGAGGAGAAATAACAATACCACAGAAATATAAACAACTATAAAAGTATATTATGAAAAATTACATGCTAGCAAATTGGACAATCTGGAAGTAATGGATAAATTCCTAGAAACATATAAACTACCAAAACTGAAACAGGAAGAAATAGAAAACTTGAACAGACTGATAACTAGCAATGAAATTGAATCAATAATCAAAAATCTCCCAACAAAAGTCTAGGGCCAGATGGCTTCACAGCAAATTCTACCAAACATTTAAAAAGAGTTAATACCTATTCTTCTCAAACTATTACAAAATATAGAAATGGAAGGAAAACTTCCAAACTCATTCTATGAGTCCAGCATTATCCTGATTCCAAAACCAGACAAAGACTCCAACTAAAAAAGAGAACTACAGGCCAGTATCCCTGATGAACATAGATGCAAATATTCTCCACAAAGTACTAGTAAATCAAATCCAACAGTATATTAAAAGAATCGTTCACCATGATCAAGTGGGATTTATTCCTGTGCTGCAAGGGTGGTCCAGTATTGACAAAACAATGTGGTAACACCACATCAATACAAGAAAGGATAAGAACCATATGATCCTCTCAATAGATGCAGAAAAAGCATCTGACAAAGTACAAAATCCATTTTTGATAAAAACCCTCAACAAAGTAGGTTTAGAGGGAACATACCTCGACATAATGAAGGCCATATACAAAAAACCCCACAGCTAATATCCTCAGTGGGGAAAAAGAGAGATTTTCCTCTGTTATCAGGAACAAGACAAGGATGTTCACTCTCACCACTTTTATTCATCACAGTACTGGAAGTCGTAACCACAGCAGTCAGACAACAAAAAGAAAAGGCATCCAAATCAGCAAGGAAAAAATAAAACTATCACTATTTGCAGATGACATGATAGTCTATATAGAAAACCAGAGAGATTCCACCAAAAAATTGCTGGAACTGATATACAAATTCAGTAGTCATAGGATACAAAATCTGTTGCATTTCATCTGAAGCAGCAGAAAGAGAATCACGGACTCAATCCTATTTATAATTGCACCAAAACCCGTAAGATACCTAGGAATAAACCTAACCAAACAGGTAAAATATCTGTATTCTGAAAACAATAAACCACTGATGAAAGAAATTGACAACGACACAAAGAAATGGAAAGACATTCCATGCTCATGGATTGGAAGAACAAATATTGTTAAAATGTCTATACTACCAAACTGTGGAAGGAGCCGAGATGTTCTTCAACAGATGAATGGATAAAGAAGATGTGGTCCATATATACAATGGAATATTACTCAGGCATCAGAAAAGATGAATATCTAACATTTACATTGACATGGATGGAACTGGAGGGTATTATGCTAAGTGAAATAAGTCAATCAGAGAAAGACAGTTATCATATGGTTTCACTCATATGTGGAACATAGGAATAGTGCAGAGGACAATAGGGAAAGGGAGGGAAAATTGAAGGGGAAGAAATAAGAGAGGGAGACAAACCATATGAGACTCTTGACTCTGGGAAACAAACTGAGGGTTGCGGAAAGGGAGGTGGGTGGGGCGATGGGGTAACTCGATGATGGGCAAAAGGGCATATCACAGGATGTGATGAGCACTGGGTGTTATATGCAACTAATGAATCATTGAACATTATATCAAAAACTAATACGTTGGCTAATTGAATTTAAATTTTTAAAAAATGTCTATACTACCCAAAGTAATCTACACACATAATGATAGGGAACAAAGTACAACCAGCATTTTTCAGAGCTAAAACAAACAATCCTCAAATTTGTATGGAACCACAAAAGACCCCAAATAGCCAAAGCAATCTTGAAAAAGAAAAGAAAAGCTGGAGGCATCATAATTCCAGGCTTCAAGTTATATTACAAAGCTGTAGTGATCAAGACAGTATGGTACTGGCACAAAAACAGACACATAGATCAATGGAACAGAATAGGAAAACCCAGAAATGAACCTACAACTATATGGTCAACTAACCTTCAACAAAGCAGGAGAGAAAATCCAATGAAAAAAAGACCGTCTCTTCAACAAATAATGTGAAAACTGGACAGCAACATGCAAAAGATTGAACATGGACCACTTTCTTACACAATACACAAAAATAAATTCAAAATGGATGAAAGACCTAAATGTGAGACATGAAACCATTAAAATCCTAGAGGAGAATACAGGCAGTAACCTCTTTGACATCAGCCATAGCAACCTCTTACTAGGTATGTCTCCTGAGGCAAGGGAAACAAAAACAAAAATAAACTATTGGGATTTAATCAAATTAAAAAGCTTCTCTGCAGCAAAGGAAACAATCAATAAAACTAATAGGCAACCTACAGAATGGGAGAAGATGTTTGCAAATGACATATCGGATAAAGGGTTAATATCTAAAATATATAAAGAACTTATAAAATTCAACACCCCAAAACCAAATAATCTAGTTAAGAAATGGGCAGAAGACATGAATAGACATTTTTCCAAAGAAGACATGCAGATGGCTAAGACACATGAAAAGATTTGCAACATCACTCATCATCAGGGAAATACAAATCAAAACTACAATGAGAGGAAATTGGAGGGGGAGACAAACCACGAGAGACTATGGACTCTGAGAAACAAACTGAGAGTTTTAGAGGGGAGGGGGGTGGGGGATGGGTTAGCCCAGTGATGGGTATTAAGGAGGGCATGTACTGCATGGAGCACTGGGTGTTATACAAAAACAATGAATCATGGATCACTACATCAAAAACTAATGATGTATGGTATGGTGACTAGCATAATAAAAAAAACTACAATGAGATATCACCTCGCACTAGTCAGAATGGCTAAAATGAACAACACAAGAAAATCAGGTGTTGGTGAGAATGTGGAGAAAGGGGAACCCTCTTGCACTATTGGTGGGAATGCAAACTGATGCAGCCACTCTGGAAAATGGTATGGAGGTTCCTCAGAAAGTTAAAAGTAGAACTGCCCTATGATCCAGCAATTGCACTACTAGGTATTTATCCAAAGAATACAAAAATACTGATTCCAAGGGGTACACGCACCCTGATATTTATAGCAACATTATCAACAATACCAAATTATGGAAAGACTCCAACTGTCCATTGACTGGTAGATGGATAAAGAAGATGCAATGTATGTATATACATCAGACTATTATTTAGTTTTAAAAAAGAATGAGATCTTGCCATTTGCAATGACATGGATGGAGCTAAAGAGTATTATGCTAAGCGAAATGAGTCAAAGAAAGTCAAATATGTGTCTCATATGTAGAATTTAAGAAATAAAACAGATGCACATATGGGGAGGGGAAAGATGCAAACTAGGAAACAGACTCAACTAAAGGAAACAGAGTTCCTGGAGGGGAAGTGGGGGGGGGATGGGTTAAATAGGTGATGGGTTAAGGAGGGCACTAGTAGTGATGAGCACTGGTGTTATATGTAAGTGATGAATCACTAAATTCTACACCTGAAACTAATACTGTATTTTAACTAACCAGAATTTAAATAAAAACTTGAAAAAAATTAAAAAAATAAAAATCACAGGTTAGTTTTGCTTTTATAAAAATACATATATGCATATATGAGATGAAAAGCAGTACATTTAAAGTTTATTTGCTCTTTTTGAATTCCTTGATTTATTATTATCTATAAACAAATTAGAGGAATGTGCCTAGCCCTATTACTTTGGAGCTGCTTTTAGAGATACTTCTCACTCCTGTACATAAATATATATATTTTTGCACATATATTTCAGTCTAGCACCATCAATCATTGAAGACCATAGTCGTTCCATTCCATACTTTATAAATTCTTCTAGTTTATCTCATAAGACTCCTCTCAAGGGTCATGAATTCTTGAGGAAATACAGAATTATCCATGAAAGCTTTTTAGAATGTAGACTGTCTATACAACTTTATAGAGGTGGGTATGTATAGCAAATGTGTGATGGAAGTTTACCCAAATGACTGCTAGATGATAAGCTAAAAAGAGCCTCCAAGAAGGATGAGTAAAACCAATCTTTTAAACATTCAGTCAAGCACAGCTTTGAATAATGTGCATAAAATTTAACAGCCACAAAAACATTCAGAACCATCTAGTGCAACGATGAGTTGTTTTTTGATCGTTTTTTAGTTTTTACTTTATTTTTTGAACTAGCATTAAGAACCAGAAAGGTAGTACTCCATACAAACATTTACTACCATATGACTAAAAGACAATCTTTTATGTACATAAAAATCTAGATCATGATGACATTGCATTTTAATCACTTAATGTATGCACTTTAACAATACTATTGAATATAGTAATTGGACTTATTAGGTGACAAACACAAGGGTACAATGTGTCAGGAGTCAGAGCAAAGGGAGTAGTAGTGATAGTAAAAAAAGACAACAAAACTTGCATTCATTTTGTGCTTATTATGTCCCAGACACAGTGTTGCATGCCTTAGCCCTTTAAATCACACAGTCCTATGACACGGGATCTTTATCCTTTGACAGATGAGGAAACAGAGAGCCAAGATAACTTGTCCAAAGTTCGATGGTTAGTTGCAGAGACTATTTGAGTCCAAGCAGTCTGGCTCCAGAGCCTGTGCTCTTTTTTTTTTTTTTTTTAAAGATTTTATTTATTTGACAGAGACACAGCGAGAGAGAGAACACAAGCAGAGGGAGTGGGAGAGGGAGAAGCAGGCTTCCCGCCGAGCAGGGAGCCTGATGCGGGGCTCGATCCCAGGACCCTGGGTTCATGACCTGAGCCGAAGGCAAACGCTCAATGAGTGAGCCACCCAGGCGCCCCCCAGAGCCTGTGCTCTTAATTGTTATGTTACACACACCATCATTAGTTAGAGATATGTCTGTAGAACATGTTTGTCAAGTGCCAACTTATTTATATAGTCATTTTTCTCATTCTTTCTCAGAAAGGGTAATGCAAGATCAGCTCTATGGACAAAAAAATACAAATAAAAAAGGAAAATCAGTAAGTAGATTGATATATCTCTTAAAAATCATTATTTTATATTGTTTTGAATTTTTACTGACATTCTTTCATCAAGAAAGCATATACATTATTATGAATTTATTATAAATAAAATTTGTTAGATATTTTGTCTTAGTTTATTTTAAATTTATAAATTATTATAAAACAATATAAACATAACATTAACTTTGGCAGGCTGCACTTTTGAATTCTTTACTTCTGCCTCCCCACATAGAGCTATTGCTTAGTAGGCCACTCACAGTAGCACTAGGAAAGAATAAACTACCTCTGCCCATCTATTTTGATGTGAACAATTTTAAAGAATCCATTCTCCTCATCTCATTTGTCTATTAATACTTGAAGTTAATTATACAGGATTCCTTTTTTTATGTCTAAATGCCATGCCAGGCTAACAGCAGTAAGTATTTCAGAAATGGGACAGGGGTTGTGTGTCTTGGAATGATCAGGCAAGAAAGATACTGACTTGGAAGGTGAGAAGAGAAAGAAAAATTTGGTCTACTTCATATTTTGCACCACATAAGAACCATCTCTCACAAGGGGAAGAATATAAGTGCTTTTCTTTGTAATTTAATGAATGACTGACTCCTTAATCCAAGACATTAGAACCCCATACTAATACTTTTTGTAGATAGTAGAATTTGATATATGAATATCCTGAACTCCATGCAAAAAGGTTTAGTTACTTTAAAGGCAACAATCCCACTGGCCAGGGCATTACTGATTCTAATATTCAATCTAGTTGTTCTAATAAACCATCAAAATATCCTGGATATTTTAATGTTTTGGAATTAAAACTACTTCTTCCAGACTGACTCATCTAAAAATAGCACAAAAATCCCATCTGATTACTGGCCTAAACTTTTATTTAAGAAAACAATGGCATAATATCTACAAAGCATCCTAGTGTTACAGAAGAACAAGATTTTGAGTCAGAAGACTTGAATTCTGGCAGCAGGCTTTTCACTATTAGCTGAAGGTTAAACGGGGATTAATTATAAAATATTTATTGAATACCTACTAGATAGGCACCATTGCTAATTAATAATTAATGATAAAATGGATGGGCATCATATTAAGCTTTTTATTTTTTTAATTTTATTTTCTTATGTTAGTCACCATACCATACATCATTAGTTTTTGATGTAGTGATCCATGCTTTATTGTTTTCGTATAACACCCAGTGCTCCATGCAGTACATGCCCTCCTTAATACCCATCACCAGGCTAACCCATGCCTCACCCCCCTCCCCTCTAACACCCTCAGTTTGTTTCTCGGAGTCCATAGTCTTTCATGGTTCATCTCTCCCTCCGATTTCTCCCCCCTTCGTTTTTTCCCCTCCTTCTCTTAATGTCCTCCATGCTCTTCCTTATGTTCCACAAATAAGTGAAACCATATAATTGACTTTCTCTGCTTGACTTATTTCACTTAGCATAATCTCCTCCAGTCCCATCCGTGTTGATGTAAAAGTTGGGTATTCATCCTTTCTGATGGCTGAGTGATATTCCATTGTATATATGGACCACATCTTCTTTATCCATTCATCTGTTGAAGGGCATCTTGGCTCTTTCCACAGTTTGGCTATTGCGGACATTGCTGCTATGAACATTGGGGTGCATATGGCCCTTCTTTTCACTACATCTGTGTCTTTGGGGTAAATACCCAGTAGTACAATTGCTGGGTCATAGGGTAGCTCTATTTTTAATTTTTTGAGGCACCTCCACACTGTTTTCCAAAGTGGCTGTACCAACTTACATTCCCACCAACAGTGTAAGAGGGTTCCCCTTTCTCCACAATCTCTCTAACATTTGTTGTTTCTTGCCTTGTCAATTTTTGCCATTCTAACTGGTGTAAGGTGGTATCTCAATGTGGTTTTGATTTGAATTTCCCTGATGGCTAATGATGATGAACATTTTTTCATGTGTCTGTTAGCCATTTGTATGTCTTCTTTGGAGAATTGTCCGTTCATGTCTTCTGCCCATTTTTTGACTTATTTGTTTTTTGGGTGTTGAGTTTGAGAAGTTCTTTATAGATCTTGGATACCAGCCCTTTATCTGTAGTGTCATTTGCAAATATCTTCTCCCATTCTGTGGGTTGCCTCTTTGTTTTGTTGACTGTTTCCTTCGCTGTGCAGAAACTTTTTATCTCGATGAAGTCCCAAAAGTTCATTTTTGCTTTTGTTTCACTAGCCTTTGGAGATGTATCTTGAAAGAAGTTGCTGTGGGCGATGTCAAAGAGGTTACTGCCTATGTTCTCCTCTAGGATTTTGATGGATTCTTGTCTCACATTGAGGTCTTTCATCCATTTTGAGTTTATCTTTGTGTATGGTGTTAGAGAATGGTTGACTTTCATTCTTCTGCATGTGGCTGTCCAATTTTCCCAGCACCGTTTATTGAAGAGACTTTTTTCCATTGCATATTTTTTTCCTGCTTTGTCAAAGATTATTTGACCAAAGAGTTGAGGGTCCATATCTGGGCTCTCTATTCTGTTCCATTGGTCTATATGTCTGTTTTTGTGCCAGTACCATGCTGTCTTGATGATCACTGCTTTGTAATATAGTTGAAATAGGGCAACGTGATGTCCCCAGCTTTGTTTTTCTTTTTCAACATTTCCTTGATGATTCAGGGTCTTTTCTGATTCCATACAAATTTTAGGATTGTTTTGTTCCTGCACTTTGAAAAATGTCATTGGAATTTTGATCGGGATTGCATTGAAGGTATTGATTGCTCTGGGTAGCATAGACATTTTTACAATGTTTATTCTTCAGATTCATGAGCATGGAATGTTTTTCCATCTTTTTGTTTGTTCATCTTCTTCAATTTCTTTCATGAGTATTCTGTAGTTCCTAGAATGTAGATCATTTACCTCTTCAGTTAGGTTTATTCCGAGGGATCTTATGGTTTTTGGTGCTATTGTAAATGGAATCGATTCTCTAATTTCTCTTTCTACAGTTGCATTGTTAGTGTATAAGAAAGCAACTGATTTCTGTGCATTGATTTTGTATCCTGCCACGTTACTGAATTGCTGTATGAGTTCTAGTAGTTTGGGGGTAGAGTCTTTTGGATTTTCCCATAAAGTATCATGTCATCTGCGAAGAGAGAGAGTCTGACTTCTTTGCCAATTTGAATACCTCTTATTTCTTTTAGTTGTTTGATTTCTGTTGTTAGGACTTCTAGTACTATGTTGAACCTATTTGGTGAGTGTGAGCATCCTTGTCATGTTCCTGATCTTAAGGGAAAGGCTCTCAGCTTTTCCCCACTGAGGATGATATTTGCTGTGGGGTTTTCATGAATGGATTTTATGAACTTGAGGATTGTTCCCTCTATCCCTACACTCTGAAGAGTTTTAATCAGGAAAGGATGCTGTATTTTGTCAAATGCTTTTTCTGCATCAATTGAGAGGACCATATGGTTCTTCTCTCTTCTCTTATTAATGTGTTCTATCACACTGATCGATTTGTGAATATTGAACCACCCTTGCATCCCGGGGATAAATCCCACTTTGTCGTGGCAGATTATCCTTTTAATGTATTGTTGGATACTATTAGCTAGGATTTTGTTGAGAATTTTTGAATCCATATTCATCAGAGATATCAATCTGAAATTCTCCTTTTTGATAGGGTCTTTGCCTGGTTTGGGGATTAAGGTAATGCTGACCTCATAGAATGAGTCTGGAAGCTTTCCTTCTGTTTCTATTTTTTGAAAGAGCTTCAGGAGAATAGGTATTATTTCTTCTTTGAATGGTTGGTAGAATTCCCCAGGGAATCCATCAGGCCCTGGACTCTTGTTTTTTGGGAGGTTTTTAATCACTGCTTCAATTTCGTTACTGGTTATTGGCCTATTCAGGTGTTAATTTCTTCCTGTTTCAGTCTTGGGAGCTTATAGGTTTCCAGGAAGGCATCCATTTCATCCAGGTTGCTCAATTTATTGGCATATAGTTGTTGATAATAATTTTTAATAATTGTTTCTGTTTCCTTGGTGTCGGTCATGATCTCTCCCCTTTCATTCATAATTTTATTAATTTGGGTCCTTTCTCTTTTCTTTTGGATAAGTCTGGCCAGTGGTTTATTGATCTTATTAATTCTTTCAAAGAACCAGCTTCTAGTTTCGTTGATCTGCTCTACTGTGTTTCTGGTTTCTGGCTCATTGATCCCTGCTCTAATCTTAATTATTTCTCTTCTAATGCATGACTTAGGCATCATTTGTTGCTTTTTCTCTAGTTCTTTAAGGTGTAAAGTTAGTTGGTGAATTTGGGATTTTTCTATTTTTTTGAGTGAGGCTTGGCTGGCCATGTATTTCCCCCTTAGGACCACCTTTGCAGCATCCCATAGGTTTTGGACCGATGTGTTTTCATTCTCATTGGTTTCCATGAATTAAGTTCTTCTTTGATATCCTGGTTGACTCAAACATTCTTGAGCAGAGTGGTCTTTAGCTTCCAAGTGTCTGAATTTCTTCCAAATTTTTTCTTGTGATTGAGTTCCAGTTTTAAAGCATTATGGTCTGAGAATATGCAGGGAATAATCTCAGTCTTTTGGTATCAGTTGAGACCTGATTTGTGACATAGTATGTGGTCTATTCTGGAGAAAGTTCCATGAGCGCTTGAGAAGAATGAGTATTCTGTGGTTTTAGGGTGGAATGTTCTGTATATATCTATAAGGCCCATCTGGTCCACTGTGTCATTCAAAGCTCTTGTTTCTTTGTTGATTTTCTGCTTAGATGATCTGTCTGTTGCTGAGAGTGGAATATTGAGGTCTCCTACAATTAACGTATTGTTATCAATATGACTCTTTATTTTGGTTAACAATTGGCTTATGTAGATGGCTGCTCCCATGTTGGGGGCATAGATATTTACAGTTGTTAGATCTTCCTGTTAGATAGACACTTAAAGAAGGATGTAGTGTCCTTCTGTGTCTGTAACTACAATCTTTAGTTTAAAATCTAATTTGTCTGATATAAGAATTGCTACCCCACTTTCTTTTGAGATCCGTTGGCATGGAAGATGGATCTCCATCCCTTCACTTTCAGTCTGGATGTATCTTTAGGTTCAAAATGAGTCTCTTATAGACAACATATGGATGGGTCCTGTCTTTTTATCCAATCTGCAACCCTGTGCCATTTTATGGGAGCATTTAGGCCTTTCATGTTGAGAGTGATTACTGAAAGATATGAATTTATTGTCATCATGTTGCCTGTGAAGACCTTGTTTTTATAGATTGTCCCTGCAAATTTCTGTTCTAAATCACTCTTGGGGTATTTCTCCATTTATAGAACCTCCCTTAATATTTCTTGCAGGGCCAGATTAATGGTCACATATTTTTTCAGTTTCTGCTGGTCTTGGAAGCTCTGCATCTGTCCATCCATTGTAAATGACAGCCTTGCCAGATAGGGTATTCTTGGCTGCATGTTCTTCTCGTTTAGTACCCTGAATATGTCTTGCCAGCCCTTTCTGGCTTGCCAGGTCTCTGTGGATAGGTCTGATGTTATTCTGATGTTCTTCCCTCTGTACATAAGGAATCTCTTCCCCCTAACTGCCCTTAAGATGGTTTCCTTGGTTCTAAGATTTGCGAGTTTTACTATTACATGCTGGGGCTTTGGCCTGTTTTCCTTGATCTTGGGAGGGGTCCTCTCTGCCTCTAGGACATGAATGTTTGTTTCATTCCCCAGATTAGGGATGTTCTCAGCTACGATTTGCTCAAATATATCTTCTAGTCCTCTCTCTCTCTCTCCACCCCCTGAGGGATCCCAATAATTCTGACATTGGAACGTTTCATGGTGTCACTTATTTCTCTGATTCTATTTTCATGGATTCTGAGTTGTTTTTCCCTGGCCTCTTCTTTCCCTTTCTAGTCTATTAATTGGTCTTCTAAATGACCAATTCATTCTTCTACCTCGCTTACCCTAGCTGTTAGATTATCTAGATTAGATTGGATCTCATTGATAGCATTTTTAAGTTCTGCCAATTCAGCTTTCATTTCTGCCCTTAGAGACTCTATGTTGCCATTAATCGATTTCTCCATTCTAGCTATCATCTTCACAATTGCTACCCTGAATTCCATCTCCGACATCTTGGTTATATCTGAATCCATTTGTAAATCTGTGGCATAAGTCAGTCTCTGAGTCTTTCCTATTTTGGGAGTTCCTCCTCCTAGTCATTCTGTTGAGGGGTAGTTGAAGGAATGTATAGAGTCCAAATTATTGACCACAACCCAAGCAAGATGCACCTGTTTTATAGGGACCTTAGGGTTGCTGTCCTCTTGTTTTCCCAGCCTGTCTTCTGGGGGAGGGGCCTGCCATGCTGTTACTCAGGCAACCCTGTTTGAACAGAGTTACCTTGCCCCCTGTGGTGGGGGATGGGCTCAGTGGAAACTGGTTTTTGGGGGGTTTTTGCTCACTGGTGGCTTTCCCTGGTGGCTTTCCGTGTCTCTTCCAAGAGTCAGAACAGAAGAGATCGTTCCCAACCCTCTGCCTCAGAGCAGAGAGATTGCAGTCTGTTCTTCAGTGAGTTCTCCAGGCCACACCATCTCCGTTTCTGTCTGTGCTGCTATAAACTGCAGCGTCCTGGGTTGTGTGCCCCTCAGCAGCGCTCCTAGTCTTCGCCTCCAAGTTGGGGCATGTCTCTGCCCTTTGTGCTTCTAAAACCACCAGCTGCCCCAGTTTGCACGTGTGGCCCTGCCGCTCCGGGTTTCAGTCTGGGGAGCTGCCCTGAGGTCCTTTCCCCATCGTTACCAGTCTGTGAGTTTGTGCCCGGTGCCCAGCACAGGAGGCTATCACTACTGGCGGTGTCGGATCCCGAGGGCTCGGCTCCCTTCTCCTTCTGTTTATCCTCTGATATCTGCTGGTGGAATCATGGCTCCCTGCTTCATACCTCGAAACCAAACACCTGTGATATTCTGTAGAGATCCAGATCTATCTTCTTACATCTCAGGCTGATTTCGTGGGTGTTCAGAGTGGTCTGGTAGATATTCAGCTCAATTCCAGGGACCAGGTGGAATAGGGCCCCCTACTCCTCTGCCATCTTTTTCCTCTCCCCCCATATTGTTTTTTATATGTATTATTTTATTTAATCCTCATAACAAAGTAGGCATTGTTATTGTTTATATTTTGCAGATGAGTAAACAAGCTCAGTGAGGTTAGATAAATTGTATAAGGTGACACAGTTAGTAAGGCAGTTGGGATTTGACCCTAGAGCACATATGATCAACTGCCTTCTCCTCTTCCCCTGACTTTGAGTAACAAAAAATATATTAGTGAATGTAGCTGACAGAAAAGTACACAAGGAATTATAATATAGCATACTAGATAAACACACAGGGTGTTTATCTTGGCAGAAAAGGAAGGGTAGACATGGGTAATGAAAGGCCTTTTTAACCAAAGTGGTGATTTGGTGAGATACTATATGTAAAATATTTTCCAGTGCTTTGCACATACAACTTACATTGTTTTGGTTGAATTGAACTGAACCTTCATAGCAGTAGCATTACCAAGTCCACTCAAACAATTCATATTGTGATAAGATCAATGAGCTAGAGAAATAGAGATTTTTATGTATACCTAACACAAAATATTTTGATGAAGATAAATTTTATCAGAAACATAAATTTTATCAGAAATTTACAGCCATCAGAGTCTCCAAGGGACTCAGAGTCTCTTAAGCAAAGTGCAAATGATCTTCTAAATGCCAGTGTAGTAAGATCTTTAATCATAGCTGCCCATTTTTTCTACCTGAATATAAGCATATTTAGAGCTGGAGTTTCTGTGTCTTGTATTTCATCTGGAACAGTGTCTGAAACCTAGGCACTTGACAGATACTCTGAATGAGTACCTACTATGTGCCAGGAACTGTGGATACAAAAATGAACAGAATATACTCTTGACTTAGAAGACCTTATAGTGAGGTAGTGGGAAAGACTTATTTGGGATTAAACCATTATATTACAGTAACATAATTGTTTGTAAGTGAGATAAATTTACAAAGTACAATAGGCATAATCAAAGTAGCACTGACAGTTAAAGATGATTTGACAAGTAGTTTCAGATTGGGCTTGACTACATATTAGCTGTGGCACTTTAGGTGCCATTTTAACATATTACCACCAAAGAAATATCCCATCATTTATAGCTGATGATTTAACCATAGCCTTTACTACATTGGGATAAGGTATTTATCTTACTTATCTATCTTCTGGCACCTGGCACAGTAGTACAAAGTAGTTACCCAGTAGATGTTATATTTTGTCTATTTGCCATGTAGGTTTTGGCTTTTTGCTGTTATCACTAATAGTTTCTTTCTACTAAATGCTCTGTGACATCCCCCCAAAGGTGTTGGTAGTGTGTTAGGCAAATGATCACAAGTATACTCTATATTTTTTTACTCCCAAGTATACTACACTCCTCACCCCTCATAGATCACTTGCAGCCAAGGCCAAAGGTCACCTGTGGATGTGAGGAACTACATGCCACAACTTCCCAAGGATCTAGATTGGAGGCAGTCAAGGCCCACGTGGGGAGAGGGATAGCCTGCTTAAAAAAAAAAAAAAATTTTTTTTTTTTTTTTTTAAATCCAGGGTCTCATGATATAAGATCCTTTGTATCCAGGATATGTTTGAAAATCACTTGGCATACCAAGAACCAGGGAAATCACAACATAAATGAGAAAAGATAATCAAAAGATGCCAACACCAAGATGAATCAGATGTTGAAATAACCAGACAAGGATTTTAAGCAACCACCAAAAAATGCTTCATCAAGCAATCAGAAATTCTCTTGAAACAAATAAAAATTATCAGCAGAGACACAGAAGTTGTAGAAACGACCAATGGAAATTATAGAACTGAAAAAGACAATAGCCAAAATAAAAATCTCACTGGTCGGGCTTAATAGTAGAATGGAAATGACAGAGGATAGAAGCAGTGAACTTAAGGAAATATCAATAGAATTTACACAATCTGAACAACAGAAAGAAAACAGACTGAAAAAACTTAACAGAGCTTCAGCAAAAGAGTTAACATTCATATTATTGGAGTTCCAGAAGGAGTGGAGAGAGACAAGGAGAGAGGAAGGAGAAGAATAGAAGGAGAGGGAGGAGAAAGAGGAGGAGGGGGAGAAGGAGGAGAAGAAAAAAAGAAATGATAGAGTGAAAGAAAGTATTTAAAGAAATAGTTGCTGAAAACTTACTCTATTTGGTGGAAGACATAAGCCTATAGATTCAAGAAACTGAGCAAGTCTCGAAGAGTATAAATCCAAAGAAATCACCAGGTCACATGATCATTACACATTTGAAAACTGAAAAAAAAAAAAAAATCTTGAAAGCAGCCAGAGAGAATGCATTACCTATAGGGGAGTACCTATCTGAATGACTGATTTTCTCATCTAAAATCATGGAGGCCAGAAGGATGCAGCACAACATTTTTTCAAGTACTGAAAGAGAAGAACTGGTAAATGTGAATTTTATACCCAGCAAAAATTTCCTTCAGGAGTGAAGGAAAAATAAAGACATTCTAGATAAAGGAAAACCAAGAGAATTTGTTGGTAGCAAACAGATTCTTAATGAATAGCTAAAAGAAAGTCTCTTAAAAAAAAAAAGAAAAGAAGGGAGAGAAGGCTTGGGACTTCATAAGAAAAGAACATGAGAATGGGCAAATATTACAGACTATCCTACTTCTCATGAGTTTTAAAATAATATGTGATGGTCAAAGCAAAGATTATAACACCATCTACTGTGATGCACATTGTAAGTAGAGGAAATACTTAAGACAATTATATTTTAAAAGTGAAGGGACCTCAGGGTGCCTGGGTGGTGCAGTGGGTTAACTGACCAACTCTTGGTTTAGCTCATGTCATGATCTTACAGTCATGAGATCAAGCCCCATGTCAGGCTCTGCACTCAGCGCCTAGTCTGTTTGGGAATCTCTTCTCCTCCTGCTCCTGCCTGCCAATCTCTCTTTCTTTTGTTAAAATAAATAAATAAATCTTTTTTTTAAAAAAGGGAAGGGGCCTAAATAGAAGTAAGATTTCTCTACTTCACTTGAAGAGGTAAAGTATCAGTTATCATAGATTGTAATGTTATGTAAATATAATACATAGCATAACCACTAAGAAAACTATAAAAAGCAACACACTAAAAAACAGTATAAGTAAATCAGTGTGGTATTCGAAGAAATATTAACCCACAAAAAATAAGAGAAAGAGAGGAATGAGAAGTAGAAGAAGTAAACAGAAAACAAATAAAATGATAGACTTAAGCCCCAATATGTGAATAATTACTTTAAACGTAAGGGGTCTAAATACATCATTTAAAAGATAGAGTTGGCAGGGTGAATAAAAAATATCCAACAATATGCTTTCTATAAGAAATATTTAAGTTAACAAAAGAGTGGGAAAAGATATGACATGCAAACATTAATCATAAAAAGCAACAATGGCTATATTAATATCAGATAAACTAGACAGATTTCAGTACAAAGAAAAAAATTAGAGACAAAGAAGGATGTTATATAATAATAAAAGTATCAATCCAACAGGAAGACATAATAATCCTAAAGTAACAGAGCTGAAATAGGCAAAATCTGATAGAGCTTAAAGAGAAAATAAAATCCACAGTTAATTGGGGATGTCAACAGCCCACTCTCAGTAATTTATAGAACTGCAAGAGAGAAAATCAGCAAGAATGTAGAAGACCTGAACAACACAATCAGCCAACAGACTCTGATACTCTACCCAATTTGTTTTCAAGTGCCCAGGGAATATTTAGATTTTATGGATCACATCTTGGATCATAAAACCAAGTTCAGCAAATTAAAAATAATTAAAACCAGAAGTTGAGTTCTCTGACCACACACATCTTATTTGAGTAACACTGTAATAGGTTTGCATGTGAGGAAAGTCCCTTACAACATCACACCATCTGGAGGCCATAGCACAGAAGCCACCACTCAGAAGGGGAGGATGGCAAGGAAATTTGTGGGGGACAAGGTTTTTAGAGAGGGTGTTGTATGTCTAGGTGATTTCATGCAATAGCTTAGCAGGGACTCTCTAGGTCAGAGAAGTCCAAAGGCAGCAGGGACTAGAGGACTTTATGTCCCCAGGATTTACCTTATCTATGGATAGCATGTATTGGGCACAGTTTCATGAGCTATGCAAAGGAGGTGGGCTCTAAATAGCTAAAAATATGCTTTTTGGAGGTTATTTTTAAAACAATTGGATGTGCATAAGTTTTAGTTTGGTGTTTGCAGGCTTTTGAGCCAATGGGTCTCAGCCTATTATGAAGAAGTAAACAACCTGGTGAGTGGTAATATATATCTTTGTCTATATACATAACATGGAATCAAACCAGAAATCAATAACAAACAACAGAAAAACCTTCAAATACTTACAAATTAAACAACACACTTCTAAATAATCCTTGGGTAAAAGAGGAAGTCTCAAATGGAATAAAATAGTTCTATGGCCATTAAAAAACTTGCATTAGTAATTTAAAATCTCCTGGAAAAGAAGGGTCTGGGCACAGATGGTTTTACTAGAGAATTTTACCAAGCAATCAAGAAAGAATTATCACTAATTTTATACAATCTACTCCAAAAATCAGAAGAGAAAGGAATACTTCCCAGCTCATTTTATGAGGCTATTATTAGTCTTATACCAAAACCAGATACAGTACAGAAGGAAGGAAGGAAGGGAGGAAGGGAGGGAGGGAGGGAGGGAGGGAGGGAGGGAGGGAGGGAGGGACAGGAAGAAAGAAAGACACAAGTCAATATCTCTCATGAATTTAGATGCATAAATCTTCAACAATATATTAGCACACTTATACAGCAATGTATAAAAAGAATTATATATCATGTAACACTGGTTCAACATGGAAAAATCAGTCTGTGTAATTCATCATATACAGATATGCAAGGCTGGTTCAGCATTTGAAAATCAGTCATATAATTCACCACAGCAATAGACTGAAGGAGAAAACTCATATCAACTGAAACAAAAAAGTTTTTTGCAAAATTATACACACAATCTTGATTTAAAAACTCTCAACAAACTAGTATGAGAAGGTAACTTCCTCAATTTGATAAAGCACATCTGCAAAAACCTATAGTTTACATTATACTTAATGATGAAAGCCTGAATGCTCTTCTTCGAAGATCAGGAACAGGTCAAGGATGTATGCTCTTGCTACTCTTTTTCAATATAGTACTAGAAATTTTATCCATTGTAATAGGACAAGAAAAGGAAATAAAAGTCACACAGATTAGAAAAGAAGAAATAAAACTATATTTTCAGTTGGAACGATTGTCTATGTAGAAAATACCAAAAGGAGTCTGCAAACAACAACAACAACACATAATAGAACTAATAAGTGAGTTCCACAAGGTTGGAGGATGCAAATTCAAAATGAAAAAATAGCATTTCTATATACTAACATGTGGAAACAAAAATTTAAAACATAATAACATTTACAATAACTCCAGAGAAAATTAAATACTTGCATATCTAAGAAAACATGTACAGGATCTGTATGATAAGAATCAAAGGCCTAAATAAATGGTGGGACATACCATGTTCATGGATTGGAAGACTCAACATAGTAAAGATTCCAGTTCTCCCCAGATTGACCTGTTGATTTAATATAATTTATTTCTTTTAAGTCTTTATTTAAATTCCACTTAGTTAATATACAGTGTAATATTAGTTTCAGGTGTATAATATAGTGATTCAGCAATTCCATACAACACCCAGTGCTCATCACAATAACTGTACACCTTAATCCCCATCACATATTTCACCCATTCCCACCCCCCACCTCCCCTCTGGTAACCATCAGTTTGTTCTCTATAGTTAAGAGCCTGTTTATTGGTTTGTCTCTCTCTTTTTTTCCCTATGCTCATTTGTTTTGTTTCTTAAATTCCACATATGATTGAAATCATACAGTATTTGTCTTTCTCTGATTGACTTACTTGCTTAGCATAATACTCTCTAGGAGCCTTACTCATAATAGCCAAAAAGTAGAAGCAATCCAGATTGTCCTTCAACTGGTGAATGGCTAAATAAACTGTGGTAGAGCCATACCATGGAATAATAGTAATAAAAAGGAACAAAGTATTGATATATACAACCTGGATGAATTTCTGGAGAATTATGCTGAGTGAAAACAACCAATCCCAAAATGTTATACACTATATGACTCCATTTATATAATATTTTTGAAATTACAAAATTATAAAAATGAAGAACAGACTAGTAGTTGCCAGGCATTGAAGTGGCAGCAGGAGAGGAATGGATGTGACTATAAAAGGACATTAGGGATCCTTGTGGAAATATTCTGCATCTTGACTGTACAATGTCAATATCCTGG
Organism: Eumetopias jubatus; assembly: GCF_037043125.1. Taxonomy (NCBI): domain Eukaryota; kingdom Metazoa; phylum Chordata; class Mammalia; order Carnivora; family Otariidae; genus Eumetopias; species Eumetopias jubatus. The sequence continues at coordinate 34,525,552 of NW_028274809.1, forward strand.
TTGTTATATTTTACTACAGTTTTATAAGATGTAACTGTTAAGAGAAACTGGATAAAGGGTCCGTGGGTTCTCTGTTATTTCTTACAACTCATGGGAAACTGCAGTATTTCAAAATAAAAAGTTTAATTTTTATAAGGGAAAGAAAAAGAAAACTTACCTTAAATATTTTCTTTAACGGTGGTAGTCAGACCTGTATAACAATGGGTAAAACTTAATTAAATTGAACAAGATAAATTCACTTGGTAAACCATAAAACATAGGTTATATGCAATTAACAGATTTAAAAGTTTGAAAGAATCTATCACCTAGGGCAACGAGCTTGTAAACTGAAGACATATCAGAATTCTAGAACAAGCTCTTAAAAGTCTAAAGTAATTGCTTCACAAAGTCACAAAATCTTCAGAATTCTGTGGGGAAATAAACTTTGAAGTTGTTTGAAGTTAAAAGAAGAGTTTTTTATGAACCAAGGTAGACAGTGTGTTAAAGAAATGCAGTATTTTGAGACAAACTTCTGGAGTGCTAATCTGAATTGGAAAGGACTAACAAACATCTCTTTCAACTCATAGCTGATTCAGGTGACAGTCTTTCAATAGTTCCTTCACATTTTTAGAGCCCCTTCATAAATTAAGATTTTCAATATATACCTTAATTAGTTTCTATTTAAACCCTGACCATGATGGGATGCTAGATCATTTCCCCAAAAGTCAGGATGAAAGAAAGATGGGGAGGAATGGGGAATTTGATTTTACCTACCATTTAAAGGCATTGTTTGGTGGATGGTAAGAGAATTAGTATTATATAGTAAAAAGACCTTGGATTTTACAGGCAGAAATATCTAGGTTCAAATCCAGATTCTTCCACTTTCATGGTCATATAACTTTGGGCAATTTACATCTGAGTTTCAGTTTTGTCATCTGCAAAATGATTATACTATCATCTATTTCAAAGAATTTTAAAGGGCTTGGAACATAATAGTCACTTGCTAAATGGTAAGTATTATATTTATTCACCTGTACAATATACTATAGGATAAATATGAGAAGTAGACTTGTTGGATCAAAATGTATGAGCATATTTAATTTTGATGTATATACTGCCAGATCATCCTTTAAACCAGATTTGCTAATTTGCATTTGCACCCAAAATGTAAGAAAATATTCAGTATTCCACTCCCTATTCATTTTAGTTTTTGTTAATTGTTTGCACAAAAATGATATTCCATTGTCATTTTAATTTGCATTTTTCTGATTTTTAATGAATGAACAATTTTCATGTGTATATTATCCATTTGTATTTCTGTTATTTGACTCCTTATAATCTCTGCCCATACACAAATTGGGTTATGTGTTTATGTGTGAGAATGCTTTATATATTTTGAATAACAATGCTTTGTGATCTATGCTGTTTATTACCTATGTTTTTTAACTTCTTCGGGTCCCTTATAGCAATTTTAAATATTTATGTTGTCAAATCTGACACCTTTTCCTCTGTGGCTGTTAGTTTATATCTTTTTTAGAAGGTATTTCTCCACCCCAAGATTATGTCAATATTCTCTTAGATGTTTTCCTAGTATATGCTTTTTATGTTTACATATGTTTAGTTCATTTATACTTTTTTTCTGGTATGAGGTAAGAATTTACTGATATTTTTGCTGAAATAGATAGGTAGTTGTTTCAACACAACAGGCACCCTCAGAGATATTGCAGGTTTGGTTCCAGACCACCACATAAAGTGAATATCACAATAAATCAAGTCAAATGCATTTTTTGGCTTCCCAGTGCATATAAAAGTTATGCTTACACTATACTGTAGTCTATTAAGTGTGCAATAGCATTATATCTTAAAAATGTACATACCTTAATTTAAAAATACTTTATTGCTAAAAATGCTAAATATCATATGAGCTTTCAGCATTGTAATAAAATGATCACAAATCAGCACAAGTAAAATTATAACAAAGAAGTCTGAAATATTGTGAAAATTATTAAAATGTAACACAGAGACACAAAACGAGCAAATTCTGTTGGAAAAATGGCACTGATATACTTGCTTAACACAGCGTTGCCACAAACCTTCAATTTATTTAAAAAATGCAATATCTGGGACGGACAATAAAGCAAAACACAATGAAGCTTGCCTGTACATTTTAATTGTCCATATACTTATAATATTTTTATCTATCAGTATTCCTTCCTGAGGATATCATCCTTGCCCCAGCTCTAATCCTTGGTGTAGTTGGCAAACTTGACACTGTCTCTGTGGCTACAAGGATAACCACATAATTTGATATAAGAATATTAAGAGAAGTCTTTATTCTTTTATATCAAGAACTAGCAGTGGTCTAAGAGAGAAAAAAATAAGAAACCAACACAGAGGAAGAAAGATACAGGGAGATAGTGACTTGGTCACAGTGAGTCCCTGGAATCAGATCTCCTAGTTATATTAGCCAATTAATTTCTTTTTTTAATGAAGTATTTTATTTCTAAATAAATATATTTTATATTTTTGGTTATAATCCAAGATGATATTATTGATTTTTTGTGTAAATTTTTCCGGCTTTAGCCAATAGCAATTCTTTCAGTGTGTCCTGTGTCCCTTTGACATGCCTCCATCCTTTTGTCTTTTGAGTACTTTCCTTTTTGTCTATAAGATATTCCAGGCTTATGTTGTAACTTTCTTGCCCCAGTCCTAGAATCAATCATTTCTACAAGGAGCCCTGGTATTTTTACTGGAGAATGATATTTTGAAACCAGGCTGGGAGTTGGGTGTATTGTTGCTATTGTGTCTGGGCCTTCTCAGCAGACAGTTAAATAATATAAGTGTGTATACAAACCATGCATATACATATAGCTATATTTGTTTCTGTATATATCTCTTTCTATATTTTGCTAATTTTAAGTTTATACTGGTGTCTCTGAATCTATTCCAGTATCACTGAGTTTATTCTAACCCTCTTTTCTTGCTTGTATCTAGTGTAACTTTTCTCTCCCACAGTGAGAAACCTGGCTGTCATCATCCACTATATATTTATTTATTCCAACCCAGTGTAAATGCAAAGCAGTGTCAGAATTACTAAATTATACTACACCCATGAAGAACAAACTTACTTACTAGCACACATTGTTTATGTACAGTTTACTTTGTCTCTAGCCTTTGTACTTTCCAGCCAAAACATTATTTTTCAAAGTTACTAAGGTCACTTCCTTTTTTCTCCTGCCCCTTTCAGTGTAGTCATATATCTTACATTTGTAATAAATACAGTTGGATTCATTTGTCAATTTCTGCATTATTTCTTGGCTGCCAACATTCTGTTTTTTATTGTTTTAGTTTTAGTTTACATACATTAATATTCATTCTTTGTGAAGTACAGATCAATAGATTTTGGCAAATGGATAGTCATATATTTTATAATTATTTAAATTTAAAAAAAAATGTCTATTGAAGTTTTCTCATTCCACTTGAGTCAGTTTCACCAAGACTTCCCTATATGCCACTGGCACCTTCCCAGACTGCTTATTATGATCAACCAGTCATCTGTACCTTAATTTTTCATTTAATAGCACATTAATAAAAAATTAATAAATGTGCTATTAAATGTGCTATTAAATCAATTTCATTACTTTAAGTGGCTGTAATGTTATTTTAATAACAATAGCCAATAGTTTTTTTAAAATTAAAGTATAATTAACATACAATGTTATATTAGTTTCAGATGTACAACATATTGATTCAACAATTCTATACATTATTCCGTGCTAATTATGTGTGTGGTCACCATCTGTGACCACATATTGCCACTGCAATACCTTTAACTCTGTTTCCCATGCTGCACACCCATCTCCATGACTTACTTATTTTACAACTGGAAATTTGTACCTCTTAGTCCCATTATCTATTTTGCCCATCCCCCCCCCACCTGCATCCCTTCTGGCAACCACCAGTTTGTTCTTTGTATTTAAGAGTCTGGTTTTCTTTTTTTGTTTGTTTATTTTGTTTTTTTAGATTCCACATTTCATTCTTTTTTATAATAATACCCAATACTTTTATTGCAATTTCCTATATTAATATCTTAATACTTTAACTCATTTAATCCCCATAACAATCCTGTGATGTAGATATTTTTACTTTATTTTATATGTGGGCAAGTTAAGTCATGGAGCAGCCAACTAATCTGTCCGAGAACAATAAAGTGGTAAGCCTGAGTTTTGAACTGAGGTGGACCGGCTCTGAAGTCTGTGCTGCAAACAACTAAATTCTACTATCTCTTATTGTGAGCCTGTACAATAATTATTTAATCAATGCCCTATTAAAAATGCCTTTTGGGGGGAAAAAAAGAATGCCCTTTGTAGTTTTTTGTAAGTTTTAAGCTTTTATGTTTTCCTACCCCCTAGCTTTTTCTTTTTAATTAAAATTACACCTACACAGTCCCCCAAAAATCAGTCTGCACAGAAGGGTATAAAATGAAAAGAAAAAGTCATCTTTCTCCACCCATAGCTACACTATCAGTTTCATTTACCCAAGACAACTACTTTTAAAGTTCTTCTGGTAAGTTTTATTATAGTTTTAAATTATGTAGTTCAAACTCTATTTGATTTATCAACTAATCAGCTTCAGGTAGAATGTGTTGATATCATACTCTGAAAGATGATTTAGAGCATTTATACTATTTCAAACTTTCCTTTTACAACTTTTCTTCTCAGTTTTATTAAACATTATTTTTAAAATTTTTCTAATGATTATTTGTAATGCTCTAATATGTTTGAAATATTTCTTGGCATGTAAACCAATAGGCATTATCTACCAACTTCCTACTATGGAAGAAGAACAAGTTTTTTAAAAAATTTCATTTTCTTGTCCCTTCCATTTTTTTGTTGTTGTTATTGTTATTCCTATAGTGTCTTTTCTTTGTTAAGGTTTCTAATACATTCTGTTATATTGCTGTAGTTAAATCTCCCATGCTTTGTTTATAGATTGAGTCTATTTTAAATCTAAGAAAAGTTAATTTATAATTGTTATAATATATATTATATATTATCATAATTTATATATAAATCTCTGCTGAGCCAAATAATGTATATGATAGATCCATGAAAAGTAAATGTCACACTTCTGCTTCTAGTAAAGATGGAGTTTACAGGGATATGATTTATCTTCCTTCCTTAAACAATAAGAAAACCAAAAAAAAATTATGGAAAGGTAGTTTTCAGACATTGGGAAGATGGCAGCATGGGACTGTGATTTTTTTTTTAAATTTTATTTTATTATGTTAGTCACCATACATTACATCATTAGTTTTTGATGTAGTGTTCCATGATTCATTGTTTGCATATAACACCCTGTGCTCCATACAATACATGCCCTCCTTAATACCCATCACTGGGCTAACCCATCCCCCTCTCCCCTCTAAACCCCTCAGTTTGTTTCTCAGGAGACTGTAATTTCTTAGAGAAAAGGACAAAGTGAGCCCTACAATTGTACCAGTTTTCTGCACAGCAGCACCAGGAGGGAGAACCAAAACAGAGCTTGGAGGTATCACTGAATTGAAGAGAGGGAGGGAGATTGGAGTTTGGTGGGCAGAAGCAGAATTTGTGGAGTAGAGTACCAGAATGGAAGGAAATGTAGAGCAAGAAATCTCCAGATAACTGTGAAGGAGGTCCCCTTCAGTCTTTGAGATTAATCTGAGTAATGAAATACTGGAGGCAAGAAAAAGAACCACTGAAAAGGATTGAGTAGAACATTCTAGGAACTCACATAGCTAGAAATAAACCATTTTCATCTATGCCAGAGAGGAAGGATTCGTAACACATGTGACAGCAAATAGAAGGCCATAATCTTAGTGGAGAGACTAAGTCAGCTCTACATTAAAGGCTTTTGGACAATGCCACCTCACCACCAATAAAGCTTAAAAGCAAGCTTTGAAGGAGTCTGTTTCCAAGTATCTTAATATGTACCAAAATAAACCAAATACTAGATTAAGAAGAAAGCAAAATCTAGTAACTAAAAATGTAAAATTTATCATTCTCAGCATCCAATTAGGAATTACAGACATACAAAAACAAGAAAATATGACCCATAATGCAGGGAAAAATCAATCAGTAGGAACAGACCTAGAAATGACAGAGAAGATAGAACTAACAGAAAAGGAGGTTAAAAGAGCTATTACAAATATATTCCACATATTCAAGATAGTAGAATAAACATGAACATGATGAGGAAAGAAATGGAAGGTATAGATAGACAAAATGGAATTTTTAGAGATGAAAAAGGAAGTAACAGCACATTAGATGCTGCAAAGGATCAATGAACCTGAAGACACAGAATTAGAAATTAGACAAAGCAGAATGAGAAAAAAGATTTTTTAGAAAAAGTAGAGCATCAGTAACTTATATGAAAATATCAAGTGGTAAAGCATACATATAATTGGAGACTTATAGGGAGAGGAAACTAAAAAATGTATTTGAAGAAATAATCGTCAAAAGTTTTTCATATTTGGGCGCCTGGGTGGCTCAGTTGGTTAAGCGACTGCCTTCGGCTCAGGTCATGATCCTGGAGTCCCGGGATCGAGTCCCACATCGGGCTCCCTGCTCAGCAGGGAGTCTGCTTCTCCCTCTGACCCTTTTCCCTCTTGTGCTCTCTGTCTCTCATTCTCTCCCTCTCAAATAAATAAATAAAATCTTAAAAAAAAAAGTTTTTCATATTTGATGAAAACTATAAACCCACAGATCCAAGAAACTCAATGAACTCAAAGAGCATAGACCTAAAAAAAAAAAAAAATTCTCAGACATATCATAATCACATTGCTGAGATTCAGTGGTCAAGAGAAAACCTTAGGGGGAGTGGAAAGGAAGGCACATTTGTAATAGAGGAAGAAATATAAAAATAACAGAGTTTTTGTTAGAGACTATGTAAGGCAGAAGACTATAGGAATGTAATCTTTAATAGAAGGAAAAAATCACCAACCTAGAATTCTTGAACCAGTTATAACATTTTTCAAAACAGAAATTAAAATATCCTTTCAGCAAGCAAAAGCTGAGAGAATTCATTGCAAGAAAACCCCCACCATAAGAAATGTTAAAGGAAAGGGATACAAACAAAATGGTGGAATAAATAGCTCCAAGTTCTTGTTCCTCTGAAAAAAACTGAAAAAGGATCCAGAAGCTATCTGAACCAGCTTCATGGGAGCTCTGGAAAACAATCAAAGTTTATGGCAACCAAGAAAATACCCAATGAAGAAAAAGCCATCTTCAAAATGGTAGGAAATTTCATGGCATTTTTACTCTTGCTCTACTCCCTCCTAGGATGGCAGCACTCTTGGTCTTGAGCAGTGGCAACCCAGTTTCCAGTTACCTTCATTGAAGTAGATAGAGCATAGGAAGACCTTATGTGCATATCATTGTGTATTTATGTTTTAATCTTGCTGGGTGGATACATGAAAGACTGACCAGTTGAGGTCTGTCTCACATGCAGGCAGGTTTGTTAGGTTCCTGTCAGCTGAGTCTGCCTCTATTTTAAGATAGTCTCTCAGAAGATTCTTCCAACAACTTCCAATTACGTGTGGTTGGCCAGAAACTTGTCACATAGTTACACTTATCTTCAACAGAGGCTAAAAAAAAAATTTTTTTTTAGCAAGGGACATTTCTACCTAAATGCTAAAAATTTTATGTTCTTGAGATAATATATATTGTGGGAAGGCAATTATCAGTCTCTGTCACAGAGAACAAGAGACTAATTAGGAGACTAGAAGAAAGAGATGATAGTGGCTTGTGCTACAGTGTTAGTGGGGTTGATGGTGAGATGTAATTGGACACTTGATAATATTTTGAAGGCAGAAACCACAAGACTTAATGCTGGATTAGATACGGTAAGGAGAAGGAGAGAAATAAAGAGTGAAACTTAAGTTACTAGCCAGTAGATGGTAGCACCAATAACTGAGATGAGGAAAACTTAAGAAAGGCCAATGTTTTGTGGGGGTTTTGGAGGGAGGGAGGGGAGCAGCATTAGTAATCCAGAATTTTCTTTTGTGATAAATCCAGAATTTTCTTTTGTGATATGTTAAATTTGGGATGCCTATTATACAACTAAGTGGAAACCAATACCTTTTTGAATTTCTCACGGTTATATTTAGAATCTTTTCCAAGGGTCACCCTCTCCTCACATTCCTCAAAAATATCTCTATTTACTTTGGAGTTAGTTCTGTTTGCTCTTATTGATTCTTCACGTGCATGTGTTGATTTTCCTCATATATCTGGTAAACTTTGTTGGCTTGCTTTATATTTGTGAATGAAAGAATATGTTGATTGTATAGGTATGCTCTGTGTGACAGGCAGGCTTCCCTGGGGTGTATATGGGGATGCAAGAGCATTGGCAGGATGGCTGGGAACCCAACAACATTCCCAAAGAACCCATGTGTTTGTCTCCTAGATGGAACTTCCTTTTTCTTCTTTTTATACCTCCTCTGTTATCTAATGTGGAAATGTCAGTGACAGCAAGTTCTATTCTGCTTCCCTATCAAGGCTCAAAACTCATAGGATTTCCACCTGGGCAGATGGCACATTTTCTCTAGAAAGCAATTTTTTTTCTATTTTTTTAACTTATTATGTTCAGTTAGCCACTGTATAGTACATCATTAGTTTTTGATGTAGGGTTCATTGATTCACTAGTTACATATAACACCCAGTGCTCATCACAACACATGCCCTCCTTAATACCCAATCACCCTATTACTCCCCCCCACCCCAAACCCTCAGTTTGTTTCCCAGGGTCCATAGTCTCTCGTGGTTTGTCTCCCTCTCTGATTTCTCCCCCTTCAGTTTTCCCTCCCTTCCCCTATGGTCATCCGTGCTGTTGCTTATGTCCCGTATATGAGTGAAACCATATGATAATTATCTTTCTCTGCCTGACTTACTTCACTTAGCATAATCCCCTCAATTTTTTTTTTATGTTTTGGGTGTGTGACTGGGAAAGACAATGTTGCCAGTGGCATGTTCTCTGTATGCTGCAGAAGAGAAGATCCAGCTGTTCTGAATGTAGCTCTTTAATTAATAACTATGACAAATGCACCATCATCTGATTCTCTTTGTATATGCTGTCCTTGAATTTTTTTGTTTCTCAGGCCCATCTGATTTCTGTTGTTCAAGGCTCTAATTTTCTTAATGGGGGTTTCCATTCAATCAGTCTCATCTGCTTTCATGTTTTCTGAATTTTCTCAACTTTCTAAATCCTGGTGTCTCACCTTATTGATTTCCAGTATTGCCACGGGATTTTTCTTTTTTGAAATATTGTTTTCTGTTAATTTACTAGAACCTTGGAAGGTAGAAAAGAAGAGATCTCCATGTTTAGTCCATCATCTTGAAGCTCCTATATTGGTTTGTTTTATTGTTCTTTTCTAGCTTCCTGAGATGAATGCCTAAAGCGTTTCTCCCCAGTACAAATGTACTGGAGTTTTTTATTTATAAAGTGTTCCATGTTAATTTAAATAATAATACAGAGTTAAACAATAAAAGTTAATAGTGTCCTGTTTCCTCTCCTCCAGAGATGTTAGCATTTTATGTCCTTTCACACATTCTTTCAAGCTTATCTTAGGGAGGAGTTTTGTTTCTTTTGTTTTTTTTACAAAAAGGAGATCATGGGGTTTTTTGTTTTTTGTTTTTTTACTGTTCTTCCTCTTCTCATATATATTTCATTTATTTTTAATTTTTCTACTAAATTTATTTAAAATAATGAAATTTCAAATGTTAGGGTTCAAACTGTTTTTTAGGGAAATTCAAGGAAAGAAAAACAAAACAAGCAAAAGAACAGATGTGGAAAAGTCTGAGATGTATTTCAAGAATTCAGAGTTAGACACACTTGTCTGAAGGAGAGAAACTATAATGGGGAATATTGAGAAACTCAGAAATAGTTTAGTCAATGTGTTAGGGCAATGAATAGCAAAAGTAGGAAGCTGCTGAAAATTTAAGAATAAGGTCATGTTATTAACTGCTTAATATTAATGAACACTTAAAAGTATTACTTATAGAAACATTCATTGAACTGTTATTTTAATTAACTTGATATATAATGAACCTTCTGCTGTCTAAAGGAGATAGTATATTGGAAAGTAGTTTGTAGACTAAGTACTCTAAAAGAGATGGCGTCAAGTTTTGTCTAGATGAGTTGGCAGTGTGGATGCACATTATGATGCTTCCAAAGCATCATTCTCAGTCACTGTGGTCTTGATTGTGTAATGAAGGGAGCATGAGATAAAAATTTAGGACACTTAGGATTTAGGCTACTAATCACCTAGGTAACTTGGGAAAACAAACTTCAACTTCAGATTTTTGTATGAAACAAGGAGTAGGATTGGATTATCTCTAAAGCACCTTTTATCTCCAAATATTCAGTGGTTCTGTGATTCTATAATTGTTCCTATACACCTTAATCTAGCACCAAGTGTTTCCTTAGGCAGTGTTAGGTCCCCATTTAGCAATTACAGGTTAAGGAATCATTGAAAATGCTTTCTAGCCCAATACAATATCAAATGCCATTTATTTATTTTTTATTCTTTGTAGGGGTAGGGGAGGGGCAGAGGGAGAAGAAGAGAGAATCCTAAGCAGGCTCCACACTCAGCACATTAACCCAATGCGGGGCTTGATCTCACAACCCTGAGATCATGACTTAAGCCGAAATCAAGAGTCAGATGCTTAACCGACTGAGCCACCCAGGGGCCCCTCAAATGCCATTTATTATCTAAAGCATTTTACAACCTTTTAAAATGAGATTATATTAATTCTGACACTTCTATTTCTTTTCTACTTTTGTTTCTGCTTGAAGTTGCTGTGCATTGTTTTGATTTTACAAATTCAATAGGGTGAATATTATAGTAGCAAGGAAGCGAAGGTTATATGTGTAAATGCATTATATATGTATAGATTTCTTTGATGATTGGCAAAGTAAATTATAGTAGTTATGAGAAAAATATTTAGATTATAAGTTTTTTACGTCTTTAATAACTATTGAAAGGATAAAATTATCTTAGGAAATATCCTTGCATTACAAACAGTCTAAAATTAAAACTTCTCTTTTTATAAGGTGATTTTTTCACCAAAGGAACACATTTTACCAGCTTTCAGACCACAATATATAGAGTTCAAACCAAAATACCAGGTGAGTCCTGAATTATCCTATCCCAATAACAATTATATTTAAGTACTAGGCTTCTCTAATACTTTATATAATTCAGTGGTTCCTAAACCAGACTACCCATTAGAAATACATGGCTGTCTTTGAAAAAATACATGTTCTCAGATTCTACCTCTGACCTGATGAATCTCAGTCTGGAAATGGAGCCTGAGAATCTGTATTTCTCAGAAAAACCCAGGGGATTCTTATATTCTCATCTGGATATCAACTAATATTTGAAAAACTGTTGCAATAAATTGTATCCATTACAATGAAGTTTGAACAACTAAGTTGAAATAAACTAAAACAAATACTAGGCTGATTATTTCACATTTTGCCATTTTCAACTGGTTAATGTAGAAGTTGTATGAACAAATATAAGAATATGTTTGAAATATTTAAATAAGAGACTTTATCTCAAAGGCTATTTCAATGATATACTAGCTTGATCCCAGAACTACAAAACTGCCCATGGATATTACACTGAAATTTCACTGTAATCCAGAATTTTTTTGTACTGCTCTTTCTTAACCATTTATGAGGTATGTATGGTATTCATCAAAAAGTAAGATTCTACTGTGACATTCTGAGGAGTGGAGGGAACTCATCATCATTGTTGAAATTCCCAGGCTTAAAAGCAGATGATATATGCTCCCAAGTTAGTCTTTAGAAATTATTTGTGATACTTCTAATGGGATATCTACTACTTGCTTTGCATTTAAATTTTTTTCTTATATTGCTACTAAAATGCTAAGAATTTATAAGGTAGAACTTAGATTCTGATGTTAGCCATTGTCTAAGTAAGTGCAGCTAACACTGGAAATTAAGTTCTTAAAAAAAAAAAAAACGATGTAGGAATGCTGTGTAAGTATTTTAAATATTCTAGGTAGCAAAAATCTCTTGGACACAAAATAGTATCAGAATTAGGAATTCTAAAATTTTGCATTAAAATTTTCATCATTCCAATTTCAGATATTTAAAAATAAAGTCAATTTTCTCTTTGTAGAAGGTGGGTGGATAGATAATTTGACAGATTGCGCAAAGAAAATTAACTAGAAAATTTATTATAAATTCAAATAAATACTACAGAACTTCTTACCTTTTATTTTTAATATTACAGTTCCAGAAATTCAACTTTAAGGATGGTTCTGATCCTTTTCTAAGGAATATAAACAAAATGTCAGTCAGAAAAAGGAAAGACCAAGATATGTCCAAATGTAGAAACACTTTAAGCGCAGAGGTTATAGAACATGAAGACCAAGATCCTCCTTACCCAACATATTCAAAAACTGCAAGACCTACTAATAAAACCTGGCCCTGTGATCCTGGTATCACCACAGTAAAGACTTTAGACACTAAGACTAAGTTAAAGTCAGCCTGTGATCCCGATTTCATCACAGTAAAGACTTTAAACATGAAGAATAATGTAGCCCGTGATCCTAATATGACCACAATAGAGACTTTAGATACTAAAAATAATTTAAAAGAAAGACTACCAAATGTATCTCTACCTAATTTTGAAGGAGAATCATCAGTGACTGGAAATATAAATACATATCACCTCTCAAAATCATTAAGTTTTACTTCCCACCTAGAAAATTTAAAACAATCAATGATGCTTAAATCGATTTTAAGTAAAAATCTGCAAGACCTTTCAGATAAATTATTTTCTAAACCAGAGGTTCCTATGGACACTGAAGCAAGAAAGAAAAGTCATAGTTCTCCACTTCTGAGAGTTCATGATGAACCACCAAGTAGTCTGGAAAACAAAGTGTGTGAAAAAGTTCAAGATTTAAATAACTGTCTTCCAGAAAAAGACATTGTAAGTTCAAAGTCTCTTTTAAAACGAATAATTAAAGATATTCCTGCAGATTCACTTTCAGAAGGTGGACCAAGAAATTCTCCAGAAGTAGAAACAGCACTTGTCTCTGAAAAACACTTGGAGGCTGGTGAGATCAATTTTCCAATTAAAAAAAATAATTTCAAACAGAAACATTCAAATATTGAAGTGTCTAGCTCCAAACCAGGTATAAGTGACACTGCAAATGATTATGTTTTAAAGCAAATATTCACTGCACCTATCTTCTCAGAGTTGGAAATAGGAGTGAAAGAATTGAGTGAGACACCAGTAAACTTGCAGAATCAATTACCCACAGCTTGGGAGAGTTTATCTTCAAATATTCTACTTCATTATGAAGAAAACAATGATGAAATAGAATTGCCACAGGCCAAATCTGTTATAAGCCAGATAATACAAGCATTTCCTGTAGATACTCTTTTAGAATCTGGGATAATCAAAGTGATAGAATTAGATAAACAATATCAGAAGAGTTCTGTGCTGGATACAGAGACAGTCTTTGCTGAAGAAGAGCCAAAGTATTCCACAGAGGATTATTCAGAAACCCAAAGCAGAACAGAATCTCTTTCAGAGCAGAATACACTCATCATTCCCAAAGAAACCACTTCTTCTTTTAATGGAGTTGAATATATGGATGAAGGCCAAAATGTAACCCTACAAGATTCAAAATATCAGTCAACACCAGATAAAAAAGCAGATATGCTAAGTAACAGTCAGAGGTCTGATAGAGAAGAAAATGATCTAAATTCTACTTTAGAAAATTTAAGTAACTCATTAATGGGTAAACTTAATGATTCAGATGTCATAATGTTAAAATCCTTTTTAAAACATATGTTTAATATTTTTTTCAAGTATAATCAGTCTGAAAGAAAACAACCAGAAAAAGAATTAGAAAGACTGATTCAGCATCCTTTTCCAAATAATACAGAAGACCTTGAAGAAATAAAAAAGAATTTTGATAAAATAGATAAATTAGACAGAAAACCTATTTTGAGTTCAAAGCTGCGTGTATTTCTGGAAGAACTCTCAGAGTCAGAAATAAAAAATTTAAAGTCTGAACTAAGTAAACATATCCAACATTACCTTGTAGAAAGACTTTCAGAATCCGGACACATCACCAAAGAAGACTTACCAAAAATCTATCAAAATCTGTATTTGATGAATGAGAAAGTGGAACCAAAAAGGCAAAATATTTTTCTGGAAAAATATTCAGAAACTGTAAAAGAAGTCATGTCTTTTGTAAATAATTTTAATCATCATTTCATAGATAAACATTTGGAAATAAAGCTAAGATCTTTCTTAAATGAAATTCTCCAAAACTATTTCCTAAAAAACCTTTCGGAAAGCAGTTTATTTAAAGAGACAGAATCTGAGACTATCGACTCAAACATGTCTTCTCTAAGAACTAAAAGTGCTTCCATATCTTTCTGTGAGTTAGGACAAGACATTTCAAGGGGGAATTTTGGGAAAAGACTTGACTTAAACATGAAATATCCATTAAATAAATCTCTACAAAACTATCTTATAGCTTTATCAGAAAATGAATTACTAAATCTAAAAGCTGATTTAAGCAAACACCTCCAGAGCCTTTTTATAGAAAAACTTTCAAAATCAGGACTAATCACAGAAAGGCAATTAGAGGGGATCAACCAGCATATAAATTTGATCAATTCTAGTTCCATACCATTTAAATGTATAAAGCCAGATTTATCTTTTAGAAATGAAAACCAGTTTATGGAGGAGAATTCAGAAAAGCAAAATAAATATTCAAAAATTGTTCAAAAAACTACTTTACAAAAAATTCCGGAGGATAGACTTATAGAAACAGAACTAACCAAAAAGGAAGAAAAGGAATATTTTCCCTTACAGAATATTAAGGAAAATCCATCAATAATTGAGGAACAGAAAAGATACTATCCTAAAGAAGAAGCCAAAACCCTGAGATTAATTAAAGTACAACCTTCTTTCATCAAAAATACCCAAGTGATTCCATTAAATAAGTCATCAGAAAGAGTTACAGATATAGTGCTTAAACAAAGGAAAGAACATGGTTTCATCCAGCTTCCTCGAGCAGAAAATTATGATTTTAAAACAGAAATTCAAGACCCACATAGTTGGAGTGGTAAATCAAAAACAACTCAGTCAAATATTTACTTTGAAAGGACACTAAAAGCGAAGCCCCTTGAAAAAAGGGAGCATAATATCTATAAACTGATGGCACAGGAAAAACCGGAAGCAGTACTGTCACCGTATCCAAGAATTCCTAATTGCAAAATGCCAAGTGAAAATGAATATATATACAAATACACTTTTCCTTCCAGGCAGAATAACACTTTAACTCATTTCAATTTAGAGGCTGGGGAGAAATTGAAGTTAGAAGACCAGTATATTGAGAGATTGAAAGGAAATAATAACAATAATAAAAAACATCTAGTAACATTTGCACAATACAAAAAAATACATACTCTTTCTGTAAAGACAAATGGAATTTGCAATGAAAAATATGCCAAGTTCCCTGAATCACAGTCCTTTAAATACAAAGTTGTGGAAGCAGAGAAAAACTCAAAACCATCCCTCTTCCCAGAAGTATTAAAGAGAGAAAATCTAAAGCCCAAGGTCCGAAAAGAAAGAGACCATGTCAACAAACAGAAGAAGTCATTTAGCAAGATAGTTAAGATACTACCAGCTACACTGCCCACTGCAAGAATTCTAAGGAAATCTGTTCCAAGGACATTGCTTCACTGGACTGCAAGAAGAACTATACACGTAATACTGTCTTTCTAAAGTCTTCTGCTTTTGTATTTGGCAAAGTCTGTCAATAATCTACTTTAGGTGTATATGTCTGTATGCAAGTATGTGTGTAACCCTCATTGCCCCCAAATACACAGACTGTCAAACTTGAAAAATTCTTCTGACATTCAAATTCACCTCACCCAGTTCAAAATGCAGTCACAAAATCAGGGGACTGTTAACACACTTAGTGCCTTTGTATGAAATAGATAAAGGACACTCCATCTGGAGCATAAATTAGAAAAAAATCACCCTTTCCTCTGGGCAGACTCTGTTGACTGACACAGCCTGGAGTAGAGCATATAGCCCCTGTCAATGGGAAACTGGCTGGATCTCAGCCATCACTCACCCCTCAACCCAGGGCTGCTGTGCGGGCACAACCTGTACAATTCTTGGCAGTGGCTGTATCCTATGGAAACACAGCTGGGATTTTGTTTTCATGCAGCTATAAGTATATATAGTATTATGTGCCAGTTATTCTGATAAGTATTAGGGATAAGCAAAATTTATAATCTATTGGATTATGAATGGAAAATTTTTAATTTAACTTCTCCTCTCTTCTATTACCATTGCCCCTCTGCTATATCATGTGCTGAGAAACTTGGGAATTCAAATCTATTTATAATATTAACATAAAACAATTAGGAAGGTAAACCTGCTAACAGACTTTATACAAACCATTCTGAGGTTAAAAACTAGGAGTGGAAGGGACTTAGTTTTCTGGACTGCTACTCTTTTCTCTTTGTACATATAAATAGACATGACCCATAACTCAGAGAACTCATAAATCCCAAAATGATATTACATTGAAAATTTGATGTGCATAATCCTTTGAGAAAAATAGATCTAATTTAGAACAGTTGCTTTTTTTCTTGTTTAGAACAGCTGCTTTGAATTTGCTCTCCATTGTAAAACAAATATTTAGCTTTAGTAAATAGTAAAAATAGTAGCAGGGAAAATATTATCAGTTTAGCTTATACTCTCAATGTTGGATTTCTCTTTTCTATTTAAATTTGGTAATTTAGTATTGAGTGTGTATGTACACACGTGTGTGTATCCACTAAGAAAAGGAAGTAGATGGGTTCATAGTTTTGAGAAAGTACTTTCCAAAGTTCCTTTAGACAAATTGAATCTTTAATGTCAGTTTTCCAAACAAAACAATAAGTTGTGTTTATATTATATAATATGAGATCATATAGGATCTCAGAACCTTTATCCTAAGAGTGGTCAGGAGAGATAGAGTTATCTTTATTTTCCTCTGTTAAACCTAAACCTTTCTCTCCAGTGAAGTTGACAACAGAGAATTGAATGATAGCAGGGCATTTTTCAGATCATCAGAAAGACTTGCTCATCTGATTCTTTTCTAAAATCCAGGAATCTCCCAAAAGAATCAAAACAGAAGACAAGAGAAATTGAGTTGTAGGAGCATCCAGAAAAGTAACCAGTTGTGTGGGTCTCCATGCCCTTTCGCTGTTATTTCATCTGTTACTTCAGTTATTTCATCTAGTAATCAGTTATTTCATTCACATTTCACAATGTGAAGAAAGAATTATGTATTACTCACCAAAGTAGCAGAAATTCCCTTAATAATGTTCCACGTACATAAAGGGGGAGAGAAAGAATGTTTCCTTGCCTTCTTCAAACCCAGGCAAAAATGTAAAGTAGGTACAATTAGTCTTTAGACTCTATACCTCCGTTTTTGTAAATCTTTCTTGCTGCCCTAATTCTTCTTAGTCCTGCACAACCTCCCCCCACCTTCCAATTCTATTAATTCATTCACACCTTCTCTCTCAATCAGAGTAGCTTATTCCTTTGGTGTGGTCATCTCTGCAAAGTGTTAAGGGACAAGATGCTCAAGCTGCAGAGGAAACTAGTTTATACTAGTTTAAGAATGACTAATAGCTCCATACCCTCTTTGGGATAATTGTAGGTTATTATATATTTATCATAAAATAGAGCCATATTATATAAATTTGAAAAAAAGAGAAAAGGAAAACAAAACCCATAATCCCGCCACCCTAACCCAACCATCATTTTTAAAAAGTTGCTTGGTGTATATACTTCCAGTTATTTTCCTAAATGTCTTCTTTACTCTCAGAATGTACATAAAAAATTTTATTACTTTAATATAAACAGTATAATTATATCCTAGATGCCAGGCTCTCTCTATGTGTGTGAAAGTGTGTTAAAGAAGATGTTTATTAAATTTTAAAGAGTGAAAGTTTGGATGATATAAAATATGAGTTCATGATTTATATTTAGGTTTGGAGAAAATATAATATGGAGAATTATAGAATAGGCTGACTGCCTTTAGGAGTCTGACCCTTAAGGACAGCTCTCCTAAGTTTTTCTGGTTTCCAGCTTCATATTTTCTATCCCTTCTAAAATAACAGATCCTTTAAAACAGTAAGATTTTTTTTTTAAACATGGTTTCTATGATAGTATCTAATAGGAGACATTGGGTGTAGGATCTGAATTTGGGGACTGCCTATAAAATATTTAATGCTCTCATTCTTTGTCTTTAGCTGTTGATATTACACACTTCGGTTCTTGTAAATTTAAAATGTACTTTTAAGAAAACTAACACACCAACCTGATCTTTTAATATTTAGGATTGTTCGGATAGATTTGAAGATATACCTGTGACCTCATTTAAGCATGCTGAACAAGCAAAATCAAGAACAAGGCTTTTAGGAAAAAGTCCGGATGATAGCCATAATCAGTTAAAACACTTTTCAAGACCGAATACTGCTCCAGAGGTTCACAAACGGCGAGAGAACTACAGCGGAAAATTTACAAGTCCTCGAATGGTTTCAGCAGGCTTAGTTCACATAAATGATGCAATCCCAGATTATGAAATCCATAAAATGAGGCAAAAAAGAAAATTAAAAGAGAATATTGAAGTGTTCGCTCATTTGTGATATTATCCAAATGTTAAAAATTCAGAATGGTATGTAAGGCCAACAGTCGATTTCTCCAATTAACAAAATGGTTTGGAGATCTGTCCTTTTGTGGGATAGAAGTCAGCAACCAAATTTCATCTTGTTAGAACCATTTTGTTTTAATTAAAATGAAAAAGAAGCACTTTTGATGTAAATGTGTTTTTGTTTATGAACCTTAGGGAACAGACCAAGAAATACACATTCAGTTCATATTTGTTAAGTTTTATTTCCCAGCTTTTCCCCCTTTTCACTATATAACAATACCACACCAGTTGATAGTTCTCTGATTTCCCAAATCTTTGTTATTCTCTAAATTATTCCTGTCTACCCAGTTTTCAAGGTCTATATTTGCAGTTATTTATGTTTAGCCATTTGTTATGAATATATTCTTATTCTTCAGCTCTAATTATATTTCCAGATTCAACAGTATGTAATTTTCTGGGCTTAGAGAACATCTGTTAATTTTAATATCATCTGATATTACAACTTTTACACGATAAATAAAGATAATAGATTTAATAGCAATTCCTGAGGCACCTCCTATACTGGATTGACTCTTCTAACTTACTCAAAAAACTATGAAAGGGCCTCTTTAATGGCACAAAATGTAAGAAACCACATAAAACTGTAGAAATTGCATAAAAATTAGCAAAATCCAACATATGATTTAAATCAGAGACTTCCTGGGGCACCCAGGTGGCTCATTTGGTTAAGTGTCCAACTCTTGATTTCAGTTCTGGTCATGATCTCAGGATTGTGAGATTGAGTCCTGTGTTGGGATCTGCACTGGGCCCCTGCCGCCCCCCTTTCTCCCTCTCTAAAAAACAAAAAAACAAAATCACAGACTTTTGAGAATTGGTTCTACTTTTTTTCTTTAATTCAAGTATAATTAACATAGTGTTATATTAGTTTCAGGTGTACAATATGGTGATGCAACAATTGTATGCATTACTCAGTGCCCATCAAGGTTAAGTGCACTCTTAATCCCCTTCACCTATTTCACCCATCCCCCCATCCACCTCCCCTCTGGTAACATTTGTTCTTTATATTTATGAGTCTGTTTTTTTTTTTGTCTTTTTTGTTGTTTATTTGTTTTATTTCTTAAATTCTACATAAGTAAAATCATATGGTATTTGTCTTTCTCTGACTGATTTCTTTCCCTTGGCATTATACCCTCTAGATCCATTCATGTTGTTGCAAATAGCAAGACTTCATTCTTTTTTATGGCTGAGTAATATTCCTCTGTGTGTGTGTGTGTGTGTGTGTGTGTGTGTGTGTGTGTGTGTGTGTCATCTCTATCCATTCATCTGCCGAAGAACACTTGAGTTGCTGCCATATCTCGACTATTGTAAATAATGCTGCAATAAACATAAAGGTGCATATATCTTTTCAAATTAGTGTTTTTGTGTTCTTTGGGTAAATAGTAGTAGAATTACTGGCTCATATGATAATAACTTTTGATTTTTTGAAAAACTTCCAAATTGTTTTCCACAGTGGCTGCACTGGTTTGCATTCCCACCAACAGTGCATGAGGGTTCCTTCTTCTCCACATCCTCACTAACACTTCTTATTTCTTGTGTTTTTTATTTTAGCCATTCTGATAGGTGTAAGGTGATTTCTCATGATTTTGATTTCCACTTCCCCGATGATGGGTGATATTAAGCATATTTTCATGTGTCTATCTTCTTTGGAAAAATATCTATTCATCTCCTCTGCCCATTTTTAAATTGGATTATCTGTTTCTTTTGGGGCTGAGTGGTATAAATTCTTTATATATTTTGGATATTAATGCTTTATTACATATATCAATTGTAAATATCTTCTCACATTCAATAGGTTGTTTTTGTTTTGCTGATGGCTTCCTTTTCTATGCAAAAGCTTTTTATTTTGGTGTAGTCCCAGTGTCTTAATTTTGTTTGTTTTCCTAGCCATAGAAGACATACTAGAAAAATGTTTCTACAGCTGGTGTCAAAGAAATTACTGCCTGTGTTTTCTTCCAAGAATTTAGTTTCAGGTCTTACAGTATTATATCCATTTTGAGTTTTTTTGTACTGTGTAAGAAAGTGGTCTAGTGTCATTCTTTTGCATGTAGCTTTCCAGTTTTCCCAACCCCATTTGTTGAAGACACTGTTTTTTTCTCATTGGATATTCTTGCCCCCTTTGTTGTAGATTAATTGACCTTAAAATTATGGGCTTATTTCTGGGCCCTCTATTCTGTTCCATTGATCCTTTTTTTTCCCTTTCAAATTTTTCCTTTCAAAATTTTATTTAAATTCAAGTTGGTTCACATATAGTGTAGTATTTGTTTCAGGATTAGAAGTGCCCTCCTTAGTGCCCATCAACCAATTTCCCCTTTCCCCTACCCCTATATTTAAGAGTCTTTTATGGTGGGCACCTGGGTGGCTCAGATGGTTAAGCGTCTGCCTTCGGCTCAGGTCATGATCCCAGGGTCCTGGGATCGAGCCCCGCATCAGGTTCCCTGCTAGGCAGGAAGCCCGCTTCTCCCTCTCCCTCTCCCACTCCCCCTGCTTGTGTTCCCTCTCTTGCTGTGTCTCTCTCTGTCAAATAAATAAAATCTTAAAAAAAAAAGAGTCTTTTATGGTTTGCCTCCCTCTCTGTCTTTATCTTATTTTTCTTTATCTTTCCCTATGTTCATCTGTTTTGTTTCTTAAATTCCACATATGAGTGAAATCATATGGTATTTATTCTCTGACTCATTTCACTTAGCATAATACACTCTAGTGGCAAATGGCAAGATTTCATTCTTTCTGATGACTGAGTAATATTCCATTGTATATATATACACACCACTTCTTTATCCATTCATCAGTTGATAGACATTTGGGCTCTTTCCATGTTCTGGCTGTTCCACTGATTTATGTGTCTGTTTTTTGTGCCAGCACCATCCTGTTTTGATTACTACAGTTTTGTATTATACCTTGAAATCTGGGATTGTGATACCTCCAGATTTGTTTTTATTTTTCAAGATTGCTTTGGCTATTCAAGGTCTTCTGTGGTTCCATATAAATTTTAGGATTATTTGTTCTAGTTTTGTGAAAAATGCTGTTGGTATTTTGATAAGGACTGCATTAAGTCTCTAGATTGCTTTGGGTGGTGTGAACATTTAAAAAATATTGGTTCTCCCAGTCCATGAGCAAGGAATCTTTCCATTTGTTTGTGTCATCTTCAGTTCCTTTCATTGACGTTTTATACTTTTCAGAGTAGAGATCTTTCATCTCCTTGGTTAAGTATATTTCTAGGTATTTGGTTCTTTTTGGTACAATTGTAAATGGAATTGTTTTCTTAGTTTCTCTTTCTGCTACTTCATTATTAGTGCATAGAAATGCAACTGATTTCTGATACTAATCTTGTATCCTGCAACCTTACTGAATTCATTTGTCAGTTCTAGTAGTTTTTTGGTGGATTCTTTAGGGTTTTCTATATATAGTATCATGTCATCTGAAAATAGTGTAAGTTTGACTTATTTACCAATTTGGAGGTCTTTTACTTCTTTTTGTTGTCTGATTGCTGTGGCTAGGATTTCCAGTACTGTGTTCAATAAAAGTAGTAAGAATGGACATCCTTGTCTAGTTCCTGACCTTAGAGGGAAAACTCTCAGCATTGAGTGTGATGCTAGCTGTGGGTTTTTCATATATGGCCTTTATTATGTTGAAATATGTTTCTCTGAGCTTTAATTTGTTGACAGTTTTTATCGTGAATGGATGTTGTACTTTGTCAAATGCTTTTTCACCATGTATTGAAGAGATGATGTGGTTTTTATCCTTTTTCTTGTTAATGTGATGTGTTGTGTTGATTGATTTGCAAATATTGAACCACTGTTGCATCCCAGGAATGAATCCCACTTGATGTGGTGAATGATTTTTTAAATGTGTTGTTGGATTCCATTTAATATTTTGTTGAGAATTTTTGCATCTATGTTCTTTGGAGAAATTGGGTTTGGGGTTTTTTTCATACTGTCTTTATCTGGTTTTGGTATCAGGGTAATGCTGACCTCATAGAATGAATTTGGATTTTTTCCTTGCTCTTCTTCTTCTTCTTCTTCTTCTTCTTTTTAATAGTTTGAGAAGAATAGGTATTAACTCTTCTTTAAATGTTTGGTATAATTCCCCTGTGAAGACATCCGGTCCTGGTCTTCTGATTCTTGAGAGTTTTTTTAATTAGTGATTCAATTTCATTGCTAGTAATTGCAGTGTTCAAATTTTCCATTTCTTCCCAATACAGTTGAGGAAGCTTTTATGGTTCTAGGGCTTTATTTCTTCTAGGTTGTCTAATTTTTTGGCATATAATTTTTCATAATATTCTCTCATAATCCTTTGTATTTCTGTGTTGTTGGTTGTTATTTCTCCTCCATCATTTCTGATTTTGAGTTCTTTGTCTCTCTTTTTGTCTTTTGATGAGTCTGGCTAACAGTTATCAATTTTGTTGATTTTACAAAGAACCAGCACCTGGTGTCATTGATCTGTTGTATTTTTTTTTAATTTTGATTTCATTTGTTTTTCTTCTAATCTTCATTATTTCCTTCCTTCCAGTAGCTTTGGGTTTTGTTTGTTCTCGTTTTTCTAGGTCCTTAGGTATGTCTATTCTGAAGAATTTTCCATGTGCACTTGCAAAGAATTTTTAGGATGAAATGTTCTGAATAGATCTTTTAGATCCATCTGGTCCAATGTGTCATTCAAATCAACTGTTTCTTGTTGATTTTCTGTTTAGATGATCTCTCCATTTACTTAAATGGGATGTTTAGGCCCCCTACTATTATTGTATTACTATCTCTTTCTTCCTTTATGTCTGTTAATAGTTGCTTTATGTATATGGGTGCTCCCATGTTCGGTGCATAAATGTTTACAATCATTATATCTTCTTGTTGGGTGGTTCCCTTTATGATTATGTAGTGTCCTTCTTTCTTCTTAGTCTTTTTTTTTAAATCTGTGTTGTCTGATATAATATTGTTACCCCAGATTTCTTTTCACTTCCATTTGCATGATAAATGTTTTTCTGTCTCTTCACTTTCAATCTGCATATGTCTTGAGCTCTGAAATGAGTCTCTTGTAGGCAGCATATAGAGGGATCTTGCATTTTTTATCCATTCAGTCACCCTGTCTTTTGATTGCAGCATTTGGTCCATTTACATGCAAAGTAATTATTGATAGATATGTACTTATTGCCATTTTGTTACGTGTTTTAGGGTTGTTTTTTGTAGTTCTCTGTTCTTCTGTTTCTTTTGTGGTTTGATGGCTTTATTTGTGATATGCTTGGATTCCTTTCTGTTTATTTTTTGCTTACCTATTATAGGGTTTTGGTTTGTGGTTACCATTAGGTTTATATATAATATCCTCTGCATATAGCTGTCAGTATTAAGCTGATGGTCGCTTAAGTTTGAACCCAAACTAAAAGCACTAAATGTTTACTCCCCTTCGTGCATGTTTTATGTACATGGTGGCATATATTACATCCTTTTATTTTGTGAATCCCTTGACTGATTTTTATTTATGTGATTGATATTACTGCTTTTGTGCTTAACCTCTGTGTTGTTTTTTTTAATTTCTATTCCACTATAGTTAATATCCAGTGTTATATTCATTTCAGGTGTACAATATAGTGATTCAACAATTCCATATATTCAGTGCTCATCAAGATCAGTGTACTCTTACTCTCTTTCACCTATTTCACTCCTCCTCCCACCTGCCTCCCTTCTGGTATCCATCTGTTTATTCTCTATAATTGAGAATCTCATTTTTAGTGTGTCTTGCTCTTTTTTCCCCTTTGTTGTTTCTTAAGTGCCACATATAAGTGAAATTATGTGGCATTTTTCTTTCTCTAACTGGCTTATTTTGCTTAGCATTATATTCCCTAGCTCCATCCATGTTATTGCAAAAGGCATGAATTCATTCTTTTTTATGGCTGAATACTATTTAATTGTATATATGTACTATATCTTCTTTATCCATTCACCTATCAATGGATACTTGGGCTGTTTCTATAATTTGGCTTTTGTAAATAATACTGCAATAAACATAGGACAAAAAGGGATACATACAAAAAAAGTATGTATCCCTTTAAATTAGTGTTTTTGTATTCTTTGATTAAATACCTAGTATTGAAATTGCTTGATCATAGGGTAGTTCTATTTTTAATTTTTTCAGAAACCTCCATACTGTCTTCCACAATGGCACTGGTTTGCATTCCCACTAATAGTGCACTAGGGTTCCTCTTTTTCCATGTCCTTGTCAACACTTATTATTTCTTGTGTTTTTTATTTTACCCATTCCAACAGGTTTAAGGTGATATCTTATTGTGGTTTTGATTTGCATTTCCCTGATGATGAGTGATGTTGAGCATCTTTTCATGTATCTGTTGGTCCTCTGTATGTCTTCCTTGGAGAAATGTCTATTCATATGTTCTGTCCATTTTTAATTGATTATTTGGCTTGGGGATGTGTTGCATCAGTTTTTTATATATTTTAGATACTAACCCTTTATTGGCTATGCCCTCCCATTCATTATGTTGTCTTTTGGTTTTGTTGATTGTTTCCTTTGCTATGCAGAAGCTTTTTATTTTGGTGTAGTCCAAATAGTTTATTTTTTACTTCTTTTTCCTTGCCTTGGGAGACATATCTAGAAAGATGTTGTTATTACAGTGTCAGAGAAATTACTGCCTATGCTCCCTTCTAAAATTTTTATGGTTTCAGGTCTCACATTTAGGTGTTTAATCCATTTTGAGTTTATTTTTGTGTATGGTGTAAGAAAGTGGTCCAGTTTCTTTTGCATGTAGCTGTCCAGTTTTCCCAACAACATTTCTTGTAGAGACTGTCATTTTCCCATTGCATATCCTACCTCCATTGTCAAAGATTAATTGACCATACAATCATGAGTTTATTTCTGGACTCTCTATTCTGATCCATTGATCTACGTGGCTATTCTTGTGCCGGTACCATAATGTTTTGATTTCTGCAGTTTTGTAGTATAACTTGAAGTCTGGAATTTTGATACCTCCAGTTTTGTTTTTAAAGATTGTGTTGGCTATTTAGGGTCTTTTGTGGTTCCATACAAATTTGAGGATTGTCTGTTTTAGTTTTATGAAAATTGCTGTTGGTATTTTGATAGGCATTGCACTCTATCTGTAGATTGCTATGGGTAGTATGGATATTTTAACAATATTTGTTCTTTCAATCCATGAGCATGGAATGTCTTTTCATATCTTTGTGTTGTTTTCAATTTCTTTCATCAGTGTGTTATAGTTTTCAGAGTATAGATCTTTCACTTCTTTGGCTAAGTTTATTTCTAGATATTTTATTATTTTTGGTGCAATTATAAATGGGATTATTTTCTTAATTTCTCTTTCTGATGTTTCATTATTAATGTATAGAAATGGACATTTGTGTACATTGATTTTGTATCCTGCTACCCTACTGAGTACATTTGTTAGTTCTAGTAGTTTTTTAGTGGAATCTTTAGGGTTTTCTATATATAGTACATTGTCATCTGAAAATAGTGAAAGTTTGGCTTCTTTACTGATTTTAATGCCTTTTATTTCTTTTTGTTGTCAATTGCTGTGACTAGGATTTCCAGTACTGTGTTGAATAAAAGTGGCAAGAATGGACATCCCTGTCTTGCTCCTGATTTTAAAGGAAAAGCTGTCAGTTTTTCACCATTGAGTATGATGTTAGCTGTGGGTTTTTCATATAAGGCCTTTATTATGTTGAGGTATATTCCCTCTAAACCTACTTAATGTTGAGGGTTTTTGGATTAATGGATTCTGCACTTTGTCAAATGATTTTTCTACATCTATTGAAATAATCAAATATGTCTTATCCTTGTTCTTATTGATGTGATATATCATATTGATTGATTTGCAAATATTGAACCACATGTTGCATCCCAGGAATAAATTCCACTTGATCATGGTGAATGATTTTTTAAATGTATTGTTGGATTCCATTTGTTAATATTTTGTTGAGAATTTTTGCATCTGTGTTCATCAGAGAAATTGGGTTTGGGTTTTTTTTTTTTCATACTGTCTTTATCTGGTTTTGGTATCAGGGTAATGCTGACCTCATAGAATGAATTTGGAATTTTTTCTTGCTCTTTTTTTTTTTTTTTTTGGAATAGTTTGAGAAGAATGGGTATTAACTCTTTAATGTTTGGTAGAAGTTTGAGAAGAATAGGTATTAACTCTTTAATGTTTGGTAGAACTCCCCTGTGAAGCCATCAGGTCCTGGACTTTTGTGGGAATTTTTTGATTACTGATTTAATATCATTGCTGGTAATCCCACTGTTCAAATTTTCTATTTCTTTCTGGTTCCATTTTGGTAGGTTACATATTTCTAGAAATGTATCCATTTCTTCTGGGTTGCCCAGTTTGCATGTACTTTTTCATAATATTCTTATATGATCCTTTGTTTTCTGTGGTGGTAGTGGTATTCTTTTTTGTTTCTGATTTTGTTTGCATTATCTCTCTTTTTATGATTCTGATAGAAGCTTATCAATTTTGTTGACTTTTCAAAGAACCAGCTCCTGGTTTTGTTGATTTATTCTATTGTCTTTGTTTCTATTATCATTTATTTCTGTGCTAATCTTTATTATTTCCCTCCTTCTGCTAGATTTGGATTTTGTTTGTCCTTCTTTTTCTAGTTCCTCTAGGTGTAAGGTTAGGTTATTTGAGATTTTTCTTGCTTCTTGAGGTAGGTCTGTATTGCTATAAACTTCCCTCTTAGACTGCTCTTGCTGCATCCCAAAGAATTTGAAACATTGAGTTTTTATTTTCATTTGTCTCCATGTATTTTTTTTTTATATAATGTATTATTTGTTTCAGGATACAGGTCTGTCATTCATCAGTCTTATATAATACCCAGTGCTCATTACAACACATACCCTCCCTAATGACCAGCACCCAGTTACCCCATCCCTCCACCCCCCTTCCCTCCAGCAACCCTCAGTTTGTTTCCTAAGAGCTCTTACGGTTTGTCTCCCTCTTTGGTTTCATCTTGTTTCATTTTCTCCTCTCTTCCCCTATGATCCTCTGCCTTGTTTCTTAAATTCCGCATATCAGTGAGATCATATCATAATTGTCTTTCTCTGATTGACTTAATTCGTTTAGCTTAATACCCTCCACTTCCATCCATGTCATCGCAAATGGCAAGATTTCATTTTTTTTAAAGATTTTATTTATCTGACACAGAGCACAAATGGGAGGCAGCAGGCAGAGGGAGAGGGAGAAGCAGGCTCCCTGCCAATGCGGGGCTCAATCCCAGGACCCTGATAATAACCTGAGCTGAAGGCAGTCGCTTAACCAACTGAGCCACCCAGGCGCCCCAAGATTTCATTTTTTGATGGCTACGTAATATTCTAGTGTGAGTGTGTGTGTGTGTATACACACACATCCATTCATCTGTCATACACCTGGCTCTTTCCATTGTTTGGCTATTGTGGACATTGTTGCTATAAACATTGAGGTACAGGTGCCCCTTCAGATTACTACATTTGTATCTTTGGGGTAAATACCTAGTAGGGCAATTGCTGGGTCGTAGGGTAGCTCTATTTCCAACTTTTTGAGGAACCTCCATACTGTGTTCCAGAGTGGCTGCACCAGCTTGCATTCCCACCAACAGTGTAGGAGGGTTCCCCTTTCTCTGCACCCTCACCAATATCTGTCGTTTCCTGACTTGTTAATTTTAACCATTCTGACTGGTGTGAGGTGGTATCTTATTGTGGTTTTGATTTGTATTTCCCTGATGCCAAGTGATGTTCAGCATTTTTTCATGTGTCTATTGGCAATTTGGATGTCTTCTTTGCAGAAATGTCTATTCATGTCTTCTGCCTATTTCTTGACTGGATTATTTGTTCTTTGGGTGTTGAGTTTGAGAAGTTCTTTATAGATTTCGGATACTAGCCCTTTATTTGATAAGACATTTGCAAATATCTTCTCCCATCTGTCAGTTCTCTTTTGGTTTTGTTGACTGTTTCCTTTGCTGTGCAAAAGCTTTTTATCTTGATGAAGTCCCACTAGTTCGTTTTTTTCTTTTTTTAAGATTTTATTTATTTATTTGACAGAGACCCAGTGAGAGAGGGAACACAAGCAGGGGGAGTGGGAGAGGGAGAAGCAGGCTTCCCGCAGAACAGGGAGCCCAATGCGGGGCTCGATCCCAGAACCCTGGGATCATGACCTGAGCCAAAGGCAGACACTTAACAACTAAGCCACCCAGGCGCCCCCCTACTAGTTCATTTTTGCCTTTGTTTCCCTTGCCTTTGGCGGTGTGTCTAGCAAGAAGTTGCTGCGGCCAAGGTTGAAGAAGTTCCTGCCTGTGTTCTCCTCACGGATTTTGATGGATTCCTGTCTTACATTTAGGTCTTTCATCCATTTTGAGTCTATTTTTGTGTATGATGTAAAGAAATGGTCCAGTTTCATTCTTCTGCATGTGGCTGTCCAATTTTCCCAACACCATTTGTTGAAGAGACTGTCTTTTTTTCCATTGGATATTGTTTCCTGCTTTGTTGAAGATTCATTGACCACAGAGTTGAGGGTCCATTTCTGGGTTCTCTATTCTGTTCCATTGATCTGTGTGTCTGTTTTCGCACCAGTACCATACTGTCTTGATGATTACAGCTTTGTAATAGAGCTTGAAGTCCAGAATTGTGATGCCACCAGCTTTGCTTTTCTTTTTCAACATTCCTCTGGCTATTCGGGGTCTTTTCTGGTACCATATAAATTTTAGGATTATTTGTTCCAGGTCTGTGAAAAAAGTAGATGGTATTTTGATGGGGACTGCACTGAATGTGTAGATTGTCTAGGTAGCATAGACATTTTCACAATATTTGATTTTCCAATCCATAAGCATGGAATGTTTTTCCATTTCTTTGTGTCTTCCTCAATTTCTTTCATGATTATTCTATAGATCTGAGTACAGATCCTTTGCCTCTTTGGTTAGGTTTATTCCTAAGGTTATCTTATGGTTTTGGGTGCAATTGTAAATGGAATTGACTCCTTAATTTCTCTTTCTTCTATCTCATTGTTGGTGTATAGAAATGCAACTGATTTCTGTGCATTGATTTTATATCCTGCCACTATACTGAATTCCTATATAAGTTCTAGCAATTTTGGGTTTTCTATATAGAGTATCATGTCATCTGCAAAGAGTTAGAGTTTTTTTTTTTTCAAAGATTTTATTTCTTTATTTGACAGAGAGAGACATAGCGAGAGAGGGAACACAAGCAGGGGGACTGGTAGAGGGAGAAGCAGGCTTCCCACGGAGCAGGGAGCCCAATGTGGGGCTCGATCCCAGGACCCTGAGATCATGACCTGAGCCACAGGCAGATGCTTAATGACTGAGCCACCCAGGCACCCCAAGAGTGAGAGTTTGACTTCTTCTTTGCCAGTTTGGATGCCTTTTACTTCTTTTTGTTGTGATTGCTGAGGCTAGGACTTCTAGTACTATGTTGAACAGCAGTGGTGATAGTGGACATCTCTGCCATGTTCCTGACCTTAGGGGAAAAGCTCTCAGTTTTCCCCATTGAAGATGATATTCACTGGGTTTTTCATAGATGCCTTTTATGATATTGAGGTTTGTACCCTCTATCCCTACACTGTGAAGAGTTTTAACCAAGAAAGGATGCTGTACTTTGTCAAATGCTTTTTCTGCATTTATTGAGAGGATCTTAATATTTTATTTATGTAGTGTATCACATTGATTGATTTGCGGATGCTGAACCAACCTTGCAGCCCAGGGATAACATCCCACTTGGTCGTGGTGAATAATCCTTTTAATGTACTGTTGGATCCTATTGGCTAGTATTTTGGTGAGAATTTTTGCATCCATGTTCATCAGGGCTATTGGTCTGTAATTCTCCTTTTTGTTGGGGTCTTTGTTTGGATTTCAGATCAAGGTAATGCTGGCCTCATAGAGTTTGGAAGTTTTCCTTCCACTTCAGTTTTTTTGAAACAGCTTTAGAGGAATAGGTATTCTTTAAATGTTTGGTAGACTTCCCCTGGGAAGCCCTTCAGCCCTGGGCTCTTGTTTGTTGAGAGATTTTTGATTACTGCTTCAATTTCCTTTCTGGTTATGGGTCTGTTCAGGTTTTCTATTTCTTCCTGGTTCAGTTTTGGTAGTTTTTACGTCTCTAGGAATGCATCCATTTCTTCAGATTGCTTAATTTGTTGGTGTATAATTGCTCATAATATGTTCCTGTAATTGTTTGTGTTTCTTCCGTGTTGGTTGTGATCTCTCCTCTTTCAATCATGATTTTATTAATTTGGGTCCTTTCTCTTTTTGAGAAGTCTGGCCAGGGGTTTATTGATCTTATTAGTTCTTTCAAAGCAGCAGCTCCTAGTTTCGTCGATCTGTTCTACTGTTCTTTTGATTTCTATTTCATTGATTTCTGCTCTAATCTTTATTATTTCTCTTCTCCTGTTGGGGTTAGGCTTTATTTGCTGTTCTTTCTCCAGCTCCTTTAGGTGTAGGGTTAGGTTGTGTATTTGAGACCTTTCTTGTTTCTTGAGAAAGTCTTGTATTGCTATATACTTCCCTCTTAGGACCACCTTGCTGAATCCCAAAGATTTTGAACAGTTGTGTTTTCATTTTCATTTGTTTCCATGATTTTTTAAATTCTTCTTTAATTTCCTGGTTGACCCATTCATTCTTTAGTAGGATGCTCTTTAGCCTCCATGTATTTGAGTTCTTTCCAATTTTCCTTTCGTGATTGAGTTCCAGTTTCAAAGTATTGTGGTCAGAAAATATGCAGAGAATGATCCTAATCTTTTGGTACCAGTTGAGACCTGATTTGTGATATAGGATGTGATCTATTCGGGAGAATGTTCCATGTGCCCTAGAGAAGGATGTGTATTCTATAGATTTGGGATGGAATGTTTTGAATATATCTGTGAGGTCCATCTGATCCAGGGTGTCAGTCAAAGCCCTTATTTCCTTGTTGATCTTCTGCATAGATGATCTGTCCATTGCAGTGACGGGGGGTGTTAAAGTCTTCTACTCTTATTGTATTATTATCAATATGTTTCTTTGATTTTGTTATTAATTTCCTTATATAATTGGCTGCTCCCATGTGAGGGGCATAAATATTTAACAATTGTTAGATCTTCTTGTTGGATAGACCCTTTAATTATGGTATAGTGTCCTTCCTCATCTCTTATTACAGTCTTTGGTTTAAAATCTAATTTGTCTGATATAAGGATTGCCACCCCAGCTTTCTTTTGTTGTTCATTAGCATGATAAATGGTTTTCCACTCCCTCACTTTCAATCTAGAGGTGTCTTTGGGTCTAAAGTGAGTCTCTTGCAGACAGCATATTGATGGGTCTTGCTTTTTTATCCAATCTGATACCCTTTGTCTTTTGATTGGGGCATTTAGCCCATTTACATTCAGGGTATCTATTGAAAGACATGAATTTAGTGCCATTGTATTACCTGTAAAGTGTTACTATATATTGTCTCTGTTCCATTCTGTTCTATGTTACTCTTGGGCTCTCTCTTTGCTTAGAGGACCCCTTTCAATATTTCTTGTAAGGCTGGTTTGGTGATCACAAATTCTTTTAGTTTCTGTTTGTCCTGGAAGCTTTTTATCACCCCTTCTGTTTTGAGTGACATCCTGTCTGGATAAAGTATTCTTGGATGCGTATTTTTCTCCTTTAGCACCCTTAATATATCATGCCAGTCCTTTTTGGCCTGCCAGGTCTCTGTGGATAGGTCTGCTGTCAATCTAATATTTCTATCCTTATAGGTTATAGGCCTCTTGTCCCGAGCTGCCTTCAGGATTTATTCTTTATCTCTGAGATTTCTAAGTTTCACTGTTATATGTTGGGGTGTTGACATATTTTTACTGATTTTTGAGGGGGGTTTCTCTCTGCCTCCTGGATTTTGATGACTGTTTCCTTCCTCAGATTACGGAAGTTCTCTGCTATAATTTGCTATACTTATACCTTCTGCCCTTCTCTCTCTTTCTTCTTCTGGGATCCCAATTATTCTAATAATTTTTCACTTTATGGTATCACTTATGTCTCAAATTCTCCCCTCATGATCCAGTACTTGTTTATCTCTCTTTTTCTCAGCTTCTTTATTCACCATCATTTGGTCTTCTATATCACTAATTCTCTCTTCTGCCTATTTATCCTAGCAGTTAAAGCCTCCATTTTTTATTGCTTCTCATTAATAGCCTTTTTGATTTCTACTTGGATTTTAGTTCTTTTATTTCTCCAGAAGGGGATTCTCTAGTGCCTTCAATGGTTTTTGCAAGCCCAGCTAGTATCTTTATAATCATTATTCTGAACTCTAGTTCTGACATCTTACTAATGTCCATATTGATTAGGTCCTTGGCAGTTAGTACTGCCTCTTGATCTCTTTTTTGAGGTGAGTTTTCCATCTTGTCATTCTTTCCAGAGAAGAATAGATGAACAAGAGAACAAAATACTTATATGGCAACAATGACCCCAGGGAAATAGACACTAAACAAATCAGAAGAGACCTGAAACTGGGGAAAAAATAAAAATAATAAAGTATTTAAAAAATCAGACAGGTGAGCAGAAAAAAGCAATACACTGGATTCTGTGTATGTTTTTTCCTGTTTTTTTTTTTTTTTAGAAAACCAGATCCCAAAATTGTAACGAAAGAAAAACTTGTATATGTACAAAAATAAAATTAAATACAATGAAAGGATAGAATATAACTGTAAAATGGAATTAAGAAACAAGAAAAAAAGCAAAAGAAAACAACAACAAAAAGAAGGGATATAAACAGATTGGTGAACAGAACTGAGCAATACACTATCTCATGAGTGTATTTTGGTCAGCTTGTTAGCAGAAACTACATCTCAAAATTGTAAAGGAAGAAAAAGTTATATATACAAAAATAAAATTAAGTACATTGAAAGGATAGAATGTAACTGTAAAGATGAAAATTAAAAAACACAAAACAAAATTTTAAAAGTAAGAAAAAAGAGAATATGATCAGGCAGGTGAATAGAACAGAGCCATACACTAGATTTTAGGTGTATTTTGGTCTGTTAGAAGAAACTGCATCCCAAAATTTTAAAGAAAAACTTTATTTAATCATATATATATATGATTAAATACAATGAAGGGATCAATGTGACTATAAAAATTAAAATTAAAAAAATGATTTTAAAAAAAGGAGTTGATAAGTTGGTTGAAAAAGGAAAGATTTTTTAAAAAATAAACTTAAAAAAATTAAAGTTGAAAGACTAAAGTATCATGGGGAAAAGGCCATGAATTCTATGTGCTGTATTCCCCTAGCACTGGAGTTTTGCAGTTCTCATTGATTGGTAAACTTGGTCTTGGCTGGATGTTCTTGCTGATCTCCTGGGGTAGGGGCCTATTGTGTTGATTCCCAAGTGTCTTTGCTCCAGGAGGAATTGCACAGCCCTTGGCAGAGGCCAGGCAGTTTGCTCTCTCTAGCTTTTGTTCCCTGAAGGCTTTCCGCGCAGCTTCAGAGGATGAGAATGAAAATGGTGGCCTCCCAATCTCCGGCCCAGATCTGAAAGCTTGGGGCCCCACTCCTCAGTGAGCCCTCAGAGAGAAGCAGACTCCTGTCTCCCTGGTCTCTGTCTGTACTCCATGCTCACCTGGCCTGTGACCAAATGTTTCTATCTCAGGCACATGACCCCATTTTGAGTTTCCAAACCTAGCAGACTCCTACAGCATGCTCCCACGCTGCTCCTCCTGGGGAAGGAGGGGGGTCTCCTCGATTCTGCCGCTTGTTGTGTCCCTGCTCTAAGAGTAGTGGCCCAACTGTGCCTCAGATCATGGTTTATGGTAACCCCGAGCTGAGAGCCCACTCACTCCTCGGCTCACTCTTTGCAGCCGGCTTCCGCATTCCAATACCAGGGAGCTCTGCTGCACTCAGGCTCCCCCAGTCTTCCTGTGACCCTGAAGATCCTGAGACCACAGTGTCCCAGTGAGAGTTCCACCCTCACGCTTAGCTGCCTGAGCAACATCCCTCACTGGAGCAGACTTCTCAAAGTTCCGATTTTGTGCTCCCCTGCTCTATCTCTTGCTGGTAGCCGGCTGATGGAGGCTCCCTCCCCGTGGTCTATCTTCCCATATATCACCTCGGATTCACTTCTCCATGCGTCCTACCTTGCAGAAAGTGGTCACTTTTCTATTCGTAGTGTTGCAGCTATTCTTTTCTTTGATTTCTGGTTGAGTTTGCAGGTGTTCCCTGTGGTATGGTAGCTAGCTAGCTGAATTCTGGGACCACACAAAATTAAGGTCTCCTACTCATCTGTCATCTTGGACTTCCTCCTCCATGTATTTTTTGATTCCTTCTGATTTCTTTGTTGACCTATTCATCATTTAGTAGCGTGTTAACCTCCATATATTTGTGCTCTTTCCAGATTTTTATCTTGTGGTTTCTTTCTAATTTCATTGCATTATGGTCAGAAAAAATGCATGGTATAACTCTGATCTTTTTGAAATTGTTGAGACTTGTTTTGTGACCTTATATGTGATCTTTTCTGGAGAATATTCCATGTGCACTTGGAAAGAATGTGTATTATGCTGTTTTAGGATGAAATGTTCTGAATGTATCTGTTAAGTTTATCTTGTCCAATGTGTCATTCAAAGCCACTATTTCCTTGCTGATTTTCTGTTGAGATGATCTGTCCATTGATGTAAGTGGGGTGTTAAAGTCCCCTACTATTATTATATTACTGTCAGTTCCTTTATATTTGTTATTAACTGTTTTATGTGTTTTGGTGCTCCCATGTTGTTTGCATAAGTATTTACAATTATATGTCTTCTTGCTGGATTGTCCCCTTAATGATTATATAGTGTCCTTTGTCTCTTGTTACAGTCTTTGTTTTGAAGTCAATTTTGTCTGATATAAGTATTAATACCCCAGCTTTCTTTTCATATTCATTTGCATGATAAATGTTTCTCCATCCCCTTTCAGTCTGCATGTGTCTTTAGGTATGAAGTGATTGTCTTGTAGGCAGCATAAATGGTCCTATGTTTTTATCTATTTTATCACCCTATGTCTTTTGATTGGAGTGCTTAGTCTATTTAAATTCAAAGTAATTACTGATAGATATGTATTAATTACCATTTTGTTATTTTATGTTTGTTTTTGTGGATCTTCTTTGTTCCTTTCTTCCCTTGCTCTCTCTTTTAACCATAAGTTGGCTTTCTTTAATGATTAACTTGGATTCATTTCTCTTTTGCATATCTGGTTTATTTGTGGTTACCATTAGGTTTGTAAATCACATCTACATATAGCAGTCTATATTAAGCAGATGGTTGCTTAACTTTGAATCTGTTCTTTACTCCTCTTCTCCCCATATTTTAGGTATATGGTATCATACTTCATTTTGTGAGTCCCTTGACTGATTTTTACAGATATAATTATTTTTCCTGCCTTTGTGCTTCCTTTTTTTCTTACTCTTACTTATGGTCTTTCCTTTCCACCCAAAAGGTCCCCTTTAACATTTCTTGAATGGCTGGTTTAGTGGTCATGAACTCCTTTAACGTTTGTTTGTCTGAGACACTCTCTATTCTGAATGATAGCCTTGCTGGATAGAGTATTGTTGGCTGCAGATTTTTTCCTTTCAGCACTTTGAATATATCATGCCACTCTCTTCTGGCCTGCAAAATTTCTATTGAAAAACCACTGATAACCTTATGGGGTTTCCCTTGTATGTAACTGTTTTCTTTTCTCTTGCTGCTTTTCAAATTCTTTATTCACTGCTTTTTGCCATTTTAATTACTATGTGTTTGGTGTGGACTTCTTTGGGTTGATTTTGTTGGGTTGGGCATCTCTGTGTCTCCTTGATCTGAATTTATTTCCTTCCCCAAATTTGAGGAGTTTTCAGATATTATTTCTTTAAATAAATTTTCTGCTCCCTTTTCTCTTTCTTCTCCTTCTGGGATCATTATAATCTCTATAGTGTTAATATGCTTGAGAGAGTCATTGAGTTCCCTAAGTCTGTTCTCATTTTGCATAATTTTTTTCTTACCCGCTTAGCTTGATTTCATTACTCTGTCCTCCAGGTTACTCATTTGTTCTGTGTCTTCTAGCTTGCTATTTATTCCATTTAGTATATTTTTAATTTCAATTATTGTGTCCTTCATCTCTTTTTTTAAATATGTGTTAAGGGTCTCATTAATGTCCTCTACTCTTCTCAAGTCCCATGAGTATCTTTATGATCATTACTTTAAATTCTCTATGAGGCATATTACTTATATCTGTTTTGCTTAGGCCTCTTGCTGGATTTTTCCTATTCCCTTGGGACATATTCCCCTGTCTCCTCATTTTGCCTAACTCTCTGTGTCTGTTTTTGTGTAGTAGGAAACTGAGCTATATCTCCTGCTCTTCAAAGGAGTGGGTGGTGTGTGCACTTTTAACAAGATGGCACTCATCCTCTTCCACAGGGGACATGCAGCTGCTGCAGAGATGGGGGCACACAAGGCTGCTCCATAAAGCATGCATGGGGGAGTGCAGTTTTAACAAGGCACATGCATCTTGCCGAGGAGGTGACAAGCTGCTGCCACCAGGATGAAGGCCCTGCAAAGTGCACAGTTGGGAGATACAGTGTTGGCAAAGTTTGCATGTTGGTCTTGCTGGGGAGGGCACCAGCAACACCAGGGCTGAGGCAGGCCTGGGTGGAAGGGGCAGATCCACAGAAGGACTAGGGAGGGGGATGTAGTTTAAGCAATTTAGGTAGTGAATGCTGGTTCCCACAGGTGGCTGTGTGTTTATGCTGGGGAACAGGGGAGGGAAAGGGTGCCTGCCTGCTCCTTTGTTCCTGAAAAAGCCCCCCCTAGACTGACATTAGTCAATAACTTTCCCTCCTATATGTTCCAGGCATTTTTCAAACTACTGTTTCTAAACTGTGTCTCCGAAGGCTGTGTGTCATGCTGTCACTTTAAGTGTGGGGACTCAGCTTCCTATCACCTTCAGCACTGTCCCAGAGCTAAGGCCATTGATTTTTAAAATTGCAGGTTTTAAGTCTCACTGGTCTTAAGAACTCACAAAATTTGGCCCTGGTAATTTTCAAAGTCAATTGCTATGGTGATTTTTCTTCTCTGTGCAGCCTCCCCTGTGTGTAATCTGTTTCTTGCCCATGTCTGCACCTGTAGCTCCCTACCTCTGACAGACCGACCTGTAGGGTTTAGCTCCCCACCATGTCTCTGGTAGGAACGTGGCCTCTTCTTTACATTTAGTTGTGGAGTTATTCTCCCAGTCTTTGGGTCGTTTTCTGGATTATACTGATGTGTCATCTAGTTGAATCCATGGGAAGAGGTGAGTTTAGGGCCCTCGTACTCCACCATCTTTGCTGGAAGTGCCCTGTACTGGCCTTATAAGTGATTTATCTACTACCTTTATTATGTTTGTATGTACCTGTGAAGTTTTTTTCCTTTTCTAATTTTCTTACTCCTGTCTATGGTTTTTTCTTTTCACTGAAAGAATTAATTCCTTTTAACATTTCTTATAAGGCTGGTTTAGTTGTGAGAATTCCTTTATCTCTCTATTCTGAATGATAATCTTACTGGATAGAGTATTTTTGGTTGCAGGTTTTTTTCTTTCAGCACTTTGAATAATCATTCCACTCCCTTGTGGCCTGTGAAGTTCCTGCTGAAAAATCAGAAGATAGCCTTATGGAGTTTCCCTTGTATATAACTTTTCTTTTCTCAAGTCTCTATAACTACTTTGCCATTTTATTGTGTCTTGGTGTGGACCTCCTTGGGTTGATTTTACAGGGGGCTCATTGTGCCTCCTGTTTCTGGATGTGTTTCCTTCCCTAGATTAGGGAAGTTTTCAGCAATTTTTCAAATTTTCTTCCCTCTTTTTCTCCTTCTGGGACCCCTACAATACAAACATTATTATACTTGATGGTGTTGCTGAGTTTCTTAACCTATTTTCATTTTTCTATTTTCTTTTTGTTATTCAGCTTTATCACTTTCCATTACTTTGTCTCCCAACTTGCTGATCTGTTTTGCATCCTCTAGTCTACTATTTATTTCCTCTAGTGTATTTTTTAGTTTTTGAGTTCATCTCTGATTGGTTTTTTATATTTTCTACCTCTTTTTTGAGGGTC
This sequence comes from Eumetopias jubatus, assembly GCF_037043125.1. Classification (NCBI taxonomy): domain Eukaryota; kingdom Metazoa; phylum Chordata; class Mammalia; order Carnivora; family Otariidae; genus Eumetopias; species Eumetopias jubatus. Next base: position 34,564,369 of record NW_028274809.1, read on the forward strand.
TCACTGAGATCCCCCTCTCTTTTCTCATGTCAATTATCTTTATGACCATTACTTTGAATTCTTTATCTGGCATATTGCTTATATCCATCTCATTTAGCTCTTTGGTTGTGATTTTGTCCTGTTCCTTCATTTGGGGCATAGTCCTCTCCCCCCCGCCACCCCCATTTTGTCTATGTATTGGGAAAGTCAGCTACATCTCCTGATCTTCAAAGTAGTGGCGTTTTGAAGAGGTCCTGTAGTGCAATGTCCCCTGTTCACCAGAACGAGGAGCTTCAAGGGTGTTTCCTCTGTGTGGTTGCATGCACTGTCGTGATTGAGTCACATTTGCCTTCTGCAATGGCTCTCTTTGCCTGTTGTGGGCAGGGTTTGGTCCCGGTGCTGTTAAGGGGCCCATCTGGGGCTGTGTTGGGCATAATAGTTGGGTTGGACCGGATGCCTGCCTTCAGCCCATTTGCTGGAGTTAAGGGTTGCATGAAAATGTGGGGCATTTTCCTTGAGTTGTCACCTATTGGTGGGTGGTGGTGGCATTCAGATTAGATGTCTGGTTCCAACTCACTCTCTCACTCTCCTAGGTCTAAGCCCACTGATCTTTAAAGTACCAGGAGTTAAGCCCTGCTGATTGTAAACTCAAGTTAATCCCCATTGCTTTTCAAAGCCAGATGTTGTGGTAACTCATCTTCCCAGGGCAGGCACCCCGTGTCTGCGGTGCCTTAAGTGTGGTCTGTTCCTCTCCTTTCTCTATTCTTGTGGTGTCCATCCCTTTTCTGGTTAGTCTTGCTGAGAGTTTGGGTACTGACTGCATCTCTGCCCCTCCTATCATTTTCCTTGTGGCCTCCTCTCAACAATTAACTGTGGAGGGCCTGTTCTGCCACCCTGGGTTGTTTTGGGGGTTAGGTGCACTGATGTGGCTGTTATCCAGATGTATCCATGGGACAAGCTGAGCTTAGGATCCTCCTACTCCACCATCTTCCCAGGCTCCTATATGTTCTATTCTTATCAAGTACAATATTTGGATCTTGTCAGACTTTGGTTCGCTCTTGAGAAAAACTTCAATTTACAGAATATTGGTCAGTTTCAATTTTTCTACCATAAATCATAAAGACTATGGGGCTTAAATGGAATTGGAAAATAGATTCTTGATCATTCATTTAATGGTATAATCAATAGGTAGTAATTTTTTTTTTTTGGAGACCAAGAATTTCTAGTAATCTTCAAGGTTGTCAGTATGTGTATCAATCAGGGAATTGGGAAAGTAACTCTGGATCTTTCAAGTAGAAGGAACACAGGGAACTGGTTTCATTGGTGATGGAACTAAGGCTAAGAAATCCAAAGGGATGGTGAGGCAATCCAAAGATTAGCAAGAGTAGAACTGAAACCAGCCCTCAGATGGAAGGGACAGCAAGAAGTGGTGTTACCTGAGTCCTAAAGCCAGAAGACAAAGAAGGTACAGCTGCTGCCAGAGACACCACAAAATACAGGGAAGTGGGACAAAAGGTGAGCAAGAAATACATTTCTTCTATCTCCTCTTATATTCTGATCTTCCACTGGTGCCTCCCTGGAAACCAGAGAGTGAGGGTGCATGGGAAATGTAGTTCCCAATGAAGCAGAGCAGGGGAAGAGTGAATAAGTGGATTTGAGAACAAGCAATTTACCAGTAGTACTTAAGAGGAAAACCACTAACCTAGCTTATAGTAGAGATTTACTAAATGAAAACTGAAATCCCTTTACCTCACTAAACTTCTAGAGGCAATATTGTAACAAATGGCAATATTGTAACATATCGTCAAAATCTTCCATAGAAATCAAAATTACCATAGACATCTCTCAAATTTTTTCAAGTCCTTTTTTTAAAAAAACAAACTCTCATAACCTTTATTCAAGGAAGAATTCCTTAAATATTTATTAAATGTCTACAATATGCCAAACACTTTGCCAAACACTAGGAATATAGCAGTGAGTAAGACAATATTCCCAAGGAGTCCACAGTCTACTGGGGACATAAATACACAAATATAGAGTTGTGTAAGTGCTATTTGGGGAAAGTACTACAGCAGCTCATAGGAGGGCATTTTGCTAAGGTGACTGTACTAGTTTGGTTCTTTAGAAAGCAGACACCAAGATGAAATTAGACATGTGTGGTAAGGCAGAATAATGATTCTCCTCCCCCTTCACCCCAAATATATCCACATCCTAATTCCCGGAACCTGTGATTATGTTACTTTACGTGGCAAAAGAGACTTTGAAGCTGTGATTGAATTAAGGATCTTGAGTTGGGAAGGTTATCTTGCATTTTTGGGGTAGGCCCAAATAATCACAAGAGTCCTTACAAGAGAGAGGCAGAAGGGTCAGTCAGAGATGTGATCACTGAAAGAGAAGCGGGAATAATATTGGTCCACAAAGGCAGGCAGGTAGTTTCTAGAAATTGGCAAAGGCAGATTTCTCCCTAGGGTCCCTAGAAGGAATATAGCCCTCTCAACCCATTTGAAATTTCTGACCTTTAGAACTGTAAGAAAATAAATTTGTATTGTTTTATGCCACTAAATTTGTGGTAATTTGTTACATCAGAGATAGAAAATTAACACAGCAAGCAAGGAGCCTATGGTGCAAAATTTAAGGCAAGTGATCTCAGGATGAAGCTATCAATATCTATCATGATGGTTAATTTTATGTGTCAATTTAACTGAGCCACAGGGAGTCCATTTATTTGGTCAAACATTATTGTGGCTATTTCTGTAAGGAAGTTTTTTGAGGAAATTGACTAAATCTATAGACTGAATAAAGCAGACTGCCTTCCTTGATGTGGGTGGGCCTCATCAGTTGAAGACCTGAATAGAACGAAGACATTGACTAGGCTGACTCTCCCTTGAGTAACAGATAATTCCTTCTGCCTGCCTTCAAACAGGAGCATCAGCCTTTTCCTGCCTTTGGGCTCAAACATCAGCTCTTTCTGGGTCTTTAGCCTGCCTGCCTTTGGACTGGAACTACATCATTAATTCTCCTGGGTCTCCAGGTTACCCACTCACCTTGCAGATCTTGGGACTTGTTAGTCTCCATAATAGTATAAGCCATAATTATTCCTTATAATAAATATCCTATTGGTTCTGTTTCTCTGGAGAACTCTAATACTCCTCTAATACACAGGAGATCTGCGAGGCACTGCTTTGTGGCTTCGAGTCCACCTTTTGCACTAACATCAACTCTCCACCCAGGCTCTATGGTTCCTGTTAGCCTCTCTTACCTAGAGGAAATAGGAGGAGGTTAGTGGAATGAACTACAGCCCCCACCATTACAGGTGATCTCAGGGCCTCGACTGGTATTTATGTCCTCTCTCTTCCACCTTGGCAGGTCTTCATGGCTTACTTGATGGAGTAACTTAACATTCTTGAGGAGAGCTGGCCAATAAACATGAAAAGGTTTGTGTTTCAAACTTGTCTATTCATTTTTGCATTATTTGTCTCATTGGTTTTAATTCTTTAGTCTTAAGACAATCATCTGAATTTTTAATGTAATGTTAATGGATTGTCTTAATCTTATTTAAATGAGGTAGGTCCCAATTTACCACAGTTTACACTATATACTCTTTGAGACACATCTCTCTTTTTTGCTAATAAGGTAAAACCATTAATGAAGATCTCTATGTCCTTAAATGTTGTATCCCCTACAGGAGCAAGAATAATCATATAAAGGGCCAGAAGATCTTCTGCCTCATTGAATAAATACCAGGGTGTCCCCAATTCATGTATGTTATGTAAATAAATCTATTTGAGAAGGGGCTTTCCTTGGCAAAACAAATTAGAACCTGTGTTTTAGCTTTATCAAATCACAAAGAAAAATAAAAGCATAATCTCAATTCAATAAATCTTTATTGAGCTCCCACAGGGTGCATGAATTTAGGATCTATAATCTACAGAAGTAGAAAAGTGTCACTTTAGCCTCTTAAAAATGAAAAAAACAAAGCAAATTACAATTTCTCTATATTTCAAGTGAATCATTTAATGTGAGGCTCAGTTTGATATTACCATAAGTATTAACAGAATAAAATGGGAAAGTATAAACATTTTCCCTTCTATCAAAAAAGGGCTTTGATGCCAGGATAAACTAGCCTGTTGGTCTAAAACAGCTGATCAAAAAGGCTAGAGAATCTGGAAGTAAAAAATGTACTTGGAAGCACTGTCCTCTGAGGGCTCATTCCCCTGAGGGCAACAAAATGCTGAAAACTGGCTCAAAAATTATATTGAAAGATCAAGAAGGGGAGTTAGTCACAGCTTGGGGAAAAACAATTGAGAACAGATGACACTAAATGTAACTAGATTCATAATTCTAAAGTTTTCCCGGAGTTACACTAGAACTCTGAGTTAACCAAATAGGCTATGAACTCATGCTCCTTTGAAGAGAGTGGTTTTAAGAAATAGACTCTCCAGTGCACCAACTGTATTTTCAAGTATAATTCTAGTATTTGTACCTAGCAATACAGAAGAAAAGCAGCAGGGAGAAAGTGTCAAGTGTCTAGGACATAAAGGATGTGGTAGTCCTAGAATTCCCAGTTTAAGTCTTTTTCATTGGAAAAATCACATTCCGGCTCAGTCCAAGGTGACACCGGAGACGGTGCTATTGATGGCTTAGGAGGCAACAGTGAAAGTATTGAATCCTGGTTTTCTTCTTTCATCTGTTAAAGAAACTCAAAATAAGGCTGTTGGTACATAAATTCAATACATTAGCTATGTTAGCAACAAATGACTTTTTAAAATGTACAAAGTGTTTAAAATTGTTTTTAGGTATTTTCACTAAAAATGCCCTTGATCATCTGAAAACAGGAAGAAGTAATAACCAAACGAACTAATTTTTATCAGAATTACTTTGCCCCTTCATCATCTCTAGCCAACATAGAAAACTACAATGTCTCTAATCAAAATATAAATTGAGGGCATAGTAACATTTAATGATACTCTGTTTTTACTCATTTTGTTTTGCAGAATGGAAATATTTTAGAAAGTCTGTAATTGAACTACCAAAAAAGTTCTCGTTTTTAACTTTACTTTGTAAGAAAGTCATTATTAAGAATCTTGGTTACCAAATTGTCCCATTAAGCCAACAAAATGAAATGAATTTTTAATAGTATTTAAAAACATCTAGAAAACAGAAGACAGATCAGCTTACCTGTTTGAAGAAAACATGGGACAATAAACTGCTTGCAGATGGTCTGAAATTTTTTTAAAAGTTGTAAGAAAAAAAGAGCCTTGTGTTAGAATGTGTTTTAGGTGTAAAAATATATTAGAAATTAGGTTTAGAGCTATAAAATTCAACACTAAAAAATTGAAGCCCAATTCTTAGCTTCAGCCTTGACTACTGGGAAAAATTAATTTGAGAAATAACATTTATTGGGCACTAATTTTAAGGAAATATTCTAGGCATTAAGAGGCTAAAAAAAGATAAGATACACCTTATTTCTGAAATACTAACACTAATATGTAGTTATGATAATTTATGCTATTATAGCAAGAACATTTTTGTACTGCTTGGAAGTTTCTAAAATGTATTAACAGAAATGCAGTAATTAATGTTCAGAAAGATGGAACTGATTTTTACAAAATAACTTGGTTAAGAAGGGATACAGCTGAGACCAGAGACCAAGTCTTCTGACTTCAGATCCAGTACTCGTCCCATTTGCTCACTGCCTCTACTTGTTCTTAGCATTGATATTTTCTGGATTAGACTGTAATTTTTTGATCAAAAGATTGATAGAGATTTAAATTTGGTGGGAAGGGAGTATCACAAAGCTTCTATAAAATATAAAACACGTAAGTTTGATGCTATTTACAAGTGGCCAATATTACCTTTTCTCAGGATCTTGTTGCAAACAGAGCTGAACCAAGCTAAAGAAGGCAGGAGAGAAAGTTTTTGAGGATGGAGTTTGCAATCTGTCACTATTTCCTGTGTGAGTTCCACTGGAGACAAGTACACTTTCTCCAATCCCAGAGTCTACACCTGATCGGGAATTCTTCATTCTGGATTCTGACGGAGGGAAGATACTAACATCCAATGGGCTATAAGGAGGACCTTTCAGTTTCTGTAACAACATCTAAAAGAAAGAAAAATTTCCTTCAACCCTTTTCAGAGAAAACATTAAAACAACAATAAAGATTCTAAGAGCAAAGATGTTTAACAGAAATTATCTAGAATATAAGGGATCTTATGAAAAAAAAAGTAGTTTGGGGCTCTTAATAGCATTTACCTGAGTCCTATGCATGTCCTGGAAAGGTACCTGCCCACTGGCCAATTCGCATGCTGTAATCCCAACACTGTAAATATCTGACTTTACATTATATCCATGTAAATCCTGTAGAACAATTAATTTGAAGTCCTTTAGTGAAAATAACTTAAAAAGTTATATAAATGTGCTTTTTTGAGAAAGGATGTGGGAATAATGGAAAAAACTCATAAGTGAGAAATCAAGATATACCTAATATGTGGTATAAACATTTTAAAATCCCTAACATAATAATTTTGACAAGAAAAGAGGAAAAAAGTCTTGCAGTAGGCCATTCACCAATCCAAATCTAAGGGCACAATTGTCCTTTAGTCAAGCTCAGAAGACACTCAAGATGCACAGACAACCCAATACGAAGGCCACACCTGACCTGTCTCAGTAGTTCTGGGCTCAGCCACGGCTGCACTGATGTGCTGAACTGTGGGAAATCATACACAGCCCTATGCCTCTGTCCGTGCTTAACCAAACTATGCAGGTGGGACAGGCCAGAGAGGGTCACTAGGCCATCACCAGAAATGAGGATATGGCTGGCTTTAATACTCCTAGAACAAAAAGAAACAATCCTAAATACTAGGAAATTGGCCAAGGAAGAATAAAAATCTGGTCAGAACAAATCCATGTATTCTCTTGGAAATTAAATACTCTTTATAAAATTATAAAATAGCACACTTATATATAAGTGTGCTTATACAAACACATATATACATATATATGTATACATACACATATGAAAAGTTGAGGGAATTAAGGAATCCTTTCAAGTATTTAATATAGCATTAGAACAAGGGAAAATACAACTGACAGCTACATTTGGAAGGGATATTTTTTTCAAGCTAGGAATGGAATCAAATTATTTCACTATTTTAGGATACTGTTGAAATATACCCAAAGAGAAGTCTAAAAAGTCAAGTAATATTTGAAGCATAAAGTTAGAATTTAAATTTAAATGCAGTATTATCCAATAAAAGGCAGCCTCTCATGGTATTAACATCATTTACAAAGATGTTTTATATAAAAATTTCCTTTGTCAGATAAATTATACAAGAGCCTTGTTTTTCATCCAAAATACTGGATTTGGAAACTAACAAGTAGGATGGCCAACAGTCTGGTTAACTGTATTAAAACCTTGATTAATTAGAATACAGTATGTTAGAACTCCTCTGTTAACCAGAATGATCCTAAAAATGAATAGTAAGAACAAAGCTTTAAAGATATTGAAATGAACAGTAAAAAAACAAGCTTATTTAAAAATAATTAAAAGGGAAAAAGTCCCAGTATATCACAGAATGTTGTTTTTAACATTCAGCCAAATACTTCTGCATCTATAGTTTAAAAATAAGAGAACTGATATTTAATATGATAGTTTTAAGGTGCTACAAAATATTTAAGAAATCAAAGGTTTAGTTCCAATTTGTACATGATATAAATATGACACAGAGCTGAAAAGCAGATAAAGAAAAACAAACAAGACACAATCAGAATCACTACCTACAGCTTATACTCTAGAGTTCCACGAGGGCAGGCGCTCCACCAGAACACTGAGCACAGCATTTGGTAAACAGGATGTGGTCTGAACATTTTTGGTGAATGAACATAAAATGTAAACAATTACTGTACCTACTGGCCCATTCCTCCCTCAATTTTCACTTACGAGTTTCCTGTCTCTCCTAACACTCAACTGCTCCTTCCTAAAAGCTCCTTAAATTATTTCTTCCACTTAAATCCTTTCATTCTATAAAATACAAGTAAGTAAATACCTGTGAATACAGCCATTTTGATGCAGATAGCTCAACCCTCTCACTGCTCCAAAGAGAATGTTTCTTATTAAAGTTTCATTCATTCCTTCAGGAAAGTAAGTCTTCAAAAGTTGACTTGCTGATCCTGAAAGAAACACCTGAAATCTTTAATTGAACATTGAAAGTGATTTTGCTTTAGCTATGTTTTAAATGTTCTTTCAACCATAAACTCACACACACCCACACCCATTATGTTTTAGAGTCTAACCCCTAACCTATGATGCAAAGGTAATTTTCCTTTAAGAATCTTCAAAAAGACCTTTCTAATGATACTCTAGAGATTAGAGAATTAACAATTTTCAGTATTACTGAAAAAATACTGTGTGGATGTATTTATTTTTCAATCCAGAGGCAATTCACAAAAGTTGTCCTAAAAATCAAAGCTCTAGAATCCATTAATTTATTTATTCAATACACTTATTGAACACTTTGTGTGAGGGACTATATGAGCACCAAAATGAAAAATACATGATCCTGGCCTCAAGAAGTTCAAGTCCAGTGAAATGAGACAGGTACACACACAGATGTTTACCATACAGTAAAATAAGTTTACAATGAGAGAAATTGGGACAGAGATAGTGTGCATCGGTGAAGAAACATTCTGCTTGAAGACCTATAGTGGCTCTCCATTGATAGAGAGGCAGGAAACTGAAGGGAAGAGGCAGTTTGTTCAAAGGCATGGACTTTTTAGGGAAGCAGTAGTTTCACTCATGATCAGACCCATTCTGCCTTTTTCCAAAGACTAAAATTCTACATGAACCAGATATAGAAATTTATCATGAAATCTAGACTTGGCCACCAGATTTATAAATTAAAAGTAGGGACTCATAAATCTAAGATCCCATTCATCCTTATAATTGTAGCTTCCAGGCTAAACTATGAGTTATTTTATCTAAGATGAGTTTTCTTACCATAAGCCATAAACGGAGAAATAACCCAAAGCCAGCTGCCAACAGTGAAAACAGTCCAGTAAGTTGTAATATTGGGGTGCCGGAAAAAGTGGGATAGAATCACTGCTTTCTAGGATAAACACACAAGAGACAAGGCATTTAAAAACAACTTTTTCCCCCTTATGATGAAAATAACAGCAGAGGTGGCAGCTAACACTCAGCACAGCTTATTAGTACTAAGCACTGTTCTTGGGGCTGCCATCTCTTTAAATGTCACCACGACGGCAGGAAGTATGTCATATGATCATTCCTATTTTACAGGAGAGAAACAGGAAATAAGAAACTTAGAAATAAGTCAGAAAGCTTGTTCAAAAGCACATAATCAATAAAAGGAGTGGAAGAGAGATTTGAACTGAGTCTAACTCCTGAGGTTGTACTTTTAATAACTATAGTATGTTCTTATTACAGAAACATTTAAAAATACATAAAACTATGAAGATAAGCACTTCTAACACTAAATCACAGAGACAACCACTGTTAACATCTCACTGTACTTTTTTTTTTTTTTTAAAGATTTTACTTATTTATTTGAGAGAGAGAGTGAGAGAGAGATCATGAGCAGGGGGGAAGGGTAGAGGGAGAAGCAGACTCCCCACTGAGCAGGGAGCCCAATGCGGGGCTCAATCCCAGGACCCTGAGATCATGACCTGAGCCGAAGGCAGACGTTTTAACTGACAGAGCCACCCAGGCACCCCTTCACTGTAATTTCTATCTTTTTTTTTTCTGTGCAAAAACATGTGCACATGTAAATACTTTAAAAATTCGGACAATATCAAAACAAAATGCTTTCCCTCCTTATATCAAAAATGATTAGTGACAATGAAAATGGTATTACAATATTCCCGAAATGCAAATCTGTCAAAATTTATCAATTCAGAAGTTGATTTTACTTAGCTGGATGAAAAGGAAACTGCTTTTGTTTTTTTCTATTTCCCTATATGACTATTTGGGATTGCACTAGGAGCATTGTAAATCTCCAGACCAGCATTTTGAATAGGATATTCATTTGAGGGAATTTATAGTAGTTACCAAAGTTTAAATATATTTGCTCTTTCATGGATCTGGCTTCCAAGTATTATTTCCAATTCTGTTATTGCATGTTTATTAGAAGAAAGAAATTTAACTTTCTCTAACAGAAAGAACTGTAATTTGGGGAAAAAAAATTCTTACAGATGTAATCTCGTCAAATAGACGTTAAATATATCATTTTTCTCATATTGTTACCTGTAAAGCTTTCAGGCGTTCATCAGTGCAGTTTTCTAGATTTGTAATTTTTATAGTCACCAGTGTTCCTGTAGGAGTATGACGGGCAAGATGGACAGTCGTCAAGTTGTCAAATCCTCTTCCTATAATCAGATGTAAAACTCATGTTAGCAACCAAAGAAGAGAAAAACTGATAATTTGGACATCAAAATTTAAACCTTCTGCTCTTCAAGGAAACACTGTTAAGAAAATGAAAAGATAAGCCACTAATAGAAAGCATTAATGATACTTATATCTGACAAGACTTATATCCAGCATATATAAAAAATTTTTACAACTCTATAGAATTCTTACAATTCTATGCAACCCTATACTAAATTTAAAAATATGCAGATTAAATAAGCAATCCACAAAAGATATAGGAATGTCTAATAAGCACATGAAAAAATGCTCAAGATAGAGAAATGCAAATTAAAACCGCAATGATATACCATTACATATCTATTATAATGGCTCAAATTGTGACTTGATAAACAAATTATGACAAATTCAAACAACGCAATATTATTCAGCAATCCCTGAACCATTGATGTGATTTCTGTTTGTCACATAAATGCTATACTTTGTGTCTGGCTTCTTTCACTTAGCATAATGCTTTTGAGACTTTTTTTTTTAAGGTTTTGTTTATTTATTTGACAGAGACAGCGAGAGAGGGAACACAAGCAGGGGGAATGGGAGAGGGAGAAACAGGCTTCCCACCGAGCAGGGAGCCCGATGCAGGGCTCGATCCCATGACCCTGTGATCATGACCTGAGCCGAAGGCAGACGCTTAACGACTGAGCCACCCAGGCACCACTGCTTTTGAGACTGTTCCATGTTGTTGTTTCAGTAGTTTCTTTTTATTGCTGAGTAACAATCCATTGTATGAATATACCACAATTTATCCATTCACAAGTTGATAGATATTTGGGTTGTTTTCAGTTTTTGGTGACTATAAATCTTCCAAAACATTCTTTAAGTAGACATATGTTTTCATTTCTTTTTGGCCAATACTTACAAATGGGAGGGCTGGGTCATGCATATTTAACCTAATTTGAAAGTGGCTGAACCATTTTTATTCACACATGCAATGTATAAGAACTACAACATACTTACCAGCATTTGGTGTCATCAATTTTTTAAAATTTAAAACACCTGGAGTGGCATCTATCAATAGGCACCTAATGAATGTTAGTCCCTCCCTCTCTCCACAGTCACCAAATTATGCCATTTATCTTTGAAATGAAGTTAATCACAAATTCATCCCTTCCACTCCAGCGTCAGCATGACTGCCTTAGTTCAAGTCCTGTCCTCTGTCACTAGTCGCATGCAGTGACTTCCTCACCATGCCCTGCATTCTCAACTAAGGCATGTTCCAAAATTACTGGGGAAACAATACTTTAAAAATCTATACCTAGGTCCCACTCACCAGAAATTTTGATTCAGTAGGTCTGTGATGGGATATAGGCACCGCAATTTTTAAAGACTCAGGTGATATGGATGATCCTTCCAGTTGTAAATCACTGATCTATATCTTCCAGACTGCTGCCTGGAACTGCTGCCAGTTATCTATTGATAAAATTCAGCATTTTATCAATAGAAAGGTACTACAGTGCAGCATCTCTCCAGTCAGAAAGGTTTGCTTTCAAATCACTAGCTGTAGGGCTGTCACTTAAATTCTGAGCCTCACTATCCTCATCAGACAAATGGGGGTGGTAAAAGGCTGACATGAAAACATACACCTGAAATATTCAGCACAGTGCCTATTACTACTGTCACCATTCCACAATGGATCTCAAACACGGAGAGGATAAATTCCAAACTTGTGCCTTAAATGCTTTGAGAAATGAAGTGGGTAAGTTGTGAGGGATGACAGAGTATGAACTTCTAAATACATCATATGAAATCTTTCACAGTGTGTTACAAACTTCCCTTTCCAGATTTGTCTCCTACCACCGCCTACTCTCCCTCTGTTCCCACTTGTAGGCAAAGAGCATCTATGGGGTAGTTCCCCTCTAACCATCTTTCCTTAGTCATCTACTGAAGTAATTTTTTTTAACCTTTTTTTAAATTGACACCATCTGAACGTCCTTTCTAATTTGGGGGCATTTTCCACCAGTGCTATTTAGAAATGTCAGATCCTTATCTTCTCTTGGTCTCCTTGACACTGGCATGGGAAGGTCAATGACTTAAGCTTAGCCAAATGAAGGATGGAGTTAGTGACAAACAGAAGCAGAGGCAGAACTCACTGCAGTGGGTTCCAATATCTGGGATGTAAGTACTCTAACAGGAGTACACGAACTAGGCTGTTCCTATGCCATGGCCCTGACTCTGGTTCTAGTTACATAGCTTTTCTTAGTTTCTTCCAAGTCTCTCTCTCTAGCCAACAACTGTGTCAGTCAGCAATACTGTTCAAAAAATTCTTCTCTTGTTAATCAGGATCGTTTTCTGTTGTAACAAAAACCCTGAGTAGAACATTTAGCAAACTTTTCCTCATTCTTCAGGATCCCACTTATTTTTGTGGCCTTTATTAACTCTCAGAGTAGTTATGATGGATGGTCAGATGTTCCATCTTTTCTGTTCCCATAACAACACACCTCTACTATAGTGCCCTCTAGTACATAAACAAGACTACCTTACGAGTTCATCTTCTCAGAGGGAATATGGATTCCCCAAGTGTTTTACATGGTTTTATATCCCTAGCACCTAACATAGTATCTGTTGGTAGTGTTTAATAGATATTTCTGAATATTCACAGCAAATGTTTCAAAGTGTAGGCTATTAATAAATCTGTCTGACACAATTAACATCTAGTTTTATGCTACAGGTGACAACAGAAAAAGACCTGCCCACAAAATAATCTTTTGGTCATCAATTTCATTTCTAACGATGAAGGGTCAATTCAGGTAATTACCTATTTCCACTTGGAGTTCATAGTGAGAAACATTGGTGGAACAGATCACATCCTTGGCTCTAGTGGACGGAGGCAAGTGGGAAAAGGCTGGCGCATCAACCTACATTATTTTAAAAAGATGAAAACAAAATAAACTTTTTTGGTCCCCCATTTTAGTCCCCTACCCTAATATAAAATACTGATATTTTATTTTCAAACACAAAAGTGCTCATTAGGAAGGCACTGGAAGGTGGCTTACAACACTGTTTCAAGATCTAAAAAGAGTTTAAAATTGCTAATAAGTGGTTAACTAAAAAGCTATCAGCATGTAAAGCTATCAGCATGGGAAAAGCAGATTTATAGGTAGCAAAGAATACTTTCCTGCACTATTTCCAGTAAGCATTTTTAGGAGTTGCTAGAAACAGCTCTTAATTCTTCAGGGTATCTAATAAATACATGAAGGGAAGAAACGCATGAACCTGTGAGGAATATTCTGTACTTTTGCTCTTGCTTCAAGTGGTTGCCAATTATATCTATTACACATATAAGTCCCTGCTCAGCTAGTGGAGATGTTAACAAATCAAGGAAAAATTTCCACATTGCAGCCTATTAAAATTGCTGAAGTTTTTCACAAGATGAAATGAATCAGAAGGAAGGTAAGAAAGAAGAACCTCAAGAGATGGGAAAATAGGGTACAGACTTAATGTGTTAATGACCATGTGCCAATATGAGGTCTCATGGGGGTGCTTTAGGATCAGAGTCTTAGGTTTGCACCAGATCCCAGTCACAGTGAAATAAGATGCACACAGAAGAAAGAAGAGGCCAATACCACTGGTGTCATATGATAACCAAGAAGACCTCCCAAAAGACATCTGTACTCTAAAAGACACTTGGGAGATTTCAAAGAAATCAGCAGGTGGCACGAACCTTGTTACTGCCTCCAAGGTAGAGAGAAGGAAGAAAGGGATTAGAAATGACATTACTGTAGTAGGAGTTGTGCTGCTTTTTACATCCTTGATTCTACATGTTCCCCAAACTTTTAAAAGAGCAGAAAAAATATAAGCTCACAATTAAAGATGAATATAGGTCAATACTGTTCAAGAGGGGTGAAAGACCGTAAAAAGAAATCCTACTATTACAATTGGAAATAATCCCAATGAAGAAAAGAAATCTAAGTAAATCATTTCTTCAAAACAGCTAGTTTTCAAATTACATTAGATTTAAAGAACACAAATAAGAGAGAGAAAAGAACATATTAACAATTTTTTAAAATTTTCAAGTGATAACCTATAAGCCTGTCAGGAAGGCTAGAGCATGCAATGAACTGAGGTTCATAGCTCACTGCTAGAGAAAAATGGAATAGGTTACCAGATGATGGATTGAAATCAGGCTAATCAACCTCTTCTTTGCTTCCATCTTCTCCATTAGGGAAATAGTCATCTTTTTTTTTTTTAAATAGGCTCCATGCCCAACGTGGGGCTTAAGCTCACAACCCTGAGATTAAGAGTTGTATGCTCTGCCAACTGAGCCAGCCAGGTGCCCCAGGAAATAGTTTTCTTTAAAGTAGAAAGGGTGGGGCACCTGTGTGGCTCAGCTGGTTGGGCATCTGACTCTTGGTTTTGGCTCAGGTCATGATCTTAGGGTCGTGGGATCAAGCCCCGTGTTGGGCTCTGTGTTCAGCGCAGAGTCTACTTGGGATTCTTTTCCTCTTCCTCTCCCTCTGCCCCTCCCCACACTTGCACATGGGCACATGCTCTCTCTCAAATAAAATCTTTAAAAATAAAATGAAACAAAATAGAAGGGGAACATATATTGTAAATATGTAGCTGAAGTCCAAAACAAAGTATTTTAAAAAGGTTCAAAGTTACAGGCCAAAGACAATTATATCTAGAATATTATATTATATCTAGAATATTAAGTTTGCAGATGTAGTAGAACTGAGAAGAGAAACCAGAATGAAAATAGTCAAATACTGACCCAATTTTCAAAATTGCCCGGCCCCCACATTCTCCTGCAGACCTGCCCTCAGCAGAAGTCCATCCAAGGCAAGTCACAGAATGGCATTGTGCAAGCAGTCTAGACAGTTGCCAGTACCACTCCACAGTGACTCTTGCCATAGGGAGAAGGGAATATAGCCATATACACCAATATGACTCTGACCCCAGCAGTGGCTGGGGGCAAACATCTGGTCTGACTATAGGTGCCCCCCCCCCCCACCAATAAAAGCTTCTCAGGAGACAATACAGGGAGAGCACACTGCAGTTGGGTATGACCCTAGCACTGGCAAATGTCTAGTCTGACCCACCATAAGCCCAAGGCAGCCCCAAACTGGCCATTCACAACACAGGGACCGAAAGCTGCCAACAATCATCAAAGAGAACCACTGCAGATCACTGGACTAAAGGCAAACACTGCTCAGCCACAACAGGGCACATACAACACACATAGGAGACACCCCTGAAGCACTTGGTTCTGGTGTAGTGCATGGTACTACAGAAGCTCTTCTTCAGAAGGCCACTACTTTTAAAAGCAGATGTAGCTGACTTTTCTAACATAGGGAAATAGACAGAGAAAGTTAGACAAAATGAGGAGACACAGAAATATGTCTCAAATGAAAAAAAGGACAAAATCACAGCAAAAGAGCTAAACAAAACAGAGATAATATGCCTGATAGAGAATTTAAAGTAATGGTCATAAAGATACTCACTGGATTTGAGAAAAGAGTGGAGGATCTCAGTGAGACCCTCAACAAAGACATAGAAAATATAAACAAGAACTAAGCAGAAATGAAGAATACAATAACTCAAAAATATACCAAAGGTAATAAATAGTAGACTAGAAGAAGCAGAAGACTGGATCAGTGACCTATAAGAGTAATCAAAAAACCATCAAGCTGAACAGCAAAAAGATGAGAACAGGTTAAGGGAACTCAGCAACACCATCAAGCCCAGTAACATTTGCATTATGGGGATCCCAGAAAGAGAAGAAAAAGGAAGCAGAAATTTTATTTGAAGAAATAATAGCTGAAAACATCCTGAATCTGGGGAAGGAAACAGAAATCCAGATCCAGCAGGCACAGAGAGCCCCCAACGAAATCAATCCAAGGAGGTTCACACCAAAGACATATAATTATTAAAATGGCATAAGGTAGTGATAAAAAGAGAATTTTAGGGTGGGGGATGGGTTAGCCTGGTGATGGGTATTAAAGAGGGCACGTTCTGCCTGGAGCACTAGGTGTTATGCACAAACAATGAATCATGGAACACTACATCCAAAACTAATGATGTAATGTATGGTGATTAACATAACAATAAAAAATAAAAAAAGAGAATTTTATTTTTTAAGATTTTATTTACTCATCAGAGGGAGAGAGAGCACAAGCAAGGGAAGCAGCAGGCAGAGGGGGAGGGAGAAGCTGGCTCCCCACTGAGCAAGGAGCCTGATGTGGGACTCGATCCCACGACCCTGGGATCATGACCAAAGCCAAAGGCAGATGCCCAACTGAATGAGCCACCAAGGCGTCCCCCAAAAAAGAGAATTTTAAAAGCAGCAAGAAAACAGTTACATACAAGAGAAACTTGGGGCACCTGGGTGGTTCAGTCAGTTAAGCATCTGCCTTCAACACAGGTCATGATCCCGGAGGCCCGGCATGGAGGCCCGGCATGGAGCCCCGCGTTGGGCTCTCCTCTCAGTGGGGAGTGCTTTTCCCTCTGCCCCTTCCCCGACTTGTACAATCTCTCTCTCTCTCTAATAAGTAAAATCTTTAAACAGAAAGAGAAAGAGAGAGAAACTCCATAAGACCATGAACTGATTTTTCAGCAGAAACTTTGCAATCCAGAAGAAAGTGGCACATATCCTAAGTGCTGAAGGAAAAAACCTGCAACCAGGAATACTCTATCCAGCAAGGCTATCATTCAGAATAGAATAAAGAGTTTCCCAAACAAAAGTTAAAGGAATTCATCAACACTAAACCTGTCTTACCAGAAATGTTAAAGGGGATTCTTTGAGTAGAAAGGAAAGGCCATAAGCCAGAGTTTAAAAAGTAGGAAGCACAAAAGCAGTAAAATTAAGTATATCTATAAAAATCAGTCAAGGGATTCACAAAATAAAAATATGTAAATTATGAGACGATATACATACAAGGTGGAGGAAGGAGGAGAGTAAAACTTTAGTGCTTTTAGAAGGGTTCAAATTTAAGCAACCATCAACTTAATATAAACTGCTATATGCATAAGATGTTATATATAAACCTAAAGTAATGACAATTCAAAAACCTGTAATAAATATGCAGAAAGTAAACAAAGGAATCCAAGCATAGAAAAAAAGCCATCAAACCATGAGAGAAGAGAGCAAGAGAAGAAAGGAACAGAGAACTACAAAATCAACCACGAAACAACAAAATGGCAATAAGTGCATACCTATCAGTGATTACTTTGAATGTAAATGGACTAAATGGTACTATCAAAAGACACAGGGTGGACCAGAGAGTTTTGCAGGGTCTCAGTTCTGGTAGAGGTCGTGACAGGTCTCTGTCTTGCAGACCAGGGCACACCTAGTTAGAACTCACCACATTCAGGTCAAGGACCAAACACTGCCCACAGCAGACAAGAAGAGCCTCTACAGAAGACTGGCCTGAAATACAGAGCAGCCAGAACACAACAGCAGAGTGCAGGCAGCACACACCTGAGATACTCCCAGAAGCACCAGGTCTGGGCACTACATGACCTCTCCTTCATATGGCCATTACTTTTAGAAGCAGGAGACATAACTGGCTTTTCTAACACACATAAGCAGGCAGAGACTTAGACAAAATGAGAAGACAGAGGAATTAGTCTCAAATGAAAGAACAAGATAAGGCCATGGCCAGAGATCTAAGCAAAACTAATATAAGTAACATGCCTGATGGAGAATTTAAAGCAATTCTCATTCATAAGGATACTCACTAGGCTTGAGGAGAGTGGAAGACATGAGTGAGACCCTTACCACAGAGATAAAAGAGTTTTAAAAAAAGAATCAATCAGAGATAAAGAGTGCAATAAACGAGATTAGAAACATGCTTGCTGCAATGAACATCAGGCTGGAAGATGCAGAGGAACAAATTAATGACATAAAAGACAAAGTAATGGAAAGCAATTAAGGTAGATGAGAGAGAAAGAATTATGCAACACAAGAACAGACTTAGGGAACTCAGTGACATTCATATTATAGGAATCCCAAAAGAAGAGAGAAATGGGGGCAGAAAATTTATTTGAAGAAGTAAAGTTGAAAATGTCCCTAATCTGGGAAAGGAAACAGACATCCAGATCCAGGAAGCACAGAGAACTCCTATCAAAATCAACAAAAAACAGCCAACTCCAAGACATACTGTAATTAAATTTACAAAATACAGTGATAAAGAAAAGCAGCAAGACCAAAGAAGTCAGTAACTCACAAGAGAAAACCCATAAAGCTAGCCGATTTTTCCACAGAAACTTTGCAAGCCAGAGGGAGTGGCAGGACATATTCAAAGTGCTGAATAGGAAAAATCTGCAGCCAAGATATTCCATCCAGCAAGGCTATCATTCAGAATAGAAGAAGGGAGTTTCCCAGACAAAAACTAAAGTTTGGGACCACTAAACCAGCCCTGCAAGAAGTATTAAAGGGGACTTTTTGAGTGGAAAGAAGAGACCAAGAGTGACAATATAAAGGTAGGAAACACAAAAGCAGTAAAAATGAATATTTCTGTAAAAAATCAGTCAAGGAGCCCACACAAAAAAGATATAAAATAACATATACCTAAAATATGGGGAGGAAAGAAAAAAAGAATGGGTTCAAACTTAAATGACCATCAACTTAATATAGACAGCTATATGCCAAAGAATTATAAATAAACCTAATGGTAACCATATATCAAAACCACTAATAAACATGCAAAGAATAAAGAGAAAGAAATCCAAATATATCACTACAGAAAATCAACAAACACAAAAGAGAAAAAGACAAGAAAGGATCAGAGAAAAGCTCCAGAAACAACCACAAAACAAGTAATAAAATTCCAATAAATTCATATCTATCAATAATTATTTTGACTGTAAATGGACTAAACATTCCAATCAAAAGACACTGGGTGTCAAAATAGACCAAAATACAAGACCCATCTGTATGCTGCCTACAAAAGACTAACATTAGACCTAAAGTCACCTGCCGAATGAAAGTGATGGGATGGGGTGCCTGGGTGGCTCAGTTGGTTAAGCAACTGCCTTCGGCTCAGGTCATGATCCTGGAGTCCCGGGATCAAGTCCCACATCGGGCTCCCTGCTCAGCAGGGAGTCTGCTTCTCCCTCTGACCCTCTTCCCTCTCGTGCTGTCTCTCATTCTCTCTCTCTCAAATAAATAAATAAAATCTTAAAAAAAAAAAAAAAGAAAGTGATGGGATGGAGAAACAATTATCATGCAAATGAATGTCAAAAGAAAGCCAGAGTAGCAATACTTGTATCAGACACACTAGACTTTAAAACAAAAACTGTAAGAGACAAAGAAGAATACTACATAATAAAAATAAAGGGGGTTACTCCAACAAGAAGATATAACAATTGTAAATATTTATGCAAACAGGGAGCACCCAAATACATAAAACAGTTAATAATACAAAGGAATTAACTAACAGTAATACAATAATAGTAGAGAACTTTAACACCCCACTTACATCAATGGACAGATCATCTAAACAGAAAAGCAACAAGGAAACAGTGGCTTTAGATGACACACTGGCCAGCTGGACTGAACAGATATATTCAAAACATTCCATCCTCAGAATGCAGAATATGCATTCTTTTCAAGTGCACATGAAACATTCTCCAGAATAGATCACGTATTAGGCCACAAAACAGGCTTCTACAAATACAAGAAGATCAAAGTCACACCATTGACCTTTTCTAACCACAACACTATGAAACTACAAGTCAAGCACAAGAAAGTATCTGGAAAGAACACAAATACATGGAGATTAATTTAACATGCTACTAAACAATGAGTGGATCAATAAGGAAATCAAAGAGGAAATAAAAAAATACATGGAGACAAATGAAAATGACAACATACTGGGTCAAAAATCTTGGGGATGCAGCAACAGCAGTCTAAGAGGGAAGTTTATGGCAATACAAGCCGACCTCAAGAAGCAAGAAAAATCTCAAATAACCTAACCTTACACCTAAAGGAGCTAGAAAAAGAACAAACAAAACCCAAATCCAGCAGAAGGAAGGAAATAATAAAGATTAGAGCAGAAATAATTCTATAGAAACTAAAAAAATAATAGAACAGATCAGCAAAACCAGGAGCTGGTTCTTTGAAAAGTCAACAAAATTGATAAACCTCTAGCCAGATTTATCAAAAAGAGAAAGGACCCAAATAAAAAAATCACAAATGAGAGAGAAGAAATGATAACCAACACCAAGGAAATACAACTAGAGTAAATATGAAAAACTACATGCCAAAAAACTGAACAACCTGTAAGAAATGGATAAATTTCTAGAAACATATAACCTACCAAAACAAAACCAGGAAGAAATATAAAATTTGAACAGACCAATTACCAGCAAAGAAATTACCAAAAAACTCTCAACAAACAAAAGTCTAGGGCCAGATGGCTTCACAAATGAATTCTACCAAACATTTAAAGAAGAGTTAGTGACTACTCTTAAGTTATCCCCCCCAAAAAGAAACATTTGACAAAGTACAAAATCCATTCATGATAAAAAATCCTCAACAAAGTAGGTGCAGAGGAAACATACCTCAACATAACAAAGGCCATAATAAAGACTCACTGCTAATATCATCCTCAATGGGGAAAAACTGAGAGATTTTCCTGTGTGGTCAGGAACAAGATAGGGATGTCCACTCTCAGCACTTTTATTCATCACAGTACTAGAAGTCCTAGCCACAGCAATTAGACAAGATAAAAGAAATAAAAGGCATCCAAATCAGTAAGAAAGAAATAAAACTTTCACTATTTCAGATGACATGATATATATAGGAAAGCCAAAAGACTCCACCAAAAAACTGGTAGAACTGATAAATGAAATCATTAAAGTTGCAGGGATATAAAATCAACATACAGAAATCTGTTGCATTTCTATACACCAATAATAAGGCCACAGAAAGAGAAATTAAGGACTGAATCCCATTTACAATTGCACCAAAAACAGTAAGATACCTAGGAATAAATCTAACCAAAGAGGTGAAAGACCTGTACTCTGAAAACTATAAAATACTGATGAAAGAAATTGAAGATGACACAAAGAAATGGAAAGACATTCCATGATTATGGATTGGAAGAACAAATATTGTTAAAATGTCTGTACTATCCAAAGCAATCTATACATTTAATGCAATCCCTATCAAAATATCAACAGCATTTTTCACAAAACTAGAACAATCCTCAAATTTGTATGGAACCACAAAAGATCCCAAATAGCCAAAGCAATCTTGATAAAGAAAAGCAAAGCTGGAGGCATCACAATTCTGGACTTCAAGTTATATTACAAAGCTGTAGTGATCAAAAGAGTATGGTACTGGCACAAAAACAGACACACAGAATAATAGAACAGAATAGAAAACCCAGAAATGAACCCACAAATATACAGTCAATTAATCTGTGACAAAGCAGGAAAGAACATCCAAAGAGAAAAATACTGTCTCTTCAACAAATGGTGCTGGGAAAACCAGACAGCAGCATACAAAAGAATGAAACGGAATGACTTTCTTACACCATACACAAAAATAAATTCAAAACGAATGAAAGACCTAAATGTGAGACCTGAAGCCATAAAAATCCTAGAAGAGAAACCACACAGTAACTTCTCTGACATTGTCCATAACAACTTCTTTCTAGATATGTTTCCTGAGCAAGGGAAACAAAAGCAAAAATACACTATTGGGACTACATCAAAATAAAAAGCTTCTGTACAGTGAAGGAAACAATCAACAAAATTAAAAGGCAATTTAAAGGAATGGGAGAAGATATTTGCAAATGACATATCTGATAAAGGGTTAGTATCCAAGATACGTAAAGAATTTATACAACCTAACACCCAAAAAACAAATAACCTCATTTTAAAATGGGCAGAAGACGTGAACAGACATTTTTCTAAAGAAAATAGATGACCAACACACAATTGAAAAGATGTTCGTCATTAATCATAAGAGAAATGCCCAATCAAAACTACAATGAGGCTTCACCTCACACCTGTCAGAATGGCTAAAATCAACACAAGAAACAACAAACAACAAGGTGTTGGGGAGGATGTGGAGAAAAAGGAACACTTGTGCACTCTTGGTGGGAATGCAAACTGGTGCAGCCACTCTGGAAAACAGTACGGAGGTTTTTTCAAAAAGTTAAAAATAGAACTACCCTATGACCCAGCAATTGCACTATTAGGTATTTACCCAAAGGATACAAAAATACTAATTCAAAGGGATACATGCACCACAATGTTTATAGCAGCATTATCAACAATAGCCAAATTATGGAAACAGCCCAAGTGTCCATGAACTGATGAATGGATATAGAAGATGGTGGTGTACACACACACACACACAATGGAATGTTACCTCAGCCATAAAAAAGAATGAAATCTTGACATTTGCAGTGAATATGGATGGAGCTAGAGAGTATTATGCTAATAAGTTAGTCAGAGAAAGATAAATACCGTATGATTTCACTCATACGCGGAATTTAAGAAACAAAACAAGCAAAGGGAAAAAAAGAGAGAGGCAAATCAAGAAACAGACTCTTAACTATAGAGAATACACTGATGGTTACCAGAAGGGAGGTGGGTGGGACGATGGCTTTAATAGGTAATGGGGATTAAGGAGTGTACTAGTTGTGATGAGCGCTGGGTAATGTCTGGAGTTGTT
Source organism: Eumetopias jubatus (assembly GCF_037043125.1). Classification (NCBI taxonomy): domain Eukaryota; kingdom Metazoa; phylum Chordata; class Mammalia; order Carnivora; family Otariidae; genus Eumetopias; species Eumetopias jubatus. The sequence goes on from NW_028274809.1 coordinate 34,587,412, forward strand.
GAATCACTATATTGTACACCTGAAACTAATATTACACTATGTGTTAACTAATGTGAATTTAAATAAAAACTTAAAAAAAAAGAAATAGTGACTGAATGGATAAAAAAGCAAGACCCATCTATATGCTTCCCATAAGAGACTCATTTCAGAACTAAAGACACATGCATATTGAAAGTGAAGGGATGGGAAAATATCATGCAAAAAGAAGTGAAAAGAAACCTAGTGTAGCAATACTTATATTAAACAAAATAGACTTTAAAACAAAAAGTGTAACAAGAGACAAAGGACACTACATAATAATAAAGGAAACAATCCAACATGAAGATATATAATTGTAAATATTTATGCACCCAAACGGGGAACACTTAAATACATAAGGCAACTATTAACAGACACAAAGGAAAAAAAAATCAACAGTACTACAATACAATAATAGTAGAGAACTTTAACACTGCACTTTCTTCAATACATAGATGATCCAAACAGAAAATCAACATGAAAAGAGTGACTTTTTTAAATTTTGTTTTAAGAGAAGGAGAAAGAGAGTGGAGAGTGGGGAGAGGCAGAGGGAAAGGGAGAGAGAGAATTTTTTTTTTAAGATTTTATTTATTTATTTGACAGAGAGAGACACAGTGAGAGAGGGAACACAAGCAGGGGGAGTGGGAGAGGGAGAAGCAGGCTTCCCACCGAGCAGGGAGCCTGATGCCGGGCTCGATCTCAGGACCCTGGGATCATGACCTGAGCCAAAGGCAGATGCTTAATGACTGAGCCACCCAGGCACCCCGGGAGAGAGAGAATTTTAAGCAGGCTCTATACCCAGCATGGAACCCAACACGGGCTCTGAGATGATGACCTGAGATCATGACCTAAGCTGAAATCAAGAGTTGGACGCTTAACTGACCGAGCCACCCAGGTGCCCCAAGAGTGACTTTGAATGACACACTGGACCAGATGTTTCTAAGAGATATATTCAGATCATTCCATCCTAACATAGAATACACATTCTTTTCAAGTGCACATGGAACATTCTCCAAAATACAGCATGTTAGGCCACAAAACATGCCTCAACAAATTCAAAAAGACTGAAATCAGATCATGCATCTTTCCGACCACAACGCTATGAAACTAGAAATCAACCACAAGAAAAAATCTGGAAAGAACCAAATACATGGAGGTTAATTAACATGCTACTAAGCAATGGATGAGTCAACAAAGAAATCATAGAGGAAATGAAAATATACATGGAGACAAATGAAAATGAAAATACAATGGCCCAAAATCTTTGGGATGTAGCAAAAGCTGCTCTAAGAGGAAAGAATACAGCAATACAGGCCAACCTCAAGCAGCAAGAAAAATCTCCAATAAACAACCTAACCTTACACCTAAAGGAGCTATAAAAAGAACACACAAAACCCAAAGCTAGTAAAAGGAAGGAAATAATAAATATTAGAGGAGAAATAAATTAATTAGAAACTAAAGAAATAGAACAGATCAATGAAACCAGGGACTGGTTCTTTGAAAAGATCAACAAAATAGATAAAGCTTTAGCCAGGTTCAAAAGAAAAAAGAGAAATACCAACCAAAACCACAGAAATACAATAAGAGGATATTATGAAAAATTATATACTAACAAATCGAACCTAGAAGAAATGGATAAATTCCTCAAATCAATTACCAAAATTTAATCAGGAAGAAATAGAAAATTTGAACTGACCAATTACCAGCAATAAAATTGAATCAGTAATCAAAAAAACTCCCAACAAACAGAAGGCCAGGACCAGAAGGCTTCACAGGTGAATTTTACCAAACATTTAAAGAAGAGTTCATACTGGGGCACCTGGGTGGCTCAGTCGTTAAGCATCTGCCTTTGGCTCAGGTCATGATCCCAGGGTCCTGGGATCGAGCCCGGCATTGGGCTCCCTGCTCGGCAGGAAGCCTGCTTCTCCCTCTCCCACTCCCTCTGCTTGTGTTCTCTCTCTCGCTGTGTCTCTCTCTGTCAAATAAATAAAATCTTAAAAAAAAAAAAAGAGTTAATACTTATTCTCTCAAACTATTTAAAAAAAAAAAAAAGAGCAAGGAAAGCTTCCAAATTCATTCTATGAGGCCAGCATTACCCTGATACCAAAACCAGATAAAGACACCACAAAAAAAAGAGAACTGTAGGCCAGGATCTCTGATGATCTTTGGATGTAAGATGCAAAAAATCAACAAAATATCAGCAAATGGAATCCAACAATACCTTAAAAAAAATCATTCACTCGATCAAGTGGGATTTATTCCTGGGATGCAAGAGTTGCTCAGTATTCACAAATCAATCATGTGATACATTCCATCAATAAGAACAAGGATAAAAACCATATGATCACTTCAAAAGATGCAGAAAAGCATTTGACAAGTACAACATCCATTCATGATAAAAACCCTCAACAAAGTAGTTTTAGAGAAACACCTCAACATAATAAAAGCCATATGTTAAGAATCCACACCTAACATCATATTCAACGGTGACAGACTGGGAGTTTTTCCTATAAGATCAGGAGCAATATAAGGATGTCCACTTCCACCACTTTTATTCAACATAGTACCGAAGTCCTAGCCACAGCAATCAGATGACAAAAAGAAATAAAAGGTATTCAGGGGTGCCTGGGTGGCCACAGTCCGTTAAGTGTCTGCCTTCGGCTCAGGTCATGATCCCAGGGTACTGGGATCAAGCCCTGCATCAGGCTTCTGGCTCAGCAGGGAGTCTGCTTCTCCCTCTGCTCCCCCTGCTTGTGCTCCCTCTCTGTCAAAATCTTAAAAAAAAAGAAAGAAAGAAAGAAAGAAAAGGTATCCAAATTGGTAAGGAAAAAGATAAACTTTCACTATTTGCAGATGACATGATACTACATATAGAAAATGCCACAGACCACCAAAAAACTACTAGAACTGGTAAAAAAATTTAAAAAACTCAGAGAATACAAAACCAATACAGAGAAATCTGCTGCATTTCTATACACTAATAACATAGCAGAGACAGAAATTTAAAAAACACCATAAACAATTGCACCAAAAAGAACCAAACACCTAGAAATAAAGAGGTGAAAGACCCATACTCAGAAAACTATAAAACACCGATGAGAGAAATTGAAGATGATACAAACAAATGGAAACATATTCCATGTTCATGGACAGGGAGAACCAATATTGTTAAAATGTCCATACTACTAAAAGGAATCTACAGATTTAATGCAATTCCTATCAAAATTCTAATAGCATTTTTCATAGAAGTAGAATATCCTAAAATCTGTATGGAAACACAAAAGATCTCAAATAGTCAAAGTAATCTTGAAAAAGAAAAACAAAACTGGAAGTATCACAGTTTCAGATATCCAGATACACTACAAAGCTGTAGTAATCAAAACAATATGGTACTAGTATAAAAACAGATACATAGGTCAATGAAACAGAATAGAGAGCCTAGAAATAAAGTCATAATTATATGGTCAATCTATGAGAAAGGAGGCAAGCGTATGTAGTGGGAAAAAGACAGTCTCTTCAACAGTGTTGGGAAATTGGACAGCTACATGCAAAAGAATGAAACTGGACCACTTTCTCATACCATACACAAAAACAAACTCAAAGTGGATTAAGGACTTAAGCGTAAGACCTGAAACCAAAAAAATCCTAGAAGGGAGCACAGGTAGTAATTTCTCTGGCATCAGCCATAGCAACATTTTTCTACATATGTCTCCAGAAGGCAAGGGAAACAAACAAAACAATAAATTATTGAGACTACATCCAAATAAAAAGCTTCTGCATGGCAAAGGTAATAATCAACAAAACAAAAAGCAACCTACCGAATGGGAAAATATATTTGCAAAAGATGTATCTGTTAAGGGGCTAATATCCAAAAATATAAAGAACTTATACAACTCAACACCCAAAAAACAAATTATCCAATTAAAAAATGGGCAGAAGACATGAACAGACATTTCTCCAAAGAAGACATAAGATGGGCAACAGACACATGAAAAGACGCTCAACATCACTAATCATCAGGGAACTGCAAGTCAAAACCACAGTAAGATATCACCTCATTATCTGTCAGAATGGTTAAAATCAAAAACACAAGAAATGACAAGTGTTGACAAGGTTGTGGAGAAAAAGGAACCCTCTTGCACTCTCGGTAGGAATGCAAACTGTACAGCCACTGTGGAAAACAGTATAGAGCTTCCTCAAAAAATTAACAAAGAATTACCATACGATCCAATAATTCCACTACTGGGTATTTACCCAAGAGTATGAAAACACTAATTTGAAAAGATATATGCACCCCTATGTTTATTGCAGCATTATTTACAATAGTCAAAATATGGAAGCAACCCAAGTGTCCATTGACAGATGAATGGATAAAGAAGATGTGGTATATATACCCAATACAATATTATCCAGTCATAAGAAATAATGAAATCCTGCCATTTGCAACATTGATGGACCTGGAGGGAATGATGCTAAGTGAAATAAGTCAGAGAAGGATTAATACCATATCATTTCACTCATATGTGGAATATAAGAAAGAAATGAACAAAGAAGAAGAGACAAACAAAAAACCAAACTTAAATATAGAGAACAGATTGGTGTTTACCAGAGGGGTAGTGGGTAGGGGGTGGGGATGGGTGAAATATGTAAAGGGGATTAGAAGCACACTTATCATGATGAACAATGAGTAATGTATAGAATTGCTGAATCACTACACCATACACCTGAAACTAATATAACACTTTATTTTAAATAGACTAGAATTTAAAAAAACTCATGGCACACTCCTTGTTCTTGTTAAACTTTTTATTAGCCCTAAAAATTCAGAAGACCTGCTTAATGAATAATCTGCAAAAGTAATCATTAAAACATCAATAAAATACTTAGAAATTAAACCAACCCAAGGAAGTGAAAGAGTTGTACAATAAAAACTATAAAACATTGCTAACAGAAATTTAGGAAGATGTAAATAAATGGAGACACATTTCACGTTCATTGACTGGAAGACTTAATACTGTTAAAAGCTCAAAAGACATTGAGTAATTCAAATAATCTTGAAAAACAACAAAATTGGAGGACTCACTCTTCCTGATTTTGAAACCTATTACAAAGCAATTGTAATCAAACAACATGGCACCAAAATAAAGACAGAAATATGGACCAATGGAAGAGAATAGAGAGCCCAGAAATAAACTGTCACATATATGGTCAAATGGCATTTGACAAGGGTGTCAAGACCATTCAATATGGGCGCCTAGGTGGCTCAGTTGTTAAACATCTGCCTTCGGCTCAGGTCATGATCCCAGGGTCCTAGGATCGAGCCCCACATCGGGCTCCCTGCTCAGCAGGAAGCCTGCTTCTCCCTCTCCTACTCCCCCTGTTTGTGTTCCCTCTCCCACTGTGCCTCTCTCCAAATAAATAAAATTAAAAAAAAAGACCATTCAATAAAGGACAGTATATTCAGCAAATGGTGCTAGGAAAAGTGTATATCCACATGCAAAAGAATGAAGTTGGACTCTGATCAAACACCATATACAAAAATTAACTCAAAATGTATCGAGGGCCTAAATTTAATACCTAAAACAATAAAACTCTTGGAAGAAAAAATAGGGCAAAAGCTTTATGACATTGGATTTAGAGAGGATTTCTCAGATATGAAAGCAAAAGTATAAGAAACAAAAGAAAAAGAAAGTAGACTTCATGTAAATTTTTAAATTTTGTGCATCAAAAAATACTACCAACAAAGTTAAAAGGCAACCCACAGAATGGGAGAAACATTTGTAAATATCTGGTAAGGTGTTAATATCCAGAAAATATACAGAACTCTTAAAACTCAACAACAAAAAAAGCAAACAAACCCAATTAAAAAAAGGGCAAAGGACTTGAATAGACATTTCTCCACAGAAGATATACAGGTGGCCAATAAGCACATGAAAAGATGCCCAACATCACTAGTCATTAGGGAAATGTAAATCAAAATTACAGTATCACCTCACACCCATTAGGTTGGCTGGTATCAAAAAACAGAAAATAGAGAGGTGTTGGCTAGGATGTAGAGAAACTGGAATTCTTGTACACTCTTGGTGGGAATACAAAATGGTAGAGCCAGTGTAGAAACAGTATGGTGGTTTTCCCCAAAATTAAAATATCATTACCATATGATGCAGTAATTCCACTTCTGGGTACACCCAAAGAAATGAAATCAAGTCTTGAGATATTTGCACACCTAAGTTCATAGCAGCATTATTCACAATAGCCACAAAGTGAAAGCAACCCAAGTGTCCATCAACAGATGAATGGATAAGCAAAACGTGGTATATACATATAATGGAACATTTTCGGCCTTAAAAAATAAGGAAATTCTGTGGGGCGCCTGGGTGGCTCAGTCGGTTAAGCATCTGCCTTCACCTCAGGTCATGATCCCAGGGTACTGGGATGCAGCCCCATGTTGGGCCCCCTACTCAGCAGGGAGTCTGCTTCTCCCTTTCCTTCTGCCCCTACCCACACGTGTGCACTCTCTCTCAAATAAATAAAATCTTAAAAAAAAAAAAAAAGGAAATTCTGCAAAATGCTACAACACAAATGGACCTGAACATTAAGTGAAATATAACTCAGTCACAAAAAAGACAAATACAGTATGATTCCACTTATATGAGGTACTTAAGAGTAGTCAAAAATCATAGAAAGTAGAATGGTGGTTGACAGAGGCTAGGGAGGGAGGGAGAATGGGGAGTTATTGTTTAATGGATACACAGTTTCACTTTTACAAGATGAAAAGAGTTACAGAGAGGGATGGTGGTAACAGCTGCACAACACTATGAATGTATTTGATGCCACTGAAATGTACACTTAAAAATGGCTAAGATGGTAAATGTTATGTATATTTTAACAGAAGGCCAAACAAAACAAAACAAAACAGAAAAACACACACACAGCAGCACGTGTGCAAGTTTCCTGAAGTTTAAGACCTCTCTCTTGGCAATAGCAAGGAGACAACAACAGACACTTTACCTCAATCTGAAGGGTAATACTTGAATGAAAACTAGGATTGAATAATATATTCTATTACACAAAAGGGCAGAAGACTAAACGACTTTAGAATATGAGAGTAAGTAGTAAAATGAGAAAAATGAAGACAACTGAATAGAGGATCAAGATAAACTTATCAACAGGAAAAACTGGGATTACCTTATTTTGTAGGAAACAAGGCATTTGCAAGGCAGGTTCTGTTTTGTAGTAAGAATTGAAGAATAAAGTAAGGATTAAGGAAGGGAGGACCCCAGAGAAATATTTATTCCCAAGCATGTTTTTCAAAATATTACTCAATATATCAGGCATTGCCCAGGGGAAATACAGATGAAAAAGGCAGGACGCCTATTTTATGGGAATCATGTTATAGTTAGAGAGACACGTATATCAATCATTGTGAAGTAATATAATAAATACCATTTTCTGGGAATGTCTAAGATTTGTAGGAGCATAATGGAACAAAAAATACAAGAGGAAAGGCTTCAGATATGCGATATTTGAGCCAACTCTTCACAAATGAGGAAGGATTTGGGAGGCAGAAAAAGGGTATTTCAATCACAAAAAAAGAATATATGCTAAGACTCAGTAGCAAGAAATGAAACTCAAAAATTAGACCTATTCTACACCATTAAGAGTCCTTATACTATGCTAAGAAGTTTCAGCTTTAATCCCATAGGCTGCAGGAAACCAAAGAAAGTTTAAAGCTGGAAAGTAACACAAACAGGCCTGTACTGGTAACAAGGTTGAATTCTGATCTGAGTGTGAGAGGACGTTTACCTAGGAAACCAGAGGCAATGTGTCTACCTGCAATTGTCCAGGCAAGAAATGATGAGATCTGGGTAGTAGCGGTGATGAGGTGAAGGAGGTATGCACCCAATGGCATTTCAGAGACAGAGACAAAAGACTTGGTGTATAACTAGATATGGGGGGTAGAGGCAACTGTCAGGATAACTTCAAAGTTTCTATTTAGGGTGACTTAGTAGATGGGTTTTCATTAGCCAAAGAAAAGAATACAAGGGGTCAGAGAAGTTTGACAGATTAAGGTTTTACTCAAACTGCATAGAAATGACTTTGAAAAGTCTAATTGGAGGCATTCTACAGACACTTCCGGTGCCCAGGAAAGAGTGTGGGGTTATAGGTAAAAATCTGAGAATCACCAGTCCTGCTTGATGCCAGAGTCCCCTCATGACCTGAAGGAAAACCTGAGGTAGCTACAGGACAGTCTGATATTTGAGCAACTGAAACCTAGGAACAGGTGCTGCTTAGGGGAGTGCCTATTTAGGCAGAAGAGGTCAACTGTAGACTTCTGGAGAATAACAGAAATAGAGGAAAAAGAAACAGTAAAAGATACTGTAAAGAAAAAGAGATATGGAAGAACCAGGAATTACATTCTGTACTATGATACTACAGAAAGCAGAGGAGGAATATTAATTGTACTTAACCATTTTCTTACCAAGTGTTGATGGATACTGGTTTCAGACTGTTTTTCAGGTCTGAGTGATTCAACTTGGGTTCGTGAAGTGCAGAAACAATCCTGGGAATTCAGAAATGCATTAAATTAAGTTAAAAAATAAGTCACAAGATAAGTATGTGGATACAAAGGTCTGGTGACTGTGGTGAGGAACAGAGAAAGGGCAGCCTGCAGAACCATGGAATTGGCAGGATTCATAGCATGGAGGTTCTCAGTATGGGAAAGAAGGGAGAAGCAGCTGGGTATGAAGAAGACAAACTTCATATCTGGTAGAATTTACTTGGTGCTATCTCTGATCCTTATCCTATCCTCTGGAAGTCATAATATCAATTCACTTTCACTGCTGGTGTTACTTTTTAACCCTTTCATCATCTTTGCAGTTTTGTTTTGAATATTTAGCTAAAGATTATTCTGCTGTACTCATTATAAACAATTTTATTTTAATCCTCAGATTCTTTGTTTCCTAAATGTAGGAACCATGTTTATCCACATTAAATTACACAATGAGTGTATCTGGAACCAATTTTGTTTCTTAAGGTGATAAACATCTTACTTCAACTGGAAAGCAAATTAAAAGTAGGAGTCTTGCGGTGCCTGGGTGGCTCAGTCAATTAAGCATCTGCCTTTGGCTCAGCTCATGATCCCAGGATCTTGGGATAGAGCCCCATGTCTCCTGCTCAGTGGGGAGTCTGCTTCTCCCTCTCCCTCTGCTCTTGCTCTCTCTCTCACTCCCTCTCTCTCTCAAATAAACAAAATCTTTAGAAAAAAAGGTAGGAGACTTAGTTCCATTATCACAATTTACATTTTCCTACATTTTAACCCATGGTCCTATTATCACATACTGCCAATAAAGAAATGTAATACCGCCATGTGATTTATCATGTGGGGCAAAGCTGACCTTATTCTACTTAGGAAGAAAAGGTGTGTCGAAAGTATAAACAAATTGTATGAAAGAGACTTTTGTAATAAATTTTTTGAAGCATCTCATGAACATTTATTTGTGTATGAACAGTAAAGTACTAATATCAAATGAGTCTTCAAAATAAGCTCACCCATATCTACCTAACACTTTGTAGTCACTTAAAAGTAATCACACTTCCTTTCATTTAAAATAATGCCAGAATTTCTCACTGTCATTTTTTCAGCCTAAATTACTGATTATTTTAAGATGAATTCCTGCAGTTTGTATACCTTATCAATCTTATCACTATAATTTTATCTAAATCTCCTGTCTTATGTAAAACTCGCCCCTGAAGAACAGAAGCTAACAATGTCACGATAGCTATAGAATCATTTCCTTTGCAAAGTTTCTAATGGTTTGTCTAGAGTGAATAAAATGGACACTGAAAAGTTTTTGAAGATACTTATCACTGTTCCTCATGGTGGTTGAAAATAACCATCAGTTAGGTCACTTACATACTGTACTTGATATTTACCTATATTCTGTAACATTCACTCTGAATCATTCGGTACAATGGTATTGTACAGAAGAGTTAACATAGCAGGCCTAAAACTGCTACACTTAGAAAAGGCTTGCTTGCAAAGTTGACTCTTGGCCGGTATCTGGGAACTTGGATTTGGGGAGGGTTCTCACCCTTCCTGATAAGAACAGATCATGTGCCTAAATTGTGTAAACAATATAGTTTCTGCTGAATTACTGCTTTTTTCCTGGAAGTCTGAAATTTGTTACCTGCTAGCAGAAGGTACCTACATGACCAATCCCCATAAAAAAGCCTGAGAATGAGCCTCTAATGAGCTTCATTGGTAGGCAATATTTACAGATGTTGTCATCACCCTGGGAGAATTAAGCACATCCTATGTGACTCCACTGGGAGAGGATTCTTGGAAGTTTGAACCTGGTTTCCTCTGAACTTTACTCCATATACCCTTTTCCCTTGCTGATTTTGCTTTGTGTTCTTTGGCTATGAGAAATCTTAGTTATGACTACATGACTAAGTTTTGCAAGTCCTAGCAAATCATCAAACCTGGAGGTGGTCTTGGGGGGACCTCTAATACAGTTATCAAAACATATTCAAACACATAAAAAAGTCTTTCTGAAAAATGTCCATTGCTTTTTTTTTTTGATGGAAGAAAAGTTAATTTAAGACATATTGGGCATATTTTTAGAGACGCCAGGGTGGTGCAGTCGTTGAGCATCCAACTCAGGTTTCGGCTCAGGTTGTGGTCTCAGCGTCTGTGGGACTGAGCCCTGCAACTCAGCTCACGTCTGCTTAGGGCTCTTTCTCCCTCTGCCCCTCCCCCCTCTGTGTACACACACACACACACACACACACACACACACACACACACACTCTCTCTCTCTCTCTCTCTCAAATAAATAAATTTTTAAAAAATTTATATTGACCCTAATTTATTCTCAAAATAAGAGTATTGATCCATGTTTTTGGTTTATAGAAATAAAGAAAACACTTTATAAAATATGGTAGACCTCCATTTCATTATCTTTATAATTTTCACAGTTCAAGAAAGTGATCACTAATGTGAAGACAGCTAAAACCAGCCAATGTTATAAGGCAAAATGTTTTTGCTGACCTCTCCTAAAAAATGTTAGCATGTTCATTAGCTGCCCAAGTTATAAAATCATAAAACACTCATAGCTTATCCTTCAAAACATTTTTTATATCCACATTGAATCAATTAGATGCTGGTGAATAACAGCTTATGAAAAATGCACACATTAAGGTCTTTTAGGCAGCACAAATGATTTCAAAACATCCAGAAGCTGCCCCAAAATATTTTTAATGTATTTTTTTAATCCACTACCATAATAGCCAAATGAAAAGCAGTTATACCTAAAAGAGAATCTAAAGGAAAATATTTTACTTATGCTGCTCCTTTGAAAACACCATTTCTTAACTCTCCAACAGAGGGTAAAACTTGAATGGGGAGGAATCCTTCATAAGTATAAACATCAACTTTATCTCAGTTGTACAAATATCTCATTTAAGAAAATATTCAAAGAATTCCAAATCTTTCATCATTACAGGAAGAATATATTTAAAAGTAAAATTATTAGCAAACTGAATAAACTTATTTCACCCATTATTAAATTCTATTTTTTTCACAAAACCCATAATTATAGAATAATAGAATAAATATTCTTTTTCCAAAATTCAGAAGCTCTGGGAATCCACACAGCCCTCTAAATCTTAGGATCTTCATCTGTCAAATGCCCTTTTACATCTCATCCAATTTACAAACTGATGTAAAATTGTTAATCTTAAGTAATCCTTTAGAACAGGGGTCCACAAACTCTACAGTCCACAAGTCAGTCTGACCCACCACCTGTTTTAGTGAATAAGGTTTTACTTGAACACTAACACATTCATTTTTATTCGTTTACATATTGTCTATGACTGCTTTCACACACAACAGAAGAGTAATTTGTTACAGGGACCATAGAGCACACAAATACTATCTGAACCTTTATAGAAAATGTTTGTTCATCTCTGCGTTAGCAAAGGAGGTATTTCGTAACAACTTCCCACAGAGATAAAGCTCCTCACCTTTTTTTTAAGGTTTTATTTTTATGTAATGTCTACACCCAACATGGGGCTTGAACTTACAACCCTGAGATTAAGAGTCACATGCTCTCCTGACTGAGCCAGCCAGGTACCCCTAAAGCTCCCCTTTCAAGTAGAAAAACCTTACTTTAAAAATAAAGTAAGTGCATTCTGTATTTTCCATATACCAAACAAATCATACAATAAATCCAACAAATGCATTCTGTATTTTCTTACTGCATAGTTCTGCCTCTCAGACTTGGCAAATGATGGACTGGCTTGGCAGATATGAGTTTGAGCCCTGGCAATTCTTTGCCATCTTGGGCCAAACTCAAAATAAGGATTAAACCACCTGCCCTGCGATCACTTACAATTTTGAAGACTGGAAGAGATATAATATATGAAAGTATTTATAAACTGCAAATCATCAAATGCACCCATCACTTTTTAAAAGATCATTACTTTAATAAAGTCAGATATTGTATTATGTTCTATACAAGATATGATGAAAGACTTGAAACTACTTGATCTAAATAATATTTTCTGTAGGTTGAATATTTTTTACCATATGATTTCTGGTTCTCAATCTAGATACCATGGATCTAATATAAACAAAAAACAAGTTAGACTCTATACATATATTATACATTGATCCAAATATTTTTTGTCTTGTTAAGAGGCTTATTTTTAATATCATTTTGCTTGCCTTTGGTCTAGTGGAAATTTATAAAAGGGATTTTTGAAAGATTTAAGGATGAGGCATAGATAACTAGATGGGAGAGGCATATATAAGTACAGTAAATGTATGAAAACAAGTGGGTATGGGACAAAGGAAAAGAATAATGAATATATTAGAAAAGTAAAGGAGAAGCTCTTTTTTTAAAGCAACAAAAACTCAATGAGAATTTAACTCATTTCTTTCTGAAGCCATTCAGGTCAAAATAACATCTCAGCATAACAATATCCCATCAGAATATGCCTTCAATTATGGCTCTGCACTAACATTTAACTACTCTGATGGCACAAAATTAGACCTATGCTTTTTTTTTTAACAGATTTATGTTATTTCATTTTATAGATTTTATTTATTTATTTGAGAAATAGAGAGAGAGCACAGAGGGAGAATGGGAGGGAGAAGCAGACTCCCCACTGAGCAGGGAGCCCCATCTGGGAATCGATCCCAGGACCCTGAGATCATAACCTGACCTGAAGGCAGACACTTAACCAACTGAGCCACCTGGGCGCCCCTTACTTCTTTGAGAGAGATTGAGAGAGAGAGACAAAGCGCACAGGGAGAGAAGGAGGGCGGAGAGATTCCCAAGCCAACTCCTCACAGAGCATGGAGCCTGACCTGTAGCTCAATCTCATGACCCTGAGATTATGACCTGAGCTGAAACCAGGAGTCAGAGGTTTAACAAACTGTGACACCCAGGTGCCCCGAAATTAAATCTATGTTAACACAAACTTACCAAGAGAGACATTGAATCGTTTTAGTTCACAGAAAGTGTCAAAAATCCATCTACTCCAAAAAAGATTTTTGCTTTATCTTCAAGATGAAGAAATATCCTATTATAAAAAACAAAAGCAAAATAATTTAGATTTACATAAAAGTTCCCTGAACTAGTTGCTATAAACCCATATGATATTTAGGCAGTTATTCTTTGATGCAAGGACCAGAGACATTTCTAAAAAGTGTCTTTACAGAGCATTTCTGTTTACAGAACACAATTTGGGATCTGACGTCACAACAGAAAGGCAGAGTTAAGTTGAAGGACAATTCTGAGTATTTCCAAAGGCCAATATACCTGCATCTCTCCTTCCCTATCTTTTCTGTACTTTTTTTAAAGAAACTTAAGCAAATGTGAAACCAATATAGAAAATCAATGTTGGACCCATTTACAAATATATCCCAATAATTTCCAATGATTCCAGTTATAAGGAAATGTTGAAGGTTCCAAACCTCCCTGATTGCATTAATTACCTATTAAATCATTTGGGGTCCATGACTAGCAAATTTGGGAAAGACTCTGGATTAGTAACACACTAGGAATAACATTTTCTTGTTGCTATTTTTTTTTTAAGATTTTATTTATTTGAGATAGAGCAAGCGAGCACGACTTGGGGGAGGGGTAGAGGGAGAGGGAGAAGCAGACACCCCACCCCACCCCCAGCAGGGAGCCAGACTTGGCCTTGATCCCAGGATCATGACCTGGGCAGAAGGCAGACGCTTAACCCACTGAGCCACCCAGGTGCCCCTCCTTGTCATGTGTTTTTAAAAAAGATAAATTTCTTTTCAGTTCCACATAAAAATAATATTTTGAGGCTGAATATTTACCTTATGATTCTTAGTTCTCAATTCTATTCTTCCTAGAATTTGACAAGTATGAAAGATATGAAGATTATACAAATAATTCCTGTCCACTTTCATTAGTAGAGTATTAATCTCAATAGTTTATGAAGACGCTGCAACAGATTCAGAAGTTTAAAATAGCAACTTCTTCAGATTCAAGAAACTACAAAGGCACCACCAAAACTTTCCAGATTTTTCCTAACAGAAAGGGTGGCAATGTTCTAAACTTCCTAGTGTTGGGTGTTTGTTATACCTAACCAATATCATCTCTTTCTTAATTGTGGTTATTTTAATGAAATCCCCAAGTTTAATCAAGATAAATATCTAAGCAAAATGAAAGAGAAAGGGAAGACTGTGTAAACAATAGATGTTATAGAGCAGTATCCAATTTTACTAAGGAAAGATATGGATTTATTCAGGATATTCATTACAAACCCAAAGTAGAGAACAGGAGGAAGAAAAACCTGAAAGGGTATGATTATTTTGTCACCTGCCATTCATTATCATCAGTTTAAGGCAGTGCCATGTCACTTGCTGTATTACAAAAGGGGGAAAGCAATACCTGCCCTGCCCACCTTCCAGGATGATTGAGATCAAATGAGATACTTCATCTGAAAGGGCTCATAACTACCAAACACTGTACCAATATAAGAACTTGAGTGGATGCTCTGAAAGGTACACTCAAATATTACTGGTGGCAGCTCAAAAAGGTAAGGCTCATTTGGAAAGCAAGTTGGCAATGTTTCAATGACCATGAAAATACTCACACCTTTTGATCCAGTAAAGTTCTCACCTCCCCTAATCTAATCTAAGGAAATGTCTAAATAAACGAAGAAACCATACACCTGTAGAAAATCATTACACTGTTAATCTGAAGCAGCCAAGTATTCATTCCACATGTGTTTAATGAATGGCTACCATGGTCAGGCACTGGGGACACTCACTGATGATCAGGGCAGACAAGGCAGTTTACATTCCCACAGACAGAAGGATTAGGGATGTCGTGATTAATGCAGTTTTCTGGCTATCAGGATTTTGTTTTTCTTTTTCCACCTCATATCAGCAAGTTCTTTAGTAACAAGCAAAAACTTTAAATTCCATTCCATTATCTATATTTCAGAAAAACTCAGAAGAAACTGACCGATTTATGAGACTTGATAGTACTAAAGGAGTTGTCCCACGGGGGTGATTTAATCCCACAGATTTCTGCTTTAGTTATGCCAGACGATTAAGAGATGATTTTACAAGACATTTTGCGATCAAGGCAGCAGCTGCGCCTGGTAAAGATGGTGGTGGGGTGGGAGGGATAGATTCGCGGTCATAATTTTCTCCTGCATGCTCTTTCACTAGATACGAATATAAATCCTCCTTAAATCATACTACAGACCTATATTTTTAAATATATTACAAGTACATCAGTGTGGTCCCTTGCATTTGTGTCTAACAAGCTAATTAGGGTAAAGCTTTATAAATAAATTTGCTCCATTATAGAATGGTTCGTCCAAAGGCTTTAATATCAAAGGTTAATTTCTGTGAAAATCATAGGGCGCATTTATTTACAGAACTCGGATTCTGAGTTAATTTAGGCATCCAACAGAGGCTATTGTTAGAGGGAATGCAAAAAAAAAAAACCAAAAAACAAAAAACGACTTAACTCTGCTGAGCCTTAAAATTACTGTAATTTTCAAAGAGATCTTGAGAAGCCATAAAATCTTAAAAATTATAGCGACGCACAACTCCGTAAGATTTTCCAAACTTAGTATCGTGACTCATGCTTTCAAAAAATATTCCCTGAGTGCCTACTGTGCGCCGGACGGACTCTGTGCTAGGCAGACGCTGTGTCACAAAATCCTGGCCAAGTTCTGAGGAAAAAGGTATTCGACACAACAAAGCCACGAGGAAAAAACACGACGCTGAATTTAAATACTGAGAACAAAACGAAGCTGGAGCATTTAATTTTGTAAGAGGTTATTTCCGAGTCCTGCTTTGGGAGATCGCTATAGCGAACTCGCCGAAGGTGGTACCCAGAACCTCGCCCAGAGGGTGTCTTCTGTTCGGAAACTCCTCCAGGCTCGGGAGCGCTGCCAAAGGTGAGAGAGAGGTGGGGGAAGAGAGCACTTCGGGAAGGAGCGCCCAGCGCACCTGGCAACCACCGCCTACGCTGAACGCAGGTGCCTCCGCCACGGGGCGGCCCGGGGCTCAGCGACCGCTCGCCACGCCACGCCACGCCGGACTCCAGCCACCGCTCCACCGCCCGGGCTTGGGTTCGAGGCAAGGGGACGAGTTCTAGCCTCGGGCTTCCCGAGGCGTGCGCGGTACAAGCCGCACTCCCTCAAGTCCCCGACCCAGCCCTCCACCTCCCCCTCCCCGGCCCGTCCTCCCCTCATTACCCTGGCGTCGACCACGACCAGCGGCTCTCCTCAGGCGGCCAACGGCGCGGGGCCTATGGGCCCCAGGAGCCCAGCCCGCCGTGGGGCACCTCGAGCGCACAAGACCCGCTCCCAGCGCGGGCCGCGGGGCGCAGCAAGGCGGCGCGACCCGGACTGGGGCTGTGGGCCTGGAACTCTGCCCCAGCCCCAGGCAGTACGCCCGGAGTGGATTCGCCCTAGGGTCGCGGCCCCGCCTCCCGCCCCAGGGCCAGGCGCCTAGGGGGCGGGGCCTTCTAGCTTGGGGGCGGGACAAACGCGCAACAGCTCCGAAGGGTGAGGGGGCGGGCGGACAGGAAACCACAATTCCCGGCAGGTCGCGCGCTGGCGCCGTGGAGGCTGCTGGGAGAGTGGGTCTCCGCTCTTCTCCAATGTGTGGGGCTGCTAGACAGCCGGCCTCGCTGCAAAACCGAAGTCGCCGAGTGATGATGTTGTGAAGTCGCCCGCACGTCCCTGCCACGCCCGGGCGGTTACTGGCAGCGCCGGCCGCTTCGGCTGCAGCTCTCAGGCTGACATCGCTTTGGATCCTATTCCCTGAGGGAGCGCGGGCGGAGGACAGAGGACGTCGGGCCATGCCTGTGAGTAACATTCCCGCGCGTGACTCGAATTTGCCTTGGCCAACTTCTCCTGAAGGCGGAGGAGCCTCCCCGCCCCGAGCTCCTCCCGGTCCTCGGAGGTCACGCGCGGACATCAGAGCCGGAGGCTGGGTATCGCAGGCCCGGGTCTTCGTCGGGTTCCCGCCCCGTGGTGGGAAGTGGTTTGTTTCCCAAGTGTGGGTGCGAAGTGATAGGCGCCGGGCTCTGGTCTGTGGGTTCATCCCAGCTGCGCCTCTGAGGATTGCAGTATCTCATTCTCTGCCGGAGAGCATCCACCTGGAACCCCATCCTTGAGCGATGAGCGGCTTTAGTGTCTGGACGTTGAACCTTTAGCCTCGGTCACCATATGTGATGTCAGCGAAAGGAGAGGATATTGCAAAGAGCTCTTTCTGTGCTGAATTGGGCTTTTCTTGTGATTGATTTTGAGCCAGATACCACATATGCTTTAAAAGAAACGGTTAACTTAGTTTCAAGCGTAAATAATAGATGTTGGCAGATGTCCTTTTTAGTAACAGCGTAAAGATAATCTCCCAAACACTTAAAAGAGTTCTGGGTCATAATAATAATGGTGAACTCAGCTCGTTGCTCACGAAGTTTATATTAAAACCTGCAGTTTCTGAGCCAGAAAAGAAAGAAAGAAAGAAAATCCCGAAGCAGTAACTTTTCACTGGAAATTCATTAAGCTAGAATAGACCACAGAAATAAAATGACATGTACTCTTCCAGTTTTTTAAAAAATATATTTCGGGAAAATTTGTCCTGACCTTCATACCTTTGCTGTAGAATTGGAAGTCTGAGTTACAGTGATCTCCAAATAGCACGTTAATAGCGTTGACATGACACTTCAGAACAAACTGTGAAGGACATTTGGTGGTGGGAAAGGGCAGGGATGAAGACACTTTAACATCTCAGCAGCTTTTCCAGCTTTCTATTTTTAAAATTAATGTTCAACAAGTCTCAGACATTCAGCAGTCACATGTATGAAAGACTGTTTTGTTAATTTACAGTTTTTTATTCATATGTTGAAGGAGTCATAAGAAAGAACAAACATTTGAGTACATGTGACCCTTGAACAACGGGGGGGGGGGGGTTAGGGGCACCAACCCTCCTGTACAGTTGAAAATCCGTGTATAATTTTTGACACTCTAGAAACTGTACTAATAGCCTGTTTGACCAGAAACATTATTGATAACATAAACAGTTGACTAACATATTTTGTGTTATATGTATTACATGCTGTATTCTTACAATAAAGTAAGCTAGAAAAAAGAAAAAGTCAAGAAAATTATAAGGAAAAGAAAATACATTTACTGTACTGTATTGAAAAAAATCTGTGTATAAGTGGACCCTTACAGTTCAAATGCCTGTTCAAGTCAGCTGTACTTTTAATCAGCCAGGCACACCAGTCATGAGCTCTACATACGTTCACTCAATCACTATAATAACCCTGTTGTGCTAATCTGAGGCTCAAAGGGTTTGTTTACATTACAAGTGGAGATTCAAACCTAGATCTGCCTTGCGTCAAAGTTACAGGTCGGGTAAGTTGTACCTACATCAGAAATTACCTTAAAGTTTGGATGATTCAAAACTATTTTCCAGCATTATTTCCTAATACTGGTTCCTTATACACCTTGAATATCTAGAAGAAGTTCTGAACCCCTGCTTTAGTACTTCTGAACAAAGTGTTCTCTCTGCTTGCCATTCCTGTACCCCCACAGAGCTGCTCATTTCGACCCCAAAAGCCCATTCCAAATCCACCACAGTTTACGTGTGTAAGGCATGATAGGATTGGATTTTCATCTCAAAGGTCCTTTCTAGTTCCAAGGTTTAGTGATTCTACAATTGAAAATATGAGCCAAAGAGTATTATTTTTCCACTGGAAACTGGAAATCATGGTTAACATCAGTAGTCACAAAGAGTAGAAAAACTAGCTTCTTAAAAATTTTACATCAATATCCAAAATATGTTAAACACCAATATAAGGAATGAGACAGATAGTAATATATTATTTCATGATTACTTTGAGCTCTTTATGTTATCTGTAAGTTTTTGAACCTCTTTAGTTGCCATCTTGTTTAGTTGTTAAGAAATCTGAGGCATTAAGGTAATACATTTTAAATGACTTAGTAAATAAAGGGACTAAATTATTCATGGCTTCCAGTCATATTTGCTCAGACCTGCAGTGTTCATGTAGTAATAGGAAACATTTATGTAATACTTACTATGTGTTAGATACCTATCTTAACGTTTTACCTATATTATTCTCACAATAGCACTAGGAGGTGTTTTGGTAGATAGGCAACTGAAGCAGAGGGTAAGTTAACATACCCAAGGTCATTCATCTACTAAAGTGGTGGAACTGGGTGTCAAACCCAGGCAAGCTCAGAATCTTTAACATTTACTGAGCACCTACTGTGAACCAACCCCACAACTGGGTGTTTTTATTATAATTAGATCATTTATCAGTACAACTACCTTAAATAGAATGTAAGTTCAGCATTTGGTGACTACCCAAAGCTGCAAGATAAGTAAATGGTTGAACCAAGATTTGAACCCACTCTTGCCTTTCTTCAAAGCCCTTCTTCTTTCTTCTACTTTCCCTTAATAATCAAATCTTTATTAAATACCTTTGATGGGCCAGAGACTGTGCTAAGTGCTAGGGATTTAGCCCCTGCTTTTAAGAAACACAGTCTGAAGAGGGAAAGACACAATTGTTACAGTGTATTAATAGGATAGCAGTATACAGAATGCAGCATACAGAGGTTCAAAGGGTAGTGAACTCTGCCTGTAGGGTGAGAAGGCTTGGTCCAGTCTTAGAAAAATAAACGGGAATTAGCCTGGGCAAAGAAAAGGAAAAGGGATTTTTTGGGGCTGAATTTTGCCCCACCAAAATTTGTATGTTAAAGTCCTAATCCCTGTAACTTCAGAGTGTGACTGTATTTGGAGATGGGGCCTTTGAGGAGGTGATCGACTTAAATGCGGCATTTAGGGTGGGTCATAATTCATTCTGACTTGTGTCCTTATAAAAAGAACTTTAGAAACAAAAAGAGACACCAAGGATGTGTGCACAGAGGAAAAAAAATATGTGAGAACACATTGAGAAGGTGGGCATCTGCAAGCCCTAGGAGAAACCAAGCCTGCCAACTATTTGAGATTTGATTTCTAGCCTCCAGAACTGTGAGGAAATACATTTCTCTCATTTAAGCTACTCAGTCTGTGGTATTTTGTTATGGCATCTGTGCTATTTTGTTATGGCAGTCCTAGCAAACTAATTCAGGGATGTTCTAGCAAAAGGAATGACATACAAAAAGCCTTTGAGGTATGCCAGGTGATTAGGTTTCATGGTAAGAAGCATTGAGAGATGAAGCTGGAGATTAGGCTGGGGCCATATTAGGACAATTTTGTATGAAACGCTAAGGAGCTGAACTTGGGGGATGGCATGGAGAGGGTTTCTAGCAGAGGAAAAACATTGAATATTGATTTTAGAAAGACTAGATAAAACGGAAGCAAGAAGATCAATTAGGTGGAAGCTATACTAAATATTTTCTCAGAATATTGAAATGTCAAACTAAAACAGAACTATTGTTAACATAAGGGAGATTTTAAAGGGCACAGCTAACCCTTAGGGTAAACATGGAGGATTTAGGAAGAATTTGTATGTACCTCTTAGTACCTAGAAACTGGCTTTACTTTTGACATTTTGCTTTCCATGAATAAATAAAGCTTTACTCAACTATCACAGAATATTCAGTATTTTCCCACCAACAGACACTTTTATGGTGCTTACACTGTTCTAAGCCAAGTCCTTTGACAACCTCATGAAATATCTACTATTACTATTTCCATTTTATACATAAACGTATCGAAGCACAGAGAGGTTAAGTAACTTGCCCATGGTCGCATAGCTAATGGCAGTGTTAGATTCAAACTCAAGTAGTCTGTCTTCAGAGTCTATGCTCCTAGCCATTATACTATATGTTGCCATATATTATTTATCAAGATCTTCAACTACCTATGAAAGGAGGAGGAAGTAATACAAAAATAAATTGGGTATGTATGCTGTAGGGAGTATATAGTTTATCAGAGGAGATAAGGAATAATTATATGGTTAAAAAATGTTTTAGAGAAAAGGGAGAGTATTGGGAAGTAATCTTACTTCAAGTTGGGGCTTCTGGGAAATCTAGCATTGGGAAAAAGTGGTACTTGAACAGGGGTGTGAAGAATGGCGACACTTCGAATATGTAGAAAGAGGGAGAGAAATTAAAGGTAGAAGAAATCACATGAACAAAGTTATAGGATTGGGAATTTCCTGGTGTTTTTAAGGAGCTAGTAAATACAATCCTTTGTTTTGGCTGGGATATATTGTGTGGTTGGAGAATCTAGTTTGGGGGTCATGGGGACAACAAATGTCTGGGAAAGAGAGGTCTTAGGGATTTAGGGGCAACAAAAATTGTGAGGTTTGAAGTCAAATGATTGAGGTATATGCCAGATGTAATTATCTTTTAGGAGAGGATAAAGCTCATCTAGTCCCAACTTGTGAGTTAACAAGTCCTGTCTTCACTGTCTCACAGATCCCTCTTGTTTCCATTCAACTCTTTTATGCCTTTATTACAATTATCCAGGCATAATATGATAATTTTAAATTATTTTGTCTCTAATCTTTACATTGTTGAAATTTATCCTGTATTCTGACTCCAGTTTTATTTCTCAAATGTCACTTTTTAAAAAAATTTATTTTTAAGTAATCTCTACTGCTTAGAGTAGAAGCACCTAACTTGGGGCTTGAACTACAACCCTGAGATCAAGAGTTGCATGCTCTCCTGACTGAGTTAGCCAGGTGCCCCTCAGATGTCACTTTCCATTTAGAAACTTGTTTCCTGTGGGATCAAGTTCAGACTTCTTAATCTGAACTTGTCAAATTCAAAGCTCCAAGTACTTTCCCAGTAATCATCTCCACTTAAATTGGTCCGTTTACTGCTGCCAAACTGGCTCTGTCTGCTGTTGGCTCTGGCGCTTCTTTTTTTTCTTTGTTCTTTACCTACTGGATACGCCTCTTCTCACTATCCAAATCTTTCCATCCTTGAGGAACCCACTTAAATCTTACTCCTATGTGAAACCAGACCACTTCAGCTAGAAAAGAACTTTCCCTCCACCTGACTGTATAATTTAATACTCATTAAATATTTATTATCTGGTGGTGTTATCTTCTTCTCTTAGATATCCTAGACCATTAAATCTAGGTTTAATCTAGATCATAGAACTCATTACAGCTGTCCCTAATAGATCTTAGGTTTCTTAGATCTTTAACCTCCCTTAGGCCAGATTGTATACTGTTGTATGCTGTTGTATACTACTTTTTTTTAAATCTCTTTCCAATCTTTCAGTTTAATTCAAGAGGCATTTATTGAAAACTGTCCAATAAGCAGCTGATTGACCAGTTGTTAACTCAGGTCATTTTATTGAAATTTCTTAGGTAACAGCCTTCTTAATATGTAATGTTCCTAGCTATACTATTGACTCACATAACCTTGGGGATATCCGGTTTAACCACGCTATATTATGATTTATTTGTGCTAGAAAATGAGCATGCTCGTGTTATAGAGGTGTAACTAATTCATGTTGTAAAGATCATTGAGGTCTTTGAAGCTTATCCATATACCTCTGTCAGTATTTGCCAAACTTCAAGTTTTTTCTCTTTAGAAAGCTTTCTGACAATAAAGAAGGAATAGCTCAAATAAAATAGGGTCTAATTTAAGAGTGTTACACTATTTTGTGTTACAGTAGAGTTGATATATGCATTAATGGTGAAAGAATTCACCCACCAGTTCAATTAATAGTTCATTTAACAACAAATATGTAATGAGTTGCTTAAGCTCCTGCCATTATACTCTCATTCTGATCAGCAAGGAAGAAGAAAGGGAGAAGGTAGGCACTTCCCCTTCCTTCCTGGAAGTAAGTTGTAATATATGTTGTGAAAGAAACAATTTAGATGCTGAGTTAGAAAATAAAGATGTCAGGGGAGGCTACGTTAGATCAGGTGGACTGGTAACTTCTCCCTGAGGATAACTTTTCAGCTGAGATTAGAAGGGTGAGAAGTAGTTACCATATAAAGAACAAGTGGGAAGAATATTCCAGGTACAGTGAACAGTTACAAAGATCCAGAGATAGGAGAGAGTGTGATGAGGAAGTAAACAAGCCTGACACAAGGCTGTGTCTCTTTGGCTGACTGAGCAAGGAGAGTGGTGCAAGATGAAGAAAGAGAAGTAGGGGCTAGACTACACCAGATGTGTAGATTTTATTCTAGGTTTTTTTTTTAAGGAGTTTAGCTTTTAAAACATTTTTCTTGTCTTACAGAGAAGAGAGAAACCAAGAAATTGAGCATGGAGGCCTGTTAAGAGGTTGGTTTGTAGACTAAGAGATAATGATGGGTAGAATTGGGATGATAGAAGAGGGGATGAAGAGAAATTGGTAAATTTGAGGTATTAGACTATACAGGATTGGTAATGGATTGGATGTGGAAGGTGAAAGAAAGGAGGTATCTGCTGTTTAGTGGATCAATTCAAGAATTACAATCAGCCTGTGAGAAATTTGGATATTGGAAGAAGTCTGGTCCGAAGAGCCAGACTGGGAGTTATTAAGAGTAAAGAGGTAGTTTAATCTGTGGTAGTGTTGCACAAAGGTAAATGAAAAACAGCAGTAATAAAGAACACAGTCACAGTTGGAACTTTAGGAAATACCAACATTTAAGGATCAAGGGAAGGGAGCTGGGTGATCCAATGAAGGGATTTGAGAAAGTGCATTCATTGAAAGATGTAGGCTTCAGGAGAACCATAGGAAGGTTGAAGTAGGGAGTAGTCAACAGTATTGAACCAGAGATACTTAAAATAACAGCTAAGAAGGTACCATTGGATTGGTTAACAGGCCCTGTTGGTGACTGACGGGAAGGTCGGTTCAGGAAAAATCAGATTGTAGTAGGATTGAAGTATGAATAAAAGTTGAGGAAAAGGGAAAGTAAATACTCTGAAGAAACTTGACTGAGGACAGAGGGCAATAGCTGGAGGGGAACCCAGAATTTTGAGGAAGGGAGATTTTTAAATTTTAATTTTACCTGTTTTTAATCAAGTGGAAGATTTTGAGCATTATAATAGGCCAAGGAAGAGGGTGTGGCTAGTGGATAGAGATAACTGGTAGAGCAAAGTTTAGAGAAGTCAGGAGTAGAGACTTAAGTAACATATATTTCATTGTTTTTTCACTGGGTGGACATATACATATGGTAGACAAATTGAAAGGTATATGATGAAAAATAAATTTCTCTCCCCCTTCTGTCTTCCAGCCACCCAGTTCTTCTAAGAGGATTGCTAATTTATGCTCACAGTAACGAGTGTACAAGTACATGATTGAGGTTATGCTTATACTTAATTCTCAGAGTTTGGAGAAAAAGCTAGCTATAGATTATGTGGATTTATTGATGTGAGGAATAAAAGTAAGAGAGATGGAGAACAGATGGGGGTACAGAGATGAGTATAAAAGACGTCTCAGAAAAGAACATTTAAGAGGGAAATGGAGGGCATGCCTATGGTGTGAGGCCCACAGGTGATGACTGAATTTACAGCAGCCCCATTTCCCATGGTTTTGTGACCTTTCCAGGAGAACTTATCTACTTCTTTATATTTAAAAATGCGTGTCAGCTTAGAAAATGAACTTCTCAAAAATTCATCACTTAAGTAAACACATGTTAGGGGTCCAAGTGCCAAAGCTCTGCTTCTATTCTTACTGCTTTGAGTCATAGGCATGTTGTGTGTGGTACTTTGAGGTTATTCAGGCCAGTGGTATAAATCAAAACAAAAGGAAACTTGTTGGTTAAGAAAGAGCATTCTCGGCAGAGGTTTCTGGGAACATAAAAGATGACAACAGCAGCTAGGCCAACTTTTGAACCTGCGAGAGGTGGGAGAGGAAAAGGAGAAGGTGATTTGAGCCAACTCTCAAAGCAGTATTCAAGTAGAGACCTACCTTCTCATACAAAGATAAAATATAGACAAACTACTCAGGATGCCCCTGAAGAGGTTCGCAACCGTGACTTCAGGAGAGAGCTGGAAGAGAGAGAGCGAGCTGCTGCAAGAGAAAAAAATAGAGATCATCCAACACAAGAACATACAACCTCCTCGTCAGTGTCAAAGAAGCCTCGGTTAGACCAGATTCCTGCTGCCAACCTTGATGCAGATGATCCTCTAACAGATGAAGAAGATGAAGATGAAGATTTTGAAGAGGAGAGTGATGATGATGATACTGCAGCTCTTCTTGCAGAACTAGAAAAAATTAAAAAAGAAAGAGCTGAAGAGCAGGCCAGGAAGGAACAAGAACAGAAAGCTGAAGAAGAAAGAATACGTATGGAAAACATTTTGAGTGGAAACCCTCTCCTTAATCTCACTGGCCCATCCCAGCCTCAGGCCAACTTCAAAGTTAAAAGAAGGTGGGATGATGATGTTGTTTTCAAGAACTGTGCAAAAGGTGTAGATGATCAGAAGAAAGACAAAAGATTTGTAAATGATATGCTGCGATCTCAATTTCACAAAAAGTTCATGGAGAAATATATTAAATAGTACAGTTTTATGTGCTTAATTAAAGACTGTAAAATGTAAAAAAAAAAAAAAAGAGTATTCTCTGTCTGAAGGAAGAAAGGAAGCAGAGGAGACTAGAAACCAACTAAAATGTCTCTGAGATGGTACTACTGTTTCTAAAGCACATAATTTAACAATTTAAAATTTTTTTTTCAAATATTTTTATTTCTTTAGCTAGTACTAAGCTAAATCACTGTCTTTTCTTTGTTTTATTTTTAGTCACAAATTAAGAAGACTACAGAGGAGACTTAGCAGTTGTGAGGTTTTTAAGAAGATATTTGATCATTTTCATTTGATGCGGGTCTATTTTTTATTAGTTTATTTTGTCACTTAATTTTTTTTCCAAGTTTTTGTTTAAATTCAAGTTAGTTAACATATAGTGTAGTATTGGTTGCAGGAGTAGAATTTAGTGATTCATCACTTACATATGACACCCAGTGCTCATCCCAACAAGTGCCCTCCTTAATGCCCATCACCTATTTAGCCCATCCCCCCACCCACCTCCCCTCCAACAACCCTCAGTTTGTTCTCTATAGTTAAGAGTCTCTTGAGGCGCCTGGGTGGCTCAGTTGGTTAAGCGACTGCCTTTGGTTTGGGTCAAGATCTCGGGGTCCTGGGATCAAGTCCCACATCAGGCTCCCCCTGCTCTGTGGGGAGCCTCCTTCTCCCTCTCCCTCTGCCGCCACGCCCCCTCAGGAACTCATAAGCGAGCTTGTGCTCTCTCTCTGTCAAATAAATAAATGAAAACAAAAAAGTCTCAAGTTTGCCTCTCTGTCTCTTTTTTTATCTTATTTTATTTTTCCTTCCCTTTCCCTATGTTCATCTGTTTTGTTTCTTAAATGGATGTGGGGCTTATTTTAAATGCATCCATAAATAGCTGCAAATGCTGCCAGTGGAAAACATGATAAAACTAAGCAACAAGCCAAAGATTCCGATTTAGCCTTCCTATGACACTGACACACTAGTTCTTTTTAGTTTTTACAGGAAAAGTGGGTATTGTGTTATTGCTATAAAAATGATAAAGCACCCTTTTAACAGCAAACTCATAGTTTTTCATAAAGCAAATACAGTGTTTTCTTTCAAATGTTCAATCTTAATTTTTCAAGGCAATTCATTTAATTGATGTTGGACTGAAATGTATTAGTAGTCAGTTTTCATTAAATTACTTCTGTAATTCAGTTTATTGACATTTTTCATTTTTAAGCTTATAGTTAGGCATGTATTGTGAGCCTGCTATTTCCCCTTTGCTTGTAGCTTTGGGGCATACAAAAATAAAGTACCTTCACTTAAAGAGCTTATAATGTTGTAGCAAGAAAGAAAGTGAGCACATAGTCTTCTGGTAACACCCAAGATGAGGAGTCAGTAAATACTGATTAAGGAGTAAGTCATAATGAAAAATTTTACGATTTCCTAAACCATTTTTCCCATGTTTGTAATCCACTCTGTATTTCTCTATAGCAATTAACATTAAAATTCTCACAAAAGAGAGAAGAACCTATACTTTTCTTAGGAGACAGTAAAGAAGGGACAGAGTGTATTCTCATAGCCGGCCTACGGAAGAGAAAAAAGAACAGGTGAGAAAAGCACTTGACAAGATTGCTAAAGGAAGAGAAGCAAGCCAACTAAATCCCTAGTGCTGGAGAGATGAAAGAGGTACTTGAGGAACCAGTCAAGGGCAGAAAAGCAGGTCCTAGGGTTCAGTCTCATGCATACACCTTCTGGGTTCTCTGATAACCTGGTTATCTGGTTTCTCAGCCAACAGCAGGTTGGAAAGCAGAGAGGCACACTGCAACAGCAAAGTGTAATGGTTGATAGCCTCCCGGTAAGGGGGGAGAACAAAAATGAGAAGTAGACTTAAAATCTCCAAAAAATTAGCATTTCACACCATTTATTGTAGGAAGAAAGTGCTCTTTAAGAATTTATAATCCTGGAGGTTATAGCTGTAGTCATGATGTCATAATGCAGTGATTGCTAGTCATAGTAATGACCCTGAGTCATCAGAGTCTTTTCAGTCTGTCCTATCTAAGGACTTTTTTCCCCCTCCCATGCAGTTGGACTTTTCTCATTCTGTGTCTTAACTTTAGGGGGAAAATATCTTACTACCAATGTTTTTAAAATAAGAAAACTTGGCGGGGGGGGTTGCTGTTAAATATTTTGTGGGTTTTGCCAGTGTGTCAAACCCATCTCTAGGGAATGTTTGCAACTTCCTTGTAACTGGTGGGCTTAATTGATATAGCTCTGCCCATAACTAACATCTCTTATAGAAACTCTTAAGAAGCCTATATAGATTTTTATAAATTGGGCTAAGAAAGCTGTCAATTTTCAAATACTCTGACAGTCTTGGGTTTCTAATGTAGTTTCATTTTTCTCCCTACTATAGATTGCAAGGATGTAACTTGACTAGAGGTTGATTCATTCATTCAATAAGTATTGAATACCTGGCATTTGTAAGATATTAAGGTACAGGTAGACTTAATTTATTGGAATAAGGATTTATTTTGGCCTATATTCCACTAATTTTAGCAGCTCAGAACACATAACAGAATTATTCCCCATTTATGGTAATACATCTGCATTATTTTCTTGATAACTGTAGAACAACCCCCCCCCCTTTTTTTTTAAAAAGCCTGGGTGGCTCAGGTCATGATCCTAGGATCCTAGGATCAAATCCCGCATCCAGCTCCCTGCTCACCAGGGAGTCTGCTTCTCCCTCTCCCTCTGCCTCTCCCCCCTGCTCCTGTGTGCACGCTCTCTCTTTCAAATAAATAAAATCTTTTAAAAAAAAAAAGACAAAATCAAACTCAGATTTGGAGTTTTATGGCATATGATATACATAAAAACACAGATCATTCTGCTTCATTGTTAATAGAGCCAACATATCAGATAACTTATTTCTAAAAATAAATTATAAAGCATTTAAGAAAAAATTGGAGACTAAGAAAGAAATTTGGAGGCTTGTTGTTTTTCTTTATTCATTAATATGTGTTTTTACGAATTGGAGTGGAGATGTAGAATTTCTCAAACTACACACACACTGTCTTTCACACTCCTAGTCTCTTGCTAGTAGAGCCCAGAGGTTGGAGGTCCCAGCTTTGGAAAAACATAGTCGTGGGTTTGATTCTGGGGTCTTCCTAGCTTGGGCAAGTTAATCAACCTCTAAGCTTTAGTTTTCTTATCTATAAAATGATGACAATAATAATCACATCTTGGGGTTGTGAGAATTAAAAAGGATCATGTGCATAAAGCATTTATTCCAGTGCCTAGTACATAGTAAGTGCTCTGTCAGTGTTAGCTATTATTATTAGAAAAGACTGAATTTGGAACAGAATTGAGAATATGTTTCTTTATCATGCATTTTTCATTTGAAACACAGAAGGTTCTTCTGTCTTTATTATAATCAGTTGTTTAACATTATAAACTGATTTTAGAAAACTTCTATAGTGCTAGTTTCACTTGTTATATTCTACAGTAAAGTCATGAATTTACCAAGGAAGTTTTGGGTTGTTTTCATTATCAAGTAGTTTCTGCTCAGGGAAAGTTTCACAGGACAGTGAGGTCTCCTGTTAAATTGTTCACGTCTAGAAACAAGTTTTCTCAGTATACTCTTGAGTTGATAGGTCTGGAGGAAAAGACACACTAAGCAAACTCACTGAAGAAGAATCAATATGCCAGGATGTCTGCTCTTAATATACAATGGAACAATCAAGTGAACTGTCTGTTTTGGTTTCCATAGTTACTATATTTTTCCCTTATAGAAAAATCTTCAGGAGAAACCAAGTTAACAAATGTTGTGTGTGTGTGTGCGTGTGTGTGTGTTTGCGCGCACGTGCCCATGTGCACTCACATTTAGACTTGGAGGACATCTGAAGCATAAGGAACAGTAACCTAAGGGAATGGGGAGGAGTGGGGTGAGTAGCAGTAGGCATTCCAAGAGACTAGCTCAGAGTAGAAGAGGGCTGAGGCTGGCGGACCAGGTAGCCAGACAGAAGGGCTTGGACTAAGGCCATAGCAACAAGCTTGGAGGACAGGAATAGGTGACTACATGGAAAGCAAGTATTGAGGAGAAGAAAGATGTCTCTTAGATTTTTGGCTCTGCCGATCAGGTGACTTGATAATATTAACTAATTAGTAAAGCAAGAAAAAACATTTCATGGGAGGATATAATTTCAGTTTGGAAAGTGATGAATTTATGGTATTGATTACAAGCTGATACTGAGAGTTCCAGTTTAAAGTCATATGCCAATTTGGGATAAAGGTAGAGACTTGAGAAGTAATTATGATATAACTGGAAATTAAGGCCTTTGAGGTAGATGAGATTCCTTAGGAGAGAGCCCATGATAAAATCCTGAAGAACTGGGGCTACTAGCTATTAATAAGGCAGGTGGTGAAAGAGGGTTCCTAAATGTTCGCAGCGGCCTACTTACTGTGCCCATCGAGCTCAGACTCTAATTGTCTCCTGAGTGGCAGATAATAGCCATAGCTCAAAAAATTGGTCTGTTCTTACTTGGTTCCTGAATTTCATTGGCAAACCAGAATCATCCATTTCATGTCAGTTCTCCCCTTTATCTTGAAGTCCTGGAGTTGTGACAACTGGTTTGGAAAACGATGACTAATATTTAAACCTCAATGTAATTTGAACGTCTCTTCGTAGAATTACAGTACTGAAATGGTTATATGTCTAGATATGGAGAATTCTAGAAATCATTCTAGAGGGCACCTGAGTGGTTCAGTCCGTTAAGTGTCTGCCTCCGGCTCAGGTCATAATCTCAGGTCCTGGGATCCAGTCCCACATCAGGCTCTGCTCAGCTTCTCCCTCTCACTCTCCCTCTGTGAGTGCACTCTCTCTCTCTCTCTCTCAAGTAAATAAATAAAATCTTTTTTTAAAAAAGAAATCATTCTAGAAGTATATATGTTTATAAATATGTTTATAATATTCTGTCCTGACCACTCACCCCCATTTTAAGTTACACCCTGTTCCTGGTCATATAAGATTGCACATCCTGTTGCCACTGATTACTTTGTTGATCTGAAGAGCTGTAGTGCTTACAGTTTTTCTTTTGGCATTTTTTTGAAACTTCTACTTTGGAAGGCTTTTAAGTATTATAAGTTTAAAATAACTGAAGGATTTGGGATTATCTTAAGCCACCAAAAGCAAGTTGACATTTGATTTTAGAGGGGACAAAAAGAAAGGAAGACACGGGTTTTCTACCTTTTATTTAATTTTTAAAATTTGTATTTACCTATCCTACTGCTGTGTTAAAGTTGTGTTTCAGGGGGTCTTCTTAGCTATTTTACTTGAAGGTAAGCTCTGAAGAGCAGATTATACAGTAATACTCTTAAGTCTGCCAGCATGATTACACCTGTTCAGTTTCTTAATCTTCTGTGAACTCTTTATAGGTTTTCAGGTGATGATGTCTCTTGATTTAATCTACTACCTAAATTTTACCAGTCAACATTGAATGAAAATACTTTCTGATTTGTTGGGGAAGGATTTATTTGGTTCTAGAAATAGAGTACATATTCTTTTGTGAAATCTGTTGTATAAAATGTCTCTGCTCAAGGTGTTTCCCCCCATTTTTGGTTAAGAGAACAGAAAATCCCAAACTCTGTAATGCCATTTACTCTGCATTACTCACTTTTGAAGACCTATAATGTTTTTTCCTTTTTTTAAAATCAAAAGGACATAAATTTCTGTTTAAAAAAAATTTTTTTAAATATAATAGCTATGGTGATTTTGTTAATATCCCAGAATATAAATTCTTGACACCAACTGCTATTGTGAACAAATATTTTAATATGTTTATAACCCAGATGTCAGCTGAGTGTCCAGACAGACCCTTAAAAGCTAAATGATTGGTTTGAACCTTCAGTTTCGTGTCATGGGGAAACCAAACCCTCCCTAAGATTTCTGCAAATTGCTAATGTTCTTCTGGCCTCTGAGCTCCTGTCTTCTGGATGGGGCTTCTTTCCCTTGCCTTCTCTCTCCCTCTCCAGAGAAAGAAAAAGCAGTTATTTCGCTAGTCTTATGCAGAGCATTTTAGCCTTCCTTTTGATGCTGCCAGGCCTCACCTTCCACAAGTGGCTTTTCTGTGTATTTTCCCAAACAAAAATCTCCTAAGAGGAGCTCTGCTGTGGTATGTTAAGATGATGAAATGTGTACCTTATTAGGTATAATGTAATAATAATCCTTTTAGTAAATCTTATTTTTTCCATTTATCAAACTTTCAAATACTTAAATAACTCACACTAAGCTCAGTCTCCACTCTTTAGAAATTCTAAGAAAACCCTATCTTGAAAAGGCTTTTGGGGCGCCTGGGTGGCTCAGTTGTTAAGTGTCTGCCTTCGGCTCAGGTCATGATCCCCGGGTCCTGGGATCGAGCCCCACATTAGGCTCCCTGCTCCAAAGGAAGCCTGCTTCTCCCTCTCCCACTTGCCCTGCTTGTGTTCCCTCTCTCACTGTCTCTCTCTCTGTCAAATAAATAAATAAAATCTTAAAAAAAAAGAAAGAAAAGGCTTTTTCAATATTAGAATCGAATATACTATATAATATCATGTAGCTCTTTTGCCAGATCATACAGAGAAGAGAGTGCTCTCTTAAAAGGATATAGGATTCCAGATAGAGTTTAAGTGTCAAGTTGTTCTTTCTCTTGGAGAAATAAATCAACATGATTTTGTGAATGTGAGACTGAAGTGTACCCTTTTGAGGTTTGCGTTTATTTAGTATCTTTGAGGTATTTTCTATCCCATTTTCTTTCACTAAACTACCATATGATATCACTAAATTATTTTTGACTACCAGATAATAATTTGCTTTGTTTTTGATATTTCTAAGCCAATCATGATTTTTTTTATAGAAGTGAGTTTGAAAAAAATGGGTGATAGAAAAAGGCATAAAACTAGGGATGTGTAATTAGTAGGCAATTCTATCTTAAGGATTTTACATATGTACTATTTCCTCTGATACTGTCATGCTAGAACGTCAAGTAAAAGGTGGAATTCCTGTCTAGTAGTAGAGTTTTGAAAAGATGATGTTGTTAATACTTATTCAGCTATTTATTGCATTTTCTGTAAAAGTTTGGTGTCATTGCAGTTTTTTATATTCTGTGGTGCAAAATACCATGATTTAAGGTATAGACCAGAGGTCAACCAACTATAGCCTATGGATTCAGCCAGTTATGCGAGCTAAAAATGGTTTTTACATTGTTAAAGGGTTGAAAAAAACAACAAAGATAATTGGTGATAGAAGCCTTATATGGCTGCAAAGCCTAAAATATTTACTACCAGCTTTTTACAGAAAAGTTTGCTGACCCATGTTGTGGATTCTTGAGTTTTAAAGTGGATGCATAGGAGCGCCTGGGTGGCTCAGTTAAGCATCCAGCTGTTGATGTCAGCTCAAGTCATGATCTCAGGGTCCTGGGATCAAGCCCCAAGTCGGGCTCCATGCTCAGTGGGGAGTCTGCTTGAGGATATTCTCTCTCTTTCTCTCCCCCACCACACTCACGCACATTGTCTCTAAAATAAATGAATAAATCCTTAAAAAATAAATAAATAAAGTGGATGAATGACCTGTTGTTAGGAAGTCACTGATGGAAACTGTCAGTGCTTATATAATTGTATATTTTGAGTACTGTGTAGTTCACATTAAAATAATGGCATAGATTGATAACATGTTGACATAGGAAGATGAATGAGTAGGTTGCTAAACAGCATGTTAACATTATGTCTCCCAGTGAAAGATGGTGAAAGATTACAAGTAGCTTTCATTTGATTCTTCACATTTCTCTACTGCCCGGAATTTTTTTGAATTATTATATTACTTTATAATGAGAAACAAAGGTGTACATATGCATATTTTGTGTGTTGTGTTTGTGTGTTTTAAAGAGAGAGAAACTGAATGGAAATTTCCAGAGTGGCTTATGGCTGATTTTCATCAGATAAGAAAGAAGTTTAAGAAATGTAGCTTATTCACTACTTTTAAATTCTTATCGTCTTTGAACTTAAACGTTTTTCCCTTCAAAGTTTTACTAGATAACCAAGCACTTGAAAATGCCAATATTGAGACCCAATCTCACTTTTTTTTTTTAAATATTCCCTTAGTTGAGATCTAATTACACTGCTTTAGAGTAGGTAGGTGTAATATATAAAGCAAATGTTTCCTGTTCAGGCACATGTTCAAGCTTTAAGAATTGAAGAGACACAATGATAATTATATGAGAAGCAGTCTGCCAGAAGAACAGTAGGGTTTCCATAAGTTTTTTTTTAAATTTCCCTTTTATCCAATACCTTGCTCCAAATTTCCCCCACTTTCCAGCCCACAAGGCAAGCATTTTAATATGCTTATAAATTTAATGCAGAAAAAAATTTGTGTAAATGTCAATATGGTAGCTTTCTAATTTTGCTTCTTGCTTTATTCACTCAGCGCTGTATTTCTGGGGCTGTGTTGCTCCATGTATGTATCCATTGCATTCTACCAATCTGCTCTCTAGGAAGTAGGCCCTCACCTTACTATCACTAACAGCAATACAGGAGACAGTCTCCTACATGTCTCTTTATAGGGTGATATGAGAATTTCTTTGAGATAGGTAATTACCAGGGGCAAAATTGCTGGATCTTAGGGGACATATATACTTAATATGACTACGTAGTTT
The DNA here is from genome assembly GCF_037043125.1 of Eumetopias jubatus. NCBI lineage: Eukaryota > Metazoa > Chordata > Mammalia > Carnivora > Otariidae > Eumetopias > Eumetopias jubatus. Next base: position 34,622,091 of record NW_028274809.1, read on the forward strand.
CTGTTGGTTCCTTTGAATGGCTATACTCCCATCATACATTCTCACCATGGGCTTTTTATTTGGGGAAATTTTTGTAAAGAGTTTCCCTAACACCAGTAGTTAGTGACAAGAAAGGATTACTTTAGGTAAGAAGAATTGTTAGAACTCCTGAGTTACTGCTAGGTGGCAGTTCCGGGTGAGATATATAGCCATGCTTTTTATAAGAGCATGTACTTTTTGAGAGTAGAGCTGTTAACAATATGGGAGGGTAGGAACTGATCTGAATTCTGAATCTTCTATGTCCAGATAACCAGGTATCATGAAATGGTATTGTTTGTATTTTTTTTAATTTATTTATTTATTAGAGAGAGAGGGAGGGGGCAGGGACAGAGGGAGATGGAGAGCGAGAATCTCAAGCAGACTCCCCACTAAGCGTGGAGCCCTAATCGGGACTCGATCTTACAACCCTGAGATCATGACCTGAGCTGAAATCAAGAATAAGATGCTTCACTGAGCCACCTAGGCACCCTGATATTGTTGGTATTTTATAATTCTACCTCTTTATTTAACTTTTAAATTCTATTTAACACATAAATAATGTTTACTGTTCAAGCACTGTTATATATGCTTTATAAATATTAACTCATTTAATCCCCATAACCTAGAAGAAAGGTACTGTGATTGTCCCTATTTTTAACAGCGAATATCATCCTTAATGAGGAAAAGCTGAGAGCCTTTCCCTTAAGATCAGGAACACGTCAAGGATGCCCACTCTCGCCACTACTGTTCAACATAGTACTAGAAGTCCTAGCAACAGCTATCAGACAACAAAAAGAAATAAAAGGTATTCAAATTGGCAAAGAAGTCAAACTCTCTCTTTTCATAGATGACATGATACTTTATGTGGAAAACCCAAAAGACTCCACCCCCAAATTACTAGAACTCATACAACAATTCAGTAATGTGGCAGGATACAAAATCAATGCACAGAAATCAGTTGCTTTCTTATACACTAACAACGCAACTGTAGAAAGAGAAATTAGAGAAATGATTCCATTTACAACAGCATCAAAAACCATAAGAGACCTCGGAATAAACCTAACCAAAGAGGTAAAGGATCTGTACTCTAGGAACTACAGAACACTCGTGAAAGAAATTGAAGAAGACACAAAAAGATGGAAAAATATTCCATGCTCATGGATCGGAAGAATAAACATTGTTAAAATGTCTATGCTACCCAGAGCAATCTATACCTTCAGTGCCATCCCGATCAAAATTCCAACGACATTTTTCAAAGTGCTGGAACAAACAGTCCTAAAATTTGTATGGAATCAGAAAAGACCCTGAATTGCCAAGGAAATATTGAAAAAGAAAAAGCTGGGGGCATCACGTTGCCCTATTTCAAGCTATATTACAAAGCTGTGATCACCAAGACAGCATGGTACTGGCACAAAAACAGACATATAGACCAATGGAACAAAATAGAGAGCCCAGATATGGACCCTCAACTTTATGGTCAAATAATCTTTGACATAGTAGGAAAAAACATGCAATGGAAAAAAGACGGTCTCTTCAATAAATGGTGCTGGGAAAATTGGACAGCCACATGCAGAAGAATGAAACTCGACCATTCTCTAACACCATACACAAAGATAAACTCAAAATGGATGAAAGATCTCAATGTGAGACAGGAATCCATCAAAATCCTAGAGGAGAACATAGGCAGTAACCTCTTTGACATCGCCCACAGCAACTTCTTTCAAGATACATCTCCAAAAGCTAGTGAAACAAAAGCAAAAATGAACTTTTGGAACTTCATCAAGATAAAAAGCTTCTGCACAGCAAAGAGGAACACTCAACAAAACAAAGAGGCAACCCACAGAATGGGAGAAGATATTTGCAAATGACACTACAGATAAAGGGCTGGTATCCAAGATCTATAAAGAACTTCTCAAACTCAACACCCAAAAAACAAATAATCAAGTCAAAAAATGGGCAGAAGATATGAAAAGACACTTCTCTGAAGAAGACATACAAATGGCTAACAGACACATGAAAAATTGTTCATCATCATTAGCCATCAGGGAAATTCAGCTCAAAACCACATTGAGATACCACCTTACACCAGTTAGAATGGCAAAAATGGACAGGGAAAGAAAACAAAGTTGGAGAGGTTGTGGAGAAAGGAGAACCCTCTCACACTGTTGGTGGGAATGCAAGTTGGTACAGCCACTTTGGAAAACAGTGTGGAGCTTCCTCAAAAATTTAAAAATAACAACTACCCTATGACCCAACAATTGCACTCCTGGGTATTTACCCCAAAGACACAGATGTAGTGAAAAGAAGGGCCATATGCATCCCAGTGTTCATAGCAGCAATGTCTGCAATAGCCAAACTGTGGAAAGAGCCGAGATGCCCTTCAACAGATGAATGTCTAAAGAAGATGTGGTCCATATATACAATGGAATATTACTCAGCCATCAGAAAGGATGAATACCCAACTTTTACATCAACATGGATGGGACTGGAGGAGATTATGCTAAGGGAAATAAGTCAAGCAGAGAAAGTCAATTACCATATGGTTACACTTATTTGTGGAACATAAGGAAGAGCATGGAGGACATTAGGAGAAGGAAGGGAAAAATGAAGGGAGGGAAATCGGAGGGAGAGATGAACCATGAGAGACTATGGACTCTGAGAAACAAACAGGGTTTAGAGGGGATTGGTTAGCCTGGTGATGGGTATTAAGGAGGGCACATATTGCATGGAGCACTGGATGTTATACGAAAACAGTGGATCCTGGATCACCACATCAAAAACTAATGATGTATTTCTCAATTTTCATATTACTATTTAGGGAATATGGAGAACTAAATAAGAATCTGTAAAAAATAAGTGAGTTGTATAGTATGTGTTACTTCATAGTCCATTACAAATACAAATGTGCTATTTAACTTTTGAATACCAATATATGTAATTCATCGTAAGGTCGAATTGGAAAGGGAAACACATCTACTAACGTGTTTAATATTGTTAATATTGCACTTCTAAGATTTGAAAATAAAATCCAATGATAATGATAACCTTTTATTAGATGCCATAGTTGTACTCCAGCACATTGGATGTGTGATTTTCCAGATGGGTAAAATTTATCTTTTGATATTTTCTTTTAAATCCTGTTTTCATAACTTCTTAAAGAGTAGTTATGGAAGTATGATTTAACATTTTCCTCATAATTGGGGTACTGTTTTGTTTACTGTCATTATACTTTGATGAGGATATAAATGTGAAATATGAAACAAAATGGCTTTTGATAATGACTAGACCCTGCTTTCTTGAAAAAGTCTGTAATATTTTTTTGCTTTTGGATTATTTGCCTAACTTTATAAAAGGTAAAGTAGGGAATGTGCAGCTACAGTTGTATAATGTGGCTGCTCTTCTGTAAAATTGATCATTGACTCACAAGTGGTTCCTTATCTAGAAAACCTTCTTCAGTATTGGCTGTGGTGGTTTTAGTTCTTAGTGATTTGAAGACCCTGATGAATCACAAATACTTATTAGCTGTCACACATTCTCTTGCTACTCACTATTTGTTGAGAAAAGTACAGAGAAACAGTGTCCCTTTCCACTTCAGTAGTTTGGGCTAGATTACTTTAGGCTGGATGAATGTAAATTCATTATCCTTTGCAAACAAGACATCGGGCTGAAATTTTCTTTAGACCTTTAATATTTGGCTTGAAATGAAATGTCAAGCACAAGACATCTAAAATTATATCCTAAATGTATAGGATAAAAAGCCCTGTTCTTGCACGGTAGGTTTACTTTCTTATAAATCTTTTTAAATGCAAACTCATCTGCTTAAAATGTATAATTTAGGAACTTTCTGGCTAGAGACAGAGTATGCTCCAGAGCAGATTCAGCTCTGCTGATCGTCATCAGATGGTCATTTTCAACTCAGCCATTACTGTTATTTGTAGCATGTTTGTCTTATATCTATATATAGTTTTGAGGTATTTTATAAATATTACAAACCCCATTTTGTCCCTAAAAGAAATGCTAGTGATTGATTAATGGACACAAAAGGAGACATAGTGTAAAAAATTGAAAGTGAGAAAATGACACATGTTAAATATATGATTAGACAATAAGTGATTATGAAGGCCATGAAAAACAATGTACCTGTGCAATTGACAGCCGAAGGTGAAGAAATGTGAATGTTTGAAATGGTTTTGGCAGAGGGTCATTGTTAAAGTGGGATGCCTGTTTAGTCAAAGATTCAGTTAAAGTTAGGAGTTCAAGAATTTAAAGACTAAGCATGGTGAATGCAAGTGCTGTTGTGGAAACTTATCAAAAACCACAGATGGCACCATGGGTTCACTGTTTTTCCTAATCTGCAGGTGAAGCTCTGGTGTGGATTCCTTAGCTGCCAGAGGTTCACTCCCTTCTCATGTTGGTAGAGATTGTGGCAGGGAGGGGTTGCCTTGCTCAGCAAATGTTCATTGTAAACAAAACTGGACAGTTTTTGAAAATGCTCAAACTATATAGTTAGGAGGCAATGCGGAGCCCGTAAGCCTAAATCTCACTCATGGTTTTGGACTTTGAAACTAATGGATTTAACAGCCTTTTGGAATCCAGTCTGTTTGTAAGTAGAGTTGCCTCCATATATTTCATATTCTGAAACCCTACTGATCTTTTTTTTAAAGGTGTATGTATATATGTATGTATGTGTTAGAGAGCAGGGAGGAGGGACAGAGGGAGAGAGAACCTCAAGCAGATGCCACGCTGATCATGGAGGCCAGCGGGTTGATCTCATGCCCCTGAGATCATGACCTGAGCGGAAGGCAGATGCTTAACCAACTGAGCCACCCAGGCTGCCCCAACCCTACTGATCTTTAAATCTAAAAAAGATCACTAAAAAAAGGGACAAAGTATTTGCGGGGCACAATTCCTATTTCCTAAGGGTGAACTTTATAACTGCTGGTAGAACAGCTGTGCCGAATATAGCCAATATAATATACCCGGGTATATTAGTGCAGCTAGACTTGGTGTTGGTATGTGGTCTCTGCCGTTGTGAGCTCTGCTGTTCACTCCTCAGGTTAGATTTTGGTGGTGACACCCCCCCCTTTTTTTCCAACTCTTTTTTTTTTTTTTAAGATTTTATTTAGGGACACCTGGGTGGCTCAGTTGGTTAAGCATCTGCCTTCAGCTCAGGTCATGATCCCAGGGTCCTGGGATCAAGTCCCACATCGGGCTCCTTGCTCAGCAGGGAGCCTACTTCCCCCTCTGCTTGCCACTCCCCCTGCTTGTGCTCGCTCTCTCTCTCACAGATAAATAAAATCTTTTTAAAAAGTCTTTTATGTTTACTTTAATTCTAGGCTCTGTGCTTCTGTTAAGATGAAGTTTCTCTGAATTGTTTTAGCCTTTTCTATAAGGCTTTTTTGGCTGTTTTAAGGAAGTAGTTAAGATTTTTTTTTAAGGCACAGGACCTATATTTTGGTATACACTGTTGACCATTTTGTTTCCATGGCTAGGCTAAACTAAATCATTAGCCGTGTTGTTTTCTTCAGCAATATTTCTATCAATGACATGTTTTGGTTGTTCTTTTTAAGTCTTATTCTTGTTTAAATAAGTCACTTGGCTGTTTTACTCTATTTTCTCCTACATGTGCATGAATTAGAAAGGCTGGCTTCTTGTTAAATAACGCATGCTTGGTTGATTGAAGAAAAGCCGTGAAGTTGTTCCTGAAAAGAATGAATAAAGATCGAGCATAGAAAATAGTTGGTGCTCAAGGAAGTACTAAGAATATGTTGTAAAAACTAGGAAGGGCACTGAAAATGTGCTGTTTGTGCTTGCCAGAGTTAGCCAGAAGTCTCTACTACATTTAAGACTCTGGCTCTGCAAACTTTCTGTTTTATTCATACATCCAGAGGTAGAAAGAAAAATGATTAATGGCACTAAACTAACATCACTTGTTACAGGGCAGGAAGTCAATAGGATTTCTTATGTTAAGAGAAGATGCCATTTAGTGGTCAAGAGTAGGGTTTACATTGTTCCCAACTTTGTATAAGGCACAGTAACAGTAAAGACAATAAAATAGTACTATTTGGTGATGATAGAAATAAAAATTAATATTTGCATAGCATTTACTGTAATCTAAGGCATTGTTCTAAGAGCTTTACATGTGTTAACTCTTGTAATTCCCTCTTGTAATAGGTGTTCCTATTATCCTCTCATAACTCACTTAATCCCCGTAGCAACCAAATAAGTAGACCTTGTTATTAGGCCCGTTTTGCAGATGAAAAAACAAGACTAAGTAATTTGTCCATCCTACAACTAGTAAGTGGTGGAACTGGGACTCAACTATAAGCAGTCTAGCTCCAGTATCCATGTTCTTAACCACTGTAGTAGGCTAACTAATGGCTGCTGAAGACACCCAGATCCTAATCCCCTGGAACCTATGAATATTACCTTATATGGCATAAGAGATTTTGCAGAAGGGATTTTGAGATGGGGAGATTATCCTGGATTATCTAGTTGGGCCTTAAATGTAATCATAGGTGTCTTTATATGAGGGAGGTAGAGGGTGATTTGTCAGAAGAAGGTTATGTAGCAATGGAAGCAGAGAGATTTGAAGATGCTGTGCTACGGGCTTTGAAGGTGAAGGAAGGGTCCCTGAGCCAAGGAATGCAGCCTTAGAAGCTAGAAGAGACAAGGAAACGGATTCTTCCCTAGAGCCTTCAGAGGAAGCACAGTCCTGCCAATACCTTGGTTTTGGTCCATTGAAATCACTCCATCCTTTGATGTCCAGAACTGTAAGATAATGAATTGGTGCCGGTTTAAACCACTAAATTTGTGGTAATTTGTTGCAACAGCAATAGGAAACTAATATAGCTACTGTGCTATGAATAAATGCACTATAGTTAAGGCTTTTATTATAACAGCCCTCCCCCAGAATCCTTGAAGAAATGAGCTTCAGTAGTAATCTCCCTCAGTAGTTTTCTTGCTTTATAAGGCACTGGTTACTTTATTGCTTAGTCCTTTTTTCTTTCTATATGAAGACTATTCAATCTTTAAACTGTATCTATTACATAAACAGGGTAGCTATTCTGAGCTTAGGGTTGACTGTTGAGCCAGAAATTTAATATTAGGCAGAAGACATCATCTTTTCTTCAGGCCCAAACAAAAGGGGGAAGCTGAAGGGAATGAGCATGTTAGTGTCTACTGTATGTCAAGTACCAAACTAGGCATCTTTTTTTTATTTAGTTCTCATACCTGACCCTCCCTATAAAGAGTAGTTAATTATCACTCTCACCTTTACAATGAAGAACTGTTAAATAATGTGCCAGAGTCAGAAAACCAGTAAATAAGATGAAAATTCAGGCTTGTCTAATGCCAAGGTGCATACATTGTTTTATACTCAGCATTGCTACTCCACACTAATCCTACCGAGGAGCTCAGATCTAGACCAAGGCATACCCATTGGGAAGAACATATCATTTGCAAATGAATCATCCCTGACCTGGTGCACACTCTTCATGTTAGGCAGGTTCCTGGATTACCCTGGAGGTCTAGATTCTTCCTGCATGACTCTGAAGATGGACTTAGTTCTGTATTCAACTTGGTTTTCTTTATTTTTGTATTCAGAGTTAATACTAAACAATTAGCACTACCTCCAAAACTAATTAAAAAGCAATCCTCTAGAACAAAGATCTAGAGTCCATAGTTGAAAGTTACACAGTTTATTTTCTGTTTGTGTAATACATATAAATTTACAAAAAGAAAAAATATGAATGCTAATGTAAATATTAAAGATTAAACCAGCTAGTGGGTAAGTGGCTGGCAGGCAGAATGTCCCAAGGTTATCATTAGATTTTCACAATGGTCTTTGATTAAAATATGGTTAAGAACCAGAGTTCTGTTTAAAAACCAGCTTGGACCAGTACGAGAAGCACTTGCTTCTGTTCTCTCCCTTTTCATCCCCTTCCTCCTCCCTCTCTTCTTTCTTCCTTATCTTCCTCTCTCTACTTCTTTCTTCACAAGCAAATTTGTAACTTACTATGTTTTAAAAAATGCTTTCTTAGAAATTGAAATAACTTTAAATACACTTGTAAGTGTGGAAAGTAGAAGTCTGTTCATTACTGAAATTCTTCTAGAGGTAGTGATCTAATTATAAGTATCTAAATGTAGTGTATTCCCTGTTTAAGAAGTTGATCTAGGAAATCATTGCTTTGGACAGATGATTATTTGATGCTTGAATTATTTTACTACTAGATCAGTTGGCAAACTTTTTCTATAAAGGGTCAGATAGTAAATATGTTAGGCTTTGCCTGACTGTAAGTTCTCTATTAAATTACTAAGCTCAGCCATTGTAGCATGAAAAAACCAAGTTGACAGTGTACCAACAAATGAGTCTGGCTGTGTTTCAGTAAAACTTTATTTATGACACTGAAATTTGAATTTCATATAATTATCACATATTATGAAACATTTTAACTTAGATTTTTTTCAACTATTTAAAGATATAAAAACTATTCTTAGCCCACAGGTTATACAGAAACAGGTGGCAGGCCAAATTCAGCTTTCAGGCAGTAGTTTGCTGACCATGCACTAGGCCTCTTATACACTACCATGTTTATTCTTATATTTGTATTGCCGTTCTATTTTTAAAAATATACTGCTGGGTTTATAATCTATAAATCGGGGTCTCTGGAGTATTATAATTTAAAAGACCTTGGTAAAGATCATATGTGACCTAAAGACTTAGGTGGTCTCCTCCCTCACTTCTTTGATGGCGGAACCCCTAGTTGAGATTTTGTTCAAATACCTGGTGGTCATATACTTCAGGGGAGGTTGTTTTCTTCCTCCTCCCAATTTCTGGGTGTGGGGGTGGGCAGATAAATCTTTATTGATTTTATCCAATTTTAGTTCCATTCCCCTTGCAGTGGTTGATTTAAGAATGGCAATTTGGGCAATAAGGTACACGGGGAAGAATTCAATTGCATACAGTAGACTGATCCTGGATATGAAAATGAATTTTTGACAACTGGAGTTAAAGTACCTAAAAAAATACTTTTGAGTATTAACTTCATTTTGCACGGGCTAGTGTAAACTGCTGTATTGACAGACATAGTTCAAGAAAACAGTTACATATAGAATAGAATTTTTAAAAAGTTTTTATTTATATTCTAGTTAGTTAACATACAGTGTTATATTAGTTTCAGATGTACAATATAGTGATTCAACACTTCCATACAACACCCCGTGTTCATTACTAGTGCGCTCCTTAATCCCCAACACCTATTTCACACATTCCCCCCACCCCACTCCCCTCTGGTAACCATCAGTTTGTTCTCTATAGTTAAGAGTCTGTTTCTTGGTTTGCCTCTCTCTCTTTTCCCCATTGTTCATTTGTTTTGTTTCTTAAATTCCACATATAAATGAAATCATATGGTATTTGTCTTTCTCTGATGTATTTTGCTCAGCATAATGCTCTAGATCCATCCATGTCATTGCAAATGACAAGATCTCAGTCTTTTTTATGGCTGAGTAATATTACAGTGTGTGTGTGTGTGTGTGTGTACCACATCTTCTTTATCCAATCATCAGTCCGTTGATGGACACTTAGGCTGTGTCCATAATTTGGCTATTGTACATAATGCTGCTATAAACATCGGGGTGCATGTATCCCTTTGAATTAATATTTTTGTAGTCTTTGGGTAAATACCTAGTAAGGCAATTGCTGGATCATAAGATTTTTAACTTTTCAAGGAACCTCCATACTGTTTTCCACAGTGGCCACACCAGTTTGTATTCCCACCAACAGTGCAAGAAAGTTCCTTTCTCTCCACATCTTTGCTAACACCTGTTGTTTCTTGTGTTGTTGATTTTAGCCATTTTGATAGGTGTGAGGTGATATCTCCTTATAATTTTGGTTTGCATTTACCTGATGATGAGTGTTGTTGAGCATCCGTTCATGTGTCTACTGACCATCTGTATGCCTTCTTTGGAAAAATGTCTGCCCACTTTTTAATTGGATTATTTTTTTTTTGAGTATTGAGTTTTATAAGTCCTTTATATATTTTGGCTATTAACCCTTTATCAGATATGTCATTTGCAAATATCTTCTCCTATTCCTTAAGTTGCCTTTTAGTATAGAATTTAAAAATTTTTATTTATTAAAATTTTCTGAATTCAAATATAGAAAAATTAAATTTTTGTTATATCAACATAAAATTATAAACTCCTTTTTTAGGAAGAACTGTTTATTCCATTTTATCTTTTTTCCTTACAAAGTGTATTTTTCAAAAAGGCAACCCTATGCCAATAACCACAAAAGTTTTTGAAATTTTACTGGTCCATGTACACCTGAAAGTTGGTAATGGAAATCCTGGTCTGTACTCAGTAAATTCCATTCTTACCACCTCACTTCCTTACTCCTTGCAGCCTAGCTTTGGGCCTAACTTCTTGGCTGAACTGGTTTCTAGAAGGTTAATACTGATTTTATGGTCCTAGTACCCCTTTTTTAAACCAAATCTCTCCTTTGCCTTTTCTGTAATGTTTAATTCTGTTGTCCATTTCATCTCTGAAACTCTCTTTCCTAGTATCTACTAAGAGTGCTTTTCTGTTCTACCTCAGTGACCATTTTTCAGTCTCTTTTAATGCCTTTATTTTGTTCCTTTCCATTTTGGGGGGTAACTCTTATAAAACACTGAGTGTTTACAATGCCTAAAAATAGTATGCATGAGAATGAATTAGCCACAAATAGAAGCTGCAAGTTGCTAAGTAGAGACTATTTGGTAGAGACTGTCTTTTGATATAAAGCCAGGCTTATAATTGGTATTGAACAGTTTTCCTAACTGATAACAAGTACACACACATATTTAATGCATTACATTCGTTTGTGTACCATTATTAATGCATTTCTTTATGGATATTTTCATTCCAGTCGTGTGTTTATGCTTTAAAAAAATACCATATGGGCATTCTTGTGCCTATATTTTGTCATACTTAATGAGTATATCCATATTATAAATTCCTAGTGGTAGAATTGTTGAATTATGGTGTATGTGCACTTAAAAGTTTGATAGACATTGCCAAATAGCCTTTCAGAAAGCTTGTACCAGTTTGCACTTTTATCAACATTATGAGTGCTGCTTTTCCACCCTCTCCAACAATGAATATAATAAAACAATGTTTGCTAATCTAATAGGTGAAAAATAGTTTGTTTACATTTTGATTTAGTTGTGAAGTTGAGCATCTTTTATATCAGTACTTTTCAACTGGGAATGATTTTGCCTACCAGGGGAGATTTGGCCATGTCTGGAGACGTTTTTGGTTTTACTGGGAGAGGGTCTGGGGAGAGAATTTTGCTGGCATACTGCTAAACATCCTGCAAAGCACATGACCAAGTATTATCCCCAAATATCAGTAGTGTCAGAGTTGAGAAACTCTATATATTATTCTATATGATCTCCCTTGTTGGTTTTATTATCTGTAAATCTTGAGTTATTTTATTGGTTACTTTAGGGCTTATAGTGTACAGCTTTAACTTATCACAGTTTACCTTCAAGAGATATTTTACTTTTTCTTGTATAATATAAAAGCCTTTTAACAGTATATTTCCATTTTTCTCTTCCTGGTCTTTGTGCTATTATTGTAATACATTTTACTTCTGCATATGTTGTAGACCCCATAATACATTATTATTATTATTATTATTATTATTTTACTTTAAACAGTTGATTATCTTTAAATTTTTTAAACATTAATATAATTTATTATTAGATTGCACGTATTTCAAATGAACAATTTGATATGTTTTGACATGTGTATATAATTGTGAAACCCCACCATACACCACAATAATGAATATATTCATCATCCCCAAAACTTTTCTCCTGCCCCTTTGTAATCCCTTCCCCAGCCCCAGGAAGCCACTGATCGGCTTTCTGTTACTGTAGGTAGGTGTATATTTTTAGAATTCTATGTAGATGGAATCATATATATTTTCTTCTTGTCTGACTTCCTTCATCCAACATCATTATTTTGAGATTTATCCATGTTGTATGTATCACTAGGAAAACATTCTTAATGACAGAGATTCCAGGTAATTGGACTGCAGTTATTAAAGAGTATGCTGAATTCTAAAGTCACTTGATGTGTTCTTTGTTTTAGGTCATGACTCTCCAGGGTATGATAATCACATGAGAGCACTCATTGCTGCAGATGTCATTTGACTCATCAGAAAAAAGCTGTTTAAAAGAAAATATCTGTACAACCAGATCCATTTTGTTATTGAATGGCTTAATGGATTTCCTTAACTCTGATTCATACCAAAGCTGTCCTTGTCAACCAAAGCAAGAAAGGATCCTGCATGAGTCAATCACAGAATGCCATTTTTACATCACCAATAGGTGAAGAAAACCTCATGAATATCAATCACAGAGACTCAGAGAGTATCACTGGTAAGTCCAGTTTAATAAATATTGAAGAGCTATTCCTGGCATGTAAAATCTGCCATGATGAAACCCTGGCCTCACTTTCCAGCCTGATCTCCTGAGAGACCGACTGAATTAATCATTCCTCCTCCTGGTCTCCTACTGAATTATCAAAACCTGCGTTATGTGTTATATGTTGTCTATGTCGGATTCTTCTGTAACGTGTGAGCCCTGGTCAGCGGGACCTGCATCATACTTACCTTCCCTTCTTGTCTTTCTATTCGTATCTTCCACAAGGACAGAGTTGCTTTTTTATATACCCTGCAAACACCTGACAACAGTCTGTGACACTTCAGAAGCTCTCAGGACGTACAGGTATTCATATGCAGCTATAGTCCCATAAGCCCTTATCTGTAAGACCAAATCAAAAAAACTGAACACCCAAAGTTATTTCTAAACTTTGGTTCTAAAATTCACTGGTGCACAAAACCTGACCTTTGTAGCTATTTCTAGACTTATTTCACTTAGTGTGAATATTTGTTTGCTGACAGTGTATTGATGTATTTAAATATGGGGTGCTGCTACAAAACCAGTTGGAGTTGTTATATATCATACAGTACACACATAGCATTACTTTTCTAAAACTCCAAAAAATTCTGAAATCCATCCAAACCCAAAGTTTTTTCCATTTTTTATTCAGCTTTATTGTAATCTCTTCATTAAGATACAATAAAATGTGCCCATTTTAAGTGCACAGTTTGGTTTTGACAAATATATAATACACTCATGTAACTACTAGTACAGTCAAGTTGTAGAACATTTTTATTGTGCCGCCAAAAGTTCCCTTGTACCCACAGCCCCCCTCTCTCAACCACTGGCCCCTGGCAACCATTGATCTGCTCTCTGTCACCATAGAAAAAATTTGCTCGTTCTAGAATTTCATATAAATTAATCTGTGTCTTTCATGTCTGGCTTTTTTGTACAGCAAAATATTTTTGAGATTTATTCACATTGTGGTATGTATCAGTAGTTCAGTCATTTTTATTGCTGAAATGCCAGCTACTCTGCTGTTGCAGCAGAAAAACAGCCGTAGACAATATATAAAAGAACAAATGTGATTGTGGTCCAATAAAACTTGATTTATAAAATCAGACAGAGGCAGCAGGCTAGAGCCTGCTCTGCTGACCTCTGTTCTACCGTACCAACACTTGGTAATGTCAGTGTTTTTGACTGAAGCCATTCTAGTAGGTATGTCCTGGTATCTCTTTGTGGGTTTATTTTTCCCTGATGACTAATGATGTTGAGCATCTATTCATGTGCTTATTTGGCCATTTCTAGATCTTATTTTGAGTTGTCTATTCAAATAATTTGCTCATTGTAAAGTTTTTCTTACCATTGAATTGTAAATGTCTTTATTATATATTCTAGATGTAAATCCTTTGTTAGATAAATGGGTTCTCCCATATCTGCTTGCCTTTTCATCTTTGTTATTGTTGTTTTTAAGTAATCTCCACATCCAGTGTAGGGCTCCAACTCATAACCCTGAGATCAAGAGTCCTATGCTCTACCAACTGAGCCAGCCAGGGGCTCCTGCCCTATCATCTTCTTAATAATGCCTCTTGAAGAGCAAAAGTTTTAAATTTTGGTGGAGTCTAGTTTTCAATTTTTGCTTTCATAATAGTTTAATGTTTTTTTGTGTTGTTTCTAAAAAATCTTCATATACTTCAAGATCACAAAGATATTCTCCTTTGTTCTCTTTTATTTTTTTATTAAGATTTTTTATTTATTTCTTGAAAGAGAGAGAGGGCACAGAAGGAGAAGGAGAAGCAGACCCCCTGCTGAGGAGGGAGCCCAGCAGATGGCGGGGCTTGATCCCAGGACCCTGAGATTTTATTTATTTATTTGAGAGAGAGAGTAAGTGAGAGAGAGCATGAGCAGGGGGAGGGCAGAGGGAATGGAGAGAGAAATCTAAGCAGGCTCCCTGCTCAGCAGGGAGCCCCACACAGGGCTCAATCCCAGGACCCTGAGATCATGACCTGCCTGAGCTGAAGGCAGACGCTCAACCAACTGAGCCACCCAGGCACCCTCCTTTGTTTTCTTTTAAAAGTTTTATAGTTTCTGTTTTAACATTTAGGTGAGTGGTCCATTTTATACTTAATTTTGTATATGGAATGAGGTTAGTGTCCAAATTTTTTTCTCAGTTGAATGTTTAGTTGTTTCTGCACCACTTATTGAAAAGTCTTTCACCCTATCTTGGTAATTACTATCTTGGTAATTTCATTGAAAAATCACTTGCATATGCATGTGTGGTTCTATTTCTGGATATTTCACTGTGTTCCTTTAATTCTTAAGTCTGTCTTTACATAAATACCACATTGTCTTGATTTCTGTAACTGTATAAACTCTCTTTGCTCTTTTTTTTTTTCCAAAAATTATTTTGGCCATTCGAGATCTTTCACATCTTTACATAAATTTTAGAATCAGCTTGTCAATTTCCAATTGAATGGTAAATTACATAGACTCCAGAGAATTGACATCTTAAGACAATTTAGTCTTCCAGTCCATGAACATGATATATTTCTTCATTTATTTAGGTCTTATTTAATTTCTTTTAACAGTATTTTGTAGTTTTTATTTTACAGGTCTTACACATTTTATTTAATTTAATCTTAAAAATTATATTTATTTCTGCTACTGTAAATGGCATTTTTTATTTCATTTCATTCTCCAGGTGTTTACTGCTGGTGTATAAAAATGAAATTGATTATATATTGACCTTGTATTCTGCAACTTTACTTAGTTTTATTTTTTTATTTAAAAAAAAATTTTTTTTAGAGAGAGAGAGAGAACACGCCAGTGGAAGGGGTGTAGGGGAGGGGCAGAGGGAGAGAGAGAGAGAATCTTAAGAAGTCTCCATGTTTAGCACAGAGCCCAGTGTGGGGCTCGATCTCATGACCCTGAGATCATGACCTGAGCCGAAATCAAGAGTCAGATGCTTAACTGACTGAGCCACCTGGGTAGCCCAGCTTAGTTTTATTAACTTTCTTATGGATTCCTTAGAATTCCCTACGTAAACCATAATGTTGTGTACAAATGGAGACAGTTTTGCATGTTCCTTTTCATTCTGGATGTGTTTTATTTCTTTTCCTTGCCTTGAATAGTACAGGATCTCAGTATATTTTTTTAAATTTTTTATTGTTATGTTAATCACCATACATTACATCCTTGCCATATTTCCAGTATTAGAGAAAAGTTACAGTCTCACCATTAATTTTCTTTAGAATGGCCTTTTTCAAATTGGAGAATTGTTTTTCTTCTCCCAGTTGGATAAGAGGTTGTTGTCATGAATGGGTATTGAATTTTGTCAAATGCCTGTTCTCCATTACTGAGATGGTTTTTCTTTCTTAGTCTGTTAATGTGAATTCTGTTGATTTTTAATTTTTTCTGTTTTTGAATTTTTAAGCCAACCTTGTGGGGAGAACCCACACTTGGCCTTGATATATTATCCTTCTGATAGATTGTGGATTTGATTTATTAATGTTTTGTGTGTATGTGTGTGTGCCGCATTCATGAAAACTATTGGTTTGTACTTTTTTTTTTTGCAATGTCTGTTTGATTTTGGTATTGCAGTAATGCTGGCCTCATAAAATGAGTTGTAAAATATTCCTGCCTCTATTTTTGAAAAGAGTTGGTATAGAATTAGTATGATAGCATTTTTCATCCTTTTACTTTTAACTTACCTGAATATTTAAAGAACATCTCCTATAGAGAGCTTATGGTTAGATCGTTGTTTTTTTTTTAATTCAGTTTGACGATCTCTACTTTATAATTGGGGTGTTTAGACGATTTGCATTTAATATAATTATCAGTTTGGTTGAGTCAGTAGACTCTGTACTATCATTTGTTTTCTCTTTGTTCTACTTAGTGGTTCTTTGTTTTTCCCCCATTCCTTCACTCGTTTGAACTGCGTTTTGGATTTTTGTTTTGTTTTGTTTTGTTTAGGATTCCATTTTAATTCCACTATTGACTTAGTAGGTATACCTCTCATTTTTCTAGGCGGTTGCTCTGTGTTTGCAATATGCATTTTTAACTTATCGCAGTACATCCTCAAATAACATTATACTATTTCATAAAGTGACATCCTTACAACAGTATTCTTCAGTTTCCCTCATCATCCTATGTATTATTGTTGCTGTGTCTTTTACATCTACATGTTATATACATAATTAATTGATATTTTTACTTTAAACAGTCAATTATAAATTGTTTTATATAGTTACAGATTTGCCAGTTTTGTCAGTTTTTACTTCTTTTTGTAGATTGAACTTTGCATTTTGTATCTTTTTTCCAGAAGTTTAACATTTCTTGTAATATAGGTCAGCTGGCAATGAATAGTTGCACTTTTAGGCTTGTTTGAAGGAAGTCTTTGTTACACCTTTTATGAAAGGTGTTTTCACTGGTACAGAGTTTTGAGTTGACTATGCACTTCAGTGGCATCTCTTGTCATCTACTTTGCCTTGCTTTTGATGAGATTATTCTTGTCTTTGTTCCCTCAAATGTAATGTGTCCTTTTTTCTCTCTCTCTGCTTTTAAGATTTTCTCTTTGGATTTTCTTTGTGTTATTCTGCTTAGAGTTGAGCTTCTTTGAACTACAGATTTATAGTTTTAATTAAATTTGCAAGATTTCAGCCATTATTTCTTCAGATATTCTTTCTGCTCTGCCTTTCTCCTCTTCTGTGACTCCAATTGCATGTATGTTAGATGGTTTGATACTATGACAGAAATCACTAATGATCTGTTCATTTTTTCCCCAGTTATTTTTTTTCCTTTATGCTTCATTTTAGATAGTTTCCATTACTATGCCTTCAAGTCTATTACTGTTTTTTTCTTTGGAGAATGTCTAATCTGTTAATGTTATCCAGTGAGTTTTTCAATTTAGATATTATACTTTAGTTCTACTTGGGTTTTATAAAGATTGATATAGCTTCTGTTTCTCTTTTCATCAAGTTTATATTTTCCTTTTAAATCTTTGAGCATATTAATAATAGCTGCTTTTAAATTGTTGTTTACAAATTTTATCACCTTTGTCATTACCAGGCCTGTTTCTGTTGGCTCATTTTCCAACTGGTAATGGATTACAATTTACTTATTCTTTGCATATCTAATAATCTTTTATCAAATGCTGAGTATTTTGAATGTTACATTGTTAGATGTTTAGATTTTGTTGTCTTCCTTGGAAGACTGTTAAAATTTGTTCTGTTGGGTCCTTAAGTTACTTTCTAATAAGGTCCATCCTTTTGAGGCTTGTTTTTAATTTTTGTTTGGTGGGCCTCTAGATCACACTTTAGATCATACTGTACTATGCTTTATTCTAGCATTAATTTAATCCTACTAAGAGTAGGCATGGCCTTCCTAAGATCTTTACTAATTATCCCAACTGTTCATAAGGTTTTTCTCCAATGGCTAGATGAGATTCAGACGTCTTTTAGCCTGTGTAGGAGAGTGACATAATGTGGATATGAAGATATGGAGGAAAATTTGAGTGTAAGAGGGCAGACCAATTTTGAGGCTCTTCAAGAGAAACAAAAGGAGTCCTTGAATCTAAATGGACACAAAGTGGCTAAAAAAAAGTGGGCATATGGAGGGGACATTTGGAAGATAAAATGTTAGCAAGAGGGTTGTTAAGACTGGATAATCAGGAGAGTAGTAAATAGTACATTATCAGAAATACAGGAGGGGCTCCTGTGTGGCTCAGTCGTTAAGCGTCTGCCTTAGGTTGTGATCCCTGCTGGGCAGGAGGCCTGCTTCTCCCTCTCCCACTCCCCCTGCTTGTGTTCCCTCTCCTGCTGTCTCTCTCTGTCAAATAAATAAGTAAAATCATTAAAAAAAAAAAAAGAAATACAGAAGCAAATAGAGGGAACAACTCAAGGATATTTAATCTACTAAACCTTGATTGTATATGCATTTTTATTTTTTTATTTTTTTTAAGATTTTATTTATTTATTTGACAGAGAGAGAGAGCACAAGTAGGCAGAGTGGCAGGCAGAGGGAGAGGGAGAAGCAGGCTCTCCGCCGAGCAGGGAGCCCGATGTTGGGGCTCAATCCAAGGACCTCAGGGTCATGACCTGAACCAAAGGCAGCCGCTTAACCGACTGAGCCACCCAGGCGCCGCATGTATTTGTACGCATTTTTAAAAGTACCTTTTGGAAGTAGGGAATGGTAACCTTGAATTTTCACAGAATTTCATTAATGCGTATTAAAAGACAATTTCTAATTTAGATGGTTAGCGATTTTGTTAAATACGTTGTGGGGTGAAGAAGAGATGACAGAGAAGGAAATTGCAGTAAAGATTTTAAAATGTCATTTACACTAAAGATTTGCTAAGCAATTAAAAGAGCTGTCCTCTACAATAAAATAAAAGACAGTTTCTAGGGAATAAAAGCTCTTTTAATGAATGTTAAATTTTGTTCTTCGTTTCCTGAATTGCCCACAAGCCTGTTTATAGCTTGGCATGTGTTTATAGTCAACTTCTTTTCTTTCAAGTATTAAACTGACAATCTGTATGTGATATATTTACGGCAGGACAAATTTGGATGATCGCATGGAATTTGTAGTAATAAAATTTGGTTGTATTTTTAGGGCTTTTGAAAAGACCTGCTAAGGGTTGAGAGCTTCTTTAAATAAATTTTTAATGTACCTTATCTCTGTGATTATGTAACTCATCTTTGTGATTATGAAGTCACTGCTTGTCCTAGGTAAAGAGGGGTATGTGATATTGTCAGTTTACTCGTATTTGATTTATTAAAGTGTCATTGTTAAGGTCAAGTAGTAGAAATTTACTCTTTTAAAATATGCTTTCTTAAAATGAACTTTGTTGTTCTTTGCCAGGGTTAGAATATGTTTCTTTATACCACCCACAAAAGAAATACCAGATCTCTTTATAAAGTGTGAGGGTTGATATGACATCTTGTATTTTCTCTATTTTAAGCATGTTAAAAGGGATAAATTTACTTTTTCTGTAAACTGCTAAATTTGGGAAGTGTTATACGAGGGGCAGTATTTGGAACAGGAAGCCAAGAGCAAACACATAAAGGCAGAGAAGCCAAGTGTGTTCAGAGATGTATGCAGAAGGTAGCTAGAGGTGTGTGGGTGAGAGTATGATGTGAAAGGTATTCAGGACTTCAAATGTACCACATCTTTCAAAATAAAAATGATAAAGTACTTATTCCAGTACTAGTGCTGGAACACGGTGCTGAAATGTTAACATTACTAGTTAACATTTAACCACAAAATGTTAATTTTTTGAAATCTAGCTACTGTAAAAATATACTGAAATGTAATTTTTCTAAATTTTGAAGAATCCTCCCACAGCGTACCAATTTTGTTATTAAAGAACATGTCATTTTATTCTTTTTGAACTAGTTATTTTCTGCTCATTGTTTTGTGTTGCCTTTTCCCCCCAAGCATATATGTTGTTTGAGATCAACTCTCTTTTAAGCAACACTGCAGAGACTGATAAGGAGGAAATAAGAAATTTGTTCAAATTCATTTTAGTTTTTAAAAACATAGTTATATTCACCAAGCAATATATTTTTAAATAGGATGTAATTAAAATTTGTGGTATTATTTCTACATAGAAGTTTTCATATTAAAGAAACCTAGAGAAAGACCAACTATAGTACCAACATATATTAATAAAAATCACTGGAGCCTCTTCTACACGATCACGCTGAGCTAGTACACGGGCTTGGAATCGGGCTGCAACCTCAGCCGCGCCTGCCGCCTGCCACCGCCTCTGGACCATGGAGCCCTGCAAAGTGAGCGAGCTTCGGGCCTTCATGAAAATGTGTAAGCAGGATCTGAGCGTTCTGCGCACCGAGGAAATGCGCTTCCTGCGGGAGTGGGTGGAGAGCATGGGGGTAAAATACCACCTGCCACTCATAAAACTAAATCAGAAGACAATATCAAGGAAGAAAAAACAGATAGTAAGAAGGCGGAGGAAAACATAAAGACAGAGGAACCATCAAGTGAGGAAAGTGATCTAGAAATTGACAATGAAGGTGTGATTGAACCAGATACTGATGCCCCTCAAGAAATGGGAGATGAAAATGTAGAGATAACCGAGGAAATGATGGATCAGGCAAATGATAAAAAAGTGGCTGCCACTGATGCCCTAAATGTTGGCAAACTACAGAAAGCCATTGACTTGTTCACAGATGCCATCAAACTGAATCCTCGCTTGGCCATTCTCTATGCCAAGAGAGCCAGTGTCTTCATCAAATTACAGAAGCCAAATGCTGCCATTTGAGACTGTGACAGAGCTATTGAAATAAATCCTGATTCAGCTCAGCCTTATAAGTGGCGAGGGAAAGCACACAGACTTCTGGGCCATTGGGAAGAAGCAGCACATGATCTTGCCCTTGCTTGTAAACTGGATTACGATGAAGATGCTAGTGCAATGCTGAAAGAAGGTCAACCGAGGGCCCAGAAAATTGCTGAACACTGGAGAAAGTATGAGCAAAAACATGAAGAGCGAGAGATCAAAGAAAGAATAGAAAGGGTTAAGAAGGCTCGGGAAGAACATGAGAGAGCCCAGAGGGAGGAAGAAGCCGGATGACAATCAGGAGCTCAGTATGGCTCTTTCCCAGGTGGCTTTCCTGGGGGAATGCCTGGTAATTTTCCTGGAGGAATGCCTGGAATGGCAGGGGGGATGCCTCGAATGGCAGGAATGCCTGGGCTCAATGAAATTCTTAGTGATCCAGAGGTTTTCACAGCCATGCAGGACCCAGAAGTTATGGTGGCCTTCCAGGATGTGGCCCAGAACCCAGTGAATATGTCAAAATATCAGAGCAATCCAAAGGTTATGAATCTCATCAGTAAATTGTCAGCCAAATTTGGAGGTCAAGCATAATGCCCTTCTGACAAATAAAGCTCTTGCTGAAGGAAAAGCAACGATCACCTAATGGATGTCGCAATAATACAAACCAGTGTACCTCTGACCTTCTCATGAAGAAAGCTGGGGTGCTGTGAAGAGAATCCCTACCCCTCTGCCTCACATGCAACTGAAACATTCTATAGTGGTTTGCCATTAGGGTATTCATTCAGATAATGTTTTCCTACTAGGAATTACAAACTTTAAACACTTTTTAAACCTTAAAAATATTTAAAAACATATTAAAAGGGTGTGTTAGTCCCTACATTTTTCTTTACTAATCATTTCAGTTTTTTTCCTTTGGATTAATTGGGCAAGGAAGATACTTCAGGGTGGAAGATTTATTGCTCAGTTTGAGTGAAAGGTTTATTAGTGGGAGGCAGATATAACATTTAAATAGATGAAGTTTGAGTTGGTGATGTGGTTTCTGAGGCATTTTGACTTGTCTTTTTAAATGCTTTATTTTTTAAACACAATTTATTTGGATAAAACCATTGGGACCACCAGTATTGCAGTATGACCTGGGTAGGGACCGGAAGTGTTTGGCAGGGCAGCAGCAACCTTACTCCTTTTGTATAGTGTGCACCCTTGTGCAGATGCATTTAAATCTTACACTGTGGTGAAGGGATAATTTTTATAATGCTGCAGTAGAATTGGATTACTTAGCTGTGTTCTTGTCTGATATAGAAAATAAATGTTTGCATTATTTCCACATAGGAGAAAAAATAAAATAAAAATAAAAATCACTGGAGAAATTATCCTGGCTAGTGTTTCTTTGGTTATCCTACTTTGCAAACTAATTTCACTGATGTTTTCTCTGTAGCCTAGTAAATTGGAATATATTGGCTTCATTTACATGGAATCTCCTTTTTAGATGTCTGCTCCAATGAGGATCTCCCTGAAGTTGAGCTGGTGAGTCTGCTGGAAGAACAGCTACCCCAGTATAAGCTAAGAGTAGACTCTCTCTTTCTATATGAAAATCAAGACTGGACTCAGTCCCCACACCAGCAGCAGCATGCGTCTGATGCCCTCTCTCCAGTCCTTGCTGAAGAGACTTTCCATTATATGAGTGAGTATTTTTTTACCCTTTTAGAGTTTGTCCATTGAAATAAAGATCATAAGTATCTTGGTGTTGACTTTTAAAACATTTGGCATCCCTGGGCATTGTTAATTGTGTACCTACTTTAACTCAAACTGATTTCACAAGAAAGAGATGATTCTGTGTTATGTCTGAATGCAGTGAGTTTGTCATTCTTATGACTCTGAGTGTCTGGGGTTACAAGCAATACTCAGATGTTTCCATTTCTCCTTTCTTTTATTTGATACTTTCCTCAGACTGAGTAGAGAAATGAACTTAAAAAAAGTAGTTGAAATTTTAATTTAAAATTTTAATTTAAAATTTTAATATCCCTTTATATCTCAAAACATTTATTATCCCAGTGGTTTGATATCCTGAGCCATCAGCTGTCTTACTTTATATTTTCTGTTAAACACTCACAGGAACGAGGTCAGTCATTAAGAAGCATGGTTTTTGGATACATAAGTAGTTTTAATAATTAAACTATGGAGACCTTTTCGCTTTTGACCTTATTCCAAACATCTGCTTCAGGCTGAGCTGACTTTTTTTTATTCATTCACTATAAAAATGTGTGCATAGTAGCTATTAGGATATATAATAAAAGTCTATAAGTTCAACATTGATATGTTTGTAAAATTCTTCTCATTTGAGTTAGATATGACATTGCATCAGTTCCTAGACATTTTCCCAGTGAGCGCTTCAGTGTCATTAGTGATTGTTGTGAAATACTAATTTTCATAGTAATCGTTAACTTTTAATGGTAGCTTTCCTAGAACCAGGTTACTTACTGCTCAGGAAAAAAAAAACTGTAAACATTGTTTAAACTTGAATTAGAATATCAAGGGACTTAAATAAAACTATTTCTTCCTCAATAATTCTTGTAAGTAGCTGAATATTAAATTAAAGCTCTTAAGGTTTTCTTAACTTTCAGGTTTGAGAAGTTTTTTGCTTGAGTTTTCTGAGAAGTGCTTGTTTTTTATTTCCATTTCTCTTTGTTCCATGCATTTTTAGATTTGTGAGAAGAAACTTCACATTGAAATTTCATCAGGATAAGTTTAGTTTCTGTCATTATTTTGATAAAGTAGCCCAGAAAGTGCCCCTTTTTCTTTGTCATATATGCCACTAGAGGATGGAACTGTAGCTAGAATTCTGTCTTAGATCATAATTTCCTGGAGTTACTTTTAGGAAGAATTTAAATAAAAATAAACTTCTTTGGAAAATAAATAATAATCAAATTCTAAAATACTTGGTTTTCAGGACCCCATACAAAGTAAATCAGAATGTTCAAGAGAGCAATTTAAAACTTAAGATTAATAGGATGTTACAGATCCAAACTTCCAGGGTCCAGAAAACTGTTCCAGTCCTTTAGTCTAAGGGTACTGTTTTCATTTCAACAATTTGAAAATTGAACTATATATGATATACTTAAGATCATGAAGCAAATAAGCTACGATTATAATTGGTCCACTAATACTTTATCTCTGTATTATACCTCAATTTCATTGTTATTTTAAAGATATCAATTCTTTGGGTTAACAATTCACTCAAATATAAATAAACTTCATTTTGAATTTGCATCTTATGAGTGTAAAAGATAAGTGATTTACTTTATTTAGCAAATTGATCAATGTTTTAAAAAGCCAAGATACAAAACATTCTCTGAGCCTTTCCAACACTTTTGTGTCCCTTTGAGATGTCAAGATCTGTGGTTGTGAATAATTATTATGTACCCTCATAGGCCATCCTAGGGTTTAGCTCCCTGGTACTACTTCAGCCTCTTCTTATCCCGACTTCCCTCACATACCAGTAGATACTCCTGCTCCTTAAAATGAATTTTAACAACCAATAAAAAGAGGTGGCACAGGAAGAGGCACTTTCTTTCTTTTGTAACACAAAGAAGTTGGAAGAGTTGTGAGAAGAAAAATAAATTTAGAAGGAAGCATGAGCAGAGTTTTGGGTTGGGAGCCTACCTCAAATCGATGTTCTCAGAGGGCCCCACCAAACCAGAAAGAGATTGTTTACTTTTAAAATAGAACACTTGAGAGCACTGGGTGTGTCCAAAAAAATAATTCCATCCTAGTCCCTGCCATATATAAAATTTAAGATACTCAAAGAATATTTTGCATGCAGAACAAGTCATTTCAGTATTTCCTTAATTTTACTAAGAGAAAGACCCAGAGTGAGCTGTAGGTGGGCAGTGCAGTCATAGCACATCATAACAGAAACTACCATTTGTTTGTGGATAGGCTAAAAATAGAAAGAAACCTCATCTGCCTTTCAGGGTATTTTTTATTTGGGCATAAGGGATCACCTTGCATAAGAATGCATAAGAAAAAGGGGTTGGGGGGAAGTGATTAGTCTTATAAGTTTTAGTTAGGAGTTCAACATCACTTGGGAACTTGTTAGAAATGCAAATTCTTGGGCCCCTACCCCAGATCTACAGAATCAGAAATTCTGGAAGTGGAGCATAGCAGTCTGTGTTTTAACGAGTCCTCCTGAGTGTACTGATGCACACTAAGATCTGAGAACCACCAGTACAAAGCATTGTCAACCAAAGCTATATGGCCATTTCATAGTGAGGTTCATTGGAGAATTTAAGGAATTAGGGAGGGTGTACAATTTTGTAGAGAAATACAGTTGTAGAAATAATTACTTCTGCTTAGACTTTTCCTCAAGGTCTGCCTTCCAAAATTATTAATCTATACTGGCAGGAAAAGAAATATAACTGATAATGTTCAGGAAGCAGTAACCATAAGTCAGATCATGGAGGTTAGCATACTTATAGTTCCTCTCGACCAATTCCACAAAATAATTAAGTCATATGCCCCAAGACACCTATTGAGTATTATTATCTGTGGGAGAATTGAGAAAATTGTCTCACTCAAATCATTATATGTAGGGCTTAATTCTCCCCTGGAACCCTGTTGAGAAAGGCTGTCCTAGATGGTACATATCATCAGACACCTTCTTTTTGTTCTCAGTGCTTTTGAAGGCAGTTTTTTGTATTGCAGAAACATTCTCCATATTCTAGCAGCAAGAGCAGCGGTCACTTCTTTGGGATTAAAACCATAAGACCTGTCTGTAGTTACCAGGAGCTCTTGCGGCTTTGACTATGCCACGTGGGTGGTTTGTCTTTCATTTTTGTTTTTTGTTGCTTTGTTTTTGATTTTATGCTGCAAGAGGGTTGGAGAGATTAGAAGTCTTTTTAAATTTCAGTAATTGTGGTAAAAACTCTAGATCTCACTGGTATGAGGGATTCTTAATCTCAGGAAACAAACAGGGCTGCTGGAGTGCTGGGGGGTGGGAGGCACAGGGCGCCTGGGTGATAGACATTGGGGAGGGTATGTGCTATGGTGAGCGCCGTGAATTGTGTAGAACTGTTGAATCACAGACCTGTACCTCTGAGACAAATAATACATCATATGTTAAAAAAAAAGAAGATAGTAGGAAGGGAAAAATGAAGGGGGGAATCAGAGGGGGAGACGAACCATGAGAGACTATGGACTCTGAGAAACAAACTGAGGGTTCTAGAGGGGAGGGGGGTGGGGGGATGGGTTAGCCTGGTGATGGGTATTAAAGAGGGTACGTATTGAATGGAGCACTGGGTGTTATACGCAAACAATGAATCATGGAACACTACATCAAAAACTAATGATGTAATGTATGGTGATTACCATAACATAATAAAATAAAATTTTAAAAAAATGAGAGAACTGTCAAGCACCATCTCATATAAATTACAGAGATATCAAAATGGATTAACATTGGCCCTTCCCATCCTCAAAAAATGTGAGGTTGAGTCGATGTGAGGTCGATGTGAAATTATGTGAAATTATGCAGAATTAGAACTTAAAGTAAGAATTGGTAAAGTACTTAAGTATACCCCCCCATATTTTTTCAGGAACATAAGATTCTCCAAATCTTACACCAAAAATGTTGAACATTAATTAATAACCTTTGAAAACCAACTTGCAAAATTGTTCCGTAAAAATGTTTTAGCATTTGAAAATTCATTTTTGCTCTCTGAACGAGAGCTGCTGTTTTTTGATTGCAAAGATAACATTTATTCTTCCTGGGAAATTAGTAAAAGATTAAAAAGAAAACAAGAGATCAGCCTAATCCCTACCCAGAGATAACCACTATAACATTTTAATGTGTATCCTTCCAGCCTCTCTTCTGTATCCATATGTATAAGATGCGCTCACAATTTTAAAACAAAATTGGGATCTGTGTTTTTATAACCTGCATTCACAGATGGATACTGGTTATTTCATCAGAAAAAGGCCTTCTGATCCTGGTGGCACTGTGACAGGAACAGCAGCATGGTGCAAAGAGCCCGTTACTGAGAATGCACGAACCCAAGTTTTTTTTATGACCTTGTGAGATGGAAGTTATTATCACCTCATTATTATCCTATTATTAGTTTCTCCTCACTAAAACATGTTTTATTCTAAACATCTCTTTTCTGTCTTACTGTGTCCTTTATTTTCTCTTCCCCTTTTTCATGTGTGACTTGTAGCTCAGCTCTTTATTATAGCCTTAACTTACTGGTTTTACTTTGAAATAAATTTACCACTTCACCTTCAACTCTGGTCAATCATGTAATATAAACTGTATTATATATTGTTTCAGTCACTTTTATAAAAACTGTTTTTAACTGAGTCTCTAGGATTCCTGGTTCTTGCTTCAAGTGTTGCTTCTGAATTGGCAGTTTTCATTGCTAGCTCCATGTCCGAACACCTGGGCATCTTTTACTTACTGTGTGTGCCCTGGGGCTTCTTCAAATCAATTAAACTAGACTCTAGAGATGAGACCCACCACCCTAGGTTGCATTTAGGTTTGTAACCATTGGCTGGTTTTCTGTAATTAATTTAGAACATAGATATGATTTGATTTTTTTGTCTCATTATTGAGGCCAGAAATAGTGGAGACCTCACACTGGAAGTAAATTGTGAAGATTCCTTTGGCCCAAAAGCCTGTTTCTCTTATCCCTGTGGTTAAATTATGGAGCCACTTTTTCTACCTATAAATATAGATCCTTTTGGGGTAAAATTGTTCCTATCCAGATCTTTTTAGTTTTCTATCTCCTATTACTATTAATCCAGCACTTTGTTTACTTTTAGCTAGGAATAAGATGTCATTAATAATTAAGTTCTAGGTAATTCCCAGATTCCTTTTAAACAGTTTTACCAGAAAGGAAAATAAAAAGCTCAAATAAAAGTAAAACATGTCCCGGGGTGCCTGGGTGGCTCAGTCAGTTAAGCATCTGCCTTTGGCTTGGGTCATGATCTCAGGGTCCTGGGATCAAGCCCCGCATCAGGCTCCCTGCTCAGCTGGGAGCATGCTTCTCCCTCTCCCACTCCCCCTGCTTGTGCTCTCTCTCGCTCGCTCTCTAATAAATAAATAAAATCTTAAAAAATAAATAAATAAACATGTCCCATGGTGTCTTTTGGGCAACCTCAAGGAGAAGATGGGACTAAGGACCTACAAGTGACTTAAATCATAGTATCTGCTGCCAACACAGTGCATTATTTACAGAGAATTTTAAATCAGTTCTATCATACATACCAGCTGTGCTTAAAGAGTAGTAATTATACACACTTGTATGACACTTAGCAATAGATTAATACCGCTCATTAAATGATCCTATTTCATCCTCCTAATGACCCTGTGAGATGAGCGTTATCACCTCCATATTGTAAGTAAGGAAGGTGAATTTCAGAAGTGTTAAGTTCACTCAGATAGCGTGAATTCAGCTTTTCTGCTTCTAAAGCCTCTTATTTTTCCACACTTCAAAGCAAACTAATTATAAAATCAGTCTCAGTGAAACACAGATCTGTTTCATGTAATGCACTCCAGAATCAAAAGATCCCTCTTTTACGATGCATCATTAGCTTAAAAGGGTATTGCTTATTGTGACTGTGGAATCACTGGGGTCATACTTGTCATTCCCTCTGGAGCTATATTATTCAATGCATTGACAGTTCCTGAATTTAATGCAGAAATCCTGGACTTAAATTATGCAAATAATAGTATAATATACAGTTTATCTTATAGCAGAGGCCTAGATATGGTAGAGATTTTCATAAAGAGTTTTTAATTATGCTTCGTAACAGAACTACCGAAAGTTCTACAAGTCCTATTCCTTGTTTATTGATATTAGCTCACATGATAGGTGATCACAGATATTCAAGATAATCACAACAGAATTCTAATTAAATATATTTGTAATAGCATAACCCCTCACTAACTTGCCCCTCAGGAACTTTAATTGAGATTAGGGCTTAAAACAATAGGTGATTTAATCCATTCTTCAGGCCCGCAGTCTCTAGTGTGAGTGGACTAAAGTTCTGATCTTACTGAGGGACGTGGGGATAGTCAGGAAGTGGCTACCTTATGGTCATTTGATAAGTTTTTTAATTCATTGTATGATGTACATTTTGTTTGTAATAATTGGTCCATTTCTCAAGTGTCTAATACATAAACATTTCTTTTCTTTTTTCACATATATTTTTATTCTCCTGAATGGCATTTCATAAAAGCCTGAGTTTGTTGTTGTTATCTTTCAACTCTTAATGAATATTTAAAACTTTCTTTTATTTCTACATACTATAAACAGTTGTTTTTAACTGTCTTAGTTCTAGGCACAGACAGGGTGGAGCAGATGACCAAAACTTACAATGATATCGACATGGTTACACACCTCCTGGCAGAGGTAAGAATATATATCTTTTCTTTCTCCAGGACTAAAACTTGACAGTCATTTAAAATCTATCAAGTTTGCAGATCAAATGAAAAACAGTGATGTCTTTGTTCTGGGTTATTTTGTATAAGGTAGTTATAAGTTGCCTGGCATACCAACTGGCATTCCAAAGTAGAATGGCTCCTGAAGTTTATAGTTAGGAAGTTGCAGAGGGTTTAATTTTTGTTGTTGTTGTTATAATGGTGCAACCTTCCCTGTCCTAGAAAAGCTATGTTAAAAAAAGGAAAGTGTTTTGTTTTGTTTAATAAATCCTTGCTGTTACCCTGGAGCAGAGCTACCCATTCAAGAAGCAGCTCCATTGCAAATCAATACCAGCACTTTGCAGCATCTTCCCTTCTTTACTTTTGGTTTGGACTATTATTTCAGCTGAGTTTGTCCATGACATTTTTTTTTTAAGATTTTATTTATTTATTTGACAGAGACACAGCGAGAGAGGGAACACAAGCAGGGAGAGTGGGAGAGGGAGAAGCAGGCTTCCCGCTGAGCAGGGAGCCTGATGCGGGGCTCGATCCCAGGACCCTGGGATCATGACCTGAGCCGAAGGCAGACAGAGGCTTAACAACTGAGCCACCCAGGCGCCCCATCCATGACATTTTTAATATGTGCAGTGTATTTCTTCCAGTTGGCATTCTTAGAGGTGTCTCCTTATATGTCAACTTCAGTTGATCTTATAGAAACTGTCTTTCTCTTTGAAGTACCCTTCTCCCCTCTCCCCGCAGCTCCCTAGAATGATGTTGTGTATGCCACTTAGCCTATTGAAAATGAGGAGAGTGGGCCTTGAAAATTTGGAGATAATTCATCTACCTGTTTTCATATGTTATAGAACAAAAGGATAGAAGCTTAATTTTCTTTACAGTGATTAATGTAAGTGGAATCCATGCTTGTGTATAAGGCAGCTAGATGTATATTGACAGTTTTCATCCTACAGAATACAATCCTCACCACCACCACATAGGTGCGATTCCTACACGCTTGCTAAGTATCACCATCTACGTAGGAGTAACTCTTGCTTTGCTTGGCTTTTCTATAGGCCTCCCTGCATCATTACCACTGACTTCTTTAGACTCCTTTATGCTTTAGCAAAACCTGTAGCCTCAAAACTTCTAGTCTTCTATCTCCTCTTTTATCTCACATTATCATTTTTGTAGCAATTGACAGTAGGGCTCTTGATTATGCTTTCCTTTAAGGCTCTGGCTCTGAATACATAGAAACTTTGCCCTAATTGGAACTGTTTTCAACATACATACTATATCATTACCATGCATAATAGGCAAATGCGTTCAACAAATATTTCTTGGGCTTTCACTGTGTGCCAGGCCCTATCTTCATTTTTTAAAGACCCTATTGATTTTTTAATGCCCCCAAATCATAAGTTTTAAGTTTGGGTTGTTTGATTCCAACTAATAGGGTGATCAATAAATCTCACTTGAAAAGAAATACCCCCTTTATAACTATGGTGGCCATCCATTTGACCAACATATATTAAACACCACCCGTGTGTCAGGCCCTGTGTTTATTTGTGATATCTGAACATTAAAATGAATCTTGATGCTTTCTAGGACATTGCTTTTGAGTTTAGGGAAACTGGAGAATTTCTAAACTACCATTTAATTTTGTTTGTACTCAAAAGATGTGTTTGGTATTTTAACAGAGAGATCGTGATCTGGAGCTAGCTGCTCGAATTGGACAGGCTCTCTTAAAACGGAACCATGTCTTGTCTGAGCAGAATGAAGCCCTGGAGGAGCAACTGGGACAAGCCTTTGATCAAGTAAGTCTTTGATCAAGTATTTGTAGCATGAAATAATTACTGGGCAATGAAGAAATTTATTTTTCTGGGTGCCCCTAAAGTGGTAACAATAGGTAGGTAAATAACACCAGCACATGTTGACTTTGTTGGCAGCCATTGAACTAACCAGTAGAGAAATGAAAGGTTACTGTACAGAGGAGTGCTCATGGGACTCTACCTTAGTCGGTGGAAAAGCCTATGTTCAGGACCTACCAAACATGAGGCACCCTGCTTAGATTCTAACACTTTTTCTTCATCCCTTTATGTAGACTTTCAGTATGATCTTATCTTAAATTTATTTTGAAAAAATAACCCTAAATTATAGATACCCAAATGAGGTATCTTTATTCAAAAACCCAAACAGAAGGAAAAGGTAAAGAAATTTATTTCATGCAATAAATATTTTTTAGTGAGAACTGATTTATTATTAACTTGAATGGTTGCATTTAAAACTTTGTGTAATTTGTTATTATCTGGTTTCATTTATATTTTATAAATGCATTATGTTTAATAACATTTGAACCTTTGCGTTGGAAATACTTATTTTCTAAAACTAAAGTTAGGAAGTCATGCAGAGTTATACTTAACTTAGAAGCTTAAAAGTATAAGCCTTTATTTAGTATGAGACTTTGAAGGAGGGGGTCTATTCTGACACTTTGAAGGTTCTTCAGTTTTGTTTTGTTTTTAAGTGTGAATGTATCATTATCTTATATTAAATTTTCTTCCTACATTCCTATTATATAGACTATAAGAATTGGCTTTTCACCTAGTACAGAAAAAGCTATATTGGTTGAGTTAACACTCTAACATTATATCTTAGGAAGTATCTGAAGTTTGTTATTCTCTTTTTAAAACTTTAGTCAGTAAAATCTAGCAACTGATATTATGATTTTATTTTATGGTAAGAAACAATTGCTCCATGAATTAAAAGCAGTATTACATGGAAATAATGCAAAATAAAGGCCATCTTATAAATTGAGCCCTTTGATGTGCAGGTTAATCAACTGCAGCATGAGCTGTCCAAGAAAGATGAATTACTTCGAATTGTCTCTATTGCTTCTGAAGAGAGTGAAACTGACTCCAGTTGTTCTACACCTCTCCGGTTCAATGAGTCCTTTAGCTTATCTCAAGGTTTGCTGCAGTTGGACATGCTGCAAGAAAAACTCAAGGAA
The DNA here is from genome assembly GCF_037043125.1 of Eumetopias jubatus. NCBI lineage: Eukaryota > Metazoa > Chordata > Mammalia > Carnivora > Otariidae > Eumetopias > Eumetopias jubatus. Next base: position 34,654,238 of record NW_028274809.1, read on the forward strand.
CTGGAAGAGGAGAATATGGCTCTTCGATCCAAAGTACATTCCCACTTTCCCACGAATTCCCACTTTCCTTTACCTTAAAGGCCATAGATTTAGGTCCATGTAGCATTGAGGTAAAATATGGCATAACTAAGGATTTGCTATTGACATTCCAATTAGGGGGTGACAGCCAAGGCATGTGTATTTGCCTTTCCTTGTCGCTTAGATCCCATTCATTGACAAGTAGATAATAGCAAGCTGATAGATGACATAGAGAAAGCCACAGCATGGAATATATATCTTAGGGAGTTTACACAAATAACTAAATAATTACAACTGTGATAAGAACTATGTTGGAAAATTACAGGGTTTCCTGAACTTGTATAATAGGGGGTGGGGGGCGGAGGATCAAAGTCCTACTTAAATAAGTGACACTGTACCTGAGGCTAGGGATTAGCGAGGCACCAGGGTGATGAGTAGGCTTGTGCAAAGAGCCTGAGAGGAATGAAGGGGAGATGTTTGTTATATCCTTTCCCATATCTTTATTTTGGATAAAGCTTTTTGGATTTTATTTTTCCTTTTCAACTGGTGAACTTTTACCTTCAAATGAGAATTAAAGGTTTTTTAAGTTAATACTGTAAAGTCATTGGAAGGTATTATCACAGACTAATTTTTTTTCTCTCGAAGGCTTGTCACATAAAGACAGAAACTATTACCTATGAAGAGAAGGAACAACAGCTTGTCAATGACTGTGTTAAAGAACTTCGTATGTATTAACACATTTTATTTTATACTTCTTGGGCAATTCTTTGGTGGTATATCACCAACTCAGAAATTAAATCAGTCGTTTCAGTAGAGGCATCTCAAGAAACAATTTTATTTTATTTTTTTTAAGATTTTATTTATTTATTTGACAGAGAAACAGAGAGACAGGAAACACAAGCAAGGGGAAGCAGCAGGCAGAGGGAGAAGCAGACTCCCCGCGGAGCAGGGAGCCCAACATGGGGCTTGATCCCAGGACTCGGGATCATGACCCGAGCCGAAGGCAGACGCCCAACAACTGAGCCACCCAGGCGCCCCACAAGAAACAATTTTAAATAGTTACTGAAAATCTTGGAATATCACATTGAGCCCACAACTCTAAACAAAACATCATATGTACTTTTAAGAAATATCTTTATTTCAAATTGCCATCATCATTAAAGAAAGACCTAGACTTGTATTAGTTATAGCATGTTAGAGTGAAAGGAACTGAAGCTTTCATTTTGTCAATAAGGAAATAGTCCTATAGACAATATAGAGAATATGATTTGCCAAAGTTAGAAAACTGATAAGTAGCAGAGCCAGGGCTTAAATGATGGCATAAAACTTTACATCCAATGAGTATTAAGTGCCAACTATGTGTCTATAACAGGACATATTTTGGTTTGATATTATTAATTAAAAATAGTTTTTAAAAATAAATCAGCTAGAAAAAGGCTTCACTAGAGAAAGATACCTAATTTCTCTATAAATATATAACCTTTTATGTTGAAAGAGAAGATATGAAACATCATGCCAGTTCATCTGGGCTGTGGGCGTCAGAATGTGATAGCTTAGAATAACAATGTTAGAGAACCAGAAAGAATGTCAATTGAATCTTCTCCATCAGAACTCCATCATGCACCTCTTATGCCTTAAAAAACAAAAGAGGAAATGACTTGCCCAAGAGCTTAGATCCCAGTCTCCTGCCTCCTTATTGCCATCCTTTGAAATATAGACCTTCTGTCAATTTTAAAATAGTTTTATATAACACTGAGAAATAGTTTTGCCACTTGTGTTTGATGTCAGAGTTTTTATATGCAAGGTTTCCTTTCTCCGTGGAATTCTAAAGGTTCTATTTTATGTGCATGTAAGAATGCTAGGTAGGCTCTAGGGATTGCTTCTGAGGCCTTGCTCAGTTTGCTAGGTATCCTGGCAAGTCTCTCTTGTACAGAAGCATCTCATAGCTTTAACAGATTGTGACTGTTTCATTTGGAAATGTTCCTTTAGATTTGTTAAGTTTAATTTTCATTGCTTGTGGGAAATTACTGATGGTCCCTGAAGAGTTCTCAAAGACAAATGAAATGATGACTTGGTACTTGGAAACATACATAATTCACCTATCTCTTTCCAGCCTTCTTGTCCTTCATAAAGAAAAAGATTGAGGCAAAACTTTTAGCTTCCTTGCCTTTATGAGTCACCTCTTTTAGCTTCATTGCCTCCTATTCAATTCTCAGCATTAGCTTATTTCAGAAGAACCTTTATTTTCTTCTACTCAATTATCTGGGTTTATTTTTTAAATTTATATTACAAATCTATTTGTGATATAGTCCAGTGCTTGTTACAAAATAGGATTTAGCCTACAGGACATAGTTTGCCAACCCCTATCCTACATTTATATTAATTTTTAAATTTCTCTTTTGTTTCCCAGGTGAAACAAATGCTCAGATGTCCAGAATGACTGAAGAATTATCTGGGAAGAGTGATGAACTGATCCGGTACCAAGAAGAGATCTCCTCTCTCTTGTCTCAAATTGTAGATCTTCAGCACAAAGTTAAAGAAGTAGGTTCATTCATTCATTCAGCAGATGTTTGTTAAGCCCTGGCCTAGTACATGCACTCTGCTAAATGCTAGATACATTAAGCAAAGTAAGCATGCTCCCTACCCCTTTACAGTACTTTAGTCTGACTGCTGGTATAGCCTGTCACTGTCACGAAATATATGAATAACTTCTTTCAAGTTACTATTTCTCTCTTTCAAGTGGGGTTAGATTTTCCTTAGAAAACTGTGATGTGGATTAGTGACTCATGCTCATTGACCTCTGAACACCTTAATTAAGATTTTGTATTCTGCCCATTTTATTGCTCTTATTTGGCTTTTGAAAGGTTAGCTTTTTATAGGCCTCTGGACCTTACCCCTGAGAGACACTCTTAAGATGGGTCTTTAAAAAAGGGAGAGTAGCCCATATTTTATATGGGAAGGCTCATTTTTCTCTTTTAATATGTTGTTAGCATGTAATTGAGAAGGAGGAACTGAGACTTCACCTACAAGCTTCCAAAGATGCCCAAAGACAGCTGACAATGGAGGTAATCAAATCTTCCTTTATCTTGTGTAATATGGCGGGGGGGGGGGGGGAAATAGTTTCTTTCATTTTCATGACTAAGAATGATTAAAGGTGATTGCCAGATTTTAAATAACAACAAAAGAGTAAGATTAAATTATGAGATCTAAGAAGTAAAGCAATTTAAAGATTCTGTCCCTAAAATTAATAACATGAAAAATCTTTCTTGATTAATAGAGAAAACCTTGTCTTTTATAAGATTCTTTAGGAATATGTGACCCTTTTACCAGTCTACCTTAACCCAACAGTTTTTAAAATAATTTCTTATAATAAGATATGTCGGGAAACACCAACAATCTTTACTTTTTATCTATATAAAAATTCTATGTATTAGATATAATTTAGTGGTCACCTAGCATACACTAAGAATCACCTGGCAAAATGAGTTATAAATGAAATTCCCAGGCACCATCCCCAAAAGTTTCCAATAGAGTAGTTCTACAGTGAGGGTTTAGAATCTGCGTGATCCAGTCCACATACCACACTTGAAGTAATTTTTGAAGTTAAAATGTACTCTGAAAAGGGTGCCTGGGTGGCTTAGTCGGTTGAGCGTCTGCCTTTGGCTCAGGTCATGATTCCAGGGTCCTGGGATCCAGCCCCACATCAGACTCCCTGCTCGATGGAGAGTCTGCTTCTCCCTCTGCCTCTGACCCTCCCCACTGCTTGTGCTCCCTCTCTCTCTCAAATAAATAAATAAAATCTTTAAAAATATATATGTACTCTGAAAATTATTACTCATTTACCATGCTTGCATACCTAACTATATAAAGAAGATTCTGGAACAAGGGAGGAGAAACTACTTGTTTGGGATGATTGAGGACCCTGGCAACATATATAGTACTTTGTAGACTTGATCTTGTCATTTACAGACTTCAGAGTGACATTTAAAAATATGCACATCTAACATTATGCTAAGCCTAACTTGACCCATAGCTATTATTCTTCCTCTATAAGTTTTTTGTTAAGATTTTATTTGTTTATTTATTTATTTGAGAGAGGGAGGGAGCATGAGCAGGGGGAGGGGCAGGGGGCAGAGGGAGAGGGAGAGGGAGACGCAGACTCCCTGCTGAGCAGGGAGCCCAACATGGGGCTCAATCCCAGGACCCCCAGATCCTGACCTGAGTCGAAGGCAGATGCTTAACTGACTGAGCCACGAGGTGGCCCCCTCTATAAGTTTATTTTAAGGATATGAAACATTAAATATTGAATTAAAGGTTATGGCTATTTCAGCTACATTTCAGATTTTTAGGAAATCATGTTTATGATAGCCAAAACATCCCTAATTCTGATGACTTGAAATATATACACACACACACATATACTCTCCTTGCTTAGTTTGTTTTAGAGCTTTTCTATTGAAATTATATTCATAAAGTTATCTAGCCCTCTGGATAAAATTAATACTTATCCAAATGAGGTTTATTTTCCCCATTGTCATGTTGAGAATATGATGAAGTACACTAATTACCATCCTTTTTTTCAGCTGCATGAGTTACAAGACAGGAATATGGAGTGTCTGGGAATGTTACATGAATCCCAAGAAGAAATAAAGGAACTTCGAAGTAGGTCTGGCCCTGCTGCTCATATTTACTTCTCACAGTCATATGGAGCTTTTTCTGGGGTGAGTTTTTCCTGGGAAATATGTTACTTGTTTAAGAAAACTTGCTTAAGATTAGATTGTTCTGAGAGTGATATGGTTTCTGGTGGTATAAAGTATCTTGAGAAGAGATAATATTGTTTGTCCTTGTTTCTGGAATTCATATATTGATTTAGGCCTTGATTTACATATTTACATCTATCTTAATACTCTATTGCAGCCTTTCTTCTAACAGACAACCTTCCAGATTTATTGTAATATATGAGATGAACCCTAAGGAAATTAGGTTTAGATCTGTGTACCATAGAGCTACTTAAACTTGGGTCATCCTTCCCTACATGCTACTTATTCAAATAGAACTCTGAACATCTAAAACTTCGTTTCAACAGATCTTGAGTTTCTTGGTATATTTAATTTCAGTTAGAGTGTAAATGCCATGAGGGCAGGATTCATGTTTGTTTAATTCATCAATATATAGTATTAAAGAAATTAATGAAAACTTGTGAGTTTATGCCAAAATGTGTAATATTGGTTCAAAGAATTATTTTAACAATCTAGTTCATAAATACTTATAAGCAATACTGTGAAATTTTTTTAAAAACAAAATATAAATTGTAATAGATTTTTTTGAAGAATATGGGAGCAGGATTTTTGTTTTTTAACTTTTTATTTTGAAATAATTTTAAACTTAGACTAACATTGCAACAATAGTACAATAGTACAATAGTTCAAAATAGTACAAAATAGTACAATAGTACAAAAACTCTCATCCTTCATCTAGATTCCTCAGTACAAAATAGTATAATAGACAATAGTACAAAATAGTACAAAATAGTACAATAGTACAAAATTCTCATCCTTCATCTAGATTCCTCAGTTTTTAACATTTTACTACATTTGTCATATCGTTCTCTTATTTTTTTTCTGGACCATTTCACAGTAAGTTATAGATACACTCGATTAACTCAGTGTCTATCTACTAAAAATAAGGACACTCTCCTATGTAACCACACTACAACCATCAAAGTCAGGAAATTGTCATTGATATACAATATTACCATCTCATCCACAGAGCCCATTTAAATTTTGCCAGTGATCCCAACAATGTCCTTTGAAAGATATGTTGTATTTGCTTGTTTCAACTGGGGATAGTTCTTCTATCTCTGCTTGCCTTTCATGACCTTTGTAGAATGTCCTCAGTTTGGGTTTATCTGATGTTTCCTCATGATTACAAATTCAGGCAATGTATTTTTGGCAGAAATAATGCCATGTTCTTCTCAGTACATTGTAATAGGAGGCTCACATTGTCTATTTATCTCATTACTGATGATGTTAATTAATTTTGACCACTAGGTTAACGTAGTATCTGCCAACTTTTCCCACTCTAAAGTTAATCAATGCTAATTGATAGTTAATCAAATTAATGTTACAAATTAACTTTACAATGATGAAAACTGGTAGATGTTACCTTAGCCAAGTGGTCAAAGTTACTCTTTTGTGGGAAAATACTGCACTTTGAGACTATTTAAATATCCTGTTTTTCTCAGCAAATATTTATCCACTAGTTTTAACATGCAGTGATGGTTCATATCTGACTCAGTTATTACTATGATGATTGTCAAATGGAGATTTTCTAATTCCATCGTTTTTTTGACATTAATTGACATTCTTTTGTCAGAGCCTTTCTGTGTCATTCATTCATTCATTCATTCATTCATTCATTGGGTCGAGGAGGCATAGAATCTTAAGCAGACTATACACACAGCATGGAGCCTGACCCAGGGCTCTATCTCACAACCCTGAGATCATGACCTGAGCTGAAATCAAGAGTCAGATGCTCAACCGACTGAGCCATCAAGGTGCCCCATTTCTGCCTCATTTATTTATTCATTTGTTCATTTAGTTATGTCTGTATGGACTCTTAGATTCCTATTTTAGTCAGTGGATTATAATCCGTTATTACTATTTTTGATTATGATACTTAAATTGTTCCAGATATGGCCAGTGGGATCTCCTTAAATCTCATCTTGCCTTTTCCTGTCCCAGTCCTGGAAAAAGCCATTTCTCCAGGGAGGTCTGGGTAGTTTTAATGAGGAATGATACTTGGAATTCAAGATCTGAGTTCTGTATATCCATTGCCACTAGAGTGTCATTACGTCTAGGCCCTCTCAGCAGATAGAGCTAGGAAATATATGTGTGTTCATACATACACCCACTCAAACACATCAATATCTATGTTTCCACCCATATTTATGTTCATATATATATGAAAACATGAGTTCACACCAGTATCTCCAGTTCTAGTCATTGTCAGCTCAGCTTCACTGAGCATGGCAGCCATACTAGTTGAATCCTCATCTCTGACCAGGGAGAGGGGAAACTTGCTTATTTTTCCTTTAATGATTTTCTACATTATAAAAGCTATACATGTTTATTGTAGAAAAGTTAGTAATTAAACAAAGCAAAAAGAAATTGTGAAATACCATCAAATCCTGACCTCCAGAGAATCATTATTGGCATCTTGGTTTATAGCCTTTCAGACCTTTTTTTTGTGTCTCCATATGTAATATTTTCTATTTATCATGTTGGTTTTTTCCACTGTTCTGTAAAAATACATCATGAAAAAGAAGTTGGTTCTTGTTAAAAGTTATATTTCCAAAATGTCTCTTTTTTCCTTGCATTTTGGCCTGTGACTATTTTCTTGTGTTTTCTTTTATTCCAACACCAAAAGTATTGGATTCTGGAGACTCTGTTAATTAATTTAAGGATAATTCATGTCTCCTAACAGACTTCTTACATAATCATTATAGGCATCTCAAACTGTTTTTCTTAGGAATCTCTGGCAGCTGAGATTGAGGGGACCATGCGTAAAAAGTTGAGTTTGGATGAGGAATCTTCTCTCTTTAAGCAAAAGTAAGTACAGATCACATGTGTTATTACCCAAACATTGGGATGGAATTAAAAGGAAGCCACAGTCCTAAGTGGTAGGTATTTTGAGATTCAGTTGTAAATCTGCTTAGTATTCAGTGTTTTTTTCATAGTGCTCACATTTGTAAGAGTACTCTCTTGTTCTGAAGTTTATTTTCTAATAATTTCTCTTAAAGTTTAGAGGCTAGGCAAGGTGGCTTTATTTTTAATGAATTGCATATACATGTCTCTTCTAAAGCACTCCAATGGTAGGCAATGGCAATAATGAATGCTTCTCTTTTGACAGAGCCCAACAAAAACGGGTATTTGATACTGTCAAGGTTGCCAATGACACCCGGGGCCGCTCCAACCCATTCCCAGCTCTGCTACCCATTCCAGGGTCCAACCGTTCAAGTGTCATCATGACAGCAAAACCTTTTGAGTCTGGTTTACAACAAACAGAGGACAAAACACTCCTGAATCAGCAGAGCAACTCAGAAGAGGTTTCAGAGTAAGAAACATAGATCATGGCACTGATTCTATAATTTTTATGGCATTGACATACCAGATTCACATACCTATATTCCAGCATTATTCTGTACTATTCCAAGGTGGTTCTAGAACTGTCAGTTTACATTCAGTAACAATGCCCTATAGCATTATTTGTGACAGATCATTGACTTCATAAAAGTTTTTAGAGTGAGAAGGCTACATTTAATTAAGTATATTCAAAGTGGAACTTGCATTGAACTATAAAATTCTTTACTACTTTCTTCTTTAGTATGGCAAAGTTTGAGTCTAAATCTTCATGTTCTAAGTCAGATTTGTTTGACTCTGTTCGGTCATTGGCAGTTGTACATAGCATCAGATGACACTTTCTCATAACCCATGCTGCTTTGGTGCCTTGAATACCTATGGAGGAAAAGTAGCTTGCTCTTAACTTCCTATTTGTTTAAACTTAGATTTTTTCCAGTTTTCATTAATTCATCTTATTGAATTACATATATATAACTAGAGTTAAACAGAATCCCTGGAAAGTCAGCAGAAGACTTTTGGAAAGGTAGGTGTTTGGCATCTGAGAGAAATCTTTCCTAATGCAGAAATCTATTCTAGAACATACCAAATACCCAGTAAGTATTAGCTGTTACCAGTAGTAGATGGGGTAGTAGTATTCTTACCATTAGTGAACACTAATTGTGAACTAGGAGCTTAAGTCTTAGTTAATCCTGTCAACAACAACCCTGTAGGGTAGGTACTGTATCTTTTCAATTTATAGTTGAGGGAAGTGAGGCTTAAATCGTTTTGTAACTTGCCCATGGTCACTTCATAGGAGGGTATTGGTCACATTTCTATAAACTACAGGTTTGGTCCATGGATGCCATTTGTTTGGTTCAAAAATAAAAATATTTGTGTTGCCAAAAAAAAGGAAGAAACCAAGAAAGAAAAGATCCATCACCCTGGGTTTTCTTTTGTCTTTCAGTTTGTACCCACAGTAGCTTTATGTGTCAATACTATGTCATTGTACACAATTAACTTAGGAGAAGATCAACAAACAGATCTTTGTAGAATTCACATCTAGTAGCCAGGAGCAACTACAGCTTGGCTTGCTACTCTTTCTTTTGATATTAATTGTAAGAAACCTCTAATTTCAAAAATATTAAAAACTGAACAAATGTGTTCACAGAACTATGAAGATGTAGTATTTACAAATCTTAGGGTTTTTTTTAAATGTTCTACAATATTCATAGAGGATTCAATGGCCCAAAGCAAATTTTTTCACATTTTAATATTTTTGAAATTATTAATGTCATATCATAGTTTAATGGGTAGCATTTTTTTCTCTCTGAGTAGTGCATAAAATAAAATAATAGTACCTCTTGTAATCAGTGGTATTATAGATTCAGTACAATATGATAAAGTTTACTTTTCTGGCTATCTAAACTAAATTTATAGTTAGTCATACCTATAGTGTCATAAATTAAGTGACTACACTTATCATGGTGAGCACTGAGTAATATTTACAATTCTCAAATCAGTATATTATATACCTGAAACTAATATAACATTGTATGTTAATTATACTTCAATATAAAAATTAAATGAAATAGAAAAGTTAGTAAACATAAAATAAGTATATTTTGGCTTGTCTGAAGTTGCTTGAAATGATCTGTAAAAAATGATGTATTAGTGATTTTAGTTTATTGTTATTATTTCTGTATTCTTGATATCTAAGGAAAAAAACACTATGATTTTAAGATCAGTCTCTTGAACATTCACCATTGTAGAAAAGAGAAGTCTAGGTTGTGCTTATCACCTTTACAGATCTAGTCAGTGAGTGATTTTCCCATAGGAACGTTCAGAAGGTGGGTCAACCAGGACCCTCTGGAGATAGTGATTTGGCTACAGCACTGCATCGCCTTAGTCTGCGGCGACAGAACTACTTAAGTGAGAAGCAGTTCTTTGCTGAAGAATGGGAGCGGAAGATCCAGGTTCTGGCTGACCAGAAAGAAGGGGTTAGTGGCTGTGGCACCCCCACAGAGAGCCTTGCCTCTCTCTGCACTGACCAGTCGGAGATCACAGACCTCAGCAGTGCCAGTTGCCTTCGAGGTTTTATGCCTGAAAAATTACAGATTGTCAAGCCCCTTGAAGGTAATAAATAAGGGCCATTCTTAAGCCACTTTGCTTATTAGCCTTTCCTTTCCTGGAATTGAACTTTGTATTTTAATTATAAGAGGACTATGTGCAGGAGATACCTTTATTACCCCAAACCACATTTGTGGGACAGTCCATTATGGTACTTACTTTGTGGAAAAAGAATGGAGAGATCTGCTTTCTCCAAGTCATCAGCCATCAGTATTTTTTTCACATAAATGTGAGAGAGGAGGAACATCCTTTCTTGTCCTCAGCTAAGATATATCATTGACAGCAGTTTTCATGGTAAAATAAATGGGATATGATAAATAAATAAAAATAATATAGATGTAATACTTCATCTCTACCTTCCTTTTTAAAAAAGAGTCCTTTACCCAGGAAGTGTCATTTACTTAGAGATATGTGTGTCTGGGTTGGTGTTTTTTTTTTTTTTTCAGTTTTGATCATTTCCTTTCAGTTTCTGTTCCCTCCGAGGATAGAACTTGAATTCAAAATAAATTTGTTTTAGGGAATATTGATTACCTTCAAATGATTCTGTTATTATCATAAAGGAATCTGCATTAGACAAAATTTTGAGTAGGTAATCTATAAGGACCCTTCAAACTCAAGGATGCTATAAGTTAGTTTCATTCATTAATGGTCAGTGCAGGTATTTGTCAGAGTTGCCCACTCTAGGGTGAATTGTCTATAGTGACATAATTAGACATTGCAGGTGCAGGTGCTTGGATGGTAATTCACCAGGGTTCTTAGACCAGAACCATGGGGATATATCCTCCTTCTAGGATCTCCTTCACTTTTGTACTCTCCCTGGAGAGCCTGGCGAATGGAGAGTCATGAGCAGGGTGGGGAAGAATACAAAAAACAAAACAAAACACTGAAATTCAGGTGTCTTTCGATCTAGAAGCCTGGCTTTTCACTTCAAAGTTCATAAGCAAGGAAGTCTTGATTTTTGTCACCTGGCAAAATACAACACCACCTCCAGGGTGCATGTCTTCCTTTTCCTCCCTGCCTCAGCATCCTAGTTCCCATTAAGGGTGTTTTCTTGGCTTTTTCACTGCTGCTTTAGATGTCTTTTTAAACTTTACTTTTGAAACAGAAAGAGTATTGCTCATACCTTTAGCATCTTGTCAGTCTTCCACAGAGAACTTTATATAAATTTTACCAAAATATTAAGACTAAATAAGTAGTTTTATTATTATCCTTTTTTACACATATAATTTTAGCCTCTGTTTCAAGATTGAATATTTGTGGGAAATTTAAAACATGCCTTATGGGGTTTGGTTTTGTTTTGTTTTTGGTCTTTCACATTCAGGATCACAAACTTTGCACCACTGGCAGCAGCTTGCTCAACCAAATTTAGGAACCATTCTTGACCCACGACCAGGTGTCATCACTAAAGGCTTTACCCAGTTGCCCAAGGATGCCATCTATCACCTCTCAGATTTAGAAGAGGATGAAGAGGAAGGTATCACTTTTCAAGTGGAACAGAAACCTTCAGTATCCAAGCCAGTAATAGGAATCTTCCTTCCAGCCATTACTTCAGCTAGTGGTCCAGTTACAGGTAAGAACAGTGCTTGGTGGGGTATGGTCCAGTAATTCTGCATTCTGACTTACAGGGTGGCCACTTGACCACCTCCACTTAAATCTAACTCAGATGCACTCAGTCTTGAAGAAAAGAAAGATCTGTAATGACAGTGGCCTTTCTCATTCTTCCCACCTCTTAGCCAGCCTGCGTAAGAGAAAGATCAATTCAGTTAGTGGTTCATAAGCCTTTTGGGCTCAGGATTTCTTTATACCCTTAAAAATCATTGAGAATTCCAGACAGCTTGTCTTTGTGGGTTGTATCTATTGATATTTACCATATTAGAAATCAAAACTGAGAAATAATCAAAATATTTATTAACTCATTTAAAAATAATAATTACATGTTAACACAAATAATATGTTTTATGAAGAATAGCTATTTTCTTTAAGTAGTGAGAAGAATAGTTTTGTTTTACACTTTTACAAGTCTCTAATTTATGGCTTAAAAGAAGATGGCTGGATTTTCATACAGCTTCTACATTCAATCTGTTATAGTATGTTGCTTTGTTTAAAGAGTATGAAGAAAATGCAGGCCCACACAGAGGTATAGTTGTAAAAGGAGAGAGTATTTTAATAGCCTCTTCAGGTATTTGTGGATAATTCTTTGATATTACACCAAAACTTGGTGAGTGGTAGTTTCTTTAAGCTTTATAATATGGAATCCAAAAACCTATCAGTGAACTTTTCATACTTAGTTACAAAATCTGTTGGTCTTTCCTACACTTTGAATGCATCTTTTACCCATCATGCACTGGTCATTTGGAAAATATTGGTTTACTGAGTTATGCAGATCTTCCAAATGTTAACATATTCCATTATATAATATATTAAAATTACATTAATATCACCACATATCTTATCAGATAAATCTTTTTAGTATTAGGAGGCTTTAAAGCTCGCAAAGGTGGATATGAGTTCTTCAAAACTCTAATTTTCACTTGAAAGGTAAAATTTTGTCACTGACAGCAAATCCTGTAAGCTGTTTTTGTTGAAGAGATAGGCTCACTACCTTCATTTCCAAGAAAATTTCTGCCAGATAGCCAAGTCTGAATAAGCATGGTTAGTTGTTCTTCCAAGTAAAAATGGTGTTCCTTGAAAAAATTTCAACTCAATGGCCCATGTGCTTTTCCTTTAGATAACCATTGTATCTTGGTATGCAGCAGAGTGCTTAATGCCCATTTCCCATTTAATCACACAGAATATTAAGATACAGGTCAGGAATCTGGCTTTTTTTTTTTTTTAACTATTGCAGGTGGGCAGCAGTGAAGAATATTAGCATAGCTTGGTATAGGTTGGTGCCATTGCCTTGATTTGTGCTAAGGAGTCAGCAGTTTTGCTCAGCATTGCTTTTGCACCAATAGTGCAAACGCCAACCCAGTCAGAAAGGCAAATAACATCTTAGCATTGCTATGAGAGTAGTTTTGACCTGTGACCTGTGGATTCCCACAAGGTCTGCAAACCACACTTTGAGAACTGTTGAAATAGATAGTTTGGCTAGAAAGACTGAATGACTAGATCTTGTTGGGGCAGGGCAGGGGGGAGGGGAGATTAATATATTTTTTCAGAATATGTTTTTCTCTTATTTCTAACCTATTTTTAATCCTTTTGAATTACAGTTTTAAAGTATTGAAGGATTCAGCTATATACTAGCCAGTTGATACTAATACAATATTTATGTGTATTTCATTTCCAAATTTGGTGATTTTTGTGCAAAAGACCCTTTACTAATGCTTAATTAACAAATAGTGATGAATGTTTTACATTATTAACCTAGTCTTTCAATTTTGTTTGATTCCATTAAAATCTCTACTTCAGTTGCAACCTCAAACCCAGGCAAGTGTCTGTCATGCACAAACTCGACATTCACCTTCACCACCTGTAGGATATTGCATCCTTCTGATATCACTCAGGTTACCCCCAGGTAAGGGGTCTGGGCAATGTGAGGCCTAAAACTTATTTCCTTAACTATGTTTTCATGAATTTATTTTAAAAATTACCTTCATTTTAACTCCCAGAATTTTAATTAATGTTCTGTGATCATTTGTCTTTAGGATATTTTCACATTGTATCTTCTCTTTTGGTCATTATAACTCTTTGAAGTTGGCAGTGAGTATGTATTGTGTAAGTGAAAAACTGAGGCATAGATAGTTTAGGTAACTGGTCCAAAGGCAGAGAGGTAGCAAATGACCCAGCTGCAACTGTACCCAGAGTAAGCTAAACTGCAAGATTTGAGGGACCAGTCCTCAACACAAGACTGTCCTCACTTGTTTTTTTGTGGATTTTTTTTTTAAGATTTTATTTATTTATTTGTCAGAGAGAAAGAGAGAGCACACAGGCAGGGGGAGCAGTAGGCTCCCTGCTGAGCAAGGAGCCCGATGCGGGGCTAGATCCCAGGACCCTGAGATCATGACCGGAGCCAAAATCAGGCGCTTAACCAGCAGAGCCACCCAGGTGTCCCAAGGCTGCCCTCACTTCTGACACCACTTGCAAGTTCTGCAAGTTCAGGGTGTTCCCAAAACCACTCTGGTTTGATAATTTGCTAGAAAGATTCACAGAACTCACTGAAAGCTATTAGGCTCATGGTTGCTATTTATTATAGGAAATGGATACAGGTTAAAATTAGTCAAAGAAAGAAACATAGGTCAAAGTCTGGGAGGGTTCCATGTGAAAAGTTTTCCTCCTCCTTAGGATTCGTTACTTTCCTAGCATCAATGTGTGATAGTACATGCAGAGTATTACCAACTAGGAAAGCTCATGCAAGCCTCACTATCCAGATTTTTTATTGAGGTTTCAGTGCATAGTCATGATTGATTGATTGATCGATTGCCCATATAGTTGAGCTCACCTCCAGGTCCACTGACCTAAAAGCCCCCACCCTAAATCACATGGTTGTTCTCTCTGGCGTGGTTAACCCCCATCCTAAAACTATTGGGTGTGGCCAGCTCACCCCAAGATCTAGTATGGCCAGCCTTCATCCCAAACAAAGACACATGTATCAGACACGGCATAGATTACCTCCCAGAAGCTGAGGGCAAAGGCCAGAACCCTCTGGGCAAGGCCAAATTATTTACTATACAGGCTACAACATGCATATTCTAACACATAGTTGAGGGATCTTATTAAGCCATATTGCTGCTATTTCTGTCCTACCAATTCGCAAAAGAATCAAAGGTGGTTTTCAAAGGTACATACAACATTGGGATAATGTTAACTAGGAGTAGTGAAGAAAAATGAAGCATAGAGGAATCAAGAGTAAGGATATAAAATGGATAGAAGAATCAAACTAGTATACAAATTATAACATAAAGTCTTATATACTTGCTAATGTGAACCATGTATTTGAGTCTTAACTTTCTAGCTGCCAGCGTGGAAGGAAATAAGATTATGATTCACAATGTATGTGTAAGAGCAAATCAATTATTTAGGGAAGCATTGGGTTTCATCCAATAAAGATCTTAGTAAAGTCTGTAATGAACAGGCATAGCTGCAGTTTTTCCACATTGTTCTTATGTCAACAAGATAATAAGTTTTATAAAATTGGTTCTTGAGAGGACTCTCAATACAAGTTGATACCATATGAAGTATATAGTTTGGGAAAGGACAGTCAGTTCTACAGTAAAGTAGGAACAGGGAGGTGGGAAACTGAGAGTATAGTCTATAGACTGCATCAAATTAGAGGTTCTTAGTTGGATTTGTTTAACCACGGAGTCAAACTTTTTTGTTTCTTTCATACCAGTTGGTGCTTTAGAAAGCTTATTTATTAATGAATTATTAGTTCTAATAATAACTTTGTTCATAATCATTAAAAATTTTGTTATCTTGATATACTGAGTATTTTGTGTTAAAGTGAAAGTTTATCTATTAAATACTGGTAACATTTGCCAAGGGAGGGAAATTGGCTAAAGAAGTCCCTTCTCTGCTCTATCACCATTTCCCTGAGTACATGAGTTCTTAGCATTTTTTTTGTTTGTTTCTAACAAAACAGAATAATAGTTGTCAAAGCTTTTAATTATTTTTTTTTAAGATTTTATGTATTTGACAGAGAGAGACAGTGAGAGAGGGAACACAAGTAGGGAGAGTGGGAGAGGGAGAAGCAGGCTTTCCGCTGAGCAAGGAGCCCGATGCGGGGCTTTATCCCAGGACCCTGGGATCATGATCTGAGCCGAAGGCAGATGCTTAATGACTGAGTCACTTAGGCGCCCCTTTTAATTATTTTTATGTTCCCAGAAACACATGTTTGAAGTCAAGGTTAAGAAAAATTGGTTTCCTGGGTATCCTTATACTACTATTGTTTGGAATTAACATTCTTGAAAATAGAAATTTTAACAATTTCAACTTTAATGAGTTCTTGGTAATATAAAATTGAAAGATTAAAAAGAAAACAATTTCTCCTTAGAAGAACATCTTAGGTTTAATATAAAAGATTGTATTTTCTAGAAAAGTTGGAGAATTATTTACTCATGGATTATTGTTTTTGGTGTATTTCACTTTATGGAATGAATATATAAAAATAAAAATTTCTGGTTACTTTCTGTAATATTTTCTTTGATTTCTATCATAAAATTTATTCATATTCCCAAAGACACATATTTTGAGTTATAATTTAAGAATAAAGTTATCTAAGAGTAAACTTTCTCATATCCTATGAAAAGAAGTATGTTTCAATGAGTTAGTGACTTAGTTATAAATTACAAATAATTAACCAGTCACTGAAGTAACATATCAAAATTCTTATTGTTCAAATCTTTCCAAAGAGTACAGTTACTGATGTATAGCCTGTTGTTCTATATTTACTACGGATAACTAATGTAAATGCTAACTTGGAAATTACTTTTTATTTTTAACACTCTCTCCTGCTCTTTCTTTCTTTCTTTCTTTCTTTCTTTTTCCCCCAAAGCCCTGGGTTCCCTTCGTTATCCTGTGGAAGTAGTGGTAGCAGTTCATCAAACACAGCGGTGAGTTCTCCTGCTGTGTCCTATAGACTCAGCATTGGCGAATCTGTTACCAACCGACGAGATTCCACTATAACCTTCAGTAGCACCACGAGCTTGGCCAAACTTCTACAAGAGCGAGGCATTTCTGCTAAAGTGTATCACAGCCCAGTTTCAGAGAGCCCCCTCCTCCAGCCTATCCCTAAAGCCCTGGCTATTCCTTCTACACCACCAAATTCACCATCTCACTCACCTTGCCCTTCTCCTTTGCCCTTTGAGCCTCGAGTTCATCTCTCCGAAAATTTTTTGGCCTCCCGACCAGCTGAAACATTCCTCCAGGAGATGTATGGTTTGAGACCTACCCGGAACCCTCCTGATGTTGGCCAGCTGAAGATGAACTTAGTGGACAGGCTGAAGAGACTGGGGATAGCCAGAGTGATCAAGACCCCTGATGCACAGGAAAATGGAAGAAGCCAAGAGGCAGAAATTGGTCTTCAAAGACCAGACTCTGCTGTTTATTTAAATTCAGGTAGCAATTTATTGAGTGGACTGAGGAGGAATCAGAGTCTTCCAGTCATGATGGGTAGCTTGGGCACCCCAGTTTGCACAACTTCACGGAAAATGGATATCCTGAAGGAAGACTGAAGTTCAGCAGTTAACTGACCTCTTAAACAAATTAGCACATGAAGGATAGATTTGCACTGATATATGTAGTCTGGTCTGACTGAGAGACAAGGAATGTTGCAGATGGGTTGTGAATGTGGAAAGGGGAAAGTGGAACAATGGAAACAATTGGGACGAGGCCCTAATGAATGAGTCTAATAAATTGAAAGTATAAATGAATGGGTCATGAGTGTTTGGAGGCAGAAAAGGAAGAAAAGTTTAATATACTCCTTCAGTTGGATGTTCCTATCTTGAGAATAAAAAGTGACTGGACAATAAATTCAGTAATATCAAAATATACCAGTTATACTGAACTTGCTAGCACATTTACTTCTAGTAAGCAAAAGCAGCAAGAACCCAGCTTAGGAGATGGGAAGAGAAAGGGAGCAGCTTTGATCATTGCCTATAAAAAGCTGAACTGCAGGGTTGCCAGGCTAAGCCCCATCTGTTACTGAGGCTTTTATGTTTTACCCTGTTAAGGTCTGCTTAAATTACATATCCATCAAATGGTATGTACCCAGCAGTAGCAAACAAGGAATTTTATCTTTTTCATAAAATCAGAGTAGTGGAAACTCCCTTTTGCTTTCTGTTTTCAAGCCTTTGAGCCACTGGGAGCCCAAACACCACCCACATTCCTTTTGTATTTGTGATTAATAAAGGTTCATTTTTAAATTTGTATTTTTATACAATACCTCCAAAAAACCAACATGAATTGGGGGGTAGGTAGGATTTACTTAAGAAGGAAAATATGGATAAGTTGGAACCAAGGAAACTTGTTTTCAGAATATGTCTTTTAGATAAGGACAGTGGCCAAGGCATATGAACACAATTACATGTCTTTCAAATTTCCTCGGAGGCTGGAAGGGGTTAAACCAGAAGTGCAATCAATAGGAATTAGGGAATGTTACGTATTTATGTCTGTATGTTTTTTGTAAGGAAAGTTACTTGCAACTAAACTTTTTCCAAAGTGCTATGCATATTTTTCAGTGAAGATGAGATGTATTTGCACAAAAATTCTCAGGCATATTAAATTATTATAAGCTAAAGTAAAACCCAGGTGCTTGCTTTGAGATTGTGGTTTTTTTAAATGTAAAATTAAAACATCTGTCTTTTTCTTGATATCTGTAGAATTCGAGAATGAACATTTTTAATGGGAAAGTCAAAGCTTCTGCTTTTTTTCCTGGGATTCCTTTTTTTTTTTCTTTACAAATTCTGTGAAATGGCAAAGTAAAACTCATGGGTTAGGTTTCAGCGTTCAGCAGTGTGACACAAGGCTGTGAATTGGGAAGAAACAGATCTGTTTCGCTGAGTGTTGCTGATCAAGGTCTGTTCCTCAGATCACATGGCTTTCTCTACACAGTACAGTTCAGAAAAAAATACCATTATACATTATATGAAAGGCATGATGGAGAAGAAATGAGGGAGGGGGCTAATTATTTTGTTTTTGAAAATGGAAGGCATATTGATCTTTTTGGAGCTTAATTTGCAAATGTTTTGCTCATTTCTTCTGACTTAACTGAAAGGCAGTTTTCTGAAGAATTCTTGGTGAGAGTTTTGCTCCTTTCGTTCCCATTGATACACCTATTCTCATGCCTGAAGAAGGGTCCTTCCTTTCCCCTCTTGAGGTGCCTCTCCTACCTGAAGAAGCTATGTGCTCAAAAGGGTAGAAAAACCAACATGAATGCAGTAGTAAGAATGTGTGAGTTTACCATGCTTTTTAGAAGCTTAATAAAACTTTTCTAAATTTCTTAAAAACAAAAAGTGAAAGTGTCCTCTCCCCTTCTGTCAGTCATGCTGAGGTCATAACATGTTCAGAAAGGATTCCAGCAGGTCCATAAGTGAATGTAAGTGTCCCTGAATGTGGTAGGCACTAACCAGAAGAATTCCTTGTTTAAAGATGTTTAAATTTCCAGAATATTCCAATTCACTTTTTAAAAAAATAGTATTTGGTTTCTACTTCCTAAAGTGACTCTGGGGTGCTTATTTTAGCCAATTCTTAAAGCTTTTTATTTATTCTCTAAGAAAGTAGTCTTCCTGTTGCCAGTTTCCAAGAAACATCAGGAAGTAGGAAAATGTAGGGCCAGAGAGTAGTACAAAGTGTTAAATTATCAGATTTGTGTATCTTATATAAAGAGCTATAAACTAAGCTAGATTTTGGAGTATTCTGTATAATTAGTGTACTTTTTTTTATAACTGATGCTAAAATGATCATTCTGGAGGCAGGGTGAGGGCATATTCACAGCCAAATAAGCACATCTAATTAAAAGAGACCCAGACTTAAGTTTTTGAAAATTGGACTGATGTTACTGTTCTGCCAGAAACATAATGATTGTATCCTGGCACATGCTTGTCTCTAGAAATGAATCTGTTTGAAATTGGGGTTTGCTGTTTTTAAGATTCCACCTAAAATCATTTTTGGTACAGCCTGAGAATCTCTATTATAACAAAGCTGTGCAAAGTATAGTAAGAAGACCTGGAGCCTTGTAGGAAGTTTCTCTTAAGCTTATCTGTTATACTTTCGTCCTGTCACATTTTAGTTTTTCAGTATCAATTGTGTATATACTTTTATGCCACTATAGGAAACTCTAATCTTTTTTTTTCTCCTTCATGAAGGTTCTCAGTGATTATACCTCAGGTATTTCTGAGTATCCTACTATCTATAGGAGGGATACCTTTGTGAGCTCAGAATGACAAGTTTTCCTGAATTATGATGATCCCAAATCTTACGTAAATAGCCTTAGGCTTGGGTCTTAGGGAGAACTTAATGACCGTTAGAGTAGTTTTTTAAAAGATTTTATGCTTTATGTCCTTGGCTTGACATGAATGAACAGACTTCGGCAAAGGGAGGAAATAAAGAGACAGCTCATGACAAGAGCTTATGCTGTAGAAAAGGTGTATTTTATACAGTATTCAAAGTCTGTTCTTTTGTTCTGACCATTCTAGTACATAATTAGTACTTGTTGGTTGCTCACATTGACTTTAGACATCTGCAACGAGAGCTCTCAAGTGTTTAATGGTCCACTCGTTTGATGTCAGATGCCCACAGGCCTATACTCCAAGTGTAACACCGCAGTGTCCACACCCGGGTGGTTGCATTGCAGAGCACAGCTGCCTAGGGGTTGTGGTTCAGTGCCCTCTGGGGCCGCCAGGGAAATACTGTTGTTGGATATCTAGGGCTTGACTTTGTCAAATAGCTCTTTGTGCACCTACCTTTGCTTTGTCAAATGTAAATCAGATAATAAACATGAGTATCTTCTTAAATTTTTATTTGTCTTTCTGTGTTTTTGTCCCAGTTCTCACAGATTATCCTGCATTGAGTCTTTCCTTTCCATTACGTTGGTTTTGGTAGAGAAAACAACCTCTCTTTGCCAAACCAATGCAAAACAAATCAACAGTAGTCATAAGTAGTAAACAGATCTTACTGTATTTTCTGAGATATATTTTTCAAAACGGGATGGAGTGTCTATATTTGCCATATTGTTTCCTTAGCAAAATAACAGCCGCAAAAAGTCATTGCAGATCTTTAATTTGGGAAGACTGAGAAAATGTGAAGCAATTTTTTTCCTAAACTCCACAATTTACTGTTGATGCTCTTAGCTATTTAGAAACTGTTTTCAGCAGACAGTCTCCCCTTTGCTGTCCTGCCTGCTACTCCCTTGTGGTGTAGTCAATAAACTTCTCTCTCTTTTGTTCTGCCTTGGGTGAATTATTTTACCACCCACACCGCTGGCCCCTACCCAACTGGAGCGCCCCACATTTGGTCTTCCCAGATTCTCTGGGAATTTCTTGGAACTTCCCTCAGTGGACCGACTCTAGTAGTCCTTGGGAAACTGAGGATCCAAAGCCCCAGGGGGAACCCACCAGACCGCCCTTGCCCGAAAGGGTGAGGGATTTTTCCTTCTTGCCCTTCAGAGGGACTCCTCCTTCCCTCTCCTTTCTCTTTTCAGCCCCCTGGCGCCCTAATCCTAGTACTTTTCAGACAACTGAAGATCTCTGGCCAGGGCAACTCCCTGATGTGGTCTAAAGGTGTGAAGGTGATCAGGTTGGACTGCTGGTGCCCGTGACAACAAAGGACCCCTTTCCCTTCCTCTCCCACTCCATCTCCTTTGAGGTCTCCATTCCCATTGTGCTTCTTTTGGAATTCCCTCCTTCCCCTTTTCCTTTGTTCCCATGGATCCAGCTGCCATCTTCATCTATAGGCAAAACGCATTCCTATGCTCTGAGTGGTGCATCCTTTCCGCTCCTTTTTCCAACCCGGTCTGGCCACCTGGTGTCCAGCTTTCCCTGTTGCAGAGGATGTCCCAGCAGGGATTTCTATTGCCATTTGCTGCAACCCTCCCCTTGGTGGGATGCCCCAGTAGAGTCAGTCACCCCATATAAGGTTCAGTCCTTTTTCAGGTCAGTGGGATGCCCTGACCGAAAACATTGCAACCATGAGTCAGGAGTTCCATTGCCTTTGGTGGGATACCCCTTTGGGAATCAGCAACCAGTCTTTCCCACTATGGGACAAATTCCCTCTTTTCCTTTGGACTCACTCTTGGGCTATTCTTAAGAAATGGAACAAATGTGATGCCCAAGGCCTGAGAAAAATGTCTCATCTTTTTTATGTAATGTTTCCTGGCCTTAGTACAAACTCCCAGATTAAGAGGTATGGCCCCTCCATGGAACCCTTTCTTACTATTTTCCAGCTTGACCTCTTTTGCCAGAATTCCTCCAAATGGTCAGGAGTCCCACACGTGCGAGCCTTCATGTCATTGTCCCCAAATCCTGACCTCTGCAAAATCTGTAGAATGTGTTTTGCTAGGTTTCATGGCCTTCTGATCCTGCAGATAGCTATCAAACCTGAAACTTTGAGGTTTTGCTGTTAAATGATTAGTTGGATTGAATTCATTGGATAGCTAAGTCATTTTCAAATAAACTCCTAAAGCATTGGTTAATGATGTAGGTCTGTCTCCTTTTGACTTCTTACTGCAGAGAAACTAAAAATACTTGGGTCTGTTGGAAAACATTCTTTGTGCCTTATTGAAAGATTATACTTTGAAAACTGCATGTGCCTAAAAATTATGAAATGTGTTCATAAATTTGCCAATCTAAAGAATTTTGGTGTAATAGTTCACAATTTGTTACTACTTAGTTTTCACTGGAGACTAAGGTTCTAAGTTAAAATTTTGCTATATGTAATTAAGACTGATGGAAATGACAAGGAAAGCAACTCCATATGTAAGAAAGTAGGAGATGTGTAAGAAAGGTGTCAGGAATGAGAATACATTTTTGTTGAGGGAAAAAGAAGGTAATTTTGTCCCAAAATGAGACTACTTATGTGGAGAGAAAAGACTTAGGACAAAATCTGAATACAAAAGAAAGCTGTAGGTCTGTGAAGGGAAAGCTCTAGAAAAGAATTTTATGTGTGGTCAGGATGAACTAAGATTGAAACAAATGGTACCTGAACCCTCTGAAATTCAGAAACTCTCAATGAGTATTCTTTGTTCAATGGCAATTACAATTATTTGCATAAGTCCAGTGAGAATCTATTCTTCTTGTAACAAGATACCATTGGAAACATTGGTTATATTACCAAGGTTTTAACTGGAATGTCATATTTGAGAGAGACATGCATAGACTCAGATATAACCAGACAGCTGTAAGGAATTAAGGTTGACTTTATGAAGCCAATAGAGACCCTTGGAAATGTTGGTCTGGTACCTTGCTTACAGAATTCCCAGCAGCCTTACCAGGTGAGTAAAGAATATCACTTTCTGGGAGGTGCAGGAACCTCAGGATTTGCTGGGGAACCTCGAGAAGAGCAATTTGCCCAAATCTACAGGTATTGCAGGCATGTCTGATGGCAAGCATTTGGTTCGGCTTCTCACCTCAAGAGTCTATTAAAAGTTCAGCCTGCAGATTCCTTGTGAAAAGTTCCAGCAAAGCAAATTTTAAAGGGTCTCTATGGTCAAACACTATTCTTGTTGAACTTATGTAAATAATTAGGGCAAATTTGTTAAAATTGGACTTGTTTTTTGAATGAATTAGTCTTGATTTGGATACAAAATTTAGTGATTTAGTGATATTCCCAGCATCTTTAATTGTGTTTTCTTTCACAAATGAAGAGCAGCAGTAGATGTGTTTAAGTCCCAAAACCTTCTGATGAGGGTAATATTTGAGGGCATTCTGTTGACTTACATCTCAGTTTTTACTACATTAAGTTTGACTTATGCTAGTATCAAGTTTTGTTTTTCATTGGTTTTTATAAAATAAGTACCTAAATGCCATAGAATTTTCAAATGAACAAATGTTGCTGTGCAGGTTTGGTAAAGATGACAAAATACAGCTGCTGGCTGGCAGGCATGAAGAGTTTTATTCTAAGGAAATGAGAGTAAAACACACCAAAGATGTGAGATATTAGCGAAAAATACATAAAAGTCAAATAATTTAAAAAGTGTTCCATAACATTTATTTTTCTTGCCTTCTAGCAAAATCACTAAGTTATTTAAAGGCAAGATTTTCACATTATATTTAAACATTACAACAAAGGGCCAGAAAACTTTACAAAATATTTTAATTTTGTGTAATCCACTACCACTTAAAAAGCTATTTCACCATCTTTCAAGGGACTCTCTAGATACACACAGTTCTATACAATAATATGAAGAAGTAGTGCCATGCTTCATCCATGTTCCATCTAGACTCATACATAGATATATATAAATTTTAAGGTAATCAGAATTCATATTGCAAAATATTCTTCAGCCACAAAATGCAGGTCTTGCAAGTACCACTCCATTATATAAGTACCTGTGGAATTACAAATTAAAACATTAGGGGGCGCCTGGGTGGCATTAGGGGGCGCCTGGGTGGCTCAGTAGATTAAGTGTCTGACTCACTCAGGTCGTGATCTCAGAGTGGTGAGATCAAGCCACCCATGGGACTTCACCCCCAGCTGAGAGTCTGCTTGAAATGCCACTTGATATTCCCTCTGCCCCTCCTCCCACTCGCGGGCGCGTGCACGCAAGCTCCCTCTCTCCACTAAACAGATAAAAGTCTTTAAATAAAAAAATTAAAATGTTAAAAGAAGCGATAAATGGATGCTCGGCACCACTGGAAAACAGTATTTCATTATGCGTGAATCGATGCATCCATACTGACAACTTTTGACAAGCTACCTTTCCTCTCTCCTCGCTGCTGCTGCTCTCATTCCTCCTGAATTCCAAAGCAGTGTCTGTCTCTGACCTTAGCAGCACAACCCAGAAACCTTCCTAGCATTTAAGAAAAAAATTGTATTCTTGAAGTATAGCTGACGCACAATGCTATGGTAGTCTCAGGTCTGCAACACAGTGATTCAACAATCCTATACATTACACAGTGCTCACCAGAAGTGTGGTCACCATACAAGGTTATCACAATGTTATTGGCTATCTTTCCTATGCTGTACTTTATATCCCCGTGACTTATTTCTTTTATTACTGGAAGTTTGTACCTCTTGATTCCCCTCCTCTATTTCGCCCATACCCCATCTCCACCCCTCTGGCAACCACCAGTTTGTTCTCTGTAGTTATGAGTCTGTTTCTGTTTTTGTAAGTTTTGTTTTTTGGATCCCACATTTAAGTGAAATCATATTGTATTTGTCTTTCTCTGAAAAGATTCTCAGCATCACTAATCATTAGGGAAATGCAAATCAAAATCACAATGAAATATCACCTCCCACTTGTCAGAATGGTTATTATCAAAAAGACAAGAAATAAGTGTTGGCAAGGATGGGGAGTAAAAGGAAACCTCATGTCCTGTGGGTTGGAATGTAAATTGGTGCAACCACTGTGGAAAACAGTATAGAGGTTCCTCAACAAATTAAAAATAGAAATGCTGTATGATCCAGTAATTCTACTACTGGGTATTTACCCAAAGACAATGAAAACACTAATTTGGAAAGATACATGCACCCCTATGTTTATTGCAGCATTGCTTATAAGAGCCAAGATATGGAAGGAACCCAAGTGTCCATCCACAGATGAAAGGAGAAAGAAGATGTGGGGTTCAATGAAAGATTACTCAGCAATAAAAATAGAATGAAATCTTGCCATCTGGGACAATATGGATGGACCTCGAGGGTATTATGCTAAGTGAAATAAGGCAGACAGAGAAAGACAAATACCTTCATAGCATTTTGACAGTCATCTTTTGTTTTGAAGATAAAGGGTAAGAGGTGTGGAGAAGCATTCCCCTGGATCCTGAATGGGGTTACTGATGAGAACAACAGATGTTTAGGGTAATGGGTCCTGCTGTTCCAGTGCTGAGCCCCGTAGGTGTTTGTATGACTCCTGTGGCTTCCTGGAGGGGGACCATTTGGGAAGAGCTGAATCAGTCACTTAGCAGAGCACCCTAAAGTGAGATCTTCAAAGACAAGAAGCAATCAAAGGAAACCAAGGAACGTGGAGATAATGATAAGCTCCCCGAAAGAACACTGTCTTTTCCACACCGGGAGTATTCTCAGAGAGCCACAGAAGGCTTACCCAAAAGGAAATCTTCTAAATACTCAACTGGCTGATCACACTTGTCACTTCCTGAGGGCCACAGCATCCCACAAGGTGGTGCCCATTTCCCAATCCAATGTGCAAGCTAATTTTGATGATATAATTGGGTTAAGTCACAGTTTCTCTTTTACTTATTCAACCTCTACTCTCTTATACATCTGACCTCTCCCACCTCCATGCCAAATACTAAGGCACATTGCTTTGGGGAACATTACTGACAATGTTAGTAGCATCAGTCCCCTTTCTGGGTCTTTGGAAAAAGCCTTTTGCACAATCCAAAGTTTCCCTAAATTCAATCAAAGAGCAGTTGACACTTGGCCCCTAAAAGCCTTCCTTTCCTTCCCCTCTGCCGTTTTGGATCTGACAAAGTTGTACTCATGTCTAAATAGAGGTGGAAAGAAAAATCCTAAGGTAGTGGTAATTCGTGCCAAGCCTTGGCCAAGTCAAGTGACCTCCTTCCAATGCCTGCCTCCTTTGTACCTTCGCTGTTAGCCACTCTCCCCACAAGACCCAAATCCTGCTTTTTATAAATCATGAGAAAGCATTTAGATATAAAATTTCACACAGACTCCAAGTAATATCCAATCTCTAGACAGAGATGGATTTAACTGGATTAGTCAAATCTATTCATTGTTCTCTTTGTGACTTTTTTGCCTCCCTTTTAGTTTTTGAAGTTGGTCTTCATCTAGTCTGCCCGTGGTGCCTGGAGTTGGGGCAGCCAGAGTGTAACCACAAGGCTCCCCTCAGTTGACACCCTGAGATGGGCATGAGAGAAATATGGAAAAAAACCAATTCCCCAATGACATTGCTGAGTCTGCATCAATCTGGTAGCACTACTTCCAGACTTTGTATTTCATGAAACTAATGAACCTTTTTTATTTAAGCCATTTTCATTCAAGTGATGGTTGTATGTATTTGAGCTATAACATGGTCCACCCTTTAAGAAATACTGTTGTAAATATTGGTGGCGCTCCTCAGGGCTCTGTTCTAGACCCTATTCTCTTCTTACGCCCTTCCCCTGTGTGATCTCATCCACTCCCTTGCCTTTAAATATTATTTACCCTGAAGACTCCTAAAGTATTTCTGGCCCATACTCTTCCTTTGAAACCCAAATCATGGAACAAACTCTGTAATGGACATCACCACTTGGGTGTCTCCCTGGCACCTCAAACTCAACATGTCCAAGTTGAAGTCATGATCTGCTCCTTTGAGGCTGTTAATCCTCCAGACTTCATCATCTTAATAAAACGACACTGCCGTCTATTTAATTGCTTGAGCTAGAAACCCATGAATCATCATTACCTCCTCCTTTTCTTCATTGTGACATCTGATCAATCTCCAAGTCTTCTTGTGTCCTCTCCTCTCCATCCTTACTGCTGTTCCCCCAGCCAAGGCCACCGCTGTGTCTCATTTGACCACTGCCACGGATTCCTAACTGGTTTCCCTGCCTCCTGACTTGGCCTCTCCAGTTGTTTCTCTACATTGCAGTCAAAATGATCTTTCTGGGGGCGCCTGGGTGGCTCAGTCATTAAGCGTTTGCCTTCGGCTCAGGTCATTATCCCAGGTCCTGGGATTGAGCTCCACATCGAGCTCTCTGCTCAGTGGGAAGCCTGCTTCTCCCTCTCCCAAACCCCCTGCTTGTGTTCCCTCTCTTGCTGTCTCTCTCTGTCAAATAAATGAATAAAATCTTTTTTGAAAAATGATCTTTCTGTTCAAAACTAGTCAAATCCCTTTCTTTGACTCTTAAGAAGTCCCTGCTGTCCATTCCCACTGCATCTGGTGATGCCCGTAATGTAAGCTTCTTTGTGCTTTTATTGAATTTATTGTCTGCTTCCCCACCAGTCTCTAAGCTCTATGGAGCACAGGAACTGAGGTATATCCCCCCCACCTCACAACAGTGCTTGGTACACAGTAGATAATAAATGTGAAGTCAAATGAATGAATGAATTTATAACATTCTTTTGTAAACTATGGGTTGTGACCCATCAGTGGATCATGAAATCAACCAAGTGGATTTATAATGAGCTTTCATTTTAAATAGAAGAAAAAATAATAGATGAGAATAGTATGTAATAAAGATATTATTTCATGCAACTTTTTATTATAAATGTGTAAAATATATTTCTTATAATGAGTTGCAGTTGAATAAAAATGAAAGCCACTGACCTATCATAAGCAAGCATTTTTTTCTGTAATAAGAAAAAGCAGCTTTTCTGCTTAGAAAAACTTAGGGGGAAAAAATTGTCCAACTCCTTGGTGACTGAAAAGGATTCTTGCCCTAGGGGATTTGTACTTTTACAGATTTCAAAGCCTGAAATTCAAGGAAGAAATTGCCTCTAGGTTTTAGGTTTCTGTAAGCAAAGACAAAAGAACTTAAAATCCTCCACAGATCCTGCCTTGCAACTACGGTCACAGGCCAATTAAGCTTAGGAGTGCTGTTTAATTCTATTTCCTCTGAAAGTATAGCTTAAGCATATTTTGTCTTGTGTCTTGGAGAATTTAACTGGCTGCTTCTCTCAGCCTTCTCTCTTTGAGAGCAGAGGGCCTGAGCCAATGAGGTGCTGCCTTCTGTTTCCATAGCAATAAAAGAAACAAACCTTTGCCTGCCACCTCCCAAGGACAAACCTCACAACTCAAGGCCCAAGTCAAGAGAGTCTGAATGGTAAGCTGGCTTTCTCCTCAGTTTGACTTTCATTGCAATATTGAAGGACTCAACCTGGACTGTCCTTAGTTGGGAAATTTGTACTCATGCCAGTTCAGCCTTTGTGAAAGCCTTTGATTGGATTCACTGAAAGTCTGTCTCCTCGCCCTACACATACTGTGGATTTTCTGCTTTGGCATTTCAATCACTTGGAATGACCACTAACGTCTTGGGTTCTGGAACCTCTGGATTTGATCTAAAATGAATGCTGATTTTATGTTGATGAAAAACAGTTTCTCTTGTGGTGTCTTTAAGACTCTTGACTTGGAAAAGAATCACATGAGAGAAAATCTTTGAGCAGTCCAAGGTAAACTCTTTGGAAAGATGTTTTATTTTTTATTTTTTTTAAGATTTTATTTATTTAGGGGCGCCTGGGTGGCTCAGTTGGTTAAGCGACTGCCTTCAGCTCAGGTCATGATCCTGGAGTCCTGGGATCGAGTCCTGCATTGGGCTCCCTGCTCAGCAGGGAGTCTGCTTCTCCCTCTGACCCTCTTCCCTCTCGTGCTTTCTATCTCTCATTCTCTCTCTCTCTCAAATAAATAAATAAAATCTTTAAAAAAAAAAGATTTTATTTATTTGACAAAGAAAGACACAGCGAGAGAGAGAACACAAGCAGAGGGAGTGGGAGAGGGAGAAGCAGGCTTCCCGCCGAGCAGGGAGCCCGATGCGGGTCTCGATCCCAGGACCCTGGGATCATGACGTGAGCCAAAGGCAGACGCTTAACGACTGAGCCACCCAGGAGATGTTTTATGTAATTTTTTTTGTCTGGTTATTAGTCCAAACTTGTGACCTTTCTGAAGGCTCAGCTGGCTTACTGGTAACTACAGTGTCACCACTGGACACATTCAGTGACACATTTACCACTGAGCCTCAGGTAAAATCATCAGAGAGAAATACAGGAAAGGAAAAGAGTAGGGAGAAAGAATCCTAAATCACACATGAGTGTGCATGCGTACACACACACACACACACACACACACACACACCCCTATATTCTTAAAGCCATACAATGCAACATCAAGCCACTGTGAATGCAATAGATCTATCTATGCTGATATGGAAATATCTACTAGATATCCTGTTATATAACAAGTCCAAGACATAGTGTGTAAAGTATACTCTCATTTATGTAAAAATTTTTAGGGATTTTATATATATTATATGTAGTCATTTTCATAGAACATATCTGGAAGTATACCCTCAATAAAAGCCTGTTAACAGTGGTTCCTTCATGGAGAGTACTGGAAGTAGAGGGCTGATGTTTAGCTGGTACGTAGTCATTGAAATATTGAAATATTGCCATACTGGTTGTATACAGAGTTGACCCTTGAATAACAATCTTGAACAAGGCCAGGGGTTGGGGCATTGACCCCTATGCGGTCAAAAATCCTAGTATAACTTTAGACCCCTTAAAAATGTTGACCTGGTGGCCTACTGTTGACCAGAAGCCTTATCCATAACATACAGTCGATTAACACATATTCTTTCTAAAAGATTTATTTATTTATTTGAGAGAGAGAGCGCATGAGCATTGGGGAGGAGGGGCAGAAGGAGAGGGAGATTATCCAAGCCCATCAAATGTCCTCCCTGCCACTTTGGTTGCCCAGGTCCTCTTCTGGTCCCCCAGACCTCCTATGATTAAGCAACTAAGGGTTTAATGCCCGGAATAAAGGTAGGAGTGGAGTCCTGCAGGGCCCTGTTCCAGCCCTACAGTCCATGTCTATTCTGATTGTTCAACAGTCTTGTCTTACTAGTTGTTAAATATCTTGAGTATTTATCCCCATCGGTGTTCAGCAGGAGAGGCCTTCACTTTTTAAAAGCAAAAGAATATACACCAAGGCATTGTTTACAATAGAAAAAAAAAGAAACAACCAAATGTTCATCAATACACAACTGGCTAAAAATATAATGGGTACGGTTGTAGCATAGAAATTTATACAGTTATGATAAAGAAACTAATCTTAGACTTGTTTTATAGATTTGCCTTAATATAATTAAAATTATGGATTTGCTTCAAATTTGTTTTAAAATATTTGTTTAAACAGATAATCTGGTATTAAAGGAGTGGGCTGGGTATAGATGAATGAGATTAGCCACAAATTGCTAATTGTCCAAGCTGGGTGACAAGTGAGTTCATTATACTGTCTTCCCTACTTTTGTACATTTAAAAAATGTATCCACAGTAAACTTAAGTTTAAAAAACAATGATACGTCTATAGTTACCAACATTAAAAGAAGCTCATGACATTGTTGATAAAAAGTATATGTAGAATGTATGAATAGTTTCTTCCCATTTATGGAAAATTATATAAATCTGTTTCTTTAGTCTGGAGAGAATTCTAGAAGTTATTAACCAAAATATTTCCAGTGGTCATCATGTTAGTATTTCAGATAATTTTTACTTCCTTAGGCTTTCCTGTATTATGATTTTCTTTACAGTGAGCCTATTTCAATTTAACACACACACACACACACACACACACATAAACCTATTCTTTCCAAATATTAGGAATAAAGCTTCTGTATACAAAAATATCACTAGGGTTTGTAATATTCCTAAACTCAGTTACCAGTTTTTGAGAACCTCATGTGTACAAGGCAGCAGACCGAGAGCTTTTCTGACATGGTCTCATCTCATGTGCATGACCTCCCAATGAGGCGGAACTCCCATGTCCCTATTTTGCAGATGAAGAAACCGAGACCCAGAAAAGTAAAAGTAAATGTCTTGAGGTCCTGCAGCTATTAAGTAGAGGAGTAATTATGCAAAGTCAGGCCCACCTGACTCCAAAACCCAAGGAAAATCTTAGTAAAGAATGTTGTAGAAGAAAAAAACAAACCCACAATCCTGGTATTCTAACCCAATTTTCCTTTTTTACCATATTCTTTTCTAACTTTTGTGCATATAGGTACATACTTTTACATAATTGTATCCATTGCATATATACCATTTTATATCTTTGTTCTTAACCATTTCTTCATGTTCCCACAGGCTTTCAAATAATCTGTTAAAATCTGTGTTAAACTCCCATTGAGTGACTGTGCAATAATTTACCAATCATTTTGGGTTTTTTAACTCCAATTTTTCATATTATCTATAACATTGTAACAATGATGACATTTTTGCAGTTCCTCTGTGGATCTCCTTCCTCCTTGTCACGTCGGCCCCTGTGGTGACAGCCACTCAGTTTATCAGTCAGGCCATAAATATTTATCCAGGACCCACTGTGGACAAGTCACTGGGCCACGCTCCATGGGGACACAGAGAATGACCTGGTGGAGTACCGCCCTTCAAGAACCGCACAGTGCGGTTGGTCAGGCAAGAAATAGAATAAAGAAGGCAGTTGCTGGGAGCTGGCCTTGGCCTCTCACCACCTGTGCCAGGGACTCCTGCCAAGTCGCCCAAGCTCAGGATTGGCTCCTGTCCTCTCAGGAAGCAGATGCCAGGTCTGAAGCAGCAGCAGAGCTTCCTTCTTGCCACTGCTACCTCCGCCTTGCAGACTCTCACCTGAATTCTAGCCCTTGTGGCATCGCCTTCTCGACCTGGGTGCCCCACCCCAATTGCCTCCCTGACCCTGTCTCCCTCAGATCTCCTGACTAGGCCCCCAAGCACACAGAACACAGCTAGATGTGGGGGGCCCTGTCGCCCGGTCTTTAGGCGCATGCTGTTTACCCAGTCTCTTGGCCGGGGGGCATGCTGGGCCCAGACCTCTGGCGCAGCCCATCCGGCAGGCCTACCTCCACCCGCACATCCTGCCTTTCTCCCAGGGCCGGGTCTCCTGCCCTGGCTCCACAGCCCACTCAGCTCCCTTTCTGATGGCTACCCTCCTGACCACAAGTTCCCCAAGGGCAGGGTGCAAGCGTGCAGTATCCCGCAGCAACTAGAACGGTCCTCACGGCAAGAACCTGTAAGTCTTTTTGCTGTTATTTATTTTTTTTAAGATTCTATTCATTCATTTGAGAGAGTGAAGAGAGACAGAGCACAAGCGGGGGGAGAGGCACAGGGAGAGGGAGAAACGGACTCCCCACTGACCAGGGAGCCTGACATGGCACTCGATCCCAGGACCCGGAGCTCATGACCTGAGCCCAAGGCAGATGCTTAACCATCTGAGGCGCCCCAGTGTTTTTGTTGTTAAATGAGCATTTACAGGCAGCCCAGGAGTCACTTCATTTTGAATCTGTTTCTTCATCTGTAAAATGGACTCTATCTTATGGTTACCTTTGGCTCTAAAAGTCATTAAAACATGCAACTGGGTTTCTCAAGCATTGGTCACGTTACACAAAAAGGTTTGTTTCATTTTTCAGTTGATTCTTAAACAAATTTATTCCAGTGTGCTATTGGAAACCAGCCACTGACTTAGAAATTTGAGATAAATCTGCTGTCGTTGTAATCCCTCTGTGGTTCTGTTGGTTCTCCTAACATTTTTGGGCATTGGTTTTTATTTTCTATCAAATAATCCACTGATATCATTTAAAAAGTAAATTGTGTTATGAGTTTATTAATGAAAAGTTAGCATTTCCTCTCCCCACCCCTCACTTCTCAGTTCTACTCCTAGGCATCCTCCTTAGGGGCAACTATTTTCAACTCTTGAAGCTATTTCTTTTGGAATTTAACTTCGTACTTCTCAATAATTTGCGCCCACTCCATTTGTTAATTTTTCAGTTTGAGCCAGTGTCTATTGACTTCTTGGTGTGGTAGACAAGGATTTGGCCCTTATATGCCCTCCCTCCCATCCCCTCCCCCTCTCTGCCAATTGTAGTCCCAATTCACTTTTTGGTTAAATCACTATTAAGTGTTTACATTAATATATATGAGTGTGTACCTTACTATAACCATGTTTACTTTCTTCCATAATATTTTGTAACCTGGAGTCATTATGCAATTTTTATTTTCTTAGGTTTCTATGTTTCTATTGGTAATTTCACCTCAATTGCTCTGTTTCCTATTACAACTGCTCTGTAACAAATGACCACAAATTTGGTGGCTTAAAACAACACCAATTTATTCCCCTGCAGTTCTGAGGTCACATGTCTGAAATGGGTCTCACTGGGCTAAAATCAAGGTGTTGGCAGGACTTGGTTCCTTCTGGAGGCTTTAGCAGAGAATCATTTCTTTGCCTTTTCCAGCTTCTAAAGATGCCCACATTCCTTGGCTTGTGGCCCTTCCTTGATCACTCTTACCTCCTCTTCCATCACCACATTTTCTTCTCTAATTCTGACTCTCCCTCTTATAAGGAGGTTTATGATTACCTTAGGCCCACACGGATAATCTGGGATCACCTCCCTTCTCAAGATCCTCAACTTAATCATAGCTGCCAGTCCTCTTTTTGCACAGGTTCCAGGGATGGACACATGGACATGTTTGCAGGGAGGGCTCACCATCTGGCCTACCACATGCTCTAACAGACCTGCCAGAGGCCTGTCCATATTTTCCAACAATCCCCCAGGTCCAAGTCCCGAGTCTCGGGGGCCTTTGATGCATGAATCAGTCCCTTCTGGTTTGTACCCACTTTGCAGGCGTGTAGGCTTCAGCTTCCAATGGCGTGCTGAGTGGGGGAGTTATTGTGTCAAACTTACGTGGACAACCCTTGTACAGTTCTGTCTTCTCTCCCACTCTCCCTGTTCTTGTCAAATTAAACCTGTTTTAATCCTTGAATTAGGAAAAAAGCCAGTCCTTCCTCCTATGTGTCTCTTTTGCTCTCACACGACTACCACACTCACAACACTTATGACACCAGATGTATGTGGGTCTTCCCCCACCAAGCAATTCTCTACAACATCACCTGGGAGTCCTATAATTTACCTCAATTCTGACACTCTACCTGTAGGTAGCTCCAGATCCCACAGGTAAGGACTCAGTCCCGCAAGACTGCACACCACGCCCTGCCTGATCTGCCAGAGATACCAATTGCAAATCCATGTTGTCATCTGTGCTTCTGACCCATCAGTTATAGATCAGAGGTTCTCATGACCCCTTCCTTAGGTGCAATTAATTTACCTAGAACAGCTCACAGAACTCAGGAAAAGAAGTTACTTGCATTTACCAGTTTATTAAAGGATATGATAAAGGATATAGATGAACAGCCAGATGAATCAGTACATGCAGTGAGGTCTAGGAGGCTCCCAAGCGCAGGGGCTTCTGTCCTCATGGAGTCTGGGTGCATCACCCTCCCAATGTGAATGTGTTTGTCAACTCTGAAGCTCACCGAACCCCATACTTCTGGGAGTTTTATGGAGACTTTCTCATGGTATGATCAGTTATTAACTCCATTTCCAGGCCCTCTCCCCTCCTTGCAGCATGGGGGCAGGGACTGAGGCTGAAAACTCTTAACTTTTTAATCATGTCTTGGTTTTTCGGGTGACCAGCCCCCGTCCTGGAGCCCACCCAGAGTTGCCTCATTAGAACAATGATGCTCCTAGTGTTCTTATCACTTGGGATTCACGAGGGTTTCAGAAGACCTGTGTTGGGAACTGGGGGCAGAGACCAATATATATTTTTTCTAGTATCTCACAATCCTATACTATCATTTTAGTGGTGTTCTGGAAAATAAAGAAGATAAACAAGTGTGATCAAGCCTCCCTGTTTATCTGATAGTTGTCTTCCATGCGGACATTTATAATAGGGATTTTTTGGTTTTGTTTTCACGGAGCCAAGAAGGAAGAGTTTTGATCTATAATTCAGGCAGGTGAACAGGAATGAGAAACTAAGACATTCACTTGCACTGTAATTTGAGTAACAGTTAATTTTCTAGGAAATTCTGTGCAAGACCTACCGTAGAAACTTCTTCTTATTTCGGTGAGAGCTAGTGTAGCCCGACGGAACAAGGGCTTGGGAGTCCAGTAGACTTGTGCTTATTCCCAGCCCTGCAACTTGCTACCTCTGTGATCATTCTGAGCCTCAGGATCTTCACCTGTAAAATTGGGATAACAATAATCAATCATTTGTTGTGCACCTGGCTCACAGTAAGCACTCAATGGTGGCAAAATTTAAATTGCTTTCCAGTCAAGTCTACGGGGTACCAAAAGGTGAGATGTTATTCTAGAGTCAAGACCTTGCACCAGATCAACAGCTCCCAGAATCTACCATCTGTGATTTGGACCTTTGCTGGGTCCTTCCTAATTTGTTTCTAAGTGTTTTTGCTTTGACTCTGAATGGTGTAACCCTCTGCTGTTACTTTCCCACTTCAGCAAGAGCCTCCTGATCTAGTGGCCAAGACCGCCTCTGACCTCCTGCCATGTACCCCAACCCTCTCATCTACTGCACCTGCTGGGACCCCTGGAACTTGGGACCACGGAAGCTAATCAAGACCCCTCGGCCACCAACCAAGACCTCCGTAGGGAAGCCCAAGTAAGGATAAGGATGGAGATGGACCTGGGGACTAGGTTTCCATTTGTAGGCTTTTTTCTCTTACAATATTTCCAGTCGACTAGACAACAAAATCCCAAGAAGACCAGAAAGCCTAGTTTTCCACAGCTTTTCCAGCCAAACTGTTGGCAGCACATCACTCTTGCCAGTCCTCCTTAGGCTCAGTGTCAT
The DNA here is from genome assembly GCF_037043125.1 of Eumetopias jubatus. Taxonomy (NCBI): domain Eukaryota; kingdom Metazoa; phylum Chordata; class Mammalia; order Carnivora; family Otariidae; genus Eumetopias; species Eumetopias jubatus. The sequence continues at coordinate 34,690,450 of NW_028274809.1, forward strand.
TTTTTTTTTCAGTGTCATTTTAAATGAGGAAATCTCAGAGTGAGTGCAGCAAGGAAAGGGCAATTTCCAACCAAAGGGCCCCAGAGCCCCCCATGGGGGATGAAGAGCTTTGGGAGCTGGGGGACAAGCTATGCTGCCAACCCCAGGTCCCCTGGAAAGTGAACCGCCTCAAGTAAACCTCCTCCTGCTAGAGACTCCCCAAGACCTTCCTGACTTTAAAGATTTCAGCAGTTGGAACATGTAGTCTAATTTTGGGTAATCATGGCCATCTATGATTAGCACTGGGAGTGCTAAAAGAGGTTTCTGAATTTCTAATTTTCTCTCTTCCATTATTTATTTTTCACTTTCAGGCTAACTCCTCTTCCTCCAGCTGCAAAAAAACAAAGTTGTGTTCAACCAACAACAAAACCTGTTGTTGCCCCAAAGTGAGTATTTTTATGTCCACGGGGGCAAGAATTACCAGAATCCGCTATGATTTCCCCCAAACCTCAGATCCTACATGTAAACTGTGTGGCCCTCTGCACCCACAGCTTTCAAAGTCACAACAAATGAGCTCTCTAGGGTGCCCCTGAGAGCCGCTATTTCCTGCCCTAAAAGGAAACAATATGCGATGCACATCATAGGCAAAGAGCCTTGGGGAAACTCCCTAGCATTTATGGTGGTGACTCCCCTTTTACTTGTTACTTTTCTATGTCTACGGTTTTCTGTAGATTGCAGATCTGCTTTTACTCAAAAATTAAATTTTTATCCATATTTTGTAAACTTAGAAGTATAACTTAGTTTTAGGCCTTTGCATGAATCTTTGTATTCAATGTCTTTATTTATTTGGAAAATATTTATTGAGCCCTATTATTTTGTGGGCATTGTTTCAGGTGCAAGGAAACAACAGTGAACACAGCAGAGTCTCTGCTCCTAGAGTTTACATTCTAGTGGGGAGAATAGATTTATACAAGTTCATACACTCAATGCATCAAGGGCTAGGTAGAAAATAACACAAGCAAAGGGAGGTGGGGATGCTGAGGGTGGGGTTGTGATTTTATATAGGGAGTGCAGGGCCACCCTTGTGTAAAAGGGACAGCAGAAGCCTGCTGATATCTGGGGCTAGCACTCCTGGCAGAGGGAACAGCAGGTACAAAGGCCCTAAGTGGGAACCCGTTTGGCACATTTGGTCTTTTCCAGGAAAGCATAGAGACCCATGTGGCAGCAGTGGAGGGCATAAGGAGACAGTGGTGGGGAATGAGGTCAGAGAAGCAATGGAGAGGATGAACATCGATGGCAGAATAATGGCCCCCCAAAGACACCCACCTCTTAATCCCCGGAAACTGCGATTATGTTCTGTTACTCATCAAGGGGGAATTAAGGTTGCAGATGGAATGATATTTGCTAATCAGCTGACTTTGAGATGGACAGATCACCCTGGATTATCTGGGTGGGCCCAATGTCATCACAAAGGTCCTTATGCTAGAAAGAGGAGATGTGATGTGGTCATTGGCTTTGATGGAAGAAAAAAGGCCACTAGGAACACAGGAAGCTTCTAGGAGCTGGAAAAGGTGAGGAAACAAATTCTCCTGTGGAGGCTCTGGGAGGATTATAAGCTTGTCAACACCTTGATTTTTAGCCCAGTGAGACCCATTTCAGCCTTTGGCCTCTAGAACTGTAAGGTAATGAGTTGGTTTTGTTTTAAGCCACTGAGCTTGTAGTAATTTTTTGCAGCAGCAATAGGAAACTCATACAGTAAAGTTTTCTGGACAGTGTAAGGACTCTGGCTTTTACTTCCAAAGGGACAGTGTATTCGCTGCTAGGCCCGCCGTACCAAAACAAACAAGCAAGCAAGCAAACAAAAAAACACAGACTGTGTGGCTTATGCAACAGAAATTTATTTTCTCACAGTTCTAGAGGCTGGAAGTCAAAGGCCAACGCGCCCACAGGGTTGGTTCCCTCTCGGGACTCTCTCCTTGGCTTGTAGATGGCCACCTACTGGCTGCCTCTTCATACGGTCTTTTCTTTGCAGGTGCACATCCCTGGTGTCTCTCTGTGTGTCCTGACTCTCTTACAAGGACACCAGTAAGGTTGTATTAGTGCCCACCCTGAGGGCCTCATTTAACTTAATCCCGCTCTAAAGGCCCTGTTTTCAATACTGTCACATTCAAAGGTATTGGGGGTTAGGGTTGCAACATGTGAAATTTCGGTGGACACAAATTTTCAGCCCATTGTAGATGGGAAAACATCAGAGGGTTCTGAGAAGAGTGACATGATCCAACTTGCATTTTGAAAGGACTGTTCTGGCTACTATGTTGAGAATGGACTACAGTGACCAAGGGCAGAAGCAGGGAGGCCAATTACATCTTATCTAGATGTAATTCTAGGGACCCAAGCAAGAGAAGATGGTGCTTAGGCCTGGTGGAAATAGCACAGGTGGAGAGAAGTGGTTGCCTTTGAGATATATTCTGAAGGTAGAATCCAGTAGGATCTGCTAATGGGATGGGTGTTAAGTAAAAGGAGGAGTCAAGGATGACTTCAAGATTTGGAGCTGAGCAACAGGAAGGATGGAGTTGCCATTTTCTGCAACTGGGGAAGACTGCGGGAGGTGCACATTTGTAGGGGTTTGAGCATAGAAAGTTCCAGATGCCTCGTACTATCCAAGGGGCAATGTCAAGTAAGCAGTTGGATATGTGGGTCTGGGAGAGAGGTCTGGGCTGCAGATACACATTTGACAGTCATCAGCATATACAGGATACTTAGAGCCCTGGGCCCAGATGAGATCTTCAAGGCAGGGAGTGGAGCCAGAAGTAGGAAGAGGTGGGAGAACAGAGACCCAGAGCACTCCAGTGTTGAGAGGTTGGAGAGACCCCAAAAGGAAGACTGACAAGGAGTGGTCAGTGAGGTAGATGAAGCCTCCTGTGGAGGCTCTGGGAGGATTATAAGCTTGTCAACACCTTGATTTTTAGCCCAGTGAGACCCATTTCAGACACACGACCTGGGGGTAGTGAATGGCCTGAAGGTCACTGGTGACAGTGAAGAGGATTGTTTCAATGGTGGAGGTGACAAAGTCTGATTAGAGAGGGGGACGCATTCATAGAAAGGGGTCAACTGAATGGCCGTGTAGGTGAGCTGGTTCCTAGTGCCTGCCTTCTGTGTGCTAGCTAGCACTCCTGGCATGATCACATCTGTAGGCCTTATCTGACCCCTATTCATAGTCAAGCTCAAGGCCTCAGTCCCCCAGTGCCTCTTGTTGGGAGCGACCTCACTCATATCTACTCTGCCCACCAATTAGCCCCTGCTAACACTGTCCTGGTCCTGCTTTGCAATATGGTGAGGGACACTTTGTGGGTACTTTTAAAATTCCAAGATCTGTTCACTGTATTTATAACTTTCTAGTGAGACCCTACTGGGGCTCCACATCAGCCAGTCTCCAAGTCCTGCTGAGTCAGCACTGAGTGAGGCTGGGAAATGGAGCAGGGGGAAGCCAGGAGGGCCTCACTCTCAGGAAGGGGCTCAGGTAGACGTTGACATGACCTACAAATGGGAACATGAAAAATCTGTTCACCAGTCAACTTTTAACTTGGGCCTCCAGCCTCAAACACACAGCTCTATGAATTACGTCATTTTTGCCAATCCTATAATTTTCTTGCAAACATACCATGTACTTTTTGTATTTCAAAAGTTTTCATTCTTACATGTGAACTGTGACACAATTGTCATAACCTTGTTTCGGCAATTTTTTTTTTTTTTTTTTTTTTAATATATCAGTCGCCTTGAAAAATGGCAGTACGCTGACTGCTCTCAACTCCTGGGAGACACAGTTGGCAAATTGCTTTATCTGCAATTTTTATAGCACTTAACTTTTTCTTCTTCTATTTTCAGTATTTATGTGCCCCCCCTTTTTTTTCTCTTATTAAATAAAAAGTGTCACATCTCATTCCATTTCTCTTGGTATGGAGCACTGTGGTTTGCATACATTAACCACTCAATGAATTCATTAAATGAGAAAACATGAAGCCCTTTGACTGGCATCAATAAAGTCTCAAATTTGGTTCGTGTAATCGGAGTAATCTGAGTAGATTGACAAGGAAAAACAAGAGTCAAGGAAGAGTCATTCTGGACCGACCACACCTTTTACTTTTCAGAGCGTGAAATACAATCCCAACAAAATAAGTGCCTATAAGCCACACTCGGACCCTTGGAGCAGTTCTGAAGTGAGTGCGATGTTGAGGAAGGTCTCTGCGCTCAAGGAGATCTACCACCAACAAAAAAAAAAAACATAAACTCAATCCATGGTCAGCTTTTTAAAGACCCAGGGTACTCAGTGATTCCCCCACCACCATCACCCCAAGGCTTCCCTAAATTCAGAGTAAGCAAAAAAATTTGCATTGTAAAGAGTTTCTGGTTTATGGATGGGAGCATATGGTTGATAGGAGTTGAGTTGTATTTTAAGTGGTTTTAAATCTTTTTTAAAAAGATTTATTTATTTGAGAGAGAGAGAGAGCACACAAGCCGGGGGGAGGGGCAGAGGGAGAGGGAGAAGCAGACTCCCCACTGAGCTGGGATCCCAATGTGGGACTCGATCCCAGGACCCCGAGATCATGACCTGAGCCCAAGGCAGACACTTAACCAACTGAACCACTCAGGTGTCCCTTGAATCTTAATTTTTAAAAAAGATTTATTTATTTTAGAGAGAGACAGGGGGTGGAGGGCAGAGGGAGAGAGAGAATCCCAAGCCAACTCCCCACTGAGCACGGAGCCTGACTCAGGGCTCCATCTCAGGACCCTAAGATCATGGCTGAGCTGAAACCAAGAGTCAGATGCTTAACCAACTGAGCCACCCAGGCGCCCCAGTGGTTTTAATTCTTTTAAATTTAATTAGTTTAAATTTAAAATTCTTTTAAATTCTTTAAATTTAAATCTTTTAAATACATGTAAGTCCCATTGTATTATCTTTTTTAATTTAGACCTTTTTTTTCTTGTTAGTGAGAGAGAGAGAGAGCAAAAGCAGGGGGAGCGGCAGAGGGAGAGGGAGAAGCAGACTTCCCGCTGAGCAGGGAGCCCGATTCGGGACTCGATCCCAGGACCCTGGATCATGACCTGAGCTGAAGGCAGACAAACCGACTGAGCCACCCAGGCATCCAGCCCCATTGTATTATTAGTGTATATTGTGCATTCGTGCCCATTTTTTACCCCAAAGAGTAATGTATTTGCCAGTTAAAAGGTTGGTGGTCTGGAGTAGACAAATCCTTGGGCTGGTTTTCTCAAGAGAGTTTTCACTGCTTCTCTGGAGGCCCCTTTTCAGGGTGGGAGATATGGGATCAAAACCAGACCTTATTAACCCAGGTGGGACTGCCTCCACCAGGAAAAATCCTCCCAACCCCACACCCGACACCCAGCAGACTTGGGAACAGTCTCATCGGGGTAACCACTCCACGACCCTTAAAGATACTGTGTTTTATCATGGGAAAAATGGAATTCTTAAAGCAGGCTTCAGTTGTCTCTCTTCACAGCAGTTGCCTGAAGGAGGGGTGGTGGGTGTGTGTGTGTGTGTGTGTGTGTGTGTGTGTGTGTGTGTGTGTTGAGGCAGAGGGAAGAGGCCTAACTATTCTTGTCAGCACATCAGAAGCTAGTTACTCTTATTCCAATCTTTCAACCTTCCAGGTTAGCTCCCTTACAGCTACTCTTGATATGTGGACACCAGATACGTTCATGTTTCTGCACTTGAAAACAACTAATTATGACCAGGATTAACACCGGATCTCAGAATAGTAACCATTTGCTTATCCTGAATTCACTTCACTGACCATTTCAGGTCCCATATCACCAATTTCTGGTGCAAATAAGAAAGGCTTTTGTGCAGACAATGTAAATGTTCCTCATGTGTGCATTTGAGATTTTGCGCCATGGGAGCCCTTTGTATTCTCACGCCAAGTCTCCTGGCTCTTATTTTAGGAGTGGTTCTAATAGGCATGATTAGTCAATTCCCCACTTTTTTACTACCTGCCTTTTGATCACAATCTGTATGCCAATGATCCCTGGACCATTGAACATTCCCTAGTCCCTGAGTAGAACACTCTGAGAGCTGAAAGGGGCCTCAGAGATCATTCTGGTAATGTCACTTTTTACAGATGGGTGGGATCAGGGTGTAGCTTCTAAGCTTTGAATGTTTCCCTGCTCCCTGGGTGCTTTCTGAGCATGCCTTTTTCTTGCAGAGTGACAGTTGATTTAGGAAAACAAGAGGAGAGCAACACATTACCTAATGTGAGTAAAAACAGCAAGAGGGCCATGGGACTAACATTTATTGAGTGCCTGCTGTGTGCAGGCATAGGCCTTTTACACGTACCTACCTCATTGAATCTCTGCAATGATCCTCTGAGGAGGGGCTATAATTACTGCATATAACGTAGCTGGTAAGTGGCAGAAAAGCCAGACCTGAGAGAGGGCGTCTAATTACCACGCTCTACTGCCTTGTGTAGGGCAAGGAGAGTGTGCCGGGGAAACCAGGCACTGACAACCGGTCCAGGCTAGGGTCCAGCTCATGCCCACACGTCACACACTGCTGCCGCACTTGGGAGCCCACACATGTGGGGGGGAGGGGCATCAGGGCGCTGAAGGGGAGCAGGGCCAGGACCCTGCTGGAGAAAGAGATGGGGACTAAACCCGAAGGATCTCGATAGCTGCCAAAGAGTTTGGGCCTAATCCTTCTGGTGTCTGGGAGCCTTCACAGGTCTGACACAGGTCCAGCACCAGGTAAGATTTACCTTCTAGAAACAAACATTATTTGATGGGATATTATTGATGCTTTTTACTACTTTCTGCTTTTATCTATTTTCTTCCCCCCCCTTTAACAAAAATCATGCGGTTCCTTAATAGTCAGGAAAAAGTAATAAACAAACAAAAATGTAATTGCCCTCCAGATGGAGAGGATGATGAACTTTTGGGAAGCCAGAATGAAGGCAGAGAGGCCAGCTGGGAAGGTATGGCCAAAGCCAAAGAGAAAGGTGAAGGTGGCCTCGGGCTCTGCCAGGGACAGGAGTATGGAGAGAAGAGGAAGTTGGGATACATTTAGGAGATAACAGGGCTAGTGGTGCCTAGGGCTGCCCTGCACACCTCGAGAAGGCACTGTCTCACCCTGGTCCCCGCCGGCTGGGAACCCTGCCAGATTCCTGACTTTGATCTAGTGGGGAACAGAGGAAGAACTGACCAAAATAGGCCTGTTTGTTTGTTTTCATGACTGTGCTAGACAGTTTCTCATGTTATTTTGGTTTTCCTCACAAAAGTCCTTGGAGGAAGAGTTATTATCCTCCTTTTCTGATGCGGAAACTGAGGCACACAGATGTTGAATAACTGTGGTTGGAGGCAGAGCCAGGATTTGAACACAGGCCTGTCTAGTTCCAAAAACTGAGCAATTTCCGTGGCACCTGACTTCCTCCTGGCCTCTGGCCATGTGGAGAATGCAGATGAGGTACAGGGCTTGGGGCAGAGTGCCTAATGGGGCGTCCGCAGTTAAGTTTTCTACATGTTAAGCTTGAGGGATCTTTGGGGACATCCATGAGCCACTTGAGTCTTGCAACTGGATCTCAGGAGAGACATCTGAGCTGGAGGTATGAGGGTGAGTGGTTTCTGGGGAAGGGCGCAGGAGAGACGTGGGCTCTGGAATCCCACCCCCCGTCTTTTGTTTAAGATGTGAGTAGCACTCTAGTGAAAGATTTAGAGGAATCTCAGCACTCCAAGTCTGCAATATTATCTCACCTTCCACCTTGATGCCCAGGAAGTGATAAATGTGTCACCTGGCTATCGCCTCATTCGAAATAGGGAGCAGATTTACGTCACCTTGGGAGATGAAATGTTTGATAAGAAAAAGCAGTCGAAATCAGAGATCATGGACAGAATCAAAATTTCCAGGTAATATCCTTGGACCTATATATCCAGCTCCTCAGAGCTATCCCCACTGGGCTTGGCCTGGCCTCAAGGAGAAGCCCCTAACTTCCACGCCCAGTCCACCGAGTCCCTGTTCTGAAGGTAGTGCAAGGTCACTTCACTCCTCATCCCCGTGAGCTCCTCTCCACGCCCACCTCTCTGCCTGATCCCATTAGAGACAGGATGAAGGTCAAAGCAGGAAGCTGATCTGGAAAATGACCGGGTGTAGTATAGTTTGTACTAAAGGAAAGCAATTGTTCCTAGAGTGATGAACAGATGAAATATTCATAAAATAGTATAGTCTGAATTTGGAAGGTGAAAAGTCAGAGTAAAGTCAGGGTTTCTGGGGGCTGAGATGCATCTCTTACTCATTATGCCCAAAGATCACTTAGTTCATGCTTCTGGGAGGCACAGTGTGGAAGACTCTGGCTGAGTCCCCCCCAGTGCCATCCTCTCTGTCATTCAGGCCCTACCCACTCGATCCTCCAATGCCATAGAAAGTCAGTTCTCACGTCTTCTTCCATTCTAACTCCTAGATCTCTCATTCATGTCCCTCCCTCCCTATCTCCTCCTTCATCCTCTCTCTTGTTTCCTCGCCCTCTTGAATGGAGGACCTCATCTCTGCTGCCCCACACACAGCACCGCCCGCTGCCCTGTCCACTCCAGCTCAACCAAATAGAGCTAAATAAGTTCCAGACATCATAGAGGCTTCAGACCCGGAAACACAGAACAATCATTATCTATTCTGAAACCATGCTCTGAAATCCCCTCTTCATCCTGTGTCTGAACAATTCCTTGTCTATGTTCACTGTCAGCCTCGATCCCATCCCCCACCTTCCCATCTCCCAATCCCCTGAATTCTTCCTCCTCCATTTCAACTGTCATTACTGAATCAGAGTCAAACCCTCACAGATTTCTGGCATTTTCCTTTCTATTCAACAGGTAACCAATCCACTCCTCCACCCTACTGCCCTTCCCCCCACTTCCGGCTAGCTTACCCAAAAGGGCTGGGTCTGAGGCTCAACCACCCTGCTGCCCGATTCCCTCTCCCAGACTACCCTTCCACCCTGGCCCCCACCCCCATGATGATGCAGCCAGTGCAGAACATGGCCTGGCTCTCACCTGGCTCCCTGCCAGAGACAGTCACAGACAAGGAGGTGCCTGACTGGCACGGAATGGAAACTCGGTGGGTGATGGAAGGATGATTTGTCCTGTAGGACTGATATCATTACTGACCTCGAAGAGCAGATCTCAGAGCTGACTGTGATCATTGAGCAAATGAACAGAGACCATCTGTCTGCCCAGAAATTGGTGAGTGATCCTTGAGTTAGCCGACATCTCTATGGGTGGGGGAAAGACCAGCTTTTTCAGATCAGCTGCTATGTTCCAGGCAAGACACCAAGCACTTTACTCGTGGGAGCTAACTCAATTTCCAGGAGTTCTTCAGGTGCTTCCAGTGTGTTCATTGCCACAAACTCACCACACCAGGGGGTGGCGGCCATTTCCCCTTGGGCTTGCTGTGGCTAAACTTCAGAGAGTGCTAAGGCTCTTCCTCAAGGCAACAGTGCGGTTAATGCATCCACCGTGGTCCAAAAGCTGCCCAGAAGCCTTCAGTACCCACTTCCCGTTGCTGTTAAAATTGCCAAAGCCTACTTTGGAATCTGCTGATGTCAGCTTGCACCCTCAATGTTTCCTGGGGATTTTGGTGACACTTCCTTTAGATTTTACCATCTGTTTAATAAAAGTCTCTTCTTCCCCACCTCAAGCAGGGGTGCCTGCTGGCCTGGGCTGGAGTGATAAACCTGAGCAATGCTCAAAAACAGCCTCCCCCATGCCCCACTTGCCTGTGGTTTTTGAAACTCACTTGTGAAGGTCACTTTCCAGCAGGCCTGCCCTTCAGTAGCGATGTGCTCTCTGGGACTGCCGAACACAAACAGGGGAGGCAGAGGGGTAGGGCATATCCCATGAATGGGAAGGCTTCTCAGAAATTGCAGCTTGCGTGGGAGTGGGGTCCTCCATCCTATATTGTTAATGCCGGCCTTGTTTCCAGCTCTCCGATGAAATGGCTCTCCACTGTGCTGAGATGCAGGAGAACTTCGAAAACAAGAACAAGTATGCTTTCTGGACAAGCCCTAAGGCTTCTGCTTCCCTGTGGGAGGGATGTCAATTCACTGGGATTTCAGACGGTGCCAAGTGGAGCTGGGTGGCCACAGGTGGGGGAAATGGGCAGGACGGTTTGATTTGAAGCCACCCAAACGTAGCCCAGAGAAGGTTGTTCCTGGCGTTGCACTTTCTCATCCCATCACTTCCTTTCAATTATAATCTCCCTTTTTTTTTTTTTTTTTTGGTGATTGCTGAGGAGAGCCATTTTTTGTTCTCTATGAGAGTTCTGTGGTAAACAACTGATGTTCTCAGCCCAGGCACCTCCTCCCATTTCCCCTGCCTCTCTACTTCCTCCCCCTCTTTCTCTCTCTTTTTTTTTTTTTTTGGCCTGTCGTCTCTACTTTCCTTGGCTGCTCCCGGGCTGTGGGCAGAATGGGAAGAAGGTATGGGAGGGGCAGCAGAGTCACAAAGACAAGCCGAGGGGAAGTAAAAGGAGGTGTATTGTCTTGTGGGTGAGGAAACCTACAAAGCCCCCACATGCTGGGCACCGGAGCCGCCTCAGGAGTCCTGGTGGAAAGAAGTACACATGGTTGAGTCATAGCCTTGCTTTCAAAAAATAATGAGTAACTTCTTGGTTTTATAATAGATTTCATTATTTTTTCAGAGCAATTTAAGGTTCATAGTAAAATAGAACATAAAGTACAAAGAATCGCCATAGACAGGCTGAGCCCACACTCCCACAAGCTGAGTAATCTTCCTGCACCCCTCTGGTGCCTTTGTTACAGCTGATGAACCTACATGGGTACATTATTATCACCCAAAGTTCGTAGTTTACATTAGGGTTCACTCTTGGTGTTGTATACTCTATGGGTTTTGACAAATGTATATTGACAGTGTCCACCGTTATTGGATCCTGCAGAGTAGTTTCACTGCCCTAAAGATCCTCTGCGCTCTGCCCATTCATCCCTCCCTCCCCAGTAGCCCCTGGCCACCACTGATCTTTTTACTGCCTCCATAGCTGTGCCTTATCCAGAATGTCATATAGCTGGAGTTGTACAGTATGTAGGCTTTGTGGATTGGCTTTGGCCACTTACTAATATGCATCTCATGTTCCTCCATGTCTTCTCTTGGCTTGGCCGCTCAGATAGCCTCTCACTCCCCTCAACTTGAACACTGCCAGCTTCTGCCTCCTGGAATGGAGGTTAAAGAGACCTTGGGCCCAGGGCACCTGGGTGGCTCCATCAGTTAAGCGACTGACTTGCTTTCAGCTGGGGTCATGCTCTTGGGGTGGTGGGATCGAGCCCTGCTCCAAGCTCTGGGCTCAGTGGGGAGTCTGCTTGGGATTCTCTCTCTCCCTCTCCCACTGCTCTGCACCTCCCCCAAAATAAATAAGTAAATCTTTAAAAAGAGAGAGAGACTTTGGGCTCTAAAATTATCCTGGATGCTAACACAGCCCACAGATTCCCAAGACAGCCATAAACGAAGACTGTGCTCTTAGCAGGGAGTCATGGCCCCCTGGCTCCGTTCAAATAATGGTTGGTAAAAACCAGTCTTCTCACCTTTTTCTGGGTGGATGCCAGGAGAAACGCATGAGGAAGCGAGGGCCCTGCAGGCTGCCCACAGCTTCCTATGTGAGAGTAGGATCCACTGAATGTAACGGCTCAGCTCTGGACTTCTTTTCACGGATTGATGATTGTAGCCTTTTCCCCGGGTCACACAGGGAGCTCAAAGAGGCTCATGCAACAGAGCTCAGTCAGTTGGAGAACAACTACAAAGCATCATTGAAGGCAGAGAAGCTGGCTGCCCAAGAAAAACTAGGTACTGTCTGGACTGGGGAGAATGACCCTGGTGAAGGGCGAGAGGCTGACCATGGCGGTGGATGGGCTGTGCTAAGCTTTCCAGATGTCCTTCTAAAGCTCAGGGAGGGGGAGTGACTGAGAATGAAACTGCAAAGAGGGAAACCATGTCACCAATGTCCTTCCTACACCCAGGAGATAGACTGGCCTGTGACTAAGTGTTGGGATCTGAGCAAGTCCCTTAATCTCATTTATCCCATCTAAGAATTGAGAACAATAATACCTGCCTCCATCAGAGAGAAAAGACTGTGAAAGCACTTTTTAAAATATATTTTTTAATTCTATAAATATACTATTATAATTCAGCAAGTTACCTCACCTGTAAAATGATGGTGTTTCATTATATTTTAATGGACACACTATGATTTGTATGGCCTTATAATACATTAGGGTTGTGTTGGCCATTTATCCCATTATTTATGCTACCCTTGGGAAGGGCAAAGTGTATATCCTTCAGAATTCTGAGGTTATAGACTAATCTCTACAGGGAGAAGGAGAAATTCTGTAATCTTCTCTCTTTCCTTTGCCTTACATTTTTAAAAGCTTTTTTTTATAGCTTATATATTATAAGCTATATATTTTATAGCTTACATATTATAGCTAAATAAAGCTTTATAGCTTTATTTATAGCTTGCTGATTTTCCAATTTTCTAAGGAGAACATTTATCATTTTCAAAATCAATGTACGCTAGGAAACATTATTTTAAAAAGAGAGAAGCAGATGCATACTACAAAGTTTTGTGCCTCTTTTCCCCCCAGGGATTAGTTCTCACATTTGGTGTGCATCAGTATCACCTAAAAAGCATATTATCAACAGATATTGGGCCTCTGAGACCAAAATTCAGTAGGTTTGGCCGGGGTGGGGGGTGGGCAGCACAGGCATTTGGATTTCTAATAAGCTTCCAGAGTGATTTCAAAGGTACAAGATGGTTTTAACACGTAGAGGATGAGTTTGAGGTGGAAAAGGTATACAGGAGAGCTCATACTTGACTTTGAAAACATGCAATTCAGAGGAATAATGATGACCCTGTTGTTTTCCTTTTGTCCAGATGAGATGGAAAAGGAATATAAGTATTTGAAGAATATGTTTCATATGTATCAGGTGAGATTCAGAGCTCCTTGGTGGATTATGAAAGTAAGAGAGGCAAGGCTCATTCCTGGCTGATGACAGTGGGCTAAGTCTAGAACTCTTGCCCAGAAAATCATGTCCTGAGATTCCCAGCATCCTTGGACCTAGGTAACACTGAGTACACCCAGGGAGAAGCATGAACTGTGGACTGTGGTGGTTTCCATGTGTGACAAGTCAGTCTCTCAGACGCCAAAGAAGCCCATTGAAAAATATGTTTGTGATTACAAAAGTCATACCTGCTCATTGTTTTTTAGAAAATGGAAATACAAAAACCAACTACAACAACAGCAACAAAAAAGAAAGAATAATCACCACCCCAAGACAACCACTCTTCGTGTTTGTACTTGGTAACACCTTTGATTTTGGTGGAGTGCTGGGTCAAAAGGGATAAACATTTTAAAGGCCTTTGACACATTTGGCCAAATTACCATCCAAAAAGACTCTATCACTGCACCCCCCACAAGCAGAGCATGGGGTGCTCTGGCCATCTCAGAATATAACTCATTCATTTAAATTGGTTAATCTGATGGAGCCGCCGGGAAACAGGCCATGATTTCTTCCTAGGAGGGTGAGAGAGTGGAGAGGAGAGGAACGGACAGAACAGGCTGAAGCAGCAAACCCCCATCCTATTGTGACCAGCTGGTCATGGTTTGCCTGGGACTTTCCAGATCTTAGCATTGAATGTTCAGAGACCCAGGACACACATTAGTCTCAAACAAACAAGGACAGTTAACCACCCTATAAAAGGAGAAAACCAAATTAAGCACCAGCACCACCTCTGAAATTCTATTTACCACAGTTTCACTTTTGAGCTTCTATCTAAAACTTGTTTTTCAAGATGTGTCTTGATACAGTCAGGGAAGACATCATAGAGCAAAGCCTAAGAGAAGCATCAGGTTGATGCCCCAATTTCCTAGGTAGGCCTTAATGTTTGCTTCAGTCTGGACCTCTCCAGAGAGCTTGACCTCTATCTGCCCACGAGTCTTGAAAATGATGAGAGAGAAACTTTATCTAAATGGCCACAAGCAATTACAAATGAGCTCTGATGCCTGGCCCCAGTGTGAATTGTACCGCTAACCTGGAAAAAAGGGGGTCAGGGTCCTGAGACCTTACTGGCAGCATCCAGGTTCTAGGCCTTCTTCCTCCTGACGTCCCACTCCCATGAAGTCTGAGCCAACCAATAGGACTGGCATCGGGTTAGGCTTATTTAACCTCAACCACAAAGGAAGCTGGATTTTCTGAGGAAAAATAAACACACTCTGGAAAATCATGCCATTGTTTTCTAAGTGTTCAAATTAACTACTAGGCATTTCCCTTGTTTCTCCATGCACTACTGATGAGTGATTGATGATGCAGGGAGCTGGCATGTGAATCTTCGACAGGAGAATCCTACATGTCCTCAAAGAAAACCCAGTTCCAGTGGGACAAACACGAGGCAGAGCTTGCCCTTGACTTTGAGGGTTCTGCAGGCTCGCAGGTGGGCTGGGCTAGAATTTGCTGCCACCAGCCACCCACAGAGGGACTCCTAGCAAGCATTCCAGGTGAGGGAAGCTGCAAAGGGCCCTATGCTGTGCCTGGAGCTGGTGTGCAGCCTTTTTCAGGACCCTTTTCTTCATGGTGCCTTTGTGCCTCCACAGGACAGCGTTTATGATGAAATGGAGGACAAGTGGTCGAAGAAGAAGGCAGAATGGGAAAAGGAGGAGAAGTTAGAGCGGGAAAAGATCCTGCTACAGCAAAGTGAGTACAGAAATTTCTGTCTTTTTGATGGCACGTGCACCAAAAACAACCTGCCGTTAAGTTTGGTCTCAACTAGAAAGGCAGCCTTGGATCCACTAAGGGTGACGGCCACATGGCTGGACTCCTGAATCAGAAGTGCATGGAGTTTTCAAGAAAGTGACAACAAGGATGGAGTCTTTATAAAGTTCAGCCACTTGAGGGTCTAGGCCTGTACCTTCCAAAGCTCACTCGTTCCAAGTTTGGCCATCACGTGCTGGAACAAGCTCTGGGACATCTGTAGGAGTGCTGACTTGTTACCTGGATACAAGTGACCCCAAAGTTCCAGAAAAGATGTTCTTGAATTAGAGTTTCAAATATTCACTTGTTGGGGGAGGGACAACACAATCTATTATCCTGAGAGCCTCTGGATTCCCACACCACCCCCCAAAAAGGATCTCAATCTTTGAGACACAATTGACATATAACATTGCATATGTTTAAAATGTACATGTTGATTTGATCCATTTATATATTACTTTATATTTTTAATATTTCCAACACCTAGCACAGAGTTTGGATCATAGAAAGTGATTTATAGATGAGCCTTCTACCCACTCCGAGCATTTTCATAAATGGAAAAAGGAGAGAGGAATTTACAGAGACTCTGCTCCCTGACCTAGAGGACTGGTTGAGGTGGGAGTAGGGCCTCTACAAACCTATACCACATCCTGCCTCAACCCAGTTTGTATCAGATTTGTTTGATTTCAACAAATTACTCATTTAAGTGCAGAAACCCCCTGGGGAAGTAGATCCTCAAGGCCATTCCCACCCCACTGGGGACTCTGACTGCCAGAGGCAGCATGAAGACCCTGGCATTAAGCTGAGGGAAGGAATGCAGAGCTGCACCTATTTGAGGCTTTAGCTAGGACCCTGGTATGGCAGGACCCTGTCTTCTTCCAGACTTCGAGCTTCCCATACTATACCCATTCCATGTTGTCAAAATCTAAGTTAAGATGTTCACTCAGGGGGCGCCTGGGTGGCTCAGTCGTTAAGCGTCTGCCTTCAGCTCAGGTCATGATCCCAGGGTCCTGGGATCAAGCTCCGCGTCCGGCTCCCTGCTCTGCGGGAGGCCTGCTTCTCCCTCTCCCACTCCCCCTGTTTGTGTTTCCCTCTCTTTTTCTCTCTGTCAAATAAATAGATGAAATCTTTAAAAAAAAAAAAAGATGTTCACTCAGTTTTGAAAAAGCAGATTTTAGCTGTGCACAGCATAGCTCAGCCCAGACCCATCCTGTGAGCCTAGAGGTTGCCTCCCTATCCATCCCCAACACCATGAGGCTGCGTGTCAGCCACCCCCTACTACCCCCTGTTTGGTATTGGGCCTCTGTTGGCAAGCTCCCCTGCACCAGAAACAGTTTAAGCCTATCTCTACCCCAGGGCTAAGTACAGAATAAATATTTATGCTGGAGGCATCACATTAGCCAAGAGCTGTATTTTAAGGTAAGGATATTGAAGAAAGCATACTGGTTACTTCGGCGGTGAGAATGGACAAAATAATAATCAAGAGATCTAAAATAAATTACACATACACAGAAAAATCAGAGACATTGGGGCAAGTCCCATATGACTGACATCCCTGAAAACCAGTGCCATGTTCACCTGACTCTCACACATCTCCAGGTAAACGTCAGAAGCCGAACGCCAGGCTGAAAGGAACTTGAGTTTGACCCAGTCCAGAATTTCTATTATCTTCAAACATTTGGAGTTTCCCTCGCATCTGCTTTCCCCACATTTCCTCATACGTGTAATTTCTTCTCACTTCCACAGAACATAAAATGACAAAAAAGTTTGAGTTAGAGTCAATAGAAGAAAAGAAGAAAATAAATGATTCCTACAGTGCCATCTTTGAGAACTTCATTCGAGAGAAGGAGGTAACTTAGGCCCCATGCACGTGAGGGGTTGAAGGTGCAGCCTTGCTGAGACATCCGGGTCCCAGGGGTGTCTCAGTAATTAGGCGAGCTTTTTGTCTTTATGGGCATATTCCTCCTTTCCCAGCTTCCCTGGAAATGTACCCAAGCGGACCGGCAGTCTTGCTGTCCTTATCTAGACAGTCTTACCACAGGGTCATGGTGGAATGAAAATTTGAACTAACAGGGAATAATAGAATGCTAAACACATACAGAACTCGGAATTCCCTATTTTGCCAAAACCCCAGTCTCTGAATGCTCCTCCTCATCCTTGACTGGAGCTGAAGAGAAAGGGCAGTGTAGCAAACTAAACTAAGCAAGTTTGGTCATGTACAGCTCTGAGTAAATAAGAGGAGCTACCTCAAAGTTAGAGGGGGGTGAGGGTGAGCTACTCCTGTTCATCACTCCCCCACCACCTTGATACTGCTACCAGGTCATCGTGAAAGCAGGTCTCAGACATATGGGCATTTACTAAACAAACCTGCATTAGCAAGCAGGCCCCAAGCGCTTATACCACCAGCTCTCTGAACTTTTCGGTCCATGAAAGATTCATTGGAGTTATCTGCAAAGGCATGACAGGGATAGGATTCTGCAACTCCTGGAGTCAGCCTCAGGCAGCCGGGGCACCTCCTAAGCAGACATAGGACCATCTAGGAGTCAAGTCTTAGACGCCATTCCTGAGTGCGCAGCCTACAGGTTTTTTAGATTCCTGTACTCTTTTCCTGCAAAGTGGACCGTGTCTCTAAAATAGTATCTACCTTGAATATTCCATTTTTAAGAGCCCATTTCCAATCATCATGCTAATTAAAAAGCCACTAATTTCACCAATCAAATCCCATTTCTGGCATTCACTATAACTGAGCAAGACAGTAATGAGGATATGGGGCATGCTATGCAGTGTGGCTAGCGCTTCTGGGGTCTGGAGGGCTCAGACATCTGAATAAGGAGGAGCAATTCCTCTAGTGGGGAGAGATTTGATCATCTGCATGCATCCTTTCCTCTCTCCTATTTTCTCTCCAGTGATGCTGACTATAAATCTGTAAATGCTGCTCTGTGTCTCACTCTCTTTCTCATGAAAGTATAGTTTACAATTAACAAAATGCACAGATCGTAAGTATACAGTTTGATGAGTTTTGACAAATGTACATATCTATGTAACCAACACCCAAGTAAAGATCTAGAGCATTTTATCAACCCCGAAATCGCTCTTGTATTCCTTCCCAGTTAAGCCCTCTCTCCCTCAAAACTTGCCCCAAGACAACCACTATTTTGATTCCTACCACCATAGATTAGTTTTACCTGTTTTTAAGCTCCATATAAATGGAATCATGCCGTATATGCTCTTTTGTATATAGCTTCTTTTTCCTCAACACAATGTCTGTGAAATTTATCCATTTGTTGTTTATATCAGTAATTTCTTACTTTTTATTGCCCATTAGCATCCCTTTGTAGGAATACCCCACAACGTGTTTACCATTCTCCTGTTTTTGGAGGTGTAGGTTGTTTCCATTTGTTGTCCTCCCTATTTTATAAAGGTTTTGTAAACACCCTTGTACAAGTATTTCTGTAGACACAATTTTTCATTTCCTTTGGGTGTATACCTAGCAGTGTTGTTATTGGTTTCTAGGGTAGTTATAGGTTTAACTTTATGAGAAATCGCCAAGCCAGGGCACCTGGGTGGCTCAGATGGTTAAGCGTCTGCCTTCAACTCAGGTCATGATTCCAGGGTGCCGGGATCAAGCCCCACGTCCAGCTCCCTGCTTAGCAAAGAGTCTGCTTCTCCCTCTCCCTCTGCCTCTCCCCCTGCTCATGCTCTCTTTCTCCGTATCTGTCTCAAATGAATAAATAAAATCTTTAAAAAAAAGAAAAAGAAAGAAAGAAATTGCCAAGCCACTTTCCACAGTAGCTGTGCCATTTTACTCTTGCATCTTAAACATGAGAATTCCAGTTGCTCCACATCATCAGCAACTAGTGTTGGCATCCTTTTAATTTTGACCCTTCCAATGGGTATGAAGTGATATTCCATTGTAGTTTTAGTTTCCCTGGTGACTAATTATGTTGGGCAATTTTTTATATGCTTATCAGACAACTTATATGTCTTCTTTTGTGAAATGCTGGTTCAAGTCTTTTGCCATTTGAAAAAACTTAGATTGTATATCTTTTTATTATTGATATGTAGGAGTACTTTATGTACTGTAACAAGTTCCTTGTTAGGTACATGTGTCACAAACACAGTCTCCTAGCCTGTAGTTTGCCTCTTCATTCTGCTCGTGTTATCTTTTGATGTGCAGAAGTTTTTTATTTTAATGAAAACCAAATTATTAATTTTTTCCTTTTTACAGGAAAGTTACAGCTTTTTGTGTCCTTTCTATGAAATTGTTGCCTAGTCCAGGAATACAAAGATCTTCTATTTTGTTTATTTTTATATTTTTTAAAGATCTTCTATTCTAAAAAAAACTTTATAATTTTAGTTTTTATTATTCTATGATCCATTTTGTTTTGTTTTCTTTTTAAAGATTATTTATTTATTTATTTATTTATTTATTTGAGAGAGAGAGCACATGCATGAGTGGAGGGAGGGGTAGAGGGAGAAGGAGAAGCAGGCTTCCTGCTGAGCAAGGAGCCCAACACAGTGCTCGATCCCAAGACCCTGGGATCATGACCTGAGCCGAAGGCAGACGCTTAACTGACTGAGCCACCCAGGCACTCCTCTATGATCCATTTTTAATAATTTTTATGTATGGAGTGAGGTAGAGGTCATAGGCCGTTTTTTTCTGTATAGATATCTAGTTGTTCCATTCTATTCCATTGAACTCTTTGTCCATACCTAGGTCAAGACAACCATTGTCTCAATTACTATAGTTTGAAATCAGGGAGTAAAAATCCAGTTTTGCTCTTGTTTTTCAAGGTTATTTTGGCTCTCCTATATCACTTACATTTCTATATAAATTTCAGAATTAGTTTGTCAAGAAAGTATTCTGACTGGGATTGTACTGAATATAAAGATCAATCTGTGGCAAAACAGAATATTCAACCATGTCAACAATATTCAACAATAGTAACCCTACCGAGGTTGCACATAAGTAAGATTTTCAAAATTTAACTTCAACATGTCATCTCATTAGTTTATAATGTGTGCTTCATTATACCAATATCTAAACTTTGGTGAATATGATATTCCAGAATTCTACTCTGGCTTTCTTAATTCTCTGAAAGAAGTACTAGAAACCGCAGTGCTGACCCTTTCCAAATAAAATTATTTTTAGGAGCTACTGAAACAACATGAAAAGGATACCTTACAATTAGAGGAGCTAAGAAAGACCAAACAGGTAAGTTTTTTCATTTTTCCTGTGGAATTAGCATCTTACAAATGCATCAATAAAATTGTGTACTCTCAATAAAATGGAATCTATAATAATTTTCCAAAACCAAAAAAAAAGGGTAGGGGGGGTATCTAAAGCTGAGTTTGCTGGATTCAACAGGTCAAAAAGAGCTTTAGAACTATAATACAAAGTCATCTGTAAAACAAAGCCCTTAGCATCTTTTTAGAGTGACTTGAAGAAATATATAAGCAATATGCTTGTGATCTTCAGTGTCAAATGCCTTCCATTTCTAGTAAGGCTCAAACCACAAGAGTCTTGACTTCTGAAATACCAAATTCTTCCTTTAGGCTCTAAAAATTACAATACTGCCTCTGGGAACTCTAACTCCAAGCCTCTCCTTAAAATTCTGAGTGTGCCTCATGTCCAACAGTTTCTTCAAAGAATTCTGTTCTTCTGGGACAAATTATGGCACTTCCACGTGGCAGACACCTGAAGGGAAAAGGTTCAAACCCATGAACCCCCTTGTGGTTTTCTTTCACAGAGAATTTAACCTGGATCCAGAATGGACATGTTTGGGAAAAGACTAGCCATTATACAATCGTGGAATGATATCTTAGAGATTAGGCAAGGCTTCATCATTATTGGGTAAACAGACCTCAGTGCCCTGCATGGTAGAGGGATAGGTCAAAACAAGGAACAAGGAAGACCCAGTGTATTATAATAACTGCTTTATTGAGCTTGTCTTCTAATTCTATCATTGCTTTCTGGATCTGTTTCTATTAATTGACTTTGCTCCTCATTTGTGGCCATATTTTCTCACTTATTTGCATGCCTGGTGATTTTTTATTGGACAACCGCCATTGTGAAGTTCAACTTTTTGGGTGCTGAATATCTTTGTATTCCTTTAAATATAGTTGTACTTTGTTCTGGGAAGCCATTAAGTTACTTAGAAACAGTTTGATATTTTCAAGCCTTACCTTTAAGCTTTGTTAGGCAGAATTAAAGCAGTCTTTGGTCTAAGGTTAATCCCCCACACACAGAGAGATAATACCCTTTTGAGTAGTCTGCCCAATACCCTGTGTACTCTAGCTTGTGGGAATATAACTATTCCCAGCCCTGTGTTGACCCTGGGGATTGTTCTACCTGCTCCATGCTCGTGGTTCTTTCCCCCATCCTCACCTCCTTCTACATCTTCTCCTCCATCATGCTACCCCAGTGGCACTGGACCCCTTGCTGTTTTTTTAACACACCAGGATCCTCTACTTTGAGGTCTTTGCAGTTGGCATTCTCTCTTCCTAGGAAGCTGTTTCCCAGATATCCACATGACTAACTTCCTTACCTCTTTCTGTTCTTTGCTTAGATGCCACTTCTGAGGGGCCACTCTATTTAAAGGCTTAACAACCCACCCAACACTTCCTTTTCCCTGTTTTATTTTTCTCTACAGATTTATAATTGTCTAACCTGATAAACTCAATGAAGGCAGAGATTTTTGTCTGTTTTCTCTACCACTAATCTCCAGTTTCTAGAGCATGCCTGGCACATCAAGACATACAGTGACTACCAATTGATTTTTTTGAGTGAATAAGTAAATAAAAGAATGCTAAGTGAGTTGGTACAGTGCTTTGTACAATGTGGTTGCAGTAAGTGATAGTACGTCTCTAGTCTATACATCTTGGGAGGATGCTTATCCCATGGGAAGAGCTCTGAGGACATGTAGGAGTTAAACGGAGCTGACACCTGAAAGCAGAGACCCATCTGGTTCATTCTTATAGTCTCTTCAGCATCTATCTAACATAGATTCCACATTTGTCCCTTCCCTGCACTTACACTGCATCTTCTATCTTATCCTTGGTTTGTTTTAAATTTATTATTGTAATTATTAACTTTTATTTAATTTTTCCACCCCCTCACTAGAATGTACATCCATAAGAGTAGGAATTATATTTTTCTTGTTCATCATAATACTCCTGGTGCCTACAACAGGAGGGTTTTTTTTCCTAATTAAAAGACTATTTTTTTTAGAGCAGTGTTAGGTTTACTGCAAAATTAAGCAGAAAGTATAGGGATTCCTTATATCCTCCCCCAACACAAACATACAATTTTCTCTATTATTAACATCTTACCTTACTGTGTTACTTTTGTTACAGTTGATGAACCATTATTGATACATCCCTTTTAACTAAAGTCCATAGTTTACATTAGGGTTCACTCTTTGTGTCACACATTCTATAGGTTTTGTCGAATGCATCAAATGCAGCATGCCATGTACCATTGCAATATCATACAGAGTAGTTTCTTTGCCTAAATGTCCTCTGTCCTCCACGTATTTATCCCTTGCTTCCCCTCCCAACCCCTGGCAATCACTCCTCTTTTTACTGTCTCTGTAGTTTTGCCTTTTCCAATAATAAGTATTTGTTTAATGAATGAGTGATTGGTAGCTATTGTGACAACCCATGCAAGCCCCAGTGAGGGCTGGATCTGAGACGGTGATAGTGAGTCTGCAGAGGGGCGTATAGATGGGCAAGACATACAGGAGGTAGAATTAACAGGGTGAAGTGACTGAACAGTGTAAAGAGTTGCTAAAGTTGAGGCTTCATCTTCTAGTCCAGGTGTCCTGCAGAAGAGAATAAATGGGTAGATATTGTCATGTTGTCCTGAAAGTTTCTTCTTACACAGGTCATGGAGGAAGAATTGAATACACAAGCTGTTATCCTAGAAACACTTAACACAACCCTCTACCAAACCCAGATGGAACTTCAGAGAGAGGCAAGTCCTGGCTGGAGTGGGGATGGGGGTTGTGCAGAGGAATCCAGGTCTCTGGGCGGCTCTACCATATAGCTCTGCTCTGGGTGACTCTGGTTTAGGAAAGACGGCTATTAAAATTTATATGTCCTTCAGAAAGCTACAGTGGGAAATCTGGAGAAAATGTTCCAGATCAAGCTTGCTGAAGCTGAAGAAAAGTTTAAATATACCATACAGCTTCTGACAGAAGAAAATATTCATCTAAGGTATGAAGGACGCTGCTCAAAAAGATATGGCTGAGTTATCCTTAGAAAGTGGGAGGGAGTTTGGGTGAGGAATAGATGAAGATGAACCCAGGTATTCCCTGATAAGGTCAAGGCACAGGGACTTTCAGGAGGGAGATACTCAGAGCCAGGCCACAGAAATCACCTGCGAAGGTCAGACAGTTCATCTGAGGTGGTTTTGGGAATGTGTCTAGACTCCTCTCTCTTACCTACATCTTAGTTTTAATGCAGAACGGCACAGGAAATTTATCTGAGGGTCTCTGAGTTTATTCAGTTCTGTGAATATATTTTAAATCCCTAAAGTCCTCTGCCCTCCACCTATTCATGCTTGGCTTCCCCTCCCAACTCCCGGCAATTACTGATCTTTTCAGTGTCTCTGTGGTCTTGCCTTTTCCAGAATGTCCTATGCGTGGAGTCCATAGTAGATATATAATAAATACTTGTTGAATGAATGATTGGAAACTGTCATGATAACACATGTGAGCTCCGAGTTTTTACCATGTCCCCTGAGAGTTTAGGGGTTTAGGTGTCAGTGCTTTACACTTAGATACAGCTGCATTTAGTTCCTGTGGAAATCAACTTTAGGTCAGAAATTATACTGTTACCTGAAGATGCATTTTTTAAATGACTGAGATAAATTTTGGTCAATATTTTAATAAAGGCAAGTGATTCATTGCACTGATTTGGTGGTATAGGAGAGTAAAGCTTTTCCCTTCTTCCCTTGTAGGTTGTTTGGTCTAATAGTTAAATTGGCATGAGACAGATTAACAGGAGAAAAACAAATTAAATTTTGAATGTACAGGAGCACATAAAAATATGAGACCCAAAGAAGTGACCAAAGTGGGCAGCTTTTATACCTTTTAGACAAAAAGACAATAAATCTGTAAAGAATTGACAAGACAAAGGAGTTTGGGCTCGGGGTAGTAAATTAGGGAGGAAGTAACAAGGTATGTTTACACAGCCTCCTCAGCCCTAAATTCCCTATTTCTGGTGATAAGGATGTCTCTTTACCTTCTGGTATAGGGAGGGTACTTTTATTTCCTGCTTTCAGGGGGACAAAGGAGGGTCAGAGAATCTTTCTTGTACTGGCTGTTGGCTTAAGTAACTGTAGTTCAAACTAATCAATATGCAAGGTAGCATATTTTGGGTGGCATAGTCTGTTTCCCCTCAGAAGAATATTCCTCATCTGGGAATTTGGTAACATAAATATCATATCTCACTAAATTTAAAACCACTGCAAGTAATGTGTGCGACTTCCCCCAGTGAAGGAATGAAACCATATTTCTCTCCCCCCAGATATCCTAGAGGCCCTTCTACCCTTTGAGTCTATAGTGATACATCTTCTCTTTCTTTATAGGCAAAAAATAATTGCCAAGAATGAAGAAATTTATGAAGAACGATCTGGGAGATCAACCTCTATTTATGAGGATAATTCTGACACTTTAGAAGATGACAAAAATGAAAAACAAGAATTGTGAGCAGAAAAGTTGTTCTCCAGTACAAAAGATGGTAGGAACACCATCTCTGTAGACTTTGAGAACTCTGGTGAGGTTTTCTTGAGAAATGTGTATTATGAGTTTAGTTCCTGGGTTGCCTTGGTTCTACTTTTGTCTTTTCACAATTTGCTTTCTTCTAAGTGGTTGGGAATGTTTGAATTCTCATCTCAATTATACAGATTTTCAAGACTCTTCAATGAAAGGTGATGTTCTCTGTATCTGGATCTGAGCTTTCTCTGGGCATTGTACTATTTTCTCTTCCACATTTATGTATTTCATTATGAAAACACTAATCTGAAGAACTTCTCCCTATTAAATGTTGACTGTACTTTGAAGTTTAGCTTTTGTCCCCCAGGGGCATTTAGCTAGCAAGAATGATAATTTATTGATTCAATTCCAAAAACCTTTTCTCTTATGTGTGTCCCCACTGCTCCACTTCTCAATCATCTTTCCTGTAACTATGATTTGGGAAAAGTTTCTGATGATTCTTGCCACCTTCTCTAAATAATCACCAGAATTCAAATCCCCACAGTGCAGGCAATATAAATAAGTGAAGTGGCCTGGACATAAGGAAAAATAACCACACAGACAAGCACGGTGATCAATGGTAATTGGCAGCAGCCTAAATGTAGGGGATTGAGCAGGGTGGACCCATTCCAGTGCTGCCACACAAGAGCATGGGATCGATGTGGTCAGATATTCTGATTTTTCAAAAGAAAGTATTGTGGGTTTTTTGGGTTTTTTTAAGATTTTCTTTATTTATTTGACAGAGACACAGCAAGAAAGGGAACACATGCAGGGGGAGTGGGAGAGGGAGAAGCAGGCTTCCTGCCGAGCAGAGACCTGATGCAGGGCTCGATCCCAGGACCCTGGGACCATGACCTGAGCCAAAGGCAGAGTCTTAACCACTGAGCCACCAGACACCCCAGTATTGTGGTTTTTTATGTAATATGTCCCAATGGAGCCCTGGGTGTTATGCACAAACAATGAATCACGGAACACTACATCCAAAACTAATGATGTATGGTGATTAACATAACAATAAAAAATACAACTGAGTGAGCTAGCATTGAGAGACTATATGAGCCAAATGTTTTCCAACTGTAAGACATTAATGGTAAAAAAATAAAAACAAAACTAACAAAAACAATCTCTAAGTAACAGTAAGTTAAAATTCTATTTTCTATTAAAAATATTATTAAAAAATATTATTGAAAAAATATTCTTTTAAAAAAGCATCTTTTAAAAAAGACATTCATGCAGATTTAGAATGAACTAAATACATAAAGCAACAAAATGCAATTGCATGAATGGTATCACTAGCAAAAGAGCAAATCGAGTATTGATTATATAGAAGCAAATAATAAGAGAAAAGGCTGTTAAAAGTTTTAACATAAGAAATAACATCTTGAAACATATTTTTTTTAAGAAAGTTATAAATTAGTGTAGAGGATGGCTTGGAAAGGGAGAGACTGGAAGTACAAAAAGATAAAGTTAATGAGCTATTAACATGTCCTTTCAAATATGGATTTAATGGTATTTATAAATAATAAGAACAAGGAAACTAATTCCTGGATTTTGTGAAATCTAAATCTAAACAGAGTTAGGGTGTCTTTTACCACTGAAACAAGGTCTCCTCGTAGCTTAGGAGAGGAGGCTCAGGTGTTTCTGGGATTGCCTGTCACATACATCAGAAGACATCAGGTTGGATGTAGGAGCATTACACATGAGGTTTTCTTTTAGCTAGGTCAGATCACAAAAATCTCCCTCAGTGACCTTTGAGAGAGGGTCACTGGCATCCCCCTGCAAACCGTTAAACAGCAGAAATTCAACTGAGTAAATTTAAAGATCAGATTGGATCAAATTGCATTAGGTCACTTTCCCAAGGGGAATGGAAGGAGTTTATCAGGCAGATTATTTCACCAGTGCTGACCAGGTAATTCCATGTTGACTGCTTAAAAATTACATTCCTGGGGAATTAAAACTGCATTTTGGTTAGGTATTAAGTTTTGGTTTGCTGACATGGGGTTTAGCACAAGTGACTCCATTAGGAGCTGCTGTCTCTCTCTCTTTTTTTTTTAAGATTTTGACAGAGAGAGAGAGAGAGAGAACACAAGTGGCGTGAAGGGCAGAGGGAGAAGCAGGCTCCCAGCTGAGCAGGATGCCTGAGGCGGGGCTCGAGCCTAGGACCCTGAGATCATGACAGATGCTGGAGCCAAAGGCAGACACTTAATGACTGAGCCACCCAGGTGCCCCTGTCTCCTTTTTAACAATATCTTTTAGGGGTGCCTGGCTGACTCAGTTCATAGAGCTTGTGACTCTTGACGTTGGTGTTGAGAGTTCAAGCCCCATGTCGTGAAGTGGGGGGTCGGCAGGGGTGGGGAGTGGATAGAGTTTACTTAAAAAAAAGAGTCCAACAGTACCTTTTAACAATTGTACCTCACATTCTGCTCCACAGAAGCACATCCAGTTAGCAGGAATGTAAATATGACAAATTCTCATAAGAACCAGGAATGAGGAATCAGCCCTTTCACAGAAAGGAGGAGGATTATGGTTTTGACTTTGTCTCCCAGTACTTGAACAACATTCACTTATTCTGAGGCCTCAAGTGGGAAATTGCTTTCCTCATTCCCATTCTTATGCCTTATAAAATCTCTGCACCACCATTAACTCTGTGTTCCAGGTTAAAGCTTTAGCATAATATCCTTAACTTTTTTTTAAATGCTTAACAATTTGAAGGGAATCAAATGATTCCAGGCTGGAAGCAGATGAGAGATGTGCCAAGAACACTCATTCTGCCATCGTTTTTTAAACTTTCTATATTTCCTTATCTACTCTAAGTTTTTTAAAAACGTTTTCATCGAATCAAAAATAAAATTAAAATCCTACCTAGGGCTATAAATCTCTAGCTATTACTGCAAAGCCAGAGATTTAGGCTTAAACTTGCATGGGAATTAGGTTGTCCTGACTCCGATCCTCTCCCATTCCTGCCATCCAAAAAAAAAAAAGCAGCATTTTACTGACAAATAAATTAAGCATAGTGTTATACAGCTAAACAGTAGCATCAATTAGGAGGGAAGAAGAGTTTTTTCCTCAGTGTGAAAGTAGGTTGTGGCATTTGCTTCCCCATGTTTTTTCTGTCATCCTTATTGCTCACTTCAAAGTTCACCTCGGTAAGGATGGTGAGAATATCTTCACCCCTGAAAAACAACAACACTGTGACCATCTGTGGGGAAACAATACCAGCAAACCCTTCCATTCGCTCTACTTAGTTAGTGACAGTTCCTTCCCGCAAAATGCCAGGCATTATCAATCATAAGTTGCTAAACTAAGACGTGTCAAAGCTTTCTAGGAAAAGGAGTAGTTTCAGAGCTTAATAACTTACCTTTGGTTTACTCAAGATCTCTACTGATCGTCAGAAACCTCAGAGTCAACATTAGATTTGGGTTCTTTCCCTCCTGATCTGTTTGCACCTTATTCTTCCACGTACTATGCCACTTGCCCCCATAATCACCTCAATGCCCCCCCCCAAAAAACATCCTCTGCTTCTGTGATCATCTACAATCACTTTGGGCAAGGGAAAACCCAATGTCTCCTGCAACCACTCCACCCCTTTCTCACCAGCCTCTGTAGGACTCGTGGTCTAAGTTACAAAAGGAAAACATGGTGTTGATGTTATGTTTCACTCCTCGATCTGCCATGGGAAATTCTTACTCTTCATACACTTAAAGCATGATGAGATATAGAGCTAGAAGATTTCTTGCTATTCACCTGTCAATTATGTGTGCATTTGGGTGAACTGTGACTACAAAACCATCATTTAACTAAAGGAAGCATAGGGTATAATAAATGAGGTAGGGATATTTTCCCATATTTTGTAGCTTCACAGCAGGCCAAACTAGTGGGAATATAAAGGGTTTCTATTCTTTGTAGCAACACCAAGAGGGTTGATTAGCTATGATAGAACTTTAACAGAGTTGGGAGGATGTTAACCATTGACCTTTGTTGGAAGACTTCCAAAACTAGTTGAGTTGGCTGAGTCATGTTTCTGCCTAAAAACAGAGCTGAACTGACTTTACCATCACTCCTTGCTCTATGATACCCCAACTGTCCTTTCAGGTACTAAATAAAAGAAACTCTGCTGTAAGTGTCTCTATGAACTAACGATGTTAACACTTGCCCCCCTCTCCCACTTTGCGACAGACCTGGGAAGTACAGCTATGTCATCCATAACCAAAAATTTAGAAACGAATGAAGGGCAGAGTAGGCAAAAATTACCTGGGACATCTTTCTCTTAGGCTCTGGCAAAGTGACTGGATATACCAGGTCCCCTCCATGGGATTTCGGTAGGAAACACAATTGTTCACAGTGGCCATCCCCAGCAGAAAGTCAGCATCTTCTGGAATATATCTCTTCTGCCACAACGAGTCCATTTCTAAATAGGCTTCCTTCTGTTCGGAGTCAGTCTCAACAGCTATACCTTTCTGGTAGTTATCCCCTTGACAAGCCTGAATAAAAAAAATTTTGGGCTTGCCTGCAAGGGAAGGGCACTTTGAGCCAGTGAAGTAAGACGTCAGCTCATAGATGGGGACTTCCCGCCCATCAGAGCCATAGATGATGCCCTTGTCTCCATGGGAGAGGACACAGCAGATAAAGCAATCCCTGCTAGTGTGGTCCATGCTTTGGTAGGATTTCAGAACCTCACAGATTTTCATGGCTGTAGAGTCTCGGAAAGGCACAATCTCAAAATGAAGCTCACTAAAGGTCTGACACAAAGCATCTGAAAAGTGAAACAAGAAAAGTCATATTACACCACAATAAGCCCCAAACCACAGTCCAGAGCTAGAGAGAACACTGATCAGATTAAGAAACTGAACCAGAGGGCACCTGGGTGGCTCCGTCGCTAAGTGTCTGCCTTCGGCTCGGGTCATGATCCCAGGGTCCTGGGATCGAGCCCCGCATCGGGCTCCCTGCTCAGCGGGAGGCCTGCTTCTCCCTCTCCCACTCCCCCTGCTTGTGTTCCCTCTCTCGCTGTCTCTCTCTCTCTCTCTCTCTCTAATAGATAGATAGATGATAGAGAGAGAGATGATAGAGTACAAAGAATCTGAACCAGAACTGAAGAACAAGACCTTTTATATCACTGGCTGAATTCCATAGTTTTCTAATATTTATTGCCCCCAGCTGAAAATACTTCCAGTCCTGAGGCAAATGAGAAAGGGGAGAGTGCTACTGTTGGCCTTCTGTCTTCTCAACTAGTCTATAAGATGGGTAAGCTATTATTTAGGCTTACTACCAAACCAATCTAAATAATGATTGTATTACTTACATAATCAAAATAAAAAGCAAAAAAAAATTTAATAGAAGCTTCATACTTATTTTATCTTGAACTCTCAGATTTGTTTATCAAAATACAAAACATGAGGGGCACCTGGGTGGCTCGGTCAGTTGAGTGTCTGCCTCTTGATTTGGGCTCAAGTCATGATCTCAGGGTCGTGAAGATCGAGCCCCACATCAGGCTCCATGCTCAGCATGGAGTCTGCTTGTCCCTTTCCCTCTTCTCCTCCCCCCTCCACTTGCACTTGCTCGCTCAAATAAATAAATCTTTTAAGAAAAATGCAAGATATGAATGTTTAAAAAATCAAGTAGAATTAAAAGGCCTATTACAAAAAGCTATCACTTCTCTAACTCTTCCTATTACCCAGTCATGTTCCATGAAGGCAACCACTTTCAACTTTTTACAACTATTTTTTGGTATTCACCTCCATTTTGTAATGAATTTGAGCTCTTTGCTATTTATTTACTTATAAATTTTAGACTTTGTATTGAGTTCTTATTATGGAGGATGAGCATTTGATACTCTCATACAGTTATTTACAACTTTTAATCGAATCAATAGTACTATGTAAACATAATATTCTTTAATTATGCTTCCTTTTTTATTAAATTTTTTGTCTTTCCTGGAATTAGTAATTGCATTATTTTTTCATTGCTTTGTTTTCCATATGCATAACCTTATTTTTTTTCCAAGTTCTCTAAGATCTAGTCAAAGTCTTTCAACACTTTCAGGGTGCCTGATTTTTTTTTAACTAAAAATTATATATACTTAAGGCATAAAACTGATTATATACACAGTGAAGTGATTATCACAGTCAAGCTAATAACATATCTCCTCACAAACTTAATTCCTTTTGTGTGTGTGTATGTGTGATGAGAGCACCTGAAATACACTCTCTTAGCATATTTCTAGTATTCAATACAGTATTATTAACTATAGTCATTATGTCATTCATTAGATCTCTAAATAAGTTACATATCTGCAACTTTGTACCTACCCTTTGACCAAAAGGCCAGAAATATAATCAAATATTATTTTAATAAAAATGTTTTGATAGTGGGGCATTTGGGTGGTTCAGTCAGTTAAATGTCCAACTCTTTTTTTTTTTTAAAGATCTTATTTATTTGACAAAGAGAGACACAGCGAGAGAGGGAACACAAGCAGGGGGAGTGGGAGAGGGAGAAGCAAACTTCCCGCTGAGCAGGGAGCCCGATGCGGGGCTTGAACCCAGGACCCTGGGATCATGACCTGAGCTGAAGGCAAACGCTCAATGACTGAGCCACCCAGGCGCCCCCATAAATGTCCAACTCTTGATTTCAGCTCAGGTCATGATGCCAGGGTTGCGACATGGAGCCCCGCAATGGGCTCTGCACTGGGTGTGGAGCCTGCTTAAGATTCTCTCTGTTCCTCTCCCTCTACCCCTCCCCATGCTTGTGCTCTCTGTCTACAAAAAAAAAAAAAGTTTTGATAATAAATGAATGTAAATCAAAGGCCTGAATTCTCTTCTTCAAGACCAAGGTATATGATGATGAGTGATATAGCCAATGGACTTAAAGCTCTGTGGCTTTTGAAATCTTAGAATAGATTTGCTTGAATATGTGTTAAGAGACCATTAGCAGAGTCTTGATGATTAAAATCAACCTAAATTAATTTTCTAAACTTTATTCAGTTAAAAAAATAAGGCATTACCTGATGTTATGACTCATAGAAACCATTTTCAAAAATATATTGGATGAGTTGCATTATTTCTATCACTTTTAGTAGTAGCCATTTCTATGTTCATACACTGAAAATTATTTTTTCATTTAAATTATAAGTTCTCACAAGTTTTCATTTAACTTGTAAGTTCTTATAAGTTCTCTTTTAAGTTGCTCCTTCTAAAGAGGCTGAACAAAAGAATTTCTGGCTAGTTTAATATTTGAAAATGGTATTTCTATTAAAGACTCACAATTTCATCTGCCCAACTTTTATAAATACAATATGTGGTCTTGATCCCAAGGCAATGTTTTCACCTAATACTTAATACAGTCTACAGAAACACTATTCATTAAGTTGAATTAAAAGCAAAGCTTATTGTTGTTGCTTTTTATTATAAGCCTTTTAGTAAGATTTGATATTTTATCTTATATACATTACTTTGATTTAAAAATTAATTTAAAAAAACAAAAGCAGAAAATTAGCAAATATATAAGAATGTTCTTCATTTCCACAAGGAAATGTGGTTTTATCCATTTTTTTTTCTGAAACATGAAGCCCTGTTGGTACAATTTTTGTTTCTCCCCTTTTGATAAAAAAAACTTAGGTATTAGAAATATTTCACTTCTTTTCAGGGTTCTACTGTACCTGCATCCAAGTCTGTTCCATTCCTATCCTTAATGCTCTGAAGTTTGGGCACTTCCTTCCGTGCTATGCTAAAGTCATAATTGTTAAAGATCAAACAATATCCTCGAGGTTTGCTTTCCATTCGGTAAACTTTCTCTGATGTCTGGAAGACAAAAATCCAACCCAGGAGCTGACTCTGAGGGTCAAACACTTGAGATGTGAACAAACAACTCCCTAGTAAGAAGTTGGGCTGTCCCCTTAGCCAAACTAGGATGCAAGGGTCCTTTCACCAGCCCTCGCTCAACTTGACGTCATTTCTCTGGTGAACCAGTTTCCACCCGTTCCCTTGACACAGGATCCCCAGACTTCTGCCCCACAGTTAGTGTGTAAAATCAGGGTCCCAGTGCTTGGGCCTCTTGAGCACTTTGCACATCTATTAATACTGTTGTCATCATAGCATATTTTCATATGTTCTTGTTTCTGCTCAAGGCAGCTAACATTTGCAGCAGGAGCTAGAATTTATTAATTTGTGAGAGCTCAGTTAGGAGTTGCTGAATGAATGAACGTCTTCATGCTGTCTTTGGGCTGCCTGTCTGTCACCTTGTTATTCTGTTGGCCATCTAGTCAACTCATCTATTTTTCTGGGCTAACAGCTGAGGGCCTGCCCTTCACACATGACACAGCACGGTCCCAGGACTTTGAAAGCCGACAACCTAATTTGGCTCTGAGGGCCACAGTGACTGGAGGAGAGAGATGGACTAGTCAGGCAGGTCTTGGCTGTGTTGCAGGTTACAGTATCCAGACTCTAGTACCTGAGAGCATCAGTCAGAGATGGCCCTGTGTCCTGACTTTCCTGGGGCTGTTTCAATGCCGAGATACTCAGCATTTATTGGGAAACCCATGCCGCTCCTCAAGGTAGAGAAAAGTGCTCTGCACGAAGGGCTCAAATTCCTGGCTCTACTATGTAATAACCTTAAGACTCTGTGCAAGTTACCTAATCTCTCTGGCACTCAGTACGGTTAGCTGGTCAGTGGGGACGACATTCAGTAGAGTGCTTTGCTATTTGCAAAGTGCCACATGACTGGCAAATCCTTGGTTTTCAGACCTAGAGAGGTCTGGTAATTTGCTCAGGAGCCCACCTGTAACTGGTCTCTCTCAGCTTAATTTCAAGTCTCCCACTGGACTGATAGCTTTCACGGTTTCCTCTGCTTCCCATAACAGAGAGGAGTGAACAGGCTAATGAATCAGAATGTGGCTGGTGAATCTTTGAAGGTTAATAAACTAAAGTGATTGTCTAGAAAGGCAATTCTTGCACTGGCTCATTGAGATGAGAGCATAGAGATGGCTAGATCATGATCCTTTGCTGCTTACCCCTAAATCACCATGGAGAAACAGTTTTGAAATGTCAGCCTAAAAGAAAAGGCTTTCTTTTCCCAGGTCTGCTAGACTTTTCTCCCAAAGCTTTCTCCCACTTCGGCTGAGGCAGCTGCTGAAAGGGTTGCCAGGAGGCTTCTTGCTTTCTCGGCCCTCCAACTATTCCAATGCCTTTGTCTTTGGTTTTAAAATAAAATTTTAGGGGCACCTGGGTGGCTCAGTTGGTTGGGCGACTGCCTTCGGCTCAGGTCATGATCCTGGAGTCCCAGGATCGAGTCCCGCATCAGGCTCCCTGCTCAGCAGGGAGTCTGCTTCTCCCTCTGACCTTCCCCCCCTCTCATGTGCTCTCTCGCTCTCAAATAAATAAATAAAATCTTAAAATAAAATAAAATAAAATAAAATAAAATTTTAGGGGTGCCTGGGTGGTGCCGTCGGTTACACATCTGACTCTTGATTTGTGCTCAAGTCATGGGATTGAGCCCCACGTGGAGCCCCACATCAGCCTCTGCACTCAGTGAGGAGTCTGCTTGGGATTCTCTCTCTCCCTCTTCCTCTGCCCCTCCCCTGCTCACATGCGCTCTCTCTCTCTCTCTCTCAAATAAATAAATAAATCTAAAATAAAATAAAATAAAATTTTAACACTTTTTTACTTTTGAAACTTAAAAAATCACATTTTAAATTTATCTGTTTCTGAAAATTTTCTGTAGTTCTCAAAATTTCCAGTAAGCATCTGCCCCTTACTAGTTTATCTGACCACTTAAAAGCTGAGGAATGCAAGAACTAGAATCAGCAACTAAAGAGAATAAGAAGTCCAAATTTCTACACACCTCTGATTCATAGTCCTGTTCTCCTGGAGAGTCCGACATTGGCGGTACCCTCAGGGATTCCTCCCCTATAAGCAACTGAGACATATCTGGAATGAAACATAGCAGAGAAGGGATTTTGGTAAAGAAACACAGAGCACCCAGGATATCATAAGGTCCCCTTTAAAATGAAAACTCACAGACTGCCTTGAACATAATATCCTTGCAGTCCACAGAATAAAAATCTTTTTACTGACTGACTCTTCACCTATTTTAAACTTGTCAGCCTGGAGCTGCAAGGTCTATGTCTTTTGACAGCAGGTGTGTATCTTTCAATGTGTAAAGAAGGTGACAAGTAGGCATGCAGCCTTCTTGATTTTAGAAGAGCAAGACCATTAAGATGTGGCTGTGTGAGAAGGTTGTGGGGAGAGGAGGCAATGAGGGTATCCGATAGTAAATTAACTAAGTCTTAAATACGTATTTCGCATATTACCATTTGAAACTTCATCTAGACTTCTTTGAGGGCTCATTGTTAGCTCTGAATTAAAAAAGAAACACATATTTGATTAGAAACAATCTCAACATAGAGGGATTTGTAAATTTAAGAATACATTTTGCTAATTCACAGCTGTCAAGTTATTTCTACCTCTGCTTAATTCTTCATAATCCGTGATTTTCTTCAGCAGGCTCTTGTTAATTTGGTCACAGATTCTTTTCAGGGTGTCCAAATTTCTTTCCCCGAGGATGACCCTCTTCTCCATCTCTATGAAAATATCAAGCAAGTTCTAGAAGGAAGAGAAATAAAGTTGGAAGACTGGATTGAGACATACTGGCTTTTAGATGAGATTTTCTTTTTTTTTTTAAGTCCACTTTGTCCAAAGAGAGGGCCCACCCTAGCTTCCCAAGCTAACCCTCCTGACAAGATATCCTGGTCTTATAAAGCCAATAGAGCACTAGAGAAGCAATTTTGTCTTTTCTGGCCCAGGAAGAGAGAAATGAGAAGGTAGAGGAAAAGTGACATCAGGTGTCACTCAGGCCCCAGGCCCCAAGCCCTGTGCTGCAACCAACCGGGGACACCTTTAGGGGACGCCTGTGAAATAGCCTAGGTGCATGGTTGAGACACTGTAGCCTGGTCCCCAGAGTCACAGCCCTGGGGACTGCGTCCCTCCCGACACTGCCTCCGGTTCGTGATCCACCTCCAGTCCGGACGCATGCACGCACAGAGTCCGCACTCTCGCACGCACACGCACGCACGCACACGCACAGAGTTCCAGGTCCTAGGTGGTTTCAGAGCCTGTAGAAGAGGGGAGATGTCTCCAGCTCACCACTGTCTTGCCTGGCTCTGCAGGGTCCCGCAATGGGCTGTGCCTCCACAACCAGTCTTCTTCCCTAGCTACTGACCCTGCCATGCTCCTGACAATGTGAGCAGCACTTCTCAGTATACGAAGGAATCGTATCTGCAACACTGCTGTCTGTCCAGCCACTCTTTTCTTCTCCCCTGGTTGAAAAGTGAGAGTCCAGGTTGCTTTTACTGGACCAGCCCACTCTCCAGTCACAGCAATCCCCACCGGCTAACTCAACCTCAGGACCAAATCTTGGTGAAACACCAGGTCTTACCAAATCATCATGCAGTTTACATCTGGAGATCTCCTGGCTCAAAAGAAACTTAAAGGACCTCAATTCCAATTTGCTTACATCTTCTGAAATCTGAAAAAGCATGACCCTGTGGTGGGAAATGGAGACACTTTAGAAATGGTTTCTCAAATAATTTCCCATTTGATAAAAGGAGTGGCAGTGGAAACTTGATTCTGGTCACCTCCCCTTAAATTAAAGACAGCTAATGACATAATTTGTTAGTTGAATCCTTGCAAAGAGACTGCTGCAGTGACATGACAGACTACTGACTCATGCCCAGCTACTCCACCCTTAACAGAGTTAAGGTCCACTAACTATGCCGTTCAGTTAGTTTCAGTTAAATGAATTGTTTTTCCTTGGTCCTTCACTATAAAATCAGGAGCTTGTTGCAGTAGGAAAAAAAAGTTTTTATTTTGGAAATTATGCTTTTCAAAATGCAACTGGATCATCACCTCCTGGTCTTTTTTAAAGATTTATTTATTTATTTATTTATTTGAGAGAGTGTGTGTGTGCTCAAGCAGGGGGAGCTGCAGGCAGAGGGAGAGGGAGAAGCAGGCTCCCCGCTGAGCAGGGAGCCCAACGCGGGGCTGATCCCAGGTCACCAGGATCATGAACTGAGCCGAAGGCAGACGCTTAACTGACTGAGTCACCCAGGTGCCCTGGATCATCACTTCCTAAATTAAAACTTGTTAGTGCTCTCCTGACCATCAACTTCAGTAGGAAAGCCCCACACTTGGTTCTGGAATACAAACCTTTGTGCACTGAGCCCAGCCTACCTCTTCAACTTCTCTAGCCACTCCTCAGCACCTGCCCGCCTCTCCTCTTCAAACACACCCAGCTGCCCTGCCCCCACCCCTGTATGCTGTGCTGTTCACACCCCCATTCCCTTGTCCCATCTGAAGACACACTCACCCACTAACAGCTCAAGTACTGCCTGAGTGTCCTCAAGGCTGCATTCACCACACTGTGCCTTTGTATCGCCAGAAAGTTTCCACACATGTTATAATTGTCTGCTTATGAAGCCCTCTGAGTCCCCTGAGAGCAGGGTCTGTGCCCTTTTTGTTTCCACAAGCCCGGTGGGTCATGAGGTGCAGAGGTTAAGTGCAGAGGGCCTGGGCTACTGGCGTTGGAACTTTGGTTCCATCATCTAAGAGCTGTGTGACTGTAGACGTGTTGTACACCTTTTCCCCTCATCTGTAAACTTGTACAGGATAAAA
Organism: Eumetopias jubatus; assembly: GCF_037043125.1. Lineage (NCBI taxonomy): Eukaryota > Metazoa > Chordata > Mammalia > Carnivora > Otariidae > Eumetopias > Eumetopias jubatus. The sequence continues at coordinate 34,727,654 of NW_028274809.1, forward strand.
TATACCATTGGGACATATTAAGAATAATATGAATAAATTTATCTGAAGTGCTTAAACCAATCTTTGGCAACACATTGAGTGTTCGATACACAACAGGCATTATTATTTCCTAATCCATGAGAGGTTCTTGGGATACGTCTGTTGAAGGAACAAAGGAATGTTTAATAAGTCAGCAAACCTTTCACCATTGTGGTGTAAAGGAAAATAACACAAAAACATGCTAACTTCAAATTAAATTAGAAAATTAAAGTTCTGAAAATAAAAATAGTATACAAACAGAAGTTTCTCAGTATTATCATCTATTTCATCCTTCCTCTCCTGGAATCTCTACCCTAGAAGTATTTCTCCAAAGTTTTCTCAGTTTGGCCAAGATTGGGTCCAGTCAAAAGTTACCAGCCCTTTTATCTTTATTATAAGGTGTTTTGCCCTCTTACTTTCCTCATTACTAAAACCTACCGGCTTTCTTGTACCATCACTGTCTGGAAATAAACCTGGGTAGTTTATGAGATACTTATTTCATAGGCAGCAATTATAATTTTAAAATAAAAATGTCTAGTGCTTTCTCTAAATGGAAAGTGGCCACTCTAGCATACTTTTTGTTTCCTGGCTAATATCCAACAATGATGAACAGTAGATTGTATCTGTGCTGACCCTTTTGTTCCCCAGCTAATGTGTTAAAGATTTAACAGACAGGGGCGCCCGGGTGCCTCAGTCGGTGAAGTGTCTGCCTTTGGCTCAGGTCATGATCCCGGGGTCCTGGGACTGAGTGCCGCATCGGGTCCTTGCTCAGCGGGGAGCATGCTTCTCCCTCTGCCTGCTGTTCCCCCTGCTTGTGTTCTCTCTCTCTCTCTCACAAATAAATAAATAAAATCTTGAAAAAAAAATTTAACAGATCCTCCCTTGTGTGGGACTCAGCCTTCCACCAGAGAAGTACAGGTCACAGTCTGACGTTGACTATTTGCCTTAGCCTTGCTTACATGACAGAAGGAGGGCAACCTTCAGAAGAGCAAGATGGTGGGCACAAGACCCTCCTAGTTCTAGGGTTGTTGTTTTTTAAGATTAATTGCTACCTTAATGAAAAGAAAATCATTGGAAGATGTCACAGTCCCATTAAAACAAAGTTATCTGGTATTGAATAATGTTCTCCCCGACTCTCCTCCCCAATTCATGTCCACCCTGGATGGATGAATGTGACTTTATTTGGGAAAAGGATCTTTGATGATACAATCTTGTTAAGATGAAGTGACACTAGATCAGGGTTGGCCCTACTTCAATGACTGGTGGCTTTCCAAGAAGAGGAAATTCAGAAAAACAGGCACAGAGCGGAGATTGGAGAGATGCATCGAAAAGATGAGGAAGACCAAGGCTTGCCTGCCAATACCTGAAGCTAGGGGAGAAAGGAACATGAAACAGACTCTCCCTCAGAGCTCCAAAGAAACCAACCCTGTTGATACCTTCATTTCAAACTTCTAGCCCCCAGAACTGTGAGAGTATGAATGTCTTTACTGTGGTAAGCCACCCAGTTTGTGGGACTTCGTCACAGCAGCCTTCGGAAACTCATACACCCAGCATATCTCTTTTGTCACTTATCAAAATGCTCAAGCTTCGAGCAGAGAAAGATATGGTAAGGAACATGCCAGAATCTCAGGTCTCTGAGACTGAGGACCGGGGCATTCATAAATAGGCCAGGCTAGTAGGGGATAGTGGCTTCCAGCCCTGGCTGTGAGAACATACCATCACACTGGCCATCATTACTGACAAGAGAGAAGAGGCCGGGAAATGGGCCACAGCTAAGGCTGGAGTAGAAGTTTTCAGAAGGGAAGCTAAAAATAACGCTGAGGAGTGTCTGGTAAGAGGGCATGTTGAAAGACAGAAGTTGGTAATGTGTGCCTGTTTTTAAAGTCTGTTACCTATATAATCAGTCATCCCTCACAACCCCGGTGCTGCTCTTTCTGCCTGTGTTTTAATAAAAATCACCTTTTTGCGCGCACACACACACACACACACACAAAGTTTGTTACCGACTCGTGAAGACATAAGAGAACATGGCTTCTTATCAGCCCTGGGTCCCGCTGCCCCACAGGCAGGGAGAGGCCCAGCTGCAAGGCGTACGGCCGGACAGACGGCTGAGGTCGCCACTGTCCTCCTGGCAGCAGCTGGGCACACAGGGGCTCGGCAATCTTTGTGGAGCCCAGCCTGTCCGGCCCAGCACGATGGGCAGCACACAGCCCTCATTGGAGAACCTTATGAAGCAAGTCTTTCAGGGTGGAATAAAAGCCTAGAACCCCACTGAGAATGTCCACAGTCATCCACATGCAGGTGGGGGATTTCGGAGAAGCAGCAGGGATGCTTTATCCAGTAATGGGCAAAGCAAGCACAGGACGTGGACATCAACAGAGCAGAGGCAAACAGAAGAGTAGACAGAATGGGGAGAGAGACAATTCAGAAGATGGCTGTTTTAATATCAGCATACCTATAGGTCATATTTCACTTTGGAAACAAATTTTTTATTTTATGGTTTAACTTTTTTCTGAATTATATATAAGATCTCTAAATTTCTTAATCTGGTCCTAGTGGGACATCTTCGAGGAACTTCCAAAGTCATATGGCACAGACACCCGCAATCAGCCCTGCCCACAAAGATGTGTCCATTGCACCCACACCTCCCAGTGCCTGAACTGTGGACGTTGTCCCCACCTGTAGGCAGAGATCTGGGCTCTGCCTGGTATCTGAAGTTCCTGCTCCATCTCCTCCTTGCTGGTGTCCAGGTAGGTGACCAGCAGATCCAGTCTATTAATTCGGAAAAGCAGCTCCTTCAAGAAGGACAGGTTGCCTTCCTCCAACATTCTCTTTTCCTGGAGTCTCTGGAATAACATCAAGGGATCCTTGATGGGTTCCTGCTTTTTCTGTGGGATGCAGTCCATGCTAAGGAATTTGAGGGAGGCCAGCTCATCACTGTCCAGCTGCTCTCCAATATTATAGAGGCATTTGCTGAAATTCATGTTGGTCAAGTATCAGGAGAATGTTGTTGTAGCCTAGGTCAAAATACAATACTATGTTCAGATGAGGAAGAGAAGTACCATTTACCAGTTTGTTCCTTCATTAAGTGCCATTATCTACTATACACTAGACATTTTACTGAGGACACAGGGAAGAAAAAAAACAAACAGGACATGTTTCTGCTCTCAACTAGCTCACTATTTTGGAAGGTAGATACACAAATTAGCCAATAGTCAGAGAGTTGTGACCAGGGCTCCGTAGGAATATAGAGGAAGGAGCCCTAACTCAACCAGGGAGAAGGGCTTCCCGGAGGGAAGGCACCTTTGGGAAGGAGGTGGGAAAGGACAATTCTTGCGAGAAATAATTTATGCAAAAGATGGAGGTGAGAATGTTCAAGTCAATTCAAGCAACCACAAGGAGCTCAATAAAGTAACCACGAAGTCTCTGGGAAGAGGAATGGTGGGAAAAGGGATGAAGCCATGGCCAGGAACCATTACAAAGGGCCTCATACTGTGGGGGCAAGGGCTCAGGTTTTGTCCCAGAGGTGATGAGGAACTAAGAAAGGACTGTAATGTCATCCAGTTTGGGATTAACATTTCAAGTGTGGCGGATAGGGGCGCCTGGGTGGCTCAGTGGGTTAAGCGTCTGCCATTGGCTCAAGTCACGATCTCAGGGTCCTGGTCAGGCTTCCTGCTCTTCAGGGAGTCTGCTTCTCCTTCTGCCCCTCCTCCTGCTCATGCACTCTCTCACGCTCTCTCTTTCTCAAAAAAAAAAAAAAAAGTGTGGAGGATAGATTGGAAGGGCTGGAGGCTGGAGAAGTGATGGGGTCTGACTGAAATAATGGTGCTAGGAAAACATGATGCAGTGCCATCCCCCAAAGGCCTCGGGATCAGCCCCCACAACCGACCAAGGACCCACAGCTGGAAATGAAACCAAGTCAACTTTGTCAGCCTTCCAATGCAGAAATGAAACCAAGTCAACTTTATCAGCCTTCCAATGCAGAAATGAAACCAAGTCAACTTTATCAGCCTTCCAATTCAGTCTCCGAATCAGATGACGTGATATTTTCACACACTTATATGTTTGAGCAGATAGAAAAGGAGAGGGCACTGTTTGTGGAAGCCCGGACAACCTTCATGCAAACACCCCAGAATCTGGGGTTCCTCCTCCCGTGAGCCCCTTGACTCACCCCTCCTCCTCTGCTCTGATAGGCCCATGTTGGTGACAAAACAAGCCCTCGGAGCAGGGTTTGTACTGGATTCTTCAGAGGAGCAGGTGTGGGACCCAGCTCCATAAGACGGCTGCAGTATCACCGTCAACGCCAAGAAGCACACCTGCAGCTGACTGTCAGGGAAAGGGGGAAGTGCAGTGGTTCAGAGTAGGGGGCACTAGGGTCTGACAAAACTTAGGTAGAACCTGTCTGGGGCAATGGCCCCAGGCCTAGGCAGCTCAGGTCCTTTGAGAGTTAGGTGCTCCCTCTGTAACATGGGGATCAGAACACCCACCCCCTAAAGTGTTTGACTAAGTCCTGTAAGGCATGTGCAGTGATGGTCAGCAATTAATGAACAAATGAGGGTTAACCCAAAAGAAGGAAACAGATTCTGGCTGTGCAGACCCAACAGGAACTAGGCACTTGAGTACTTTCCTCAGCCTCCTGGTTTCCCATTTCCCCAGTGGAAAACTCGTTGGGAAGTAGTGTTTTTCAAACTCTGTAAAGTTGAAGAACTCTTGGTTGACTCCTTACTCAGATGCTCCCGTACCTTAGGAGGTGGTCCCGGAGGTCTGCAGTTTGAGAAACTTGAACTAGAAAACCTTTAACTTCCCGTCCACTTCCACCATTTCCTTGATCTCACAGACTCTGTGCTCCTGGGGACTTTCCTTAACCTCAAATGACCTTAACCTGTTTGTACCTCTTTCCTCCTGAAAGCAAAGTGGATGAGTTCCTGGGTCCTTAAGCTCCCTGCACTAACATTCTTGGATGAAAACACAAATCCTGATTCTATCACTTGAGGTAATGATCAAGTGAACCAGGACCCATGTATTTTCTATATCTGATGTTAAAATAGAAGTATTTTGGGGGCGCCTGGGTGGCTCAGTGGGTTAAGCATTCGACTCTTGATTCCGGCTCAGGTCATGATCTCAGGGTCATGAGATCGAGCCCTGCATAGGACTCTGCACTGGGCATGAGCCTGCTTAAGATTCTCTTTCCCTCTCCCTCTGCTCCTCCCAACTCCCACCATTCCCTGGGCACATGGCTCTCTCTCTCTCTAAAAATTAATGAATTAATTAAATAGAAATATTTTTTATTTGCACAATAAAGTTAAGTTTTAATCAAAGTACCTTGAAAGACTTTGAAATTTTTAGTTTTTCCTTTAAAAACACCTTCCCTCTGGGTGCCTGGGTGGCTCAGTTGGTTAAGCGACTGCCTTCGGCTCAGGTCATGATCCTGGAGTCCCGGGATCGAGTCCCGCATCGGGCTCCCTGCTTGGCGAGGGGCCTGCTTCTCCCTCTGACCCTCTCCACTCTCATGTACTCTCTCTCTCTCTTTCTCACTCTCTCAAAATAAATAAATAAATCTTTAAAAAAAAAAAACACCTTCCCTCCCCCCAGCCCACTCTGATTGTAGAAGCAGTGTTTTTTGTGTGCGTGAAAATTGAGAATATAGTAAATTATAGAATGGTCACAGTTGTTATCATACACACACACACATGCACACAAGATATCATACATCACACATACACGCAAAGATACATTTATATAAAAATCAGAATCAGGCTGCTTATCCATGTGTATACACCTATTTTTTTTACCCCACTTAATATTTAGAATGAACATTTACCCCACCATTAAATATTCTTCTTTAGCATATTTTTAATGTTTCTTGATCTCCAGCATGCAGATATATCAAAATTTATTTTAAGGAATTTTCAATTTCTTTACTCTTAAAAATAATATTGTATTGCAAAGCTTTTTCACATATCCTGTGCATATCTCTGATTATTTCTCTCTTAGAATTGGAATTATGGGGCAAAACCCTTTTTCTCCCTTTTAATCTAGAATTTACATCATTATTTAGACAAGTTCTCTTGACTCTGGAAACTAGAAGGAAGTGTTTTGGACAGATACACTTTGCACTGGATTCCCAAAGCCTGCAGAGCCTAAATCTTTCACAATGCAATTATCACAAAAATACTTTTATTTAGAAAAGACATCTTAGATATGTGGCTAGCACCAAACAGCATATGTTCAAAATGTAGCAAACAAAACCTACCGGACATATAAGGGGACAAACTAGCAAGTTCATTCCCTAAATCACACTCCATAGAAACACACATGTGCTAAACAGGATATGTGCACAGACGGTCACCACAATACAGTGTGTAACCCTGAACAACTGGAAACATCCCTAATGTCCATCAACATAGAAATGGCTAAATAAACTAAGGTATAGTCATACTACAGAATATTGTGCAGCAGTTAAGAAAATGCCCTCCATCTTCTGAAATAAAAACGATAGTTACCCAAGACACGTTATTATGACAGTAAAAAAAAAAGTAGAAAAAGCAATTGTAATATAAAAAAATACATCTACTTTTTAAAAAATACTCAAAGCAATACAATTAGATTTTCAGTGGTTACAGATACATATGCAAAAGCAGAAAATAAAAAGGTTCTGGGAAGAGACTTACCAAATTCAAAAGTTTCTTCTGGGGAATGAAGGAGAAAACTAGAACTTGGGGGTGAAGGAGTGAGGAAAGAGAATTGCTCTTTTCCTGTAATGTGGTAAGAAGAATGTATGCAGATATTCTCAGGTAAATGAAACTACTGTTAAAATACTTGAGTGTGTTCTTGGGTTTAAAGTTGTGTAAGAGGCTGAATGAAGGAGGAGGCAGGAAATGACAATCTTTGGAACAGGAAATGACATACCATGGGCATATTAACCAGGAAAGGAGACCAGATCAGAAGAGCAAGCAACACAACCACATTTGTGTTTTGTTTTGTTTTGTTTTTTGTTGGGGTTTTTTATTTTATTTATTTATTTTTTAAAGATTTTATTTATTTATTTGACAGAGACACAGCGAGAGAGGGAACACAAGCAGGGGGAGTGGGAGAGGGAGAAGCAGGCTTCCTGCTGAGCAGGGAGCCCGATGTGGGGCTCGATCCCAGGACCCTGGGATCCTGACCTGAGCCAAAGGCAGACGCTTAATGACTGAGCCACCCAGGTGCCCCCTGTTTCATTTAGTTTTTTAAGTAGGCTCCAGCACCCAGCGTGTAGCCCAACAGGGGCCTTAATCTCACGACCCTGAGATGCAGACCTGAGCTGATATCAAGAGTCGGTTGCTTAACTGACTGAGCCCCCCAGGTGCCCTTACATTTGTGTCCTTAAAAGAAAAGAAGGTATTAGATGAACTTAAACTTTAAAAAAGAACTTAAGAGAACTCAGAGAACCTATATGCCCCCAAAATAGCAGGAAATTTCCACACACCATTCTCAGAAAATAGAAATCTAGTAGAAGAAGACTGGAAGATTGAAGTGGCCCAAGTGAAAACTCTAACTGTATTTCCTCCCAGTAGCAAATACATGTCCTTTCAAACACAGACCAAATAGTCACAAAAATTGTCCACAAAGAAAATCTTAATACGAGATTTCCAAAGAGCACAAATAGTACAGTCCATATTCTCTTTTAGAAGTTAACGATGAAATTAGAAATTAACATGTTAATTAGAAGTTAACAATGAAAAATAACCAAACTGAACACACCTACAAAAAGGGCTATCGACATTGAGGTGGCTTTTTCCACACGTGGTGTTAGAACAATTGGGCAGACTTCTAGAACAAACTGAAATGGATCATAACTGAACTCTTCACATTAAAATAAGCTGCAGATGGATCAAAGCCTCAAACCTGAAAATTAAAATACTAAGGAAAGAAAAATTGGAGAATTGTTTAAAATAATCATGCAGTGGTAAAGAACCTTTCTAAGTACAACAGAAAACCTGGAAGCCATTACAGAAAGGTTGATAAATGTCCTTAAATAATAACTAAAATAATCTGCCAAAATAAGCCAGACAAAATTTAAAAATAAATAAATCTTGCACTTGGGGGAAAAAGGACTGATTTTTCTTAAAGTCATTTTTTTTTTTAAAAAGAGATAAAGACCAATGATCCAATGCATAAACAGGTAAAGATCCTAAGTACACAGTTCAGAGAAAAGTAAGTACCAGTGGCTTTATTTTTTAAAACCAATGGTTTTAAACATTTGAAAAGATGTTCAACTTCATTCACCATAAAAAAAAAAAAAAAAGGCAAACTGAAATTACAAAAGACCATTTTTCAACTACCAAACTGGTGAAGCACAAAACTTGCAATACCCAGTGTTTTGAGATGGTGGAAAAAAAATAGGTAGATGGGTAATTTGGCCCCTATCGTCAAAATATAAAATGACCCTACAATTTAACTTCCACAAGTTTCTCCAACATTAGCTTAAACGTGATGTACTTAAAAACATGTACAGAGCTTATTCAGGGCAGTGTTGCTTGACAGAACAAAGGGGCAGAAACCACTCTATCAGTATCAGAAGTTCAATGAAACCTTACTCATATATTTAAAAAGAATAGGAAGACCACCATGATTGGATTTGTGTGATCTATACAAGGTATTATGAAGGTGCGTGGATTTGTGTATTCACATTAGATCTTTGAACAGAACCAACACACAGGAAGCTATGTCAGTGATTGCGTGGGAGGAGAGGAACCAGAAGCCGTGTGGTGGAGTGGACGGCCCTGGCGGCAAAAAAGTGAGGCTTGCCGCTTGAATTTTTAGGAGGTGCATGTATTACTTATTCTACGTGGACTTATATGTAGATGAAAATCACTACTTTTTTTTTTTTTTCCAAAGATTCCATTCATTTATTTGACAAAGACAGAGAGCAGGAGAGCACAAGCAGTGGCAGAGGCAGAGGGAGAAGCAGGCTCCCCACCGAGCAGGGAGCCCCATGCAGGGTTTCGGTCCAAGGACTCTGGGACCATGACCTGCGCCGAAAGCAGACGCTTAACCAACTGAGCCACCCAGGTGCCCCAAAAATCATTACTTAAAGACCCATTTTCATTCATAAGCTGGAAAGGATCTAAACTACATTAGCTCCAATGTCCTTAAAATTTTAAATCCGTTCTAACCTCTGTTAAAATCTCCTTTTACAGAATTAAATGAACCAAAGAATCAAATGAAAGCGGAATCTTTTTCCCTCGATATTTTTTTCTGATAACAATGCTTATTGTATTCATTTTAGAAAGTACAGAAAAGATAAAAAGAAAAATAAAAATTACCTATAATTCCACCATCCAAAGATAATCACCTAATAATATTTTACTATCTTTCCTACCAAGCATTTTATATATTTTTTCCCTCATATTTTATCATACCACATTTCTGAGGTATAAGTGGAATTTTCACTGGTAATATTGTAAGTACATCTTGATATCGTCACTTTTTTCTTCTACAGCACAGATTTTAAAATTTGTAAAGTATGAAATCATAGGATTGAACCATAATGTATGTAACCAGTTTCTGCTTATATTTAGAATAAGATCTTAAGATGTAAATCTCCATGTACACCTCTGATTATTTTCTTAGAATAATTTCCTAAAAGTAGTAATTACTGAGCCCAAAGGAATAAACCTTGTTTAAGTCTTTTGTTACATATTTAATAGCATTTTCTGACAGTATATAATAATAATAATAACAACAACAACAATAATAATACAATCCAAGGCCAGGATGATATGAGTTTGGTTATAACATGACTGGCACTTGGCTCCTGTCCTCTTTAGCTGCCTCATGTCATTCATTTTGTTATCTTTGCAGTAATTAGAAAATGCTTTCTAAATGACTTCTGCATCACACAAAAATGGAGAGTTAGTAGGGAAAATGCTGGCAAGGCCTCTTTCTGGTCCAGGTTTTACAGGACACACTAGGACATAATATTCAGTCTTGGTTTGTTTACGTCACACATCTCTCTAGTCATAGTACCTGGAAAAGCAATAAGCTGCAACAGAATTTTACACCTTTGATAAAGGGCCGCCTCTGAGCACTGAGATCCATGGGTACACGGACCGTGGGATGGTTCTTGTTTTCTGGGACCGAAGTTTACTGCATAAAATCATGGGCTAGAAACTTTGTTACAGTAATATTTTTAAAAGAGCATTTATTGTATTTTTCTGATCCTAAAATAATAAAAGTCACACTTATTCCTTAGAGACAGTACAGAAAAGTATAAAAAGAAAAAGAAAAATCACTTACAAACTCACCATTTAGAAGGAACTCTTATTACAGTTAGTGGTTTCCTTCCACTTATATTCGTGTGCGTGTGTGTGTAAAGACCTATATAAAATGTGTTCATATACATACATGAAAGATATAAATTGGAATATTTTCATATATAATGCATACAAGGCAGAAGAAAGAGAAGGGGACGCGATCCCGCCAGGAAGTTTTCTTTCACTTTCGATTATATGCTATCTGTTAAATCATAACTCTATATAAATAGATTTGTATTATACAATAAGTATCTTTAATATTTTTAATAATAAATTTATGCCCCGAAGTATTTGATATAAATAAATGTTTGTATTATGATATACAGGTGTTTATATCTATGTCAACGTAAAAATATCTTTTTGACTTATTTTACTACCAGTCTCTGAAGAAACTGGTATTATCGTCTTCATGTTACCATTGTGAAAAATCAGTTTAGAAATAAGCTCGTAGGAGAGGTGTCAGGCTCAGATTTGAGCATCTCCCTAGAAGGTTTCAATGACAGGCCCTGCAAAGATTTAGATTTCATTCTGCTTGCAGCTGGAAGCCAGTGAAGGAATTTAACCCCCAAAAAAGGACATGTAATCATAATATTTTCAAAGATTAAAATATAAAAAATTTTTTGAAATACAAAAATACTCCCAAAACACAAAACCAGGAATTCTTAATAAATCCACTACGGCAGAGAGAGTGACCCCACAGAACCTGACGAATCAGAGCTGTACGTGCCAGAACCCAGATTTAGATGGTGTCGCCGCCTTCCAGAGTCCCAACCCAACCCCTGCTTAGGCCACGATTTAATTAAGGATAAGGTCTCTGTACAAACAGTCGTACTTGGAGCATTCCAGAAAAACCTCACCTAAGCTGGACAGGGCCTTAAGCTCTGGAATCTATGGGGCTCTCACCACGGTTCTCAGAGGGACTACTAATTCTTACGGTTTTCCCACCCTCAGCAGCCTAGAAAATTCTAGAATCAAAGGTCTTTCTCCCGGGAGGCCCAACCAACCTTACCAAAAAAGCCAATCCTGGGACCCTCACAGTGGCAGCAGCTTCTTCACAGGCCTGTTTTCTCCTGAAGCGACTAAAACAAGAGTGAAGGACCACAACGGAAATAAGAGTGAAGGGCGAAGAAGAATAGGCACCGCTTGCTCTACTTCCTGTTTACGAAACGACTGACTCATTTAGGCTGAGTAAGGCCGGCTTGCGCCTGAGTAGCACCTCCTCCCAGAACGCAAGAATCTGAGAGGAACAGGGGACAGACTGTTCTGGGGGGGGAGGGGGGAGGGACTGGGCCACCTGAGCTTTGGCTCTGGCTGTGTGACTTTGGATGGGTCATTTTACCTTTGGGGCCTCTTTTACCACATTCCAAAATGAGAAAGTTGGACTGGATGGTAATTAAGAGTCCCTTCATTCCGTATTTCAGGAATTTACAGATTTTTCCGGGTTCATTATGAAGACTTGAATGTTTTCATTCAGTAACATTGATCGAGCACTTCTGAGAGATCTGAAAACTGTGGGGTCCTCATCATGGCTCTCAGAGGGTCTGCTAACCCCCACAGCTAACTCTCATGGTTTCCCATCTACACTAGAATATGGTGGCCCCGAGGCCACCAGATCCCACCCTCAGCAGCCTGGAAAACTCTAGAATCAAAGCCCTTTCTCCTGAAAGGCCCAGATGACCTTACCAAAGAGACAAACAAATCCTAGGGTCCTCAGCATGGTCTGGGCCCTGGAGATATAACTGCACAAAACACACTTACCCCAGCCTTTTTGCTGTGAATCAACTGAAATGTTTTCTGATGTTCAAAGTAGAAAGAAAAAAAATCAAACACTGCTCTTCTTTGAATTTGTCTTTTTTCTTTCCCCAAATAGAATATAAGCTTTCAGAAGGCTGAGACCCACCTTAGAGCTGAGAGCATTAAAGGGGGTGTCTGGAAGTGCCTCTTCACCTGTAGAGGGCTAGGTAAAGTACTATCGATGCCCTTCACTCCCACTTGATTCTGCCCATCAAGTCTGAGTGAGAACACAGCAACACAAGGAAATCCTGTAAGGAGTTAAATCCTAACCCAGGAGGGATTCCCTGGTGCTCTTCCAGAGCATCCCCCCCAGCATTCATTCCACGGTTTTGTGACCAGTTCCTGTGCTGGGCTGTGAGCTTCACAAGGGCAGGAGCACACCTTTCATGTCTGTGTTCCCAGAACCTACCACAGGAGGAGCAATATCTATGACCTCCAAACAGTTCCTACAAATCGACGAGAAGAAGAAAGCCTGTAGAGAGACAATGGGTCTGAGCATGGAGTTCCTTCACAGTGACTTGCTTACAAAGCCAAAGTGTACGAGGTGAAGCTCAGACACTTTAATAATCTGAGAAATGCAAAATAAAGCAACATGATACCCACTTTCTACCCATCAGATTGGCCAAGGTTTGCAAGTGGGATCAGACCAAGGATTGGTGGGCAAGTTCTTATGTCGTCCTTATAGATGATTGTGAAGACTGTCCAGCACATAATACCCCATAGGGCTTAGAAAGTGGGACCTGGCAAAACATAGAACTTCAAGTGCCAGAGTGCTCCCTTTAAAAAAAAGAAGCAGAATGAGCAAAATACAATCCAAATAATACTAATAAATAGTAATAATTGCAAGTACTTACTGAGAACTTAGTAGCGCCAGTCACTGTTGCAAGTGGTTAATGTGTATTATCTCATTAAATCCTCAGGACCACTTCGTGAGGTAGTACGAATCCCATATAATGTTGAGGAAACAGAAGCACAGAGAAATTACTTACTTGTTCCAGCTCATAGTTAAAAAAAATAGTGTGTTCACACAAAACAACGATACATTTTGCAAAGATACAGATCAATCCAGGGCTAGTACCAAAAGATTTAGAGAGCTGTCTTTTGGGAGGCAGCAGGGGGCGGGGGAGGAGGGGGAGGAAGTTGGGGGGGGAGGAGATGGAAGAAAGTGCCAATGAGGCGGTGGGCGGCATCTGAGAGATTAACTCAACCCTCTGCCCAAATGGAAAAGAAAACCAATGAAGTAGGTAAAGGCTATCTCCTGGAATCTCCAAACTGATCCGGCAGGAGAGAGACACTGTGTCTGTATTTGAGGCAGCAGGGGAGACACTAAGAAGAGAAATGTAGCAGAGTATTGAAGATCCCTCAGAGTTAAAATGTAGCAAGGACCTCGGCTGTGGTGCAGAGAGAAAGCCCACTTAGAGATGTGGGGCCCTGGTAGGATCCTGAGGTGTCCCCCACTCTGCCCATGGAATGAGTCCCGGAAACATGGTATTCAAAAGCCATTCTGCACCAGGCACTCACCTGCTCAACCCTGTCCCAGCGACATCACAGAGTGCCCGGTGCCAAGACCCCTGAACTGCCCAATTTCACCCACTCTTAAGTCTTGTCCACCCAGCCAGAGAAAAGTCCCTTGAAAGAGGGTGGGGATGAGGAGGGTGAGGATAGAAACACCTCCAGGAAGTTTTCTTTTACTTTCAGTAACTCTACTTTCTGCTTCCCTCAGGGGACTCACTTCTTGTTCTCCACATTCAGAATTTAGCAGTGAATTCAGCAGGGCTTAAAAAAATAAAAGTCCCAAGAGACAAGAGCAGAATCTGGTCTTCAGGAAGCAAGGAAGAAAATTCCTCAACAGAAAGATCTAGAAAATAAATTTGATTCCCAAAGCGAAAGGACAGAGATGACTCACTTGACCAAGAAATGCTTCTTAAAGGAACAGATGTCCAATTTCCAACCATTTAGAAGAGGGACTTCGGCAATTTGTCAACATGTAAACTAACTGGTTAGTGAGGGGGTGCAGAATATGCCACCCCAAAATATACCACTTTGCATATGGATTATTTTTAATTAGAGTTTCTTGAGAAATAACCAGTGCAAGAAGGACAGTTGGAACCTCCTTTTCCTCCTGAAAGCAGAAAATAAATCTCTGATGTGAAAGCTACCCTCCCTTAGCAGGAGGTAGAGAGATATCCTTACAACCAGAGATAGGGAAGTTAGAGCTGAGAAGACTGTGTAAGCAAAACTTGTTGCTTCCTCACTAATTTACTACCCCAAGCCCATACTTTTACTCTTGTCAATTTTTCACAAATTTATTATTTGTCTAAAAGATATAGAAGCTGCCTGCTTGGGGGCGTCTGTGTTGCTTAGTCGGTTAAGTCTCTCTCTCTCTCTCTCTTTTTAAGATTATATTTATTTAGGGGCACCTGGGTGGCTCAGTCCGTTGAGCGGCTGCCTTCGGCTCAGGTCATGATCCTGGAGTCCTGGGATCGAGCCCCACATCCAGCTCCCTGCTCAGTGGAGGGCCTGTTTCTCCCTCTCCCTCTGCCTGCCACTCTGCCTGCTTGTGCTCTCTCTCTCTCTCTGTCAAATAAATAAATAAAATCTTTAAAAAAAAAAAGATTATATTTATTTATTTGAGAGAGAAAGTCAGAGATAGTGACCGAGAACATGAGTAGGGAGGGGAAGAAGAAGCATGCTCTCGGCTAAGCAGGGAGTGCCTCGTGGGGCTCGATCTCAGGACCCTGGGATCATGACCTGAGCTAAAGGCGGATGCTTAACCAACTGAGCCACCCAGGCGCCCCTAAGCCTCTGACTCTTGATTTCAGCTCAGGTCATGATCTCAGGGTCATCGGATGGAGCCCTGCATGGGGCTCAGGGGAAAGTCGGCTTGAGATTCTCTCCAGCTCCCTCTGCCCCTCCCCCCATTTGCTCACACATGCGTGTGTGCATGTGCCCACACTGCCTCCCCCCCAATAAATAAATAAATCTTAAAAAAAAAAAGCTGACTGCTTCAGTCATTTCTTTGAATCTGATATTTCTATGAGCTCTTATACGTATGAAATTAAATTTATTATTCTCTTGTTACTCTGTCTTTGGTCAATTTAATGATTAAACCAGGCAAAGAACCTAGGAGGGAAGAAGAGAAAAGCTTCCCCCCTGCTACACCTGGAAGCTGGACATGCTTTATCAGAAAGCATTTATACTGACTACACTTAATATTAATAACCCCTGTAATTTTCAAACCCCTGTAATTTAAAGACTGCCTGTGGCTAGTAAAATGCCATTCTCCTTTGAAAGGGGTCTGGGGAGAGGAATTGTCCTCTATTCTCAAACCTCAGCACTGACCCCATGGACCACCACCCGCCCCGACACACACACACACACCACCCATGGGTTCATATGGCAGGGGCTCTTCTAGGGTCCAAACGGGCCTCTAGCTGAAGTGGGAGATCCTGCACAAGAAAACGGGTGGGTCTGGCCCAGTCCTAAGTAGGGGTAACAACACTGTTTGCCTTGGGTTGTGCTCTTAGGTTTAGTAGTAACCAGTGCTTCCTCCACCACTGAGCCTGGCGTCGTGGTAACATGCAGATTTGTCTCCCAGGCCCTCCCCAGCTTTCCCTCACCCTCTAACTCCTCCCCACCCTCTGCCTCTGTTTCCTGTTTGAATGTTTTTAAGGGCTTTCTGTCCTTTTGCTTTCACATCTTGCACATTTTAGAACCAAAACACTGGCAATAATACAATTCCTGTACGTTGTACCCTTAACTGGATTATCTCTAATTTGCCTCACAGTGCGGGGGATTAGTCTCCCGTGTTACGGATGAGGAAACTGAGGCTCAAACACATACGCAGATTCAAACTCAATCCTGTTGGACCAAACACAAGGATTTTTCCACTGAAACACACTAGTCTCCCTTCCCTAGGGAATCTGAAATGAACAATGTGGATGGTAGAGCAATAAATTTAAACTAAGCTGTCTGTCAATGTCTACACATTAATACACAACCACGGTTCTCAACATGACTGATCTGAGAACTAACTGGGAATGTTGAAAGAAATACCAATCTTCAGACCCACCCAGCTTTGGAATTCCAACCTGAGCAGAATTATAAGAGATACAACAGATCGAGCACTTAAGAGTAGTGCCTGGGCCTTCAACAGTTGTCAATAAATATTTGCTGCCATTGTTACACAAGTTTACAACATCTGTATGATGGCTATAAATTATTAGACATATTGTACGGGGAAGCAAACAGTTCGGTGTCAAAGAGCTGATAAATGGCAGAGTCAGCACACAAACCCAGGAAGGTCTCACTTGAGAGGCTCGTTCTCCCGTCTGCACCCAGGCCCAGCCTGGCAGAAATGGATGAGTTGCTGGAGGCATCCAGGGGGCTGTGCTGAGAATGAACAGAGGGGTCTCAAGGGCTTCAGGTTGTGTCATTTGTAAAGTATGGATCCTAGGCTCTCCCAGTCTTAGCTCTTTCTAAAAAAGGAGATACTTGGGTGGCTCAGTCGTTAAGCGTTTACCTTCAGCTCAGGTCATGATCCCGGGGTCCTGGGATCGAGCCCCACGTCAGGCTCCCTGCTCGGCGGGAAGCCTGCCTCTCCCTCTCCCACTCCCCCTGCTTGTGTTCCCTCTCTCGCTGTGTCTCTGTCTGTCAAATAAATAAATAAAATCTTTAAAAAAAAATGGGGGGAGATGAATAATTAACAAGGGAAATGTGAACCTCAAGCTGGTTAAATTCTTCTTGCGGTCTGCAAGGATCATTATTAATTCACTTGCTTTAACCAGTTTCTTGCTTCCATCTTGAGATATGTGTGTGTGAGGTTTTGTATCAAAATGAATGATGTCCACAGTCCTCTGTGCCAGGGGAGGTGGCAGACCAAGGCGTTGCCCCCACAACAGGGCCTGGGGGAGCCAGTCCTCGCCCAGCGCAGGGTAAGGACAGCCTTGTTTGCCAAGTGCTTTCCACCCTCCTGAATCTCAGCTCCCACCTGAAGGCCTATTCCACAGACTTGTGTCTACTAATCTGCTAAAAGCAAGTTTGAACCTGTAAATATCCCTAAGAAAGTCTAGGATTAAAGCTCCTTCCAGCCAACTGTGACACACCCTTCCCATTGATCTAGATTTACACCAGAGGACATTAGTCCAAGACAAATACTGTCCACGAAACAAAAATCCCCAGAACACACATATTCTTTTGTTTGTTGCTTTTGTTGCTTCTTTATTAAGTCGTTATACCTGACCCACAGGCCAGGTGGTCTGGTTTGGGGATTCGATTGGACCCCTCTCTGCCCTTCTTTGACCCTGGCCTTGGCTCTGGCCCTAGACTCTTTTTAGGGAGTGGGAAGAGAAAAGAAAAGCGATTGCATTCCAATCAGTCTATTTCATTCCCTCCTGGGCCTTGGGGGGACTCAATTAGTTATCTAAAATTTGTTAACAGTTGGAATTTTAAGTCTTTTGATTTTTGTTTTGATATCGAGATGATTAGACAGGCAGTCATGGACAGAAGAATTGAGAGTCACTGATTTCAGTTTATATATTCTGACTTGCTGGTTGCCAATCCCTGCCTCCTCAACTTTTTGAAAAGAAACTACTGCAGACAAGAACACACACCACTGATCTAGAAAGGAGGAAACTGAGGTATTTGTTGGGGTGTAATGCCAATATCCATGTCACCAACCTAACTTTTTCCATATTTTCTTGGAGGCCTGAGCATAAACAAGGTGAGGGTCCTCCATGTTCTTGCTACACTATATGGCCACATACCCAAGAAATGGGGCACCTCAAACCCTGCAGACAAGTGTCAAGAGTCATTTAAAAAATTATTTTACTATAGTAAAATATGCATAACATAAAATTTACCATTCTAACCATTTTTAAGTGTACAGTTCAGTGACGTTAAGTACATTCACATGGCTATACAACCATCACCACAATCCAGGAGCCACTTTTAGTAATATAACAACATATTCATTAGGCACAATGCAGTTTCCTTTATTTAAAAAAAAAGATTTATTTATTTATTTGAGAGAGATAAAGAGCACGAGTGGGAGGAGGGGGAGAGGGAGAGAATCTTCAAGCAGATCTCCGCCGAGCATGGAGCCTGATGTGGGGCTCGATCTCGCAACCCTAAGATCGTGACCTGAGCTGAAACTGAGTCAGACGCTTACCTGACTGAGCCACCCAGGTGCCCCAATGCATTTCCTTTAAATTTAAATTTCTCTTCATTTAAAGCGTTTTTCTTAGTTTATCTCATTTGATCCTAGTCAGTAACCACACTTCTTGGTCTAAGGCTGGAAGGGCAGGTGCTACCAATACATTTAGGAAACCAAAGCTCAGAAAGGTGCAGTGACTGGGCTTCATAGCTACTGGAGTTACATCCAGCACTGGGGACTGCTTCTTTAAAAAAAGATGGGTGGGTTATTCTCCGAAACCAATATTTTCTTTATCTTAAAAGATAAAGGACATTCATTTCACTTGTTCTCCATATAGAAGGATTTCAAGAATGTCTATAATAGTAACAATTACAAAATATTCAATTAGAAAAATGGGCAATGATTTTTTTTTCCTCAACACGATTAGTAAAAATAACAATATACACGTCCTCAGTAGGACAGTGGGCACGCAGGCACCGGCAAGCCCCGGGTGAGACAGCTGAGAAGGCGAAGTGTATTTGGTGCCTTCCCCACACAGGACACTGTTCTTTCCCCCAGAGGTGTCCTCGCAGGTTCACAGTCCATATCCTATTCCTACCAAATCCTGCTCTGCATAGACATTCAACTAAAATGACAACTCACCTGCTGTATTAGGAGGGTTAATGCAGTTCCTTATTTATCTTTCTTGAGATACTCTATACAAAACCAAAAGTAAACATATACTGGCATTAACTCTAATTTCTGTGCAAATGATTTGCATATTTGTATAAAGATGTGCATTCTACAATTTTTTCATCTAACTCCATCTTATAGCTCTTTCCACAGCAGGACTTATGAATCATTTCAATCCTTTATTACCACCGCCGTGTTTCTAGGCTAAAGTTTGACACTGCTTGGGACAACGTGCAGTTAACTCAGAGTCTCTTTGAGCCCACCTGGGAGCCTTAGAATAACAGTGCTAAAGAGTAAAAATGCCATGTTGACCCTGAGGCTGACCCTGGGAACCATGGCTGTTTGATTCCTTCACAGTCAGTTACAGTTGGTTAGTAAGCAAAAGGGCCAGATTTTAGAAATGGGTCTTCTGCCACCAGGGTTGGACATGTTATGAACTCTCCAAATTAGACTTTTTCTTTTCTCTAAAGCTATTCAGAAGGAGATTAAATGAAAGAGTCCTGATGATAGTCATTCCAAATAACATATTAGAGGTGTTGATAAAAGTTATATTCACTCATTGTTAAACAAACATTGATTAAGCGCTCAGTACTTGTGTGTTGTCTCACAAAATAAAAAGAAAAGGTCATGAGTAGACATAGAAGCTAGGTTATAAAATTAACTCTTTTGTGATTTACCATATTTGTTTTACACACTTCTGGTTTCTGAGAGAATGAGTCATCTCTCACCTGACACAACATATAGGGGACCAAAATATGCCAACCCAAAATATGCCAGTTTGGCACAAAGATTATTTTGAGCTAGAGGCAAAAGGGAAGCCTTCTGGAGCTTCCCTTTTCTGACTAAAAGTAGAAGCTTCTGAGAAATGAGAACTTCTATAAATCCCTCTCTCAGGGAATTTTCATGGCCATGAAAAAGAAGGAAAGTTGACACCGGCTTAGTTTGCCCCATATAGTTCCCTTCCTACAGTTTGCTGTTCTTGGAAGCCTAAAAGCCTTTGCCTTCACTTCTGTACATACTGTTCTTTGCGAAGATGCTATAAAAGCCCTGGCTTTCACCACCCTTTTGAGTTACCAATCACTGAGGTTTCTCCTACTTGATGTGCTTTGATGCATTAATAAACTCTTTTTCTCTTGTTCATCTGTCTTTTGTTGGTCTAATTTTCAGGGCCCCAGAGAGAGAACTTAGTAGGGTGGAGAGAGAACTTTTTCCTTCTCTACAGTGCCAACAATCATCCCACCGACAGAGCAGAGGAGAGGCAAAGTATCATGGCCAGGCCTATTGTCTCTCCATCTTGTTTCTTTCTTTTATGCAAGGGCTGTAAATGAAATTTTCCTGGTGGCTCAGACTTTCAGCTAAATATTCACTGGTAAGGACAGTTGTATCCCCAAATACTAGAGGATATGCTAGACACATCCTCATAGTAATAGTCAAAGACAGTGTATTAGTCATGTCTTTTATTTTGTACTTTTGATGCTTTGACATTTTGAGGCTTTGCTGATCCTGGAGAGAATACCCCTCCCAGAGTTAGTTAAGTCCTAGAGAGAGCAAACAACTTGCCTATGAGCATGTCTTTCAAATGCATATCAACTAATGGAGAGTCCATATCCTCCAGTCACCTCTTTCATGAGATCTCTTACTCCAGGCCACTATTCTTCGGCCCTACTCACTGGAGGCCAGGTACCAGATGACTAGGAATGGTCCCTACATCCTGAAGGGACAGACCCTACATCCAGCCCTACATCCGCTTTTAGTTCACTGAAGTTATGCAAACTAACCCACCCTAAGCCTGATTACCCTGTCTTACCCACTCCTTCCAATAAAAGCTCTTGCCCACATTTCCCCTTCACTCCCTCTGCCTCTCGAGCAGGCTGGTACTCTCCCAGGTGGACCTGCGTGGTATGGCCCTCCTCTTGGGATCTGTGAATAGAAACTCTTCCCTCAAGACCATCATTTGCAGGTCTGCATGTCTTCCTATAGCGGACTAAAACAAATCCCAGGTACCCTTCACAAAGACAGCCACCCTGGCTTTTTAACATTTTCAACCCCACTCTGTATAGTCTACAGGAGCAGAAGATGAAGTTCCTTGAGAGAGAATCATGGCAGAAGGTGTGAAAATTAATAAAAGGAAACCTTGTTTAGAGTGGAGTCAGGAGGCTAATCAGCCCCGCCACTCATTGTCAACTGCAAATCCAAGGGGAAGAGGAAGATCTTCACAAGGATACTACTTTACTATCCCAGCAGGAGGAAGGAAGGCTTTCCTCCTCCCCCAGCAACAGCCCAGCCAATGAGAGACTGTCACAACCCAGCCAATGAGAAGCTACCATACTTCAAACTCCCAATTTATTCCAATGGATTTTTTGTTTAAAACGACCTTCCCAACTCCCCCCCCCCCACCCCTTTCCTCTATAAAAGAGTGTTCTTCTCCTTTGTTCTGTGGACTTGCCTGTGGTTTTGCCACAGCTTGCTTGCTCTGGATTGCAATTCTCTGCTGTTCCCAAATAAACCCATCTTTTGCTGGTAAAATAACTGGCAGTTTTGTTTTTAAGGTTAACAAAGGACAAGTGAAGCGTGGGTAAGAGGGGGTCCAGTGGGAGAGAAAGGACTCGCACTTTTCCACAGTGTCCTAGTGAGGAGGGGGATGGGGGAATACTTCGTGTAAAGTTAATGTGATGTTGTGATTTACAATAAATATTTAGTTTAGTCTCCATTCACTCTTCCTGGCTCACAACTCGCAAAACACTTGGAAGTTCTGATAAAAGCAATAAGAGCTTATTTTGTTATAATATTTGGTCTTTTGTCATCTGTTCTGAAATTACTTCAGAGCCATGAAGGTGAAATGGGTGTCTTGTTATTCATAACAAGCCCCTTTCAACCCCAACTGAGTTTATGTTAATCAGGTGACTTTGGGAAATCCCCTAAGGATGGGGGAGCCGATTGCCAGGGGAACCAACCATGAATACAGGGTTGGAATTTTGAGTCCCATCTCTTGACCTCTGAGGAGGGGAAAGAGGTTAGAGTTTGGACCGATCACCAATGGCCAATGATCTGATCACTTATACCTATATAATGGAGCTTCCATAAAAACCCAAAAGGAAGGGGTTAGGAGAGATGCCAGGTTGGTGAGCCAGAATGCATCCATATACCAGGCCCCAAACTCCACAGAGACAGAAGCTCTGGTGTTTAGGACCCTTCTGGACTTCATCCTGTGTATCTCTTTATCTGGCTGTTCATTTATTTCCTTTAATATCCTCTGTAATAGACTGGCAATCTAGTAAGCAAAATGTTTCTCTGAGTTTCATACGCCACTCTAATAAGTCAGTTGAACCCAAAGAAGGGATTATGGGAATCTCTAGTTTATAACTGGTCAGAAGCAGAGGTAAAAACCAGAACTTGCTTTAAGCATCTGAAATGGGGAGGTGGAGGGAGCAGGCTTGTGGAACTGAGCCCTTCACCTGTGGAATCTGACCCTATCTCCAGGTAGATAGTGTCAGAAATGAGTTAAATTTGTGGGACATCCAGTCAGTATCCACAGAAAGTTGAGTAAATGGCTTGGTAGTGTGGGGAAACACACACACACACACACACACACACACACACACACACACCAGAGTTAGGGAACTGTCCACAAACTACCCTCCCTTCTGACGCTAATTGCAAGTAGAGAGGGTTCCCCAAAACGCCCTCAGGTTTAATCATTGAAAGCTGTTATACTCATGGTTGTGGTATTATTACATGGTTGTGGTTGTGTGTATTTTATAAAAGATACAGATTAAAATTAGCCAAGGGAAGAGACAGATGGGGCAGAGTCCAGAAGGATTCCAAAAACTGAGCTTCCAGTTGTCCCCTCCCTGTGGAGTCACGGAGAGCATTAAATCCTCTCAGCAATGAGGTATGACAATATACACTGAGCATGGCCAATGAAGGAAGCTCGTCTGAGCCTTGGTGTCCAGAGTCTTTACTGGGGATCTGTGGCCATCAGCCTGCATGAATGACCTCAGTCTCCAGTCCCTCTGGGAGGTTGAGCTGATACCCAAAACCCCTACCATAAATCACATTTTTAAACTTTCTGGCTTAGTTCAAGTCCTCTAGACAAAAAAGACACCTTATCAAGCAGGACATTCCACATCACAGAGATTACCTTCCAGGCGGCCAAAGGTAAAGTTCAGCCCTCTCTTTAGGCAAAGTTCAATTCTTTATTACATACTTAAGTTGATCAGGGTGCTTGAAAAAAAGATAAGACTTGTGCCTCACTCCCTAGCAGGAAGCTTGATGAACCACAGAAGCTCAGAGGACCATTATAGTAAGTCCATTGAAGTGGAATGCTTTGAGGAAGTTCTGGGGAGAGCCTCGCTTGCAATCCCTGGTATCTGGGGGCAACATGAATGTGTAGACTGGTGCCTACATCCCACTTGGAACATGAAGAAGGTAAAAAAAATTATTGACGTTACCACTACTCAGCAGAAGGAAGCCAGGGAGGAAATGAGGTACAATTCAGGATTTTCTTATGTGACAAAAGTTGCCTGGCTCAAAACCTCTGGTTGAATCCCAACCAGAATAACTGCTTCCCAGGGCCTTGATATTGTGGAGTTCATCCCAAGGGCTAGGAGCTTGATTGTGATGAGCAGGATTCTGTGTTCACTCTCAAAAACTCCATTGTAACTGTGGAAAGTTGGAATTCCTCACACATCTGTGTGTGACATTGTCAGAACTTGGTTACCTATCATGATAGCAGACATTGACTGATAAGAGAGATCTACAACTAAGCAGAAGGGCTTTTGCTTGTTTACCTTCTCCCCCTGAACCACTCTGGGGGTGCCAGAGACCGTGGCATGGGTGGAGAGTGAAATGACAAAGAAAATAGTCCCCTCCCCAACTGAAGGTCCCCTAGCTAGGATTCACCCCTGAGCTGAGGGTAATGGAGATCCTTTGACTTCTGTTGAGATTGAAATCTTGAAATATCTGAACTAAATTTTTAATGGGTGAAAATGAGCAATAATTACTAAATATTACTAAATAATATCCTTCTTATAACCAAAAAAGAACCGAAAGCTGTGGGATCTGCCCAATGTCAGCGCTGTCACAGAAGATATCTCATACCATCACTGAAAGTAATGACGGGAGATGTAACATTGTGTGTCAACTGTACTTACATTAAACTATACTTAGATGTAACATTGTGTGTCAACTATACATGAAAGAAAGAAAAAAAGAGAAAAAGAAAAAGAAAGGAAAGAAAGAAAGAAAGTGATGGAAAAAAATAAAGGCAGTTCCTATTGGTAGGCCAGTGAGTTCAGGCCAATCAATACAATAAACATTAGTTTTGGAGGGTAGAGGTTGGTGTAAAAAAGATCAGCATCCGGGCGCCTAGGTGGCTCAGTCGTTGGGTGTCTGCCTTCTGCTCAGGTCATGATCCCAAGACCCTGGGATGGAGCCCCCGCATCAGGCTCCCTGCTCAGCGGGAAGCCTGCTTCTCCCTCTCCCACTCCCCCCTGCTTGTGTTCCCCCTCTCACTGTGTCTCTCTCTCTGTCAAATAAATAAATAAATAAAATCTTTAAAAAAAAAATCAGCATCTGCTAGAGCTTAGGGGAAGGAGGGCAAGTAGGTGGAGCACAGGGAATTTTCAGAGCAGTGAAACTATGATACTGTGATGCATTTGACATTTTGCATTTGACAAAACCACTAGAGATGTACAATGAATGCAAAGACTGAACCCTAATGTAAAATAGGGACTCTAGTTAATAATAATGTGTCAATATTGGTTCATCAATTGTAACAAATGTACCACACTAATGGCAGACGTTAGTATTAGAGGAAAGTGTGTGGAGAAAGAAAGGCGGGGGAGAGATACACAGGAACTCCGTACTTTCTGCTCAATTTTTCTGTAAACCTAAAACTACTTTTTTTAAAAAATAAAGTCTTGGGGCGCCTGGGTGGCTCAGTCGGTTAAGTGTCCGACTCTTGATCTCAGCTCAGGTCTCGATCAGAGGGTCATGAGTTCAAGCCTCACATTGGGCTCCATGCTGGGTGTGGAGCCTCCCTAAAAAAAAAAATTAAAATTAAAAAATTAATTCTATTCCTTAAAAAAAAAAAAGTCTCACAGATTCTCGATCCCTGGATTAACAGATAAAGATGACACTGCTGTGAAGTGAAAAAAGGATAGTCTTTATAATAAATAAGGACAGATCAATTGGATCCAGCCATATAAACATAAAATGGGCCTTTATCTCCTACCTAAAGAAAACTCACATCCACATGGATCATAAATCTAAATAAGAAAGGGAAAGCAATAAAGCTTCCATAAGAAACCCTAGGAGTAGGTCTTCATGGTATTGAAGTAAACGAAGGCTCTTAAATAGGATACAAAACGTACTAACCATAAAGGAGAACCTGATCAGCTGGAGTGTTTGAGAATTAAGAGCATCTGTTCAGAGCATGAAGGCCGGCCAGATAGTAGGTGAAGAAATGGTAGGAAAGGGAGCAATCTTCCAGATGCATTGATAAGTGAAAGGGGTGTTGCAGAGCAGTGTAACTAGAACAATAAACATTTACGTACAGGGTGGTCACCAGAAAACACATAATGACATCTCCCCTGCATCCCAACCCCTTTGATGTCATAGCTCTAGAGTGAAAAACCTTCAAACGATTTTCTGAGGGGAAATTTGCATCTTGCCTTGAGGTGAGTATTAACTGACAGAGTCACTCAAGCTGAAAACCTAAACAGATCATGTTGCCACTTTTGATCATTGTCACAGCCACCTCAGTCAGCCATGTCCCCATCTATGAGATAGCAGAAAAATATACACGTTGGTCTCTACCCTGGTTCCTGGCGCAGAACTCCTAAGCCCCTTATAAATCCCAAGTGCTATGAGCATTAGGAGCATCTTTTGTTCTAATGAGGTGACATTAGGGGGGCTACTGGTTGAAGGCTGGCCGCCAGAAAGACCAAGCCGTGATTAAAAACTTGGAATTTTCTGCCTAACCCCCTCCCTCATCCTCCAGAAAGGGGAGAGGGGTTGGAAATGGAGTAATAATTGATCAGGCCCTGAGGAAACCTCCATAAAATCCCAGTGGTGGGGGCTCTGGGAACTTCCACATGGGCAAACACATCCACACCAGGAGGGTGATGCACCCCAATGCCATGAGGACAGAAGCTCCTGTGCTTGGGACCCTCCCAGACCTCACTCTAAATCTCTTCATCTGGCTGTTCATTTGTATCCTCTATCATATCCTTTAACTGGTAAACCAGTTAAAAGTGCTTCCCTGAGGTCTTCGAGACAGTCTAGCAAATTAATTGAACCCAATTGTTCTGGATATTTGTCTTTATCTTGTTAATTATTTAAATAGTGGGGGGAAAAGAGAAATAATTACCATGACTAAGGAAATAGGGTATTTGGACCTCAAAAATTGAAGCTGTTATTGATTAATCAATTGTGCAAGGGAATTCTGAGAAGTCCAGCAACCCCTGGGGGAAAGTAGAGCTGAGGGTAAAGGACAGAGCCAGGAGGAAGGACACCCAACCTGAAAACTACAAGGACTCAACTGGGTTTGACAACCCAGTTGGTTACAAAAGCAACTTGTAATTTACATATATTCAGTTCAAAAGAAAATATCACCTGAACATGTCAGTGGTTACCAGCCTAGAAAATTCTAGAAGAAATTGGTTCCTTCCTAAAATCCTAAATAAGGGGCATCTGGGTGGCTCAGTGGGTTCAGTGTCTGCCTTCGACTCCGGTCATGATCCCAGTGTCCTGGGATCGAGTCTCGCATAGGGCTCCCTGCTCAGCAGGGAGTCAGCTTCTGCCCTTTGCCTCTGCCTGCCACTCCCCCTGCTCATGACCGCTCGCTTTCTGTCAAATAAATAAATAAAATCTTTTTTTTTTTTTAAGAACTCTTACCAGAGGGCAAAGATAGATGCTTCTTTCTGGGATGTGTTCCAAGAAATGCCTCCAAAAATGTAACAAAAGTCTAATAAAGAATATTTGGCCAGTGTTCCCTGTGAACGTCTGGAATTTCTGCAGGCAGAACAGACCCAGCAAATCAATGTGAGAGGGTGAGGATCTGAGAAGGAAATGAGACACACCTTTTTCCATGTCATGGCAGCAGGACAGGCCACGTTGCAGAGGGGAGAGAGCACAGACCAGAGAGTGAGGTACCCGAACTGCATAACTCAGCTCTCAGCCCAATGTCTACCTTCCCAAATATGGGAGTTAGGGAGTTAGACTGGACAATCTTTAAGAATACTTTCAGTCCAAACATTTAATGAGTACATAATGATATGCTTTTTTTTTTTTTCATTCAGTGTCTTACTTTTCTTCCAGGATTCATCCTCCTACGCACCTCCCTTCTGGTAACCACCGGTTCTCTACAGTTAAGAATCTGTTTCTTGGTTTCCCTCTCTCTCTCTCTTTCCTTTGCTCATTTGTTTTGTTTCTTAAAATCCACATGTGAGTGAAATCTGTCTTTTTCTGATTGACTTACTTCATTTAGCATTATATTCCTTAGAGTGTTATGGATTCATGTTGTTGCAAATGGCAACATTTCATCCTTTTTATGAATGAGTAATAGTCCACTGTGTATATATATATATATATCTCACATCTTCTTTATCCATTCATCTGTCAATGGACACTTGGGCTGCTTCCATAATTTAGCTATTGTAAATAATGCTGCTGTAAACTTCGGGGTGCATGTATCCCTTTGAACTTAGGTTTCTGTATCTTTTGGGTAAATACCCAGTAGTGCAATTACTGGATCATAGGGTAGTTCTATTTTTAAGTGTCTGAGGAAACTCCATACGATTTTCCACAGTGGCTGTACCAGTTTTCATTCGTACCAACAGTGCAAGAGGGCTCCCCTTTCTCCACATCTTCACCAATGCCTGTTGTTCCTTGTATTGTTGATTTTAGCCATTCTGACAGGTGTGAGGTGATATCTCATTGTGGTTTTGATTTGTGTTTCCCTGATGATGAGTGATGATGAGCATCTTTTCATGTGTCAATTGGTCATCTGGATTTGACAGTTATTTTTCAAGTTAGGAACTCTTCCTTCCAACTTAAGCTCCCTAGCATTTTTTTTAATCAGGAAGGGGTGTTAAATTATCAAGAAAAAGAATTTTCAGGATGTTTGATGTTGATTATAGGATTTTCCTACCTCAGTTTCCTAAAAATAAATTGCTTCCATTGTGCTTATAGATCCAGGGCTATGTGCACCTCACAAAATGAGTTGAAAAAAATCTCTTTTTCTGTATCCTATAATTTCTTCAACAACAGAAATTTTCTTGTATATAAATTGACTGTTCATCTATTTTTGTCACTTATTTTTTTGTCACTTATTAAATGGATGTGAGGTATTGGCTTTGTTAGGCATATGAATTCTTAATATAGATTTACTAAGCTTTTTTTCCATTATCATATATTTTTCCAATTTTGTTGTTTTCTTTTGCTTTATTGTGAGAGAGACAGAGTTTAAATTTTTGGATATTGAAACCTATTTATTTTATCTCTGGTACCGATCTCTAATTGGTCACTCATGAAGATTTTTAGGTATACCAAAATGCTTTGTGTTTATGAAATTATATCTATTGTAGGTGCAGAAAACCTTTCCCTTCTTCCCTTTTAGGTTCTTTGGCTGGCTTAATAATTAAACTGACATAAGACCGATTAACAGTAGAAGAGCACATTTCTTTTTTTTAAGATTTTATTTATTTATTTGAGAGAGAGGGAGAGCGAGCAAGAGAGCACAAGCAGGGGGAGCAGCAGAGGGAGAAGCAGGTTCCCCACTGAGCAGGAAGTCCAACATGGGACTTGATCCCAGGACCCCCAAGATCATGACCTGAGCTGAAGAGAGATGCTCAACCGACTGAGCCACCCAGGTGTCCCTAGAGGAGCACATTTCTTACATATGGGAGCCCCATAAAAATATTAGACTCCTCAGCAATCAGGTAATTGAGGTTTATATATCATCCTGAGCTAAGGAGAACCAGGTAGGGGTCTGGAGCTTCAAAGTGGAGGAAGACCGTTCACAGGAAGATGAGCAGAGCAAATGTTTGGTAAAGAAATGTTTGCGGTGCCAAGTATATAAGTTTTTCTGATATAAAAAGCTATTTCTGGTATTAGCTTTCTTCCTGGTACAGGCTCCCTATCTAAGTTCTTTTAAGCAGTTAAGCGGGGAGGTAAAAAAAAGTTCCTCCTGAGTCCGCTGGGCCCCGATTGTCTTCAGCTGGAAATAATCCACATGTGGCACATTTTGGAATGGCGTATTCCACTCCCCTCACTATATTCCTTTGTCAATTTCTCTAAATGTATTCAAGCCTAGATAGATGTTACCTACACAGAGATAAGAAATTCAATCAAAATTTTAATTGATTTTTTTGTATTTAAAAATTTTTTCCAAAGATTTTATTTATTTATTTGTCAGAGAGAGAGAGAGAGCACAAGCAGGGGGAGCAGCAGGGAGAGGGAGAAGCAGACTCCCCGATGAGCAGGGAGCCTCAGGGACTCAATCCCAGGACCCTGGGATCATGACCTGGGCTGAAGGCAGACACTTAACCGACTGAGCCACCCAGGCGCCCCTGTATTTTAAATTTAAATATCCAGTTCAATGATTTGATTTTGATGTACAATGGAAAGTGAGAGTCTAGCTTGACTCGTTGTCCAAGTGGTTAACTAGTCGTCTAGCACCTCTTACTTAGTATTCCCATATTCACTGTTGATTTGTGCTACCCCTTTGCCTTTATGATACCTTTGCATATTTTAGGGATTATTTCTGGGCTATCTACTCTGTTCCATTTTTCTGTTCATGTAGTTCTTCTCTTAGCCTTTTCATTACTATAAGTCTATATTTTATCTGGTCAACGGAGAATATAAGCTTAATTTTTTTCCTGTGTTCTTTTTATTTTTTTCTTTCCCCCTCTTAGATGACCAGCATAAGCTGTTTCACAGGGTAAAATAAGACTGAGGACAGGAGGCGTTATTTTATGTCTGCTCTTCTCAGGGAGAATGACTCCTGATGTTTCTCTGGAGGTAGAGGAGGAAAGGAAGAAGCAGAAAAGTAACAGATAATGTGAGACGGTAAATCAGCTTTGAAATTCTTCTCTGTTCTTGAAGGCAATGGGCCTGAAGGAGAAGAGTACCTCTTTTCTGTATCCCTGCACCGGGTTGGGTCTGTTTCCTTAAGAGACATTGCAGGTCTAGGCCTTACCTCCCACATGCTAGAAACGGGCCTGGCTTCAGTAACGTGGGGACTTCAGGAATATCTATGCAATAATTTGAGATCATTTATTTATAGACTAACCTCTCAGGAAGGAAGAGAGACAAATAAATAGGCTAAAGGGGATCAAAAATCTCCCTAGTGCTCTGAGAGTAGGGGTATTGGGGAAAAAAAGCAGAGGAGAGTCCGGTCATGAGCTTGGTTTCATTTATCAACAGGCAAATGCTGTACCAGATTGCACCTGAAGCCACCAAGGGACAAGGTCAAAAGCTTCACAATTCTGCTGCAGTGGGAGCTTCACAAGAGCAAACTCAGAGACGATGGGGCGATGATCTCCCGTTGCCAGTGACATGCGGACCGGGAGGAGTCTCTTGCTTCAAAAGAGTGAAAATTGCCAAGCCAGGAGGGAAGGGAAACAGAAAGACGTGATCACTAAGGGAAAGCAAATTAGCCCACAGCACAATCAGCCCAAGAGACCTGAGATTTAAGGAGCAAACATGGTAGAAAAGTAAGCTGATAAGGTGTCTACAAACTCCGAAAAAGGTCTGTTATTAACCAAAAAATAAAAAAGCAATTCAGGCAACAAAATAAAGAAATTAGGTGACAATACCTAACAGTTGAGGAGAAATGCATTTCAGAAGACAAAAGAGAATAAAAGTTTAAGTGCCCCTGTGTGGAACGGGGAGTGACTCTCCCCTGAAATTACCTCATAAATAACCCTGGGGAACTTTCAGTGATATCCCACATATTCGAGGCATAGTTTTCAAATAGAGCCACTTCTCTGCTTGTCCCAAAAGATAACCGAAGTCTTCTCGGGACTCTTCTACAACATCTCAACTCCAGCTCAGAACTGGCTCCTTGGTAGTATCATGCTACTCCACCCACCTTTCTCTCTTTTGTCCCCATTATTTGTTGTCCCAGCTTGGAATACTCTCCATCTGATACTCCAAAGTGTGAATCCACACAACACTGTTCACTTCCTCCAGGAAGCCCTCTAGGACCACTCCAGCCTAGGCTGTCTCTTCGGTCCAAGTTCTTCTCACATATTACTTCAGGACCCCACAGGCAGTTTGATGAGAATGCAAAATGCCCCTTTCCATTGTTCCCCAGGCTAGCCTTTTAACCCTTGTCATGCCTGACGTCTAAGGCTGCTGCTTCACCATCCCACAAAGCTGGCCCAGAGGTGGCCATGGCACAGAACCGAAGACTATCATTCTCACCTCTTCTGTCTTTCTGAGCAGGATGAAGCTGGACGACAGAACTATCCACTGAGGCACAGATAAACTAAATGACTTTACAAAGCAGCCTGCTTTCTTGGGGGATGTTCTGTATTGGTCAGATATGATTTTAAATCCACCTGTTTATGGCAAAGATAAAAAAAATGAGAGTGAAGGAAGCTGTATCAGGATACCCTCATCTTTCCTGTTGTTGATAAGCACTCAATAGCTCAGCTCCTGAGCGGTAGCAATAAAACATTAGAGGAGAGGCACGTGGGTGGCTCAGTTGATTAAGCAACTGATTCTTGATTCCAGCTCAGGTCATGATTTCACGGTCACGGTGAGATCGAGCCCCATGTCGGGCTCCACATGTCGAGCGTGGAGCCTGCTTAATTAAGATCCTCTTTCCCCTCTGCCCCTCTTCTGCCCACCCTGTACTCTCTCTCTCTCTCTCTCTTCTAAAAAAAGAAAAAAATTAGAGGAATCAACTATGACCAGGGGACATTTAGACTTTAAATACTGAGAGCTTGTGAGGACCGTCTGAGAGTGTTCAGTCTTGGGAAGGCGATTCTGCTAATCTAGCTAGTGCTCCAAAGACCTTGGGGCTTTGGCTCCTGCTACAGTAAAGGCAATTCTTACCTGCAGGGGTGAGAACCATGCAGCAGTCTTGCCCATCAGTACTGGGGCACATTCCCGATCAATGTGCTCCAGCAACAGGGGACTTTGACTTTGACACCCTGGCGGGTGTCAGCTTGCTGTTGGCTAAGCCTTCTCTCCCCATTGCCAATTTGCATAAAGGTACATCCCAGCTAAATTTGGACTTTCTCTCTTTCATCTCCTCTTGCCTGAAACAATAGTGTGAATAAGCTATCATTAATTTGGAGTATGTTATTTCTTTATTGGCTTATTAAGAGATATTATCCTATATGCTATATGGGCTTGTAAAATTCCCACAGTGAACCTGTGTTAGATGAACTACTGGCAAAGACAATGTCGGTCTCTGAGCATTAGTTTGTCCCCCAAACAAAACAGGGGAACAATGTACTTGGTGAAAAAAGTGAGACTCTAGGTCTGGAGAAGAAAAAAGTAAGTGGGGGGCGGAAACTGCCAAAAAATCAAAATGATTTAAGCTGTACATTTATGACTCTTGTGCATCTTCAGTATTTATGGAGTATTTTGAGGAAAAGTTTACATTTAAAAAAACCAACAAAGGGGCACCTGGGTGGCTCAGTCGTTAAGCGCCTGCCTTTGGCTCAGGTCATGGTCCCGGGGTCCTGGGATCGAGCCCTGCATCGGGCTCCCTGCTTAGCGGGGAGCCTGCTTCTCCCTCTGCCCCTCACCCCACTCATGCTCTCTCTCTCTCTCTCTCTCTCTGTCTCTCGCTCTTTTTCAAAAATAAATTTAAAAAAATAAAACATGACTCATTTCTCGTCTCCTGATTCTCTGTTTTCGCTCCTAGGCCTTGCTGGATGTTTTCATAAAGATAGAGAAAAGGATTCTACTGGAGAAAAGAAATTAGACACATCGAAAAAACTCCAACTAGTTAAGAACCTGATGAAGAAAGTCAAAGGCTCTCAAGATTCAAGTAGAGACTAGAAATAACTGACACTTTTTCTACTAAATTCATTCTTTCTTTGAAAAATCATGTCACATCCTTCTTCTTACTTGTTTTATATTGAAATACCTGTGGTTCTTGGGTATAATCCTCCCTCTGAGGAATAGGATCTCTGACTTCAAGTGCCGGAAATTTGTTATTGGCCTGGACAACAGAAGAATATGGGGAAAATTCCCAAATATTTGGAAATTAAGTAACATATTTCTAATAATCCATGGGTCAAAAAAGAAATCAAAAGGAAATTAGGTATAGTATTTCTGAACTGAATTAAAATGAAAACAAAATGTATCAAAATTTGTGGGATGCCACTAAAGCACTTCTTAGGGGGAAATTTATAGCACCAAATGCATATAAGAAGCAGGGAGTTGGACTCTGAGCTTGGTGTGGCGTCTGCTTGAGATTCTTTCTCTCCTTCTCCCTCTGCCCCTCCCCTTGCTCACTCTCTCTCTCTCTCTCACTCTAACAAATAAGTCAAATCTTAAAAAACAACATGTGGGTAGTGGCCGCACTTTCGGAAGCAGATCGAAAGCAACCACGAAAAGAAAACCAAAAGAATAGATAATTAACAAGCTAGAAAAAGGGTAGGGTAGACTTTTTAAAATTATTTAATTTATCTAAGTAGAGAAAATTGAACTCGTGCCACAAATAGAAAACAACTAGAAAAATGGCAGCTTTAAACCCAATTATATCAATAATTACATTAAATGAAAATGAACTAAATATTTTAACTTTAAGAAGAAACCAGACTGGATTTTGAAAGCAAAAACAAAGCAAAAATTGTAAAACCTGACAATACACTGTGAGGAAGGGCAAAATATGCCATCCCAAAATATGCCACTTAGCATATTGGTTATTTTGAATTAAAGTTACTTAAGAAACAACCAGTGCAAGAAAGACCCCCTGACCCTCCTTTGTCCCGCTGACAGCAGAAAATAAATCTCTGATGTGAAAGGTACCCTCCCTGTACCAGCAGGTAGAGAGACGTCCTTATCACTATGGAAATAGAGAATTCAGGGCCAAAAAGAGCATATAAACAAACCTTGCCACTTTCTCACTAATCTGCTACCTCAACCCCAAACTTCTTTGTTTTGTCAGTTCTTCACAAACTTATTGTTTCCTTGTCTAAAAGGTATAAAAGCTGTCTGTTTTGGTTACGCCGTTGAGTGTGATATTTTTGTGAGCTCCTGTACATACAAAATTGACTTTGTTTTTCTTCTGTTAGTCTGTCCTGTATCACTTTAATTATTAAGCCAGTCAGAGAACCTACAAGGAAAAAAGGGAAAAATTTTCCTCCCCTACAACTGTTTACAACAGACCCATTTCAAATATAAAGACACATGAAATCCTGAAAATATAAGGATGGAAATCTGGTATCATTATACTAATACCAAACCAAGCAGACCTAGAACAAAGTGTCAGAACTAAAATGAGAGTCATTCCATGATTGTAGCAGGAGGTATCTGTGCGTCTCTCAGTAACTGACAAGACAGAGGAAGAGGCAACTTGAATCACGCAATTAACCATCTTGACCTAAATGACAAAACTGATTAATCAAAAGCTAGAAGGATAAGCATGTTACATAGAAATGTGGAATTAAATACCAGAAAAACAAGTGTAAGCGTCCAAAGGTGATACCACAGGGAGAAGGGCTGGAAGGTGGGGACTGTGGGATGTCCCACTGGTGAACAGATGCTGCTGTGTCCTTCTCTTCGCGAACAGCTAAGACATCTGCTAATTCCCACTCCTTGTGTCCAACTAGAAAAACCACCAACTTCCTGCCACTTTTTCATAGTCTGGTCCATTCCACACTTCTCAATTTCCCCAGATTGAGAAAGCACATGGGCAGCGAGAGACACAGATATGAAAGAACTCCTTAATATTATCCTAAAATCACTGATCTCTACACAAGGCTTATTCTAGAACTTCCCCTCAAGAGTCTGGGCTTCTGTAGCTGAATCACCACTTGGGCAGTTTAGATGCTGTCTGTCACAGCAGGCTGGCCTTCATCATGAATGGCACCAAGTTGCTCCCTTCAGTCATTTCTAAATGACTTTGACAATTTTTGTCATAGTCCCTGTTTATTTATTCTCTTACTCATGTAATTTTTAACTCACTTTCTTTCCTTAAATAAAAATTTACATAAATAACTATTATTAAAAGGGAAGTTTTGGGCACCTGGGTGGCTCAGTTGGTTGAGCGACTGCCTTTGGCTCAGGTCACGGTCCCGGAGTCCTGGGATCGAGTCCCACATCGGGCTCCCTGCTCAGTGAGGAGCCTGCTTCTCCCTCTGACCCTCCCCCCCCATGTACTCTCTCTCTCTCATTCTCGCTCTCTCAAAGAAATAAATAAATCTTTTAAAAAAAAGGAAGTTTTATATCACTACCATAAATGGAAAAGCATTACATTTGCTACAGAAGAGGAACTATAAGAGTAAATAAAATGAAAACGTTGCTATAACTAAGTTTCTAGCTAGATATTATTGACCCCTCTCTCCTTTGTCAAAAAGGGAAGTTAGCATGTTTTGAAATATGTTAAAGATAGATTAGCACTGACAGTGGATTTTTTCCCCCTGATGTTAAGAGAATTATAAAGAGAATGACTTTTCACTATGTGATCCACTCTTGTTTAATGCATAATGACTACACACTGCCCAGTATCACCAGTAGGCCCCAGGCTAGAAGGGAACATTGCATGAGCTCATCGGCCCCGGTATCAAGAATGTGGCTAAAGAGCGCCCCCTCCATGCATACCCAGCCCGTAGGTAACAATAGTGGACTCCTAATGAAACAGACAGTGGGTAGGTCCCAACTAGCACCTTTCTCAGTCAGCCCCTCAGGCAGCAGTGCCCACCACTTCTCTTAAGCCCATCTTGGAAATTCCAGGCTCATCTCAGTGGTCCCAAGTTTCAAGTGCCAACTGCGTTTCGGCTGCCCAGGCCCAGCCCTACAGTCTGAAAGTGGGTGTAGCCCGGGGGGGCCACTCCTAGAAGGAGAGATGAGTTGAAAGCCAATACCCGCCCTTCGCCTGGGCTCTCCACTGACCCTTTGACCTGTAGCCCTCTGTCTCTGGGGAAGGATCTGAAGTTGCTGACCGGCCACCAGGGGCAGCATTCCTGAAGCGGGCCGTTAGGGAAAGGAGCCTGGTGTTTCACCATCTGGAAAGCCGCTGCGTGTGGTGGACTGAGCCTGGACTTGGGAATCAGACCGGATCTGGATTCCAGCCCGGACTCTGCCTTTTGCTGAGGATCCAGATACCTTTCTCTGCTTCACTCAGCCTGGATCTCGTCCTGTGGGAAGTCGCAATACTGATGACTTCTCTGAGGTTGCTGCGTGTTGCGAGGGATAAGTAAAGCAGTATCTGTGGCGTTTGCATGTATTACCTCACAGAGCAGATGCTTGGAAGTGCTGCTCATTCCTTTGCCCTCCCGCTTCCCTCAGGCAGCCACTGGCCACCTTTTTCCCTGAAGTTGTCGGGCTGAGGAGGGCAGACAGCTCAGGGTGGATAACCGGCCACGGATCAGACCCGACAGCCTGTGGCTGGGACTGGGTGACTCACCCTCTTCTAAACCTTTGCTCAGGCCCCTGCCCTTCCCTCCAGGAATGCCCTCCTCCCACCGAGAGCTCTCTCGTGCTCTCGGGACACTTGGTTCTTACCACCCAGCACAGACAGGTGTCATTTATCAATTCTTCTTGTTTCTTTGGAAAATAACCCGCTCCCCGAAAAAGCCCACCCACATATACAAAAACAAAATAAAAAGCAGTCGTTTACCATTGTAGTTGTGTATTGAAGCACTGATTTTAAAAAATAAATTAAAATAAAAGCCTCTTCCGTGACCTCTTCGATACGGACTTCGGAGATCCCACTGTTACTTTGATTCTTTCCGTCTACACCTGTGCCTATGAAGCCTTCACGATTCTTGCTCTGCCACGTACCAGTCGTGTGACCTTGGGCAAGTCACTTCACAGCTTGGCACTTCCATGTCCTGACATTAATATTAATGTTAATATTAATTCCTTTGAGGAATTTGAGGGTTATTGTGAAAATCAAATGAGTTAATACATGCAAGAGTTAGAACAGCTCCTGGTGTACAGAGTGAATACCTAAGAAGTGTGAATATGCACATACATCCCATATACTATTTTGTTTGCAAAAGCAGGCTCAGTCTACTATGAGAATCAATCCACTCAGCACTGCCTCTCAGCTCCAAATCCCCTCTCCTACCACCTGCTTGGCGACCCTGTAGCTACACCCAGTGACAATTTCTCCATTGCCCACCGGTACAGTTTTCGGTTTTGTTCCTAGAGCACGCTGGAGAGCACAAGGCAGAGCCGAGGAAGGGCTTCTCTTCCAAGTTCAGCGCAATTTTCTTCCTGCTTCTAAGGCACAGCTGCTAGCCACTTGCAAAAGACCTAGTAGGGCTCACACTCCAGAGAATTTTGTCAGCGTGCCAGCAGGAAGCCTGCTCACCAGCCTCCATTTGCATGCTGCTGCCGACCTCTGACCCGTGACATGCCCGTGAACTTCTCTACCGTCAGTGGGCACGGCCACATCTTCTTCAACAGGGCTGACTCCCAACCTTGGCGGGCTGGGGAGGAGTCTTCCAAAAGTCTTCCTTCCAAGGGTACTCTCTTTCAGCCCTAAAGGGATTTTACTTTCAGTAGTTAACTTTCTTTTACTGGTTAATAATGCTTCCTGTTAAATTTTCCATTTCAAATTACAGGTGTGGTTTCCGTCTCACACTGGACTCTTGAGTATCTATATCAATATATACATGGCTTACAGTTTGCTTTCTTTTTAGTTATCAAGATATGATGGGCATCTTTTTCGTCTTCCCAAATGTCATTGCCTCTCTTTTTAACGCAGTTTTGTAGCTTTGATCACACAGAAGATTGACACTTTTATGTAGTCAAATGTATCTGTCTTTTCCTTTGTGACTTCTAGCTTCTGTGTGGTGCTCAGGGAAGCCTTCTCTGGTCTTTTATTACCTATATTTCTCTTAATGCCTTTATAGTTTTGTTTTAACATTTATATTTTAGGAGTTTTGTGTGTTTTGGAGTTTTGTGTATAGTCTGAGGTAGGCATCTAACTTTATTTTTTTTCTTGATGGTGGAGAATCAATTGTCCTAACACCATCCATCCTTTCTTGATCATGTCGTTATGTCACTTTTGCCAAAAACCACCTTTCTTCTCTCCCCAACCAGATTATAATTTCCCAGAGGGCAGGGACATTTTTGGCATCCATCCGTTCTCTAACTGCCTGACACCTGGCAGAGCTGAGTACCTGTTGGTTGATGGTGTGGCTGATGAGAAAGCTGAGTGAGAACTAGCTCATTTTCAGAGCAGCAAACAGCAGATGCAGAACTCAGGGCTAAGAAAAAATAAGAGCTGTTCCCCAGTTTGCATGAATGAACGTGTTTGTGGTTTGTATTTGTGTATTGACTACTAAATGATTCTGGCAGAGCACTGTTTTAGGTTGGAGCATAGGAAACAGGAGGGGTAAGACCTGGTTCCTACCCTCATGAAGTCTGCAATCCCTGAGTGCCCATCAGCAGGAGGCTCGTGAGACCACCATGACACATGCATGTGATGGAACACAGGCCACCGTGGAAAGGATCAGGGAGACCTAGAGGTTCTGATATAGAACTGGCTCTCTGGGATCTCTTGAATTTAAAAACCCAAGCGCAGAACAGTCTGCTAGCATTTGGGAAGGGAAAAACGAGAGGAAGACACAGACACATATGTGTTTGTATAAGAAAAAATATCTCTGAAGCATATTCAACATACTGGAAACAATAATTACTTCTGGGGGCACCTGGCTGGCTCTGTCGGAAGAGCATGCGCCTGTTGATCTCAGGGTTCTGGGTCGGAGCCCCCACATTGGGTGTAAAGGTTACTTAAAAATTTAAAAACAACAACAATTTCCTCTGTGGAAGGAACTGGAGATTTGGGGGATGGGGATCCGTGTGAAACCTACTTTTCCCTGTGTATCCTTTGGCACTATTTAAATGTTTTACCAGATGCTTGTAGTATATTCCCAAATAAAGAAAATAGGATTTTTTTTTTAAGATTTTATTTATTTATTTGACAGAGGGGGTGGGGCACAAGCAGGGGAGCAGGAGAAGGAGAAGCAGATTGAGCAGGGAGCCCGATGTGGGGCTCGATCCCAGGACCCTGGAATCATGACCTGAGCCGAAGGCAGACGCTTCACCAACCGAGCCGCCCAGGCGCCGGAATACAGGAATTCTTAAAAGATGAAATGAGATAGACACATAGACACATGAAACAAAAGTGTGAGAAACAGGGAAGAAGCGTGACAAGTTCGGAATTCTAAACTCCACGGCTCCAAAACGGAAAGGTGGCGCCAGCAAGGGGCCAGGTACACGTCTTGCTCTGGGGCTCGGCACAAGGCTGATGGCAGGTCCCACGGCTGGCAGATGGCCAGAGGAGCAAGCCTCTGGAAAAGACTGACAGCAGCTACCGCCCGGCCTGTGCCGGGTCGAGTCATCTGAGCAAAGGCCGGCCGAGGCAAGGAAGTTGTTGAGATCTGTTCAGGCCCCGATACGTGTTCTCTGACAGCCACTGAATTCACTTCCTTGTCCTTCCCAGAAGTTATAACCTCCTCCCGAACATAGAGCAAGAAAGGGGGCACCTGGCTGAGTGGACTGGTCACATAGAGGGATCCCAGACCTACAGGAACAGTGCCAGGAACCTGAGGAGGGTGGGCCCGCCTAACTTCTGCATACACATGTGCTTTCGATTACTGGCAGAATCAATCATCTTTCTTGTAAGTGATAGAACTATTTTAATATTTGATCACAATCTTTAACTTAGGCCAAGCCCTTTTTTTTTTTTTTTACCAGCCTGAAACTGTTGATAAAATTGGCTTCTCCAGGACTTTTCAGGGTGATAACTCAAGCAGAGAGGACAGTCTCCCGTCTCCAAGCCCCAAGACGGGGCGCAAACTACTCATATAGGCTTGCCCCCTGCCTTTCAGGAAATATTTTCACAAGAACAGTGTGGTACAGAGAGGAAGGACAGGCCCCTGGACGTGGAGGTCAGCCAAATGGAGTTCAAGTTTGGTTCTTCCCCATTTCTAGTCATGTGACCTTGTTTCTTATTTAGCTTTCCTGAGCCTTGATTTTCTGATCCATAAAATGGGCACAGTAACACTTCTCTGTCATGCTCACAGAGTAATCATTTTCAACATTGGCAAGCGACTAGACCCAAGGGCTGAAGTTGCTAAGTTGGTAACAGCAAGAAGTACCTCGCTGAAAGCGGCTCACCATCTCCCTGAAGGGTCGCCAGAGCTGGAGAGCCAGGCAGACATGAGGAGAGGGACAACGGTGCTTTCAAGTGGTAGAATAAGCAGAAATGTAGGATGATCAGATGTAGTCCTGAGCTTCTGATTGTGCATGCCCCTGGGGGTGGAAAAATGTCAGCAGCAACTGGGGTGGGAATGGGGGTCACAGATGAAGAGGGTTGAGTCTGCATTTGAAGCTGATTTTATGAGAACAGGTGTGGGGCACTCAGAGGCATCACAAGGGGGTTTCTCATCTGCAGCTTGCTTCCTGCTCCAGACTAAACATGCAGCAATGATGATTCTAAGAAGTGAGCCCATGCCCCTCATGCCTGCCTTGGCAACATGAGTTATATCGCCGCCACAGAAATAACTACCACCAAAAATACAGACAGGTACAGAGTGGAAGAAACTCGGTCTGCCCCAACCAAGAGGGCAAAACCACCCTGTGCACCTGAGCTGGCCAAATATTCACAGTGCGGCAAGCTGAGAGATCGCCCTGTCTGGTGGCCAAATTACATTAACCAGCATCGACCACACAAAAAGATTTTATTTTTTATTTTTATTTTTTTTAAGATTTTTTATTTATTTGAGAGAGAGAGAAAGCATGAGCGGAAGGGAGGGGCAGAGGGAGAGGGAGAAGCAGACTCCCTGCTGAGCAGAGAAGCCTGACCCTGGGTGGAAGTGTGGGGGCAACACAAAATGATTTTAGAAGAGAAGACCCACAGATCCAGCACCCAGACGAAGAAATAAACATGGCCAGTGCAGCTGAAGCCCCTGCATTATTCCCCCCTTTCCCCAAATCCCAGACCCACCCCAGGTAACAGCCAAAATTTATTTATCACCCCCACACATATTATTGTATTCATGGATATGAATGTATAAGCAACCTAGAGGACTGTCATGTGGGTTTTTAACTCTGTATAAGTTATATCATATTGCATATGCTCTTTTTTTGATAGACTTTTAATTTCATTTACCATTTGAACAATTTAAAGTGAATAGTTCAGTGGCATTTAGTACATTCACAATGTTCCCATCCACCACTGCTCAGTTCCGGAAAGCATCGTGCTGCAGTGCATGTGTATGACTGACCCATACAAAGTTGCCAATACTTGTGTCTGACCTAGGCAATGGCAATTTCAATGGTTCAACCTAATAATCCCAATTCATTTTGTTTCACTGTTTGGTGGTACTCCTCTGTGTGACTATACCCCAATTCATCTAACCTCCTATCGATGGGTATTTTGGTTGCTTCAGCTGCTTCCTTTTTTTTTTCCCCTCTCTCTTCTCTCTCACAAGCAATAATGCTCTGAAAATTCTCCTCCGTGTCTCCCCGCACAGGTGCAAGAGTTTCTTTTGGGGCAGGGACCCAGACATGGAATTGCTGGTTCATACTACTCATATAGGCTTGCCCCCTGCCTCTCAGGAAATATTTTCACAATGAATATGAATATGAATATGTGTACATATTCAACCTTTATAGATATTGCCAAGTTGTTCTCTAAAGTGATCGTGTTGATTTACATTTCTCTGAGCAGCATAATCGACTCGCCTTTGATCTATATCCTCACCCGTACTTGCTACTGACAGGTTTTTAAATGTTGTCGATATGATGGGTGCAAAATGGTAACTCACTGTGGCTTCAGTTTTGCAGTTCTCCGATTATTTAGCAGATTATGTTCCCATTTGTTTATTGCTCATTTGTATTCCTTTTCTTTGCCCATCTAACTGGACTGTTTATTTTATAGGATTGCAGAATATATATACTTACGTACATTTATATGTATTTATATATCCCTTGTCGGTTATATATGTGGTACATACCATATCCCAGTTTGTGGCTCCTTCTTTAGTTTTTCAACATTGTTTTTGATGTTTTTAAATTGTTGAAAGGAGAAAGGGCGTTTTTGCTTAGATAAATTCACAAATGACAGATCCATAGGGAATTAGTAAAGAAAAAGGTGGGCCTATCCAAGAAAGCGCTCTGACCTTTTAGTTTGAGATAAAAAATTCTTTCACAAAATTCTGGGCTGAAGGGTACACTGATCCGACTGTGTGCGACATTTTTCATGTTCTTTTGCATCTATTAGGGTTTCAGGTAATCTAGAAGGACCTAGGGCTGGGAAGAGAAAGGCACAGGCTGTGGACCAGAGGCAGACACTCTACACACCGTAACAACAATAAATTCTAACGTGGCCTTTCAAGTCATTCCAAAGCAAGAGTAGGAGAGTACAACAGTTTGTTGGCGAATGGGTAAAGCAGATGTGGTCCATATATACAATGGACTATCACTCAGCCATCAGAAAGGATGAATACCCACCATTTGCATCGACATGGATGGAACTGGAGGGCATTATGCTAAGTGAAATAAGTCAAGCAGAGAAAGACAATTATCATATGGTTTCACTTATCTGTGGAACATAAGGAAGAGCATGGAGGACCATAGGGGAAGGGAGGGAAAACTGAAGAGGGGGAAATCGGAGGGGGAGACAAACCACGAAAGACTATGGACCCCGGGAAACAAACTGAGGGTTTCAGAAGGGAGGGGGGTGGGGGGTCGGGTGAGCCCGGTGGTGGGTATTCAGGAGGGCACGTATTGCATGGAGCACTGGGTGTTATACGAAAACAATGAATCATGGATCACTACATCAGAATCTAATTAAGTACTGTATGGTGATTAACATAACATAATAATAAAAAAAAAAACAGTTTGTTGGTATTCCTATTTTGACATACAGGTTATGGGCCTCAGATTATACTGTTGCCCAGGCCCTGCACAGGTTGGATGAGGTTGAGGATGGGAGGATAAGATAAGGTATGGGGTCGAGAGGGGTGTAGAAGGTGCAGTCATGCTTCAGGCAGATCTCTTCTGATCCATTTTAATCCCCCTCTGCCTACCCCCACCCCAGCCCCACCTGCCAGCCAGTCTGGCCAGCTTGCCAGATTGTAGGGGGTTTTGCTTCCAAAGATTCACACCTTTGTGCCAGGAGAGTACTCCGTCAGACTGATGAGGAAGCAGAAGGCAAGCTGAGGACACCCCGCACCAGCACAAACTGACACCCCGCAACCCCCCGCGCCCACTCCCAGGTGGGACATGTGTGAAGTTCCTCAGGCACTCCTGGCTGCCCTAAAGCTAAGGGAAGGGAAAAACCAATGGTTAACTGACAGAGATCACAGTCCTGCAAGACAGGAGTCTCCCTCAGTTTACAAAATGTCTTGGCAATTTACAAGAAAAAAGCATTCTTATCCATAGCCTAACTTCCAGAGATCCATAGACTCAATTTCCTGGAGCCCTAACATCACCCACCCATCCACAGTGATGTGGGAACAAAGGTAGAAGGGAATATAAATAAAATAAAATTTCCTTATAACCCGCAGCCTATGGACAAGGACCTGTGGAATAGAACATTCCTCCAGGAAACTCCCAACTGTCTTAATGTTAATGCTTTACTAGAGGGAAAAACCACCTTAACTTGACAACGGCAAGGCCCCGAATATCTGGTAGGACCTCTTCAGCATACAAAAGTTATTTTGAAAACCTCCCTTTTCCTTATGTCCCCCAACTCCTAGGTACATAATCAGTCACCCCTCGTGACCCCGGTGCAGCGGCTCTCTCTGCCCCCAGGTCCTGACCCCGGGCTTTAATAAAACCACCATTTTGCACCAAAGATGTCTCAAGAACTCTTTCTCGGCTGTCGGCTCTGGACCTCACCCCGCCAAACCTCACCTACATTCCAAAACCGTATCAAGACCACGGGAAGCGCCTGGAAGTTTGAGGTCTCCCACCTGGGGCAGCTCTTAGGAGAGGATGGAGGGCTGAGGGAGGATGGAAGCCCAGTTTTCTTACTCCTTTTGGATAGAGAGCAATTCCTGAACAGATCGCTCGCACACGAATCCTCCTCTTGGGGTTGGACTCGGAGCACGTGACACAAGATCTGCATTTAGGGGTTTCGGTTCTGTTTTAGTTTTAGCTTTGAAGGAAGAGAAGTTACAGCATGTTTTTGTGTGCTGAGGGGGATGATCTGGGTGAGAGGGACAGTTAATAGAGCAGGAGAGAGGAGGAAGGGCTACATGAGTGGTGTCCTCGAGTGAGCAGGATGGGACAGTCCTGCACAAGATGGAAACACGGACTCTTGGGAGAAGCATGGACCGGACGGCGCACC
Source organism: Eumetopias jubatus (assembly GCF_037043125.1). Taxonomy (NCBI): domain Eukaryota; kingdom Metazoa; phylum Chordata; class Mammalia; order Carnivora; family Otariidae; genus Eumetopias; species Eumetopias jubatus. Next base: position 34,772,097 of record NW_028274809.1, read on the forward strand.
CACTGTTGACAGGCGAGAAAGCAGTAAATAGGGTTAGGGTGCAGGTGGATCAGAGGACTCGGTGGTGGAAGGTAGAAACTTTTTCGGATTACTTCCCTTAGTGAAGCCACTGAGACCATCAAATTAAAGTGAGGAGAGTGGAGGATGATAGAGGTCTGAAAATGCAAAAGAGAATTCAAAACAAAGTGTAAAATAGACTGAGAAAGCAGAAGGTGACATAACCAGGGAAATGTTACAGGATTGCTGAGAACTACCCAAAGCCTGTCTGAAGTTTATGGTCATTGGTTTTAAATGAGACCGGCCTGGAACACTATGTTTTTACACCAGCCTCAACCAGGAACTCCAGTACAAACAGGGGAGTAAGTAGGCATATGGGATTAACCAGAGCTTGGATCCTGTCCCATGAGGGCTGCGGGAAAGGCAAGGGTTTAGAGGGTGGGCATGAGAAAGTGAGTTCAATGATGACACATGGGACTCCAGCTGGATAAAGAGGGAGGGAAGAAGTGAGGGGTGGTGTTGACATTGGAAAGATGGCAGATAGGGTCAATGGACTAACCAGAGGCCCCGGGGGCACCGAAGACTGTTGTGGGTAGGGTCCTAGAGAAAGTGAGATGGACTGGTAGGAGGTAGCTGTCAGAGAGGCATGTCTGCAGCTGAGATGTGGGTGGAGGTACAGATATTGGTAGTGACAGAGTTTACTGGATGCAAGACTGGGAGGACATGGTGGTTAGGCTGATTTAAAGGTGGTGGGGAAGCTCAGGGACAAATGCAGAGTGAAATCATGTGAAAGTGCATGCCAAAATGGAATCATAAATGAATTAACTCTTCTTTGTGGGTTCTTCTACCTCCCAAATATTCCACAATGTGTATATGTTACCACGTGAGCAGAAATCAAAGATATTACTCAAAGGTAAAAAGGAAAAAAAAATCCTTTATTGGTCAGTTACTACTATTTACAGGTACTCAGTCCACAAAACTCATCAAGTTATTCCAACTGTAGAGTTGCACAAGTATTTCCAGGCATCTTACAGAATCATTTAAAATGAGACCAAATGAGGGTTTTGAGTTTCACAGTGCATGTCCTTTGTTTCAAGAAATGCCTCCTTTAAAACACACATGTATTTGTATTTGTTGCGTCTGCATCTGTGTTAACAAACCCCGAGACCACCTCTGGGATTCAGAGGTGGGAGGACTGGGCATCTGGTGGACAAAAAGGCAGGCAAGACTAATCTTGAATATCTTTTTGTATTCTCTTTGAGCAACGTAAAGATATTACTTATTCAAAAATAGATTTAAAAAGTAAAAATTCATATAATTTAAAAATTTTAAAAGAGGAAAAATTCTCTTAAAAATTCATATCTGCAAAAGTTATGTTACAAAGTGGTTGTTTATGCTGGCAAATCAGTCTTTCTTCAAACAAGGAATTTCTCCTAGTACTTTTTAAAAAGGGTTCCATTTTCAGGAATTTGGCTGCTGTTTAAAGATACAAATGTGTCCTTACCACACATGCGATATTCTTACCCGGTCCTTAAAGGCAAACTGCAGACTTTAGAGAAGAGCCAGACCCTACCAGAAACAAAGTTAAATAACTTGTCACAAGCAACATGTACTTCACGGGAAGATAGTGACAATTGTTTGGCAAAGCCGGAGATACACACAATTGCAAATCCTGCACTAAGAGCTGTAAGACTTGCGTAAGCCATTTGACCCTGAAGGCTGGAGCACGGGTTCCCTAGCCACTGTCCTTCCAAGCTCCCAAATCCATGATTTTGGGTGTAGTGTGAGTTCCCTCCGCTGAGTTCAGCAGGGGCTGAGGGATGATGGACTAGGAGCCTGTCATGACTTAAGAGGATGGACTGGAGCAGGTTTCAGGTAGATTAACTGCTGGTACCTGACAACAGGTCTGAGGACCTCTAGCCCTGAACCCTAATCCGGGCTACATTAAAAAGTTCAATATAAAGTTCATCACTCCCGTGGGCACCAGGATGTGGACACAAAAGTTGCTTGTCAACGCTCAAATACAAAGAGATCATGCAGAAGAGCCAGGATCCACCTCTATTAATAGAAGATTATCACCAAAAAGAAATTGAGGCATTTCAAACGGAAGGTGGAAGACTCATACACCCTGAGAATAAATCCATAAACATCCAAGGACCCAAGAATTCCAGGTTAAGAACAACATGACTAAATCATTCAGAAAGTATCGGTCCTGGAAGATTTTAGGATTCAAATATGGCACAGAAGTTATCTACCAAATGAGGTCAGCTTCTCATTTGGTCTACCTCAGTGGAGACAGGATCACTGATAAAGAGCTGCTCTTCAGTGGCATTCCCCATAGTGTTATACTGGTCAATGGCTGTTCTGATGGATCAGTAACCACACCGTATCACCATAATGCAGGTCTGCATTACCTGAGCACTGGCTACGGGGAACCCTGGCAATATCAAACCTGCCCACGCGCATGGCGAGGCCCTGCAGCAGAGATCAGGAGGATGCTCCGGTGACTAGCATCTCTAATAACAGTTATACCAGTAGTATCATTCTTAAACAACTAACATTTGCATAATATTCTATAAACTGTTTCCTCATCCTTCATTGTTTTGGTAGAAGCTAAACTTTCAAGAAAAAAAAAGCAGAAAAGAAAGAAAAAATTAACCATAGCTCTTGTAGGTTGAGCACAACTACGCAAAATATACAGAGACCTCACTCAATCTGCACACTTCTTTCATAAATGTCTGGGCTGACGATGGCCACTGCCAAATACCTGGGACCAAATCACCTCTAGTGTTTTGCTCTCAATTCCCATACACACACACACACACACACACACACACACACACAACACACACACACAAGGGACAAGTGTGTACACATTCCGTTTAGGAGAAATGATTGAAGGATGGGTGTGTTCTTGGTGTCCGCATAGGTCCATGACTTAGAGTCATCAACGTCTAGTGACTCCAGTGCTTGCTGGAGAAGTCTAAAAAGAAAGCTCGTGGGCTCGTTTCCTGATTCCAGAATTTAATCTTGCATAAGCACTAAGCTCCAGCACAAGGGCAATATGGACTAGACCCACAGGACCGGGGCACTTCAGCATCGAACCCCAGAGGCTGCTGCTGAAGGAGAGCTCCTTAGCGGTGTTTTGTCCAACTGGACTCAGAGCCAAGAGTTGGCCTGTTACTGCTGGGGACACTGTGATCAGTGAGGGAAGAACCAGCGCTTCACTCAGAGGACACCGGTGGGGATTGCTAGGGTTGATCTGCGGCTAAAACTCAGCTGGAATTAGATGCAAAGGAACTCAAACGCTGCTGTTTCCATTGAGGTTACTGCCAGAGGCATCTGCCACCTAATGGTCTTACAGGACCTCGCAACAACTGGAGTTAAATGGAGAGATATATATTTATTATGATATACATATATTATACATTCCCCTAAATCCTTATCTTTAATAGGTCATTTTTCTCTACTTCATAGATAAGGCTCGAAAAACTAGCTTGATTTAGTGTCTCAGAGCAAGGGAGTCACAAGGCCAAACGGAAACCTACGGCTTCCCTCTCCAGATTCTTTGCTTTTTTGTTTTGAATCACACCATCCTTCACTCCCAGAGAAGGCTTTTATGAAATGGCCAAAAGCTGTGTATATTCAATTGGGCAAAGACTGTAATCACCAGCGGTTAGCTTTGACTTGTATAAACACTGGTTTTGGAAGATGATTCTGACATATCTATTAGACTCCTTTCCTTGGTCAAGCTACATTCAAATCCACATAATGACTAGCTCCATCTACATAATTACTATTATAAAAAAACTTCTTATGAGTAGTTCTCATAGCAAATACACCATAAATTAATGCAACTTTCACATGAATAACTGCAAAATCAGGCATCACTGAGAGTTATTTTTCTTCCTTCCCTGACATCTTTCATGAACATCTGCATACCCGCCCCACTATGTCCATGATATTCCAGTTCACTCAAGTGGGAAATAAAATCCTATAAACAGTAACCATCTGGGGGACTGTAGCAAATCACTTTGCCTCCTGGGGCCTCAACTTCTTCATCTGGAAATAAAGGCCTTAAGGAGAGGACTTTCAACCTCCCTCCTGCAGGAGCTGGAAAAAAAAAAAAAAAAAACTCCTCTTGAAATTGAAAAAAAAAGTTCACATAAATAAAGATATTCAAAGCCTTAATGTAAGAAGTATCAAGTCTTCCAGACAGAACCACACACCCCCAAGGCACAGCCAAACAACTCTCTGACTAAGGAGAGAACAGCATCCCCTGTGAACAGCCTCAGACTCTCAGGCTGCCTCCCTCCTCCATCCTTTGGGCCAGAGGAACAGAGAGGGGCTGCTGACCGTAGTCAGCACAGCACAGCTGTCGGGAGAACCCCTGGCCAAGAGAGACATGCTATAGTGCAGACTCAGTCCTGCTTCAAGCCTCATAGGAAGTCAGCACCACCCATCTGTGTGTTTTCAGACGACTGCGACAATAAATTCCCTTCTTTGCTTTAGTTGGCTTGACGTGGGTGTTCAGTTATCAGCAGCTTCTGAAAGGGTCTCACAAACATGGATTTAATCTCAGGCTGTAAAGTCTCTGCTCCCAGAGTTGCTGAGTGTGTCTCTCTTCATTCAGACTACCAGCATCCTAGAGCCGAACCTGTTCCCGACCCAAGAGAAACAGTTCCTGCAGGAATACCTTCCTTACACTAAAGCAGGAAAAGAGCATCGTATAGACCAAATTTTCACCTAGGTAGATATGCAGGAGAGGAGCCTTAGGAAGGGGAGAGCAGAGAAGGTCAAGGAACCATGCGTGATCTCTACCATTATCCAATGTCCAGAACAAGGCCACGCAGAGGGGATGCAGAATGGTAACAAGGGGTGGTCAGGTAGAGAGGAAATCGAAGCTCAACTGAGGCTAAGTACAGTGGTTCTTAAAGCTCAAAGGAATCTTAAAATGTTTGTGGTTCCACCCTTTACCTCACGGATGCACAAACCAAGGCCAACTGCTTTTTCCCAGGGCATACAAACAAAACCAAGACCACAACCCAAAGCTTCAAGAAAGAAAGTGTTGAAACATTCAGACTTGTCAAAAAGAACAAGGGGAAAAAAAAGAATTTGCCGCATCAAAAAATAGGGTATTTCCAATAATTAGAATGACATATGCAGGCCAGCTCACCATCTATCATTGATTCCTGTGATGGGTGGGAGACTGGAATAGATGACCAAAGCCTCCTTTCAAGTCCAAGAGTCAATGAGAACTCTCTACTATTAAAGTTTTTCCTGTGGCACAGGGAATACTAGCTTTTTCCGTAGTGTGAAAGCGGGCTGGGGCATTTGTTTCTTTGTTCCTTCTCTGTCTGCTTGTTGACTCACATCATTGTTGACAGCAGTGAGGATGGATAAGATATCTTCATTTCTGCAGGCAGATAAGAAAAAATATTTTCACTCAGGAGACAGAAATCACATCATAGAAAGGTCATAGGAAGAAACCCTAAAACATGTGGCTTCTTCCTAGTTGAATAGGCCAAGATGCTAACTGGAATCCTGCCAAATATAAAGAAATGCTTATTTCAAAGTTGAAAAAAGAAATGCTAAATTATATATGAAGTTTTTCAGTTCTACATTTTGTGTTTAAGAACACTGTAACAGTCACATGTTGCATTTTAATAAGATTTCATTTATTTGAGAGAGAGAGAGCATGAGCAGGGGGAAGGCCAGAGGCAGAGGCAGAAGCAGACTCCTCCCTGAGCAGGGAGCTGATGTGGGGCTCAATCCCAGGACCCCGGGATCATGACCTGAACGGAAGGTAGATGCTTAACCAACTGAGCCACCCAGGTGCCCTTTTTTTCTTTTTGTTAGGCAATCTACACCCGACGTGGGGCTTGAACTCATGAACCTGAGATCAAGTCTCATGCTCTTCTGACTGAGCCAGCCCGGTGCCTCACACATTGCATTTTAAGGCACTTGGTCCACAAAGGAAGTTTGCATATAATTATATATTTTTTTCCATGTTTCTCCTCCAAGCTGGTGGATATAGACAGACAGATAGATGATACATGCATAGATAAATTGGATGGATGGATGGATGGATGGATGGATGGATGGATGATAGATAGGTAGGGGATAAAGACAGAAAGGGACCCTACTATTAAGAATGCCCTCTCTCACGTTCTGCATGGAGCACTGGGTGTTATGCACAAACAATGAATCATGGAACACTGCACCAAAAACTAATGATGTAATATATGGTGATTAACATAACAATAAAAAATTAAAAAAAAAAAAAAAGAATGCCCTCTCTATTCTTGGTTTGAGGAGGGATGCAAAGGTAAACATGACGCAGTTCCTGAGCTTAAACACTTCAGATGCAGACATGAAGCACATACCAAGTATGGTATATACACAAAATCCATAATGCAAGGCAGAATGTGATCAACACCATATAAAAAGTGGACAAATCCTGTGTGGCGGCGCCTGGGTGGCTCAGTCAGTTAAGTGTCTGCCTCTGGCTCAGGTCATGATCCCGGAGTCCTGGGATCAAGCGCCACATCGGGCTCCTTGCTCAGGGGGGAGCCTGCTTAGATTTCTCTCTCCGTCTCCCCTGCCCCTCCCCCTGCTCGTGCTCTCTCTCACTCACTCACTCTCTCACTCTCTCAAATAAATAAATAAAATCTTAAAAAAAAAACAAGCGGACAAAGTCCACTGCAAGTTCAGAGGAAGAAGAGCACTTTCCTTCTGGGAGAAGACAACTCCACAGAGGAGGTTGGCTTTTGAGCCTGGGCTTGCAGGATATGTACCATTTCCCAAAATGTTCCAGGGGTGGGCAATTCATATCCTTGGAAGCAAAGCACAGGCTCTGGAGATAGACCTCGGGTGTGAATCATGGCTCTGTCACTCACTGTGCGGCCACAGACACAGTGGCTGACTTCACCCTAAATTCACTGAGCCTCAGTGTTCTCAGCTGTAAAATAAGGACTCTAGGAGTGCCCATTTTAGGGGCTGCATGAGATGTAAAGGAGGTGATTTATGTAAAGCACAGAGAACGCTGACCGTAACACTCCACTGACCATCAATTTTAGTATCATTAGTATTACTACTACTTACCCTCATCATGACTGCTATTTTCAGGTGGGAATGCAGGCCCTGCCTGGTTCTTAGTCCTTGTGTCGTGTCTCATACCAGCCGGGCCCCCCGCCCCTGGCTCTCCCTGCGGCTACTCCTTCCGGTCATTCAGTCTCACTTGCAATATCACCTCTACCAAGAAGCCCTGGTCAAGGAGCTCCCCACCCCATTCTCTATATTATCTTCTTTGCTTTCTTCACAGCAGGTATCCCTTCCTGAAATTATCTTATTATTTTAAATATTCACTTACATTTTTTTTAAAGATTTATTTACTTGAGAGAGAGAGAAGAAGGGGCAGAGGGGGAGAGAGACTCTTAAGCAGACTCCCCACTGAGCGTGGAGTCTGAAATGGGGCTCAATCCCATGACCCTGAAATCACGACCTGAGCTGAAACCAAGAGTCGGATGCTTAACCAACCGTACCACCCAGGCGCCCCTCACTTCCTTACATTTTCATTACCTCCTTTCCTCTCACTGCACAATAAGCTCCATGAAGAGATTCTGTCTCTCCTGTTCACAACTGTACCCCGAGTTCCTAGCTCAGTACCCAGTACAGTAGGCACATAGTAAGACCTTGATAAATACTGCCTTGTCCCTGAAGTCATACAACACTGGTCTTCGATGGCTACGGTGGGGATGGAGGGATTAGCGAAGAAGAGGGAAAAGCTAAAGTTGAGTCAAGACCCCAATTGTGAGTTTCCAATTCTGAATCCCCAGAAGATCATGGTGACCATTCCTAGAAATGGGGATTCAGGAGCAGGAGTCTGCTGGAGAGGGCTAAGCCGATGAATTCAGGACTAGGCATACTGAATGCGAGCTCTAAGGGCAACCCAAGGTGGGATGTCTGGCATGCTGCAAGAAATATATGGGACTGACCTGAAGAAGGAGATCCACTCAGTCAGTCATTAGTTGGTCCAGAAAATATTTATGGAGCTCAACAGCAGAGAAGGTACTGTGTCAGGTATGAGGATATAAAGCTGAATGAAACAACTCTGCTCTCTAAAAATTCAGAGATTAATGGACCAGAGATAGCAATCTGGGAGACATTTTCATGGAGAAAGTGGCTTCCAGGGATAGCTTAAGCTGCCAAGAGCTATAGAGAGCCAAGAATCGGGTCTGGGACTAAACCATGGTGAAGGCCCATTTCCAGAGTAGCAGGTAAGCAGCAGGTGACAGATCCAGAAGGAAAGTTGTCAGAGCAGTGGTAGATCAAAGGTATTATAATGCCAAAGGCAACACACAGGCACTCGGCAAGTATGAGTCACTGACAAACGAACAAATAAAAGACCCTCCTGCCTTTACTCATACTGTTCCCTCTGCCCAGCATGCCTTTCATCCCAATTATTTACCCAACATCTATCTGCCATCTCTAGAAGCTTTCCCTGATCCTTCAAATCTGGGTGAGGTACTAGTTCTATGTGTTCCCATAACACCTATGCTTTACAATGTGCATTGGCCACAGGGGATGCTCTTCCCCCCATCTATTTTTTCTATCCCTCTAGACTATGAGCAACTTGAGGGCAGAGACTGTGGGTTTTTTTCAATTTCTGTATCTTCTCTTCCAGTTATATGCTGGTGCTCAATACAGGTTTGTTGGATGGACAGATGTTTGGATGGATGGATGGATGATGGATGAATGGATGGACAGAGGGATAAATAGATGGACAGACGATGAATGGATGATGGATGAGTGGATCGATGGATGGGTGCATGGGTGGGTGTGTGAACAGACAGACGAACACGTAGACAGATGGATGGACAAAGAGGCAGGTGGATGAAACAACTCAAAACTCTCACCTTGGGACCAAGCTCTTCAGATGATTACACAGAGACTGAATATACCAGCTGCCTTTCTCCACATGCCGAAAGGATACGTAGCCAGGGACCGTGGCCAGGCCAAGAAGGAAATCCGCCTCGTCGGGAATACTGTCCTGAAGGGAAGGGGGTACACGCTCAGGATTTACAGCATCTGCTTCAATGAAAACAGGAGGTTGTATCTCTTCACCTTGACAGGCCTGGATAAAAAAGAGTTTGGGCTTATGAGCCAGACCAGGGCATTGCTGGGCTGTGAAGTGAGACATGATCTCCTGAATGGGAACAAGGGTCCCATCTGAAGAGTAGACAGCTCCAAATTTCCCATGGGTCAGAACACAGAACACAAAGCAGTCTCCATCAGAATGGCCTGGATGACACTTATATTCCTGCAGAACATTGTCCAGATGTCCTTTGGTCACATTATCATATACACGTACACTGAACCCAAGCCACTCAAACACATGCCTCAAGTGCTCTGTAAAAAAAAAGGAGAGAAAGGGGAAATGATAAAATGAAATGAAATTGAGTGGAATGCAATAAAATGAAGGGATGAAACAATGTAGTTACAAAACTTGCACAGCAAAGAGCCTGAAGCTTGGAGTTTTTTTACTTTCATAACAATAAAATTTTACAACTTACGACCTGCCTTCTTATATATAGTCCCCACCGTGCTATCACAATGGTCCTGAGAGTCGGCAGGAGGCCCAAGTTTCATCCTATTTCACAGATAAGGAAGCCAAGGCCCCAGGACTCTCCCACAGTCACAAACTGGTTAGTGATGGAAACGGAACTCAAATATGGATTTTCTCTAGCGGACGCACCATGCTTTCCCCCAAACCACAGAGTCCTAACTGGTCAGGGACTCTTGTCACTCTTTCAGTAGGTTGGTGACACCCGTGCTATGGTTTAAATGTTTGTATCCCATGAAAACATGCTCAACATCACTCATCATCAGGGAAATACAAATCAAAACCACAATGAGATACTATCTCACAACTGTCAGAATGGCTAAAATGAACAACACAAGGAACAAGCAGTACTGGAGAGGATGTGGAGAACAAGGATCCCTCCTACACTGTTGGTGAGAAGGCAAACTGATGCAGTCACCCTGGAGAACAGTATGGCGGTTCCTCAAAATGTTAAAAATAGAACTACCCTGGGGCACCTGGGTGGCTCAGTCAGTTAAGCATCTGCCTTCGGCTCAGGTCATGATCCCAGGGTCTTGGGATCAAGCCCCACATCGGGCTCCCTGCTCAGCAGGGAGTCTGCTTCTCCCTCTACCCCTCCCCCTGCTCCTGCTCTCTCTAGCTCTCTCTCTCTCTCTCTCTCAAATAAATAAATAAGAACTACCTTATGATCCAGCGATTACACTACCAGGTATTTACCCATAGGATACAAAAATACAGATTCAAATGGATACATGTACGCCAATGTTTATAGCAGCATTATCCACAATAGCCAAACTATGGAGAAAACCCAAATATCCATCAACTGATGAATGGATAATGGAAGATGTGGTATGTGTGTCTGCATACATATATAATGGAATATTCCATATATATATAATATAAAAAAAGGAATGTTATTCAGCCATCAAAAAGAATGTGGATGGAGCTAGAGAGTATAATGCTAAGTGAAATAAGTCAGTCAGAGAAAGACAAATACCATATGATCTCACACGTACGTGGAATTTAAGAAAGAAAACAGATGAACATATGGGAAGGGGGAAAAGAAGAAAAGGAGAGAGGGAAACAAGCCATAAGAGACTCTTAACACTAGAGAACAAACTGAGGGTTGATGGAGGGAGGTGGGCGGGGGATGGGCTAGATGGGAGATGGGTGTTAAGGAGGGCACTTGTTATGATGAGCACAGGGTGGGGTTTGTTTGTTGTTGTTGTTTTAAAGATTTTATTTATTTATTTGAGAGAGAGAGAGAGAGCATGAGAGGGGAGAGGGTCAGAGGGAGAAGCCGACTCCCTGCTAAGCTGGGAGCCTGATGCGAGACTCGATCCTGGGACTCCAGCATCATGACCTGAGCCGAAGGCAGTCACTTAACCGACTGAGCCACCCCAGGCGACCCTGAGCACTGGGTGTTGTATGTAAATGATGAACCACTAAATTCTACTCCAGAAACCAATATTGCACTGTATGTTAACTACCTAAAATTTAAATTAAAAAAAGTTTGTGTCCCCCAGAATTCATATGTTGAAATCCTAACCCCCTAGGTTAGGGTATAAGGAAGTGGGGCCTTTGGGAGGTGATGAGGTCGGGAGGGTACAGCCCACAGGGAGACCCCAGAAAGCTCTCTCGCCCCTTCTGCCAAGTGAGGCTGCAGCACAAAGACTGCCGTCTAGGAAGCGGGCTCTCACCAGCCATCAAAATGTCAGAACCTTGGTCTTGGACTTCCCAGCCTCCAGAACTGTTAGAAATAAGTGTTTGTTGTTTATAAGCCATTGCATTTATGGTATTTCGTTAGAGCAGCCCAGGTAGACTACAACACCAGGGACATACAAGAGGCCAGAAACATTTATGATATCATCCTTACATTTAAATGGAAGATTAAAATTACAGAAAGAAAATGTGAAAATAAAAAAGTGATTTTTTAAGATCCCAACTTGCATGTGATATACTATTCCAGATTTTCTTACCAGCATCTTTATCAGTCCCTGGTCTATCCGACATTGAGGTAAATTTGTGGTTATTGACAACAACACAGTGGCCTCTGTGTTTCCGATCCATCCTGTACACACTTGCCTTCTTGAAAGAAGAAGAGATAGAACCACTTATTAGGGAATTGTCACTTTTAAGAGTTTCATGTTTCTAACCAACCACTCCGTTTATCAGTACCAAAGGCTGAGAGTTCTCCAGATTCTGGTCCTGGTCCAGAATTAAGCACTTAAGTCTAAGGTGGAATGCCAGGTACTGATTAAAATTCAGACTGCAGACTGTCAATTAGCAGTGTCAAATAACAGAATATGTATTTTAACTTTGGTAAATCAAGAGCTTATGCAAAAGTGTCTTGCTTTTTGGATCAGCAAAGTGAAGAAAGCGTAAGTAAGGATCTAATGAGACAACAAATCTATCAAATGCTTATCATTTGGCAGACGGTAAGATCCTGGGGTGATCTGACTCCTCTGAAAACAGAGAAATCTCTTCTGTAGAGATCACAGTGAGAAGTTTAAAATACAAGCAATTTTTTTTTAAAGATTTTATTTATTTATTTGACAGAGACACAGCGAGAGAGGGGACACAAGCAGGGGGAGTGGGAGAGGGAGAAGCAGGCTTCCCAAGGAGCAGGGAGCCCGATGCTGGGCTCGATCCCAGGACCCTGAGATCATGACCTGAGCCGAAGGCAGACGCAATTATTTTTGAGGGCTATCATTAACAGCATGTGATGACAAATAAGCTGAGTTGGCCTCAGTGGGGCCTCTGTGTGGCTAACATGATCTCCTAAAAACACGGTATGTCTTTGATCCGAGCAGAAAAGAGGTCGCTTCGGTCGATGGAAAAGAAAATCCTACCCGGAAATCATTCAAAGGCCCTGTGAGGCTGTGAGGGCAACAGCATGGCCTCCATCATGGCCAAAGGTCAACACACCTCTGAGTGTCTCAGAGAAAGGTGGGAAGGGCAGAGATAATCACAAAGAGAGGAAGAAGAACAATGACAGAAACAAACAGCTCTGAGCCCTCAAAGTCATTAAGGAATGGACCCTCGAGGGAGAAGGCCTGAAGAAACCGTCTAAACCTCTGTGCTGGTTTCAGAAGGTAGAGTGGCAGGAGATGCTCCCAGCATCTCCGCGGAGACCAGGGAAAAAGAAGTTCTCAGACTCTTCCAATATCTGTCCCCAAACATTTAGGTATCCTGACAGAGGATGGGCTGGGAGTCAAGATCCCATGAATCTGCTCCAGGGTTTCTGGCAGAAAGCTTGGGTGGGCTTTAGCAGCATGGATCTGTTACTGGATCCAGAGGGGCTATGCAAACACCATGAAGCAGAAAGAGGGGAGACAAGGGAAACCCAGAGACCCAGTCTGGGCAGGGAGAAAATCAGTCCACAGCCCAGGGATTAAGGTAATCATGTCTTGAGCCCTGGCTAAGGAATGCATTGCTCTGAAGTGTTCTTGCAAACTCCTTGGTTCCTCTAAATAAGAATCCACCCCAGAGATGAAGCCAATGAGGGGTTGTCACATGACAATACAGGAAAATGAAACTTAAAGTTTTCTTCTCCCACACCCCACAAGTTTTCAGTAGAATCCAGTTAGCTCTGCCCTCGTCTCTGAGGCCTGAGTTAATTATTAACCATAGTTAAGGGTCAGTCCTGTGTGCTCAGCTCAGGCTGAGTAAAGCCAGTTTCCCCAGACCATAGAACACGCCAAAAGGGAGCCAAACTGTAGTTGTACAGAGCACCTGTAAATTCCTCCTCACTTTAGGAGAAGGTAATGCTTCAGGGAAGTCATGTCCAAACTTCCAAACCACAGAATTGCAAAACTGAAAGAAACTCTTACTTTTCAGAGAAGTGAAGCCATTGCCTGAGCTCCTGGAGCTACACAGTAATAGAGCTAGGTCTTCGGGGGGGAACCTTGGAGTCACGCTGCTGGGTTCAGATCCCAGCTTCACTCCTTTCTAGTCGTGTGACCCTTTAGGAAAGTACTAGACCTCTTGAGTCTCCACTTCCTCATCATTAAGCAAGGATAACCGTGGTACCCAACTCCAGGTGATTGAAGGATTCAATGAGATAAGCCCTAGAAAGCTCTTAGAACAGGGCCTGGCACCTGACAAGTGCTCAGTAATGGTAACTCTCATTCAAGATTGTATCATGCAATCTCCTACTTAGGCCGAAAGCAGAGATTCCTAGGAAAGCAAAGTGTCTGGACTCTGAAGTTTAAATTTCCAGAAAAAAATAAATAAATAAGGAATGGCCTCTGATAAACTTTACATATCATGGAAAGACTACACCAACAACCTATTCATAAGCCATTCAGCCGTGTAGCAGATTCTGGAATATTTTCCCCGAGGTCATGGTTTTTGGGCAAGGATTCAGGGCACTAAACACACCAGCGACTTCTCTCCCTCTGGCCTCTCTCCCTCCAAAAACTACAAACAGCATCTGGAGCCACACACCAGACATTTCCACAGAGTCAGCATTCCGCTCTGTCATGCTGGCCTGTGGGTTCTAGCCTCACCAGGGCTTCCCATCCCTCCTTCCAGAGGGTGAGCTCATTGGGGGGGGGGGGGGTGGGGAAGGAATTGCCGCATTCCCCAGATGCTATTGCGCAAGGGTTTCAAAGCACAAACCACCCCACCCTTTCCATCCTCCCACAGAAAAGCTTGGTACAATCCATGCCTGAATGGAGGTAAGAAATGAATTCTCGGGATGCCTGGGTGGCTCAGATGGTTAAGCGTCTGCCTTCGGCTCAGGTCATGATCCCAGGGTCCTGGGATCGAGTCCCGCATCGGGCTCCCTGCTAGGCGGGGAGCCTGCTTCTCTCTCTGCCTCTGCCTCTCTCTCTCTCTCTCTCTGACTCATGAATAAATAAATAAAACATTTAAAAAAATATATTTAAAAAAAGAAATGAATTCTCCACTCGTTTGTTAACCTCCCAAGTCACCTCAAATTGCTTGGTGTGTATCAGATGTTTCTATTCCTGCCACACTGATCCAAGTTATGTAAAGTGTATTAGAAACACCTACCACTACTCCTTGAAGGCTGATCTTGCCAGGAACCCTTCTGTTGAGGAAACAGGAAATGAATGAAACGCAGGAAATCCACAGTTCGGATGAGGGCTGAAAAGCTGGACTTGATGCAGAGAAGGACGGATACCTTGTCCCCAGCCACAGAAAAGATCCGCAGGGACTGACAAAAAGAGAATCGACTCTGCTTTCTCAAAGGAGGAGGTTCACAAAGACACAGTGACAAAAATATGATGTATGTCACATGCACAAGGATATTTATTCGCTGCATTATTTGGAATAACTAAAGACTAGAAATAACCCAAATGCCCAGCAATAGAAAGTTTAGGGAAGAGCTGTGGTCCACCCACACGGTGGAGCAGGACACAGAAGACACTGTATACTTCTCCACGAGATACTATTACATGAAGGAAGTAAAGTGAAGAACAGTATTTTAATGGGCTCCCTCTCTTATAATAAAGGGGAGAGATGGTTGGGGTTTTTTTCCCAAAAGTAGCAACAGGATAAATAAATAATAGACTTAAAAAGAAATGGCAATCTATGGGGGAGGGGAAGAGGGGCAGGAATACAATGCAGCCTCCTCTGAGTATACTCCCTTGATAGTTTTGACTTCAGTCCCACATAAACGTTCTAGATCATCAAATACAAAATTGAAACATCACCAAAGGCCCTCATCGTTTGTGCATGATCCTCCCCATTCACTCCGCCCCCAAACCCCTTGCCCTCAGCCTGCAACAGAAAGCCGCACAAGTGTTCTGGGGAGGTGTTAACCCTGCCACTGGCCGTGTGGTGGGCACCCCCAGGAGGCCTGTCTGAGGTGACCGGCAAGTTGCCCCCAAGTCTCTAGGGATGCCTCCCTGCTGGAGCCCTCCGGGCTTCTGGCTGCAAGAGGGAGATTTATCTTCAAGCCCAACCAAAGCTGCACCGCCTCACTCCCAGGCTGCACAATACCAGAATTCCCTGACTCGGAGGGAACAAAAATGCAAAAGAACTTCGCTTTCACTTTCCAAAACACTTCCGGCCATTCTTTCCCCAAGCCGCGTTTTCCTTCCTGCAAAATGCTAGAGCTTCTCTCGGCAACAACCAAGGGCCAAGCAAGCTGTTTACGGGGTTTGTCCAGTTGGTTCTGAAAGCAGCTGAGTGAACTTTCTGGGATTAAGGGCAACACAGATGCCTCCCCAGGTTCTGCCCCAGGTTTTCTTGATTTGTCTCCTTCCTTGTGCTGATAAAATCAGCCAGAACAGGGACGAGAGATCAGCTTTAAGGTCTGCCTGGCTCTTTCTCTGAAAATGTTGCATCTTCTGTTGACACCCCCAATTCTGTGTGTCAGAGAGGAAGGAATGAATGACATGTGGCCTGGCCACATTCAGTCTTCTTTCCACTGTTTACAAATAATAAGGGCCCCAAATAACCTTAAAAGGAAGCTGTTGTTAGGTCTCCTCAATAGAGAGACGTGGCTCTCCTTAAGAAAGTCCTATGCCACACTCAAAAATATTGATTTGGTTTTTAATGTTAAATTCATTAATTAGGGGGTGTGATACCCTCATTAAATGCAATGGTTGGCAGTGCTCTTTTACATAAGAAAACCTGTCAGGTGCAAATGAAACATGATATGATTTACCAAGTTTCATTTTATCCAGGGGCAGGATTGCCTAGATAACTTTTAAGACACCTTTCAACCCCGAGAGTCTAGGAAAAAGTATGTAATGTGAGGTGCTGCCTCCCAGAGCCTCCTACACTCTCAGCACCATGACAGCTTAGCCCCCGTCACCAGGCCATGGCCAGAGTCCAAAGTCCACAAAACAGCTACACTTCAGATACCAAGGTTGAGCCACTCCCCTTACAAACAACTGAATTTCTACAGCAAAGAGCAAAGTCCTGTGTGTGTGTGTGTGTGTGTGTGTGTGTGTGTGTGTGTGTATTTTCTACATGCATGTAAGTGAGCATACACAAAACTAGTTGAAAAAGTGGGTGGGGGGGAAGGATTGAATTTAGTGGGCAAAAAAAAACTTCTGGGGGAGAAAGGAGGGCTCTTACATATAGCAGAATGCTGAGTGCTGACATAAACGTAGAGAAAATACTAGAGTTTGAAAATCATTGCTTTTCTTTTTTAAATAAAAGATTTTATTTATTTGAGAGAGAGAGAGAGAAAGAGAGAGCACAAGCAGGGGGAGCGGCAGGCAGATGAGAGGGAGAAGCAGATTCCCTGCTGGGCAGGGGGCCCGACCAGGGGCTTGATCCCAGGACCCCGGGATCATGACCTGAGCCAAAGCACTGAGCCACCCAGATGCCCCAAATCATTGTTTTGCAACCAACAAGGTAAATATTGAATCACACTAGAATTATCAATGGGTACTCAATCTAGGGGAAGTTCTTAATGCAGAGGGGGATGTTTGTATGGTCTTAAAATGTCTCCCCACCACTTGCTTATTAGTTGCAAGGGAAAAAATAGTAACTATACAAAACTAACTTGTACAGTGAAGAAATCACACAACAACTTGACCAAATAATCAAAATTAGCATCACAAATGGGGGGGCAGGTGGACACTGCTGCCTCCATAAGTAAGGCCCTGAGAAGGGTACATCATTCAGGTAATATTCTGGTGAGAACAGGTAGCTTGACACACATCATAGGCAAACCACACACCAAAAATGAGGAAAATTCTATTTTTTTTTACAAAAGATAATAGTGGAGGTGGCTATATTCTTCAAAACTGTCATAAAGAAAAGTTGTAGAAATGTTTAAGATTAAGGGAGACTAAAGAGACATGACAATACCATAATGATCCCAGATGAATTATGTATTGGAGGGGAAAAAGCTATAAAAGATATTACTGGATCAACAGACAAAATTGAAATGTGGCACCTGAACACAGTGAAAGTATTAAGTAAACTTTCCTGGCATCGATAACTGTACTATAGTTCTGTGAAAAAAAAAATGTCCTTATTCTTAGGAAATACACTGTAAAGTATTCAGCAGTAAAAAGCCATGATGTGTGCAAGCTACTCTCAGAAAGTTCAGAAAAAAATTATGTGTTTACATAAATGGATGATAGAGAAAGAGAAAGTGCGCAGAGGTTAACGCACATGGGGTAAAAGTCAACAGGTAGTGAATCTGGTAAAACAGTATACAGCATTCTTTCAACTTTTCTGTAAGATTGAAATTATTTGCAAATTTAAAGATTAAAAATGGTAAGTGTAAAAATATGAAATCATGAAAGTAGTAAAGAAGCTATCAAAGAATTTTTTTAAGAATAAAAAATAAAACTTCCACAAACAACCCAATTAAAAAATTGGCAAAGGACTTGAATAGACCTTTCTCCAAGAAAGATAATATAAATGGCCAAGAAGTACATGTAAAGATGCTCAACATCACTAATCATTAAGGAAATACAGATCAAAACTACTAGGAGATACTATCACACACCCATTAGGATGGCTACCATTAAAACAAGAAAATGCTATTTCTTTCCACAAGGCTGTGGAGAAACTGGAATTCTTATGCATTACTGGCAGAAATGCAAAATGATGCAGCTGCTGTGAAAAACAGTACGAAGGTTCCTCAAAAAATGAAATAGAGAATTACCACGTGATCCAGCAGTTCCACTTCTATGTACATACACACGAGAATTGAAAGCACGATCTCAAAGAGATATTTGTACGCCCATGTTCATAGCAGCATTATTCACAAGAGCCAAAAGGTGGAAGCAACCCACACGTCCACTGAAGGATAAATGGATAAACAAAATGTGGTAGATACACACAACGAAATATTAGTCAGCCTTAAAAAGGAAGAAAATTCTGACATGGATGAAGCTTGAAGACATTATAGTAAGTGAAATATGCCCGTCACAAAAAGACATATACTGTATGAATCCACTTACATGAGGTAAATAGAGTAGTCAAATTTACAGAGATATAAAGTAGAATGGTGTTCGCCAGGGCTAGGGGGAAGGGGGGATGGGGAGTTATTGTTTAATAGATATAGCGGTTCAGTTTTGCAAGATAGAAAGAGTTCTGGATATTGGTCATGCAACAATATAAATGTACTTATCAGTACTGAATTGTACATTTAAAAATAATTAAGATGGTAAATTTTATGTTTTATTTTACCACAATTAAAAACAAAAAATTTCAAGGCCAAGATAACTTCATTGATACTGACTGATGTTAGCAAAATAGAACTGCCCAAATCTGCTGGGAAGAAACATAAATCCCAGGAAAGAATGTCATATGTGTCTCTCAAGGATCATGATCATGTTGTTAAGAAACAGACTGCAAATCTCCCGGTGTTTCCCCTGTACTCACCTTTCTACTACTGGGCACTACAGGAACCCAAATCTTGTCCTCTGGAAAGGACAGGCTACATAATCTGTGGGGCTCCGTGCAAGATAAAATGTGAGGCCCCTTGTTCAAACATTATTAAGAATTTTGAAACAGTGACTGCTGAGCATTAAAAAAGCATGGGCCATGTGGGGACTACACAGGCTATACGTTCAGGAAGCTGGTCTTGATCAAATCGCATCGATAAGAACAGAACCATTTCACAACAACCCAGTGGTGTCCGGGAGTCAACTCAAACCAACTAGTGAAAGCCATCTGTCAGAGTTTCAGAAATTCTGCAATTGAATTGATGTCATGTTGGTAACATGAAATCAGCATGGTGGGTGATTTACACCAAACACTACACATCAGGGTCTCTCTCTCTTTCTTTTTGGGGTGGGGTGTTGAGGGTGGAGAGAAGAGCTAGTGGTTAAACATTTACTAACACACCAATGAACCTACCGGTAAGGCTGGTAATGCTTCTAACAACTCTTCAATGTCTGAACGGGAAAATGGTTCTTCCTTTCTTTGATGCAATGACTCAGGTTCTCTGTCTACTGGAGGTGTCACTACCTGGGAGGCTGCAAATAGAATCACAGCGTGTGAGACAAAAATCATCATCTGACTAGTAGCGATCCAAGATAACCAATCATCAAAAGAAATTATTTTATAGGGACCTGAAGATTTATAGTGACATTTGCTTAAAGAAGCCTACACATACACCTAGAAAAAAAAATGTGAACTTATAAATTGTTTTTCTTTATCATTACATTCTCATTCCTTTTATTATATTTTATTTCCTTTGTATTTATGTTTTTATTATTCTTATAATTTTATTAGTTCCTCAAAATTACTATATGCTTTATTAAATACTATTTCGGAACTTATGGTATTTTTTTTTCTTAAGATTTCATTTATTTGACAGAGAGAGACACAGCGAGAGAGGGAACACAAGCAGGGGGAGTGGGAGAGGGAGAAGCAGGCTTCCCGCGGAGCAGGGAGCCCGATGCGGGGCTCAATCCCAGGACCCCGGGATCGTGACCTGAGCCGAAGGCAGACGCCTAACGACTGAGCCACCCAGGCACCCTGAGAACTTATGGTATTTAATGTGTCAGATAATGGCCAAGTAGAGATTACAAAAGCATTACCTCAAAAAATAAAACCAGAACTCAGACTATAGCAAAAAAGATAAAGAAAGAAGAAAAGAAGGAAGGGAGGAAGGAAGGAAGAAGGAAAAGAAAAAAAACATTTAAGAAAAAAACATTCAAAAGTGGTGATTAAATAAATATGTTATATATATAAAATGTATTTCTATGGAACCATTAATAACAATGAGCTATGTCTGTATTATGTACACGGGGAAATGTGAGATATATTAGGTGGGACTAAACCAAGTTATAGGATATGATTAGCATGATTTTAGTTAAATATATATTCATCTGGCTATTTACACACACACACACACACACACACACACACACACACACACACACACACAGTCTCTCTATATATACTCCAAACAGCAAACAATGATTATCTCTGGGGAATGGGCTGACAGTAGATAAACTGTATTGTCATTATTTGAATTTTTATTTAATTTTATTCTAATTATGATACATTATTTTTAATAAGAAATTTAAAATACTAAAGCAAACACCAAAGCTAAGAAATTATCTTGGTGGTCCTTAAATAGAGCTTGTGTCCTAATCGGATACAATGAACTTTGTCTTTGGATCACATACACTTGAGGGAAAGTCCAAAATCTGCATACCTACCATCTTTTCAGTTCTTTAGTCCTTCATCCTAAATGGAAGAATTAAGCCCAAGCTCTTAGGACTATACTAAAGTCAATACTGAAATATTAATTGATATCTATGATATAGTAACAAATATATATATTTGATCTCTGCCCTCTTTTTCCTGGCACAGAGCTCCTAAAACTCTTGGAATCTCTGAAATGCAAAGTGTCTCTTGCTAATAAGATGTTAATGATGACTGGTGATTGGGGCTCCTGGGCAGCCTCCAGAGGGGGTTGGGCTGGGAGCCAGAGGAATAAACCTGTGGTCAGAGGACTGGAATTTTCCACCCCACACTCAGACCCCTGGGAAGGGGAGAAGGGCTAGAGGTTGAATTAATGATAATGGCCAACGATTTACTCAGTTGTGCCTACATATGAAGCCTCCATAAAAATCCCTAACTGAAGGGGCTTGGAGAGCTTCCAGGTTGGTGAACATGTAGAGATGCTGGAAGGGTAAGCTGCCTGCCCTATGCATTTCTTACATTTGGCTGTTGCTGAGTCAAATCTTTTTATAATAAACAAGTAATTTAGTAAGTAAACAGTTTTCCTGAGTTCTGTGAGCTGTTCTAGCAAATGACTGAACCTGAAGGGGGTCCTGGGAACCCTCAGTTTGTAGCCAAACCGGTCAGAAGCCGTGTGGGTGTTCTGGGGACCGACTAACTTGTGACTGGTGTCTGAAGTGGGGGGGGGCAGTCTTAGGACACTGAGCCCTTAACCTAATTTAGTTAAGGTCTGTGCTAACTCTGGTTAGTGTCAGAATGGGATTAAATCATAGGACACCCAGCTGGTATCTGCAGAGACTTAGAGAATTGCTTGGCATGGAAAAATCCTAGCCATCTATGTTAGAAGTTTTCCTGAGCTCTGTGAGCTGTTCTAGCAAATGACTGAACCTGAAGGGGGTCCTGGGAACCCTCAGTTTGTAGCCAAACCGGTCAGAAGCCGTGTGGGTGTTCTGGGGACCGACTAACTTGTGACTGGTGTCTGAAGTGGGGGGGGGGCAGTCTTAGGACACTGAGCCCTTAACCTAATTTAGTTAAGGTCTGTGCTAACTCTGGTTAGTGTCAGAATGGGATTAAATCATAGGACACCCAGCGGGTATCTGCAGAGACTTAGAGAATTGCTTGGCATGGAAAAATCCTAGCCATCTATGTTAGAAGTGTTCCAGAAGTGTTGGTGTGATAGTAGCAGAGGAAAACAAGTTTGTTTGTTTTCTTTTGACACCCAAAAGAGATCACACAGCAGGGAGGTTGTAGAAAAGAAAAATCACAATCAGAATTCTTCTTCTGATATAAAGCTCAGGTCTCAAGACTCACTGAGGCATTTACTACATAAACACTAGAGTGCCTTCTCCAGAGTTCAAGTATCCAAAATCATCTGACCCCCTACCCTGTTTATTTTGTGGGAGATACTAACTACAGGAAAATGGCAATGTAATCAGAAAAAAAAAAAAATCTCAGCATTCAGCGTTCAGTGAGGATTCTAAATGTACTTTTGACATCAACTCCCTGCTTTTTATTTCTCACTGATAACTTTGGTTATAAGAATCATTTTTATTCTTCATAACTTTTTAAATTATGCATTTATTCATTGCTTTAGTTATTTTTTGAGATTTTATCAATTTAACAACAGGATATTTTGTTCCTCAACTCATTTTGTATTTATAGAATTCGGTTTTTTTTAAGATTTTATTTTTTAATTACTTGACAGAGTGTGTGAGAGAGAGAGAGAGCGCACACCAGCAAGGGGAGTAGGAGAGGGGGAAGCAGGCTCCCTGCTGAGAAGGGATCCCTATTTATAGAATTCTTAGAGAGAAGTTTCGTTTTAGCTAGTTTCGTTTTTAACCAAAGACATTTGTACACCAAACTGACTCACTGAATTAAAATATGGGTGTGGTATAAAAGCTTCATGAATATACTCATGCATTTTTTTTAAGATTTTATTTATTTATTTGACTTTATTTATTTGACAGAGACAGAGAAAAAGCAGAGGGAGCAACAGAGGGAGAGGGAGAACCTGAGCCGAAGGCAGGTGCTTAATCGACTGAGCCACCCCGGCGCCTCTATACTCATGCATTTTTATTTGTAGCTCTTACCTGGAAAAACACAAATACTTAGCATATTGATATACGGTAAGGCAACCAGGTTTGATTTCCACCTTTGCTATTACCTTTAGTGATACTACCTTTACAAGACAGCATTAAAAAAAAAACAAACAAACAAGGAAATAAACATCTTCTTCTCTGATAGTAATTTCTGAGAAAATGAAAGTTTTCATGACTTTCTGACAAACATATTCATAGCAACATGTTTAATTCTATGCCAGACATGCATTTTATAGGAATTACTTCATTCGATCCTCAAAACCCCACGAGGTAGGTACTGTTATTATCCCCACTTTACAGATGGGGAAAGTGAAAGGTTAAGAAAAGAACCACTACCCCATTAATAAGTGGAGTCCTGGCAATCTAACTCCATAGACCTCATTCTTAATCCCTATGCTATCCTGCCTCCTTCTTTTTTGTTATTTCATTTAAATGTTTTTTCTATACTCTCACCCCCATGTAAGAAGGAGGAAAAGACATTTATCTAAAACTACTTTTATTGGGCGCCTGGGTGGCTCAGTCGTTAAGCGTCCGCTTTCGGCTCAGGTCATGATCCCGGGGTCCTGGGATCGAGCCCCACATCAGGCTCCCTGCTCGGCCGGCAGCCTGCTTCTCCCTCTCCCTCTCCCACTCCCCTTGCTTGTGTTCCCTCTCTCGTTGTGTCTCTGTCAGATAAATAAAATCTTTTAAAAAAATAAAATAAAATGAAATTACTTTTCTTCACTAGAATATAAGCTCCAAGATAGCAGGAGCTTTGCTTTATATACATTTCTGTGTCTCCACCTTCAAAAACTGAGCCTAGGTCAGAGTATGCATTCAATAAATATGTCTTGAATGAACAGATGGGGAGGAAGTTCTGGCTTTCCTAAGAGAATATTATCAGAGTGATGAGTAAACGTCATATAGGACCAATTAGTTTAAGAATTCCCATGATCTTGGGTGCCTGGGTGGTTCAGTCGGTTAAGCATCTGCCTTCAGCTCAGGTCATGATCTCAGGGTCCCGGGATCGCTCAGCAGCGAGTTGACTTCTCCCTCTACCTCTGTGCTCTCTCTCTCTTTCGCTTTCTCAAATAAATAAATAAAATCTTAAAAAAAAAAAAAAGAATTCCCATGGTCTTGTGCAAGCAAGCAAGTGTAAGCTAGTTACCTTTCTCTCTTTTATATTTTTCTATCTTTCTCATAAGGTTAGGTACAACTCTTCTGCAGAGATCCTCCAGTAACCTCAGATTATCTTCATCTATTAGACCTTGTTTCTCCAGATATGCCAGGAAACCTAGAGAGGTCTGCAAGAGAATCAGTGGAGTCACATTTACTTGCCTTCTGATGATCCATTCATTCTTTCAACATTACCTGCACGGCGACTAGTCACCAGATTTTGCAATGATGAATAAGGAACAGTGTTTGTCAACAGTACGGGGGAAGAGGCATTTCCAAGTAAGTTATCTATATTAATAACAAATACCAAATATACATAACTTACTACGTACTGGGCAGTGTTTGCTATATATTAACCTCAAAAACAAGCCGATAAGGCTAGATATTATATAACCCCCATTTTATTTTATTTATCTTTTATTTAAATTCAATTAATTAACATATAATGTATTATTTGTTTCTGGGTATAACCCCCATTTTAAAGATGAGATAACTGGGGTTCAACAACTTGTCCAAAGTCACAGAGCCAGTAAGTGGTAGAGCTGGTATTCGAACCCTGGCAGTCTGATGTCAAAGTCCCTCTAATTAACCATTGAGCTACACTGCCTCTCACTCACAGCTGTAAAGGATATACTTAGATTAGGGTGGCAACAAAACAGAGGCACCAAAGACACGAGGGGCAAATATTTAGCCTTTTAAAAGAAAAAAAAAAAATTCTTAAATGCTGCTGGGAAAAAGCACAAAGTGGCTAGTATTATTTTAATATTGAATTACATGTGGGGTGGAAGGCACCATAATCTTTTCAGTGAACAGGGCTTCTCAGCATATTAAGCTGGTTATTAAAAAATATATACGAATGACTTTACACTAGAGCCCATAAAAAGAGTAATTCATCAAAAGTGAACCTCTGCACACTATCTCACTGGGTACATGAGCATCAGCAGGGTGGGAACTGGGAAGAGGTCTCCAGACATACTGAAAGGTTGAATGTCTGGAAAGGGACAGAATGTTCAGGAACATTGAGAAGGAGGCTTGAGTGCAAACCCTGAATAAGAGCTAGGTCATGGTCGGAACAGGAGGCTGGCATGGGACCATGAAGGAACACACAGACACACAGTACATGAGGAGTTTGGCATGTGTCCCACGCACCAAGGCGTGTCAGTAGTAGTTTTTAAGGAAAATAGTAACGTGAGCACATTGGTTTTTGAGTGGAAGTCTTGAAACAGGTTGGGGGAGGTAGGGAATTAAAAAAATATTGGCAGTAATATTAAATACTCTGGCAAAGAGATGATCAAGACCTGGTCTAAAGCCAGTGGTGGAAACACAGAGGAGGCACTGGGTTTGAGTATTTCTGAAATAGAATTTGGTGAGTTGTGGAGATCAGCTGGAAGTGGAAAGGAATGAAGGAAGAATCCAAGATAACTTTCGGTGGTGATACCACTCATTTATCCATCATTCATCTATGGCACAAAGCAGACTTGACACAAGCTGCTCTGGGAGGGGATTCTTGAGGGATGACTAGGTCTTCATTGCCAACATGGAAAAGGACATTCCTTTGCCATGTTGGCAATGGACAGGAAAAGGCAAAGTAAACCACATGTGGAAATGATGTGAAACTAAAAACCTGGTTATGAGGAGGTTCATGTTGGCTTCAGCAAGAAGTTTCATTGGAATGAAGGAAGGTAAAGTCATATGGAAATGCACTGAAATGTGACCCAGAGTTGAGTTAGTGGAGAAAGGGTTTATACAAACTATCCTTTCAAGAAGTCTGGCAGTAGAGGGAAGGAAGGAGACTGAGCAGTAACGTAGGATGAGGAAGGGTTACTGAACACATGCGAGTGTGCGTGCGTGCGTGCGGTGTTTCCAAATAAGGCACTCAAGATGGAACAAAAAAGGGAAAGGCCAGAGTTACAAAATCTTACTAGATTTCTGTTCTCATCTGATCAAAGAAAGATTATAAATTTTTTGCAAAGATTTTTATTTTTAAGTAATCTCTACACCCAATGTGGGGCTTGAACTCACAAACACAAGATCAAGAGTCACATGCTCTACCAAATGAGCTAGCCAGGCACCCCTGAGAGATTATAATTTTTTAAGAAATTCCAGGCATAGGGAAGAAGGCCAAAAAGGCAAAGAAGAGTGTATGTCCCCACCTGCAGCCCTAGCACACCAATAGCTTGGCCAGGGAATAAAGCACAAGAGAGAAGGGGGTGCAGAAAGATTTGTCCAGAATTCATCAGCTGGGCAAAAGGGTCAGAGGCAATCCACCAAAGTTCTGCAGTAGGTCACATGCAAATGGGCTCTCACTGAACCTTAAAACAGAAAACCTATTTTTGACAGTATCCTACCGGGAAGAAGAAAAGGGACTAAGACATGATTCTAGAAGCAATGATGGAAATTCTTCATACTTTGAAGACAGTTTATGAGATGTTTGGTAAATGACACCTTCTACACACACACACACACACACACACACACACACAGTCGAAATGGAGTCCGTACTTTAAGAACACCACCCCAGTAAATACTAGCAGGAAGTGTCCGAAAGCTTTTGTTCTGCTTCTTTGCTAAGCTAGTACATTTGGGTGTGGTTTCCTTTACATCCAACGTTCATTTGATTACTACCCGAGAATGGATTTCCGGACTGTTTTTGGGTCTCTTGGAAGGTGTGAAGGCAGCTATACTCCTATGAACTTGTACGAAAGTTATCAAAAAGGAATCCCAGAACACCCTACAAAGGTCATTTTTCTAACTCGAGAGAGACCGTGTGAATTTAGAACCTTTCCTTTTTGACTGAGGGAAGTTTAGGCCCTCCCCAACTGGCTGCTAAACAATTTATTTCTGTGACAAAATATTTTGCAATCTCAACAACAGATAATGCAGCCTTATGAAGCCCTGGTACTAAAACTTCATCTGGGTTGCTCAGAGATTGTCCTTTACCCACTTCAAGAACATCCAACAGAGATCAATCTGGATTATCTAGGGTATATAACTCAGCCACAATTCTCACATGAAGAAATAGATCTCCTTTGGAATAAAGCTGAGATCATTTGAAACCCAAGCAGTGTACTTTTCCTGAATCTGACCGGCTATTCCCACAGTTCTATGCCACAGGGAAATACAGTGATTGCTCCTTTTACTATCGTACTGAATAAGAAAAGCATAAAATCCTTTGGCCACTTGAGCACGGGCCTTCAATGACTTAAAAGCTAATTTAGCAGGGGGCAAAATGTTTGGAATGCTTCTGGCCACAAACCACAGATGCCTGCAAGCTAAGGTCTAAGACCCACATAGGAATACAGGAAGAAATACATTCCCCAGTTTTTCCTACTAGAAAATCATGGCTTGGTGTGAAGCACACCAGGGACTCCTGCCCATCTCCTCATCCCCCACCCTGTCGTGGTTAGTATGAACTTCCTCTCCTGACACAGGGAGGGGTATAAACCACAGAAAGTGGTTTCATTGTATTTATAAACCCAGAGACTGGAGAATTTGTGAGAGGCTGCTCTAAGCTGGAAGAGAATATTATCAGAATTACCTGGAGAGCTTTTCAAACTATAGGAAATCTCTTCTAATGCTGAGACATTTGGCCTCTGAATCCAGCTGCCAGTTTGTAGGAAATGCGGAAGACAGAGGAGTGTGCTGAACTGTACCAAGCACACACAATCAGCAAAACTCAGACTGGGAGAAATTCTACCCACCAATTGTCCCGGGCCTCTTCAACAGATAAATGTTAAAAAAAAAAAAAAAAAGAAAGAAAAGAAAAGGAGAGGTTGGAAGGAGAGGAGTTTAACCTGTAGATTAAAAAACACTCAAAAGAAAAAAACTGGCCAAGACTAAACTTGACATCTAGGGATGCACAGGTAAATGATAAAACCATAAAGAAACATCAGAACATTGTTACTATAAAAGCCAGGACAGTGGTTCTTCTAGGGGGTGGGAAGGGGTTGTGATTGGAATGGGGTAAATGGAGGGGTTTCTAGAGTGGCAAAATTCAAATTCTTGACCTGGGTGATGGTTTCAAAAGGATGAGCCTTATAATAATTCATTAATCTAGATGTTTGTTTTATGTCATTTTTCTACACTTGTGTCTTGTTGGTTTTTTTTTTAAATAAAAAGATAAAAAGAAAAGTGTAAAAACCAAAAACAGAAATGTATCAGAACTTTCAGGGGCTATCTAAGGGAGAAAATTAGTAGGTTCTGACAAGTGGCAGTACGTGTAAGAATGTTAGCCATGTATCTTTGCCCATCCCATCAAGGTGGCTTGGTTCATCCTGCTAATCTCTCTAGTTATTCATCGTAAAAGCATATAAACAGAAAGGGTTCAGGACATTTTCTCAGAAAGAGAAAAGGAAGACTGTATCCATCCCATTCAGAGCACCATTTTGTAACAGATTCTACAAGGTTCTGGACCTATAATGGGATGGGTAAGCCTCAGTCCCCAACTCCACGGAACCCACAACCAACCTCAAGAAAAAAAAGAGCCTCAAGAGATGACTAATCATAGAGGGGAGAGGGGTGGGGGGATGGGTTAGCCTGGTGATGGGTATTGAAGAGGGCACATACTGTGTGGAGCACTGGGTGTTATGCACAAACAATGAATCACGGAACACTACATCAAAAACTAATGATGTAATGTATGGTGATTAACATAAGAAAAAAAATTTTTTAAAAAGATGACTAATCAAAAGATATAGAGGCTAAAATCCCTGAGGGCTCTAAAAGAGGAAAAAAGATCTCAAAGACTGTGAGCAATGTAAACAAAATGAACCTACTCAGGTCTACAGGTCGGACACCAGGAAACATATTTAATGAATTAGTTACACGGTCCTCATTTGACCTACCCCATGTAAAACAGCTTCCCACTCCTCAGTGATTTTTCTGAAAAGCAATTTTATTTGTCAATAATATCAGCTGATCTCAGGAGAATGTGATATGGGAGGGGCTACATGTGCAATGTAGGCTCGAGAGTGTGGGTGATATTCGCATTCCTAAGCTGCATGGGGGGGGTGGTTCACTTAGTACTACATTTCATAACTTCTATACACGTTACTTGTTTTTTGTGTGTTATCAGACACTGCGTAACTTAAAATCTAATAAAAATAGCGGTTGATGGGGCGCCTGGGTGGCTCAGTTGTTAAGTGTCTGCCTTAGGCTCAGGTCATGATCCCAGGGTCCTGGGATCGAGCCCCGCATCGGGCTCCCTGCTCCTCCCTCTCCCACTCCCCCTGCTGTGTTCCTGTTCTTGCTATCTCTGTCTCTGTCAAATAAATAAATAAAATCTTTAAAAAAAAATAGCCGTTGAATAGCACAATTATAAAGTAATGTTAAAGGGTAAAATTTGAAAAGTGGCCCCTTCCTAAGTTAACTAACCTGCTTGTTACAAGTTGATATTAGAATCAAAAGAAAAACATATAAAGTTTTGAGGCCTGGAAGAGAGCCCTGCTGCTACTTTGTTACCCTTAAATATGACCTATGTAGCAATAATATTAATAGACAGCAATTATGTTATTATTAAAAATACTACTATTAGTTCAAAACACCTGTACAGCCCTCTACAAAGCACATCCTCAAACATATGTCTCATTTGATTTTCACAAAAACCCTACACAGGAGAGAATGCAAAGTTCCTCAAAAGGACACGCAGGGTCCCTCAGAAAGCACACCTAATGTAGATGACGAATGACTCATTCTCACTCTGCCATGGTTTCCTGCCTCCTCATTTCCACACATTTCTCTACAGGAAAACAAAGGGGGTGCCAACAGCAGTTTAACCACTTACCACCTGATTACTAGGTGCCAAATTTTACCCACATTATGTTGTCTAATTCTCCCAGCAGTCCTGGAAGGAAGGAGGGTGACTGTCCGCAATATGACACATGAGAAAACAGGGTCTCAGAAAGCTGCAATCACTCACCCCACATCGAGGCGTTAGAACCAGGACTAGAATCCAGGCCCGTCCAGCACCAAAGTCAATGTTCCTAAGCGCTGTATGACATCATCTCCAGCAAATAGAAACCCTTCCTGAAAGCCCTGTCTGGCATATTCCAACACTGATTATGGCAGTGCTCACAAATACCCCACTCTATATGACACACTTACCATCTGGATTTTGGGAATCGATTCCCTCAGAAGGAAGATCATGTCCTTTAAGTTCTCTGAGCCAATGCTTTCTGACAGTTCATAGAGCAGGTTTCTAAGACACACATCCAGAGAGACAAATAAAACCTCACACTTGCAGAGAACAGCATAGTAAATCAAGTGCTTTTTTTATAAACATTCTCTTTCATGCGAATGATCACAACCTATGAGTAGACAATTTTGAATCCCATTGTACAGATTCAAAACTAAAACTCCAAGCTTTAAGTGGCCTATTACATTAAGATAACACAATAAGGGGGCGCCGGGGTGGTGCAGTCGGGTAAGTCCCTGACTTGATTTTGGCTCAGGTCATGATTTCAGGGTTGTGAGATCAAGCCCTGCATCAGGCTCCACACTGAGCAAGGAGTCCGCTTAAGATTCTCTGTCTCCCTTTCCCCCACCCACCCCGCACCCCCGTGCGCACACCTGCTCGCTCTCTCTCTCAAAAAATAAGATTAAAAATAAAATAAAATATAAAAAGATAACACAGTAAGCAGTAGAGGCAGGCTCAAAGATCAACTAAACTGTGTTATATATTTGAAAGTTGCTAACGAGTGGGTTTTAAAAGTTCTCATCACAAAAATAAAATTTATAACTATATGTGGTGATGAATGTCAAATTTACTATGGCCATCATTTCACAATATATATATATATATCAAATCATGATGTTGTACACCTAAAACTATTATAATGTTATAGGTCAATTATATCTCAATTATAAATAAAAAATCTTAAATAAATAAAATCATGTTATCTAAGGTCTGACCCATGATAGACCAGATGCTTGTATGGGTAAAATGTCTGTATTTTACCTCTCTGGGCTTCACCCAAAAATGTATGAAAATTTGAAAGTGGACATGGCATAAATGATGTCCTTCCCTACCCCAGAGACATATCTCCTTTTTCATTTTGCTTATTTGGCTGCAAGAACACATGCATTCCCTCTCTTTGAG
This sequence comes from Eumetopias jubatus, assembly GCF_037043125.1. NCBI lineage: Eukaryota > Metazoa > Chordata > Mammalia > Carnivora > Otariidae > Eumetopias > Eumetopias jubatus. The sequence continues at coordinate 34,803,190 of NW_028274809.1, forward strand.
TCCCCACAGTGACTCACAGGCAGGGCTGTCTGGGAACGGGAGGGCAAAAGGAAAGTGAAGGCCTGCTTTGTTGAGGCAGGCTTCCTTTGGCGGTGAGAAGCCAACCGAGGGAAGCCACTGCCAGGCCCAGAGTGGGGCTTTGAAAACCCTTGCTGACCTCCCAACCTCTCATCTCACGAGTACCTGCTGCAGAGAGATCTCCTGGTTTAAAAGCACTGTGTCATCCGAGAACGTAGGTAAGAAAAAGATCTTAATCCCAGCCTCCCTTCTTTTTTTTTTTTAAGTTTTTTTTTTTTAAGATTTTCTTTATTTGACACAGAGAGACAGCGAGAGAGGGAACACAAGCAGGGGAAGTGGGAAGAGGGAGGGAGAAGCAGACTCCCCGCTGAGCAGGGGTTCTATCCCAGGGCTCTGGGATCATGACCTGAGCCAAAGGCAGACACCCAAGGACTGAGCCACCCAGGTGCCCCCCAGCCTCCTTTCAAAGCCCAGTGGCCCGAATGAACACTAACTAGATGGAACACCTTCCCCCCACTCCGTCTTGATCACAGACCCCTCCTCACCTGAACAGAGAGACCCTCCCTCGGGTAGGCAGCAAACTCTCCACTTGCTCTTTGCTTTGGTTGAGGTACCGCAGCAGCGATTTCTGCTTGATTATGTAGAGGAGTTCCGCTAGGAAGAAGGGATCTTCCTCACTCAGCAGCTCCTCTTCCAATAGATGATCAAATATGTCTGAGGCCGAGCTGGACTTCTCCAGCTGCCTGTGGGAGATGCAGTCTCGGCAGAGAAACTTTAAGCCCTCCACATCTTGGTTCCCCAGCTTTGAATCAATAGTCAGAAGCTTCCCAAGGAAGCTCGATTGACCATTATCATCTGAACGGAAACCCGAATTTTGATCTTGAGATGTCATGGCCAGCCTGAAAGAGACAGAGGTGAGGCAGCACATGAGAGAGGAGGTATACACAGAACCCCAACTTCCCAGGCCTCCTCCGTTCCAGGCATAAGACTTTCCCAAAAGTGCTGAAAAATAAAAATTCCTGTGAGCTTGCTTCAAAAACCAAGAGTCAAAAAAATGAGCCCAACACTTGCGTGGTGACCCTTTTGGAGGTCTGGAGGGAGCTTTTTTTGGAACCCAATTTACCTTCATTTCTCCCAAATCAAAATGTCCCTGGTGAGAGCTAGTGAAAAGGGAGGATGACAAAGCACAATCTCTCCGTTAGAACTCTTAATTCATTTCCACCAAATGGCAGAAATAGTGCTTAGATTTACACCTTTCATTTTAGAAATAAAGCAGTCTGGGGATTTATATTTCAGAAGTGTCCACTAATCCAAGAACAACCATATCACACAAAAAGAGAAGCCATAATCCTAGACCCCAAAAGAAAGGGTGGTTTTGGACAAGAGTTGCTCAAATCATTAAAGGAAGTCACAAATTCCCTAAATTAGTATTTCCACCCGATCAGTTCATAAAGTTCATATGGTATTTTCTATACTGAATTCCATTCTAATCAGAGGAGCAATGAACGAATAAAATTTTTCAGCAAAATTATTCATTCTATAAGGCCTCAAGGTATATATTCCCTTTGCAAGACGTGGCTATTTAGAAACAAGGAACCACTTTCCAAAGGAAGGAGAATATTAACAAAAAACAACATCAATAACAAAGAGTGGTTATATCTAGGTGGTATAAATACAAATACCATAAATTCTCTTTTTGGCTCCTGTCTGAGTTTCTCGGATTTTATGCAATGAACACACATAACTTTTATTGTTAGAAAAATAAAATAGAGGGGTGTCTGGCTGGCTCAGTAGGTAGAGCATGTGACTCTTGATCTCAGGGTTGTGAGTTTAAGTCCCACACTGGGTGTGCAGCTTACTTAGAGAGAGAGAAAGAGGGAGGGGGAGACGGAGAAAGAAAACAAAAAATGGTATTTTTAATGTGATCTTCCATGAAGTCTGCCCTTCTAGTAGTAGTCTGTGATACCAGAAACCAAATGAATGGGTTCTTGGAGACGGATTCCAATTCTAAGGTATCCTACGTTTGCCCTGCAGTTTCCCAAAAATTCCAATCTGTAGTCGGCCAGACCTTGTCTCCACTTGAGTTGGCCAGACTTCAGTGAGTCCGCTGGACCTTACATTTATGGACTAGCATATTTCCGCCTGTAAAAGTCTGTGTTGGAGCTTTCCTACGGCTTTTTAAACCTTCGTTTTCCCTGACACGGCTAGTAAATCCAGGCAGAAATAGTGCCATTGCCCACGAGAGTTTTTGCAACACAGTTTAGTCTGTGACTAAAGCAAGGAACAAGGCTAGAGTGCAAGACCTGAGCAGGGGAAAGGTGCTAATCACATACCTTCAGATCCAATTCCGTTGATCCTCTGGAGGTAAAAGGTTCCGGGGGAAATTGCCTGAAAATAAAGTTTTAAAGAAATTAGAATCCTCTGCGTAATCCAAGTTCCAGAGAAACTCCCATTTGCGCGGGAAGAGAACCCAAGACTTCCTGCCTCTGCAAGTGAAAACTGGATCTCCTCTTTGGGTAGCCTTATATATTTCCTGCCTACGTCAGCGCTGCCTCGCCTGCCTTTTCCCCCTCCCTCTTCCAGGTTTAGGATAACACTGACAAAAGAGCGCCTCCTACAGGCAAGAATCACAACTTTCCACAACTGGACAGCTCGGGATTTTCCCAGGTTAAACCAACGGCTCCTACAAATGTACTTTTGGAAGGCACTAAGTGTTCTAGCAATTCCCTTGGATCACTGAGGGTGAATCAAAGAAGAAAGAGAGAGGGAAGGAGAAATAAAGAAAGAGAGAGAAAGAAAAGAAAGAAAGAAAGAAAGGAAGGAAGGAAGGAAGGAAGGAAGGAAGGAAGGAAGGAAGGAAGGAAGAAGAAAGAAAGAAAGAAAGAAAGAAAGAAAGAAAGAAAGAAAGAAAGAAAGAAAGAAAGAAAGAAAGAAAGAAAAACAGGGAGGGAGGAGGGAGGGAGGGAGGAAGGAAGGAAGGAAGAAGGAAGAAAGGAAGGAAGGAAGGAAGGAAGGAAGGAAGGAAGGAAGGAAGGAAGGGGGCGCCCTGGTGGCTCAGTTGGTTGAGCGTCTGCCTTTGGCTCACGTCATGATTCTGGGGTCCTGGAATCGAGTCCTGTGTCGGGCTCCCTGCCCAGCAGGAAGCTTGCTTCTCCCTCTGCCTCTCTCTCTGTGTCTCTCATGAATAAATAAATAAAATCTTAAAAAAAAAAGAAGGACGACAAGAAAGAGGGAGGGAGGGAGGAGAAGAGGGAGGGAGGGAGGAGAAGAGGGGGGGAAGAAGGAAGGAAGAAAAAAGAAAGGAGAGTTTATTTTCCTAACCATCTCCTTCCCCAAACTCACTTAACCTTTAAAATAAAACCCAAAAAGCAGGAGAAATAGTGGTCAGCCATTTTCACTCTCAAAAAACTGCATGTGCAAATAAAATTTTAAGGCAGAAAAAGGGGAGGGAGAGCTGGACTAACAGCCCTTTTGGAGGTATTTGCAGAGAACACATCAGCCGACAAAACTGATTAAGTCTTTGGCCTCACATCACATTCAAGTGCAGCAGGAAAGAGACTTTGAAGACATTAATTCTAAGAATAAAAACAATACCTTATATGCCAACTACCACGTGTGAGGCACTATTTTTTCAATTAATCATCCCAAATCTCTAAGATAATTACTATTAGCATGACTCCTCTTTTAAGATGTGAAAACTAAGACATAGAAAGTTTAAGTAATTTGTCCAAGATTACACTGTGAACCAGCGGGAAAGCCAAAATTTAAACCAGCAAATCTAACTCTGAGTCACTACACTATAATTCATTGAGCTAATTCAAATGTTCAGGGCTCTGAGAAGTGCAGAATCTTAGAAAGATATTTTATCTCTGAAAAAAAGTAAGATTTATGATGCTTTATTAACAAATATATTAAAGTGCCATTTTCATGTCCTTGGCATCATCCAGAGAACTTCTATGTTTAAGAAAAACAAGCCCTATTACTCAGCCATAAAAATGAATGAAATCAGGGCTCCTGGGTGGCTCAGTTAAGCATCTGCCTTCGGCTCAGGGTATGATCTCAGGGTCCTGGGATCGAGCCCCGCATCGGGGTCCCTGCTCAGCGGGGGAGGCTGCTTCTCCCTCTCCCACTGCCTGTAGCTCCCCCTGCTTGTGTGCTCTCTCTGTCTGTCAAATAAATAAATAAATAAATCTTTAAAAAAACGAATGAAATCTTGCCATTTGTGAAAACATGGCTGGACCTAGAGGGTAGTATGCTAAGTGAAATAAGTCAGAGAAAGACAAATACCATGTGATTTTTAGTTATGTGTAGAATCTAAAAACCAAAACAAACAAACGAAACAAAACAGTAACAGACTCTTAAATAGAGGAAACTGTTGGTTACTAGAGTGGAGGTTGGGGGACACCTAAGATGGGTGAAGGGGACCAAGAAATACAAACTTCCAGTTATAAAATAAATGAGTGATGGGAATGTAATGTGTAGCATAGGAAATATAGTCAATAATTTTGTAATCACTCTGTATGGTGACATGGTAACTAGACTTAACATGGGGATCGTTTCATAATGTACAAAAGTATCAAATCACTATTACGTACACCTGAAACTAATGGGCTATTGTATGTCAATTGTACTTTAATTTTCAAAAAACTTACAACTTAAAGCATACTATGGGCAGAGCAGTTTAATCGATTTAGTAAACCGTTCAAAAGATACTCCTCGTTGGTCCTGGAAACAAGTGTGAAAAACCCGATTGTGGCTTTGAGTGATGGGGAAACGATTGTGTGGGTATGACTTCTATAAAACCCCTACAGACAGACATGAGCACCGAGATAGGAAGTTCCATTTATTTTTGGAGTGTATGCCATTTGGAAATGTTCTTTACTACTACTAATAATAAATAAATGGTTCAGAGAAGAAAGAAAGAAACAAGGACAGACAAGTCCTAGTGGAGATGGTTGCACAAACAGTAAGTGTACTTAATGCCGCTGAATCGTATACTTAAACATCGTTTGAACGATAAATTTTATGTTACGTATATTTTGCCACAATTTTTTTTTGAAAGATAAAGATACACAAGCCCTAAGTCTTAGTCTTCTATTCAATTCCTTGTGGCATTTCAGAAGGTAGTTTGGCAAAACTACCACTCCTCACCCTGTTCATAAAGTACATTAGCTATTTCAACTTTGATGCAACAATATTAAATATTTAGCAAGCCCTTCCTCTGTGTACAGCACAGAATTGGGCACAATTAGAAAGGAAAGGTGAATAAAACACGTCTGCCTTCAAATAATTATGACCACTCCCATTTCTTGGCCCCTTCTTTTCTGAAGAACTGTCTAAAGTCAGTGTTATTAGCTATAGTCAGTAGATGAGGAAATCAAAGTTCACGGATGCAAAGTATCTTGCCATCATCCCAAAGCTAGGAAGAGATGGGGATTCTAGGTCTCTCTGATTCCAGATCCCACGCTCTCGATCCCAAGGCTACGGCTGCCTGTACCTCCATGTGCCGTGGCGCCGTAACCACAGGGCAGGGTGTGGTGATTCCGCAATGAGGCTTCACCTAAGTGCCACAGGAGACCCAGGAACACATCTTCACCTAAGATGCCTTGGAGGAGGAGGAGGTATTTGAGCTAAGCTGGGGAAGTAGAAGTAGAATAGAGATACATGCAGTAAAACTTCACCTTTTATCCTAGTACTCAGTGGAAACACTCAAACCAAGTTAACGGAGGTGAGATGGAGCGCCATTTTATTTGTATTCAGTATTTCATACTTCTTCCAATTTAGAGCACAGTAACTGAGGACATGCTGATGGCATGTTGAGAGTGGTGGAAAGAATAAACATTTCTTACAGCATCTTTCCTGATTGGTTGCCGTCAACTGCGTCTACATGAAGAGCCAGTCAAAACCTATATAGCCTTTCACAAGTGGTGAGAGTCTGCCGCTGCCCTGGTGACTAAAGGGAAATACTGGATTGTTTCTCTTTAGTTCCGCCTTCAGAGTGGCTGGTGGTGGTAGTAGTAGGCTTTCCTTTACATCCAGGCTTTGGTCCAAGTTCTCCACCCTCAAAGTTTATAAAGGGGAACTTGATAAGTGTATACTTGTGAATTTAAAAAAATGGACACGAGTGACGGGGAAGATGGGTATGCCAGCTAGAGAAGAGCTCTGTGCCTTGAAATTTTCAGTCCCACCCCCGGTCCTGAAGTAGCAGGTCCTCCCTACTCCCTCACTCCACACCTTATCCACAGACTCCAGACCCTGCCAGAACCAGTTTTATTCTCAGTATATGGGAGCATGGTGAAGCCAAGAACTGAAGGGGAAGACTCTCTTGGGTAAGGATCCCCACAGAGATGTCCAAATAGTGAACTGGCAAGAGATTGTAGCTAGACAAGTAAAGTGTGACCCATTTTGGATTCACTATACTACAAAGTGATCTGTTTTAGCATGTTTCTTTTCTTATTACAAAATTCATAATAGAAAAGGGGGTGAACTTCCAATATTTAATGTGGAAAAGCTGAAAGATGGAGAAACACACAGTCACTTGGAGTCTATAACTACCTTACAATTTTAGTATATAGGGGCACCTGGGTGGCAGAGTCAGTTAAGGGTCTGACTCTTGGTTTCAGCTCAGGTAGTGATCTCGGGGTGGTGAGATCGAGCCCTGCGTCAGGCCCCACACCCTAAGTCGGGCTCCACTCTAAATGTGGAATCTGCCTAAGACTCTCTCTCCTTCTCCCCCTACCCCTTCCCCCCAACACACTCTCTCTAAAATAAATAAATAAATCTTTAAAAAAATAAAATTTTAGGGACGCCTGGGTGGCTCAGTCGGTTAAGCATCTGCCTGCGGCTCAGGTCACGATCCTGGGGTCCTGGAATCAAGTCACACCTTGGAATCCTTGCTCAGCGGGGAGCCTGCTTCTCCCTCTGCCTGCCACTTCCCCTGCTTGTGCTCTATCTCTCTCTCTCTCTCTCTTTCTGACAAATAAATAAATAAAATCTTAAAAAAAAAAAAAGAAAGGGGTGACAGGGTGGCTCAGTCGTTAAGTGCCTGCCTTCGGCTCAGGTCATGATCCCGGGGTCCTGGGATCGAGCCCCACACGCACAGGTTCCCTGCTCCGCGGGAAGCCTGCTTCTCCCTCTCCCACTCCCCCTGCTTGTGTTCCCTCTCTCACTGTGTCTCTCTGTCAAATAAATACATCTTTAAAAAAAAAAAAGGAAGAAAGAAAATTTTAGGGGCACGTGGGTGGCTCAGTCAGTAGGCTTCTGACTCTTGATTTTACTCAGGTCTCAGAGTCATGAGACGGAGCCCCACGTGGAGCTCTGCGCTCAGTGGGGAGCTTGCTTGAGATTCTCTTTCTCCCTCTCCCTCTGCCCTTCCCCCCACTCAATGCTCTCTCTGTCTCTCTAAAATAAATAAATAAAATCTTTAAAAAGAAAAAGAAAATTTTAGTATATATCCTTTCACTTTTCTATGTGCATATTATTTGCCAAAAATTGAATTGTGCTGTACAATTTTCTTTTTTCACTTAATAACACACACATATTTTTCTCCATATCATTAAATGGTCTTTGAAAACATGATGTATGGAATGCCTGGGTGGCTCAGTTGTTAAGGGTCTGCCTTCCAGCTCATGGTCCTGGGATCGAGCCCCGCTCGGGCTCCCTGCTCCGCAGGAAGCCTGCTTCTCCCTCTCCCACTCCCCTGCTCGTGTTCCCTTTCTCGCTGTGTCTCTGTCAAATAAATAAATAAAATCTTAAAAAAAAAAAACATGATGTATAGTGGCTACATGATATCCCCTTCCATGGATGTACCATATTTTTTAACCAATTTCTAATTATCAGACATTTAATATGTTTCCAATCTTTTGCTATTGTGAACAATGCTGCATAGAAGATAGTTATAGATAAATCTTGGCACATATTTTAATTATTTTCATTGGATGAATCCAAATGTAGAATTAGTAAGCTGATCTTTAAATCCACCCTTCCCCAGTCTGTGAACACTGAAGGTCTTCCATCTTACTTTCTTATTTAGGTGAGTTTGGGACAAGAAGCTAGGTAAATCTGAAGTAACAAAACCTCAAAGATATTTCCTAAAAGAGTTTATTTAATAAACTAACATTAGATTGTCTAGGAAACTAGGTGGATGTGGTTAAAAGAGTAAAATATATTTTTTAAGGTTTTATTTATTTATTGAGAGAGAGTGTGAGAAACAGCAGGAGAGGGGAGAGGAGAGAGCTTGAGCTCAGCACAGCAGGGGGAGCAGCAGGGAGAGGGAGGGGGAGAAGCAGGCTCCCCACTGAGCAGGGAGCCCAATGTGTTGGGGGGAGCTTGATGCGGGGTTCAATCCTGGGACCCTGGGATCGTGACCTGAGTCAAAGGCAGATGCTTAATGACTGAGCCACCCAGGTGCTCCAAGAGTAAAGTATTTTTAATGCTGTGGGTTTTTTTTAAGATTTTATTTCTTTATTTGAGAGAGAGTGTGAGAAACAGCAGGAGAGGGGAGAGGGTCAGAGGGAGAACCACACCTCCCGCTGAGCTGGGAGCCCAATGTGGGACTCGATCCCAGGACTCCAGGATCATGACCTGAGCCGAAGGCAGTTGCTTAATGAACTGAGCCACCCAGGCGCCCATGTATTTTTAATGCTGTTTAAAGAAAATAAAAAAATAATTCAAAATGTGACAGAGACCTAAATGTAAGAGCTAAAATCATAAAACTCTTACAAGAAAATATGTGTAACTCTTCATGACCTTGCAGTAGGCAATAGTATCTTACATATGATGCCAAAACTTTTAAGCAACAAAAGAAAAACAGGTCAGTTTTGGACATCATCAAAATATACACATTTTGTGCTAGAAATATACCCTACCCAGAAAGTGAAAAGAAAACACCTAGAATGGAAGAAACTATTTGCAAATCTTATATCTGATAAGAGACTAGTACCCAGAATATATAAAGAATAAGTACGGGGCACCTGGGTAGTTCACTCCGTTGAGCTGAGCATCTGCCTTCAACTCAGGTCATGATCTCAGGGGTCCTGGGATTAAGCCCTGCCTGCATCAAGCTCCCCCCCACACATCGGGATCCCTGCTTAGCAGGGATCCTGCCCCTCCTGCCGCCTGCCACTCCCCTTGCTTGTGCTCTCTCTGTCAAATGAAAAATAAAAAATCTTAAAAAAAAAGAATAATCACACCAGAATAATAGAAAGACAATCAGTTAAAATGGGAAAGGATTTGAATAGATGTTTCTACAGCGAAGATATACAAATGGCCGCTATGCATATGAAAAGATGTTCAACAACATTAGCAGTCATTAAGGCAATGCAATCAAAACCACAATGAGATACCACTTCATACCCAGTAGGGTGGTTATAATAGTTTAAAAAAATAAAAAGACATGGGAGCCTGGGTGGCTCAGTTGGTTGGGCAACTGCCTTCGGCTCAGGTCATGATCCTGGAGTCCTGGGATCGAGTCCCGCATGAGGCTCCCTGCTCAGCAGGGAGTCTGCTTCTCCCTCTGACTCCCCCCTCTTGTGCTTTCTCTCTATCTCATTCTCTCTCTCAAATAAATAAATAAAATCTTTAAAAAAAAATAAAAAATAAAAAGACAAAAACAGGGATGTGAAGAAATTGGAACCCTTATATGCTACTGGGGGGAATGTAAAGTGCTATAGCCACTTTGAAAAACAGTTTAGCAGTCCTCAAAAAGTTGAACATAGAGTTACTATATGATCCAGTAAGTCCACTGGACTTATATATACCCAAGAGAACTGAAAACATGTATCCACACAAAAACTTACATGAATACTCAGAACAGCATAATTCATAAAGGCCAAAAAAGTAGGAACGATCCAAATTTCCATCAGCTGATGAACAGATAAACAAAATGTGCTATATCCTATACAATGGAATATTATTCAGCAATAAAATAAAATGAAGTACTTATGTATTCTTCAACGTGGATGAACCTTGAAAACATTATGCTAAGTGGAAGAAGTTAGATACAAAAGGAAACGTACTGTATAATATGAAATATCCAGAATAGACGAATGTGTAGAGATAGAAAATGGATGAGTGTTTGTTCAGGCGCTGGGGAGAAGGGGAGAATAGGGAATGATGGCTAACAGGTATGGAGGTTCTTTTTAGGTAGATGAAAATGTTCTGAAATTAGATTGTGGTGATGTGCACAACTGTGAATATATATTCAGTGACTTGTACACTTTCAAAGGATCAATTTTATAAAAGGTGAGTTATATCTCAATGAAAAAATGTCACTATCAGATGTCACAAACAACCTTGTGATTGTTAACTGTGTGTCAACTTGACGGCTACGGGATACCCAGACAAACAGTAAACATCATTTCTGGGCATGTCTGTAAGGATGTTTCTGGAAGGGATTAGTATTTAAATCAGTAGACTGAGTAAAGAAAATCTGCCCTTACCAATGTGGGTGGGCAATATCTAACCCACTAACGGTCTAATAAACAGGAGGAAGGGCAAATTCTCTCTCTTTTTGAACTGGGTTGGTTATCTTCTTCTACCTTAGGACATTAAAGCTTTGGACTCCAGGAATTAAACCAGCAGCCCCCACTCCCCACTTCATCCCTGGCCCCACCCCCCACCACACTCTTATTTTGTATGCACTGGAGAACCTTGAAGGTTTCAAAGGAGGGAGGTGACAAAGCTGTTAGGGAGTTCTTCAGGTTGCCATGTATGAAGTAATTATAGAATTTAGAGGCTAGAGGCAAGATCAGTGAGAAAGCTATTATCATAGTTCAGTGGAGAGATAATGAAAGCAGGGGGAATTGTAATGATGGACATAGATAGAAAAGACATTAACAGGTACAGAACCAACCAATCTGGAAACTAGCTGGATGAAGAAACATAGGAAAAGGTGGATCAGAGCGAAAATGATATTCTGGAGGTGCTGTTAACTGAAAGTGGAGACACAGGCAGAAAAGCAGATTTGAAATGGAGGTTTTGCTTATATTTGGAGTATACTGAGTTTGAATTCCCAAAGAGGAAATGAAGTGGAATGGAAATATTTTCCAGGAAGTTGCAGGGTGAGATTTGAATCTGAAGAGTCTGGACTAGAAATATCCAAAGCGTTAGCAGCATAGGAGTAGTAGCTGAAGCAACAAGGTTGTTAAAAGAGAACATATAAAGAGAGAAAGGAGGGATCCTTGTGCATGAACATATAAAGAGAGAAAGGAGGGATCCTTGTGCATATCCACATCTACAGATCTGGAGGAGAAAGATACTTAGAAGACTTGGCCTGGATAGAACTCTAGGGTGGGATACCCTGGAGAAGTAGGAAGGAGACAGTGACCCCGTGGAATCTCGCAACTACTAGTTTGGTAACTATGGTGCAAGTCACCCTTGGATCTTGTAGATTTGGCAGAATGGTTAAGGCGAGATCCAGATAGCAAGGAAGTATGGCGTAAATGCGTGAAAGGAGAGAGAGTATAGAGTAGAGTCTAAAACATGCGTAAGACAGTGGTTTGAAAGAGAGGGACCGGGGCGCCTGGGTGGCCCAGGCGTTAAGCGTCTGCCTTCGGCTCAGGTCGTGATCCCAGGGTCCTGGGATCGAGTCCCGCGTCGGGCTCCCTGCTCGGGAGGAAGCCTGTTTCTCCCTCTCCCACTCCCCCTGCTTGTGTTCCCTCTCTCGCTGTGTCTCTCTCTGTCAAATAAACAAAGTCTTTAAAAAAAAGAAAGAAAGAAAGAGAGGGACTTTATTTGATGGGGAGTCAGAGCTTGTTTTTGGACTGAAGGATCAAAACCAGAGAGAGAGAGAGAGATTAAAGATGCAAGACAGTTGAAATAATGAGACTGAGCTATGCCAGAAGAGGCACTAAGAATGGGATGGGAATCCTAGGTTTGGGGCAAGAAGTCCTTACCAAATAAGAAAGAAAAGATGTTACTCGTATCATCATTTAAACAGTGAAAAATTGTGAATAACTTAAATATGATACAAAGCATAGATACAAACATAACTATTTGAATGAAAAGATAGAACAGTGTTAAATATTATGCCATTTATGTTTAAAATAAATACATTGTGTTTATATATTAAACAAACTGGACCCTTTTACAATATGTAATTTTTATTTTATTTTTTAAGTCACAATATGTGTTTTGTATACAATGAAACAAATAATACAATTGCATTATTTAAAATTCCCACCATGCTACCTGTATCGGATATATTGGTATACTCAATATTAAGCTCTAAATATAAAGATCAAAACAAAAAATGAATACAGACATAGACCTTAACACCTTTCACAAAAAGTTAACTCTGGGCGCCTGGGTGGCTCAGATGGTTGAGCGTCTGCCTTCGGCTCAGGTCATGATCCCAGGGTCCTGGGATTGAGTCCCGCATCGGGCTCCTTGTTAAGCAGGGAGTCTGCTTCTCCCTCTCCCTCTGCCTTTCCCCCTGCTTCTTCTCTCTCTGTCTCTCCCGCAAATGAATAAATAAAAATCTTTATAAAAAAAAAGTTAACTCAAAATGATGATAGACTTAAAGCAAAATGCAAAACTCTGGTTAATAACATATGAAAGGCGTGCCTGGGTGGTTCAGTGGTTCGGCATCCGACTTTAGGTCAGGTCATGACGTCAGGGTCCTGGGATCTGGTTCCGCCTTGGGCTTCCCACTCAGCAAGGTATCTGCTTGTCCCTCTGCCCTTCCCACCACCCCCCCCAACTTGTGTGCAAGGGCACTTGCATTCTCTCGCCTCAAAAGAATAAATAAAATCTTAAAAACAATAACAGAGGGGAAAGTTTAGGTGAGCTTGGGTTTGCTGGTGATTTCTGAGATACACACTAAAAGCACAATCCAGGAAAAAAAAATAATAACTGTAGGTTGAATATCATTAAAATTACAAACTTCTACCATAGACTGGAAGAAATAATTTGTAAAACATATCTGATAAAGGGCTTATATCTAAAATATACAAAGAATTCTTTAAAAAAAGATTTTATTCATTTATTTGACAGAGAGAGAGAGAGTGCACAGCAGTACAGCAGAGGAAGAGGGAGAAGCAGCCTCCCAGCTGAGCAGGGAGCCTGATGTGGGGCTCGATCCCTGGGATCAGGATCAGAGCCGAAGGCAGCCGCTTGACCAAGTGAGCCACCCAGATGCCCTATATAAAGAACACTTAAGGGGCGCCTGGGTGGCTCAGTTGGTCAAGTGGCTGCCTTCGGCTCCGGTCATGATCCCGGGGTCCTGGAATCGAGCCCCACGGTGGGCTCCCTGCTTGGCGGAATCCTGCTTCTCCCTCTGCCTCTGTCAGCCACTCTATCTGTGCTCTCTCTATGTCTCTGTCAAATAAATAAATAAAATCTTGAAAAAAAAAAACACTTAAAACTCACCAAGAGGGGCACCTGGGTGGCTCAGTTGGTTAAGCATCCGACTCTTGGTTTGCATTCAGATCATGATCTCAGGGTCTTTTTTTTTTTTTTTAAAGATTCTATTTATTTATTTATTTATTTGAGAGGGAGAGCACATGAGAAGGGGGAGGGTCAGAGGGAGAAGCAGACTCCCTGCCAAGCAAGGAGCCCAATGCGGACTCAATCCCCGGGACTCCAGGATCATGACCTGAGCTGAAGGCAGTCGCTCAACCAGCTAAGCCATCCAGGTGCCCATGATCTCAGGGTCTTGAGATCAAGCCTGGAGTTGGTCTCTGCACTCAGCAGGGAGTCCGCTTAAAAATCTTCTCCCTCTCCCTCTGCCCCTACCCCCTGCTCTCTCTCTGCCTCTCTCAAATAAACAAGTCTTTAAAAAAAAAAAGTCACCAGTAAGAAAACAAATAACCCAGTTTAAAAATGGGCAAAAGATTTGAACAGACATCTCAACAAAGAAGATATATAGATTTCAAATAAGGATATAAAGAGATGCTCACTATCATGCCATTAGGTAATTGCAAATTAAAACGTGTTATCACTATACATCTATTAAAATGGCTAACATCCAAAACACTAACATCATCAAATACTGTCAAGGATGTGAAGCAACAGGAACTCTGCAAAATGGTATAGCCACTTGGGAATACAGTCTTGTGTTCCTTCCAGAGTTAAACATAGGCCTGCCATACGATCCAACAATTGTTCTCCTAAGTATTTACCCAAATGAGCCAAACACTTATACCCACACAAAAATCAACCTACAAATGTTTATCACCCCTTTTCACAATGCCAAAACTTGGAAGCAACCAAGATGTGTGTTAAACATATAGGTAGCTCAGATTTTTAAGTGTGCATACATTTTTAAACAATAATCAGAAAATTAAAATCATTTAGACAAATTTTTCTCTTAAACTTATAACATGCATAAACATTCTAAATATTTTAATCAGACAATAATGCATCAGTTGGACTGTGTTAGGAAAGAAGTATAAATCCTACATTTTTTCTCTCACATAAAAATCCAGACCCTGCCCTCATCCAAGAAGGCTCCTTCCTGCTCACCACTTAGCTATCCCTACAGTGTAGCCCCCCTCCTCACAGATGGCTCCAGCCAACTACATTCTGGTCAGCAAGATAGAGGAAGGGATGAAAAGCTGAAGGACAGGGGCACCTGGGTGGCTCAGATGGTTGGGCATCTGCCATTGGCTCGGGTCGTGATCCCAGGGTCCTGGGATCGAGTCCCGCATTGGGCTCCCTGCTCCTTGGGAGCCTGCTTCTCCCTCTGCCTCTCTCTGTCTCTCATGAATAAATAAATAAAAAAAAAAGAAAAGCTGAAGGACAATAAACTGCCTTTTTAAAATTTTAATTCTAATATAGTTGACATACAGTGTTCTATTAGTTTCAGGTGTACAATATAGTGATTCAACAACTCTGTATATTACTAGGTGCTCATCATAAGTGTGCTCTTAATTCCCTTCACCTATTTCACCCATCCCCCCACCTCCCCTCTAGTAGCCATCAGTTTGTTTCCTGTATTTAAGAGTCTGTTTGCCTCTTTTTTTCTTTGTTCTTTGGTTTTGCTTCTCAGATTCCACATGAGTGAAATCATATGGTATTTGTCTTTCTCTGACTTATTTCACTTAGCATTACACTCTCTAGATCAATCCATGTTGTTGCAAAGGGCCAGATTTCATTCTTTTTTATGAATGAGTAATATTCCACTGCATATATGTATATATACCACATCTTCTTTATCCATTCATCTATGGATGGACACTTGGGTTGCTTCCCTAACTTGGCTATTGCAAATAAAATGCTGCAATAAACATAAGGGTGCATATATCCTTTTGAATTAGTGTTCTTGCATTCTTTAGGTAAATAGTAGAATTGCTGGACATATAATAATTGTTTTCAATTTTTTGAGGAACTTCCATACCATTCCCCACAGCAGCTACACCAGTTTTCATTCCCACCAACAGTGCACGAGGGTTCCTTTTTCTCCACATACTTGCCAGCACCTGTTATTTCTTCTTTTTTTTTTTTTACTTAAATTCAATTTAATTAACTTACGTGCATTATTAGTTCCAGAGGTAGAATTTAATGATTCATCAGTTGCATATAACACCCAGTGTTCATTACATCAAAGGCCCTCCTTAATGCCCATCACCCAGTTCCCCCATCCCCCCACTTTCCTTCCTTCCAGCAACCCTCAGTTTGTTTCCTAGAGTTCAGCGTCTCTTATGGTTTGTCTCCCTCTCTGTTTTCATCTTATTTTTCCTTCCCTTCCCCTATGTTCATCTGTTTTGTTTCTTAAATTCCACATGAGTGAAATCATATGATATTTGTCTTTCTCTGACTTATTTCACTTAGCACAAAACCCTCTAGTTCCATCCACGTCGTTGCAAATGGCAAGATTTCATTGTTTTTGATGGCTGAGTAATATTCCATTGTGTGTGTGTGTGTGTGTGTGTGTGTGTGTGTATATATATATATGTATGCATATATATATATATATATATGACACCTTCTTTATCCATTTATCTGTTGATAGACATCTGGGCTCTTTCCGTATTTTGCCTATTGTGGACATTGCTGCTATAAACTTTGGGGTGCATGTGCCCCTATGAATCACTATGTTTGTATCCTTTGGATAAATACCTAGTAGTGCAATTGCTGGGTCGTAGGGTAGCTCTATTTTAACTTTTTGAGGAACATTCCTTGTCTTCCAGAGTGCCTGCATTTCTTCCCTTTTTGATTTCAGCAACTGTGACACATATGAGGTGATATCTCATTGTGATTTTGATTTGTATTTCCCTCATGATGACTGATATTGAGCATCTTTTCATGTATCTGTTGGCCATCTGTATGTCTTCTTTGGAGAAATGTCTCTTCATGTATTCTGCCCATTTTTAATCAGATTGTTTTTTGGCTGTTGAGCTAAGTTCTTTATATATTTTGGATATTAACCCTTAATCAGATATGTCATTTGCAAATATCTTCTCCCGTTCAGTAGGTTGCCTTTTAGTTTTCTTGATTGTTTCCTTTGCTGTGCAGAAGCTTTTTAGTTTGATGTAGTCCCAATAGTTTATTTTTGCTTTTGTTTCCCTTGTCTCAGGAGACACAGCTAGAAAAATGTTGCTACACCCAATGTCAGAGAAATTATGCCTGTGCTCTCTTCTAGGATTTCTATGGTTTCCGGTCTCACACTTAGGTCCTTAATCCATTCTGAGTTTGTGTTTGTGTACAGTTAAGAAAGTGGTCCAGTTTCACTCTTTTGCATGTAGCTATCTCATTTTCCCAACACCATTTGTTGAAAAAACCATCTTTTCCCCATTGCACATCCTTGCCACCTTTGTCATAGATTAATTGACCATATAATCATAGGTTTATTTCTGGCCCTTTATTCTGTTCTGTTGATCTATGCATCTATTTTTGTGCCAGTACCATATTGAAAAAAAAACAACTGCCTTTGGAGGAAAGTTTTCAGCAGCTGCCAAATGATACTGTTGCCTACATGTTATTGGCCAGGACCTGGACACGTGACCACATCTAGCTACAGTCTGGAGCTTGGCCAAGTAGACTATATTCTGTGAAGCTTTGTGCCCCGTCACAAATCAAGTTTTCTATTACTAAGGAAAAAGAAAATGAGTCTGTGCGGATAGCAAGTGGAGTCTGAACACAGACAAATTGACATGGTTGACCTCAAACTCTGACCTCTTGGCAGCATAAATAACATCCTCACTCCTGAACACTTGCTCCTAAAATCTCAGAGGGCAAGAAGAGATTCTCATATCAAACACTGCAGAGAGAAGAAGGTTTCAAGTGATCCCAACGATGACCTATTCTAGGAAGAGGGTTGAAGGAACGGGGGAATGGGATAGAACAGCAGATGGGCTAGAACAGGGGTCGGGATAAGGGTCAATGAGGGGTTGACTAATCAGTCATCCTAACCAGTGGCTCAGAAAAGCAGCCCTGAGACTAGGGGTCCTGCTTCTGGAAAAGAGGGGCTCGAGAGAAGTGAGGACAAAAGTAAGAAGAGAGGGGTAGTTTTGTTAGTGATGAAGAACCAACTCCTTGAAAGTTGAAAGGAATTACCTAGGCTTTAAGGCAGAAGCCAATATTCTCAAATATGTAGACAAAAAGAGCTGAGAATTTGGAAAACAGAAAGAGAAAATATCAGCCATAGGTCTGTCACCCATAGGCCATTTGAACCATTTCTTTCTGGCCTTTTGTTTTCCTATGAGAGGGTTTTTTTCTTTTAAGCATAGTTACAATAAACAGACTATTTTGTACTCTTTCCCAGGTAACATGAATATATGAGCATTTTTCTCATCATGATGTTCTGTCAAGGCCATATTATGAACTGGTTAAGGATTTGGGCCCCAAAGTCGCTCTCTTTATAGGGCTTGAGTTTATATCCTAGTATGGGGTGACCCTGAGTAAGCTGCTTAACATCACTGTGCTCATTTTCCTCATCTATAAAATGGAAGAAAAATGATGAGAGCAGTAATACCTACCTCACAGAGCTGTTTTTGAGGGGGGATTAAATGAGATAATCCATGTAATTTATGTAATGAGCTAATAACAGCTCAAGGTAAGCTCTTATTATTTATAAACATAATTTTAATGGTTACATAAAATACCAATCAGTGAACATTACATCATAACCATACTCTTATTCCTGAACACTGCGTAAATTTTCAGTTTGGGTCTATTATAAGACTTGAAATATTTTACTACGTTTACACATAGAGATACATACCATTTAACACCAAGCCAAAAAATATAAAAATAAATAATTTTTTTTTAAACTTTAAATGATATTTTAAATAATGACCTGCTTTTAGATCATCCCATCAAATCTGAGAAAGAAAGGTATACATGATTAGCTGTAAAATACCACTTGAGTCCCAGACAGACAAGCAATCTCGAATTATAAAGGCACAGTTGTGTCCTGAATGTTTGCTTCCATCACCAAATTCATAGGTTGAATTTTTGAGGTGAATATTTGAGAATAACCCTCAGTGTGATGATATTATAACTCTCAGTGTGATGATATTAGGAAACAGAGCATTTTGAGGTAATTGGGTCATGAAGGTGGAGCCATCACAAGACAGCTTGCTTCCTCTCTCTGTCCTCTGCCATGTGAGGGCCTGGTGAGAACATGGCCACCAGCAGACCCAGAGGCGGGTCCTCATCAGACACCAGACCTGCCAGAGCCTTGATCTTGGACTTCCCAGTCTCTAAAACCACAAGAAGCAGGTGTTTCTCTAAGCCGTCCCGTCTCCGGTACTTTGTCATAGTAACCTGAACAGAGGACAGCCACCCGGTCTTCACATTCAGACATTTTTTCTTGGGTACAGAAAAAAAACTGCACGTTAACTGTGGGGGTTGGCGGTATGTAAGAGTTTAAGTGTATGTTATGTTTCCTTGTTGTGGTTTTTTTAACTTTTCTATTGGAGCATGGATACCCACAGGCTCATAGACTGTGTGACTACAATCCTATCTCCGTGGCTCTGATTTACTTGATTGCACAAACGAAGGCAACATAATCCTGAGGCACCCAACTCAACCAGTCCTTTTTCAGGTTTCAGAGCCATTTGCTTCCTAACACAGGCCTGACATGCTTTCAGCAACAGAAGCCAAAGCCTTCCGTCCAGAGGCTTTGGTTCAAACACACCCTCCTGACCCCATTCCTCACAGAGGCTCATTTCAGCACCTACGGGACCTCACCTTCCCCTACATGACACATAGACTCGTTTGAAAACTACCTCTGGCTAGTGGTGGAGACGGCAGAGCTAGGAAAGACTTTTGGCTGTTCATTTGCAAGAGAGGACAAGCTTCTTTCTCAGAGTATGCTGCAGCCAGACATAGTACCTCTCCTTAGCAGACACTCTGCTGTTCCAGTCATACACGCTGCCATTGAGTTCAATATGGAGTTCGAGGAGCGGGCGTCTTCTGGAGGGAATGAGAAAGGCAAAAATTAATGCCATGCAAATATGAAAGAGGAGACAGATCACCGTTAGGCTGAAATGAGCCAACAGATGTGACAGTGCGTTGAAATCGTTCCTTTTTAAATGCTCTACAAGCTGCTTAGTGAGTGATCCAAACCAGCTGGCAGCACTCTGGCCCAATGACCACAGTCCCCTCACCCAAGGGGCAGCTGAGTCTTATCCTGGAGACACTCCAGCCAGATGATAATGCACCTGGATCATCTATGCAAATGCAGGGTGGATGCCAAGAATACTGCTGGCCCAAGGAAGGCTGAATCATTTCTGCTACAGCCCACTCCTTGCTGCTAAGCCACGACTGAAGGGGCTCGGGGCACGGGTGTCACAGGCCTTGCGATATATTCCTGGGGTCCCCAGAGCTACAACATGCATTTCACACATGGCTCCAAAATTTCATTCTAAATTATAATGAGGGGACAACTGAAAAATGACTGCTAATCTTACATGGGAATAATCTTCTTAAGTGCAAACCAGATCACCGAGGTTTCCCTTAGAAAAGTATTCTTTTTTTTTTAATAATTTTTTAAAATTTATTTGACAGACAGAGAGACAGCGAGAGAGGGAACACAAGCAGGGGGAGTGGGAGAGGGAGAAGCAGGCTTCCCGCGGAGCAGGGAGCCCGATGCGGGGCTCGATGCGGGGCTCGATCCCAGGACCCTGGGATCATGACCTGAGCTGAAGGCAGACGCTTAACGACAGAGCCACCCAGGTGCCCCTAGAAAAGTATTCTTGCCAATAAGCATCAGAAATGTTTGTATAACAAAGACTTGCAGACGTGGGGAGTCAGGTACCACTTTCCACCTCTCAAACTGTCGGGACAGGGAAATAAAAGAGCATGCGGTGTCGGGCAGAATTTGGGGACACAGGCACTCTCCTGCAGAGTGGGTACAACTGTCCTAGAGGACAATATGATAAGATGCATCCAAGCCTTTAAAAATGCATGTTTGTTTAACACAGCAATTCTTCTTCTGGGAATGTTCCTCAAGAAAACAGTATGGATAAGCACGAATACTGAGCTACAAAGGTACTGAATGCTTTCCTTTTATGAAAGCAAAACACTTTTCAACAACTGAAAATGGGTCAAGTATGCCATAGCCGTATTCTAGACTGCTCCACAGACATTAAAATGATGTTGTAGACTACTGACATGTAAAATGTACGTGATATACCGTTATATCAACTAAAGGCAGATTATAAAGTAATAGTAGACGATGATTCCATTTTGGTTTAAAAAACATTTAGATATGATTGTGCAGGTATCCAAAAAAGATCTGGAAAGCAATACACCAAGATGTGGCTAACAGAGATTGATTCTAATAAGTAGGACTATAACTGCTTGTTATATTCAGCTTTCGGCATTTATATTTCATGGTTTTTGTTTTTGTTTTTGTTTTCAGTAAGGAGGATGTACTGCTTTTGTAATTAAAAAAACAATTAAAAATTTATTTTGAAGAATAAGATGTAAACTACAAGCTGACTAGCAAGTGACCTCCTGAAGCAGAAAGCATTCATAAAATGCACCTCCTCCTAAGTCAACTCCAACACGGAATGAAAAGTCCTTTCTCCCTGAAGAGAAGAGCATCAAAGGTGACACAGTGGCCATCTCCATCTTGGTAGCAAGAAGAGAGACAAGCGGTCCAGGGATGGGCCACAGCCGACCCAGGGGGCTCACCTTTCTTTCCCCAGTTTCTGGGAGAGGCACTGCAGGTACAATGAAGGAGGGCTGGAGGGCCGTTCCAACAGGGACACGTCCGCC